>NC_142067.1:86168719-87418719 GCF_059756535.1 Pantherophis guttatus
ATAATTTATCAATTAAAAATAACATAGTAAAATTTAGTCAGCTCTAGGAGAAGGAGTGGCAAAACCTGGGGGCAGAATCACATGAGATTTCAGCCTAGAGTTACTGCATAGCCCTAATGGACTAAATCAAAACCATCTTGAATTCCATTGACCCTTATCTAATTCCAAGATAGCACTAAGTAGATAGCCAAGTAGATCAGTAGTGGGTTTCAAATTCCGGCGCTACCAGTTCGCTATTGGTAGTGCATGGGTGTGTGCGCTAGTTTTGCGAGCGTGCGGCGCTTCTGTGCAAGTGCAGAGCATATTTGATGACGTCTGGGTGGATGGGCGGAGCCTCCTACCACCGCCACTACTGGTTCGCCCAAACCAGGAGCAACCCAATACTGGAGTAGATTCTTGTGCAGAGGCATGATTAGTGATAAATCAGTTTAATTGGAACTTCATGTGTGGACCTGATTTCTTGCTCCTGACAGTAACTCTACTCAAAAAAGTATGAGATGAAGTTCAGATGTTGAAGAAGTCACGATGGCAGACCATCCTACAGGATGTGGAGAATTATAGTTGTTTCATAAGTGTTGAATGTAGTATCAATTCATAGTACACGTGAAAGCTGTAATATGATCTGTAACAGCAATAGAATACTTTGATGCTTGTTGTTGTTGTTAGTTTCAAAGTCATGTCCGACCCATTGTGACTCCATGAACAACGTTCCTCCAGGTCTTCCTGTCCTCTACCATCCTCTGGAGTACATTTTAGGTCATGCCTACTGCTTCAGTGACTCCATCCAGCTACCTCATTCTCTGTCGTCCCCTTCTTCTTTTGCCCTCAATCTTTCCCAGCATTAAGCTTTTCTCCAGTGAGTCCTTCTTTCTCATTAGGTGGCCAAAATATTTGAATTTCATCTTCAGGACCTGGCCTTCTAAAGAGCAGTCAGGGTTGATTTCCTCTAGGATTGACCAGTTTGATCGCCTTGCAGTCCAAGGGACTCGCAAGAGTCTTCTCCAGCACCATAGTTCAAAGGCCTCAATTCTTTGGCGCTCAGACTTTCTTATGGTCTAACTTTCACAGCCATACATTGCAACTGGGAAAACCATAGCCTTGACTATACACACTTTTGTTGGCAGAGGGTGATGTCTCTGCTTTTTAGTATGCTGTCTAGATTTGCCATAGCTTTTCTCCCCAGGAGCACGCCTCTTTTAATTTCTTGGCTGCAGTCCCCATCTGCGGTGATCTTGGAGACCAGGAAAATAAAATCTGTAACTACCTCCATTTCTTCCCCATCTATTTGCCAGGAACTTTGATGCTAAAATGGTTAAATATTAAAAGTTTAACAGAATATTTCTTTAAAAAAAATCATAGCCACTCCTGTTTATTCTTGTTTTAGAGCTGTTTAAGAATGTCAAAGATTAAAGGAGTACAAGGTAATTTCATAACATGTGGTAAAAATATGATGACCATGAACTACAGTTTTAAATCACATTTATTAGATTAATACAATCTAAATCCATGCCCAAGTAATTATTGGAAAAATAAGCAATAACATTATTTTCTGTGTTCAGATGAAAAATATATAGATATATGGCAAAATTATATATACTAAACTTTTGTGAAAAAATATGAAATATTGCTGGAATGTGACTTAGAAATAATGTATCTTAATGTTATCTTCCTTTAAAATGCAAGGGTCTAAATTGTATTATCCGGTTTTGCATAAATAAGCTATTTAATACATCCTGTGTACTGAGCCGGAAGTATTTAAAATCTTCTCCTTGAGTCCAGTATAAGAAGTTATTACTTGGCTTGATATCAATAGATTTTTTTTAATTAACAGAATATGGGCTTTTGCAGTGTATTGGCTCAGTATAAAATTTCTTAGTTGCTAGATGGAAATATATTATACAACTAATCTTTGCTAGTTTGAATTTTATTTAATTTTATTACAGCATTTATTATTATTATTATCATTATTATTATCATTATTATTATGACAGTATACACAGCAAACAAGATGACCATGCTGGATTTCGTATCCCAAATCACTAGTCGAACACTTCCCAAGCGTTTAGGACTGCGTGATGTATCGGCGGATTATGCGAGCAGATCCTAGTAAGGTGGCCTTCTGCAGCTGATCAATGGTGATCTTGTCAGCGCGAATTGTTTTTAAGTGCTTGCCTAGGTCTTTAGGCACAGCACCCAGTGTGCCGAGTACCACTGGAACCACCTGCACTGGTTTATGCCAGAATCTCTGCAGTTCAATTCTTAAGTCCTGATATCTGGTGACTTTTTCAAGTTGTCAATTCTGCTGTCACCAGGTATGGCAATGTCGACGATCCACACTTTTTTCTTCTCCACAATTGTGATATCCACGATTGTGGACAAGCATTGTGTTCCAAAACTTTGTCAGTCTGCATTCAGAAGTCCCACAGTAGTTTTGCATGCTCATTTTCGACCACTTTTTCAGGCTTATGATCCCACCAGTTCTTTGCTACAGGCGTCATAAGCCTGAAAAAGTGGTCGAAAATGAGCATGCAAAACTACTGTGGGACTTCCGAATACAGACTGACAAAGTTTTGGAACACAATAATCGAGTTGTTTCTCGTCTATTATTATTATTATTATTATTATTATTATTATTATTATTATTATTATTATTATTATTATTATTATTATTATTATTATTAATAATAATAATAATAATAATAATTTTATTTTATTACAGCATACACACACACATACACACGCACACAATCTGTAGTGAACAGTACATTGGGTCAATTTACTTTATACAAAATTTTGATAATGGTGATATTAATTAAATATACATAATAATACTCTTTCAGCTTACATTGTAATTATAATGTATTCTATTTTGTGGCAGAATATGAAATGGTGTTTTTCCCATTTCTACTTTCTGTGTCTTATTACTAGCCTCTGATATAATAATTCCCATTTTAAGAGAGATTATGTATCTACCCATCATCTCTTATTTTTTACTTTTTAAACCTCTATAATAGTAATCTTGACTTCTAACATTTGCTTATACATAAACTATAATAGCTTCTATCTAGCTCTTTTTTTTAGTCTTTACTAAAACAAATCCCATATTAAGATGTATTCTATATCTATCCATCATCTCTTGCCCCTTTTTAGTATTTCAACTATTATTGACTTTTTGATCAGTCTCTCTTGCTCCTCCCTTGGGATCTTGTGTCCCTCTACATCACTCATGTTTAATCTAAATGTCTTCTCTGCCTCCACATCAGCCTCTGCTCTCTGAGATACCCTTCAGAACTTCTTTGGTCTCTGCTAAGGAATTTTTCTTTTTGCTCTCTTCTACATTTTGGCTTCTTAAAAAATCATTTAACTGTTCTTCAGTCCTTCAAGTGTGAGCAAGGAATTAGATAAGAATGTGAATGCAACGGAAGCCTTGAAAGAGAAAAAAAATATCTTTCCTACCGTAACACCTAACCTGTTCTACTTCTAATAAACAGAGGAGCATACTATCGTTTACAGTGGTACCATTCCTTCCTGCATAGTCAGTTCTAGTTGGTGTTGACAGTAGGGAGAGTTTCCCCTCTCAGCTCCTCTTTTGTGGGATGGCACAGGGTTTGACACACCCTCCCTCTTGTTTAATATATACCCAAAGCCATTGGATGAAGTAATCTGTTGGTTCATAGTTAAATATCTTCAATATGCTGATGTTACCTAATTGTATCTTTTCAACTCTGAGCCAGCCAAGTGATGATATCACAGCATGTGGGGGTTGTGAAGTTTGAATGAGGAGAAACCAGCTTTCACTTAGTCTGCTAAAAGACTGAATGTCCGTGGTTATTGGGGTCTACAGATCTGGGAATTTCCCCATCAAGATTGAAGCTCTAACTTCTTGGACACAAAATTCCTGCTCAAAGAGCAGGTGGCAGATATGTTGAAGTAGGCCTTTACACAACTTAATCTTGTTTACCTGTTACATACCTTCCTGGAGCAAGAGGCTGTTCAGTCAGTCATGCCTTGTGACTTGACTATCGTAATGTGTTCTGCATGGGGCTGTCCCTGAAGACAACTGGAAAGCTTCAAGTGGTCCTGAATACAACAGTGTGTGATGGGAATGCCTCAGTGTGCCCATGTGACATCGCTACTACACAACTACACTGATTGCCAAGTGTGCTGCTGGATGCAAATCAAGGTGCTGGTTATCACATATACTGTAATACCATACACGGCATATTTACCATTTCACTCCAGTTCCACCAAAAGTCATCAACAAATGTGGCTAATGCTGTCTCTGTATTGAAATGGGGTTATATAATACATGTACTCTAGTTTTTGACCACTAGTTATGGTAAAGGATCAGCAAAACCCTGATCCTTTATTAGAGACTTAATGTGTTAATATTATTTTGACGGTATATTTTGTTGATGATTATAATTGGTCAGCATTAGAATTGTTTGATAAGAAATGTTACAAGGTATATTGTTTGTGGAACTTCATTGCGTACTAGAGTGATTATTATTTGCACCTGAAGTTGTCCACCGTATTCCATGCACAGTATTTCATGCAATTTTAGCTTTAGATTCATGTAATTGAAAACAGAAAATATGATTTCTGAGATTTAAAACGGCACAAGTGATCCTAGGTAAACTTGTCTTTATATAACAACAGATACAGATTTGTTGTTTTCCTTCTTTTAAGGAAGTTAAAATCTCATCTTCTGAGCTTTCCATTTCTGGTGTTTTATCTATTCTTTTTTATATATTTTTATTCCACCTTATAAGTCCTCAAAATTTAGTAACATGGAACTAGGATATTTATTGAAGCACATAGTTTTGTGACTTCATTTGTATAGGTTTATCTCAGATCAGCGTAAGATACTTTTTTTAGAATTCATGCATATTTTCTGTGATTAATTTGACAGATCTTGAAATAATCATGTACAGTATATGTATTTTACATATATTCTTTTTCCATTCATCTTACAACCCTCTTCTATACAAAATACATTAATTTTGTTTATTCTTTATGCATATGCAGTATATATCTGTGTGTCTGTGCTTTGCTATTCCTTTTCTGATTATAGATTACTTAAAAGCTGTGAGTAGAGTTTTACCATAATTATTTGCCTAACCTTAGTTACTATACATAACAGCTGGAGGTTGTCTTAATAAAACAAGCATAAAAATGGTGCAGTTCTGAAACTATCCAATGCGTTTGGTCAGTTATTTATGTGTGGGAAACATGACATGCTTCTGATCGAATAGTGGGAACGTTTTCTGTGTCCTTGAGTCATTTATGAGGAATGTTAAGATTTAAGTACCAGATGATTTCTGTCACTGCTACAATAATGAAAATCATTTGCTTTTGAATTTGGCACATACTTAAATAAAAAAGTCAGATATTTATAATGTGAATAGAAAGGCTGGATTAAATAAAAAATGAATAAATTAGTTCCAGCAGTTCTATATTCTAATTATTAAATTGATCTCTGGTTGTACTGCTTAATTTAGCTAACATGTAATAATTCACTGTTGTAGATAATACTTGCATATTGTCATGACCAGTTATTAAAATTCTTCATTTACACAACTCTAATTTTGCTTAGATATAAAATAGAATTTGTTCTGTACTATGATCATCAACATCTTAACTTGAAAGTAAATTGCGTTAAATTAGGGTCACTATCAAATATGTAGCAATACTAACTATATCCTACAGTTTAATTTATAAGTATAAATCAGCTCTCACTGATATCAGTGGTGTTCTAAATATATCTAAACATTAAAAAGTGCTACAGCCAATCCACAAATTTGTGCCTTTGATTTATAAGAAGTTGTGGCACTTCGGAGATGTAATTAATTCAGATGGCCACATTCATTACAATAAGTGCACTGCAAGAAGCTCATCAGCAGCCTAAGAAAAATAGCTTTGTTTGTTTGTTTGTTTGTTTATATCTCATCTTTGTTATTTTTATAAATAATTCAAGACCATGAACATACCTAATAAGTGTTTCATTTTATAATAATTTTCTTTATATGAAATAATATATTTATTGGAGATATATGTATTAACTTACCACTGGTCCTTGAAGTTCTGACTGTCACAGTACCCCTGTAGACTTGTGATTGTGATTCAGGCACTTGACAACCAACTCACACTTAAAATGGTTGCAGTATTATGCAGTCATATGATCACCATTTGCAACTTTCCCTGCTGATTTTCCACAAGCAAGATCAATGGAAGCTAGCAGGAAAGTCTCGAGTTGCTCTGGAAGTCCCCTTCACTCCTCCTGCACACTATGCTGCACCTCCTTCCCTCAGCCTCCCTGTGGCTTGCATGGGCTTGTGCTCTCCTTCCCTTAGCGTGCCCTCGTTTTCCTCAGCTTTTCTTCCCTTGTACCAACCTGTGCCTTCCTTCCCTTTGCCTTCCTGCCCAGAACCACAGCATCACCTCCCCAACTTTCATGTAGTCTATGCAGGCTCTCCCACCTAAACCCCCTGCAGTACCCATACTCTTCTTATCTGAAACTCCCACTGCTTTTTACTTAACTGCCTGGATTGCCATTATTAGGCAATGTGTTACATCTGCATCACTTAGCAACATCCAATCCTAATCTCAATTGCTGTTGTAACCTGAGGACTACCTGTAGCTAACATCCATTATTGCTGCCAGTTTCAGGTGAATCGGATAAAGTGTACAATAGATCTCATGAAGAAAAGTTTTAAAAGGATTAATTTTTCAAAATCACTTTCTTGGCTTTTGTATTACCTGTCTATATCTATTGTATTGTATTGTATTGTCTGTCTGTCTGTATTGTATATATTGACGTGGTGGCTCAGTGGCTAAGATGCTGAGCCTGTCGATCAAAATGTCGGCAGTTCAACGGTTCAAATCCCTAGTGCCACGTAACGGGGTGAGCTCCCGTTACTTGTCCCAGTTTCTGCCAATCTAGCACATAAAAAATGCAAGTAGAAAAATAGGGACCATCTTTGGTGGGAAGGTAACAGCGTTCCATGTGCCTTTGGTGTTTAGTCATGCCGGCTACATGACCACAGAGATGTCTTTGGACAGCGCTGGCTCTTCGGCTTTGAAACAGAGATGAGCATCACCCCCTAGAATTGGGAACGACTAGCACATATGTGCGAGGGGAACCTTTACCTTGTATTCTCTATCAATTTATTGATATTTAAAAATTAGGACACAGAGAATGACAACGCATGATGTGATTAATCTAGACCATATTAAATTACATCTTGTGGCATATTTTTAACATTAATCCAGTGTTAGAGGGATTCTAATGCATTTTCATGCAAGCAAATCATGCGGGGGCTCTTTTCTTCCTGTTTTCATTGTTGATTGCTTGCTTCTGCAAAAGTAATGCAACTAATGCCTCTTTCGTGAGTTGGAAACTATTTGCAAATCTTTGTTTATAAAGAAATAATTTATACTATAGAAAGAAAAGGGTAATGAATGTTCATAAACATGAAAAATGAATTAGTTTAAGAAGATACAGTATTACAAAAAAATTCTAGATTAAATATTGTCCCTTATGTAGAAAATAATATAATGTATTACATAGATTTATTAACCATATATTATACAGAATTATATAGCTGTAAAATAATACAACTAAATTAAATCAAGATCATCAGCAGCCTAAGAAAAATAGCTTTGTTTATTCATTTATTTATATCTCATCTTTGTTATTTTTATAAATAACTCAAGACCATGAACATGCCTGATACAGCTAGCCCTCAACTTATAACAGTTCATTTAGTGACTTTCAAAGTTACAATGGCACTGAAAAAAATGACTTATGACATTTTATATACTTACTTGCAGCATCCTCATGGTCATGTGATCAAAATTGGGATGCTTGACAAGTTGTTCATATTTATGACAGTTGCAGTCTCCCAAGATCATATGGCAATGGGGAAGCCAGATTCACTTAACACTGTGTTACCACATTAACAACTGCAGTTATTCACTGAACAACTGTGGCAAGAAATGTCATAAAATGGGGCAAAGCTTACTTAACAAATATCTCACTTAGCAATATAAATTTTGAGCTCAATTGTAGTTGTAAGTTGAGGACTACCTGTACTCCTCCTAAATATATTGTTATAATAATTGTAATTGTATATGCATACACAAACAGAGTACTTTGGATTTATAGCAAAAGAATTACAGGGATCTTGTATGTCAGGCCAAAGCCCAGAGAGGAGACAGTGAGATCCAATTGAGTCCGGTCTTTTATTTCCTTGCATATAATGATATATATTGGGACATATTCTAAGAGATTCTAGGATATGGTTACCTTGAACTTCCTTTCCCCCTTCACCATCCATCTCAGGACTGAGAAGTTTTCTAATTGGCCTCCTTCTGGGAAGGCTGTGAGTTGGCAAAATACTCTTTCTTTGCTGCTGCAATGCACATTCCATTACATCTACTACCTGTCAACAATTTCCAGAAGCAGTTGCATTTTTTTCCCAGTGTCATGCTGTTGCTACTCCAGCCCATCTCAAGGGATCTGTTTGATTTAAAGAGTTTTCATCACGTGCTACCAATCAAATCCTGTGTACTTCCCTTCCCACATTTTGTATTTACTCCCCTAGTTGTTGTTTTTTTTTTTTTACAAATATCTATATTACTAATTACAATTAACAAGTAAGTAGGAAAATAAAAGCTTTTCTTCCCATTTCCCTGCTTCTGTTTAAATTATTATTTTTTATTTACTTCATTTGGTGGTCTTCAAAGGTTGGAATTTCATTTATCACAGATGGCCTAATGGACATTGCAGTGAACAGCTGTTTGTGGTAAAGGACCTCTGAGGTCCTTTCCAACTCTATGATTTGTTTATATCTATATGCAACTAAAACTGTCCTGTAACTTTCAGTTAGACAAAATGGTGCATTATATGGCAACAATTTTTGAATTAAAGTAACTCAAATGGGCTAATTTAAAGAATGTGTCCAACTCCATTACTCCTGTGAGATTGAAGTTTCAAAACTCAGCACATTGTTGCTCAGGCCAGTTGCACTGGCAAAATTATGGCCACTGTAGCAACACTGTGCTGTCACAGTCACATGATCCATGATTTTGATACTCTCTGCCAGCTTCTCACAGTCAACCGAGAAGCCAGCAGGAAGTTTGATTCAATTTCTGTTGCTGCTTTTTTGCCCACGCATGATCATTCTTATTTATCTGTTTAGGTAAAGAAATATCTCTGAAACGGTAACCCAATGACTCATGGATTGTCTGATTATTTATTAAATTTGTGTACATTGACTACTTGTGTGACATAATAGCCAGACAAAGAGTGTCTTTACCATAAACAATATCTTGAGAGATAATTTACAGAAAACTATACTAGACAGGTTGTCGTCTGGGTCACCCAGGATCATGCTAAATATTGGCATTCCAGGACATCTGGTGACAATAGGACTGAGGTCTGTTGCTGAGCAACCAGGGCCAACAGTTGCAGCATTACTGGAAGAAAAGTTGCTTACTAGAAAGATGTGCCACTCTTAACACAGGCAGGGGAAAAATAGTGAAAACTGAAGAAATCAAGATGCCATATAGAAATAAAATCAACAATCTTAATGAAAAAGATGACTACAAATATTTAAGCATCTTTCGAATTGACATGAAGCACATTGAAGTGAATATATCATGAGACTGAAGAAGATCTTAGTCGAAACTCAGTGGAGGAAATACTGTCAAAGCAGTTAACTACAAACAAAGACATGATAACAATGATGCACTGGAACATCTGCAAGAAATACCATTTGCCTGCAAGGAAGAACTGGTGCGACCACAAAATAAATAAATAAAGTAATAGAAAATGAAGAAGGTGAAGTGCTTTGAGAGTTTAGAATTCAAAGACACAAGTATCTGCCACATAACCCCCCAGAATCCCAGGTTCGAATCACAGAAGGGTATGGCTAGCTGACGAGAGCTAAATAGTTTGAAATAGATCTATACTAGTCTCCCTTTATTTCTTTGTCAGTAAATATAATGATTTAACACAAAAATAGTTTGTCACAAAAGAGACTGCCTGCGAAGGCTGCTGGGTTGGGGCTGAAAGATGAAAGTGGAAGTGGTATGCTCCGTCCCATATTTGGGTAGATCAGGTTGCCCTGATAAAAAACAGACTTAACAATTGTCAATAAGAAAGACAAAAAAAAAAAAAAGACTGGATAGTGACTGTGGCAGTACCTGGGGACAGCAGAATAGAAGAGAGAGAATCAGAGAAAATCTGATTTTCTCTGATGATGAAAAGAGAAAAGTGATGCAAAGTTAAACAGAAACAGCTAAATCCAGTGAAATATCTATTGACAAAACTACAATAAAGGAGCAGTTTGTATTTGCAACACCCCCAGCTCTCCACACTTTCAGATAATATTTTAAGTCATTTCCTGAAAAAAGAGGAAAACAGGTTCCCAGTGCACAAAAGAACTTTGAACATTCTGCTGCTTTCATTAAAAGGTTGGGGAGTTTCGCCTCTATGGCCTAAAGCTCTTCAAAGATCAGCATTTGATGGTAATCGTAAAATCTTGGAATGTACTTGCAAAGTACTCTGAACCAGGGGTGAAATTCAAATTTTTTTCCTACCGGTTCTGTGGGCGTGGCTTGGTGGGCATGGCAGGGGAAGGATATTGCAAAATCTCCACTCCCACCCCACTCCAGGGAAAGGATACTGCAAAATCTCCATTCCCTCCCCTCCTGGGGGAAGGATATTGCAAAATTTCCATTCCCACCCCACTGTGGGGCCAGCCAGAGGTGGTATTTGCCAGTTCTGTGAACTACTCAACATTTCCGCTACCGATTCTCCAGAACCTGTTAGAACCTGCTGGATTTCACCCCTGCTCTGAACACTCTCTTTTGGTTCCTTTGAATGCATAGCAGAAGTAGAATAATATAAATTACAGACAGGACTTTTTCTAGTAGAGCAGTTTTTCCATCGAGGGCTGAAACTATCCACAGTGGAAACAAATGCTCTATATATTTCCATTAGAGGAAATTACCACTAGAGATTCTTGACTTGTAGGGAAAGATTCTCTCAGTATATTTTTTCAGCAACATCTAACAATCATGAGGAATTGGGCATGGACTATGTTTTATTGTCCTTTATCTTTTTCCTTATCTTATAATCACTGGGCTTTTTTTTCTGTTTATCTCTTGTGCTTTGATTGCATTGCCTCACTTTTGGCTGCTACTTCTCAAGTCTCTCTGAGGACCCATGAGTTCAAAGAGCGTCTTTTCAAATCTGTTTTAATTTTGGAAACACGATACCAACCAAATTGACTTTAGGCCAATCACTGTCTTTAAGCTGCATCCAGCTCACAGACTTGTGTATAAATATTGGTTAATTTTTCACTTGGGAGAACTTAGATTAATACTCACAATAGCTAAGTGTTAACATGTGTGAAAGGTCTTCAACCTTTTACATTGTGGCCCCAAAGCTGTGCTGGTCTTTGGATATGGCAAGTTATCTGGCTACCACAACTCAATCCAAAACAGACAATTAGTTAATGTCCCCCTAGAAGCAAGTAGACTAGTTTTTTTTCATGATCTCCTTTTATATCTTAAACAACATATTAACGTAGGTAAAATACTAAAGCATGTTGCTTGATGCCTTTCCTTTCTCACTTGATACTATCTAAGAACAGATTCCAGATAAGATTTTTTTAAAAGTTCGCTTGCTGACAGAGACACCCCAGACATTCTTAGCTTCTGAGATCAGGTGTTTTTGGGGTAGGATATTTTCTTCCTTTGAATTATGAAGAATCTCATCTGTGATTTGAATTTGACTGATATGGTTATTTTTCATTAGCATTTTCTTGCATTAATGTATGGCGGTGTTGATTAGGTTAACTTTTAGGAACAGTGTTATTTTAAACTTCTTGCAGGGAGATCTGCTTTTTCCATCAGCAAAAGGAAGATTACTGGCTTGCAATCAATAGTTGCTTCATAATTAATCATCACTCCCCCTCTTTACTCAGGGTTCTCAGATAAAATACGGGTAGGAGGTGAACTTCTACCAAATGTTTTAGAAAACCTATTCATTTTTAAATTCATTAATTTAGAGTGTATTAATGAAATTAGTATTGCATGTGCAATATTTCTATTAGAATAATATTTTAATTTGCGATTAACAGCTAAAGTGTCTCATAATTGCAGATTTTGTTTTCTTGTTTTGACTTTGATTTTTATTTTCATTTCAACTTTTTGTCTTTTAACACACAAAAACTATATTTTTGTAATCTTTTAGGCAATAAATCCCAATTATATATTTTTGGACTTGAAACAAGATATTAGCTTTGTGCCTGATATTAAACAATATGATTCTTTATGTTACTGAATCATTGCTTTTTAATGTGTTTTATGTGTTATTTGTTAAGAATAATGAGTATATATATATATATATATATATATAAATTTTTATAAGCCATATAAACAACAGCACAGTTTCCCCCTTTGACAGAAGAGACAATCTTCCACTATAATGATGCTATAGTACTTTATTGGTTATACCTCAAAAATCATACCTCCACAATTACTGAACAATTTTTGTTTTCTTCTTTTATCTGCTTCTATCTATAATTCTATAAATCTGGATTAATGGAAACTTTTATTACTAACTGCAGAAAAACTTTGGACTCTTGAAAGCATGTAACAGTATCCAAATTATTGCTTTGCTTGCATTATTCTGGTATCTTCACTTCTTTAATCCTGGTATCTTCATTGTTTAATCCTAGAAAAAGTAAGACCAAGATGACAAAATTAAAATCTGATTCTTAGTTATGAGAAACCTCACTGTGATAATTGGGATTGCCAGTTCTCTTTTTTTAAAATAAAAGTCATAAGCCATGTTCAAAGTGGCATGAGTTACAAGGTGTCTGATCGTACTGTTTATAAAGCAACAAAGCCTTGGAAACAGATACAGTTTTATACAATTTCAAAGATAGAGTTGTGTCATGGAAGGGGAGTTGTTTTCCTCTGAAGTGAACTAAATGACAGATAGAACTATTTTATAGCATTTCTTTTCATTGAATTTGGCATCATTCAAACAATAATAATGGAAATCAATTGAGTTGATAAATAGAAATGTTGAATGTTAAATAAGTAACCGGTGCGGTTTGTTTGTTTTTGTTGAACCAGTTATGATATAGAACCCAGGAAAGAGTGCTAACTATAGGTAGTCTTTACTTAATGCCCGGTCTCTTAGGGAGATTGGCCATTATGACAGATCTCCCCAGAGCTACTTATGACTCTGATGTCTGCAATACCAGCACTACCTTGAGCACTTATGTGATTGTGTTTTGGGCATTTACATTTACAGCTTTTTGCAGGGTGCTGCACTCCTGTGACCATAATTTTCAGCTTTTTTGCTGCTTAGTGGCATTTGCTTCCAGTTTCCAGCAAAAAAACACCCATTGAAGAAAATTGAAGAAGAGTTCATTTAACAACTACATGGTTTGCTTACTAACCACCATTAAAATTGGTGGTTAGTAAGCAAAATTGGATGTGGTCCACTTAACGGCTGCCACAATTTATAACTGTAATTCTGGGCTCAATTATGGTTGTAAATCAAGGAGTACCTGTACTGCATAAAATCACTATATATATATTTTGTGTGTTGACTAAGAAATAAAAGAGATAATGTGTGTGTGTGTACGCATACAATTTAACATATAATTTATTTTCAGATGTATAACAAATATCTTGATGCTGCCATGGTCCTTAAATATGTTAATCTCTAATAGGGAGAAATAGACTCACATAGCTACTCCTCTGGAAATTGCAATATTATAGTAAAGATTACTTACCACTTCTTCTTTCTTGGTTTTGTCAGCTGGCCATGATTCAAGAGGTGTATCTGGGATAAGGGGAGGTAGTGGGTACATGGGCTGATTGGCATTCCCTGGTTGCTGAGGGTTCATTGGATTTACTGGTGGTAGGGGTTGCATTGGATGCTCGCCTGCTTGTGGTTGAAGTGGATGCTGATAGTGTGGAATTAATGCATTATGCCCATTTAGTGGAACAAATGCATTAAGGCCTGGTTGCTGCAATTGTGGGTTCTGAGGAAGCTGATGTGGCTGCTTTTGATGGAGAGCTGGGTGTATTGCATGGACCCCATGAAAGTGAGGTGGTTGCATCATTGGTCCTGCATTATGGTGCATCCACCCTCCCATGGGCTCATAGCCGTAACGTGGATACTGAAATGAGAGAAAAATTTAAGATTATTCATGTGCAAAGAATGTCAACTACTACAAATCATACAGCTTAATATTTTTCACAAAATACTGTTATTATACAAATATTTCTATAAATTGTACTCCTGCAGCATCAAGAAAGTTAATGATTTATTCAGCTATTTGAAGTATAGTGGCTGTAACAACTATTATTATACAATATGAGTTGATCACATGTTATTTAACTATACCTACTAACTTCTCCTACAGCATCACTGTTATATATTGCTTGACTACAGATAGTCTTCAACTTACAACAGTTACAACGGCACTGAAAAAACTGACTTATGATCCTTTTTCAAACTTATGACTGTTGTAGCATCCTCTTGGTCATGTGGTTTACATTAAGATGCTTGACAACTGACTCACATGTATGATGGTGGGCAGTGTCCCAGGGTCATGTGATTGTCTTTTGCAACCATCTGACAAGCAAAGTCAATGGAGAAGCCAGATTCACCTAACAACTGTGTTACTTACTGAACAACTGCAGTAATTCACTTAACAAATGAGGAAAGAAAAGTCATAAAATGGGACAAAGCTCACTTAACAACATAAATTTTGGATTCAGTTGTGGTCCAAATTGAGTGTGGTACATTGAGGACTATCTATACTTTCTGTTTCTGGTTTCTGTTTCTGTTTCTACTAGCATTAGGTTGATTGCATCAGGAATACACATATGTAGACAAAGAACATGTGAAAATCAATTCCAGATTGAAGTACTTTACAGTTTTGACCAGAACTCTAATTATGCATAAGAAAACTTGAGTGCCCAAAACTAATGTGAGTAGAATCAGTTGGGCCACCTATTTTGTACTGTGTTGAAGACCATTTCTTATTTTTATCAGGAGAAAAGGGTCAAGTAGGCCTTATGACAGCATCATATCAATTTTGTCAGTACTTTCATAATCTGCGGGGAAACAGTTGGCACTGTTTTACAGTTACATTTCTGGCATATCAAAAGAATTTTGTTTGCAGTAGTTTAAAGAAATTGTTTTAGACCTTTATGATAGAGATTATAATAAATCTTTTTCACACTCAATGAATCAAAAATATATAAATACTAACTGGATACCCGTGCTTCGCTACGAAACTATGTGATGGGGCTTGATAAATTGACACTTAGAGTTTGAAAATTAATGAGTAGTTACAATTGGCCTCTCCTCTCCCCTTCTCTCCCTCAGGCTGGCCCCACAGAAGCCTCTCCTCTCCCCTTCTCTCCCTCAGCCTTGCCCCACAGAAAGTCTCCTATCCTATCTCCTTCTCTCCCTCAGACTTTCTAGCCTCTTCTTTCCATGAGGCTTGTGCCACAGAAGCCTATCCTATGCTATCCCATTCTCTCCAGAGTTATTTTCAAGTTGGGAGCGGGAGTAGAACGTTTAACTAATTAGCATCAGAGCATGTTAATAATAATATAGGAAATACTAATGCTCTGATGGTCATTTCGAAAAATCCTTTCTTAGTGAGCACCTAGAAGCCAAGAGGAACATATGTGGCAAATTTCAAGTTTGTAGGCTTTATGGTTCTGGAGATTTCGTGTTTAATGCATGAGTGGTTTTTCTTTTATATATATAGATTTGGAATTCATGGCCTTGGGAATCAGCTGAATTTTAGGGCATATTAAACAAACAGAACAATGTGGAATTACGCATATCTGAGATAAACTGTATATCCCATCTCTGTCTCCATTATTGGCACTGTTACGAATTTATCATTAATGTCTCATAAGAGACAAGATATCTGACATACCTGGTGTCCAATTATGCTCTGAAACCATTTCAAAGGTGTCATCACCTTAGAAGATACAAAAACAAGCATAATTTATGAAATCTAACAAACCTGACTTTCATGCATCACACTCAATCAGTGTTGTTTAGTAGTAAGGTTTTGGATAAGGATGGAGAATCTAGGTTCAAGGCATTATTTTGCTATGGAAACTCACTGGTTGACCACTATTTCTTCTCATTCTGAGTTAACTCACAGAGTTGTTACTATAGGAAAATATTGGAGAAAGGAATGCTATATGCACCATCTAAAAATAAGGCTAGATATAAATATAATGTATAAACAATTTACAGTGGTATTTTATTATTTTGGCTTAATGTAGTCTGTGAATCCAGACTGTATAAAATGTGCAATTGTTTTTAGAGTAACAAGTTTTTATTAAAGTGCATTCTTATTGCATCCGAGTATCACTTACAAATATTCCATGCTACATTTCTATGTCTTTAATAATATTACATGCTACAGAATTAGAACTTACAGCATATTGCCAGTATTTTATATCTACTAGTAAATTATATTTCATTTAGGTAGTTAATCGCATCATTTTCAAATAGTAGTGGACTGATTTTAATTAAAAGCCTATATTGTATGTACCTAAGCATTGGTTAATTATTTTCCTTTTGTATAAAAAAGCCACCATTGCATTGCTTGAACAAAGTCTATTTATCACATTTTATTTCCAGTTACAATAGCCTATGGATAAAGTGAGAGATTGTGGGAATGCTGGTAATGGAAGGAATGTTAGATATAAACAACTAAGAGATAGGAGGGGAATGCATTGGTAGCTTATTCATAAACAGCATTTAATCCAGGTGGTTAAAATCTTAGGGCGTTGGAGGACTATTCAGAATGTTATTAGACACTCCACCCTAATGAACTCACTGACAAATGAAGATTGGAAATCTTCTTAGTTTCCAAGTTTCTTTATTTACCCCTAAAACTAACGTAACGGTCACCTTACTGAAGTATTGATATCTGTAAATCTTCCTTTGCTCTTGCTCAGCTAATAGATGTATAGAAATTAAATTCAGGATAAAACAAGACAGTTGGAATGTTTTTCAGAATGTTTGGAGTGTGATGCTGAGTGAATAAAACTCAAAATGACTTCAATTCCATATTCCACTGAAACTAATTCGGAACATTTTGGGGTATTGTGCCATGGGAACAATGGGAAATTAAAACGATTCTGGGTTGTTGTTTTTATCCTAATTTTCTCCCCCCCTTCAAAAAAGGAAATAATTACATGCTACCTATCACCTGACCCATAAAAAACTTCGCCTGTTTTCTATCTCTGAAAATCTGCTTTCCTAATCTCTTCAAGTAACTTCAGTAAGTGGAAACAGCATCTTCAAATATCTCCCCTCCGAATCCCCATGGCTTCAAACACTTTAAAAAAGCAGATTAGTGCAGTATGTCAGCCACAATGCATATGTAAATAAAATTATTTGGATTTCAGTACTCCAAGGTTTTATTTGAAACTTGAGACAAAACTATGAAATGTACTGTGTTTTATTTCAGGAGCACGGAATGCTCTGAAAGACTGTTTTAATTCTTAGGATATTTTGAACATAGAGTGTTTAGCATATGTTTCATGAAACACTCCTTGTTTCCCAGCATAAACAGTAAAAGTTTCAGCTATCTTGTACTTGATCATTTCACCTGAAGGTAAGGTTGTATAAATTCATTGTACCCTTCCTTGCTAAAAGTTATCAAGTCAGTTGAAGAGAAACATTAGACTTCGCTTTGAGTAATCCTGTGCTCTCTAATCCTTTACTGTACATGTATGAATACAAGCAAAACACAAAATTTCATTTTTTTTACCTCATAACTGAAATTGATATAACCAGGATGTTGTGGTAGCTGGAAAAAAATGAGATATTTACAGTGTGAGAGAGAACCTATTCCAATTTTTAAGATATCCAACAGTAAGTATATCTGGAACTTTAGTGGGCTGAATAAATTGAGATAGCTGCATTCTTCTGTACGATAATAATAAGCCAAATTCTGTACTGCTTTAAATGTATATATGTACATGTATATACTTTAAACTAGACAACCAAGAAAGGTGAAGTTACTATCTGAAATTATATATTGTAAAAGACAAATAATGTTCAATTATAGTATTTCAAACATGAATAAAATACATTTAAACTGAACTTTGGAGTTGGAGATGAAAACTCAAAAGGAAAAAGAATTCAAAGTAGGAGTCTCTATTACAACAAGGAGCTATGAGTGTGGGATTCTAGCAAAATTAATAATATTTTTTTGAAACATGAACAGCATAAGATGGTAGAAAGAAGTAGAACAAAATTTTCCTTTAAGAATATCTGAAAAGAAAAAGATATATATTATATTAGAAGAGAAAGAAGTTACCATACATATAACTGGGACTTTAGAGGTAGTATCAGGAAAACTGAAACCCAAATGTTGATAAAAGGATGCCAAAAACAGTTTTTTAATTATTTTTTTCTCAGATCTGTTCAACTAATTCTTGCTTTTGAGTTAAGAAGCAAAATGATGAAAGGTAATAGAGAAAGGCAGAGATATTCAACTCATATTTTGACTTAGTTTTTTTTTATAACAAACTGTAATAGCTGGTTCCCAGATTCAAGATATTGTTATGTACGGTAAATAACCGGGTTAAATCTTCTTTATAAAAGAAAAATGCAGTCTCCTAGCCAGATCACAAGAAAGCTATTAGAAAGAAGATCAGAAAGGCTCCACTCTTATGTACACTGGGATGTATTAGTCCCAAATGGGAATAATTCATCTCACTAAATCTTGATAAAGAGAGCTCTTTGAGAAACTTGCTTGTAAAAGCATCACTTTTGGTTTTAGGTTGTTTAGGCAAGGAGGCTGATATGGAGGGTATATATTCCACCAAGCAACTGTGAAGAACAAGATGAAGCAGCAAAATAAAAGCCTGAAATTAATAGATACATGATTAAAGAATGTGTTTACTTTGGATAAGTTTAAACCAGTTGAATTACTTTCCAGGGTAATGAAATAACTTGCTGTTGATATGGCTGAGCCTTTAGTATTTATCTTTAACAAATCCTACAGAACAGATACAGTGTGAGGTGATTGCAGGGGACGAATATTCGTAGCATTAAAAAGTGGAAAAAGGAGTTTTCATTTTGGTTCAATATAGTTATCAACAGAATGGTTGACTTGTAATCCCCTTGAAAACGATAAGTTTCCAGAATGTAAGGATTTATCGAGATAAGGTTTTTGAGACCAACCTTACCTTGCTTTTTGACTGTGTAACATTTTTAGTAGATTGAGGGAATACCAAGCAAGTATTTTAGTAAATTGAGGAAATAGCATTCATGCTGTATTTCATAAAGTGTTTGAAAAAAGTATCATGTACATACAGGTAGCCTTCAATTTAGGACAGTTTGTTTAGTGAAGTTACAACAGCACTGGAAAAAGTCTCTTATGACCGTGTTTCATACGTATGACCATTGCAGCATTCCCATGATCATATGTTCAAAATTCAGATGCTTGTCAACTGATTCATATTTGTGACAGTTGCAATGTCCTGAGGTCATGTGATCACCTTTTGACAAGCAAAGTCAATGGGGAAGCCAGATTCACTTAGCAACCATGTTACTAACTTAACAACTGAAGTTATTCACTTAACTGTGTAAAGAAAGGTCATAATATGTTATTCACTTAACAGCTGTCTTGCTTAGCAAGAGAAATTTTGGACTTAATTGTGGTTGTAGTCGAGCAGTACCTGTATATAGCTTGTTTGAAAATAGTACTCGGGGTGCCTATCAATGGTTCTTCATTGGATGGAGAGAAATATCAACTTGTGTGCCACAAGTCAAATGGGTAGACTTTAAAGATGATATGATGAATGATTTGTATGAAAAAATATCACATGAAAGTGGACAAACTATCATTATCTTAGAAGACAAAACTAAATTTCAAAATGATTTTAATAAATTAAACAAATGGAAAAAATGAGTAAATTTAACAGACTAATTCAGAAAAAAATTAAAATATATAGTATGGGACTACTTGTCTTGGTAACTATATTCATGAAAATGATGTTGGAATAATGGTCGATTACAAGCTAAATAGTGTGATGAGCAAGAAAAATAGCAGTTGTGAATTTTACCCACATTTTGGTCAGATCTTACCTCCCATATTGGGTCTAATTCTAGATGTTGCACATTAAAAGGATTCAGACCCAAAAAAAAGGTTTAACGAAGAGCAGCAAGAGTTAAAGAAGAGCAGCAAGAGGGAGTTAAAAACCAAACCTTTAAAACAGAGTGAAGGAACTAGAATTTCATGAAAAGATAGAACTGGTAGGGCTTATAATGCTTTTCAAATATTTGAAAGGATGGCACGAGGAAAAATGATTAAGACCTGTTATTTGTCATTCCAATATGCAAGACACAGAATAATAGGATTAAGTTACTAGAAGACAAATTCTAATTGAATGTTGAAAAAAAAAAATCCTAAAAGTAGGAGAAATTTTACAATGGAATCAATTCCTCAGAGGTGATGGGCTCACATTCACTGGTGATGTTCAAGTGGAAATTGAATAGCGTCTCCTTGGTGTGTTTTCATTGGCTTCTGCTCTGAAGAGCAGGTTGCCCTTTCCAACTAAGTGTTTGTAATTTCCATGGATTTCTCCTTTATAAAATTCAATGCCCTAATAAGAATGATTGGATAAAAACCCCTATTTCTGAAAGTTAAAATGGAAACAATTTATGGAACCACAATCGTTATAGAAGGAATGTATAAATCCCAAAATATATGGATATAAAGCAAAGTGTATAAAGGAAAAAATATACAGATATTACTGTAGGTTGATATCAGTACTAATGCTCCTCCTTAGCACAGTCTTCTCAGCAGAACTCCACCGTTGATTAATTTTATCCTTTACGTGCAAATACTCCCTTTTTCTTCCTGAGCTTTCCAAAGACCAACATTTCTTTCTGAGATACAGCCCTAGTCTTTCTTCTATCTGTACCCATCCTCTTGGTTTTTCCCAATTTCTATCTCCCCACCTTTTGTTCATTTTACATACTCCAGACCTTTCTGGTTTACTCTTCTGCCATTTCCAATCTTACCCCCCTTATCAATTAATAGTATTGTGACCAGTCAGGGTTTTTTTCTTGGGCGGGGGGGGGGGGGGGCGGCAGGAGGATCAGTGAATAGTGAAGTACTGATTTCCAGATGCTATCTTTATTAGCCTAGAATAGGCTAAAATTATCTAGGGACTAAAGATGGCAGGCAACTAAGAGGTCAAACAATTTATTATTACTGTCTTAGACCAGGACAAACTAAGAGCTACTATTCAAACAGTATTGAAGCTCCTGTTTGAAGCAGTTTAAAAGCCTATATAAAATACTGATATTTATAAATTTGGGATGTGCAGGAAATGTGAGGGACACCATGTTTTCTATTCCCAAATTTGGTAAAAGATGTTAAACCTTAGTATTCATTGTAGTTATTTCATGCATTTTCACTTGTCATGAACTGTTAATTCAATACTTTGAGATTACATTACTTAAGAAGACTTACTGGGATTGCAAATGTAGTACTTAAGAGGCACATAACCAAAGTCCAGCTCTCCATCTTTCTCATGAAAAATCCTACAGCATAAAAAGAAATATGTTCATCTTATGATAGCATGAAGCCTAAAATATATATTTTTATATTTCCTCGATGTACTATTAAAACTATTAATTTTTAAGGGTAAAGGAGAATATTATATCTGTAGAATAACAATTGCTGTAGTTATAACAGGAAAAATATCCCCTTTCCATTTAAACTAATGAACTTTTAAGTGCTTAATTTGTTAGGTTCACGGAAAAAGGCAATTATAGTGGATGTTTCCTGAAGTTGTATCTTGGCATGTATACAAGATACAAGATACAACACAGTATGATTCCTTGGTTTTAAGACAAAACCAACACATTCTCAGATCATATACTGAAGACTATTTCTAATATATTTCACATCCTGAAAATTCAAGATTTTTCCTGAATTCAATTCTGTTTCTATTTCTGACAAAATTTGCTTAGGACATACAAACCAAGCCATCATTTTGTCACTACTAACTTTAAAGTGTTTGTGTTGAATAAACAGAATAAAGATTTCCATGACATCCAATAAGAGAATATATTAGGGTGATCTGCCTGCCTTTGAACTTGCCTGTGTAATATCTATATACAGGTTCTATAAGTTAAAGCATAAAACGTAAATTATCTGTAGTTTTTTGTGAATTCATGAACCCACAAAATATATTGTATATAAATTTAACATTAGATAACTTGTTGATAATGCTACTTTTAAACTAAAGCCTGCTTGATCATTGAAAGGAATAAGGAAAATATGTGAAACAAGCAGCACTTAATTAAATGTTAAGGATGAATAAAGAAATGTCAATAACTCAAAAGCAAATTTTGAGTATTCCCACAATGTGAATTTAAGTATTATTGAAATTCAGAAATGTATCTTGTTTAAGAAGCTCAAAGCTTTTATTAGATTCTTTATTTTAAACATAAAATAAGCAATACTGAGAAATGTGTTTAAATATAAAAGTACTAGCTGATTCATTTTTGCCATTTCAGAAGAAAAACTGTGCTTATATGTCAGTTGTATATGTCTATGTATATATGTCTTGATTTGACTCCAGTTTTATTCTGTAAATAATGAAAATGAACAATAACTTGAAAAAACGAATAAGCTTACCTTTGATAATTCTGTTGGATGGTTTGCTTCAGAAGCCTTGGTAGTTCAAGGATTTTTTCTTTGTTTGGCTCATATTTAAACAGTTTTTTCATAGGGAACAACCAATCAGCCTTCACATTTAAATATCAGTTGTATCATATATTTTGAGACATCAAAACACACATGGAAGTGAGTATTATGGTTAAAGTATGCAGTCTTTCATTATGCATGCATAGATTAAGACATATTATTTTGTTTCTTCAAATTACCTGGGTTGGCTGAGGTGATGGTTGATTTAATCCTTGCTTTCATTAATGGTTTTTCCAAATTGTCTTATTTTATAAATACTAAAAATAAAATTTCCTTCAAGTAGAACTTGATTTCCTGGACACTGCATGGACATATCCATCTCATTTTCATGGCAATATCACAGAAGTAGTTCTTTGCTTTTTCCAAAATAGGTGGTCTCCTGTCCGGAACAAACTTGACCATAACTAGCTTCCGAGTCAAGGCTAATGCTATCTCTGTAAAAAAATATTTTGTAACTGTTGTGCAAAATTATCTAAAAGAAATTAAACAATATTCCTTGAAATTAACTCTTGTTCTGCATTTTTTTTACGCAACACAATTATTATTATGGACATTTAGTATTTATACACAAATATACACATATACATATATACATGTTTCAGATCAGCACAATGGGATCATTTTTTTATAAATTAACTCGAGAGGTCCATCTTACATATAACAAGAAAGATGGAATATTAATTCAATATAAGTAATAAAATGGAAAAAAAAGAATTCCTGCTCAGTCTTGAATTATTCATAACCCTGAATTTATTTACAGAGTCCAACACGCCTGCTTGCTTTCCTACGCCTGTTGTTTACTTTCTCCTTTTAAAAAAATTTCTAACACTTATTAGTCCCATGACTCCAGTCTATAATGCACACCATGTATACTTTTATACATGCATATACACTGGTCAAAAAAATAAAGGGAACACAAGCAGAAGACATCCGAGATCTGAATGAATGAAATAGCCTTATTAAATACTTTGTTCGTTACATATAGTAGTTTTGTGTTCCCTTTAGTTGTTTGAGCAAACTACTGTATGTAACGAACAAAGTATTTAATAAGGCTATTTCATTCATTCAGATCTCGGATGTCTTCTGCTTGTGTTCTCTTTATTTTTTTGAGCAGTATATTTTTTTTAAAATAATTAATACTGAATTTTATAAATTAAGTATTCAATGAAATGTAGTTTTTCTGTCAAATCATACTTGTAGTTCTTTTTGTATAAATAAATAAGACTTCTATTTGAGGATGGGGATTATAAGCAAAAGAATACTAAAAATTGAGCAAAATTGTTAAACGCTTACAATTATTTGGGATAAGAATAATATTATAAATAACTCAGAAATCAGATTGCATAAAAATTTAGTTGATTAGACTCAAATGGGATTTAAAATTTGGATTTATCCAAATAAAGTTTGGATTTATTTAGAGGTATTAATTTTCACATTTGATTTTTTTTTTTTTTGCAGTTTTTTTCAACTGAATGTATCACCTTCATGTAATACTAACATTTGGTGCTTTTGTCATTTCTTTATGATTATGCAGCATGAACTGTCTCCTAATCTACATCAATTTTGCAGATCTTGGCTCCCCTCATCAAAGTAAAATTCTTACCTCAGAGATTCTAAAGCACATTACGTGCCAGTCAAAAAGGTTTCTGAAGACTTCTGTTAAAAAAATATAACCCTATCTGTCTGTTAATTTACAAAACCATTTCTAAAGTTCTGGAGTGCCACTGATTCACAGTAAGAAGCAAATACTTGAAATGGAGACAGTTTGGGACAAAATTATTTTAAGAGTACAGCATGAAATCATTGGGGAGGTAAAGTTAATTCCCCATCTCTTCCCCAAAGAAATATCCCAAGGATTTGCTGATCTTACATGACAAAAATCAGTGTTTATGACATCACTATCACAAAAGCACAAGTAAAACTGGGCTTCACATAAGAATGACAAGACTAAGCCATTGCTCACTAAGACATATAATAACTTTTCATCTAAATTTGCTAAAAATCACCTAACTGATTCTGGTATAGTATGGATGTTAAGTCTGATAGAAATCAAACACTGCTTTCAACATGAATTTTATAACAAGCAGGGAGGCTATAGTGTTACCCCAGTGATGGCTAACCTTTTCCGGACTGAGTGCCCAAAGCGTGCAAACCCCAAATTGCAATGTGCATGCGGCCCCTGCGCATGTGCCCCACACATGTGCGTGGCCCACTGCATGCGCTCCGCCCCTGCACGCACAGCCCACTGTATGCGCCCATGCATGTGTGCATGGGCCCCCGCATGGGCCCCATGCCTGCACTTGCATGGGTTCCATGCATGCACTCGCGGTCCCGCATACACGCCCCACAGGCGCATGTGCATGCGCAGCAACGGCTCGCGTGCCATAGGTTTGCCATCCAACCCTTTTGGAATGGTTTGCTTCCTCAGACTTTGATAAAGCATTAGGTTAGCTATACATTGGGACGGGCTATCTGCTGGCTGAAACTCAGTGCAAATGAATGAAGTGATTTCAAACATACAAGCAAATCTACAAATCTTATTCAAGATTGATAATATACATTACAAAGTGTGTATATGTAGGTATATGCATATATGTATATATACACACACACACGTACAATACATACAGTTGTCTTAAAAGTTTCTGGCCAATGTAAATCATATAGATGTGTTTGCCTAATTACAATAAAATAAAGAATGCACATTTGATTCTTTTGAGCAGGCATAATTATGAAGTTATGAGTCAGTGCTTAGTTCTATGTTGGCTTTATTTTCAATTTTTAAACAACCTTAGTCATGTTATCTGTTCAATTTATAATTTTAGGCAGTTGAACGAATTTTGTAATTAGATGTCAGGAAAGCTTCCTTGACTAAGCAAATATGAATAGCATTTAGGATGAGAGGTGACTATTTACAGTAAAAAAATGCTTGTCTAAATTAAATGACTGCATATAGATTTTTAAAAAGTAATCCTAAATGCTAAATAAACCTGTACTAGATAAATATTTTGGGGCATATACTCTGGTTCTTCAAGATAATAAAATAATTTGTGACACTGGACAGAGAGCTCTGTTCCTGGGATCTATTGGAGGCACTCTCCCAACTTTGGAGTCACAGACCAGGTGCTCCTCCCACCACTGGGACAAATTTGGCCTTTACTTTCTACATCCTCTCTAGTTCCTCCTTCAGACCCTGGGGCTTCTCATACTCCTCCTTCCTGGCTGGACTATTGTAATGCTCTCTACATGGGGCTCCCTTGAAGAGCACTCGGAGGCTCCAGCTGGTCCAGAATGCGGCCGCGCAGGTGGTTATGGGCGCAACTCGTGCCCACGTGACACCCCTCCTGCATGAGCTGCACTGGCTCCCAGTGGTCTTCTGGGTGCGATTCAAGGTGTTGGTCACCACCTTTAAAGCGCTCCATGGCATGGGACCCGGGTACCTTCGAGACCGACTTCTGCCACCAATAGCCTCCCACCGGCCAGTTCGCTTCCACAGAGAGGGTCTCCTCAGGGTGCCATCGGCCAAGTTATGTCGGCTGGCGACACCCAGGGGGAGGGCCTTCTCTGTGGGAGCCCCAGCCCTGTGGAATGAACTGCCCCTGGAAATGCGTAAGATCTCCGACCTCCGGGTATTTCGTTGTGCACTCAAGACCCTGTTGTTCCGCCAGGCTGGGCTATCAACATAACAATCTTAAATTGGGTTTTAAATTCCTGGGTTTTAAATTGAGCCGAATTCATTTAATAATTTTAAACTATTTTAACTGATGTTGTCTTGTGTTTTGAATAGGCTGTACACCACCCTGAGTCCTTCAGGAGAAGGGCGGTATAGAAATAAAATTATTCTATTTTATTCTATTCCTTCCTGATGTTGCTGTCACTTGGCATCACTATATCTATCACCACCACTATATCTATATCTATAGATAATTTTTTTTTTTTTATTTGATTTATATGCCGCCCTTCTCCGAAGACTCAGGGCGGCTTACAATGTGCTCAGCAATATCCTTGATTTACCACCATAATTGAACCCAAAATTTCTCTTGCTAAGCAAGACAATTATTAAGTGAATGTTGACATCATAATGAAAAAACATAATAAGAATGGCATGAAAATTACCACAGCCTAAGTGACATTTCTAAAAATTAAATTTTGATAAAAATGTTTATGAACAGCAAAATAATCCAGTCTGATGGAAGTTAATGATTACTTACTAACAAAACCCATTCATTTCTGTTGAAGCTTAGAGAATTATTAAAAATCCACTATTTAAATTCCTTTTAAGAAATTAAAAATAGCTTCATTGTAATGAATTAAAAAATTTTCTGCCTAGTAACAGATTATCAAATGTTACTGTATATCAGAATGTATAACATAACAAAATTGTAAAAAAAAGTATTAGAAATTTAAAAAGTGTAGTTGCTTGTCATAATATTTTAGAATGTTATAATTTCTTAGAAGTGGGGGGAAAATCAAATTTAGTATTAAGTCTATATGAATTTCTTCATCTGTTCATCTCTATTTCAGCTTGTAGATGAAAGCTGAGAAATTACATTCCCCATTTTCCTTTTGCTATTCCTTTTTCATCATAAGAAAAGAATTAGAAGGAAAATGAGACTAAATACACATCCTGTATTTGAAATCTTATACAATGCCTTTGAATAGAACAAAGATAATTATGTAATGGTTAAAAATAACACAAGATCTGATCATACATCTGCAGCATGATGATATGGATACATCTTTTTATTTAGTACGTTTTTAAAATATACCACATATATAATTGAAAGGCAGTAAAAATGGACCAATGGAAATAACTAGGGAGCAAAAACTGGGGATTGGGAATGAATCCAGAAATTCAGGAATGGAAAGGAAGGAAATAATAAAAAATACAAGTGCTTGGGAGAAGTAATAGTTTTGAGGAGAGACAGATAGGGAAGTTGTGGTATGTCTTGAAACTAAATGCAAATATTGCTAATCAAACAAGTCCTTGACCTTAACCATTCATTTAGTGATCATTTGGAATTAAAATTGCACTGAAAAAAGTGACTTATGACCATTTTCAGTCATAAGTCATGTTGCAGCTGGGGAAAGCCAAATTTGCTTAAAGACCACAAGATTTACTGCAGTGACTCATTTAACAACTGTGGCAAAAAGGTCGTAAAATGGGGCAAAACTCACTTATTAAGTTAGTAACATAGTTAAGTGAATCTGGCTTCCTCGTTAAGTGAATCTGGCTTCCTCTGGCTTGTCTGAGGGTTACAAAAGTTGATCACATGATCCTGGGACACTGTAATCATCATAAATACATGTCAGTTGCCAAGCATCTGAATTTTGATCATATGACCATGAGATTGTAACTTGAGGACTACCTGTATAAATGAAGTTAAGTGTGCTGATCTTCCTTTTAAAATTCCTTTTAAAACTTAAAGATATAAAAACTTAGTTTGTTTCTACCTGTAACTCATTCTTATATCATGTGTTAATCAAAATTTATATGACTTTTCTACAAATGTATCATCACAGTTAATTACTTTAGAAGCTAGCTCTCCCATTAACATTTATATGTTATATGAAATTTATATGAAAAATAGACATTTATATTTTTGTTGGTGGTATATCTGTCTGTTTGATTTTTGAAGCCGCACTATTTAACCATTGTTATGAGCCGTGGTGGTGCAGTATTAGAATGCAGTATTGCAGGCTAGCTCTGCCAACTGCCAGGAGTTCGATCCTGACTGGCTCAAGATTGACTCAGTCTTCCATCCTTCCAAGATATGTAAAATGAGGACCCAGATAGTTGGGGGCAATATGCTGACATTTGTAAACTGCTCAAGAGAGAGGTGTAAAGCACTATGGAGCAGTATATAAGTCTAAGTGCTATTGCTATGTCTTGTCTAACAATAAATTCATAGCTATTGATCCTTTGTGGAAAATAATCATATTGTATTAGGATCTAATGTCTACTTTTCTTGCCTTTTTATCTGAAAAATTAAGTCAGTGTGGGGATAAAGGGAACCATTCCAGGAGACATCATGTCATTGAAGCAAATGATGAATTAAACAGCATAATATTTAGAACTGTAAAGATTAGTGGAGAAATCCAATCTCAAACTTCTTTGTTTTCTCCTCTTAATAAATTCCTTGTCCCTATCCAGTGCAAATCAAATGCTTCTGCGTATACCTGAAGACAATAGGATTTCACCTTTTTTCCAGTTTAAATCCGAACAAAGATTATATCTGTAGTATGCAGGTATGTCTTTGAACATCACAGTTCCTATTAGTTATCATGGGAGCTCAAAGACACGTATGCAGTTAAAGCTGAAAAGGCAATAACAGATTTAAGTGGGTTAATCCAAGATAGAATCCAAGGGAGCATATAGAAGAATAGGTAAATCAGAACTATTGGGAGTACAGGTAGTTCTTGACTTACAGCCATTCACTCATTCATAACCCTATTCAAAGTTACAATGGCATTGAAAAAAGTTACTTATGACCATTTTTCATACTTACAACCATTGCAGCACCCCCATGGTTATGCAATCAAAGTTCAGATGCTTGGCAGTTAGTTCATATGTATGATAGTTGCAGTGTCCTAGGGTCAAGTGAGTCCCTTTTGTGGCTTTCTGACAAACAAAGTCAATGAGGAAGCCATATTCACTTAACAACCATGTTACTAATTTAATGACTGCAGTGATTCACTTAACAACTGTGGCAAGGAAGGTTGTAAAATGGGGCCAAACTCATTTAACAACTGTCTTGCTTGGCAACAGAAATTTTGGGCTCAATTGTAGTCATAAGTCAAGGACTACCTGTACCATCTGTTAAATGACCTACTTTAGAAATATATATATAAAAACCACGTGCATAATAAATTCTTCCTTTTTTGATAGACAGTGACAAGTCTCTGAGAACATGGCTGGGTTGGCCTAGCTGACCAGTCTTTCTGGATTTGTATATACTTTTGTTTTTGAGAATACTATTATAATATCCCCCCACCCAAAAAAGCACCAAAGTCATAGGTATACAGAATACTATGGCAACCAAAATGCATAGCATTTTCTCTCATATCTAATCTTGCACAGCATTATTTTATTTTACTAATTATGACTGGAGACTGAATAAAAATAGAAATGCAATGCTGTGCATAGTACAAAACACCTCAGATTTTTTAGATTGCTAGTGGTAGTGATTTTGCTACACAGTGACCAGGCCCAGTACCTCTTGATCACAGTGGTAACCAAGCAGATCCTCACTACATCCCTAGAGATTTTTGGTGAGGTATCTGCAGGTAAGAATATCTGTAGCAGTACTATCATGAAGTATGAAAAAGTGAGAATATAAGTGAGGCATACTAAATATAGTAGATGTGTCAGTGGAATAAACTTCCTGGGGCCAAGCATAAAATAGTGTTTAGAATAAACTTGCTCATTCTTTAATATATAGAGTGTCATGGCATTCTCTCAAGTTCAAAGGACTACTTGAACAGTAGCCACTGGAGCATCTGAAATACAGGCTGAATTTACAAAATGATGAGGCAATCATAATGCACAATATTTTCTCCAAAATCTAATATTAATTGGTAAATCTCTTATTTACCTCATTTACAAAATAGAAATATATCTGAACAATTGTTTTTGTTTTGACCACCTGATTTCTATTATTTTGTGAAGCAATTTTTTTCCAAACCATTTTATTCTTTATGTACAAGACCTAACTATGAAGAAACTAAATTCCTGATAGATAAACTATAACTGTTTGATATAATGTAAAAAATCCATATGTAAAAGAGTTTTTCCCTGTTCATTCCATTCTATTCTCTTGGTAGAAATATAAAGAGAAAAGCGTAGATTGCAAAAGTATGAGTATTGGCATTCAATTTGACTTTGATTTCAGACAACATTTTACTGTACCGTGTTTCCCCGAAAATAAGACCCTGTCTTAAATTTTTTTGAACCCTGAAATAAGCGCTTGGCCTTATTGCCATGCGCCTGAAACCCCAATTGGGCTTATTATCAGGTGATGTCTTATTTTGGGGGAAACAGGGTAGTTCTCCACATACTAATAACTAGCATGAAGTCTCCATAGATTTCTACCAAAATAATTTTCTACATTAGTTTAATAAGACTAATTACTGAATCTAATTTATATTTATGTATCATATATTATGATACTGATGCAGGAAATGGTAGCAAGTAGTTTGATAGTTTTGTTCTAAATATACTGTAGCATACGGTGCAGTAATATCTTGTTTGATAGGGTCAGGAAAATTGTAGAAAACCTAAAAAACAACGAACTGGCTGTCTTAGACAAAACCAGGAACATCAGATGTCTTTACCATTCTTGAAGAGATTTTACCAGATGTGTGCAGCATTCTTTGGAGTGCTCCTAATAAGGAAAGCTTGTACAGTTACAGAGCAGTTCTGCATTCGTATAACCATGTGGAAAAAGATTTTATTTGAAAGGAGGGGAGAAATAACCACTCCTTGTATTACTACAAAAGAATATGTTTGGAATAAGCAGCATTTACAAGATAACTCTTCTTTTTTCCTCACATTTGGAAATATTAAACTGGAAATCCAGTTAAAAAATTAATTTCCATCTCTTTTTAACTGTTCCAATCGATGGAGCAACTAAAGTGATTGTTGCAGTTTAGTTTCATCATTTCTAAGTTATCTGATGTACAAGGCTGCAGGAATATTTGTATGAGTCATAGCGGATTATTCTTCAAAGTTAACTTTGTCAAGCTATTGAAGAACTTTGGTGGAAAATTCAGATTTGGTTAATGGGTAAGAAAGTACTTTTTCCAAAGCTTTGATTGTGTTGTTTTATGATTATACTTGAGATTGATTTTTTATTTTGATTTTAATTTTATAAAAGTACTATCGCCAAATAATATTGTTCTATCCACAATATTTTTCTTGCTTGGTTAGAGAAACAGTTCTACCTACCACTTAGGCAAAGAAGTCAACAAACAGCATATTTTCAAAGATCTTTATTTTTGTCTGTTTTCATGATCTTACACTGCTAACACTCCAGTGAGGGGGAAAAAGTCCTTCAGTCAGCAGGAGTATTGTGTAATTAAAGTCAATTATATGACTAGACTATACTGGTTTAGTTGAAAGTACTGAATTGTCTGATAAATTTTTGTCATCTTTATAACAGAATCTGTAGACTCTATTATTCTAGTTACTGGTAGCTGCCAGGTGGGGCATGCTAGACGTTTAATTATGTTTAACTGCAGGCAGTGTAGCTCAGTGTATGTAGTCTTCCTTCACATTTTATAAAGCATTCTAACAAAAAATATATATATAAATCAATCAGCACTACGTACTAGCTCTGACCTCTGCATTTCTAGTAACCTTAGAAACTTTTCATAAAAGTATACTCACCAGTTTCCTCTGTGTTTAAGTGTTTAAGTTTCATGTTGCCAAAAAATAGAACACTTCCATAGTGTAATATAAAATACCTTTAGCATTTGTATGTAAAGATCCAAATTGTACTTGAGAATGTGTGCTCCAAAAAGCTGTAGAGTTTTGGTGCTGGATAGGTCTTTCAACTTTGCCCAGATATTGGATTAATACATCATATGTTCAGCCTGAACTAAATTTTCATATATATATTTTTTTCAAAATATGATGATCCTAGATTAATATTTATCTTCTGACTTAACATCTTGGGAGTATCTTGTAACGCTAGGAATTGTTTCTGTTTTTCGTAACCCTTGGAAATCTTATGGGCTTTTTTCCTTCTCTTTGTCTAAGATAAATGTACTGTTTAGAACAGTCTGAAAAATAAAGGAAAACACTTAAATTATTTGATTTTTCAAAAAATGCTCTATGCTAATTAGTTTCTAGAAGATTTCAGTTCTGTCTTGGGAAAGAAACAAAAGATGATAACCCAGATTAATATCTTCAGTTTCCTTAATCATTTAGTAAAATGCACTGAACTTTGATTATTTTAGCCAGGATTAAAGTTGCCGAATCTTACACATCCCAAATGCAGTTCAGCAGAAATGTATTACATATAGTATTTTATATATAGTATTTTTAACTCTTGACAGATGATGATAAAGTCTGTGTTCATTGTCTGTCCTTTATATTAAACTGTATATATTAACCTGGAATGTAGAAGACTTAATGACATAATACAGATCCAGCATATAGCGATTTATATATGATGTTTTTTCTTAGCTGAGTTAGCTAAATGAAATAGTCGCATGATACATAAGTTAATTAGCATTACATTGTAATTTTCACCTATTGTTATTAAATTCCATTAATAATAATATGTTTATTACTGTAGAATTTGTAAATATAATAGACATCAAAATAAAATCTTTGCAAAAATAGAAGTAGTTATAAAATAAAAGCCTAAAGAATATTCAACCACTATAAATCAAATGAATGTTTTATCCATGATATTATACATAAATTTCCTGCAGATTGTTCTTTTTTTTATTTTCAAGGATTTGGCGATTGGATTTATATTGCATAGTGCTCAGAAAGATCTGGTTACTGAGGAAAGAAAAAAATGTCATAGTTAGACAAAGCCTTGGGATCCAGGTTTGATTATCTGTTTGTTTTCACAGTTTCACCTTTCTTTCCATCCCATTCAGTTTTCTCAATCCACAATTACATTTGTATGTACATGTGCAAACTTCATATAAAACTATACTGAACTTAATACACCAGTTCAGTTGTAAACTTAATATGTTTGATAGAAGTTATGATTACAAAATACAAATAGTAAAAAAATTAAGGGAAAGCCTCCAAATCTCAAAAATAATTTATACAATCAACAGAATATTTTCTAAACATGGGAAAATGGAGAAATATGTAAACAATGTTAGAAAGGTACTATGTTGTTTCTTGTTAAGAATGAGGTTTTGTAAGAAATTAAAATAACTGTTAAGAGTGTTTCTTCCACTTTGTTATGTGAGAGTTGAAAGTCAGTAGTTAGAAATGAGTATTTGTATGGAGTGGTGATTTCAGTCAAGTCCCAGAATAGAATGAAAGATTTACAAATTTGTTTCCAATTATTAGGCCCCCGAGAAAACATTACTCTAGCACACTTCTATCTTTATCCCAAAGATCACTACTGCAATTTTTTCATCTTTCCAAATAGTTCTTTGCACAATTCTGCTAGTGAATTTATCAAATTTATCAATCAAACTCTGCAGAAAGGCAGTGCAAAGGTGGGAAATAAAGAGGAGGTTGAAATTGTTCTCCTGTCTAGTCTGTCAATCAATTTACACACCCAACCTTCCTGTTTTTCTGCAAAATCAGCAATTGAAATAAATGGAAGCATCTTGTTAACTCGGAGGAATTTGGAAAAAAATCTTTCTCAGAATAAGGGTGGGAGCAGTGTCTATGAAGGACAGGATTAGGAGAAAAAAGCAAAACACAGGAGGTGACTAGCTGTACTGAGCTTGGAGAAAGTCCAGCAGCATTAGACAAAGTTTGAAAATTATTTTGCCAGCTCTCCTTTAGTCCAACATTTGCAACATTCATGGGATGGGGTGAGAAGAGAAAATACTCATAAAAATCTACTTTGTATCTTTGTTTGCTTTATTTAGCTGCTTGCCAAAGTGAATCAAATATGTTTATTACTGGCCTAAATGCATGATTAAATATTGTCACATTCTGTTTCTTAAAGATATGTACACACTTGAGGAAACAATAATGTCCAGCCCATCCTGAATGTCATCACTTTAACAATAACTTTTTACAATGACATCCTATTTCATTATATTTTCAAAACATGAAAATATCAGTAAAATGAATGAATTAGCATGAAAAATAAATAGGGACAAATTGACTACCAGAATCTAGACTCACCTTCCCAGAATGATATTCAATGTATTGAACTTTATTTTCCATTATCCCTACTTTAAGTATGCTATATAACTATTTGGAATTTCAGTTGAGCTTTATATCAAGCAGCTATAGAACTGCTTTAAAACATATTGCTATGGAATTACAATATTACAGAAGTTTGTTGCAGTGCAACAATTTTTTTAAAGTGCTAAAATGGAACTGACCAAACAAAGAGAGTGAAAGAAAAATAGATAGAAATTTTGATCTTAATAAACCCATTCTTTTTATTATTATTGCTTGATTCATTTGCTTTAGCAATAGAAAAAAGTGTTCTTGAAAAAGGTTAAGTAGGGTCAAATGTACTTTGGAAAATCTAGCATGGAAAACCACTAGGAAATTTCAGGGTGTTCCATAATAAAGTTGGAAAAAACATCTCAGAAAGCAATGTCAAACCATTTTGTATTGCTGTCAAGAAAGCCATTTTGTTGTCTCTATCTAGTCAGAGGAATCAAGTTCTGGTCAAATGAGACTTTGGCTAAACTCCATAGCTTAAATCAGATATTATTCTATGGTAGTCAGATCTCTACCAGAAACCAATGCCTGTTTGTTCTTTAGATGATAATATAGTTCTTTAGTTTTAGGACCTATTCAGGTCCTAGTATTCAGTAGTTGCAGGAAATGGCATCTGGAAGCTCTATCACAATGGTGTATATATAGTCTACCTTCCGTTAAGATGTCAAACAGAGAGATACAGTTACAGATATTCTAATACATTACATCCCATGTTTTAATGACTTTCACCTTTATTTTTACACAATGTATATTCTGTGTGGTATTTTCAAATACATTACCACTACAAGGTATCACATGTATATAGTGCATTGACTGTAGTCATATAAAGTTTGAAGGTCCATGAATTCAATTTCTGGTAAAGGGCTTGAACACTATAAATAATATCTAATTACCTAAGTTTAAAGAGTCTCAATGAGGATGACGCCAATCAGTGCAACTGTAATTGTATGTGGGAATGGTCTTGAGAGTTGGTGAGGGAAAATGTTAGGGAACAATCAGATAAGAGAGAGTGTAGTCCACAGCTGTGTAACAGGCAGAGAAAAAAATTTAGAAATGAACCTCCCCAACAGGCGGTAAAAGAATGGTGGGAAATTTATACTTTCAGACTTGCAAACTTTCTGTTAACATACAATTACAATAAAGTAGAATTAGTTTACTGATTGTGTGTTTTGTCTGGATTACCTGGAAAAGCTGACAGTAAATGAAAATATTACACAGAATAAAATACCATACTGTATTAAAATTTCAAGGGTTGGAAGCCTGTTCAGCAGATTCTGTTTTCTTTTATTGAAGTGATCCAAGAAATGGGGTCCTGGCTAGAAAATGCAAAGGAACCTCAAAAAATGGAATTAAGAAAGCTTTATACATTTTCACTAAAGTGGAAGGTGGGATAAGGCGGGATATATAAAAAATATTTAATAAACATTTTAGTAATAATTTACTATTAAATTGTTCTATTGGTGTCTAGCCATCCCAATTCCAGTTTGCTTGAGAGCGGAGCTTTATTCTTCGTAGGTCCTCATAATTGATTTTGTGTGTTTTTTTCTCCTTAATCTTGGACTTTTTCTTTCCTAAAATACGTTTTCTATGGTGAAAATTGACATTTTATTTGTAAATGATAAGTACAATTCTTTTTGTATTTCTTGCTGTACAAGCTTTATGTTATGAATGGTATGAAATGTTACGTTATTTTGGTCTGTTTTACTACAGTCAGGTTGTAGTTTTCAAATAAAACTAACTTAAGTAGAACAGGCAATTGAAGTGTTCATAACATAATCTTTCTCCAAAATATGACAGATACAGTCTCTACTAACAATATCACAATAATGTTAGACTGACCTAAGAAAGAATTCAGAATCAGTGACAATGTTTGCCACAAGCATTGTTGCTTTGTAGTGCAATTGGGAATAAATGAACAATAGCAAAACATTTTTTCTTTGGAGTTCTTTGACAGAATTAAAGAATTGTAAATTATCTATCAAATTGTCAGTGATAATGGATAGGACTTAAGAAATAGTGTAACAGTCATATAGTATAACATGGCACGGCATGGCACAGATGAGGTAGAACTTTCCTGCACTGACCGACCCTGTTTGGGGTAAAAAAATCTCAAAGATCTCTTCCAAGTTTACATTCTATGATCTTAGACTTCCAGGAAGCTTTAATAATCTGTTCAAAATGGTAAATTAATACTGTTTTGATTTTATAAATACAACATGGTTGTCTAACAACTCCAGGGTGGCCAAAAAATATATCTTTTTAAAAATGTTTTTTATTATAGCAATTCATCAGTGAACATTGTGGAATACCTCATGTATAACTTGTATTCTTTTTATCATTTACCACCCACTCAAAAGCTCTTGTCAATTTATAAAATATAAAACTGTAAACTCTAAAAAATAAACATGAAATACATAAAAATCTGCAAAGAATATAAACTTGGAAGCCACAGTAAAACAATATAACAGTACAATACCGCAACAGAAAACTAAACTTTGGTGACAATAACAAATCTGTTTCAACTATTGTGATTACAAAATGATTCAATGTGTAATTGAAGTTTTTCAGCAGATTTTCATTAAACATTCCATGTAGCATGTGACTTAAAACATACAAAACATATTTGGATGCCCATATTCTTTTATATTGTATACCTTTAACATGAAAATTGACGATTCAGCAGCAGCAGCAGTAGATTCTCCATTCTGTTTTAAAGAGACTTGTCCTTCAACATTGGAAAGACAAATTTGTAGCTCTGGTTACTCAGTGATTGAAGACGATGTTATTTGAGCTGCGGTGGCGCAGTGGTTAGGGTGCAGTACTGCAGGCTATTTCTGCTGATCTCTGGCTGCCAGCAGTTTGGCAGATCGAATCTCACCAGGCTCAAGGTTGACTCAGCCTTCCATTCTTCCGAGGTCAGTAAAATGAGGACCCAGATTGTTGGGGGCAATATGCTGACTCTGTAAACCACTTAGAGAGAACTGTAAAGCACTGTGAAGCGGTATATAAGTCTAAGTGCTATTGCTAAGTGCTATTGCTATTTGCAACTTAACTTGCGTACAGATGTAAGAAATATGTATGTACAATTACAATAAAATAAAATACAATATAATTTTAGGAGAGGCATTGCCTCAGACAGGCCCTGTGAACAATCTGAGGGTCCTCACTACTCCTACTTGAAGAACTGGTGAAATTATGGCTAGGAGGCCCTTTACACAGCTTTGTATTGTGCATCAGTTGCAGCTGTTCCTAGATTGGAGGAATTTGCTCACTGTCACACATGCTTTAGTCACCTCCTCGTTCAATTTCTGTATTGCACACTACATGGCACTGCCTTTGAATCGCAAGATGGAGGGCAAATAAATTTGATAATAATTATAATAACAGTATCCAGAAGCTTCAATTCTATTTAAATTAATTAAAAATGTCCCTTTTTGAAATAGTATGCAGGTTGCCTTTGCTTAAGTCCAGTCACTTAGCAATCATTGAATGTTATGATAGACTCCCTCACAAAGGTACTTATAGTCATTTCTGGAATTCCAACAACACTACCATGGTCATATCATTATATTTTGGCAACTTGCTCACCTGGTTGCAGCATTCCCCAATGATATGATACAATTTACAACATTTTTGCTGGAAACTGGCCAAAAAACACCCACAGAAATGGATTGACTCACTTAACGATCCTGGTGTTCACTTAATGACTGCTGAAAAGAAGTTGTACAATCAAGTCAGTCATATGGATGTCTCAACTTTTAATTGTTATTACTTACAATGAGAAATCCAGGTTCTAATATGGTCATAAATCAAGAATTACCTGTAATAAAATAATAAAACTTAAATGGTCTATTTAAACAATTAAGTCCAACTATCTATTCAACATTCAGCTGAATACATTTCTTTAGCACATATAAAACCAACCAAATAAAATGGAATGTTGTTGCAGGAAAATATGAAGTATAGTTTAATAAAGCCTGAGTTATATTTTTAGTGTTGTATAAGTGTCAGAACCTAAGTAGGAAGCAAGACCAAGGAAGCAGAAACTACAGGTTTCAATAAATTATTTTCAACACTAATCCGAGATAAATGTAGTATTTTGGAGGCTGTATTAGAAATTTCCCAGCCTTGTTGATGGTGAGTTAATTAAGGTGGGGACTCTTTGAATGCTTTGTCCCAGAATCTTCCCCATCTGGATTGAGCTGCCATTTAAAAGAGAATCTGCCCACTGTTGATTCTCCATTCCTTTCCCAGCCAATCTCCCACATAATAAAATAATATTTTGCTCACTTGTTGATGTATATGTGACATGACATATTTCCTGCTTGAATTCTTACAGGGTGATTTCACTTGGAACAGCATGTCAGGGCGCAGCGTTCGGCTGAAATCTGTTCCTATTCAGAGCCTTTCAGAACTGGAGCGTGCCCGACTACAGGAAGTGGCCTTCTATCAGTTGCAGCAGGACTGTGATTTAGGATGCCAAATAACCATTCCTAAAGGTAAGCATGTATCTAAATGCTTAGATGCTAGCAATGAAATGGTAAGTATTGAAGAGTAAATCATAAGCCAATATTTTATTTTACTTTTTTGTTTTTTAATCAAAAGATAGAAGTTTGCTTTACACATCCATAATTAAACATTTAATAGAGTTATTCCAGCTGCCATCATACCTCTCATTCTGATTATTGTGTCATTATGTAAAAAATTAAAATTATATCCTTTTTTATCATTATGAGTATATCATTTGAGTAGTAACATAATTATGCAGATTGCATTATTTGTAGAATAATGTCATGACATCTTTACATAAATAATATAGATTGTGATAGATATCGAAATCTTAAAGCCATATTCCTATATGTTCAACTGATTGACCTCATCATTTGACATGCAACAGATCTGTATATTAAGAGGACGCTTGGACAGATTTGGTTGTTCTTGCATTCAAAGTTATAATGTGGAGATCAAATTTATGGAGGTGTTGAATCTATCTTTTGTAGGAATTTGTCATTTCTACACTACCCCAACCTTTTCTGGCAAGCAGTTGGAGATCCTGAAGATCTACAAAAAGGACTTACTAGCTTGCAGTTGATTTTGTTAGCCAATTGATTAATTTTAATTCACTGATCACTAATTGAGCTCAGTTATATAAAAAGAAATTATTTTAGAAAGCTATATCCAAAGCGAGCACAACTATTTATTAATCAGAACCTTTATTATGCCGTATTTGGTTTTGTGCCCAGTATGTTTCTGTTCTGTTCTGAATAAAAATGGGAATGTACTTTATGTGTTTATTTTGGCATAAAGTGGATTATTGAAGCTTTGTTTTTTCTACTCTTTATGTAATTTTCTGTTTTTCTTATACAGTGGAAGTGGTCATTTTTATGATCTGTGCTTTAGTGTTTTCGTGGACAGTTTAGACACTTTACATTATTACTCTTTACTTATTTTTTGTCTGTGGACTTAATATTTAGTTATTTGTAGTAGTAGAGTAGAAACAATTTAATTAGAAATTAAGTAGCACTTAAAAACTGTGAATTATAAGTATTCCCTTAATACATTAGTCAGCAGTTTTAGAAAACAGAATTCCTTGTCATTAAAAAAATATAAATAATATAATATAAACAATAGTTAACATCATAAAATGGGAAAAAATCAAAAAGTGATACAGAAAGCATCTTTATTCAGCCAACTCAAGTTTAAAAAATATTTGCAAATTTTTGTGCATTATCCTCATAGAGGTTTATGCAAAACACTAGGCTACCATTAAAATAGATGGATTTTGAATCTATTTTTGCTGTTTACTATTCATTTAGAGTTTTGCGTCTGAGATCTGGTAGGTATAAACTAGGCTCTGTTGTCAAATGGACTGATGGGAAACCAACAGTCATGTAAATGTGTTTTTATCAAATATACTATGTATTAGGTAACAATAAAATCTTTACTTGATTTTCTCAGAAGAACTAAGCAAACTTTTCATTTCCGAAAATACAAGTCCAGTTGCTAAAGTCAAAATATATTTCTGCAGTCTATTGTACAAGTCTGGTTGCTGGAAAAAATAAGAAAAATAAATTAAACTACCTTTGAATATATTTTTATTAAGAATTTAATTACAATAGTGAAAATTAAGCCAAACTAAATTTAGAAACTGGAAAATAAGAATAAAAAGTACAGGAAAAAAGAAAATTAAAATAAAGAATGTAATAAATATATAAAGAAGTGACTTCCAGCCTGCATTACAACAGGCATGTTTATACAAATTTAATAACTCTTTTCCCTCTGTAAGGTTATAAACAGATATCTCTTCATTCCATAGCCCATGCCTTATCTATAAGCAATTTCATAAAACATTTTCAATCCTGGTATCAGCAAAAAATCCATAAAGACTTACCAGACCTTTGCAAAAAAAAAAGTCTTCTCTTTTAACTTTGATCAAATAAACCATCTTTATATTCCTCCATTTTTCATTCTAACAGTTTCTAATTTTTATCATTCTAAAAATCATTCTAATTTTTAATTCAATCAAATGTTGTAGGATATGAGTTCTCTTCAATTCTTTTTTACCCCATTCCATATATTTCTTTAAGACTTTAACAAGTCTCTTTAGTAGATCTGAAAAGAATTTTTTTCTTGGTTGTTCTCTTTGTTTAATATTTGGATTTTCCTTTTAATTTTTAAAACAGCCAATTTACTTTCTGTATCCAGCAAAATGTCCTTTTCCAAATCATTCTATTGCTGTGTCACTTGTAGTCTCTTTTTCAGTACTTTGTGCCATGTCAGATAAAATTTGTTCCATATCTGTCATTTCTTCTTGCCATCTTTCAAGGTTAATTAATTAGAAGTAGCATGTATTGAATTTGCAACCTTCTTCACTTTACAGATAGTCTTTGACTTAATGACTGGTCATTTAACAATAGTTCAAAGTTATGATGGCCACAGAAAGATTGCTTTACAGCCTGTAAAGCACTCCATTGCACCATCTGCCCACATTCCATCATTTTGGGCACTTGGCAACCCAGTCGCATTTATGATCAGTTGTATTGTCCTGCAGGCATGTGACTGATTTGTGATGTTTTTTACTGGTTTAAACGCCCATATGGGACAGTGAATTTGCTTAACAACCATGTGATTCACATTTACAACCACATCATTCACTTAAGTACCACAATAAAAATAGTTGAAAAATAGGGTCTTATCACATGGGTTTCTTGACTTACAATCACAACCACTTAACTACCAAAACTTAAGTCCCAACTGTAGTCATAAATTGAGGACTACCTGAAATCCCGTAGCCTGCAGCCTACTCTTTGTGTAGCTTTGATGTTGCTAGGAGAAAGCATTTCAAAACAGTGCTAAGCACAGGGTCATGGAGTGACCCCATGCTCAACTAAAAAATTTTAACAATCAAGTGAATAATTTATGTTTATTTAACAAAATAATTCATGAGTTTCTCTAAACAAAATGTATACATTCAACGGGACTCTTCCAGTGCAAAGATTTCCAGCACTATATATATTAATCGGACGGAATGTGAATGACAGTAATATAATGATAGTTATATTTTTGCAGCTTTATTCTTTCATTTTCCACCCCGAAGCGTGCAAGTAACCTTTCCTATTTGATGCTAAATACTTTCATCTGACTGTGATTTATTTACAAGCCCTCAAATCTTGTAGAACTGTTTCTGATATTCCTATGGGATGGATTTTACTCCAAACAATTTGTTTGGATAGTTTGAAAAATATGTAAACTAAAGTGAACTTCAATCTTATGATGTTTTTCAGTAAATAAATAAGACTGGTGGAGGCTACACTAAATGAAGCTGCAGCTGGGTACAGTATCTGAAGAATGCTTTTTTAGTATTCATGATCATAATACCTTTGGCTCAGATGAAATCTGTACTGACTGTATTATCTGTATTAATTTTTGTAATATTGTATTAATTTTTAAGATTTCTGGTTAGGAGTCTAATTGCTTATCATTCACCAGTGGGAAACACTATTCAGTAGATAATGATGCTCTTTTGGATCTGAAATTCTTTTGTCTCAACTTTTCTAATTTTTGTAGTTTCTCTAATCTATTCATCTTGCCTGCAATGAATAAGATTATTTTAGAGCCCCCTTTATTGCAGTAATCACCCACAGAGAAATAGGTATCTTGACACTTAGCACAATAACAGATTTGTTTCTATCTGCCATGGCTAATTTTGTTGAATTTTGGTTTGTTTTATTTTCATTGCTTGGTTGAGATCAGCTTACTTAATTAGAAAACTAAGTTATTTGCTGATTAGCAAGACTGATTGATTAATGATCTTCACATTCTATTTGCTAAACTTCCACTGATAAATATATCTACCTAGTTTCTCTTTATATTGACACTGGATTCTCAGGATTACCTCATGTTAATGGTCTCCCTGAAACAGGTGAGAGATCATCAGTATGCTTGATTAAAGCCAACTATATATCACCACTGATCCCTGGCTTGTGGAAGTCTTAATTCTTGTCTAGAGGCTATACTATAAGGAATTGAGTGGGGTAAAATAAGCTGAACTTGAATGCTAGTAAGATGGAGTTACTTTGAACCTTGCAGTGCTTGCTATGCTCCAGAGTTATTTCTTGAGTGGGAAGTTAAGCTTAGGACCTTCTGGATTCACGTATACTATTTTATGAAGATGTAGTCAGGTAGGCCATAGATAAGATACTCAGCTGCCTTTGATGTCTATTTGTAAGACATAATTAGTGTGGAATACAGTGGCCCATTGGAGTCAATCCATCCAGTAGGTTTCTCCTAGAAATAGATATTAGTTATTACCCACTTTCCTAAAGTGAAGGAAGCCAAGAGACTAGGAGAAGTTCTGTTAGGGCCCTGGCCCTGTAGAATGGTCTCTTCAGTGATGGGATTCAAATAATTTAACAACAGGTTCTGTGGGCGTGGCTAGGTGGGCGTGGTCATGTGATTTGGTGGGCATTGCCAACTCAATGTCACTCACGTCACATCCGGACTCAACGCATCTATAGTTCTGTAAAAATGTTCACCTTTTTTGGATTACTTTTTTTTTTTTTTGGCTATAAAGGTATAATTTTTACTAATATCTATTCTGTTAATAATATCTATTCTGTTAATATAAGTAAATAAGCCATTATACACTTGAAGCATTGTGAAATACAATCTGATCAGAAACAAGAAATTTGACAAGCCTAATGTACAATGCTTGATAGTAGCATTATAAAAAGACTTTTCCATGAAATGTTTGAACACTCAGAATTTTTAAATCTGGCAATCATGTAAAAAATGGCTAAAATGATATGAATACCTTTGAAACATTGAATTCTGTAACATGGATTTCAAGAACTACAGGAAGTCAAAACTACATTAGTTGTTCAGTGAAGTCTCATTCTAACATTAGCAAAAAGGTTTCTCACAGACTCTCAAGCAAATATAAAAACTTGCTGAATTTGTGCTTTTTACTCTGGTAATAAGACCACTTTAGAGACCACTGTAGGGTTTCTATATAGCTGTAGAGATTTTGCTCCCTTAGGAATTCTGTCGCCTTTTTTTCTGCTTCCTTTATGTTGTTCTAAATAGACAAATTATTAAGAAAAATCAGTTAAGGAGTAGAGCTTTAGAGGATGGTGAGAGAGGAACTGCTATGAAGAAACAGATTAATTCTCAATGAATATTTACTTTTCTTTTATCAAAACAAAAAAATACAATTTGTTACAAACATCAGAGGATGGAAATAAATGATTTAGTTGCAAATCAGGGATATTTTTAACATATAGTTCTTTTATATTTTTAAACATAATCTTAATATTATGTTTAAAAATATAAACATAATCTTAATTTTAAACATAATCTTAATTTTATTAATTAGGAGCTTGGTGGCGCAGCAGACTAAACTGCTGCTGTTAAAGTAGCACTTAGCTGCCAGCTGCCTGCAATTACTGCGAGTTCAGTTCTCACCAGGCTCAAGGTTGACTCAGCCTTCCATCCTTTCGAGGTAGATAAAATGAGGAGCCGGTTTGTGGGGGCAATAAGCTGACTTTGTGTAAAATAGAACACCGCTAAGGGGGTCTAAAAAGCCGTACTAAGCAGGTATATACAAAAGTATGAAGGCTATTGCTTAATGCATTGTAAGCCGCCCTGAGTCTCCGGAGAAGGGTGGCATATAAATCAAACTAATAAATAAATAATAGGTTACATTCATGCTAACTTAATTATCTTTACTTCCCACTGAAAATAATGGAAATGTTAATCTTGCCATTTATTTTATTACTTACTTTTTGAAGATCTTACTGTTTTTGAAGATCTCTAGAGGTCCAGAAGAGGCTGACCCACTGGCAGAGAAGCCAAAGTGTTTTATTCAGATGATAGTGAAGCTGTAAGAACGTGAAATCTAAGGAAAACATTTGCACCAGCTTCTGCATAAAAGAGTTCGGCTAGGGCCATGTGGCTAGCAGCCTTCAGGGATTGAGGCAGCTTCAGGGATTGAGGCAGCAACAGCAGCAGCCAATGAAAGGGGAGGTAGTTTCCTTTGTCTCATTAGACTGAACTGCAAGGCCCTTGTTGATTGGCTGCCATGCCCCAATCCCTGAAGCTGCTCATTCAAACTAGCCAGTCAGCAGCAAGCAGACTGGGCCCAAACTAAGCCTGACCAGACTGGGTAAAAACTATGTCTGCAGGCCCTCATGGCAGAGAAGCCATAGTCTTTTATTCAGATGGGGAAAGCTGTTTTCCTTACATCTCATGTTCTTATAGTTTCAGCAGCATCTGAATAAAACACTTTGGCTTCTCTGACACGTGGCTCAGTCTCTTCTGCAGCTCTTCGAAAAGTAAGTACAGTAAAGCCATGGGAAATGGGGTGGGGAGGGTGGATCGGGGCCAGGGACCCTCCATTTCGGCCTGTAGAGGCCGGGGGAGCCCTAGGAAGGCCCTGTAACAGGCCGTTCATGCTGGCAAACAAGCAAAGGAAGGCTACTAAACAGGCAGGTAGCTGGGCCGTGTGGGAGGCTGCAGGGAAGGCAGGCTAGCAAGCTGGGCCGCACTCCCCCCCCCGTGCCTCGTTTTGGCCCTAGGAGGCCTCCCTGCCCTTACCTGGGAGCCAAAATGGGGCGTGTGGTGACTCTGGGAAGGGGCAGGAAGGGGCGGGGCCAGCCAGCAATTTAACTACCGGTTCAGCCCAGGGATGAAATGCTCCCGGTTCGGACCAGCTCAGGTGAGTAGGTAGCAATGGCAGCGGGCAGTTCGGAGAACCGGTAGCAAAAATCCCTTCCCTCCCAGCCTCCAGCTTGCTTACCTTCGCACACCTGCCTTGCTTCGCTTGCTGTAATCCCTGCAATCCATTGCATCAGCAAGCAACTGAATCTTCCTGCCTGCAATCAAGCTCAGCGGTGAACAGCTCTTTCTGCATGCCTGCCTGCCTGCCTGTAAGTTTTTTTCCCTTTTGGGAGCTTTAAAAAAAAAGAAGTTATTTGGGGGTTTTTTTAGTTGTTCTTTTTTTAGATCTAACCATTTAAAGTTTAGGAAGTTTTAAATTTAGCTGCTTTTATATAAAAATTAAAATAAAATAAAATAATATTTGTGCAGCTTTCTGAGATTTTGTGTGGTTCTGTAGTGTTTCACTCTAACTACACAAACACACAAAATCTCACAAAGCTGTATATGGAATTTTGTATGTGTAAAGTGTGAAAGTTGGTTTTTTGGACTTTTTGTGGCTGTGTGAGGTTCCTGCTTGTTGCAGGGGCCATTTTGGGTCTAGCACAGCTGCTTTTACATTGTGGGTGAGCCTGTTGTGTTGTGTGTGTGTAAAGTGTAAAAGTTGGGGGTTTTTGGGCTTTTTCTGCCTGTGTGAGGTTCCTGCTTGTTGCAGGGGCCATTTTGGGTCTAGCACAGCTGCTTTTACATTGTGGGCGAGCCAGTTGTGTTGTGTTGTGTTTTGTAGGTTAAAAAAGGGCAAAGAAATGATGTCAATTTGGCCACACCCACCTGGCCAACAAGCCACACCCACCCAGTCACCTGATCACTAAGCCCAGAACCGGTAGCGAAAATTTTTACATTTCACCCCTGGTTCAGCCAAACCAGCCTGAACCAATTGAATCCCATCACTGGGTTTCTTCCTATAGTTAGACCTTCTCCCACATTAACGGTGCTTCTAGAACATGTTAAAAGTGGAGCTTTTCTGCAGAATTTTTAATGCAAAATTCTCTCCATCATTTTATTTTGTATTGTTATTCACTGATGTTATTCTTGTATGGATTATATTGGGGATTAATGGTTCTGTTCCAATTGGATTAGTTTATTTGAAGCATACTTTTATTTTTACTATGGATGTTTTAACTTCTGATGATTTGTTATGTAAAGGATAGCATTCAACTGATTTTAATAATAAATAAACACAGCATTCCATATGGATGTTTAACCGTGAGATTTTTTTATCCCATTTTTTTTCTATTCCTATAAAAGCCAGATAGATAAAAATTAAGAACTCCTCAAATATAAATATAGTATCAGTTTTTCTGTAATGTTTCTAGTGACTAGTAACCTACTGCTTCTACTAGTAGAAGTAATATGTAATCATTTTATCTAAAAGTTATATATAATCATTTTATCTAACTTACTGCTTCTATTTAACAGAAGTAATACATAATCATTTTATGTAGCTATTCATTTTGTAATCCATGTCATATAAAATTGTCCAGTTTTATTTAACATTTCACTCAAGCTTCCCTCGGGGTGGGGGGTGGGGATAAAGAACATTAAGACAGAAGTGAGTTGCCATTGTCTTCTTCAAAGTTCCTAAAATCTGATTCTATATAAAAAGGTTCCTCATAGACTCCCTCTCTCTTAAAACTGGATCTTACTAGCACTCTCATACTGTATCAGTGTACTTCATGCAATGACATCCATAATAGAGTCATAATATCTATAGAGAATACCATACGTTAGCAATATATAAAGAATATTTATTGTTGTGTTTGCGTAATCTTTCACAATTGAGTTTCACTGGATGTCCCAAACCTATCCAATTCCTCTGTACTACACAGACTGATTTTGAAGTCTACCTTTAAACCATAATTAGTACAGAATGCTCCATCTCTTGCCTTTTCCAAAGTAAAAACCTTCAAATGTTTTAAATCTAAGGGATAAAATATTCTGTGTAATGTCAGTGCTTATATAAAGATGTAATGACATTGATGATATTTTCTTTATTGCTAAACATACTGAACCATTCAGTTAATGTCTTCACACTGCTGTCCCATGATTCTCAGATAATTCAAATCGTGTAATATAAGTTTGCAGTTTGATTTATTTATTTTACTTAGCAGCTTGCATGCAACTTTTGCTGCTACCGTGTTTCCCTGAAAATAAGACCCAGCCTTATATTTTTTTGAACCCCAAAATAAATGCTTGGCCTTATTTTTGAGGAGATCTTATTATTTTGGGGCACGTGGAGCAAGACAGGGTTCCTCTTGCCATCTTACCTGATTTTCAGCTCGGTCTCCCTAACCCTAAGCAGAGGAATGGCGGGAACCAGCTGCGAATGCATTTAAATATATTCAGGGAGGGCTTATTTTCAGAGAGGTCTTATTTTAGTGCATGCGCTCAAAAGCCTGATTGGGCTTATTATCCGGGGAGGTCTTATTTTGGGGGAAGCAGGGTATAATTCAACTTTTTCTGCTATAATTCAACTTTTTCTGCAATAATTCCTCCAGATTGAAGAAATATCAATGTCTCTTTTTATTTTAACCACTCGGAGCAATTTGGGACTTTATTGCACAGTTCTCCCTTTGTATCATTTATGAACAAATTGAAAGTGTCAATCACATAAAGTCGATTGTCTTTGCATACCAACATTGCATGAACCAAGTAGAGATACGTTATTTTACTCTCTGCTTTTTGTTTCTTATTCAGTTATCACTACAAAAATAAAATCTCTTATCCTATGTTTAATCAGTTTGCTTAGGAAACTTTCATGAGTAATTTTATCCTTTAGTTTGAAATGACAGCAGAAGAATTTCTATGGCGAAAGGACAGCCAAGGAAATGGTTTAACAGTTCTTCCCTACATCCTCTCTGATGTCATCTCTCGCTAGTCTCTTTCAGAGATTATGTGTATTTATCAAAGGGAGGCAGCTTTACGTGTGTGGAAAATGGGAATTGGAGCAGAAAGCCAGAGAGTAGCATCTGACCATTTTTTTTTTCAAATTTAGAAGTTGGGCACAAATGTGTATTTTTGCCTCCAAAGAGTAATTCTGTCCATTACCTTGAAATGTATATTTGCTGAGACCACACTTATTAGACACTAATGGAATTATTTCACTGATGTTCCTGAATTGGTGAATTCTGCAGTTAATGGGAACTGTTTATTGTAAGCCGCATGAGATCTGTCATGGAGTTAATGTGATGTACTTTTTGCTGTTTACACCCCCACTTTTTGTTGAATGGAAAAGCATTCAAACCAGTCTGCAATTTAAAGTAGCATAATTCGGTTACAGGTCCATCCCTTAAATATTCTGAAATGGCAAGTTGAGGCAAACAATTAAGTTCTCCAGTTGAACAAATATCTGCTTAATCGCCTAGAAAATTAGTGGAGTTCTACTTTACAATTCATATACCAAGATGATACGTTAAAGCAGTTTAAGTTTCTTAATCATACTAGAACATTTTATTATAAAATATCTTTTATAAAAGTCTATTTACAAAAATAGATGCATTAGAAAATGTTAGCTAGTACGGCTTCTGCTGTTAAAAGAATAACCTATACATCATAAAGTATAATGTAGGCTTAATCTCAAGGAAATACGAACTTTTTATTATAAATCAATAATAGTTTTTATAATGGACGTGTTTATTTATAAGCCTATTATAAGATTTGTAGAATATTAAAAGAAAATATACAAAAGACATATTTTTTATCTATCTATTCTAGATAGATAAATAGATATTTATCTATCTATTTCAGATAGATAAAATGATTCATGTGTTATCTGGCATTTCGTAAATTAAACTTGATACCTTAGGCAGACAACACTTGCTGCACTTACTAACATTTATTGCTTGTATGTTCTAGATGGGCAAAAGAGGAAGAAATCATTGAGAAAGAAACTGGATTCCCTTGGAAAAGAAAAAAACAAAGATAAAGGTATTAAAATGTATGGATATACATAAACTGAAACATGGCATATAGTTTACTTTTTAGTTAATTTATATATTTAGTTTTGATCATGATCTCTTTCTGTCACACATCATTTACTTCAGCTTTCCCTGGTTTGGTTCTTTAGCATCTGTTTTAACTAACTGGCATAGCTAATCAATAAATAAAGATTAAGATAACTAACTGGCATACCATCCATAAATCTGTGAACATTGATTTGGTATTCTTAAAATTGTAATCCAACATTTCTAGAAGCATGAGAAGACTAATATATAGAATATAATAATATATTAGTGATTTTTTAAAAAATGAAAATAAATATTAACCCAATGTAGGAAATACCAGCAAATATTATTTGCCCAACTTCTTAAAATAAAGTTCCCAGCTGGTTCTTTATCCTAATATGCCATTGATAGTCTTGATTAAAAAACAAAAGCAAAAAGAGTTATAAGCTGTGAGGCTACTACAGGTAGTCCTTGACTTATGATCACAATTGGCACTAGATTTCTGTTTGTACGTCATAATAGCTGTAAATCGAGGCACCTGTATGACATGATTTTAGGAATTTTTTTGAGGTTAAACAAACACCATGGTCATAAGTGTGAAGCCATTCTTCTGAATGGATGCCCCCCCGAATAATGATCACGTGACCAGAGATGCTGCAACTAAGTCATGAAGGTGAGCTGGTTGCCAAGCAAACAAAATGCATTCACTTGACTATGGAAGTATGTGAATAATTTTTTTAGTTTTATTGCCCACAAAACATTCATTCTGGGCCTGTCATAATTTTGAATGCACATTAAGTGACCGGTTGTAACTTGAGGACTACCTATACTCCTAAATAGGTACTCTCTAAATATATTTAGAAAAACTGTGCTAATAGAACATTATGTGTTCTTAGAATAACAGAGTTGGAAGGGACTTTGTAGGTCATTTAGTACAATTGCCTTCTCAAGCAGGAGACCCTATACCATTTCTGACAAGTGGCTGTCCAGTCTCTTCTTGAAAGCCTCTAGTGATGAAGCACCCACAACTTCTGAAGGAAAGCTGTTCATTGGTTGATTGTTCTCACTGTCAGAAAATTTCTCCTTATTTCTAGGTTAAATCTCTCCTTGATCAGTTTCCATCCATTGTTCCTTGTCTGGCCTTCAGGTGCCTTGGATAATAGGTTCTCCCTCTTTTCTCTGTGACAGCCCCTCAAATATTGAAACATTGCTATCATGTCACCCATGGTCTTTCTCTAAACTAGACCAGCCATGCCCAGTTCTTGTAACGTTCTTCATATGTTTTAGCCTCCAGGCCTCTAATCATTTTTGTTGCTGTTCTCTGCACTTTTTCTAGAGTCTCAACATCTTTTTTATTGTGCGGTGACTAAACTGGATGCAGTATTCTAGGTGTGGCCTTACTAAGGCTTTATAGTGTTGTACTAATATCTCATGTGATCTCGATTCAATCCCTCTGTTAATGCAATTTAGGATTGCATTGGCTTTTTTGGCTGCTGCTGTACACTGCTGACTCATATTTAATTGATTGTGGTTTTTCTTTTCTTTTTCTTTTTCTTTCTTTGGTTTTTCTAAGTGTAAGATGTTACTTTTTTCTATGTTGAATTTTATTTTGTTAGATAGGGCCCAATGTTCAAGTCTGTGGATATCCATCTGGATCTTGCGCTTATCATTTAGGGTGTTGGCTATTCCTGCCAGCTTAGTGTCATCTGCGAATCTGATGAGTTCCCCTTTTATTCCCTCATCTAAATCATTTACGAAGATATTGAAGAGTACTGGGTCTAAGACAGAACCTTGTGGTACCCCACTGCTTACTTCTCTCCATCTAGATGTAGTACCATTAAGGTCGACTCGTTGAGTATGGTTTGTCTGTCAGTTACAAATCCATCTGGTGGTGATGCTATCTATCCCACTTTTTCTAGTTTACCAAGAAGTAAGTTGTAGTCTACTTTGTTGAATGCCTTAATGAAATTAACTATACGGTATACTATGTCCACAGCATTTCGCTGGTCTACTAATTTAGTCACTTTGTCAAAGAATGAAATAAGATTGGTTTGGCATGATCTGTTTTTAACAAATCCATGCTGGCTTCTAGTTATAATTTTATTTGTTGCTTAGATGTTCACAGATCTGTTTTTTGATTATCTTTTCCAGTACCTTCTCAGGTATTGATGTTAGGCTGATTGGTCTGCAGTTTCCTAGGTCTGATTCCCCCCCCCCTTTTTTTTTTGAAGATGGAAACCACATCAGTTCTTCTATGGGCATAAGCGTATACATGGAACATGTTTCGCAGATCACAATAGTATCAGTTCATTTAAACATGTCAAAGTTTAAAATTTTCAGTGTTGAAGTTTAAAATTTTCAGTGTTGAGTGGGGCTTAAATGCAAGGTTCATTCTTATCCTGTCATGGAGTACTGTTAGAGTATTATTTATAATAATCCCTCTCCTCTTGTTGTGATCCTTTCCCTCCTTGCCTTCTTATGAGCTTTATTTATCCCCCTCTTCTCTGCATTTTCATGTTCCGTACTTGTTATTGTCTACTCAGTCTACATATTTATGCCTTTATTCTTTGCCTTGTGTTCTGTAGTTGTTTTTATCCTCTCTTCCTACTTGCCTTATGCCCACCATTATCGGATATTCATCCCTCCCTGCTTTTCTTTGTCCATGTCATTGCCCCCCTCCCACCCCACCCCGACTGTTGGTCTGCCATGCTGTTCTGTTGCTGCTCACAGTCACTGGTTCTCTGGTCCCCACGACAACCACCAATTCTACAGTTGCTCCCTATCGCTTTCCTCCCTGCCTTACATGCTTCTCTCAGGCTCTGGTTCGTTGTACTGTATAACTGTATTTATTACAATTACACTTGGTCAGTAGGAGCTTTGTGGCTCTCGTGGTTAGGACACTTGAGTTGGAGGTTAGCAAGCCCGTGTTCAAGATCCAAGTGCTGCAGTGGGATGGAATGAGCTTTTGTCCTTTGCTCCAACTCCTGCCAGGGACATGAAAGGAGCCCCCAACTGGTGTCCCCAATCAACAGTGATGTAATCGGCTAATCCTTTCAACTCGGAAGTGCCTTGGTACTTCTGACACGAGTGCAAAGTCCCAGAAATATGAATATTTCGGATTTTGGAATACGTCACTAAATCCCTATTTCTAATTTAATTAAATACAGGCATGAGTAGGCCTCCCTATCCATAGTGTAATTGCTTGGCTGCAAAGTTACAATTAAGAATGTTTTTTAACCCATTAGAACTATTTTGTCAAGTAGTTTGTGAGAGATATAAAAAGTCTTACCTGACCTGAATATGAATGGTCTTGTATATACACTATAACAATTATATATATTAATTATATATATATATATGTTCAGTAATATTTCAAATAGATTGATAAAGAGACACAGAGAGAGAAAAACCCAGCTCTGCATCATATTTAAAATTTGACAGTATTTTTGGGTGTGAAGGCACAGATCGGAAAGACAGGTCTGTTAAGTGTTTTCTCTAAAGTTGGTAGACTGATGATAAACGATACACAGTGTTAGATTTCTTTAAGGGCGCTATAATTCTTTTAGTCCTTCCCTCTAAATTGCTTTCATTTTCATAGTCTCTTTACAAGTATTTTCTGAGTATTTTCTTAGTCCACCAGCTCATGTTACAGCAATATTTCTTTTTTAGAATTTCCATGTGGATAAGATACTTGGAAGTAGACTTCACCTTTTTTCTTGGAATATAAACAGTTTCTCCTTTGCCTGCCCATAGCTCTCTGCTCTTGGCTGACTCTGCTTCTTTTTTGTCAATCCTGTGTGATTTATTGTGCTCCCATTTCATTTTTTTTCCTGGATACATATCTTGTCTTGTTTAGATGAACTTATATGCTGTAGGCTCAAATATCCATTTCATTTGTGACACACTCCAAACTCCAGCACCATCAGCAGTCCCACATTCCAGCCTCAGCTGTCTTGCCTCGAGCCATTTCCTCTACTTCCTATGAATTCTATTTATTGGCTAGCAGCTGGCAAACAGGGTGAAAACATATGAAGATTTTTGTTTCTTCTAGAATAATTTGAAAGTACTGAGCAGTGAAGAAGATTGTTCAGAAGATTGTTGTTTTTACAAAATAACAGAGAGGATTAAAAAAAAAATTCCTTCTCTGAATATATGCATTAAAGAATATGTTCACATTTTCCAGCATCCTCTATGTGAACTTCCTTCTATAGCCTCATCAACAAGTAGACAAGTCATTACTATTTTCAAATCCTGATTCCTCCTCCATATTCGCATGTGGTGAAGAGGGGGTTGAGGGGCTTTTTAATTTCTTTTTTAACCAAAGTTTTAAGGTGTTCTGGGAGGGGGGGTAGGGTTGTGGGTTTGGGGGATAAACCACTGAGGGGGAGGCCGGGTCCGAGAGTGGGCCACGTAATGGGGTGTGCGGGGTCTGGAGTCAATGAGGGGGTTAGAGTCCATGCTGAGGAGGACGATACCATCAGTACTGTAAGTGGGAGGGGCAGATATGGTGGGAGCAGGGGGCCATATCTGGTTATGGGGGCACGCGCCCGCTGTCTCCGAGCAGTGGCATGCTCCGGCCCCCAATGCTCCTCTCATTCCCCAGGTTGCACAGATCCTCAGGGCCCGGGCCTTTGGCTGATGTTGTGCAACGCCAGGTCCTTTGTAAATAAAGCCCCTCTCATTTGTGATCTTGTTCAAGAGGGGGGAGTGGACCTGGCGGGTATTACGGAGACCTGGTTGAGCCAGGGGGGGGGGGTTCCCCTTGTTGAAATGTGCCCACCAGGCTTCTGAGCATTCCATCAGCCGAGGGTTCAGGGGAGGGACGGGGGGGGTAGCAGTAGTTATAAAGGATAAGTGGTCCAAAGGAGGCCACTGTGCCTCAGATAGCCGGATGTGAGTCCCTCTTTGTGAAGTGGGGTCATGGGGTGCAGGTGGGCCTGCTGATCACGTACCTGGCTCCCTACCACGTGGCGACAGCCCTGCCTAAACTGCTCAATGTGATAGCCGGGATGGCGGTTGATACCCCCAGACTTATGGTTATGGGGGATTTCAACCTGCCGTCCGTCGGTGAAACATCTGAGGCGGCTCGGGAGTTCATGGCTTCCATGACGGCCATGGACCTGACCCAGTTAGTTCATGGCCCTACACACATAGGGGGACACACTCTGGATTTGGTTTTCATCTCTGGCCAGTGGCTGAATGGTTTAGATATAGGGGATGTAGTGATTAAACCCTTGTCATGGTCTGACCATTCTCTCCTTCAACTTGACCTTCAAACCGCTACATCCCGCCGCAGGGAGGTGGAACTGACTAGGTGGTTCCGCCCCAGGCGCCTGATGGATCCTGATAGGTTCCAGACAGAGCTTGGGCCATTCCCTGAGGCTCTGGCTCACAACCCGGCTGAAGACCTGGTGGCCGCCTGGGATAGGGTGGCCGCTGGAGCTTTGGACCGTGTCGTGCCTTTGCGGCCTCTGATCCACCGCCGATCACACTTAGCTCCCTGGTTCTCCGAGGAGCTGAGGGAGATGAAGCGCCGGAAAAGACGCCTAGGGAGCAGTTGGAGGGCTAGCCTTTCCGAACACTGGTAAGGTCTCATATTAAGACCTACCTAGTGGCGATAAAAACAGCAAAGTTTAATTATTTTTCTGTTCTTATTGCATCTGCAGATAACCGCCCAGCCGCCCTGTTCAGGGTGATCTGCTCCCTGCTCCATCCGGGAGCACAGGAGGACCCCTTGGAGGGCAGGGCTGAGGATTTTGTGCAGTATCTGCATGACAAAGTCGCTCAAATTCGGGAAGGCCTGGACTCTGACTGGGTAGATACAGGCGGGGTGACGGAGACAGGTCTTGAGAGCGTTATCTGGGAGGAGTTTGACCCAGTGACCCCTGAAGACGTGGACAGGATTCTGGGTAGACTTACCACATGTTTATTGGACCCGTGTCCCTCCTGGTTGGTGCTGGTTTCTCGGGAGGTGACACGAGGCTGGCTCCAGGGGGTTGTTAATGCTTCTTTGAGAGAGGGCTACTTTCCCGCCATCTTGAAAGAGGCAGTGGTAAGGCCCCTCCTCAAGAAGCCCTCCTTGGACCCGGCTGTTTTAGGAAATTATCGTCCAGTCTCCAACCTTCGCTTTGTGGCGAAGGTTGTTGAGAGTGTGGTGGCATGACAGTTCCCCCAGTATCTGGATGAAGCGGTCTATCTCGATCCGTTCCAATCGGGCTTCAGGCCTAGGCACAGCACAGAAACGGCATTGGTCACATTGGTTGATGATCTCTGGAGGGCTTGGGACAGGGGCTGTTCCTCTGTCCTGGTCCTGTTAGATCTCCCAGCGGCTTTTGATACCATCGACCATGGTATCATGCTGCGCCTGTTGGAGGGGTTAAGGGTGGGGGGCACCGTGTTGCGGTGGTTTTTTTTTTTAATTTGATTTATATGCCGCCCTTCTCCGAAGACTCAGGGCGGCTTACAATATGCTCAGCAATAGCCTTCATCCTTTTCTATATTTATACAAAGTCAGCTTATTGCCCCCACAAACTGGGTCCTCATTTCACCTACCTTAGAAAGGATGGAAGGCTGAGTCAACCTTGAGCCTTGGCAAGATTCGAACCCTGCAGTAATTGCAGGCAGCTGGTCTTAATAACCAGCTTAATAACAGGGTGCCTTAAACCCCTGTACTACCAAGGCTCTTGCAGTTCTCCTCCTTCCTCTCTGACTGGTCGCAGTTTGTGTTGACGGGGGGCCAGAGGTCGACCCCGAGGTGCCTTGTATTTGGGGTGCCACAGGGGTCGGTCCTCTCGCCCCTTCTGTTCAACATTTATATGAAGCCACTGGGTGAGATCATCCGTGGTTTCGGGGTGAAGTACCATCAGTACGCTGATGACACTCAGCTGTACATCTCCACCCTGGATCACCCCAATGATGCCCTTGACGTGATGTTCCGGTGTCTGGAGGCCGTACGGATCTGGATGGGGAGAAACAGGCTCAAGCTCAACCCATCCAAGACTGAGTGGCTGTGGCTTCCGGCGTCCCGATATAGTCGGTTGGTGCCATCTCTGACTATTGGGGGTGAGTCGTTTGCCCCCACAGAGAGGGCTCGCAACTTGGGTGTCCTGGATGCACGGCTGTCTTTAGAAGAGCATGTGACGGCCGTGGCCGGGGGGCTTTTTATCAGGTTCGCCTGATTCGCCAGTTGCGTCCCTTTCTGGATCGGGACTCCTTACGCACGGTCACTCATGCCCTCGTCACTTCCCGCCTGGACTACTGCAATGCTCTCTACATGGGGCTCCCCTTGAAGAGCACCTGGAGGCTCCAATTGGTCCAGACTGCGGCCACGCGGGTGAATTTGGGAGCGTCATGGCGCTCCCATGTAACACCTCTCCTGCGTGAGCTGCACTGGCTCCCGGTGGTCCTCCCGGTGCGATTCAAGGTGTTGGTGACCACCTTTAGAGCGCTCCATGGCTTAGGGCCGGGATATTTATGGGATCGCCTTCTGCCATCGAGAGCCTCCAACCGGCCAGTACGCTCCCACAGAGAGGGGGTCCTCCGGGTACCGTCGGCCAAACAATGTCAACTGGCGGCCCCCAGGGGGAGAGCTTTCTCTGCGGGAGCACCTGCCCTCTGGAACGAGCTCCACCCGGAGATACGGACGATTCCAGACTTATGTACTTTCCATCGGGCCCTCAAAACCTTTTTATTTCATCAAGTCGGGCTGGCCGAATCTCTCCAATTGTGTATTTTAATTTGGATTTTTAATGAGGGATTTTAACTGTCGGGCCAAATTGTTTAATTCATTTTAAATTGTTTTTATATTTTGTATTTGATGTTTTTTACTTATGGCTGTTCACTGCCCTGAGTCCTTCGGGAGAAGGGCGGTATATAAATTTAAATATTAAATTAAATTAATGTAATGCAATGTAATACTGTGTTGTATACACATTAGGGGACTTTCCTCCTCAGAATAAAATGGGATGGTATTATTCTATGCATTGAAGTTGTACATCAATCCCTGAAGGTCCTTTCAGCCACAGTTTTTACTTAAAAAATGTCTGAGTAAAAGAGTTGTCAAGACAAATGAAACTTGTAAGATAGCTATGAGCTTTTATCCTCATAGCTACCTCCAGTAATATGGACAATATCTAATGGAATTCTTGGTAGATAATCATGATTTACTTGTACAGGTTCTGTTCAATATAAGTTATTTTGACATTTACCATATTTTATTTATAATTGGCATTGGTGTTAAGCTGCAAAGGCAACTATTATTGTTAATTTCAAGGCAGTTTATATGGGGCTACTCTTGAAATATACTCAGAAACTGCAGTTGGTGCAGAAGGAGGCAATGTGAGCAGATATATTATGCTCATGTAACACTTCTGCTGTGTGAGCTGCACTGGTTATCAATAGGTTTATGGGTGCAATTCAGGAAGTCATTTATGAAATCCTATCATCCGTCTCCTTTGGCTTCTGCTTACTCTAGAAAAAAATAGAAAGTGTATCCTCTTTGTCAAAACATGTTTCCTCTGGAATAGTACCCTTGCAGAGACTGCCTATTTGCGTGCCTTTACATAAGCATTGAAAACCTAATTACAGGTAGTCCTCAATTTATAACCATTTGTTTAGTGATTTTTCAAAGTTACAGTGGTTCTGAAAAAAGTAACACTTTTCACACTTGTGACTGTTGCAGCATCTCCATGGTCCCATAATCAAAATTGAGACAACTGGGATGTATTTATGAAAGTTGCACTGCAGCGATTCGCTTAACAACTGTGGCAAGAAAGGTTGTAAAGTAGGACAAAACTCACTTTAACTGCCTTGTTTAGAAATTTTGATAGAAACAGAAATTTTGGACTACCTGTATTACTCAAAGATCTTGGACTAAACATAGACATTTTACGAGATTAAATTATAAATGAGAATTTGTATTGTTCCTTATGGGTAACTGTCATATTTCTCGATGCTGTGATGTTTATTCAATTTTTAATTTTGGAATTGGGATAGCTCTAGAAATATTTTTTATAAAGAATTGACAATAATATATAGATGCAACAATATTAAAGACAAAATCATGGGGTCATATTTTATAGAGAATAAACTAGTTTACAGCAGCAGTGACAAGACCAGCCAAACTAGGATCATCACAGAGTAAACTGTTTATATTACTATACCCTTCCATCAGCAGCAGTTCATTTCACATTGAAAACTGCCTTGAAATTGAGTACACATGGACAATTTTTTGAACTTGTGCTTTTCCTTAAAATTTTCCCTTGAGAACCTTTAAAATACACCACATGCCTAATCATCTCTTGTACAAAATGTACCCTTTTGCTTTGATAAGCAGTCCTACAGGGTTTCTGGAGAAAACATGCTTTTAGTGAAACTGTTGGTGTATACCTTATGTGAGAGCTAAGCTTGAAGAAACTTGAAAAATTGATTGCTTTCCAAACAGATTATACCTTCCTTTCTCTTTGTGAGGTTTGCGCATTACATATTACATATTTTGCCTTGGCAATTAAATAAATCTCTGAATTGCTCCTCTCAGTAAGAACATGAAATCACTGCAGTGACTTGATGTTTGGTCAACCTACTCTGTCCCAAAGAACATTCATAGTCAATTGTCAACCCCCTATCCTTCTTTTCATGTTTAACAATGAGTTGAAAAATGCTTACACAATTGTGGGTTTTAATAAGCATTTCAGAAGTTTATTTTATACAGTGAATGCCTTCCTTTGCCAGGCAACCTGTCCAAAATAAATACTCCACTTTGTATGGCATAGCACATGTAGGCGTCCCAGCACAAATGTGTTTTGAGTATTCTCATTCACTGTGTTTCTCCTGATTCTGTTTTGCTATGAGCATGTTTTGCAGCTGTCTTGCTTATATGCAAAGCCTCTGGTTCCAATCTTGTGAGTTAGTAAGATGTAAAAAATAGACCTAAAGAAGAAAGGGATTAGAGGATTTTTAGATCATGTTTCAGATGTCTTACTGTATTAGGAGTTTGGGCAGATAATTTTTAAGGTATCACAAAACTCATTTGTTGACTCATCTTGTAAGCTATTTTTATTTTTTTTCAATCTAAAGGTTTTTTTTTATAAGTTCTGTTCAGGTGATAACTTCATAGGCAGACTTCAGTCAAAGGCCGAGTGTCAATAGGTGAAATATAATTGCTGCATTAAAGCTCTTTTGCATGTATACAAAGGCTCCCCTCTACAAATAACTGTACTGTATATAGAATGACCAGCTGTTCACTGACATGAGATCATAATGTAGAGAGAAAAAAAGGGTGCTCACTATTTGCGTACTAAATTTTTAAACACAAATATATTGCTGGAATATAGCTTTGGAGAAAGAAAAATTGGAGCTACTGCTAGTTTCTGGTTGTTTAGAATCAACAGGTATTTGAGTACATGCCTAAGCTGGCCCTATAGCTCATACACCATTTGTCTTGGAAACTTGAGATTTTATTTCACTTCTCATACTTTACCATTTGTTTTATGTTATTGGCTTTCACTTGAACAAAAGATGGTCCCTTATTCTTTTAGGAATATTTAAATTTTACTGCTTCAGGCACACTGAGATCATGTTAACCATTCATTCAGATCATGAATTGTTGGTGGCAAAGATTAAAGTCAAATTATGCACCATCAAAAAGGCAGTGCTTCCAAAGAAGTTTAATGCCACCAAAATTCCTACTACATATACAATAGAGGTGGAAAAATAGGTTTGAACTACTGGACACTGCTGAGAACATGCCTTATAAAGTGTAGCAGAAAACTCAATCAACCATGAATTGCAGAAGAACACATACCACACAAGAAGCCAAAGAAAAAGTGACTCTCAGATGAAACCATAAAAATAGCTGAGCAAAGAAAAGCAGCGAAGGCAGTAGGCAAGTGGAAAGAAGTAAGAAGACTAAATGCAGCTTTCCATAGAGCAGCAAGGAAGGATAATGAAGTTTACTGGGATGAGCGGTGTAAACAGTCTGAAGCAGTTCTGATTAAAATACAACAATGTCTAGCACTAACCATCAAAAGGGAATTACCAGATGTCTTAAGCCAGCTTCCAAAGGGGATGTGGCACCCACAAACTGCACTGGATCATGGAAACCATTGTGCCAAAGATGCTTTTTTCAAGAGGCAACTGGACTTTCTGGGGTTTTGTTGGCTTTTTTGAAGATATTTTGTTTCTCATCCAAGAAGCTTCTTAAACTCTGGCTTCTATGAGAAGTGAAATGTCTTCAAAGAAAAACCAGAAAGTCCAGTTGCCTCTTGAAAAAAACACCTTTGGGACAATCATGACTTGGATGACTGAGAATCTCCATAGATATGGAAACCATTGCAAACCTTACACTGGATCATGGAAAATTCTCATTGATCGTGGGTCCGGTGGTCATCTTCCATGGGTATGCTCTTCCGATGATGACGGATCGGGTCTGCTAGCTGAGAAGCTCCTCCCTTCCTGTAGCCTCCCAGCTTTCAGACTCGATCCGATTTGGATCAAGTCACGGTTTGAGCTGCTCCTGAAATTTGGAAGTTTTTCTAGCCTTAATTGGATTTTTTTCTAAATTGGTTCCTGCCTTCCTGCCTGTTTACCCCCTGGGGGGGGGAAGTTTCCCAGCGAGCAAGGTTTCGTCCCAAGGCCGCTGAAGACCACTTGCGGTGGGATAGGCTCCCATTAGGTAGAGCCTTCCCTGACAGCGAGAAGGGCTCTCTCCCTATGCCGCTGTAGCAGCCCTTCGGCAGGAATTAGGTGATTGTTTCCTCCACCGCCGCATCGGCTTCAGAAGGGGTGGGGAAAGTCGGAGCCTTCTCTGCTCTGCTGGGCTACATTGTGCCGGAAGGCGCAGGAGCTGTGAGCCTTCCTTCGGGGGCAGGATCGCCTCTGTTTCCACCGGCTCGCCTTTCAGCTCCTTTGGGACCGCGGGCAGGGCGGTTCGGCTGCCTAGAGCAGCAGCATTTCAGCGCCTCCTGGGCTTTCGCCCACGCGCCTGGAGGGATTTAGAAGAAGAAGCAGCAGAGCTTCGGAGGTTTGGAGCACAGCGCAGGCGGCTGTAAGTTTCTCCCTGCGGGGGGGGGGGTTGTTTAAAGGATCTAACCTCCCCTCCTTGCCCTAATTGCCTTTTCTTCGGCAGACGGCTGTGGCAACCCTTGCTAGGCCACTCCAGGGATTCCTCCTCTCCTCCTGGCCGCCGCCATTTTGGCTCTCCTGCTCCCTCCACCATTTTGCAATTCTGTGTGGTCTGGGCCCTTCTTCACGATGGCATCCACCAGGCAGTCCAAGCCCAAAAGACAGGGCACTTCCATTGACCAGCCTGGAACTTCAGCTGAGGTCCCTACTAAAAAGACAAAGAAATCCTCCTCCAAATCTTCAGAGTCTAGATCAAGGGAGGAGGTGAGGCTGCACCAGGCCATTGAACGTTCAATACAAAAGGCCCTCAAGGAGGCCTCCATTAAGGAATCTGATGTTTCAACCTCTATCCCTGCTCGGGCCTCCTCTCCTGTGAGACCTGAATCCATCCCTCAGGCCCAGCCTCCAGCCTTATCCCCGGATGGGGATGGGACTTGTGTGCAGCCACAGCAACAAGTTAATGAATCCCTTTTTGGAAATCAGGAAGAAGGGTCCCCTAGGGCTCAATCTCCTGGGGTGCCCAGGGCTTCTCCTACTCCAGCCCTGCAGAGTACGGGTGACCAGGTTCAAGAGTGGCCTGTAATTTCCCCAGATTTGGTGGCTTACATCCATCAGGCCATACAACAGGGTATTCAGGCTGACAGGCAGCGCAGAACAGCCTCATGGGTCTCTAACTCACCTTCTCACATAGATGTGGAAGGTTCCTGTCTCATGTCAGATAGGGCTCAACCCTCCGCCAGAGCTCATTCATCAGCTTCTTCTGTCCAAGGTTCTCTCACTGGTGAGACTGTGAAGGATGCTGAGTTGTCTGACGATGATGACTTATCCCCAGACCAACCTTCTTTCATAGGTCTATTTAAACCTCAAATGTTCAGATCTTTATTGCATAAAGCTAAGCTGACGACTGGTTTAGGGACACCCCGCCCTAATCCGGCAGGGGAGGACACTTCTTCTTCTGTACCTCTGTTTGAGGAACCTCTCATTGAGACCGAAAAGATCCCAGGGCCCAAGTTGTTCAGGGATGTTCTCACTAAACAATGGCTTGCTCCTGCATCGGGGCCTAGACCCAATACACTGGACAAGCGCATATATAATATGGCCCCAGAGTTTTCTTCCCTTCTACAGGTGCCTCGGTTGATGCTCCTGTTGCCACCCTTTCGGCCTCATCATATACTGCGGGCCCTCCAGAGGAGAACCTCCGTCTGGAGCACGTATTGGTCAAGTCTCACCAGGAGTCTGCATGGGCAGTCAGATCTACAATGGCAGCTTCTTTCTTCAACCGGGCCTCCATTCTTTGGCTCAAGCAGCTGCAGGAACGTCTTCCAGTGTCTGACTCACGCTCCCATCAGGACATTAACAAGGTACTGGCGGCATTGGAATTTTCGGCCGATGCCACTTTGAATTCATCCAGGTTCACGGCTAAGGCCATGGGGGCAACTATCACGGCCTGTAGGCTTACCTGGCTCAGGCAATGGCAGGCAGATGCCAAGTCTAAGTGGCGTTTGGCGTCATCCCCGTTCGAAGGCTCCCTCTTATTCGGGGCTCCACTGGAACCTCTCTTAGCAGAATCCAGGGATAAACGTAAATACTTACTGGCCATGTCTCGTAGATCGGGCCAAAGATTCCCCTCCTCCTCCTTCTCCTCCTTTTGTCCCTTTCGAGGGCCAGAAGGAAATACTTACCCTCACCAAGATCAGAGGTCCTTCCCATCTAGACAATTCTGCCCCTCCGAGCGTCAAGGGTTCCAATCTCAGCGGGGCCAATTCAAACGCTCCTTCCATGGGGATCGTGGGCGCTCTGCCCGCAGATCCCGCTGACAGTTCATCAAGCCTTCCCATTGGAGGCCGCCTGGCCCTGTTTGCCAGCCAATGGGAGGCCACGTCCCTGACGGTCAGGGTGGGCCTCTCCCTCAAATTTCTCTCCACCCCCCCGACCCGATTTCTCAAATGCCCCTTCTCTCGGGATCGGGATCACCGGCTCCTGATGGTATCGGCCATTCAACATCTACTCGAAATTCAGGCCATCGAACCGGTTCCTCAGGAGCTGCACGGACAAGGCTTTTACTCCTGCCTGTTCGTCATTCAGAAGTCGTCGGGGGGTTGGAGGGCAATTCTAGACCTCAAATCCCTGAACCGACGGGTCGTCTACCGTCGATTCAAAATGCAGTCCCTCAGCTCCATCTTGGAGGGTATCAGGCTCGGGGACCTCCTTTCGTCAATAGACCTGACAGAGGCTTACCTCCACGTCCCCATCCACACGAATTTCAGGCAGTTCCTTCGCTTCTGTTATGCGGGTCGTCATTATCAATATCGAGCCCTTCCATTCGGCCTATCCTCGGCACCCCGAGTTTTCACAAAAATCATGGCCGCGCTAGTGGGCTACCTCCGGACTCTTCCGGTAAGGATCCAGGCCTACCTGGGCGATCTCCTCGTCCAGTCGACTTCGGAGGATCTAGCGCGCCAGGACTTGGAAACCACCCTCCAGGTCCTGGAGAGCCACGGGTTTTCCGTCAACATGGCCAAGAGCCATTTGATACCCACGACTCGCATACAGCACCTGGGGGCCATCATCGATTCGGCGGAGGGCAGGGTTTATCTTTCCCAGGACCGCCTGTCCAGCCTGCGGTCACTGGTCAGGTCAGTGTTGTCAGGGAGACCAGTCTCCCTGGCATCCCTGTCCAAGCTCCTGGGAAAGATGGTCTCCTGCATCGGGATCATTCTTTGGGCGCGTCTCCACTGCAGGGATCTGCAGTGGTTTCTGCTCCCGTACCAAAAGCGTCAACTAGGGACTTCCGACGTCAAGGTCCTCCTTCCCCACAAGGTTCTCCTCTCCCTTCAGTGGTGGTCTTCAGCAGCAGTCCTCAAGGGGAGGAGTACAGGGTTTCCCAATACCTCATTCTGACAACAGATGCCAGTCTTCTGGGCTGGGGGGCTCACCTGTCCTCGTCCATGGCCCAGGGGCGTTGGTCCCAGTCCGACTTGACACACAATATAAACTGGTTGGAACTTCGGGCCATCCATCTGGCTCTCCGGGTCTTCCAGGATCGGGTGTCACAAACACGTACTGGTACGGACAGACAATGTAGCCACCAAGGCTCATGTAAACCGCCTGGGGAGACCCGATCTCGCCACCTCATGGAGGAGGCCGAGAGTCTGGGAGCCTGGGTGGAGACTCACCTGGGGTCCCTCCGGGCATCTCACATATCGGGAGTGACAAACACCCAGGCGGACTGGCTCAGCCGGGAGTTAGTGGACCAGGGGGAGTGGGCACTCGACCCGGACCTGTTTCGGATGATCACCGACCGCCTGGGCCTCCCTGTGGTGGACCTGTTCGCCACTCGGGCCAATCGCCAGACAGAGAGGTTCTTCTCTCGCTACCCGGAACTGGGGGCAGAGGCCGTGGACGCAATTCACAGCGACTGGCCGGCCGACCTCCTCTATGCCTTTCCACCTCTGCCTCTCATTCCCAAAGTCATCAGAAAGATGCTGTTCCTCTGGGCGGAGCTCCTGCTGATTGCTCCGTTCTGGCCCCATCGGCCATGGTTCGCGGACCTCCAAGCCCTGTCCATCCGGCATCCCTGGAGTCTTCCTCGCGACAAAGTGATTCTTCGTCAAGGGCCACTGCTCCACCCGGATCCGGCATGGCTTCAGCTAACCGCCTGGCGGGTGAGCGGAGCTTGCTGAAGGCGGCCAGCGTTCCTTCTCGTGTCGCCAGCACCATCCAAGCGGCCCGACGCCCTTCAACGACACGAATTTACGACTCCACCTGGCGCTCCTTTGTGTCATGGTGCAACCGTCGCTCCATCGTCCCTACGGCGGCCTCCACGGTGCAGGTACTGGTGTTCCAACAGGACGGCTTTGAGGCGGGCCTGGCCCCTAACACGCTCCGCCGACAGGTCTCCGCCCTATCCACCATTTTGTGTTGTGGTTCCAAACGCCCCCTCTCGAGCCGTTCCCTTATCCGCCTCTTCCTCAGGGGGGCTTCTAACCTTCGCCCGGGGACTATCCACAGATACCCTTCCTGGGATTTGCCCTTAGTGCTAGACGCCCTCACTAGGGCTCCCTTCGAGCCCCTAAGGTCAGTGGGCCTACATTTCCTGTCTTATAAGGTCTCCTTTCTACTGGCCATAACTTCGGCCAGGCGAATTTCAGAGTTGGCGGCCCTCTCCATCAGGGCTGATCTCTGTGTTTTTCATCCTGACCGGGTGGTGCTTAGGTTGGACCCCACGTTCCTCCCTAAGATGAATTCCCCTTACCACAGGGCACAGGAACTAGTCCTTCCGAATTTTTGTCCACGTCCCAGCCGGCCCTTAGAACGAGCCTGGCATTCCCTGGATGTGAGGAGAGCCCTTCGGATCTACATCCGTCGGACATCTGACTTCAGGGGAATCCCTTCTGGTCTCCTTCCAGCCATCCAGTATGGGCCAAAAAGTCTCGTCCATTACGGTGGGGCATTGGATTAGGGCCACCATAGCCACAGCATATGGGTCCCAGGCGTTGCCAGTTCCACCCAGGATCACGGCCCACTCCACCCACAGTGCGGCCACTTCGGCTGCCTGGGCCACCCAAGCTTCCTTGGAGGAAATCTGCCGGGCTGCGGCCTGGTCATCCCCGACCCCTTTCATTAGACATTATCGCCTAGACCAGTTTGCATCTGCGGATGCGGCATTTGGGCGTAGGGTACTCCAACAGGTCCTCCAGTGGACCACCTCATCGGCCAGGGCAAGTCCCTCCCTATAGTTACAGGCTTTGGTATGTCCCATGGAAGATGACCACCGGACCCACGATCAATGAGAATGGGCTTTGTCTTACCTGAAAGCCCTTTCTGATTGTGGTGGGTCCGGTGGTCAGCCCTGCCCTGTTTATGCCCAGGGCCTATTCGGCGGGGTCCTGGTGTCCTATTTCCTTTCTTGCAGCTCACCGTGTAGGTCTGCTACAAATCGTATCTCATCAGAAAGCTGGGAGGCTACAGGAAGGGAGGAGCTTCTTAGCTAGCAGCCCCGATCTGTCATCATCGGAAGAGCATGCCCATGGAAGATGACCACCGGACCCACCACAATCAGAAAGGGCTTTCAGGTAAGACAAAGCCCAATCTCATGAATATCAAAGGATCATTTACATGTGCTTCATCAACTGAGAGAAAGCCTTCAATTGCGTTGATCATGAGAAGCTATGGAGAGCCCTACAAAAGCTGGGGGTACCAGCACCTCTGGTCAAGTTAGTGCAATCACTGCACACAAATCAGGACAAATCATACTGTATGAACACTCTGTGGAGACATTGATTGGTTTAAGATAGAGAAAGAGTATGACAAGGTTACATTTCCCCCCCCCCTTTGTTATATAACCTGAATGCCAAATTGATCATGAGGAAGCCAGATCTTGAAGAATCAAAAACTGGGGTAAAGATTGGTGGAAAAAACATCAACAGTCTTCGATATGCTGACAATACAACTCTCAGAAACCAAAGAAGACCTGGAACACATCTGATTAATAAAATCGAAGAAGAAAGTGAGAATTTTGGTCTCTTCTTGAACATTAAAAGACCAAATTCATGACCATCAAGGAAGGGAAACATCAAAATAGTAACTAACAGTGAAGAGATAGAATGTGTGGAAAAATTTCCTAGGATTGCAGATAGCTCAAATGGTGAATGCAGCACAGAAATAAAACATTGGATTGCATTGGGTCGCACAACAATGATGAACATGAGCTGAATATGGAAAAGCAAGGACCTCAGCCTGGCAACAAATGTGGATTAGTTCACTCTGTTGTAGCTATCTTATGGTTGTGAAAGTTGGACCTTAAAAAAAACAAGACAGGAAGAAAATCAATTTGTTTGAGCTGTGATGTTGGAGAAGGCTGGTGCATAGGATCTAAGACAACTTGGCACAACCAGCTCAGCGAGACCAACTCACCACTGGCAGCTCGCCACCACCAAATAACGTCTACCAATTCACCACTTCCAAGTCACCTCAGGATAACTCCAAATGGCAATTCACCATCACATTTTCACACCTACCACCGCTGCTGCTATGCCAAGCTCCAGGCCAAAGAGGCCAGACAAGGCAGCGGCAGAAGAGGGTATGTAAAAATGAGACACCCCTGGCTGGTGCCACCTCCCTGCCGCCTGCCCCACCCACAACCGTGGGGAAGGGAAACCCCCAGCCACTGCCTCCGCCATTCTGTGCTCTGCCTACCCATTCACTCCCCCACCAGCCCAGCTCTTCCTCTGGCTGCCCATGGCAACTTGTCACTGTGGCGAATTGACCATGTGGGGTTGTCCTGTGGTGAGTTGGCAGAGGCAATTTGGCATTGGCGAGCTGGCAGCAGTGAGCTGGCTATGCTGAGCTGGCCATGCTGAGAAGTCCCATTCCATCCTGCATATTCCTTGGACAGCAAAGATGACTAACAAGCAAGTACCGGAATGCATAATACCAAGCATGTCACTAGAAGGCAAAATCACAAAACTGCGTCTCACTTACTTTGGTCATGTTATGCAGGGGAATTCATTAGCAAAAGCAATTATGTTTGGAAGAGTTAACAGTAAAAGGAAGCCAGGCCATCAAAGAACACAGTAGCTGGACACTATCAAAGCTGACAACAACCAGGGCATAGAAAAACTCAAAGAAATAGTGCAAGATCGGAAGATGTCGAGAGACCTGGTTCATAGGCTTGCCAAGAGTCAGACTCAACTGAACGGATAACATCATCATCATCATCATCATCATTTTATTGTGCACTCTAAACAATATAAGAAAACTACCATTTAAACACATTATACTTAACTTGGTCTTGAGAAATTTTTTTGACAAAAGTATACTCTGGATAATTGAAGGGCTAGAGTCCTACAATCTAAAAAAGTAGACGTATGAAAAACATTTTGAATTTCAAACACTAGGAGGTTTAAATACCTTGTTTCAGACTTTGAAACAATTATACCAGGCTTGAAACACTTACTTGGAACCTCACTAAAAATGTCCCGGTATTCATCCAGTCATTTCAGTTTTCCAAGTTCAAAATTGGTCTATTTTTAGCATAATTAATTTGGGCTCAGATGAACTGTTTCAAGTTTGGAATGATTCCTGAAAATTGAAATAGTTTTGTAATATTAGAATATTTCTGCCATAAAACATTTCCAATTCAAAAGATTTTGCATACCACTGACAATAACCTTTTGATTAAATCAGTTTAGGAAGACAAGACCAATATCATCATCGGATATGGCAGAAATAAAATTTCAACCTAAGAGCAGGCCAACTACTACTACTGATCTTAGAATAATTGCTATTATGTTTTATGTGCATTTCATAGACATTTATTAGTATCATTTAAGTCCTCATTCATAACTGAGTAAAAAATTATGCATTTGGAGTTTTAAAAGTAAACATGCCCAATTTTTATATATAAACAAAGTGTACACTGAATTGCTATTTAGAGTCTGCTGTATCGCTGAAATAAGTCTGTCATATTTTGGCAGCTTCAATCAGACTCTGACTTAGATTTGCTCATTCATTCAGCTTTTATCGCACCTCAGATATTTAAGGCAGCTAACAAAACTAAAGAAAATGTGAAAAAATAATATAAATTAAAAATAATGCTGAAATTAAACATTTTTACCCAGATAAGCAAAAACTCTTTTCTTATTTTCTGCAGCTGACAAAGAATTAAACCAGATAAGTTCCTTTCTTATGAATCTTTTACAAGGGAGCACTTCTGCAGGACTGTTCTTCATATGTTAACTTCCCAGACAGATATATAATAGGATAGGTCATTCTCAGTCAGATTACAAGACGTTTAGAGCTTTAAGGGTTAATAACAACACTTTAATCAGTTGACAATTTATGCACATTTTTCATACAGGCATCATATCATCCGAGTATACCCTGATTATCATTCTAACTTCTCTATATCAAAGTGGATGGAAGCATGTAGTGTGGTACCTCAAGATTCCGTCTTGGGCCCTATGCTGTTCAACATCTTCATCAATGACCTAGATTAGGGGAGTGAAGGGGCACTCATCAAATTTGCAGATGAGACCAAGCTTGGGGGATAGGAGAATTACTAATACTTTGGAAGATAGACTCAAGATTCAGAAGGATCTTGGTAGACTTGACATTGGGCCCTATCCAATAAAATGCAGTTCAGTGGTAAGAAAAGGAAAAAAGTATTTTTTCCCATACCTTCTTGAGAATAACAAGACTACAACCAGCAAACTTCTGTGACTTGGCTACGTTTCTTCTCTCTAACAGAATAACAGATTTGAACGATATCTCAGAGGTCTTCTAGTCCCATGATGGCAAACCTATGGCATGCGTTGCCAGAAGTGGCATACAGAGCCATCTCTCCAGACATGTGGAGCTGTCTCCTGTTGCTCTTCTGGGTTATGGTGTGCCGGCCAGCTGGTTTTCATGTACAAGGGCATGCCGGAAATCGGAAGAGCAGCTGCCCATTGCGCATGCACGCTCCGGGAAAATGATCTTCCTGTTTCCAGCACATGCATGTGCATTGGCCACTTGGTCTTCTGGTTTCTGGTGTGCATGCACGCGTAAAGACCAGCAACGGCAAGAGCAACAAGCGCATGTGCCAAAAGACGCAGAGAGGGGATCCTGGCAGTCGCTTCCTAGGGGAGCAGAGCTGTCGGCCAGGACGGGCAGTCCAGGACTTCCCTCCCCGCCTGAGTGGGCTTCTTGCACAGCCCCAGGCGGTCCGGAGCACCTGGCCAGCTCGGGTACCCCAGAAGAGCTGACCGGCCCTCGCACAGCCCCCGCCACTTCTGAGAAGGAAGCGTGACCACTTCCCAGCTGACGCGCTGTCTCCAGCATTCCTCTTGCACAGCCCCGCAGCCCCAGAAGAGCAGAAGCAGTGGCACCTGCAGGGGGAAGGGCAAGAGTGAGTGACCAGCTCAGGCTGGGCGGCCAGCTGCCCTGCCCGCTGCTCCTTCCCCTAGGTATGTTGGACTTCGACGAGTTCGAGTGGCAGCTAAATGAAAACAAACAGGGTAAGCAAGCATGGTTGAGGGCAAGCAAGTTCGCCAGGTTAAATGCCAGAGGGAGAAAAAGAAGTAGGAGGTAGCAACAATGGCACTCTCCCCTTTGACCGCTGGCAATTCCGTTCTTCACACTGCTGGTTTTCGGCACGGCCCATTGGCTGGCCCTGTTTAAGAAAAGGGTTGGGAATCCTCGTGGGCCTGGCCGACTCTTCTTTACCATCCCCTTCCCTCCACCTAATTTGGTGCAAGTCTGAAGTGATTCGTGGGGGGGAAGGAAGCAAGGCCCCAGAAGAGCAGCGGCAGCGGCAGCGGCAGCTGCAGGGGGAAGGACAGGAGCAACCGGCTGGCTTGGGTGCATGGGGCAGCAGGGTGGAGAGGGAAGCCCCGGCCTGCCTGTCCTCATCACTGCCTCCCCCTCACCCCTGGTGGCAGTGGCTGTTGAACTGCCACTTCAGGTCGGGATGCTGGAGCATCCAGAAGACGGAGAAGCCACCGGCGGGGAGGCGAGCTACTCCAGGGTTGCATCAACCTTTGCCGGCGCAAATGGCCTGCCGGCGCCACCTCTTTGCAGAGGCAGTAGCACTTCCTCCTCCCCCTGCTGCTAGCCTCGCGCTCCTGGCAGCATCCTGTATGGTTGGAACGGTTTTGCAGGCCATTCACGCTGGCAAAGGTTGGTGCAGGAGGCTTTCCAGGCCCAAAACGGGGCACAGGGGGTGGGGCACATGTACTGGGGGAGCATGGGGTGATGTGCCCACATGTGCATTGCATTATGGGTGCCAGCACACAGGCGCAATTTTGGCACACGACGACAAAAATGTTAGCCATCTCTGTTCTAGTCCAACCTCCTCTCAGGCAGGAAACCCTATACAATTTCAGACAAATGCTGTCCAATCTCTTCTTAAAAGCCTCCAGTGTTGGAGCATCCACAACTTATGGAAGCAAGTCATTTCACATTAATTGTTCAAACTGTCAGAAAATTTCCATTTAGTTCTAGATTTGTCTCTCTCCTTGATTAGTTTTCATCCATTGCTTTTTGTTCTGCCTTTAGGTGCTTTGGAGAATAGGTTGACCTCCTCTTCTTTGTGGCGGCCCCTTAGATATTGGAACCATGCTATCATGTCATCCCTAGTCCTTCTTTTCATTAAACTAGACATACCCAATTTCTGCAACTGTTCTTCATATGTTTTAGCCTCCAGTCCCCTAATCATCATTGTTGTTCTTCTTTGCACTCTTTTTAGAGTCTCAACATCTTTTTCATATCGTAATCAAAACTGAATATAGTATAGTCTTACCAAGGCATTATAAAGTGGTTGTAATACTTGATCATGATTTTATTCTTCTGTTAATGCAGCTTGGACTGATTTGGCTTATTTGGCAGCTTGAACGCATATTTAAGTGTATGTCCACTAGTACTCCAAAATCCTTTTCACAGTTAATACCATTGATCCAGGTACTGTTTTTTCCCCTCTTGTGTAAAGACAGAAAGACAGATGCAAACAATGAGTTAAGCAATTCTACTTTCTTGCTGATATTTACCTTCTTGCCATTTTTTTTCTATTATGGACCAATCATTTCCTTGACTTTTTTTTTAACGTTGAAAAAAGCTGTTTTCTGTCCCTGTTATTTTTGACATTTGTCACCAATCTTAGTTCATTTTGAGCCTAAGCTTTCCTGATTTCATTTTTGCAGTTTCGGGCTATTTGCTGATATTCTGCCTTACTTATGTGCCCTTCTTTTCACTTTTTATACTTTTTGTCTTTCGGTGTCAGCACTTCAAGCTGCATTTACTCTAGTGCTGACATAAGAAGGAGAAGCGGAGGTGTCTGGAAAGGGACGTTTGACTTTTCACCTACTTATTTTCCCTGGAGATAATATCCCCTAGGAGATGGGATGGGAGGGGGGAAATTCCTTTGAGCTGGAGCGGTAGATTAAGGGTAGAATGACTTAGAAAATGGCCAATGAGTACAGGGGAGTGGGGAACGGAAAGGGAGGGGTTTGGGTCTGGAAGTCAGTATTGGCTTCGATGGAATCAGATTTAGAATGTCATGCTTAATAAATAGGAGTTTTCCTTCAAAGACTTTGTTTGAAATGCAATTTATTTGAGACGACCTCGAAACCTGACATTCGGTTTATCAGAAAGTTCCTTGTGCAGCCATGCTGGTTTATTTTGAGATCTCTTATTTTTCTTTTTCATTGGAATTGTGCTAGACTGGGCTTTAATAATCTCACTTTTCAAAGTTTCCCAAGTTTCTTGTGTTATTTTCCCATTGACGATTCTCATCTATGGAATCCTTCTCAAGCTCTCTCTAAGTCAGGGGTGTCAAACTCAAGGCCCGGGGGCTGGATTCGGCCCACGGGGTGGTTTGATCTGGCCCATGGGGCCACCCTGGAAACAGCGAAGGACCGGCCTGAGGTGCCTCTGCCAGTGAACCCGGAGCTTGGGAGGGCCACGGGCAGCCCTCTGAAGCTCTGTTTTCACTGACAGAGGGTGCAGGAGGCCGTCACAGCCAAAACCAGAGTTTGTGAGATGGCCCTCCGGAGCTCTGTTTTCGCCGGCAGAAGGTTGCAGGAGGCTGTCACAGCAAAAAACGGAGCTTGGGAGCCCGTTTTCACTGGCAGAGTTCTCAGGCCACAACAGGCGCCCTTGACACAAGTGATGTTGAACTGGCCATGCCCTCCCTGGCCCCCCGACATCAAACACAACCCTGATGCGGCCCTCAATGAAATCGAGTTTGACACCCCTGCTCTAAGTTAATTGATAGCAGCTCTCCTGAAGTCCAAGACTCTATTGTTTGTTCTATTCCTTGTGCTTGCGTTATGTTGAATTTTAATATTGCATGGTCACTCTCTTCCAAGGTTCTTCAACCCATTCTATAATTTTATCTCTGTTAATGAGAATTAAGCCACGTATGGCTGACCCCCTTGTTTCTTTCTCTACCTTTCCTATAATCAATATGCTGCAAATTCTGTTATTGCTTAATTGTTTTCATGCTATTTCCCACAACAACTTTATTCTCTGGTAAAGATTAGATTCTACTGGAACATAATGAATTAGTATAATGAAATAGGAATTTTTAAAGTAAATTAAAGAGAGGAATAATGTGTTCCAGTGTAAATTTCCTTTCTACTTTGAAAAGGCATGCAAATAATACACTTGATTGTTCTAGCTATAGTAACTATGTAATTTGACAATTGCTATGAATCCTCTATTGGCTGCTTTTATTATACTTAATGACATGCTAGAATTCCATACCTCATTCCATTGCTGATTATTTCCAAGAAAAGGTGCACTGCTGTGAATAAATATTTGATTCTTCATGTATTATAACCCCCAAACCAGATATGTTCTTCTCTCGTGTTTACTTTCTTCTTGTTCTGTGTTACTATAACATATTTTTATTGTTTATGTTTAACTTGTTCCAATAATAATTCCACTAGTGATGTTAGCATGCAACTGCGTATATAGACGAGAAAATATAATCTCTTACTAATATAAAATGGATATTCCTCATTTCTTGGAAATTACAGTTTTTAAAGCATTTGTTGTTCCAGATTTTGCTGCTCTTTAAACTTTGACGTTACGCTCTTTTATAATAACATTGTAACTACATTACTTCAATATTAGTCAAAAGAAATCCTAAAGCATGGTCTAAAAATATACATTCAAAGTTATTAACCATTGAAAGAGATAATTGATATTCAGGTTTCTTGCTGTGAATTCTAAGTAGGAATTCTTTTTTTGGTTATGGCAGATGTTCACCCATGTTTTACCTGGCTTCTATTTCTTTATTTTGTTGTCTTTTTAAAAATCACTTAAAAATATTTGGAAATTCAGGACTTTTAACTAAGCAATCAATGTTAAAAGATGCTCGGAAAATATGTTAGCTGAGGATTTATTAAACCCATTTTCAAAATGTTGACTGCTACAGTTATTAGCCTTTGATACATAAGATTTTGTTTGTTTTTCAGAATTCATACCCCAGGCTTTTGGAATGCCTTTATCACAAGTAATAGCAAATGATCGGGCATACAAATTGAAGCAAGATACTCATAGAGAAGAACAGAGAGATGTTTCAGAATTTGTAACGTCACTTTTACCTTTTGGGAGTAAAAGACAGAACAAAGAACTCTCAAGCAGTAATTCATCTCTTAGTTCCACCTCGGAAACACCAAATGAATCTACTTCACCCAATACACCAGAACCAGCCCCCAGGGCACGGAGAAGAGTAAGTATCTATTCATTGCTTAGTGGTTACTGCAAGTATTGTGGGACCTTCCTTTGCTTACTGAAGCTGGAGTCTCTGAAATGTTAGTTTATACTAAAATTAAAGTCGGCCCTAATAGAAATGATAGAAATTATTATTTTAATGGTCATTGCCTTTCCCAGCTGTTCGTGGGAGAGAACAAAATGGACACAAATCTCTTGCCAGCACCTCAAGGGACATAAGGAATCTTTGGAAACTTTCCTTTTCCCCAGTCAGTTTCCACTTAATATTTCAAATTACTGAAAAAGAAACTCATCTCTCTGTTGTGGTCTCTGTCTCTGTCTCTGTCTCTGTCTCTCTCTCCCTCCCTCCATCCCTCCCTCTCTCTCTCTCTCTCTCCCCCTCCCCTTCCTCCCTCCCTCTTAAATGCACACACACACACGAACCCAGATATTTCTCCACCTCATCTCAGCCTCAAATATGTTTATAGTATAAAGGATGGTTTATGTAGTTACAAGATTAATGCTCAGTCATTTAAAAACATTGGAATCTGCCATATACTGAATCACTCCACTTACGCATCTATTATCAACAAGTAGCATTTTTCCAGAATTTGTTTAATCTGGAGTTTTTCCAATCTTGCCTTTCACTTTTTTTTCCTTTGCAATGCATACAGTATGCTTCATCAGTGAATTCATATTGCATATTAAAAATTACTTGTTCTGTTCTAAAAGAACCTAATAATGCTCATGAATTACCTGATAATCTTACCGTCTTTTGAATAAAGAGTGTTAGTGTTTTAATACTGGGAATCCATTGGCGCCTAATAATCTGAAGTCTGTATTTTTCCTCCTAGTGACTTTGTACATACGTTATTTTAAAAAGCAAAGCTTATTGCTTTAACCTACAATTTCACCTTTCATTCCACAAGAGGTAGTCCTCAATTTACAGTGGCAATTGGAATTTCCATCGCTAAAAGATGTCATAAAGCTCAACTTCAGGTGACCACATTCCTTAGCAACAGAAATCCCAGTACTCCCTGTTGCCGTTGTTAACCAAATCCTACCAGTTGTTAATTAAGGACACCCTCTTTCCAGCCCCAAACTTTAGCTCTTCCAAGGAAATGGCAGCCTCCCTTCAACTCCCCCCACCTGCCTATTCCTCCCCATCGCTGTCCTTTTGGCTACCCTGCACCCTGCCTTGCGGGGTGTCATGTATCCCCAGAACTGTGTTCTGGGGATACATGACAATTCATGAGCTTCATGGCACACTATGGCTGTGGGGCTGCAAGAAACCCTTGACCCACAGCCAAAAGTCACAACTGCCCTTGGAAAAGTCAGCCAGGCCCATAGGGCAGCATGAAACTGTAGCTGCCTCAGCCTAGTATGAAGCCACAGGCAACCCAGCCTGGCTCAGCAGTGCAGCGTGAAGTCTCAGTCACCCCAATCCAGCAGCATGGCACAAAATCATAGCCACCCACTCTCTTTCCCAGCTGATCTTCACCACCTTCTTGCTCCTATTTCTGATGAGACATGTCTGGCCAGGCCATCCACAAGGCAGCTGTTGGCCACTCAAGGCCTTCTTTCTCAGATCACATATGAAAACTGACACTCAGTAATTTAGCGACTGGGCATAAGTACCATTTATTCAGTGCTATTGTAAGTTTGGATTGTTGCTGAATGAGTGGTTGTAACTCAACTACCTGTAATACTATTTCTTTAAAATGCAGATGGTAAGAATACTTGATGCTGCTTTTGAAGACTGCAGCTAAGACATTTTTGATAGTTGATGGATGTAATAACTATAGTATTTAGCTCATGTACCTTTGGACTTATAGAGATTATGTATTTTGGAACCATATTGCCTTTAATAACATTATAGAAGAAAATATTGCTCATTTAATTACTTTTATAGATAGCAAGAGAACTGTTTCATATTATATGCTATATTTTGTACCTCAGAAATCTTTCTGAATAAAAGTAAAACTTAATAATTTCAAATATCAGCTATATACACTTTTTGAATTACTGCTCTATGATATGAAGACTAAGGAAAACTAAATACCATACAACATTTCTATTACTTTTGTTCAAATTAGCAAACATGCATAATCCATCAACTATAGTATCCTTCTGGGCAATTGCAATTATAGGCAGTGTATTGGAGGCTGAACAACCGCCCCTGTGGTTGCTCCAGAGTGGGGTGCTGTGTGGTGTTTAATATCTGCATAAAGCCATTGGGAGGGGGCTTGTTTGCAGTATCACTCTCTCTTAGAGTTTGGGAAACATAGTGATCTGGATAGTGACAGAACTATTCTCCAAGCAGGTGCATTTCGTATCGTGCCAGAAGATCCCCTCCACATGCACCTGGCTAAATTATTTGTACAGCACATCTGTAGACTGTGCAGAGCCCCACAATGCATAATCTCAGATTGAGGGGTGTAATTCACCTCAAGGTTTTAGCAGGAATTTTTAAAACTTCTAGGGACAGATCAGGTCTTAGTTCCAGTCATCATCCCCAAACTAAGGGGGTGCAAACTTGTGAAGTCGGTCCTAGAACAGTATCTTAGATGCTATATTAATTATCAACAAAATAATTGGATGGATCTCTTGCCCTTTGCTGAGGAGGCTTATAACAATTCCATGCACAGCACAATGGGTTTCACCCCGTTCAAATTAGCCACTGGTCAGGATTTTGCTTCCATGCCCAAACTGCCTCTAAATGATCCACCAATTGCCTCCCTGAAAGATTGGGTCTCCCAATTATGAAACACCTATCCTGTGGTGAGGAAATCGCTTGAGGAGGGGAGAGGCTAATAAAAAGCGAGTGAAACTTAAAGACTTGGTAGTAGGTGACTGGGTCTATCTTTCAACAAAATATTTGCAGTCCAGACAGCCATCCAAAAAACTAGGACCCAAATATGTGAGCCCATTTTTCATTAAACAAATCATAAACCCAATAATCATTGAACTAGACCTGCCAAAATTCCTTAGACAAGTCCACACTATATTCCATTGCAGCTTCCTCAAACCTGAAATCACATCACTGCTGCATCCCACAGCGCTGCAACCACCCGAACCCCCTCATGATCGAAGGCAAGCAACACTTGGAAATTAAGGACATTTTGGATTCCTATAAACATCGAGGGAAGATACAATACTTAATTGCATGGAAAATCTTTCCCCCTTTCAAAACTTAATGGGTTGACCGGTGTCACGTTAAAGCCACTAGATTTCTAAAACTATTCTACAACCAGTATCCTGATAAACTTAAGTAGCATTGTTACTATATTGCTTTGTATTTCTCTCTTTCTCTCTTCCTTTTATTTTTTGTTCTGCAGGATTATTGGGTATGTTCAGGGGGGCAGCATGTCAGGTCCATCATCACCGGCACAGGCACCTTACTGTGCCATTAGAGCAGGGGAGGGGATGGGGGTTTATTGGGTGCTATTGCTATAACTTCAAACGTGGGAAATAGGGAGGGAGGAGTGACAACAGAAGAAGACCAGATCACTAAACTGGCTTATATCAGGATCTTCAAGGCCACTTGCCCTGAGAATGGAATGTTACCAGTTTGACATCTCAGAGCTTGTCAAAACATCTTACTGGCATCACATTGGCTGGCCGGGGGAATTGGTCATGTGGGGAGTGAGTGGAAGTGAAAAGAATTAGCATTGTATTTTGTGTGGGAATACCAGATTCCACCTGACTTTACTGCAACCAGTTTCTTTCAGTAAAAGTTCCTTTACTTCAACTAAATGGAGTCACGAGTCTTATTTTCCTGAAAGAGTGAACTGGGGCAGGTTTCTGCCATCTCGGGAATCTCAGAGGCCTATATTGACAGAGGTATAAATTTGCAGACAGGTATACACATTGATACATTTCTCATCAAGCAATTAGGATTCACAGAAAAATGTGATAACTACTGCAGAATAAACAATTGAGTAAAGAGAGATAAAATGAAACTATTTGAAAGTAGAGATGCACAAGTTACTAGTATAGCTTTTAATGCACACTTTCAACAGATTATTTTAATACTTATAGTCTTTAATCTATATTTCAAACTTTGTATAAACTGTTTACATTTTTGTTATTTGCCTTAAATACTTGCTAGAAGAAATTAACTAATAATGATACTAACACCTAGTAGATGCTACTAATACAGAATTACCGTATTTTTCAGAGTATAAGACGCACTTCCCACCCCCTAAAAGAGGGTGAAAATTTTAGTGCATCTTATACACTGAATGTAGCCCCGCCCACTCGCCGGCCCCCACCCTTCAGCCTCCACGCATCTTTTCAGATGGAGAGCCTCTCAAACAGCCTCCAAAAGCTCCAAAAGTTCCGTTTGCAAAAGAGCTTCTCTTTGCAAAGGCAGCCTCTCAAACGGAGCTTTTGGAGGCTGCAAACTCAGCCTCTTAAACAAAGCTTTTGGAGGGTGAAAAAGCAAGGCGCAGAGGCCAAAATGGCAACCCGGAACAGCTGCTGCCTTGTCAGACCAGTTCCGCACTTCCTCTGCTGTACTCACTGGAGCGCCCTGCGATAATCAGCTGCATTTTTGAAGCTGTGTATCTGCCCCAACGAAGCGCATGTGAGTGTAGCGAGCGCGTGCGCTCACAATCAGAGAACCTGTTGCTAAAGTTCACCTCTGGGAACAGCTGATAGGGGGTATTCCAAGAGGCCAATCCACCCGCCAATCAGCTGCTCGTGCTGAATCAGGCTAATGTGCTGAAGCTGACCAGGCTGTTTGCTAAGGATGCTAACCAGATGAATACCAATGGATGCTGGTAGGCAGAGGCAGATTTTTTTTTTTTCTTATTTTCCTCCCCCAAAACTAAGGTGTGTCTTAGATTCTGAAAAATACGGTAACAGTAGTGGTTGGGCAAGAAGCCGTTTCTAGACAAAGTTGTGTAGAAAAGGGGATTCATTACCTTTGGAGAGATGTTACTGTTCTTTCCTCATCTTCTTAAACAAAATGTTTGCAGTTTGCCATGTTTAGTGAGCAGCAAATTTCAGGTGAAAATACAAATGTTGCTGGGTATGGCAGCAATTGCCTCTATTTTGACCGGGAATAGGAACAACATGAATGAGCTGGAGTAACTGATGAATGGGAGTGCAACAAATAACGGCAACCTCAGTTTGGACAGGCATGCAACAAGTAGCATGTAACATGACATTTGTCTTGAGCTACCTAGTGACAGCTATAATAATCAGTTGTCACTTAGAGGGGAGTTTAGAATAGATTTCTGCCCCAGTTAATACCTTTTGTTATAGGTTAATATTTTGTTTTATGATGGATTAAAGAGAGAAGTGTCTTTCGTCCATCTTTATCAAATGTATGTTTGTATATTGTAGGGTGCAATGTCAGTGGATTCTATTACTGATCTTGATGATAGTCAGTCTCGGTTACTAGAAGCTCTACAGTTATCCTTGCCTGCTGAAGCACAGAACAAGAAAGAAAAATCCAGGGACAAAAAATTAAGCCTCAATCCTATTTACAGGCAAGTTCCTCGCCTTATAGATAGCTGCTGTCAGCATTTAGAAAAACATGGTAAGTATATTTTATCTGAAATGTACACACAGCTTATAGTACAAAGATTTGATTTGGAGTTTGAAAGTAATTTGATTTTGAATTCCTAAACTAAATCAACTTTCCAAATTTGGGCGAATATAAATCAGATGTCAGCAGAAAAATGGAACTGACTCAAAGTGTTGAATTAGATTAATGAATTGAATATGTGCTTATTCAGAGAGCACTAAAAATTATATGGATTCTATTCAATTTTATGCAAGCATAATGATTCAAAATATAGCTTTTATTCCATGAAGGCTGTAAACCCAGTGAAAGGACAATAGTCCTTGACTTATGACCCTAATGGAGTCTCCCAGTTATCATGACAGCCATAAAGTGGGTCACATACTGTATGTGACTGATCAAATTTTACGACCTTTTTGTGGCAGTCATTAAGTGAACACTATGGTTGTTAAAGTGAACACAGCAGTGTAAAGCAAGACTATTGTTCACTATGAGTGTTTTTTGCTGAAAACCAAAAGTAAATGCCAGGTTTTGGCAAAAAATGTCACAAAATGTGTTCACGTGACTGCAAGATGCTGCAAATGGCAGTAAATGCAGACAGGTTACCAAGGGCTCAGCATGCAGTCACATTACCACAGGAAGAGGGCAGCTGTCAGAACTTTGGAACCAGCTTGTAAATTCTTTATAACTTCAAGTGGTGACTAGTTGCAAGTTGAGGACTATTATAGTAACAATTGAATAAAGCAATTTCTACTTCTACTGCGGAATTGGAGAATTTTTGAATATTCTGTTTTTCTGTAGCTGCTGGGAATGACAGTTTTAAAAAACAGAAAATTGTGAAGTGCCACAAATATTTTGGTAAAAATCACAGTCAACTGTTGTATGATGTAGGGATATATTGTATATTGGAAGATAGGCAAGGAAATCAAATTGTTGGCTTTACTTGGTCTAGGAATTTAGCTATAATAAGCCTTCAAACTCCTGCATGCAACTGAGATTAACATTTGAGATGGGATATTAGTAATTTTAATGTAGGTTAGCACACTGTGCTTAAATTCAAAGGAAAATCAACCATTGGTTTACTAATTTGGTCTCTAGTGCTGGAAGGGCTCTGGAAGCTACATACAGCCTGAAAACCAAGGTTAAATATTTCACACCCATGCCTATTTTCATCCTTTCTTATTCCTCTTGTAGAAAATAAGAAAAGAGCTGGTACAAAGAATATTTGTGGGTTTTTCTAACCAAGGGCTATGTGTATTTTTGAATATAGAAATACAAATTCAGGTGAATTCAGGGCTAACATCTTTTTATAAATGTATTATACAATTTTGTATAGTCACCATTGGTCTTAGGCTTCCCTCTAGTGTCACTTTTGAACAATGTACTATATATTTTTTAAAAAAGCTATAATGGTGTACAAGGAGCCTTTACTGAAGTAGATTTCACTGAACACATTTCCTTTTAAATTGTTTGCATATTTTGGATTTATGCTATCTTCTGATAGGGTAGGAATAAGAAACACAAATATTACAATAATTATATACATCATAGTGATGCAAAATAGTTTACTAATGTTCTAACTTTATTGTATATTTATATGCATTTGTGTAAAATTATTATTATTATTATTATTATTATTATTATTATTATTATTATTATTATTATTATTATTATTATTATTATTATTATTATTATTATTATTATTATTATTATTAAAATTGACATGCCATTTTACAGGTCTCCAGACTGTAGGCATATTCCGAGTTGGGAGTTCAAAAAAAAGGGTAAGACAGGTAAGTTGTTTTCATTCTTCATGAATATCATGAAACTCACTATTTTATATTTATATATTTTGGTCAGTGTCATCTTTCATTATAGTCCTACTCTAAATATGCTATAGTAATATAACCAGGAAAATACCAATATTTTTTAAAATGTGTTTTTTAGATCTGGGATCTTTCATCTATATATTTCCACTAACAATAGTATCTGTCTTTAAAATAATTTTCAAGTTTCTGGAACCTAAATGGTATAAGAAATATAAGGCATCTGAATATCAATTATGTATTATGTTAAAATTACAATCATTTTTTCCCCAAAACATTTTCTTATTTCTATATCAGTCTCAATCAATTTTCCATGCAGTATATTTAAAAGAAACAGGCTGTCCTGATAATTCTTTGAGCTAAGGTGGATTTGCTTCTGTTTCTATGAAACATTTGATTAAATTCATTTTAATATGTCACCAACAAATATTTCAGAGAGAGACATCTCTTACATTTATTTAAATGCTTTATGAAATAATGACTGCAATTTCAAGAGGAATATATTCATGTTATTAGTATTAAATATTAATACAAAATACCATTGCTATTTCTTCCTAACAAATTATTAGTTTAACCATGTAACCATGTAAACGAGAAATAGGAACCAGTTTTTAGATATTTCCTGTAACCATTATGGCCAATGACCAGGAATGTGGGTATTATAACCTACACCACTTTTTGATTTAATTTATCAGGAATAGACTAAAGTCAAAATGACTATATCAAAGAGCTGCTAAGAGCTACAGATAGATTAATAATGTGGTATAAATTAGACTAAAGCATTATTATAATTTATTATTACAGAACTGTTTTGTAATTATTACAAAGGTTTATTATGATTTATTATAAAGATAGGATTTATTCAGAGGTGAATAAGAAATATAAAACAAAAACTTGCATCCTTGTTAAGTCTAGATGATAGAATTCATCTAATATGGTATCAATTTGGAAGAATAACCTTTACTGTTATTTTCTTTTAGTAATCCAATACCACTGGAATATTGAGGTTTTGACAATTCCTAAATTCTTTGTATGCTGAAAATTTTAATTCTGAAATAAGTTCTTTTCTACAGAAAACAATATCATTACATTAATTTGTTCCATGTACAGAGAAAAATGCATATGCCAGACTTGGGAAAGGGTCTGACTACAAGCTAAAGCTATGTCTTCACGTTTTTTAAAAAACTTGTAATATAATCATGTAAACGTTTGACATGATTTCTGTTTCTAGTTACGTGAAGAGTTTGACCGTGGTGTAGATGTAGTACTGGATGAAGAACAAAGCATTCATGATGTAGCAGCTTTACTAAAGGAATTCCTTCGTGATATGCCTGACCCACTCCTGACCAGAGAGCTTTACACTCCTTTTATCAACATACTCTGTGAGCAGTCTGTCTGACTATGTCTGTCTGTCTGTCTACCTATCTGCCTATCTAAATGGTTGATAAACTGCAGCCCTTATAAATCAAAATCAATTTGTGCTTATCTTTATTTAAACTCTGGGCATGTTTCTGATTCCAATGATTCATAATTTATGAGTGGTCGCTTTGTTTATATTTTGACATGGATAAGATTTTAAGATGTCAACTTAAATTGCCTGATATGTCTCAGTGGATTGGTTTCCAAAATTAGATAGGGGATAAAAAACTAGTTAAAATTGTTCATTCTAAAAATCATCTTCATATTGTCTTGTAATAATTTAATGTATAGAATGCTAAAGAGGACTAGGCAATTCAAAATAGTCCATATGTTTTGATCTTTGGATCACATGTATTTTGGTTATGATAATATTATATATAACTCTGCTGAGTCATCACATCTCTCAAAATGTTACATATGGTAGGGTTTTGGCTTTTTTAATACAGTCATGTCCAATTTTCGGAGACTGCCCGGACAAGTACCCGCAGTTTTCTTGGCAAGGTTTTTCAGAAATGGTTTGCCATTGCCTTATTCTGAGGGCTGAGAGAAAGTGGTTGGCACAAGGTATCATCCAGCTTGCATTGTTTCTAAAGCAGGACTAGAATGCATGGTTCCCAGTTTCTAGCCTGATGGTCTTAACCAGCACTCAAAATTGATTCTTAGGTTTTTCTGTACCCCCTCAAATATAATAACTAAATGTTCTAAAACATTTAATTCTTCAGATGTTATATAGCTGTACTAATGAAATGCCTGAAAATATTAAAATGTATTTATTTTTTATTTTTATTTTATTTTATTTTGAATTTGTATACCACCCTTCTCCCTGAGGACTCAGGGCGGTGAACAAGTAAAAACATCAAGTACAAATATTAAAATACAGTTAAAATATATATATATAAATTTGGCCCCATTAATTAAAAACAATAAACAAAACACTTAAAAACACTTTAAAAATTAGGCCAGCCCGGCTTGCTGGAAAAGGAAAGTTTTAAGGGCACAGCGGAAGGCACTGAGGTCTTGGATTCTCCTTATCTCTGGAGGCGATCTCTTTATAGATTAGAACACTGAATTGCTGATAATAGTGTTACACAAAGTAGTGCAATTAATGTGTATTTTAAAAAAAATATTTTTCTTTTTTAGTAATAGACCCCCATGAACAACTAAACACTCTACAACTTCTAATTTATCTTCTACCTCCCTGCAACTGTGACACCTTACATCGACTCCTTCAGTTCTTAGCTACTGTAGCCAGCCATGCAGAAGACAGAAAAAATGAAGATAGCCAGGAAGTAAGTTTATTTCACTGATTTTTATTGTGAAATTAGCATTGCAGTTCACCTTGAAGCAAAATGGATGGCAAGCAAATCAAATAAATAAATAATAACATTTTGATCAGCAATGTGATAAGGAATAATATTAATGAACCATCTTATGAACCAAACTTTGTACTATTTCTAAACAAGCTATTATAATTTAGGTTTAAATCAGAGTATATTTGGTTTTATTAATCGTCACTTGCTTTAATAGACTTAACTATATTTGTATCATTCTCTCTTTTATTCATGCAAAAGGATTATTCCTGCATTCAGAAACTTTTAGAACTTGCAGGTTTGTTGGGAAAAGTACCACCCCTCAAATCCCACATATAACTTGGCTCCTATTGATTCCACTCGGTGGAATGCTCTTTACATATGGCACAAAGTGACTTAAAAAAGGCAGGATCCTAGTCAGGTTAGCTAAACCAAAACCACCTACACAAAGTGCTAGGAATCCATTGCTAGTTAAATAGTACAGCATTTTATTTCTTTTCTTTTTAGATCCCTGGGAACAAAATGACATCACTCAACCTAGCCACCATATTTGGACCTAATCTGTTGCACAAGCAGAAGACAACAGACAAAGAATTTACTGTTCAAAGCACAGCACGTGCTGAGGAGAGTGCTGCCATTATTGCTGTTGTACAGAAGATGATAGAAAACTATGAAATGCTCTTTATGGTAGGTGAAGATTTCCTCTCTCTTTTTGCATTTAGCAGAAGTTTTTATAGAATAATTTTTAGATTAGTCTTAACTTTTTGAAATTGGACACTACATAATAGTGTCTTTTTAACATTTTTAACATTTAAAAATATTCACTCATGAGACAATGTCTGTACAGTGAATAAATAAAATAAGACCATAATAAACAGAATTAAAAATTTGGCATGGTGAACTACTGGTAGCAAACAGATGCTGGTAAAAGAAGGCCCTTGGCTAGTTTGCCATGTGGAAACATAGCTCTTAAAATTTAAAGAAAAAGGAAAGTGCATATGAATTTATTTCTTTATACCTATTTCTTCAAAGAACTTCTGTGTTAAGGCTAATTATGTGTTTATTTCAGTAGGTTTATAGAATAATAGTTCAAAGCTGTTAGATAAGCAGGTAAATCATCAAAATATATTCAAGTTTTCTGTTTATTAAATATGTTCATGTTTTTAATAAAGATTGTATTTCTAGTGCAGGGGTCTGCAACCTTAAACACTCAAACAGCCATTTGGACCCGCTTCCCACAGAAAACAAAACACTGGGAGCCACAAAATCTGGGTGGGCGGGGACAACTCAACATCACTCACTCCCACCCAGTCACATGACACACACCCCAGCCATGCCTACCCAGGTTTTGTGGCTTCAGGTGTTTTCTTTTCTATGGGAAACAGGTATATGTATCTCTGTCCCTCCCCTCTCATCTCTCCCATTTCTCTCTTTCTCCGTCTCCCCTATCTCTTTTTCTCCTTCTCTATCTCCCTCGCCTCCCTCTCATCTCTCACTTTCTCTCTCATCTCTCTTTATCTCCCTTCCTCATCTTCTCTCTTCTCTTTTCCCCCCCTCTCTCTGTCTCCCTTTCTCTCTCTCTCTCTCTTTCTTTCTCTTTTTCTTCTTTTCTCTCTCTCCTTTCCTCCCTCCTCGGGCGCCCCCGAAGACACTTGGCAGGCAAAGTACGGGACGACCTCCCGCCCCCCATCACCAAGGCAGCGTTGGCTGAATCCTTGCAAAACTGGGCAAATGCGGAGAGAGGAGAGCAGACAGAGCTGAATTGAGCCAAATCTGTCTCTCTCTGTCTGTCTCTCTCGCTGCCTGACTGCAGCAGGAAACAGCGGGCAGCTGCTTTCGGTTTTGTTGATGCTGGACACCCTCTGCCGAGAGAGAGGGGGGGGAGAGGGAGAGAGAGAGTTGCCAGGGGTGAGTGGGCAGGGAATGGGCTTCAGGAGGAGGAGGGGACCCAGTCTCTCCCATTGTGAAGCATGCTTTCACTGTGCTGCGCAAGGCACTGCGAGAGCAGCAGGCAGGTCATGGAGGGGATATTGGGTCTTCCCCTCACCCCACTCCAAAAGGAAAGCCAGTTAGGCTTCTCTGAAGCCTTCCTGTCCCTGCTCCCTTCCCCCTACCCCTCCATCCCACTTTGGGACAGAGGAGCGCGCACTGAAAACGCATGTTGGGGTGACCCTCTGGTGCTCAGCCTGCAACTCTCCGCCCTCCTCCAGGCCCAGCTTGCTGAGGAGGGGGGGAAGCAGCCCTAATGCTTCCACTACCCACCCCTCACAATCCCAGCCATCGCTTCCCAGCTTCCTCAAAGGTGCAGCAAATTTCAAAGGTGGCAGCTCGCGTTGGAGGTGCCAAACAGCGGGACAGCTGAGAGAGCCGGACCAGGCCTCTCCACCGTCCGACTCACCAATGGGGGTGCTTCTGCCGGACAGCTACCCCCCACTGGGCTTTTGTGCTCGGCAGTCAGCCAATGAGGGGAGCGCTTCCCCACGCTGCCCCCTTCTTTCTCTTGGCCCTGCCGACAAGCGAGGAGGAAGGCCAAGTTTGGGGGATGGCCCCCACCCAGCAAAATCTGCCCCTGCCGTTATCTCCCAGCCCTCTTTGCTGGCGGCAACAGCAAATATACCAGGCGAAATCCTGTTGCCGCACAAAGGCAAGACAGGGCAGCAGCTCTTTTATCCCTCTGCCGCAACAGGGCCACAGGGAGCTGCAGCAGAGGGGTGAAAGAGCTGCATGTGGCTCTAGAGATGCAAGTTGCTGACACCCGTTCTAGTGTAATGGTATTTCCCCGTTATTAAAATTTACCGGTAGATTGCATAAGATAGCACATGTATAAATACTATACCTGCTGTATCAGAACATGACTCAATAATTCCCATAATCCTCTCAGGAATATTTTGCATAGTCATCTATCTATCTATCTATCTATCTATCTATCTATCTATCTATCTATCTATCTATCTATCTATCTATCTATCTCTACCTACCTACCTACCTACCTACCTACCTACCTACCTACCTACCTACCTACCTACCTACGATCTATTATCTATCTATCACATTTTTCCACTGGCCATCTCCTTCAAACGGATTCTGGGCGGTGTACAATAAAACATTAAAATAAATAAACAGTATTTAAAAATTAAAAGTTTATAATTAAAATTTTGGAAAGTGGCAAAAATAATTAAAGGCTGTTAAAAAGAATAGAGTTCTCTCTCTCTCCCTCTCCCTCCCTAGGACGAATACAATATAATTTCAATTTTCTTAAGATTTAAAAACTTGTGGATACTTTCAAAGACAGAAAATGGTTTTGAATTATGTTAATATTTGTAAGAATATAGTATTTTATTAATGAGGATATGTACAGGTGACTATGTTTCATGTATTTGTTTATCATTTGTGTATATATTTACCTTATACATGGGGAAAGGAATTAATTAGTCTGGCCATTTCATTTATAATAGATTCATTCTCTTATCTTTTTCTCACTTCATTTTTAACTTGAAATCTAAAAAGAATTGCATCAAATTTGTTTGCCTATTTCATATAGTAATTACCAGATAAATAATCTTGTAGCTCTTCGAAAGGCAAGCTAAGTGGCTTGTTGGATTATAAAATATTTATTTTATAAATAAAATATGATAAGTGATTAAAGATAATGGAAAGTATATTTTAAAAAAGGTGAAGTGTTTTGTATGTTATTTAACTGGACCAGATTATATTAGATTTGTGATTATATTAATTCATATTTTAAAATAGAGGTGTATAATTTTGCTATTTGCTTTTTGATGTTTCATTAATGTATAGGTCCCAGCAGACCTTCAAAACGAAGTTCTAATTAGTCTGCTTGAGACTGATCCAGATGTTGTAGACTATTTGCTGAGAAGGAAAGCTTCCCAGTTATCGTGAGTAATTTGTTAATTTTCTTTTATTTGCCTCCATTGGGGAAATGTTTATCATAATTTACCATATTTTATCATAGTAGTCCAAAGTCTTATTTCAAAACCCCTGGCATATTTTTTTAAATAGCAACTATGAATAATGTTAACCATTATGAAGTTAAATTACTGTATTTTTCAGAGTATAAGACGCACCTACCTTTTTTGTTTGGTTTGGTTTTTATAAAAAGTTTTTTTAATTTTTTAGACAAACACACATACAAACATACAATGTATTTTCTTTGAACAGAGTATTTGGCCAGTTCACAAATTTAAACAGTGTTTAGTCATTTCAATTAAATTTACAATTTCTATATTTCCTTTTTGCCATATTTATTCCTCATCTATTTTTGAAAAAAACCAATATTACTCTTCAGCCTCATTTCTAATCTTAATCAAATTAAATTTTTCCTTTCTATTCTATATTTTACCCCTTTCCATTGTCATCTATTTTTATATCCATCCTCACATTGATTAATTATGTAATATTACAATTGTTTAATACAAATTCAACATTTTAATATAAATCAATTAGTTATATAACTATCTTTTTTTTGTACATTAATACAATATGAACATGAATATTCCAATTATTTCCATGCAATCCAATTTCTTACAAATCAATTAATTATATTTACCAATAATAATAAACCAAATAATTTTCCCAGTATATTCCTCCAAACCACAATTTAACCATTTCTGCTTTCAACACAATATACAATTAATAGTATCTCAATTATTACAATTCCCTAGTTAAATAGAGCTTTTCTCTTATGTTACTCATTTTCACATCTTAAACTCTCCCAATAACCCAAATAGTTTTGCCCATATAATTCTCCAAATCACAACTTAATCATTTCTACTTTCATTACAATATATAATTAAAAATATTTCAATCGTTACAATTTTCCTAATTAAATTTAAAAATGTTCTAGCTGTTATCCAAGCTACATCTTAATCCTTTTTACTTTCACCACCATATACCATTAAAGGTATTTCAATTGTTACAGTTTATACTTATTCATATTTCTAAAAAAAATTAAAAAAAGAAAAACCATTGTCTAGATTTCAAAAATACAAAGACAAATATTCCAATTATTATTCATTTCATTTTTACAATCATGATTTCCCATTTATTTCTTACTACTATTCATATTTCAATTCTAAATATGTATAACATCTTTCTCTTTCATTTCTTTTTCTTTTTCTCCCTTCCCATTTTTATTTTTGCCTTTTTCTTTCTCCTTTTTTTCTTTTGTGTTTTAAAATCTTGAACTCTCCTCTTTTGCCCTAAATTTCCCATTGTTTGCACCTACCTTTTTTGGTAAGGAAAAAGAAGAAAAAATATCTCCCTCTGCCTCTGAGCAATTTTGCCTCTTACAGCAAACAGCCTGCTTTACTTTCATTTTCGTTTTCAGCATAGCTTGATTAGCACAAGGGGAAAAAAATCTGCTCCAGCAATTTACCTCTTTGCAGCAAGCAGCAGAACTCTGCGCAAAACAGCTGAGAGCAAATCAGCTGAGAGTCAGGAGGCCAATCCAATCAACTTGTGCTAATTAGGTTGTGCTGAAGCTGAAAGGAGCTGTTTTTTCTTGCTGTTTGCTTGCAAGGAGGTAACTGTTGCGAGGCAGGGGCCAGTGGGTGGGCAGGGCTACATTCGGTATATAAGACGCACCTAAATTTTCACCCCCTTTTAGGGGGGAAAAGGGTGCGTCTTATACTCTGAAAAATATGGCATCTACCTTTTTTATAAAATGCTAGTAATTAAAACTTTTATAATTAATACCTTTAGAACAATCCTTTAATGATTTTTATATGAATATCTTAATTTCCAAGCCTGTTTTAATAAAATTAACTTTAGTTAAATGTCCAAGATTGTCCAAAGCTTTTTGTGCTCCATCTGCGTTAAAACCTGGGTTCATACATCATGGCAAAGGTGTCTGCAGTTAGAACTTTCTGGGCTGATGGTACATCTAAGATTTACATTGTAATAGAATTTTAAATAAACTATTAAATAGAAGGTTAGCATGTTGCTAAGAATTGAACTCCAGCATTTATTTCTAAAAATGGTTCTGGGTCCCACAAAGAGCAAAGAAGCATTTTACGTAGTCACTAAAAATGATAGCCAGACTGCAGCAGAGTGCTATGTTGGGATGTGTGCCTATCTGTCTAGAAAAGCAACCAACTCAAACTGAGACAGTAGACTATGTCCTGGAAAGCTGTGTGAAGTGACACCTTAACAGTGTGACTTTCAGTCAATGTTTTGTATTTGGTACTGTCCATGATAATATGCCATTTGTGAAAATGCTTCTAAATGTTTTTACAATTCAAAATGAACCCAACACTTGGGAATCTCTGTTAATGAACTTAAGCTCCATTCTTCTACCTTTTATAACTATGATATAGCTATGAGGGCATAGAAATCCAGTGGGTGAGATCTTTTCTCTTTCTCAAAAATATCTCTTAAAAGTTTATTCCTATTCAAGCCTAAAATATCTGCTCATATTGCTTAGTTTAAGAATGTTTAATAATAGAACTGCTCAAATCTATATAGAGCCTCACCAAACAAGAGAAATCAATTAGATAATAGGACTTTGGTGTCTTATTCTAGCAAATGATAATTGACAGATATAGCCATCTGATATTGGGAATAGTGTCCTTATTTTCTATGTTCAACTTTGCCTTAGTACGAAAAAATATGTGCACCATGGCTGCTTTGTATGCTTATTATTTTATTCTACTTTGGAAATGAAAGATGACATGTTACTTCTTTAAGCCCTGATCCCTTATTTATTCTTAAGTCATCATTTAAATCTCCTGAGAAGAAATATATCTTTTCAACATTTTCCAATAAATCATTGGAAACCATTTATTTTAATTCACAGTTGATAGAACAGTAATTGTGCTGCTTGAAAATGACAGAATTGTCACTTTAGTTTTGTTCTCCTCTTAGATGCCTAATTAATATTGAAGTGCCCAGGAATCATTTTTATATGTTTTGATACTAGCATGTTTCCAGCTGTAACTGCGAAGTCATGGGAAAGAATTTGTCTAAAAGATTAGAGGGACAATTTATTCATCATGAAAAGAAAATGACACTCATAGGACACATCCTTTTTTCTGTGTCAATCTGGAGAGACGACTACATATTCACTGGACTATTTTTCCTGATAAGCTGGAACCAAAAAAATGAGATACACATGTCTTGGGACCATCTTAATATTCTTGATAATGGATTTCAAATCTTGACATGAAAAACTATAATTCTGCAATGAGAAGTAAGCACATGTCCACCAGTAATTGGTCACATAGCAAACTTCAGTTGCTACATGTAAAATGGGCATAGTGTCTTTCTACGTAAACATTTCTCTTGATCAAAACACTTTCTTGAATCTACTTTTGCTAATAATTTCACCACTTCACTGTTTTTCCTTTTAACTGGAAGATTATCTGCTCAGTCACAATGAAACAGTACAACATTATATAACACTGCTTGCTACTAACAGTACAATGCTGATAGCCTACTTCTAGAGTCTTCTTATCGTTTCTAATATGACTGGATTTGTCAGGAATTCATCGCTAACTCCATACTAATCTAAAATTAAACCATCATTTGAAAATGAGACCAAGGTTCTTGCTGTGAAGGATCTCTTGTTAAATCCTAAATAGAGCATGGAGTGGCCAGTTTAAATTCTCAATCAGGGAATATTTCTGAGAAAAAACTATAATGTTCAACATTTACTCAAGGTAAGGTATAATTTGAAAGCTTTTATGAAGTTTTATTTTATTAAAAGCAGTATTTAAATGGACTGTCCTTTGTTCTATGGTTATTGTTTGTTGCAGTTACCTTTTTTCATTCTATTTGCTCAATTCATTATATTGTACTCAATAATGTACAAAACATTCCAATGTTATATTCAGACTTGCAGTATGTTCTTAAAGCTTTCTTTTTTTAATTAGAATCTTGGATATCATTGTCTTGGATATAATATAACAGTAATTTCACCTATATTGCGTTGAATCCCATCCTATAATTGTTTGCTATTAAGGCAGTTATCTTCTGAAATTTTTAGTTTGTTCAGATATACTGTACTTTACATGGACTAAGTTTTATTAACTCCTGTTTATGTTTCGTTTTATCAGAAGCCCTGAAATGCTTCAGTCTGAAAGATCATTCTCCATAGAAGGTAGACATTCATCCATAGACTCAAACCGAACCTCAAGTGGCGATATATCACCATATGACAACAACTCTCCAGTGCTGTCTGAAAGATCTGTTTTGGCAATGCAAGAAGATATGTCCCTTACTTCTGATAAGTTACATAAAGTACCAGAACAGAGCACATTAGGTAGCAATTTTCAGCCAAAATCAAAAGAGAATTCCTTTGGTTTGATCAGCATATACCATAACTATAAGCATTCATTGGTTCTAATATCATTGTGAATAATCTTTTATAGTAAAATTATTTTTATTGTAAATATTGTTTTTCTTAGTGAATTGATTTCCTTAACAGAATAGAGTCAGACTGTTAAGGTTGGACAGATATAGTTTATCAATTTAAATTGCAATTCCTAACAGCGAATTTCTGATTTTAATTTAAAGATTGTCTGAGAAAATATTTTTTGAAAATGTTTGATAAGATTTTATTAATATCCAAACAATATCTGCATTCAGGTGAAAAGACTCTTTATACAGAATTCAGTAATTCAGAAGTGCAGAGTTTGTATATCAATTCAGATGTACAAAGTCAACTCACCTGTGAATACAAAATTCATTCCATGGATTGTTAAACTAGAATTATAATGACATACTGTAATTATGTCTGTGATTAAGTCATAGTTTTAGTGTTCTACTATATGAACATCTCAATATTTAACCTGCATAATATCAGTGCAGAAATTCAAAACATTTTAAAAAATGAAATCAGTTCTAATTCTTTGCAAATAATTTGAATTATAAGTATTGTACTATCTTGAATTTTATCTTTGAATTTTTGAAAATCACATCTTTTATTTTCCAATTGAGGAATGTTTGGGCCAGAAACAATCACAGGATGAAAAATTTTGTGAACCTAAAGAAAATTATTTTGCTTAAAAGGGGGTCCCAATATTTCATGCTCCTTTTTCATCTGAGAGTTTTAATGAGTCATTCACATGGGGATCTAGTGCCCACATTGTAAATAAATCCACTGAGGTAGCAAAAGCTCTTGACATTAAACTAAAACATTGTTTAGATCCTAGCTGTTGTTTCTGTTCTTAGGTTATCACCCATTAAGATTTTAGCTTGATATCAAAAGCTTTGGCTACCTCTGGCTGCCTTGTCTTCTTGTGGTGAAAGTAAATTGCAATTTTATTATATGCTGATAATAATAGTGTTTCTGTCACAAATGTCAGTTGGACTGAAATGAGGGCTGCATGTCCTAACCATTAATTGTTCTCAGGAAGTACTTGAAATTAGATATACTAAAACTAAGGTCTTCTTTTTAGCAAAATAACCCAGGATCCCTAACCTGATTAATCAAAATCTTTAAACATCTACCCAACCCACTAGAGCAGGGAGGCAAGGAATGTTGCAGGTCCCATTCCCTAAAGAGATACATCTGTTGGGACCCAGAAGAAGAGCCTTCTCCGTGGTGGCTCCCTCTGTCTGGAACATCATTCCGCCTCTCCCGCCCCCGAGAGATTAGACTGGTCCCTTCTCTAACACTCTTTTGGAAGGCCCTGAAGAAGTGGTTCTGTCAGCGGGCCTGGGGAACTCAGAGCAGGATGGAGCCCATTAAATGACTAGTGTGAATGTATGTTGTCGCCAGGGTGTGGAGGTTGTTATTTTATTATTTTTCTTTTTATTATTTTTCTTTGTTTTATATGGTGCTTTTGTGTCCTTGTAAACCACCTTGAGTCACCATTGTGAGTAGGCAGCAACATAAATTTTCTAAATAAATACATCAACCAACCAACCAACCACATAGACAATTAAAAGAGCTACAAAGGAGACAAAATTACTAGAACACAGTAGCCTACACCCAAAGAAGCAGGGATTAGCATCAGACAACAAGCAAAAAACAATACCATAATCAAGGAATTACCATGGAGAAAGCTACACTCTGATTAATACTGATGATGTTACCTAGTTGGATAAAGAAACAACTGCAAGCAAACAACAAACTCAGAGCACCAAGGACTCCCCATTTGTATTGATGCCCAGCTAAATTTGTTGGGGTTTTTTTCCCTAGAGAGTCTAGGCAGATAATTATAAATTAATGAAGAAAAGGACAGCCCTGAAAAAAAGTACAAAATTGTGGACTCATAAGAGCAGCCAACCTGATAAAGAGATAGGGTTGAACGTTTCCTGCATTCAAATGGTTTGATTTGAAATGATTTGAAAACTCATTTGGAACAGTCCGACTTAATCAAAGTAGTCAGTCCCCATTTTTTTAGGTTACCAATTTCTTTATTCTATTCAATTGTGTCCAGTGCTATGTACTCCAAAGAGTACCAAAATCAGAACAGCTGTCCTCAAGGGGAAATATTTAAAATTCCTTAGGACTTAACTTTGTGTCTTTGTGAAAAAGGAGATATTGAGTGCATATGTCATGGCCTTTTACATTGCACCTTCTATAAGGAAACAAGGGATCCCTTTTATCCCTCAGATAGGTCTGATTTATGTTTTTATTTTGCTACATTTGAAATAATTATTTTAACTATTTTGCTAACTGACAGAATTCTGGTAGGTGACTGTAACAAAGAATACTACCAATACCAGAGAATATATGTAAATTAGGATTGAACTGTTAGGCTCTTGGTTGTTCTCTCAGTTTGATAGTTTCTATTGGGTGTCGTTTCTTTCTTGATAATTCTTTAAAAATACACTTATTAAGGAAGATATCCTCCCACACCAAGACTAGAAGTACAAGATGCTTCAGTCCCCTATATACTGATGATGTTACCTAGCATAGTACAGCTGCAGAAAAACAGCTAATTTCAGAGAACACTGAGAGCCCAAAGATTTTCACTACTGCTACTTCTTTCTAATATATATCTGTTAAATGTTAGGATCACCTACATTCATATTCCTTCTAATCTTATAGATGTGTCAGACGACTATTTCAGCATCTGGGGCACCTGGCATTCAACTCTAAAAAGTGGTTCCAAAGGGCTGGGAATGACAGGTATACATATTGTTTCTGTTTCTATGCATCAAATAATTATCTGATTTGACTATTCATACATTAGTGCTATTTCATTATAGTATTGTGCTAGAAGAGGACTACTAACTCTCTTTCTCCAAAAGCTATCGATTTTATAAAGCATATGGTTCAGTAAACTATAGTTTACAAAACTTTACACCACATTAAACATTTTTTGTTTTGAGTGTCACAGGAGTTTCCACAACAATTTTTTTGCAAACTTTCAGATATTACGATATTCAATTCAAGGCACAACTATCTGTAGAATATTTTGCAATATAGAGCAGGACTAAATGAAAATGTGTCTGCATATGTGAGTAATCAATAGTAATTCTAGATATCACTCCCAAGCCTGATGTAAGATCCCAATGCCCATGTCATTGTAGATTATCTCAAAAACAATGTTGATTTGCTTTATTATTGATCATTCTCTGTGGTTTTTTAGGGTCATATGGAGACATCTATGAGAGCAGCTCCTTGCGGCCAGGGCAGTGTTCCCTTTCTCAAGGGAGCCTATCATTGTCTTCTCAGTGGCAAGAAAACAATACAGAGCTAGACAATGAAAAACAAGTCATCCGGAGGAGTCAGACAACAACTGCCCTTCCTGGTTGCCATTCGCATCCCCCTCTGTCTCAAGTGTACAGCACCCCACAGATTGAAGTAGGTAGAAAGAATTCCAGCCAGTCCAATTCACCTGTAAGATATACAGAGAACTTGATGGAGCATGACTCAGATGCAACTTGTCCACATGCTACATTTAAGCCATCATCTCTAAGGCAAGCTGAAGTAATTCGAAAAGACAGACCACCACCTCCTTACCCTGAAACAGCAAAACAAAGCAGCTTATCATCCCTCCAGCCAGCAGTGTCTTCTACAGGGTATCCATTGTGGAAGCTTCAGAAGACAGACTTGTCTGGGGCCCAGGGAATGAGGATCATGACTCAGGTGCCTGAACAACCTATCCAGCATGAGGAGCAACAGAACCAAAATGAAAGAAAGTACTCCTTTCCAGACAGTGAGCAGAACAGTAAAAATTTGTCAGAGACAGACTGGCACGGGTGGCAAAGCGATCGATGGCAAATTTGGGAGATTTTATCACCTGATAATCCAGATGCACTCCCTGAAACTTTAGTATGAGTGAAGAAATCAGCAGGTCTTTTCCAAGTAGGGAAAACGGTGGACTGGATTTATACTGAATTATTTTTTAAAGATACGTTTACTTTATGGAGTATTTTAAAATTAAATTTATTAAAAGAATTTTTATAGCCGTGTAAAATTTAGGGACACGTTTTTGGGATTTTGTAGAAGGAAATGTGAGGTGGCAATTTCAGTCCAAACTACTCTGTAAAATATAAGCTATGTACACAATAAAAATGACCCTCTTGGTGTTGCTAAGATACATTTATGTATCTGCAGCTCAAATGACTGTATATTATGCAGATGTTTTGTGTACAATAGCATTGTGTTTATATGCAAAAAATAATCTTGAATGCTTTTTTGAAATTATATTTTAATCATGCACTACTATTAATATACAATATATTGATATCGTTGGAAATGCACAAACTGGTTTCTGTGCTTTTAAGTAATCTGTGAAAGACATATATTTTCACTGACAAATAAGGTGGAATGAGAACATTAAAAGCCATATATTTTATAATAAGGAAGTTAAAGAATATCTAATATACTATTTGCTTGCAAGGAAAAATTAATGAACATATATTTTTATTCTTTTAGATAGCAATTCCAATCACCTCTTCATAATTATGTCCATGTCTACACCATATACAAAGATTCTTCTACCCATTCCACATTAGGCTTATAAAAATTTGGCATGGGTGAGGAAGTACAGGAGAGGGTGTTTATTAAGTTATGTTAAGACTACGTGACAGACCCTTTGGAATTTTCAATATTTCTGGATAAATATGAACTAAAATGTGATCTGCTTTCACAAGTCCTAAAACTAGATAAAAAGAACCCAATTAAATAAATGACCCCAAAACCCTAACCTTTATATATTTATTAAGGAAAATTATTCAAAGCTATATATTTGTGTATTGTAAAACTAAGTGAACTTTTGTGTTTCAGTAAATTGGGTGCCCCTGTTGGAGAACAAAAACAGCAACTAAATGTTTCCAATAACTGTTGATCCTGCATTGGCTTGGAGGAATTCTAGCTCATTCCTCCTTAGAGAATACCTTTAGCTCAAGGATGGTAAGCTTCTTTGCATAAATAGTCCAGTCAGGTTCTTCCACAACCCTTCCATAGAATTACAGTCAGGAATTTGACTTAGCCATTCCAATCTTTAACTTTCTTTTTTAACCATTCTTTGTTTCTACAACTTGAGTATTTGTGGTCATTATCTTGCTGCATGACCCATTGTTTCTGAGCTTCAGTTCATGGACAATATCCTCCTATTTTCCTGAAGAATTTGCTGATACAATTCAGAATTCCATCAGTGATGGTACACTATCTTGGTCCATAAGGTACAAAGGAGGCTCAAATCATGATACTGCCACTATTATGATTTACAGATAAGTTTCTTACATTATAACAATAATAATAGTATTTGCCAAACATAATGCTTTTCAATCAAGCCCAAAAGTTCTATTTTGGTCTCACCATTCCATAAAACATTCTTTCAATAGACTTCTGGCTTATCTACCCTGTTTCCCCCAAAATAAGACATCCCCTGATAATAAGCCCAATCGGGCTTTTGAGCGCATGGCAATAAGGCCAAGCGCTTATTTCATGGTTCAAAAAAATATAAGACGGGGTCTTATTTTCGGGGAAACACGGTATGTGTCTTTTGCAAATTTTAGATAGCAATAGCACTTAGATCAGGAGTGTCAAACTCAAGGCCTGCAGGCCAGATCTGGTCTGCGGGATGCTTAGATCTGGCCCATGGGGCCACCCTGGAAACAGCGAAGGACCAGCTTGCGGTGCCTCTGCCAGCAAAAACAGAGCTTGGGAGGGCCACGCACAGCCTGCCTGGGCTCCATTTTCAGCTACAACAGCCTCCTGCAGCCCTCTGCCAGCAAAAATGGAGGTCAGATAGGCCGACCTCCGTTTTCGCTGGCAGAGGGCTGCAGGAGCCATCACGGTTGAAAACAGTAATGTTGAGTTGGTCACGCTCACCCTGGCCATACCCACGCCCCCCGAAGTCAAACACAACCCTGATGCGGCCCTCAATGAAATCGAATTTGACACCTCTGACCTATATATTGCTTCTCAGCCCTCTCTAAGTGGTTTATAGAGTCAGCATATTGCCCCCAACAATTTGGATCCTCATCTTACCAACCTCAGAAGGATGGAAGGCTGAATCAACCTTCAGCTGGTGAGAATCGAACTGCCAAACTGCAGTCAGCCAGCAGTCAGCAGAAGGAGCCTGCAGTACTGCATTTTAACCACTGCACTACCATGGCTCGATGAGATGAGCAGCAATGTCAGCTTTGTTTTTTATATCTCTCCCTTGTATGAGTAATGATAACTTACCCATAACTTCTACATACCCATAATCGTGTACTGTAAATAAGGAAGGACCTCCCACACTCACACTTGATTATCATCCCATGGATTGAAACACCTGGTTCTTAATTTCCCCATCAAATGAACATATAATTCTAAAGGTTCATATACATATTTTGAATCATTCTCCAATAAACAAATGAACAAGTATAATACTTTGACTCATTCATTTAATTGTGTTCTTTTACCTACAGTAGTTTTAGGATTTGGAAAATGTTTTAGGACATATCTATGCAGAAATATTAAAAATTCAGAAGAGTTCACAAACTTTTAAGCACCACTGTACTGTATGTTTTTATATGTATTCATTGGACCTGGCATTCTGGCAATTAACTAAAATATTTTCCTTTTTAAACCAACACAGTTTTCAGTATTCACAATTCCTAAAATATTGACAAAATTCCACAAGATGATTCCAGTGCAATGTTGTATTTGTTAAATGTTAATATTCTGTGGTTTTAAAAGTTTTATTATCATTCAGCATGGGAAAGGTCCACCTATTACATTCTTTTATTATAAAAATGCTTTCCTTAAATTTCAGTGGAATTTTATCTAGTGGTGTCTTTTAACTTATATCTTGTGCAATAGAATAAAAGTCTTGCAGAAAACTTTGTTTCTATTTATTGAGTAAACATTTTGTGCATATAATCCATGAAAAGTAAGCACTGTAAACAGTAGCACATAATTGCTATTTGAAGGGTTGAAGTAATTGAAAGTTTTCACTTAAGGGACCATTTCATTGGAAACTCCATGTGTAGGTGTTTCCATGTGAAGAGCAGAATAGAGAACTGGCATGCTTCTTTCTATTTACTAAATGGGCATGAACTGATCTCTTTGGGCTCTTGCTTTCTGTTTCCAAAACAATAAAGTTATAAATAAACTAAAGTTATAGAATAATTACATGCATCCATAATGCATCATCACACCTCAAAAATTTGCAGCATCAAATAAGTAATTAGGAATTCTGTTTCAAGCCTCATCCAGCCAAGTGAGATCTGTATCCTTGTAAGCACAATTAGTTCTATTTTACAATTCCATACCAGCAATGGAAATAGGCATGCTGTGAATGGGTGTAATTAAACTCTTCAGAGATAAGGTTGGGAATTACCTATTTTGTGAAGTGCAGATTTGCAGCTATATCAATGTGACTGAAATGTGTCCAGTCAACAAATTCCAAGGTGTTATTTCACATGCCCAGATGTGCCTGCAATTCTTTATTAAAACTAGAAAGAGGCCTGAGTTTATTAGAAACCTGACATTTGAGATCACAGTAGTCTTTTGGAAAATCCTTTAGATTATTTGGCTCATATAATAACTTTATGCCATTATGGTCAATTGAAATAGAATCCAATTTAAGATTCTGAACTTTCCATACAATATCTTGTCTTGGATATAAAATAGCTCAGTCAGAAATAAAGCATCAGATTATAGGTAATAACAGTTTGTTCAATGACAAGTGACAATGGTGATGAAGTGACAATAGTGATGAAGTGACAATGGTGATGAAAAAGAAGATTTATAATCAATTTGTGAATTTGCAGCTATCGCAGCATCCCACAATCATGATCACAATTTGGATGCTTAACAATCAGTGCATTTATGATGGTTGCAGCATCTTTCACATGATCACCATTTATGTCCTTCACATGGCTGTGATTTGTGATTTTTTGCCAGCTTCCCCATTAACTTTGCTTGGCTCCCAACAAGCAAAGTCAATGTGGAAGCTGGCAGGAAATCACAAGTCACAGCTATATGACATTGTGTTTAATGACTGCAGTTGGAACTGACATAAGTGGGGCATTATTGTGTGATGATTCACTTTTTAACCACATTGCTTAGCAGTGGAGTTACCAGTCCCAATTGTGATTAGTAAGGAAGACTACCTGTATTGACCTAGATTTACAAAAGGATCTAAGCTTTGTTCCACAAATACTACAGTTAATGAATACAAGGGAGAGCAATTCACAGGAACCATTTTTTTGTCTGACACAAAAGAGTTTTGTTTTCTTTCAGGCTTTATAGAAAGTAAATTCCATAGCCTTCAAGACAAGGTCATTTAAACTTAAATTCTTTAGAAATAATCAAATTCACAATATTTTATTTGCTGCTCCTTTCATATAAATAAAGATCTAATGATACTTATTTTAACTCCAGCATATACATTTGAACTTGTTTTCTCCCACTTAGGAGACACTTCAAAAATGACTTCCAGAAGCTAAATTTCAGTCCATTGCTATTGTTGTTAGTTGTAAAATGGATGCGTCACTCCTGTTTAAAATTTAAGGGCCCAGGTAGAATTTTATTTTTTTGTTACGGTTTTGGAGTTTGTTTAAAGTTTAGTGGCAGCAAATAATTTTATATTTATTATTTATGCCTGTCTCCTTACAGCTATCACTTCAGTAATCAAAAGTTTAAAACCCTTTACTGTACCTGTATTTAATAATAGTTATTTGTTTTGATAATTCTTGCATTAGTCTTAGGTATTTTTAGTGGTTTTCATATTTTGTCCATTATGTTTTACTTAATTATTGTAAAAATGTACTATTATAAGAAAATATTCTGATTGAAATCCAAACTTTTTGTTGCAAAAGCTTGACACTTATTTTCATCTTTCTAAATATTTTTATTTATTTATTAAGTTTTTTTGCTGCCCATCTCACCATGAGGTGACTCTGGGTAGTTTATATTGTTTATTGTCTTAATTTCAGAGATGGAATTAAGAGGCTAAGAATCTGTTTTCAAAGTATCTCACTTAAAATAGATTGCTAAGAAAGGCTTCCTTTTTTCCCTTCATTTAATGATTTCCTGCTATACTATAGATGTTATACAGCAGCATTGAGCCTAAGGATTGATTGTCTTCAACCAATGAGCAGATTACAGGTAGAACTCACTTAGTGACAACTCCTTCGATGACATAAATTAAAACAGTACTGAGCAACTTTGTTATAGAGATATCCTTAAAGCTTATGTACTTGTGTTTCAGGTTAAGATTAAAAAAAAAATTGTGTTTTATATTATGTAATGGATAACATCAGTAGTCTGAATAAAACATGGTTGAGCTGATCATGAGCTGTTCTCTCTTTGCAAATCAACAATATTTTGCATAAAATGATTTTCTATTTCAGGCATAAGTAGCCTTTTCTCTTGATTCAGTAATACAAAAAAAACTATTAAAGATACCTGCTAGTTTCAAAACAGAAAACATTTTTAAGTCATTTTTCCCCAAAATCCTAAGCCCAAAATGTTTCTTTTTTTTTTTTGATGGCCTTTCTTACCAAAATTATATGCATCAGTTGCTAAGTCTCATGAATGTGTTAAAGTGAGTGGGAAGGCTACTATCCATCTATTCACCATCCAAACTGAATATCAAAGAGTTTTTTTATAATGACAAGAGTAATGGAATCCATTAGTCTATAACGGGTGTCAAATTCAAGGCCTATGGACCAGATCCAGTCTGTGGGGTGCTTAGATATGGCACATGGGGCCGTCTGGGACTGGTCCATGGTCCATTTTCCAAAAATGTCCCTCACGGCCTGTTTTCAACTGGCAGAGTGCTGCAGGAGGCAGTGGAGGCCAAAAACAGGCTGCGGGGGGCATGCATTCCCCCCCGTGCCCCATTTTGGCCAGCAGAGGCACCACAGGCCAGTCCTTTGATATTTCCAGGCCAGTCCCACGGGTAGGAGGCAGAGTCCTGCAGGAGGCAGCACCTTCTTCATCTTCTGTTTAGTAGCATCTGCCAACTATAACTAGGTACCCTCCAAGATTTGGATGGCTGTTGTTCAGAAGAGCCAAAAAATCTGGCTCTTCATCCAGGTCTTTGCTGAGAGAGAGTGAGCCCCCTCGTATCATTGAGTTTGTTATCTTTTATCTTTAACTTTTACCTGTGATTGATTTAATTGTAAATTTTTTGATCGTTGTGAGCCATCCAGGGTCATTGAGAATTGGATGGTATATCAATTTTATAAATTATTACTAATATTAAGTCCACCTCTAGGGCTGTGTCAGAGGTAGTAACAAAGATTGATAAGACTGTTGGACAGACAGTTTTTAGAAACATCTGGAGAAATTGTCAGTTCATTTATGCTCTGTTCCTATACAAAAGAGTCAAGCCCCAAAGCAGCAGGGGACACTACATGTCTTTAATCTTTACATTATGGAATTGAGACTATTTGTGCCAGAAAGTAAATCTCCCTTTGTCTGGAATAGCTGTTTTGAATGCAAAGGGGAAAAAATGCATATTGAGCCTGTGTCAAATGCCCACCATGGCCATGCCCACCCTGACCATGCTCACTCCCATCCATGCCCAATCCCATCCCCCGGCCCTCCAAAGCCAAACACAACCCTGATGCGGCCCTCAATGAAATTGAATTTGACACCCCTGGTCTATAAGAAAAACAGCCCACCGGTAAGAATGCTTAAAGCGTGGAAGGCATGGCTGATGTTGCAGCGATACAACACGTCCTCCGGGGCTCTAGACTGTGCCAAAATCCAAACTGCTGGGAGGTCGGGACGGACCAAAAATCACCTTGGAGGGGTGATGAATAAAGAGAGTACACTCCACTGATCTCAGGGAGCCCGCAATCTCCCTGATTGATCTGGAGAAGGCTCTCAAACCCGATGGAAAGGAAAAGATGGCCATTATGTGCCAGACTGAAGCTGTGACAGCCACTGGAAGGAAGCATGGAAGATTGAATGACAGTGTGATCAATCTGGGTGAGAGATTTCCAACTTTGAATTTTTAACTTTAATGGAAGGAAGAGCCCGCTGAAAAACATCTGGGTGAAAGTAGAACCCAAAAGGAAGAGGTGGAATTGTTTTTTCTTCTCCACCTCCTGAGAAAAGTGGTGAGGAAAGCCTAAGAGCCATTTTTAAAACAGGAAGTTAAGTTAGAGAACTTTTTAGAAAAAGAGTGAAAACACTTTGCAATTAGAAAGCCAGACTGGGTACCTCAAATACAATATTTAGAAGCTTTGGGATACTACAAAACATGGATATACAGAACTGTCTTTTTTATCCTATTTCTATAAAATCTGAACTGGAGTATACTGTATAAAAGGAGAAAGAGAAAGAGAAAGAGAGAAGCAGTACTACAGTGCCACCTACAGGCAGAAGTGGAAGCTGGGAGTTGGGAGCTGCAACGGAGAAAGAGGAAAAATATATAAAATATATAACCTTGAGAGACTGTGAGACTGAAGATAAGAACTGACTGCTAGAGAAGCAATTCTTGCGCTATAAGCTGTTTAGACTGAATAACTGAGATAGCAAAACATCGAGATCTGTTATTTTTAAACAGTGTAGCTCTTGGAACTCAAATGGAAATATAAACAGCAAAATACTTCCCTTTCTCTTATTTTTCTTCTGCTCTGTGAACTCTCTATTCGTGGATATAAAATAACTGGTAATTGAATTTTAGGGCTTAGTGGGCCTATGTGGATTACAATTTATCAATTTATTATCCCTCTTTTTTGGATAAAAAAGGATTAGGGTCTGAAGAACCTGAAGAAAATAACAAGAAGGATGGGGTTAAAAGATTGATAACCTTTGGATTGTAATCTATATTTTTTTTCTTCACTTCTTTTGTTTTTTGTTTTCCTCTTGGATTACAATTATAACCTTTATTTTTTGTGGATTACAAATACTAAAATATTTTAAAATGAGGAAAACACCATCTGCACTATCTTCAGCATCAGCAGCAGCAACATCTAGCCCATCAGGGCAGAAGACTTTGGATGCTATGTTACAGCAAGAGAAAACAAATGCGATGCAGGTAGAATTAAAAGGGATTATTCAAGCTCTGCATGATGACTTCAAGGAAAAAATAGGGAAAGTAGAGGACAAATTAGAGAATGTTCAACAAATGATGGCAAACAGTCAACAACACATGCAGAAAGTAGAAGAGAAAGTTGAACAAACAGAAAAAAGAGTGGAAGAAGTTGATTACAGACTTACGCTGGCAGACAAAAATAAAGAACAATAATATCTTTAGAGATGGATAGGGCTGATTATTACCTGCGGTTCTAGAATATTGAGGAAGAAAAGGGAGAAAATTTAGTGGAGTTATTGCAGAGCTGCTGGCAGATGTCTTAGAGGTGACCAAAGAAAAAATTCTTGCAGAGATTGATGAAATATTTAGAGTTAATACCAGATATGCAATAAACAGACTTCCTAGAGAGAAATATGTGAGGTTCACTAAAAAAGCAATGAAAGCAGAGATTCTACAAAGAGCAAGAGATGATCCTTTAAAATACAGGGGGAAAGAAATAGTAGTCTTAAAACAGATTCCAAGAAGAGTTAGAGAAATACCAATTCTTGACAAAACAACTAATTAAAAATGGAGTGAATTTCAGATGGCTGATACCAGAAGAAATATTGGTGACTTGGATGGAGCAAAGACATAGATTGGATTCCATAGAAAAAGCAGAACAATTTTATGAGCATTATTTTGAACCACAAGAAGAAATGAGAATAAGAGAAAAAGAAGAGGACAAGCTTATCGCTTAGCGGAAGCTACAGGAGAGAAAAATATACAACAAAAAGAAGATGAAAGAGATTTGGAGGAAATAGCAAAAAGAGAAGAAGCAAAGGCAAAAGAACCGAGAGAGATAAGAGCGACTAGAACTACAAAACCCATCTATAAATAAATTATGGAAGAAGAAATAAAATTAATGTCAATTAACATAAATGGACTGAATTCAGCAATAAAAAGGAAAAGGATTTTTAGTAAATTAGAAAAATTAAAGTTAGACATAATCTGCTTGCAAGAAGTTCACATTAAAAAACAACACAATAAAATATTGGAATATCCCAAAACTGGGAAGTTATATACTTCTCTATCATAACAAAAGAAGAGGGGAATAGCCCTTTACGTAAAAAAGACAATAAACATTAAACAAATCTTTATGGATGAGGAAGGGAGGATTTTGATGGTGGAGATAACAATGAACTATAAACAGATACTCTTAGTAGTAATATATGTACCAAATATTAATCAAGAGGATTTTAATGGTAAACTTCATGTTGTGACTCCGACCCCCGAGCCCGTCTTATCGGAGGGAGAAGGCTCCAAAAGTGAAGGAGAGGAGTTGGCCAGGCCTCCCTCTCCAGGACCCTCCTCTCTGACAATGTCTCAGGTGTTTCCTGAAGGAGAAGAGATTGGCCAGGAGCCAGGTATCGCCGAGCAGTCGCAGTCGGACAGTGACGAAGATAAGTCTTGGCTGGATCCATGCCAGCGTCGGAGAGACAAGTGCACGCAGCAGAAAAGGCGTGCCAGAGATTAAGCTGAGTCACTGGACCACACCCCACAGGGGATAAAAGGGGGTGTGGTGGCCATTCAGGCTCTGTGACAGACAAAACTAAACAACTAGCGAGTCTCATTGTATCTCTGAAACTATGTTATCTGCCTGCCTTGGATTTAATACGGACTGGACTTGATAATTCTGTGGCTTTGTGTATTTGTTTTGATTCTCTGTGAGTAAAGTTCTTGGCAAGCAGCTACTGGGTTGCTGCCAATCCTGTTATCAAAGGAATTTATTGTCTGCAAGTTTTATTTAACTCCTGGCTGACTGTTTGTGTGCGTGTGTGAGACGGGGACAGAACACTTCATAAGAAAATAATAGAACTGGAGTATGAAAACATATATATAGTAGGAGATTTTAATGCAATTGTGGATGTGGAATTTGATTACAAAACCAGAAAGGTAAATAAAAAAGCCAGAACACTTCCTAAGGCTTTCTTCAAAATGGCAGAAGAACTAGGCATACAAAATCCTTTGCGGGAGATACATCCCAAGGAAAACCAATACTCACTTTACTCAGATAGACATATGTCTTGGTCAAGAATAGATATGATATGGATGTCAGCAAAGTTAAAATCTAATATACAAGAAATAAATATAGAAACAAGTAATTGGGCGGATCACAATCCGATAAAAGTTATATGGAAGGGACAAAAAAAGGAAATTAAGATGGACGTTGAATCAATCAATACTAAAAGAAAAGGAATTTATTCAATTTATGGAAAGAGAACTGGACTTTTTCTTTAAAGAAAAGAGAAAAAAAGAAACGTCATTACAAAATGTAAGGGACACAGCTAGGGCATGTATTAGAGGATTAACTATAGCATATATAGGAAAGAAAAACAAAAAGAAAAGACAAAATCAAAAGATACTAGAAGAAGAATATAAGAGACTAGAGATAGAACTACAAAAAGATCCTTAAAAAAAGAATATAAAAAAAACCAAATGAAATTAACGAAACATAAGCTGAATCTGAAGAACTAGCACAAAAAATTAAACAAAATTTCTTTGAAAACACAAACAAACCAGGAAGATGGCTGGCATATTAATTGAAAAAGGAGAAAGAAAAGAAATTGATATACCAACTAATGGATGATGAAGGAACTCTTCACCATCAAAATGACAATAAAAAGAAAGTGATTCAAAATTACCATGAAAAACTATATGATCAAGAGTCAATCTCAGAAGATAAAATAAAACAATATTTAGAAAAAGCAGAACTACCTAAAATATCTGAAACAGTGAAAGCAATGCTAGATGAACATATATCAATGATGGAATTAACAGAAGCAATCAAGAGGCAAAAGAATGGCAAAACACCAGATCCAGATGGATTACCAGCAGAACTATATAAAGACTTACAAGGTACTTTAAGTATTCCAATGTTGGAAGTATTCAATGAACTTTTGTTAGAAGCAAAAGAACCTGTTCATGGATGGAGGCATGTATTACTCTCATACCGAAAGAAGATGCCGACTACAATGGATAAAAAACTATAGACCAATATCTTTACTGAATGCTGATTATAAAATATTCGCTTCAATAATTGCAGAAAGACTAAACAATTTTTATCTGGATGTATAAATTGATTTTAAAATCAATTTATACATCCATTTCAAAATTGTTTTTTACCTAAGAGACAAATTAAAGACAATATGAGAATAATTTTGAATATATTGGAGTACTATGAAGTGTATCCAGTGAAGCAAATGGTGTTGATCTTCCTAGAGACACAGAAAGCATTTGATAATGTGAACTGGCAATTCATGCTAGCACAACCAAATTAAAATAGATCTGGAAAAATGGAAAACTCTGCAATTATCATTGATAGGAAGAATAGCTACAATTAAAATGAATATATTGCCAAGATTATTGTACTTATTTCAAACAATTCTGATAAAATTGGAAAAAAATACTTTGAGGAACTCGACAAAACAATATTAAAATATATCTGGCAAGGAAAAAAAAGCAAGAATTAGCTTAAATAAGATGCATGGGTACTTTCAAAGATACTACATAAGAAATGCATTAATGTTAGTATGGGAGAAAATTAGAGAGCAACATTATTTGAGGATACCAGTTTGGCTTTCAACAATGGAAGCACTGATTCACCCAAATGTTATTAACATGGGAAATACTGTTAGATATAAAGATATTTTGAATGAAAAGGGAGAACTCAAAACTAAACAAGAACTGAGTAATCAAGGGATTGATATGGCATGGTATTCACAAGTGCAGATACATTCTAGATATGAGAAAGATGTTAAATTATATGGTTTCTATAAAGAATTAACAGAATTAGATAAGATATTAACAGGGACAGAAGAAAGATTGATAAAAAATTTGTATAGCTACTTATTAGGCATAAAACTGGAAGATGAACAAGTGAAGGAGACAATGATAGCATGGGCAAAATTTTTTAGTCATACAATAGAATTAGATAAATGGCAGAAATTATCGGACAGAAACTACAAATTAACAATGTCAACTGCATATAAAGAAAATCTGTATAAGATGTTTTATAGATGGCACTTTGCACTGGTGAGGTTGGCAAAGATGTTCAAAGATAAATCAGCCAAATGTTGGAAGTGCCACCAGATATGTGGATCCTATTATCATATATGGTGGATATGTGTAGAAGCAAAAAAAATACTGGACAAAAATACATACATGGCTGGAAAAGATGATAAAGCAGCACATTGATTTAAAACCAGAAATATTTTTGTTGGGGAATTTACCTGAAACTTATTGTAAAGAGAACGCATATTTAATTATCCATGTATTAACTGCAGCTAGAATTGTATTTGCACAAAATTGGAAAAGTGAAGAGATCCCTACAGATGAGAATGTGATTAGGAAAATATTAGAATGAACAGATTAATGCTTGCAATTAAGGAGAAAGAACAAACTGAATATTATATGATATGGGAATCATTTTATCAAAGGTTAGAGAATAAAAATGGAAGTTGGAAATAAAAGGAAATTTAAGAAGAGTAGAAAATATGTTAAGATAGAGATGTGAATAATATGATGATTGTTATTATTATGACTATTAGGATTATATTATTATTAATTAATTAATAATATTAATATTAATAATAATATTATATTCTTATTAGAAGATATGTTAAGAGGAAAAAATGAATAGGTCTACTATGTTCAATACTACAATTGTCAGAGAATTAATATCAATGTAATGAATGCTGTTGTAAATCTTGATGGTTATTGCACAGAGATATTTGTACCCAGACGACACACTGTTTAAGGGAAGATGGAATGTTTACATTAAAAAAATAAAAATTCTTATAAAGAAAAAAAGAATGCTTGAAGAGAAACAGCAAGTGAGTTGGTGAGTAAAAACATTTTTTACTTGTTTTCATCTCCTAGTTTACAGTATTAAGCAGCGAGTTTGAATTTCCGAATCTAAACCAAAATATAAATAAATGCTGATTCCTGTTTTTAAATTATGGTCTATAGCAGGGATGGGCAATTATTTTCCCAAAGGGCCAATTGTTGTGGCGAGTGGAACCAATAGAACCAACACATTACTGTGAAGGTGCATAGGCACACACACACATATATATACATTTTTTTAAAAATAGCAGTAACCTTCAAAGTAATACAATTGTATTGCGGTCACAGTAAATAATTATTAACATTTGATTTCTAATTTCCAACTAACATCATATGGGCCAGATAGGGACAGCCAAAGACCAGATGTGGTCCGGGGCCCGTAAAATGCCCAGGTCTGGTCTCTAGTGTATGGATGAAGTAGAATGCTTTGACAAGTCATCTTCCATCTTGGCATATAGTGAAGTCAGGATATGAAAGTTTGCAAATGCTTGGTGGACTTTTTAGAAATGCAAATACCCTTTTATCTCTCACATTTCATCAAAATGTCAAGAAATGTTTGCTATTTACATATGTCATGCTTTAAATTGTTCTGCTTCTAATCAGCCAATCTTTGAAACAGGGCTTCTACCTCACCCTCTTATGTTTGTTCTTATTCCAATACCGGTATACAAAATATGAACCTGTTTAAAATATTTGGCATGGGATTGTTTAGCTGGATATGAAAATCTCTCTTCTGTGCTCTAAGAGCATGAAAAACTGTCGAATCTACAAAATATTTTTAAGGTAGCCAAGACACAGAATACTTTGTGGTTGGCTGTGGCTGAAAATAATATTTATGGAGGAAGGGCCATTAGAATTTAAGTGTTTTACTTGAAATAAATGAATGTATTAATACACAATTTCAGAGGGATTTGTTACATAACCAGTAGGAGGCTCTCTGATCATGCAGCATTATTATTCCAAATCAGTTCTGTGTTCTCAAAGCCAGGGGAAAGGTTTTTTTTTAAAATATATTAAAATAAAATGCCATGCTGGATAAATACCAAGGAACATGCATGAATACAAAAATTGTATATTTAAATAATTATCAGATAGGGTGACTTTACATAGTCTCTGTCAGCTGAGCAACTAGTGAATCCAAAAAGAGAATTCCTGCGATGTTGTTCTTCCCAAAAAGTAAAATTTTATTGAATATACTACATTGCACAGAAGAAGCAAAAGTAGCTCTGAGTTTCCTGCGTGAAAGCACACAGAGTTAAACTTTCTTTTCCCCTTTGGCCAACCCCCTTAGTTTATTTCATTATCCAATTAAATCTGCTTTTGTTATGAGAACAGCCCACATCGTTCAAACACCTGCGTAACATGACATTGGGGGTGGCAGCAGGGTCTCACAATCTGCAGACGGAGTCTTGGCATTCCATTCCCACCCCAGACATTCCAACCACCCTCCTCCTGATTGTTGTCAAGCTGAGAGCAAAGAGGTGAAAGAGCGAATTACTCTTGACAGTATCATGATTAAAGTTATGAATATATTGTCAAGACTGATGAATTGTTAAGCTCTTCTGGAATCATTAATTCAAAGTAATAATGTTGCATCTAACTTCATATGAAATATTTTAAAATTATGGGCTGGGATACACCTGGAATTTAGAATCAGAATAGAGTTGGAAGGGACCTTGGAGGTCTTCTAGTCCAGCCCCCTGCTGAAACAGGAGATCCTATACTATTTCAGACAAGTGACTTTCCAATCTCTTCTTAAAAACCTCCACTGATGAATCACCCATAACGTCTAAAGGCAAGCTGTTCCACTGCTTAATTTTCCTCACTGTTGGGAAGTTTTGCCTAAATTCCAGGTTGCTTCTCTCCTTGATTAGTTTCCATTCATTGTTTCTTGTCCTGCCCTCTGATGCTTTGGAAAATAAATTGACCCCCTCCTCTCAAATATTGGAATACTGCTATCATGTCCCCCCGTAGTCCTTCTTTTCTCTGGACTAGCAATACCCAATTCCTGCAACTGTTCTTCATATGTTTTTGACTCGAGGTCCTTAATCATCTTAATTGCTCTTCTTTGCACTTTTTCCAAACTCTCAACATCTTTTTTGTAATGTGACCAAAACTGGATGCAGTATTCCAGGTGTACAGCCTCTTACTAAGGCTTTATAAAGTGGCACTAATAGTTCAAGTGATTTTGATATCTATGCCTCTGTTTATACAACCAAGGATTGTATTAGCTTTCTTGGGTGTTGCCGCACACTGCTGACTCATGTTTAAATGATCATCCACTAGGACTCCAAAGTCCTTCTCATAGTTACTGTTTTTGAGCCAGGTTTTCCCTAATCCAGGAGTGTCAAACTGGCAGCCCATGGGCCGGATGCATTACGTGCAGGCCACTCTGACCCCAACTCTGCAAAGGCAAAAAACATCACGATATGTCATGTGATGCAATCGAGTTGGACACCCATGCCTATTCTGAACTTGTACCTTTGGTTTTTCCTGCTCAGGTGTAAAACTTTGCTTTTTTCCACATTAATTTCATTTTCATTTTCATTTTATTAAATTTGTATACCGCCCTACTCCCGAAGGACTCAGGGCGGTGAACAGGCACGAAATAAAACACATAAATATGAAAGTTAAAACATGATTAAAACCTAATTAAATAATTTTTGCCCAAGACAATTTAAAACTCCCAATAATTTAAAACAAATTAAAATTTGAGTTTAAAAATTTAAAAGAAGGGGAAAAATTAGGCCAGGCCGGCCTGCTGGAATAGGAGTGTCTTCAAAGCACGGCGGAAAGTGCGCATATCCGGGATCCTCCGTATCTCCGGGGGGAGCTCGTTCCAGATAGTAGGTGCCCCCACAGAGAAGGCCCTCTCCCTAGGGGCTGCCAGTCGACATTGTTTGGCTGACGGCACCTGGAGGAGCCCCTCTCTATGAGAACGTACCGGCCGGTGGGAGGCTGTTTGTGGTAGTAGGCGGTCCCGTAAGTAGCCAGGTCCTAAGCCATGGAGCGCTCTAAAGGTGGTAAAACTTTGAAGCACACCCAGAAGACCACCGGGAGCCAGTGCAGCTCACGCAGGAGAGGTGTCACACGGGAGCGCCATGTTGCTCCCATAACCACCCGCGTGGCCGCACTCTGCGCCAGATGGAGCCTCCGGGTGTTCCTCAAGGGGAGCCCCATGTAGAGAGCGTTACAATAGTCCAGGCGGGAGGTAATGAGGGCATGAGTGACTGTGTGTAGGGAGTCCCGATCCAGAAAGGGATGCAACTGGCGGATCAGGTGAACCTGATGAAAGATCCTCCCGGTCACGGCTGTCAAGTGCTCTTCTAAAGACAGCCGTGAGTCCAGGAGGACACCCAAGTTGCGAGCCCTCTCCGTGGGGGCCAACGACTCGCCCCCAATAGTCAGCGATGGCGTCAACTGACTATATCGGGACGTCGGAAACCACAGCCACTTGGTCTTGGATGGGTTGAGCCTGAGCCTGTTCCTCCCCATCCAGATCCGCACGGCCTCCAGATACCGAGACATCACTTCAAGGGCATCGTTGGGGTGGTCCGGGGTGGAGATGTATGGCTGGGTGTCATCAGCGTACTGGTGGTACTTCACCCCGAAACCATGGATGATCTCACCCAGTGGCTTTACATAAATGTTGAACAAAAGGGATGAGAGGACCGACCCTTGTGGCACCCCACATATGAGGGGCCTTGGGGTCGACCTCTGCCCCCCTGCCAACACAGACTGCAACCGGCCGGAGAGAAAGGAGGAGAACCACCGTAGTACAGTGCCTCTCACCCCTAACTCTTCCAACCGGTGCAGCATGATACCATGGTCGATGGTATCAAAAGCTGCTGAGAGGTCTAACAGGACCAGGTGTCGAGTCCTACCGGAGCTCGCCATCGATGGGGAGTATGGGAGACGAAGGAGCGGAGATAAGCAGCCGCAGCGAACACACAATCAGTTCCTGGATAGCGATGATTGATGACGTTGCCGGGCTCTCCGATTCTGCTGTCCCTGCTGCTCTGGAGCTCACAGCTGTTACTGTTAAGGGAGTGGGGGGTGCTTGATTGATAATCACCACAGCTGTTACTGTTAAGGGAGTGGGGGGTGCTTGATTGATAATCACCGGATGTATGTTTAAGGGGCTGAGTTTTGTTAAATAGCGCTGTGGTGTGGTTACACCCAGCACTGACTTTGAACCAAAACACCGACTTGTACTTTACTTTTGATTGCGAGCTTACCATTGCCAAAGTAAACCCTGATTCTCTGTGCGTTACTGGTGATTATTTACTATCGCAGTTCTGAATGAACGACAAGCCGAGAGAAAGTCAGCGCTTGGTTCCTTTTCGCAAGAGGTGAGGATTCCCTGTGGCTTTGCAGCAAAGGGGGATATGGTAGAAGGGACGGCCTTGGAAGAGCAGGAGTGTGGTGGAGATGTGGAGGGGGAGGAACTGCTGATAGAGGAGGCGAAGGAGAGTGTGGAACAGTTGGCAGTGAAACCAAAAGTCAAGCAACCCAAGAGCGCCCCGCCCCGAACGGAGGAGGAGAGTCTTCCAGGACAACGGGGTCGGACGGGGGATTGGTGGCACAGCTCTGCTCTCCTTGGCCCGCGGATGCCAACGCCCCCTTGCTTGGGAGCGTCTTTCCAGGGCTGGAGGGAAAGACGATGGACTGATGAGGATGAAGAGGATTGGGGGTATCCTGCCTCATCTGGTCCCAGTACTATGGATATGCTGCGTGAGCGTTTTGGGGAATCTGGATTTTGTGATGCCCCATCCTGGCAGCCTTGGGTTGCAGGGCTGGAGCCTCCAGGTTCTTCTTGGCAGGATACAGGGGTGACCGCTTCGGAGACCCAATTCCGTCTCACAAGTCCTAAATTGAGGATGGAGCGGACCGCTATATGATCCACGGACCAACCCCCTCCAGAACAAGACCAAGGTGCCTCGTCGGGAGACCTTGGAGCCGGTCCTAAGCCCCAACCGACGCAAATGGCAGGGGGCTTACCTGTTGGGGGTCGCGGGGCGGTGAGGGACCGACCTAGGCAGGACAGGAGAGTGACTGGCGCAGCGAGGACCCCAGGCCCCATGCCTTGGCCTCTGGGGCCCCACCGGGGTTGTGGGTCCCTCAGGCCATTTGGGGACCGCCTGCCCTGCAGACTTCCTTGACGGAAGCCCTGAACGAGTGGCTCTTTTCTTAAGCCAGGTGATAAGCCATATGAACCAATATGGACAGTGGTATCCCTCCCAGTGGGCTATGGTGGTTGCTGTTACGGGGGTCCTGATGGGAGAAGCGGCTGAGTGGGTGGCAGGCCTCCATGCTAAACATGCAAGAGAACTGGTGGACATGGGACGCTTTCTGGAGGCTCTTCATGCCAGATTTGAAGACGAAACAAACACCCAGGTTGCAGAGGGGGATTTTTTTGCGCTTAAGCAACGGGGCATACCAGCAAAGGACTATGTACAGGAGTTCCGAAAGATTGCGGCTCGGTTGGTGGGGTGGCCAGAACGTCTTCTGGTGCACCAATTCCATAAAGGACTAGACCGTGATTTACGGTCCTGCTTGCCCCCCAAGTTGAGTGTGTGGTACAAGGCAGCCATCGAATTGGACATCGGTCTCCGAGAATTCCGTATACGGGGTGAAGGGGTTGCAAGTCAAGGAAAACGACCAGCAGAACGCGCACAAACACCCAAGGAGACTAAACCAAATGCTGGTTCCGGCTTGGGAGAAAGGATCCAGCGGCCTGCGTTTCGTTGCTTCAGATGTAATCGCCTTGGTCATCGAGCAGCCGACTGTCCTCATCCCATGCCCCGCAGCTCGGACCAGAACCCCCCTCCTAGAGCTACATTGAGAGGCAGAGGCCGACCAACATCCGAATGGTCCCAAATGACTCGAACATCCTGTACGGAGAGGGATCCCCTAGCTACAGATACTAAGAAAGTGGTGGTGGAAAAATTCCCGATTGTGGCTGGGGATAGTGATGATGACGATGAGGACCCACACGACCCAATGGTGAGCGACCCCATCCGACCTTTCGTGGTACCAGTCGTACTCCGAAACCCACGGGCAACCACTGGACGCCGATATGAGGCATTGATTGATTCAGGGTGTACTCGTTGTTTAATTCGTAGGGCAATAGTTGACGAACTTGGGCTGCGGGTTGTGCGGTTGAGAACCCCTATTACCTTTGAACAAATGGATGGTTCATTGCTGGGAGGGGCACCAGTGACTCATATAACAGAAACAGTACACCTCGATATTGGGGAGCACACCGAAACCATTCGGTTTATTATAGTGGAGAAAATGTTAGAACCAGTGATTTTAGGATTGGCATGGTTGGACAAGTGGGCTCCTACGATATGGTGGGAAGGGGTTTTTCGCAAACTCCGATTACCGTTGGGACCTCCCCCTACCAATGAGGAAAAGGAGCCAGCAGGGGGAATAGAAGCAGAGAGCCCACCATCAGACACAACGTATCCTAATGTGTATAGGGATCTTACCAGGGTCTTTAGTGAGGAGTAATGTGAGACCCTGCCCCCTCACCGGCCTACGGATTGCAGTATTGAGTTAATACCCGGGGCGAAGCTACCCAAGCCCCGGATGCATTCAATGACACAACCCGAACTAAAAGAATTAAGAAAATATATAGACAAGAATTTGGCCCGGGGTTTTATCACACCCAGTCGATCAAAGATGGCTGCCCCTGTCCTGTTTCGGGGGAAGAAAGATGGGGGTTTACGCTTATGCGTTGACTTCAGTGGTCTCAATGCAGTGTGTGTGGAGCCCCTCTATCCACTTCCCTTAATGAAGGACCTGTTAGTTGCCCTAGCCACCGGTCGTATCTTTACGAAACTCGACCTACGCGAAGCGTATTATAGGATATGAATCAAACCAGGGGATGAGTGGAAAACAACATTCAATTGTCCCTTAGGAAGCTATCAGTTCCAGGTCATGCCGTTCGGACTACAGAGTGCCCCTGCGGTGTTCATGCAGTTCATCAATGAAGTGCTGCATGAACATCTGTACAGGGGTGTCCTTGTATATTTAGATGACATCTTGATTTACACGCAAACTGAAGAAGAACATATATCTCTGGTCCGACAGGTCTTAGACAAGTTATTAGCTGCTAGGCTGTACGTGAAACTATCCAAATGTGAGTTTCACAAAAAGAAGATAGACTATCTAGGCTATAGAATATCAGAGAGCAGGGTAGAGATGGATCCCAGAAAAGTCCAGGCAGTGCTTGAATGGCAGGCCCCTAGAACTAGAAAGCAATTACAGAGCTTTCTTGGCTTTGCCAACTTCTATCGGCAGTTCATTCCCAGATTTGCTGAAATAGCCCTACTGCTAACGGATTTGTTATGGACCAAACCGGCCACGGCTAAACCAAAGCCGGGACAAGCGTTGACGTGGTCGTCAGCGTGTCAAACGGCTTTCGAGCAGTTAAAAACACTCTTTGCTCAAGAACCAGTACTCAAACATCCAGACCCAATGCAGGCATTCGTAGTCCAGGCAGATGCTAGCGACGTGGCTGTAGGAGCAGTACTCCTACAAAGAACACAGCAGGGAGGGTTACAACCTTGTGCCTATACATCTAAAAAGTTAACCACGACAGAGCGGGCATGGGCGATCTGGGAAAAAGAGGCATTCACGGTCCGTTGGGTGTTGATGACATGGCGACATCTCTTGGAGGGGGCGTCTCATCCTTTTGAGGTATGGACGGACCATAAAAACTTAGAAGCCTTACAAACGCCCAGGCGACTATCTCCCAAACAGATAAGGTGGGCACAATATTTCCAGCGTTTCTCTTTCCGGTTGCGGTATGTTCCTGCTGGGAAAAACTTCCTGGCTGATGCGCTGTCCCGGATGCCACAGTATAATAGCAAACGAGAGGAAGTAATAGAACCTCTAATTGCACCTTCCCAAACCCTATTAAGACTTACGGAAGTAGATGGTCAGTTACGTACTGAGTTTAAAACAGCTTTACAACAGGATCAATGGGTAATCCAAAACCCCTCTATGGTTAGCTATAATGATGGGATAGCATGGAGAGAGAATAGAATATATGTTCCGGAACGTTTACGAAACGTGGTGTTATGCAGGTGCCATGATGCCAAATCAGCAGGCCATTTTGGGTACTTAAAAACTCTACACCTTGTGAGGAGTCAATTCTGGTGGCCACGAATGCGTAAGGACATAGAAACATACGTAAAGGGTTGCACAACCTGTGCAACTGCTAAACCCTGGTCTGGACAACCATTAGGATTATTACAAACAGTCGCGAATCCTAGCAGGCCGTGGGAAGAGATCGCTATGGATTTCATAGTCGATCTCCCCCCTAGCCATGGCCACACTGTAATTTGGACGGTGGTAGATCTGTTTTCGAAACAGGCCCACTTTGTGCCATGTAAAAGCATACCATCCGCGCGACAATTAACCGAACTCTTTTTGCAACATATCTATCATCTCCATGGAGCACCTAAGAGGATTATATCCGACCGCGGTGTTCAGTTCACCTCTAAGTTTTGGAGACGATTTGTCCGTTTAATTGGATCCTCTCAAGGGTTAAGTTCAGCATTCCACCCGAGCACTAACGGAGCGGCTGAACGGGCCAATGCCATGGTCGAAAGATATATCAGATGCTACATTTCCTACCAGCAGACGAATTGGTCAGGACTCCTGCCTTTCGCCGAAGTCGCATATAACAACATACCACACCGCAGTACTGGGTTCTCCCCTTTCCAAGTAATATACGGCCGAGAGTTTTCAGCCATTCCAGAGTTAGATCCCCCTATGACAGACGGTGACATGCCACGCGGTTGGGCCGATAAAATTAGTCATGTATGGCCAAGTGTAAAAACAGCATTACAAAAGGCAGCAGACGAGTACAAAAAATATGCAGACAAGAAAAGGGCTGATCCAAAACCATTCCAGATAGGAGACAAAGTATACTTGTCTACGAAATACCTTAAACTCCGACTACCCAGTAGAAAATTAGGACCTAAATATATAGGACCATTTCCTATAACACAAGTCATCAATCCCGTAACCGTAGCTCTTAAACTTCCCCGTATTCCATAGCAGCTTGGTGAAACTGGTGATGATAGAAAGGCCAGGTACTTCGACTACTCCACCGGGTCCCGTGCATACCAACCAATATGAGATAGACCGAATATTGGACTCCAGGGTTCGTAGGGGGATGTTGCAATATCTTGTGCGGTGGAAAGGATACCCTGTAACACAGGCCTCGTGGGTGGCAGCACCCGACGTTCATGCTGCCTGATTGATACAACGGTTCCATCGGAAATGCCCAGACAAACCTAATGCAGGATCGTAACAGTAACTAACATTTGTATGCTTTCTATTTATAGATGAGCTCCTGGTAGGGGGGGCCGCCTGTCGAGTCCTACCGGAGCTCGCCATCGATGGGGGGTATGGGAGACGAAGGAGCAGAGATAAGCAGCCGCAGCGAACACACAATCAGTTCCTGGATAGCGATGATTGATGACGTTGCCGGGCTCTCCGATTCTGCTGTCCCTGCTGCTCTGGAGCTCGCAGCTGTTACTGTTAAGGGAGTGGGGGGTGCTTGATTGATAATCACCACAGCTGTTACTGTTAAGGGAGTGGGGGGTGCTTGATTGATAATCACCGGATGTATGTTTAAGGGGCTGAGTTTTGTTAAATAGCGCTGTGGTGTGGTTACACCCAGCGCTGACTTTGAACCAAAACACCGACTTGTACTTTACTTTTGATTGCAAGCTTACCATTGCCAAAGTAAACCCTGATTCTCTGTGCGTTACTGGTGATTATTTACTATCGCAGTTCTGAACGAACGACAAGCCGAGACCAGGACAGAGGAGCACCCCCTGTCCCGAGCCCTCCAGAGATCATCAACCAATGCGACCAATGCCGTTTCCATGCTGTACCCGGGTCTGAAACCCGACTGGAACGGATCCAGATACGTCGTCTCATCCAGGTGCTGGGGAAGCTGTTGCGCAACCACACTCTTTTTTTTTTTTTTAATAAAAAAGTTTTTATTTTCTAATCAGACAAGTATACAATATAAACAGTCATTCAAACTATCATCAAGAAAAAGAAAAAAAAATCAATCCTTGGTAATCTCAATCTTCAACCCCTCCTCGCCACCCCCCCACCCCCGACTTCCCAGAACAGAAAACAGGGCATAGGTTTCACCAAACATTCGCTAAAATAAACTAACTAACTGCAAGATTTAATAACTCCCAAGACCCCTTAACTCCCCTTTTACAATTTCATCAACCTCCCTTTTTATAAACTCACAATAGCGTATAATCCAATAACTCTAAGAGTTTTAAAACCATTAACAAATATTAAACATTCAAACCTTAAAAATTCTCTTAATATATCAGTAAAGTATTCAATTGATTTACAAAAACATTTTTCCCCCTCCTACTTTTCTCAAAGTTCAGATATTTTAAAATCTCATAACAAAAAATAAACCTTAGATATTAGTAGTTAAATTTCTTCATTTTTTAAGTTACCCCTCAGTAATTATAACACCTAAAACATAATCATTTTTTACCATGAATAGAACAACTCTAAGAATTTTAAAGCCATTAACAAATATTAAACATTCAAACCTTAAAAATTCTCTTAATATATCAGTAAAATATTCAATTCATTTGCAAAAACATTTTTCCCCTCCTACTTTTCTCAAAGTTCAGATATTTTAAAATCTCATAACCAAAAATAAACCTTAGATATTCAGTAGTTAAATTTCTACATTTTTTAAGTTCCTAAATTTTCCCCCTTCATTATTCCTCCCTCCAGCTTTTAGAATTTTGAAAGATAATCATCAACATAATTAACCATTGATACATCAACTAGAAAACCAAAAAGGGTTAATCTTACATTCAACCATTAATGCATCATATTTAAAATCAATATTTAACTTTATGCTTTTTCCCCCTCAGTAGTTATAACACCTAAAACATAATCATTTTTAACCATGAGTAGAACAACTGCAAAGCCAAAAGAAAAGGTTAGTCTTCCATTCTTGCTTTCTTTTTATATTTTTTCCAGTCTTTCTGCAACCCTCCTACTTCTATTTTGAGGAGGCTTTTCATTTTGATCTGAGGTTGATGTAGCTGCAAAGATTGTCCCCTTTTTAAGAAAATTTTCTCTGATTTAGAGCCCCCAAATCTCCTCTTCTTGCTTATATAAATCAGTTCATTCCTTCGTCTATAGGACCAAAGTTTGTCAAGAGTTTGTGAAAAAAAGTTCAGTTGTTTCTTTTCAATTAAATGTATAAATGCCACTGGCAAATCTCCTTCATCTTCTGAAACTTCGAAAGTCTGGTCATTTACTGCTTTTTTCCAAACCAAGTCATAATTTTGAAAGATTCTATCAATTTTTTCAAAAAGAGCAGAGAATAAACTCGAAAATTCTTGAAAAGATTCTTCCACCTTCTCTGCTACAATCAGAATATCTCCTGAATTGTCATCATGCTCCATTCTTGTTTTTGTCTCCTCGGTCATTTCTGTTGTTATCCCTTTAAGAATTGCTATTTGATTACTTATAGCTGCAGTGTGATTATTCATGGCTTCTTTTATAAATTCTGTAAATTCTGCATCAAAATCCTTATAGCTCTGTAAATCAGACAACTGTTCCATTTCTGACACCTCTGAATAGCTTCCAGCACTTTCAGGATCTTCTTTCTTAGAAGCCATTTTATTTTAAAAAGATTTCCTTTCTTCCCACAACCATAAAATCATAAAGTCAGAGCCATCCTTTTAAGCAGCTTTCAGCAATTTCTTTATAAATCACCAAACGAAATAGTCTTTTCCCAAAAAGCTCTTCAAAATCTATTCCAGCAACTTAAAGCCAGTCTCTGAGCACTTAGCGAAGACTTTCCTTTCTAACTTTCACTTTTAAAATCGCAACAAAGAAACGCCATCTTTACTTCCAGCTCAGCAAGTTCAATTAGAAACATTGTATCCCCGGAGTTAAGTATTATACTTGCAAAAAGCTTGTCCTCCTGCTTCTGTTCCGCCTGCTTTTTTGAAATCATTTAATCTTCTGTTTGACAGCAGAAATTGGACGCAACACCTAGCTCTGTAAAAAAAAACAGAGTCCCCCCGGATCCGGAGCTTCAGTGGGCTGAACGGGGAGCTCTCACCCTCCTAACCCCTGGAGTTAATCCAGGGGTTTCCGGGGAGCTCTACCCTCACCCACCTGCTCTCCTCCCCTTCTTTTCCCGAAGGGGAGATTTTCAAGCCGTTTGACAGCTGATTAACGCTGTCAGAACGGCTCAACGGGATCGCGGGGGCGGCGGTCTAAAAAGACCATCAATGGTGCTGCGGAGCCAACCCGGAAGTCGCGCAACCACACTCTTGACAACCTTCGCCACAAAACGAAGGTTGGAGACCGGACGATAATTAACCAACATTGCCGGGTCCAGGGAAGGCTTCTTGAGGAAAGGCCTCACCACCGCCTCTTTCAAGGCGGCAGGGAAGACACCCTCACCCAGTGAAGCATTTATAATCCCCTGGAGCCAGCCTCGCGTCATCTCCCGGGAAGCCAGCACTAACCAGGAAGGACACGGGTCCAATAAACAAGTGGTCGCGTTCAGTCTGCCCAGAATCCTGTCCACGTCCTCAGGGGTCACAGGATCAAACTCATCCCAGATAACATTCTCAAGACCTGCCCCAGTCCCTCCCCCTGAGACTACCCAGTCGGAGTCCAGATCTTCCCGAATCTGAGTGATTTTGTCATACAGATACTGAACAAAATCCTCGGCTCTACCCTCCAAGGGGTCCTCCCACGCTTCCTGGTGGAGCAGGGAGCGGGTCACCCTAAACAGAGTGGCCGGGCGGTTATCTGATGATGCAATAAGAGCAGCAAAATAACTACATTTCGCTGCTTTTATCGCCACTAGGTACTTCCTAATATGGGATCTTACCAGTGTCCGGTCTGATTCAGAAAGACTGGCCCTCCAACTACTCTCTAGGCGTCTTTTCTGGCGCTTCAACTCCCTCAGCTCCTCAGTGAACCAAGGAGCCAAATGAGATCGACGCCGGGTCAGAGGCCGCAAAGGCACGACCCGATCCAGAGCTCCAGCGGCCGCCCTGTCCCAGGCGGCCACTAGGTCTCCAATCGAGGCGTGTGCCAGAGCCTCAGGAAATGGCCCAAGCTCCAACCGGAACCTATCAGGTTCCATCAGGCGGCTGGGGCGGAACCATCTTACCGGCTCCGCCTCCCTGCGGCGGGGTGCAGCGGTTCGAAGGTCGAGACAAAGGAGAGAGTGATCTGACCATGACAAGGGCTCGGTGACTATATCCCCTATCTCAAGATCACTCAGCCACTGTCCAGAGACAAAAACCAGATCCAGCGTGTTTCCCCCCGTGTGGGTAGGGCCATGAATTAACTGGGTCAGGTCCATGGCTGTCATGGAAGCCATGAACTCCCGAGCCACCTCAGACGCCTCACCCACGGATGGCAGGTTGAAATCTCCCATGACCATAAGCCATAATTTTATTTTGTTGGATTGGGCCCAATGTTCAAGTCTGTCAAGCTCCATCTGGATCCTGAACTTGTCTTCTGGGGTGTTGGCTAATCCTGCCAGCTTAGTGTCATCTGCAAATTTGATGAGAAATTCTATTCTCTCCTAAGTCATTTATGGAGATATTGAAGAGGAGTGGGCCTAAGATAGAACCTTGTGATACACCACTGCTTACCTCCTTCTATGTAGATGTAGTACCATTAAGCTACTAATTGAGTACGGTTTGTCAGCCAATTATAAATCCATCTGGTGGTGATGACGTCTATCCCACATTTTTGTATTAATTAATGTAACTAAAAGACCCAAAGACTAAAACACTGTATGTTCACAAGAGTATTGTGTTAGTAATTTGAATATCTATAAATAAAAGTAATATGTCCAATATTTTGGAAAGAAAATATATTATTTGTAGCTATCTATTTGTATAGATTAACTCTATAACAAAAAGAAGAATCTAATATGGTGAAGAGCCTTGTGATAGTTTAAAAAACCTGTTTCATAAATAAGCTATGACTGAGGAATAATATGTGATCTAAAGTAAGCTAAAGGAAGCCAGTGGTACAACCTAGTATTCTGAAAAAATACAACATTTATTTTACGAACAGATTTGATATGGATGAGGTTGTGCTTCTATTAGATGGCTTAAGTACTGGAAGGTGAAAGAAATAGTGAGGTGTTCTTTAAAATTACATTAGATAGATGATGATAGATAGATAGATAGATAGATAGATAGATAGATAGATAGATAGATAGATAGATAGATAGATAGACTTTTATTTCCATATCAAAATCATATATTTTACATTGTGAACTGGGATAACTAAACAGATATGTGACAATTGATAATGGAGTACACAATTCTCAATGTTTTTACATTCTCTCTCCAAGCAGAACAATTGTCTAGCAATCTTACCACTCCTAACACTGTTTGTACCTTTGAGCACAGGTTAATTGCTTTTTTAAAGCAGTTGTAAGCACTTGGATAGAACATCCATGTAAGACCTGCCATCTGGAAAACATGAACATTAAGAAAACATTAAGAAAACTAAATCACAGACCAGCTTAAAATACAATCAGGAATAACTGTACCCATTTTAATAATAACACTGAAAAGTGTAGGAGATAAAGGTACTATAACTAAAAGTTGGTTTAGCTATCACAATGCTATAATATTAAAACAATAACATATCTTTATAAAAATTTTAATGTTATGATCAAAGACTAAAAGTCTGATGGATATAAAAAGGATATAAAATCAAAGATTTTTTAGAAAGATGGATTCTCAGTAACTTTTTCCATGCCCAATACCCTTAATTATCTGTTTGCAAATCTGAATTGTTTCCAGACAAAATCTTACCATGTTACATGTAATAAACAACTTGAAAGGAGAAAATTAAGATTTTTATTATGACTGATCACAAGCATCAATAAAGAAAGAGCAACAGATTCCCAATGAAAAGCAGAGATGTGATAGTCTCAATAGCATTTGTGCTACTGGACAAGCTCTCATACATTATATCCTTTCCCATTAATCTCCCAATAAGAACTTCAGAAGGTAAAACATCAAGCACGCTTCTGAGAAAGAATCTTGGCTGAGTAGAGAAGTCCAAAATAATACGTATCTGCCTTGTATCCATCTGGAATAAGTTATGCAAACTCTAAAGTGGACAGGGATATGGCTGAACCTCATTCTGAAATTGTGTGTCTAGAACCCTTCCTCTAATTATTTTTTTGGCCTCTTTCTAACAGCAGTAGCTCAAATGGTAAGTCATAATGGGCAAGTTTCCTCAGAATTGCTTCTTGGCATAAATACTGAAATTTGGGCTGTCAGGAATAGTAGAGTCAGTCCTGCGAGGCATTACACAGGAAACTATCTCTGTAGAAACAATGCCAAGTATTTCCTACAACTGAAGCCAAATGTCCATGGAGGGCAGTGCCCATGTAATGTGATAGATCATGTCTTATACCAGGAGAAAAAGAAAGACATTACTATAGAACAGCCAAAAAGGAAAACCCAACTTTAACAGTAAAAAAGCTAAGGATGACATCAAGCTGCTTCAGCTGTGGACTAGAGATGAGAGAAAGGCAAAGTCATGCATATGGATAAATACTAGGAAGCATTTGTGCCATTATTAGGGGATTTCACAATGAATCCTTACAATGAAGAACTTGAAAGTTGAAATTACAGGAATCTTGGATGAGAGTGACCATGTCATATTGGAATTCAATATAATGGAAACACAAGCAATAGAATATAATCATATCAGAGTCTTAGATTTTAAAAGAGCTGATTTTAACAAACTCAGAGAGAGCTTGGAAAAGATTCCTTGGATAAAAATCCTAAAGGGAAAAACAACTCAAGAAGTGTGGGAAACTCTGAAAAATGTGATCAACAGCAACAACAATTTATTATTACAGTCTTAGACCAGAGACCAGAACAAATAAAAGCACTCAGTATATATACACTTAAAAATTCTAGTATAAAATAACAAATAACAACTAAAATCTATAATAAAATCCAGTGTCAATTATACATGGTCTGACTATATGATAGTTGCAATCCCTAAACTGTGTGGCCCGTTGTAGATTCAACGCTAAATGGGAAATGACTAAGCAGTGCAAAGCGTTTGCCACAATTGTTATATAACATTGCTATGGTGGAGAAGACACATGTTTGCAATGAATCCCCAGTGCTGCTGCACAGAATCTATTCACCTGCACTGTAGTTATGGACTGTTCATCCTTAAGCAGCCACTGAAGATAGGTAGTATCGGAACAGCCAGGACACCTAGCAGTTATTGGCAGAATATGTTTTTTCCTAATCTCCGTATAAAAGGAACATCTAAGGATTTTCCTCTGAAAAAAGTGACTTATGACAATTTTTCACATGACTGTTACACCATCCCTATGGTCACGTGATTAAAATGTGGGCTCTTGGCACCTGACTCATATATATGACGGTTGCAGTATCCCGGGGTCTCACAAGTAAAAACAATGGGGAAGCCAGATTCACTTAGCAACCATATTACTAAGTTAGTAACCACAGTGATTCACTTAACAACTGCGGCAAGAAAAGTCTTAAAATGGGATAAAATTCACTTAACAAATATCTCACTTAGCAACAGAAATTTTGGGCTCAATTGTGGTCATAAATTGAGGACTACCTGTAGTAGATCGGAATATCTATTGGAATATATTGGAATAATTGTAGTAGATTGTGTTATGAAAACCGCCAGCAGGGAGCACTTAAGGCTGAAAGCTAAAAAAGGGATTTCCAATGTCTTAGACTGAAAAGTAATCTGAAATTTAGGATTTGATGATATCCAACTTTTTCTTTTATTTCCATTCACGGATGCTGTTCATGTTTTAAAATTACTATATTATATGATACTAGAAATAGATAATATGAAATAACAAAAGTAAATGAACCTAGGCAAGATAAAAGTATTTTAGACAATCAAAAGAAATACTGTGAATAAGGTTAAATAAAATAACTGATATTAAATAATAAAGAGTTAATTATTGTTAGATAGGATTATATTCCTGAAAATTCCAGTCTGTAGTTTGTTTACTGAATTCAGCCCTGAATTCAATTTACCTGAATTTGGCCCTGAACCTAGATCCGTGATGGTGAACCTATGGCACACAAGCCCAAAGTGGCACGCAAAGCCATGTCGCCCGGCACGCGCAGCCTTGCCGGTTTGTGTTTTGGGTTTCTGGCGTGATGATCAGTTGTCCTTCGTGCGCGTAGTGCTGAAAACCGGTGTGTGCATGTGAGCCGGCCACCTGATCATTGGGTGCACATACGCGTTAGAACCTGGAAGTTTCAGCTTTTCCAGAGTGCGGCCCTGATGACAGTGGTGAAATCCTCCATGGGTTGCCACTGGTTCACTGCCCGCACATGTGCATTACGCGCCAAACATGTGCTGCATACGTGCATGCACATTGCTTGCCAAATGCACACTGTACGCATGCATGCACAGTGCACGCCAAATGCATGCTGCACTTGCATGCACAGTCCACACCAAACACATGCTGCACACATGCACATGTGCAGTGCATACCAAAAGTGTGCTTTGTGCAGAAAAAAGAGCCATTTGAAGGTAAGTAGAACAGTGAGGGGGGGGGAAACAGCTGTGCCGCGCAACTTAGATTCGCTAGAAATAAGGATTTCCTGCTTTGTACGAAATCTAAATCGCGTGGCACAACTGATCATCGGAAATACTGGTTCAGACAAACCGGTAGCTTTTTTAAACTACTGGTTCACCTGAACTGGATGCGAACCGGTAGCATTTAACCCCTGCCCGACGAGCACGAGTACAATGTTTCCGTGTGACCATCACTGACCTAGATGCTTGTTTTATACTCCCAAGAACAGTTCTGGATAGTTACATTGCAACAGCAAACTGTCCTCATTCCTATACATGTCAGGTCAGGCCATGGGACACATGTCTTAATTGCATTCTGTTTAGACTACTGCAATACATTTCTTATAAAGCTACTACTGAAGGTGTTTGGAGTTGCATGCTGAAAAGGGAAGCTCTGGTTAGCCGTCTCTATTAGACATATATTTATTTAGTTAGATCACTGTCAATTAAAATAAGTGCTAATTATTATTGTTATTATGATTTTGAGTCAGTCTTGACTCCTCATGACAGCCTGGGCAAGTCCATGCACTTGTCTTGACAAGCTTTTGTGAGTGCTTTGCCATTTCCTTCTTCCTAGGGTTGAGAAAGAGTGACTGGTCCAAGGTCGGTCAGATGGTTTTGTGTCTAAGGTGGGACAAGAAGTCAGGTCTCTAACTGGCTCTATCACGGATTATTTTAATAGTATATTTTAAATATTATGCAGATATTTAAACAACACATTTGACTGGCTGTGTGTATGTGTCTGTGTAAGTGGGTATACTTATACATATACAGTACATATACCTAACTACTTTGAATGTCATCCTTTCATAGAATGATAAGATACATTTTAAAAATAGAATAAAGTGGAGTCCTTGGTGCTCTCTGAACTTAATTGTTTCCTTGGAGACATTCATTACCTGACTAGGTAATATCATTAATGCTAGTGAATATTTTGTTTGCTCTTTGATTACATATAATAGCTTGCTTTGACAGTACTGATGTGAGAATGGTTTTCTCCTTGGTAGTTACTTGATTAAGGTATTGTTTATCTGCTTGATTGTTTGCCTCCTTGGTAGTTCCTTCATTTTTTTTTTCTGCTTTATGGTTTGTCTGGTGTTAATCCCTGCTTATTTGGGGGATAGATAAAATATTGATTTATGCTGAAAGTGCATGGATTAAATACAAATGTGTGTAAAACTGCACTGAGACAGTTTGCTCATATAGGGAAAACGAATGAGGATCAAATTCAGAACAAACAAATGATGAAAGAATTAAGAGGAAATGGAAAACCCTTGAATACAATTGATATGATCTTTATGGTTGAGTGGTTGAGATCTTCAAAAAGAGTCAAGAGGTTTAAGTAACTTCAAAGAAGTTTAAAGAGGTGAATAGCCATTGGGGACATAAGCATAGCTTGTGAAGATAGAAAGATATGTAGAATGGATGATATTAATATAAGCTTAATTTAGCTATATTATTTCTCTTTTTATCCTCATGCCTTAATTCCTTTTTCTTCCTTTTTCTTCCTTGTTTTCTGTTCTGATATTGCTTACCCTTAAAGAGAAAGATGAATATCAGAAAAATAATGTTCAAATAATGTTCATTGTTCAAATCCAGATCAACAGGCTTATGGACAGTTGCATTACTAAGAAGTATTTGATTGTTGGAATGTATGGCTAGGTCAAAACATACATTCCTACAATGTAATCTTGTGACCGGGCCTTAGGATAGGATAGGATAGGATAGGATAGGATAGGATAGGATAGGATAGGATAGATGGAAGGGACTTTGGAGGACTTCTAGTCCAGCCCCCTGCTCAAGCAGGAGAACATATACCATCTCAGACAAGTGACTGTCCAGTCTCTTCTTAAAAACCTCCAGCGATGGAGCACCCATGGTTTCTGGAGGCAAGCTGTTCCACTGGTTAATTGTCCTCACTGTTAGGAAGTTTCTCCTTAATTCCAGGTTTCTGCTGTCTTTTATTAGTTTCCAACTGTTATTTCTTGTCGTGCTCTCTGGTGCTTTGGAGAATAATTTGAGTAAATGAGTAAATGAGATAATACATTCATGGAAAATATATGTGTGTGCATGTGTCTGAAATGTATTGCATTGTTTTTTTAAAAAGTTAATTACCGTGTTTCCCTGAAAATAAGACCCTGGCTTATATTTTTTTGAACCCTGAAATAAGCGCTTGGCCTTATTGCCATGCGCTCAAAAGCCCGATTGGGCTTATTATCAGGGGTGTCTTATTTTGGGGAAAACATGGTAGCTAAAACTAACCATTGTTGTATCTACTTTATAGGACATCAGTACTCTTAATTACTGTATTATTAAGACTGCCAGTAACTTATGAAAAGTCAGCAATATCAGACTATAATATAATGCCTCTAAAGATAGACCAGATGTTTAAAGTGACAAAGAGCACATTAGTTGCATATTTATATTAGAAAGAAGACAGTTTGTTATTTTACATGGAAAGTTTTGGGAAAGATCTCAAATACTAAATAGTAAGGTAGAAAATGATAAATATTTGCAAATGTTTATACAGGTGCCCTCAAAAGTACACTACTGAAAAGAGTAAAGGAAATAGAAGATGCAAATATGACTGAGAAAAAAAATTCACTAATTCCTCTCTCTTTTTTTTTTTTAATTTGATTTATATGCCGCCCTTCTCCGGAGACTCAGGGCGGCTTACAATGCGTTAAGCAATAGCCTTCATACTTTTGTATATTTATACAAAGTCAGCTTATTGCCCCCACAAACTGGGTCCTCAATTTACCTACCTTAGAAAGGATGGAAGGCTGAGTCAACCTTGAGCCTGGTGAGATTTGAACCTGCAGTAATTGCAGGCAGCTGTGTTAATAACAGGGTGCTTTGAAGCACTGTACTACCAAGGCTTTGGTTGAGGGGAGAACAAAATCACATATATACCAGAGAGAGCAGGGCAGTGTATTGCATACATTGAATTCCTTTCAGTGTTAAGCAAGCTGAAAATGTGGTTCAATGTAAATGACAGACAAAATTATCCAGGGCATATCAAGAAGAGGTAAAGAAAGATATTATCTTTAAAACTATTTCTTTCTTTCTTTTTATTCCTTCTTTCAAAAGACAGCCTGTTTTTATCTAATAAGATGTGTTTCAACAGCATATATCAATTCATCCATGTTCTGAAGGAATTTAGGCTTCTTCGCTTACAATTAGACTAAAAAGTTCAAAAATAAATTATAATAATAATAATAAATCAGTACTGATTATGAAACAAAATCTATTATTCAACATTATGTATTTTGATACAATAGTTTTTACAGGAGTTGCCAACATCCCAACAGTATTTTTCTAGCTTCACCATATATATAAAATAAATATTTATTGAAAACCAATCCCATTTGGTTGAAGTCTTTGCAAGTTAACACTTGATCAAATGTAATCATTGCACATGCCCTTGTGAAGATACAAATAAAGGTGCTCAAATTAATAAGAATGATTTTTTTAAAATCCATCCATTTATCTTCAGAATGATCAGCTTTCTAAATGGCATTAGATGGCTATTAAGCAACCAATTAAAGAGGCTTGTTCCTTTCAAAACGGCCTGCAGATAGAAAGCACGAAATGATGCTTTTCAGTATGCTATAATCAAAGACTTTAGTTCCTAATATAAATATGAGAAATATAGGAAAGGTATTACAGTGACTTGTGTAGACAGACACACAGAGAGAAATAAACAGCCAGATAAATAATCAGATATCATAAACTATGTCCAGTAACCAGTGTAAATTTTGGAACAAGTATCATACATGAAGTAATATAAATAGGAAAGACTGCTGGTTTTTCTCCTTTGGAGAGACTAAAATGTATTAGAAAAAACATTGTTCATTTTTTTTTAATAAAAAGGAAAATTTGTTAAGATATTAAATTTAGTAACTGGCTGGAACAGTTAAAATAGATCAGAGCACACAGTTGCAGTTGAATAGTTAGAGAGTGCTGACTAATGCATGGTGCAATCTACACTATGATTGCTGAAGTGTTAAAAAAAAAATTGCTACCAACCTGCCTTCCATTGAGGATCTGTATATTGCACTAGTCAAAAAGTGAAAATTTCTACAGACCCCTCACATCCTGGACATAAATTGTTTCAACATCTACCCTCAAAACGACGCTATAAGGCACTGCATTCCAGAACAACTAGACACAAGGACAGTTTTTTCCTGAATGCCATCACTCTACTTAACAACTAATTCCCACAACACTGTCAAGTAATTTACTAAGACTGTATTAATAGTATTCTTCTCTTCCTTACTAGTATCTATCTCTTCCCACTTATGACTATAACCATGTTGCTTGTATCTTTCAATTTATATTGTTTTTATTTGTTTCCTAGTACTATTTGATAGCTTATTAGTAACCTTAACTATCACCAAGCGTTATATCTTTTTATTATCGGTGAATGTATTTTATTCTCCTTATGTACACTGAGAGCATATACACCAAAGACAAATTCCTTGTGTGTCCAATCACACTTGGCCAATAAAGAATTCAATTCAATTCAATTCAATTCAATTCTACTTTACTCTACTCTACTCTACTCTACTCTACTCTACTCTACTCTACTCTACTCTACTCTACTCTACCCTACCCTACCCTACCCTACCCTACTCTACCCTACCCTACCCTACCCTACTCTACCCTACCCTACCCTACCGTACCCTACCCTACCCTACCCTACTCTACTCTACTCTATGGGGAGTTTCCCCCACCATTTTCTTCTCTGTGTTCTGTATACTGTTAGGTTTACCTCATAGATTTACCTCATGATGTTCCTATGCTCCTGACTATCTTGTGTTTGTTCTCTCTGGATCTGTTATAGTCTTACAAAGACTGTTGTAAGTTAGAAAGTTAAATATATATATTTATATTATATTAAAACTACATGTTTGTGTCAATGTCTCTGACTTTATTTAGACAGCTGCTGCAGAATTCCATGACAAAGCTGCTACATACGTTTCTAATATATAATTGTCATAATCTCTGTAACTGTACTGGATGTGTCTTTGCATCATTACCTATAACACTGAAAAGAACATTGTTTTATTCTGACATTCAAATCATGCTACTAATATCCAGAATAACGTGTGGTTCATTGTTCAAATCCAGGTCCACAAGTTTATGGACAGCTCCACCACTAAAAAGTATTTGATGGAATGTATGTTAGGTCAGAACATACATTCCTACAATGTAATCTTGTGGCAAAAACTCTGATCGCTGCCTTAATATGCCGATACATTTTGACATCTATACAGAAATTTTAACACTTTTCTCTTTTTGATGAAGATTATTTATGAATGAATTATATCTCCAATGGCTTTTTGATGGGAACTTCCCAGGGAACATTGATTTGACCAATTACTTCTTCTAATAGACAGAACTCCAAATTCAAAGGAGACTTGGAAATTTCCTTTCAAGTAGTCCTTGTTTAGTGACCATAACTGGCAGCTCGGTTGTTAAGTGAGGTGGTTACTAAGTGAAACCACAATTTTGCTTATGGCCTTATTTCAGCATGCTTTTGCTTTATAGACCTACAAAGATCATAGTTACTTTTTCATCATTGTCATAACTGCAAACAATCACTAAACAGGGCAGTCACCAAACAAGAACTACCTCTATAAATGTTTATCACTAATATTTTTGTTGTATTCAAAATGGCTCCTAGTCTTGCACCAAAGCCAATAAAGATCATCAGACACGAGGAATGATTTTTCCAGCTTCTTTTATTGGACTACTCCAGCAAAACAGTCTCAGCAGCTAAAGGAGCCAAGACCTCAAACAATGCACAAGCAGAAATTTTACACAGTTAAGGAAGTTAATACGAATAGAATAGAATAGAATAGAATAGAATAGAATAGAATAGAATAGAATAGAATAGAATAGAATAGAATAGAATAGAATAACAAAGTTGGAAGGGACATTGGAGGTCTTCTACTCCAACCCCCTGCCTAGGCACGAAACCCTACACCACTTCAGAAAAAGGGTTATCCAATATCTTCTTTAAAACTTCCAGTGTTGGAGCATTCACAACTTCTGGAGGCAAGTTGTTCCACTGATTAATTGTTCTAACTCTCAGGAAATTTCTCCTTAGTTCTAAGTTGCTTCTCTCCTTAATTAGTTTCCACCCATTGCTTCTTGTCCTGCCTTCAGGTGCTTTGGAGAATAGCTTGACTCCCTCTTCTTTGTGGCAACCCCTGAGATATTGGAACACTGCTATCATGTCTCCCCTAGTCCTTCTTTTCATCAAACTAGACATACCCAGTTCCTGCAACCGTTCTTCATATGTTTTGGCCTCCAGTCCCCTAATCATCTTTGTTGCTCTTCTCTGCACTCTTTCTAGAGTCTTAACATCATTTTTACATCATGGCAACCAAAACTGAATGCAGTTCAGTGTGGCCTTACCAAGGAATTATAAAGTGGTATTAACACTTCAGGTGATCTTGACTCTATCCTTCTGTTTATGCAGCCTAGAACTATGTTGGCTTTTTTGGCTGCTGCTGCACACCGCTGGCTCATATTTAAATGGTTGTCCACTAGGACTCCAAGAACCCTCTCACAGTTACTACTATTGAGCACAGTACCACATATACTGTACCTGTGCATTTTGTTTTTCTTGCCTAAATGTAGAACCTTACTTTTTTCACCATTGAATTTCATTTTGTTAGATAGCACCCAAGGGTCAAGTCTGTCAAGATCCTTCTGTATCTTGAGCCTATCTTCTGGAGTGTTGGCTATTCCTGCCAGTTTGGTGTCATCTACAAATTTGATGAGTTCCCCATCTATCCCCTGGTCCAAGTCACTGTTGAAGAGTACTGGGCCTAAAACAGAGCCTTGGGGTACTCCACTGCTTACTTCCCTCCATGTAGATGCAGTTCCATTGAGGACTACACGTTGAGTGCGGTTGGTCAGTCAGTTACGAATCCATCTGGTGGTGATGCTGTCTAGCCCACATTTTTCTACTTTATCTAGTAGTAGGTTATGGTCTACTTTATCAAATGCCTTACTGAGGTCCAAGTAAATTATATTGACAGTATTCCTCTGGTCCACTAATTTTGTCACTTTGTCGAAGAATGCAATAAAATTAGTCTGGCATGATCTGTTTTTGACAAACCCATGTTGGCTTTTGGTTATTGTTTGCTTCTAGGTGTTCGCTAATTCGTTGCGTGATTATCTTTTCCAGAATCTTCCCTGGTATTGAGGTCAGGCTGATAGGTCTGTAGTTTCCTGGATCTATTTTTTTCCTTTTTTGAAGATGGGAACTACATCAGCTCTTTTCCAGTCCTCTGACAGTTCCCCTGTGCTCCAGAATCTTTGAAAGATATAGTTCAGTGGTTCTGAGATCTCATCTGCCAGTTCCTTCAGAACCTTGGGGTGTAATCCATCCAGTCCTGGTGATTTGAACTCATCTAGGGTAGACAGGTGTTCACTTACCATTTTCTTCCCTATTTTAACTTGTGCTCCTAATCTGTTTTTTGTGGTGCTGTTTTTGATAGGTTGGATTGTTTCTTTCCTTTGTGTAAAGACAGATGCAAAAAACGTGTTGAGTAGTTCTGCTTTCTCCCTGTTGCTTTCACCTTCTTGCCACTTTCTCCTAGCAATGGACCAATGGACCAATTGTTTGCTTGACTTTTTTCTTATTTTTAACCTCCCCTTGGAGGGTCGGGCCGAGGACTTTGTACAGTATCTGTATGACAAAATCACTCAAATTCGGGAAGACTTGGACTCTGACTGGGTAGATTCAGATGAGGTGATGGAGGCAGGTCTTGAGACTATTATCTGGGAAGAGTTTGACCCTGTGACTCCCGAAGACATGGACAGGATTCTGGGCAGACTGAGCATGGCCACATGTTTATTAGACCCGTGTCCCTCCTGGTTGGTGCTGGCTTCTTGGGAGGTTACATGAGGCTGGCTCCAGGGGATTAATGCTTCATTGACTGAGGGTGACTTTCCCGCCACCTTGAAAGAGGCGGTGGTGAGGCCTCTCCTCAAGAAGTCTTCCCTGGACCCAGCAGTGTTAGTAAATTATTGTCCAGTCTCCAACCTTTGCTTTGTGGCGAAGGTTGTTGAGAGTGTGGTGGCGCGACAGCTTCCCTGGTACCTGGATGAAATGGTTTATCTAGATCCGTTCCAGTCAGGTTTCAGGCCTGGGTACAGCATGGAAACGGCATTGGTCGCGTTGGTTGATGATCTCTGGAGGGCTCAGGACAGGGGCTGTTCCTCTGTCCTGGTCCTATTAGACCTCTCAGCGGCTTTCGATACCATCAACCATGGTATCATGCTGCGCCGGTTGGAAGAGCTGGGGGTGGGGGGCACCATTCTGCAGTGGTTCTCCTACTTTCTCTCTGACCGGTCGCAGTCTGTGTTGGCAGGGGGGCAGAGGTCAACCCCGAGGCACCTTGTGTGGGGGGTGCCACAAGGGTTGGTCCTCTCGCCCCTTCTGTTCAACATTTATATGAAGCCGCTGGGTGAGATCATCCGTGGTTGCGGGGTGAAGTACCATCAGTACGCTGATGATACTCAGCTGTACATCTCCACCCCGGGCCACCCCAATGATGCCTTTGAAGTGATGTCCCGGTGCCTGGAGGCCGTGCAGATCTGGATGGGGAGAAACAGACTCAGGCTCAACCCGTCCAAGATCGAGTGGCTGTGGTTTCCGGCGTCCCCATATAGCCAGTTGACGCCATCGCTGGCTATTGGGGGCGAGTCGTTGGCCCCCATGGAGAGGGCTCGCAACTTGGGCGTCCTCCTGGATACACAGCTGTCCTTAGAAGAACATCTGACGGCTGTGGCCAGGGGGACTTTTTATCAGGTTTGCCTGATTCGCCAGTTGCGTCCCTTTCTGGATCGGGACTCCTTATGCACGGTCACTCACGCCCTCATCACTTCCTGCCTGGACTACTGTAACGCTCTTTACATGGGGCTCCCCTTGAGGAGTATCCAGAGGCTCCAGCTGGTCCAGAATGCAGCCGCACGGGTGGTTATGGGAGCAACATGGTGCTCCCACGTAACACCTCTCCTGCGTGAGCTGCACTGGCTCCCGGTGGTCTTCCGGGTGCGCTTCAAGGTATTGGTTACCACCTTTAGAGGGCTCCATAGCTCAGGACCTGGTTATTTACAAGACCGCCTTCTGCCACCGGTAGCCTCTTACCAGCCAGTATGCTCCCACAGAGAGGGGCTTCTCAGGGTGCTGTTGGCCAAACAGTGTCGACTGGCGGCCCTCAGGGGGAGTGCCTTCTCTGTGGGGGCACCTACTCTTTGGAACGAGCTCCCCCCAGAGATACGGAGGATCCCAGATTTTGTGCACTTTCTGCCGTGCCCTCAAGACCTTTTTATTCCAGCAAGCAGGATGGCCTAATCTTTTTTAATTGTTTAATTTTAATTCAAATCTATTCTTAAAAATAGGGGTGTTTTAATTAGTGGACCAAATCTATTTAATACATTTTTAAACTGTTTTTAAATTTTATATTATATTTGTTTTATTTATGGCTGTTCACTGCCCTGAGTCCTTCAGGAGTAGGGTGGTATATAAATCTAATAAAAGATAAAGATAAAAATAAAGATGTTGGAAGAAGCTTTTTTTGGGGGGGGGTTATTTTTTACTTTTGTCACAAGCTTTTGTTCATTGTGAGCCTTAGCTTTCCTCACTTCATCTTTACAGGCTCAGACTATTTGTTGATATTCTGCCTTAGTTATTTGCCCATCTTTCCACTTTTTATACTTGTCCTTGACAAGTATAGGTTCCTTGACACATGTTTCTTTTGATTGGATTCTTCTTCTTTGCCCTCCTTCTTCATACATCATGTTTATGTTAATAAGCTTTCATATCAAAAGAGGTGTGTCTTTTACAATTATAATAAGCTAGAGGTTACCAAAGTTTATATATTTACATGCCTTAGTAGCATTCTTCTAGCATGTCCTTTTAACTTGTAACTTTCTTGTTGCTAGGCAATAGTGTCCCACCATTTGTTACACTCATCACAGCTGCAGCTTTCTGTGTCAGCAATTTCTTTAGCAAACTTTCCTAATTCCAACCTGAGTCCTTCACTTTAGATCATGGGACTCTAACATTGAAACAGAACAAAAGGAAACAGGATCAGGAGTGTGTCCTGTGCTGGATCTATACATTCTCAGAGGGAAGGGCCTGCAAGGCCTTGCACAGTGCTAACAGTTATCATTGCTCATGCAGCTGCCACCCACATCACCGCCCTGTCTTCTCCTCTGCCTCTGTCCTGCTTCCCTGCTGGTCTACTAAGCTCCCTTTCGCAGATGAGGCATTGTTATGTCCTGATTATCGGCGCATGGTAAGTAGAGCCTCCAGACGAGGGCGCTGTACTGGCGGGAAATAAGGTGTAGTTTCATTGGTTAAGACGATGTCAAGTGGGGGATATATAAGAGCTGTCAGTTGTGAGGGAACTCTCTCTCTCTCTCTATCTTCCTGCTGTATTAGTTGTTATAGTAAGGTACTGTCTGGAAATGTTGTTAATAAACCGTTAGTTGATGTTATACGGAGTCGCCTCAATTTTGCCTGCCTTCCCACGAACATAACAATTGGCGACGAGAATGGGATTTTAGGCAGCAAGAGAGTGACGAGTCTGAATTGCCTCACCCTGTCAGATAGTGCCTCCGGCAGCTGTACAAGGAAGCATGGCTACGCTTACGATGTTCGCACCTTTCAATCAGACACAGGAAACATGGGACTCCTTTATGGACAGGTTTGAATGTTTCCTAGCTGCCAAGACTATAAGGCTCTCCCAGGTGATAGAAAGCAAGCAGTTTTCCTCAGCTTCTGCAGGCATGAGATGTTAGCTCCCTTGAGGGTTCAGGATGTGCCTTGGGAAACGTTATTGGCTAAGTTGAAGGGACATTATGCCCCGTTGCCCGCTCGTGTCGCCAGGCGCTACGCTTTCCGCCATCGGTATCAGACTGGGGGAGAGACAATCAACCAATACATGGCTGCGTTAAGAACTGCCGCATTGTATTGTGAATTTCGAGACTTGGATGACCAATTGTTAGATCAATTGATTTGCGGGGTGTGGGACTTAAATTTACAATGCCGTCTGTTGGCCAAAACTAATGCCACCCTACAGTCAGCTCTTGAAGAGGCCCGGGCCTCAGAGTTGTCGGATCAATCTTCGTCAGAAATGCAGAAGGCAACTAGTCCTACAACGGAGAAGAAGACTACAGCTGTCCATCATGATGACATCGAATCTGATCTGTCATCAGAGGAAGACGGGGTGTGCCGACTAAAAGCAGGAATGAAAAGAGATGGGGATCCTGAGAAGAGGAAGGGGAGGAATCCGTGTGCCGGATGTGGTGGGAACCATACAGTGGTGGGATCCAATTTTTTTAACAACAGGTTCTGTGGGCGTGGCTTAGTTGGGGGTGTGGCTTGGCAATCATGTGACTGGGTGGGTGTGGCTAGCTGGTTATGTGACTGGGTGGGCGTGGCTAGCTGGTCATGTGACTGGGTGGGCGTGGTTAGCTTGTCATGTGACTGTGTAGGCGTGGCTAGCTGGTTATGTGACTGGGTGGGCATGGCTATGTGCATAGGGACTACTCAAAGGACTGAAAAAAGTCATTTCTGACTGGTCCTCGCACTTTTGACCAGTCCTCACACTTATGACCATCCTCACATTTATGCCCGTGCAGCATTCTTAACAACCATGTCAGTCATTTCACCACTACTTCTCTTCACCACGGTGACAAGATAGGGCGCAAAACATAAAATGTGAGGACAGTTGTAAGTTCAAGGACTGGTCAAAAGTGCGAGGACCGGTCAAAAATAACTTTTTCAGCCCTCTGAGTAGTCAGAGGGCTGACTACCGGTTCTGTGGGCGTGGCTTGTTTGGTGGGCGTGGTTTGATGGTCATGTGACTGGGTGGGCATGGCCAACTTGACATCACTCACATCAAGGGTTAGGGTTAGGGTGCTTGGCCTCTCCTCACCTCAAAGGCCTCAATGAGATACAATTTCCCTGTCTATTTATTTACTACTACTGAACATCCAAAATATACTATTTAATCCTATGTACATATGCCATATGTGTACATACATATTACATAGTAGAGAGTGTATATAGGCACACAAAAGGATACATTACCTACTATATATACTGTATGTGTATGTACACACAGAAAGCTCTTTTAAAACTATACACATTCAACCTCACTTACTACATTTGGAAAAAGACACCCAGAATCCACTTTCTGCCACACATTTAACTATAACTTCTATACATTTAGAACATTACACACACCTTCAGATATTCTTCCCTATCTACCTTGCACATGACTGTTAGAGCCAGGAGAGGTCATGGATTGAGTAAAATGTGGTGAAACTCACTTAACAACGTTCTTGTTTAGCAACGAAAATTTTGTGCTCAATTGTGGTCATAAGTCAAGGACTATCTCTGCCTTCCTCCGCATGGCAGCCTTGTCCTAGTAAACTCCTTTTCCTTTCTGGCAATTTTCCTCTCTGTTGGAGGCACCAAAACAATCTAGACAATATAAGGTTTCCTGCTGGAGCAGGGGTTGGACTAGATGGCCTCCAAGGTCCCTTCCAGCCCTAGATTGCTATCCTGTTTCAAAGCATCTTCTGAAACCACGTCTAGTGCCATGGTTTGTGGTCCTTCCTTCCTGCCTTTCTCTTCTTTCTTTCTTTCTTTCTCTCTCTCTGCCTTCCTTCCTTTCTTCCCTCCTTCTTTCCTTCCTTCCTCTTTTTCTCTCTTTTCTCTCTCTCTCTTCCTCCCTCCTTTCCTTTCCTCCTTAAATGCCAGCAAAACCCACTACTTTGCTCCTAAAATGGTCTAGGGCAGAGGTCCCCAATCTTGGCAACTTTTAGACTTGTGGACTTCAACTCCTCAGAAACAAAACAAAGCAAAGCTGGCTGAGGAACTCTGGGAGTTGAAGTCCACAAATCTTAAAGTTGCCAAGGTTGGAGACCCCTGCCCTAGGAAAACAATCCACGTTGCTAAAACAAACAAACAAACAACCCACATTGCATCTGTTTTAGGGGAGGAGGTTCAATTCATTGCCCATTTGGAAGACTGAAATGAAATGCTCCAAGTTGACAGCATTGCTTCTAATGACATTCGGCTCCAGATCAGATCGGGCTTTTTTTTTTTTGCATAAAGAAGGAACACAGAGCGAATGAAAACAAAAAGCCTCCAGCCTCCGATGCAAAGCAAATTAAAGCCTCTTTCTGTCCTTCCCTCCCCCCACTCCCCCTGCTTCCCTTTTACCTTTGTTTGATGCTCTGGAAGTTTTTCTCTCCCAGGCAAGCAACAGCAGGGGACAGAAGCAGCAGCCACTGACTTGCAGATCACATGGAGCCGTTCACGTGTTCTCTGGCAAGCTGCTTTCTCCATCCTGCTCTCTTGCGTCCGGAGCCGGTGGGGAACCACGTGGCAGCCCACGTGGATCCCAGGCAGCAGAACTCAGGCTAGGGAAGGGGTGGGCAATTGTGGCTCTTTTACAACCTGTGGACTTCAACTTCCAGAATTCCTGAGACAGCTTGAAGTCCACAGGTTGTAAAAGAGCCACAATTGCCTACCCCTGGCTAGGGTAGGCTGGCGCTGCGCGGGTGGGAGGTGGGGCGGGGCGAGGGGCGGGCAAGCCAGCAATTTAACAAACGGTTCGGTGTGCTGCGGGGCCAATAAATTACAAAAAAACACCGAACCATTTGTTAAATTGCTGGCTCGCTTGCCCCATTTTATTGGTAATAAATAGTAGTGCGGATGGGCGGGGCAAGGGGCGGGGCGAGCCAGCAATTTAATAAAGGGTTCGGCCGAACACCCTAGAACTGGCAGAATCCCACCACTGGATCCATAACCGGTCTGCCTGCAGATTCCGAAATGTGGAGTGCAGGCATTTGGCAGGAAGGGCCATCTGGCTAAAGTCTGCCGGGCTGGCCATCCGACCACCACTACCCCAATTAGGCCAATAGCCCATGAGTTCCGTCCCCAGAAAAGGCAGGACCCAAGGGGGGGAGAATGTTTCACCATTACCCGAGAGGAGAACTGCCCCAAAATCATAATAGGTCAGGCCGGGGAAAAGCTGTCAAGAAAAATTTTCCTCACTGTATTAATTGAGGGACTTCCATGTAAAATGGAAGTCGATACGGGATCCTCGATGTCGCTGGTATCGTGGAGTATGTTTAAGCACTTATTACCCACGATGTCAAAGAAGCGTTTGTTCCCGTGTGCCCTGAAGTTACAAGATTATCAAAGTAATCCCATTCCCATCCTGGGGGCTGGGAAGGTTAGAGTACAGCATAAGGCCTTCAATGGCCATCTTCAAGTAATTGTTGTGGGCGGTTCCTTGCCTAGTCTATTGGGTTTAGACTGGTTTGATGCTTTGGGCCTGGAGGTAATAGGGGTCCACTCGCATAGTGGGAATGCGAATAGAGAAGGTAATTTTGCCTCTTTAATGGATGAGTTCGCTGACGTGTTCAGCGAGGGCCTTGGCTCCTATGTAGGTGCACCAGTTTCCTTTAATTTGGACCCCAGTGTCAGCCCCATCTGACTAAAACCTCGTAGGGTTCCTCAGACCTAAGGTAGATCAAGAGCTTGATAAGTTAATTGCTCAGGGGTTCTGGAGCCTGTGGATTACACAAAGTGGGAGACGCCTATCGTCATTCCCATTAAACCAGATGGCTCCATTCGTATCTGCGCTGACTATAAGGTGACATTAAATAAGGCACTGCAGTCTAACCCTTACCCCGTCCCCAGAGTGCAGCAGTTACTACATTCGTTGGACTGTGATTCGGTCTTCGCCAAGCTCGACATGGCGCAGGCCTACCAACAACTCCCTGTGGACAGTGCCACTGCCGAAGCACAGACGATTGTTACACACTGCGGCACGTTCAAATGTAACCATCTGCAGTTCAGTGTGTGTGTTGCCCCCGGCATATTCCAAAGTTTGGTCGAGCGGCTGCTGCACGGTATACCGGGGGTAATCCCGTATTTTGACGATGTGTTCGTCTCGGCTAAGAATGACATTGAGCTTTTGAGCCGCCTGCGAAAGGTCCTGGCCTGTTTCCGCCATGCTAGACTTAAAGCACAACTGAGCGACGGTACGGTCAGATTGACAAAGAGGCCCTTGCGGCAGTGGCCGGAATTAAATGTTTCCACCACTATCTTTACGGCCGTTTTTTTGAACTTATCATTGATCACAAGCCCCTTTTGGGCATCCTGGCCGGAGACAAGCAAACCCCACAAATTCTCTCTCCGCATATGGCTTGCTGGGTGGAGTTCCTGACTGCCTATAATTATAAATTGCTGCATCGACCTGGTAAGGCTTTGGGCCATGCGGATGCCCTCAGCCGTTGTCGTTTTTCCTGGGGAGTGGATGACCCCGCTCCAGCCTCTGCTGTCCTGTTAATCGACGATCACTGTCTTCCTGTTACAGCCGCGGACGTTGCCAGGCTCACCGCGAAGGACAAGACTTTGGCACAGGTCCTGGACTGGGTCCGCAGGGGGTGGCCTCTCAGAACGTCTTCGATGGAGTTCCAGCCGTACAAAGCCCGGCAGCACGAACTGACCTCGCTACGGGGGTGTTTGTTATGGGGCTCCTGGGTCATTATACCACCCATGTTGAGGGGGACTATATTGGCTGCATTGCATGAAGGGCATCCGGGCATTGCCCGGATGAAAGCATTGGGCCGCAGTTATATCTGGTGGCCACGCCTTGACCAGGAAATTACTCAATGGGTTTCAGGGTGCCCACAGTTGCAGGAATCTAGGGCTGCCCCGCCAGTTGCCCCTCCCCACGAGTGAGAATGCCCCCAGATGCCCTGGTCCTGTTTGCATCTTGACTTTGCGGGACCTGTCAAGGGTAGAACCTTTTTGGTTGTGGTCGACACATACTCAAAGTGGGTCAAGGTGATCCTAATATCCTCAACCACTTCGGACGCCATCATTCGGGCTCTGCGACTATTGTTCACGACCCATGGGTTGCCAGATGTTGTCGTGTCCGATAATGGCCCTCAATTTACATCTGCCGCCTTCCAGCTTTACTTGGCGAAACATGGCATTCGTCATGCCCCTGTAGCCCCATTTCATCCGGCCAGTAATGGCCGGGCTGAACGGGCCGTTAGATCTGCCAAAGAGACCTTACTAAGGTTAGGGGCGGGGGATTGGCAAGACAGGATTGCTTTTGACTCAACACACTACACCTTGCCCGCTCACTAACCGCAGCCCAGCTGAGTTGCTCATGGGCCGCCGCTTACATATTGACCTGGATCGCCTGCATCCTAGTTTTTTTCCCGAGGTGCCCCCAGATTCCATGGGAGGGGTTCGAGTTTTCCGCGAGGGAGACTGTGTGTATGCCAGGAATTATGGAGGGGACCCCAGATGGCTCACTGAACGGTTTTGGGGGTGACGGGACCACGCTCCTATACAATTCTGCTAACTGACAGGCGTACCTGGCGTTGGCATGTGGACCAATTAAGGGCACGGTGACCACTGAGTCCTCAGGAAGCAGACGCAAGGGCTTCGCCACTTGCTTCAAGCCTACCGGCAGACACTAGCTCACCCAAACCGCATGCACTGCATGAGCCGGCTCACTTGCCTGTAGAGAAGGGGTTAGCGCCTCCAAGCGATCTGGGAGATGACGACTTCACCACGCCTCCACAAGACTCCAGTGAGCCTCCGCAGAGTCAGCCCCCTCTGGCTGACGGAAGCAATCTGAGACGATCAGGGAGGTGTCGGCGGCGCCCTCATTATTTGGCTGATTACGCATGCGCCATACTGGGGGAAAGGAGTGTTATGTCCTGATTATCGGCGCATGGCAAGTAGAGCTGCCAGACGAGGGCGCTGTACTGGCGGGAAATAAGGTGTAGTTTCGTTGGTTAAGATGATGTCAAGTGGGAGATATGTAAGAGCTGTCAGTTGTGAGGGAACTCTCTATCTATCTTCCTGCTGTGTTAGTTGTTATAGTAAGGTACTGGCTAGAAATGTTGTTAATAAACTGTTAGTTGATGTTATACGGAGTCGCCTCAATTTTGCCTGCCTTCCCACGAACATAACAGGCTCCATCAGCTCTTTGCATCCCATAGACCTGTCCACACCCAGTGTCTGGATCTGGGCTAATAATAGGAAGAAGACACCAAAGGTCAGCTGGGGATGATGGGGAGTCGACAGGGGGTGATGGGGTAAGTGGTGGTATGAATACCATTATTGTAGAATGTTACTCTTTTGTGCAAAATGATAGGTTATTAAGTACTATCATATTATACTCAGATTTTACTCTAGAGTATTTTAATCTCTTTGTAGTTCTTTACAAAGTGCCAGTATGTGGTTAAGGTCGTAGTGGTTAAGGTGTCAGGCTAGAAAAGGGAAGCCTGTGATTTCTCATCTTGCCTTGGGCACAAAGCCAACTAGGTGACCTCTCAGCTCTAAGAAGGAGTTAATACCAAATTATTTTAGAAAAACCTTGCCAAGAAAGCAAGGACTTGTCCAGTCTCTAAGAATTGGACACAACTGAAAGGGTGAAAAAGGTCTTTAGGCATTATTTCATTTCAACATTTCTGTTCTTTTATTCCCATTTAAATGGATAAAACCAATACACTATGTGTTTTATCAGTATCCAAAAAAGAGAAATTACTCATCTTTAGCAAGATGCTTCCTCCTCCTCCTCCTCCTCCTCCTCCTCCTCCTCCTCCTCCTCCTCCTCCTCCTCCTCCTCCTCCTCCTCCTCCTCCTTTCTTCTTTCTTATTTAAGTCCAAATGGATGTAAAGACCATTATGACAATTTTGGTCAGGTTACTCTACAGAAAGTTTCCTACTGTCAGAAGGTTTACTAATTTCCCCATCAACATTAAAGAAATAATGATTGATTGATTTCCTTTATACAAAGCAGTAGTAAGCATTATTTTATAAAAAAAGGATTGTCCATGTGAATCTCCATTACACTATTCTTATACAAAAACATTTGCATTTGACAAATGTATTTGGATCTTTGAACTATATTAAATGTACTTCAGTGATTCTTCCAATAAATAATCTGAGCCACAGAAAATTTGCTTTTAAAAATCAGCCATGTCTGGAGCCTTCAAAATTAATGCAAATAAAAACAAACTGTGCTTTGTAGACAAAATTTACTTTATGTCCAGAAACATGATTGCAATCATATCATTCTCACAGCACAAAGTGTTTCCTTTGTGAATTAGTTTCAATGCTATTCTTCAATGAACTGAAAAAATAAAACTAGGCTACAGACTGAATCAGGATCTGCTGTGTAGCATTTCTAGAATACCAGATATTCTTACACATTATATATAATTAGCCATTTCTATAACAACACATCTATCTAATCAGCAAAACCAAAGTCAAAGTTTCATTTTTTATCACAAACACAAAATACAGAAGTGATAATCAAATAAAAACATATGTTCTAATTTTTTAATAGAACAATCAATTTAACCATTAATGCTTTATCTTCCTTGCTGCTGAAAAATGTATTTCTATTTGCACTTAATAATCTTTATAAACTATCACCATTTATATTAACAAAATTCACTGTATTCCTTCAGATTCTTTACCCTTGACGGGAAAATAGTTTTTTCATCCATTTTAAAACACTAAATTTTTCTTTAAAAACATTTCTAAAATTAAAATATTCTAACACATCTTTTTAAAAACTTTTTTTAACTGTCAGATCAATAAAATTAGTTAACTAATTAAATTTAGATCACTTAATCAATCGGAATAGAGCTGGAAGGAACCTTCAAGGTTTTCTAGTCCAACCCCCTGTTCAAGCAGGAGACCCTATACCAGTGTTGGCGAACATTTTCGGCACCATGTACCGAAACAGGAGTGCGTGTGTGTGCGTGGGGGAGCGCCGGAAGCCAGAAGAGCAGTTCCCCGGCATGCATGTGCATGCCAGGAAGCTGAGCTTCCAGTTTCTGGCAGGCATGCACGACCAACTGTCCGGCATGCATGCATCCACTGGAAACTGAAAGCTCAGCTTCCTGGCGCATGCATGCGTGCCCGGGAGCTGCCCTTCCGATTTCTGGCGCTTCCACGCATATGAAGACCAGTTGGCCAGCGTGCATGTGCATGCTGGAACCTGAGAGAGCAACAGATGACAGCTGGTGTGCCCAGAGAGATGGCTCTGTGTGCCACTTCTGGCATGCATGCCATAGGTTTGCCCTATACCATTTCAGACAAGTATCTGCCCAATCTCTTCTTTAAAACCTCCATTGATCAAGCACACAGAACAACTCTCCTTGATTAATTTCCATACATTGTTTCTTGTCCTGCCCTCTGGTGCTTTGAGAAGTAAATTGATCCCCTCCTGTTTGTAGCAACCTCTCAAATATTGGAATACTGCTATTATGTCCCCTCTAGTCCTTCTTTTCTCTAGACTAGCCAAATCCAAATCTTGCAACCATTCTTCATATGTTTTTGTCTCCAGGCCTTTAATCATCTTAGTTGGTCTTCTTTGCACTTTTCCAAAGTCTCAACATCTTTTTTGTAATGTGACCAAAACTGAATGCAGTATTCCAGGTGTGGTCTTACTAAGGTTTTATAAAGCAGTACTAATACTTCATGTGATTTTGATATCTATGCCTCTGTTTATACAACCAAGGATTGTATTAGGTTTTTTTGGCTGCTGCTACACACTGCTGACTCATATTTAAATGATTGTCCACTAGGACTCCAAGATCCCTCTCGTAGTTACTGTTTTTGAGCCAGGTTTCACCTACTCTGTACTTGTACCTTTGGTTTTTCCTGCCTAAGTGAAAAATCTTGCTTTCCTCCTCATTAAATTTTCTATTGTTGGATAGGACTATTGTTCAAATTTAAGTTATTTTTGGATCCTGAACTTGTCTTCTCGGATGGTGGCTATTCCTGCCAGTTTAGTGTCATCTGTAAATTTGATGAGTTCCCCTATTGAAAAGTACTGGGCCTAAGACGGAACTTTGTGGCACCCCACTGCTTACTTCCCTCCATGTAGATTAAGGTGACCAGACGTCCCGCTTTTGGCAGGACAGTCTCGCTTTTGAGCAATTTGTCCCGCGTCCCGCGGCGTTTTAAAAAAGTCCCGATTTTTCATTCTGCCTCCTGAGTCCCCGCTGATGGCTAGAGGGAAAAAAAACTGTTTGAACTCTTGCCGCGGGGCTTCAAAGGGCCGACCTACAGCTGATCAGTGTTAAAAAAAAAAACCTTGGTATATTTGCGGCGCAAGGCAGCCCTCGTTTCCTGCCGACTCGGAGCGGTAAACAGCGTCTGGTTCAGGGAGCAGCCGGATTTTGCTCTCCATTGCTCTCTCGGTCCCCTGCAAGCTCTCATCTCTCGAGAAGCCCAACCAAAGTTTCCCGCGCCATTTCAGGGAGCGTTCCTCGAGAGACGAGAGCTTGCAGGGGGCCGAGAGAGCAATGGAGAGCAAAATCCGGCTGCTCCCCGAACCAGACGCTGTTTACCGCTCCGAGTCCCAAGCGACAGGAGAGGACGGCTGCCTTGTGCTGCAAATATACCAAGGTGGAATCCTGATGCCGCCCTTACAGCGGAGAGAAGAAGCCGGATTTTGCTCTCCATTGCAGACACCAGATCGTAATGCACCACCTGCAAAAATGCGAAAATTTCCAAATGTAGCCCTGCCCTCTTACAGCTCTCCTGATGTTCAACTGTTGTCTCTCAAGGAGGATACTTGGCCAGCCTCATGCTTGATGTCTCCCACCTTGGCAGCTTTAAGACTTGTGGACTTCAACTCCCAGAATTCTCCACAATTCCCCAGAATGGGCTCGGCGGGAGTTGAACTCCAAACATTGTAAAAGAGCCACAATTGCCCAGCCCTGGGCTAGGGTAGGCTGATGCCGCGCGGATGGGAGGAGGGGCGGGCGACCCAGCAATTAAGTTGTGGTTTGGAGGTATATATGGGGGAAATTATTTGGTTTATTATTATTGATAGATATAATTAATTGATTTGTAAGAAATAGGATTGCATGGAAATAATTGGAATATTCATGTTCATATTGATTAATATACAAAAAAGATAGTTATATAACTAATTGATTTATATTAAAATGTTGAATTTGTATTAAACAACTGTATTACATAATTACATAATTAACCAATGTGAGGATGGATATAAAAATAGATGACAATGGGAAGGGGTATAATATAGAATAGAAGGGAAAAATTGAATTTGATTAAGATTAGAGATGAGGATGAAGGGTAATATTGGTTTTTTAAAAAAATAGATGAGGAATAAATATGGCAAAAAGGAAATATAGAAATTGTAAATTTAATTGAAATGACTAAACGCTGTTTAAATTTGTGAACCAGCCAAATATTCTGTTCAAAGAAAATACATTGTATGTTTGTATGTGTGTTTCTAATTACTGCTATTTATTCATATTTGTTCTCTTTTATTCTTTAAAGTTTAACAATTCAATCTTTATCTTAATATCTTTATATTTGTTTGGGGTTGGCTTTCTTCCCGTTCATCTTTTTTATTGTACAGCAATCTTTCTCCTCAAACCTACCACCTCTCTCTTTTCTTTCCTTCTTACTTTCTCTTCCCCCCATCCTCTTTTTCTCCTCCCTACTTCCTCTTCCTTTCTCCTCCTCCTCCTCTCTTCCTCCCTCTCTTACCCTCACTCCTACTCTAATTTCTCTTCCTTCATCCCTCTCTATTGCTGTATCCTTTAATGCATATGGACTACTCAGAGGGCTGAAAAAGTTATTTTTGACTGGTCCTCACACTTTTGACCAGTCCTCGAACTTACGACTGTCCTCACATTTTACATTTTTGCCCTATCTTGTCATCATGGTGAAGAGAAGCAGTTGTGAAATGACTGACATGGTTGTTAAGAATGCTGCACGGGCATAAATGTGAGGATGGTCATAAGTGTGAGGACCAGTCAAAAGTGTGAGGACCTGTCAGAAATGACTTTTCAGCCCTCTGAGTAGTCCCTATACACATAGCCATGGCCACCCGGTCACATGACCAGCTAGCCACGCCCACCCAGTCACGTGGCCTCCAAGCCGCGCCCACACAATAAGCCACGCCCACAATGGTGTCCTTCTTACCAATGTTAAAATCTGTTCACCTTACCCTATACACATAGCCATGGCCACCCGGTCACATGACCAGCTAGCCACGCCCACCCAGTCACATGACCAGCTAGCCACGCCCACAAAATAAGCCACGCCCACAATGTCCCTCTTTACCAATGTTAAAATCTGGTCACCTTAATGTAGATGTAGTTCTATTAAGGATGACTTGTTGAGTACGGTTTGTTAGCCAGTTACAAATCCTTCTGGTGGTGGTGTTGTTTATCCCACATTTTTCTAGCTTACAAAGAAGTAGTTTGTGGTTTACTTTGTCAAATCCCTTGCTGTCCACAGCATTTCACTGATCTACTAATTTAGTCACTTTGTGAAAGAATGAAACAAAATTGATTTGGCATGATCTTTTTTTGACAAAACCATACTGGCTTTTAGTTATTTCTAACTAAACATCTAGTTGTTTCTAGATGTCCACAGATCTGTTTTTTAATTATCTTTACCAGAATCTTCCCTGGTGTTGATGTTAAGTTCATTGGTCTGTAGTTTCCTGGGTCTGTCCCCCCCCATCTTTTTTTTTTTTTTTAAGATGGAAACCACATCAGCTCTTTTCCAGTCCTCAAGTAATTCCTTGGTGTTTCAGGGTTTTGAAAGAAATGGTACAATGGTTCTGAGATGACATCTGCCAGCTCCTTCAGAACTCTGGGATGTAATCCATCAGGTGCAATGATTTATATTCATCAAGATCAGATAGGTGTTCTCTAACCATTTTCTTGCTTATTTTAATTTTTATTTCTAGTCTGTCTTTTACAGTTATGTTTTTGGTAGATTGGGCTATAGTTTCTTTTTTGTGTGAAGACCAATGCAATGAATGAGTTAAGCAGTTCTGTTTTCTCTCTACTGCCTGTTATTTCCTTGCCATCTCCTCTCTTTAGTGGACCTACTGTTTTCTTGGCTAATTTTTTTATTATTTATATGTTGAAAAAAACTTTTTAAAATTATTTTTTACTTTTGTTGCAAGTCTTTGTTCATTTTGAGGCTTTGCTTTCCTGACTTCATCTTTGCAGATTCTGGTTATCTGCTGATTTCTGCCTTAGTTATGTGTCCCTTTTTCCATTTTTGTATTTATCCTTTTTGTCTTTCAGTTTATCAGAGAGATCTTTGTGCAACCATGCTGGTTTCTTCTTGGATTTCTTGTTTTTCTTTTTCAGTGATATTGTGCTGGACTGGGCTTTTATGATCATATTTTTCAGAATTTCCCATGCTTCTTGAGTTGTTTTCCCATTTAGGATTTTCATCCATGGAATTCTTTTTAGGGTCTCTCTGAGTTTGTTAAAATCAGTGTTTTTGAAGTTTAAGACAGCGGCTGGATTATGTTCTATTGCTTGTGTTTGATTATATTGCATTCCACTATGATGTGGTCACTCTCAGCCAAAGTTCTGGCAACTTCAACTCCCTCTATCACTTCTTCTCTATTAGTAAGAATTAGGTCCAGTACAGCTTTTCCTCTGGTTCCCCCCTCTACTTTTTGGATGACAAAGTTGTCAGCTAAGTTGGTTAGGAATCAGATCTCCCACTTGATGCAGAGTTTGTCGCCTCGATATCAGGGTAGTTAAAGTCTCCAAAAGTCTACTGTGGAATATTTCCTACAGACATTTGTTAATTGTTTAGCAAAAAGTTCATCTATTATTTCTGCTTGATTAGGTGGCCTGTAATATATGCCTATAGCAATGTCATTCTTTTTTCCTTTTATATTGACTCATATGGATTCTAGATTTTCATCTTTGGTTTTGTGGATTTCTGTAGTGATGTAGTGATCTTTTATATATAATCTTCATCTCTTCTTTTGTTAGGTCTGTTTCTTTTGAATGGCTTGTATCCTTCCATCAGTATATTCTAGTCATGAGTTTCATCGCACCATGTTTCAGTAATAGCAACTATATTGTATTTATCTTCATGCACTAGTACTTCAAGTTCACCCTGTTTGTTCCCTAAACTTTGAGTATTCGTGTTTTGGCATTTGAGTCCTTTATGGGTCTTGGGTATCTTTCTTATATCTCCTACTTTGTATCTGGGTTTTCCATCCTTTCCATCACTCTCTACTTCATTGTGTTTTTCTAAGTTATCCACGTAGAATTGTTCTTCTTGTATACATCCCTTTTAAAACTCTAGATTTTTCTTTAAGCTAATACATCTTCTTCCTGACTCGATGCGCCGCCAATCCTACTTCTGGGATCTTGATTGATGATTGGGTGTACTGAGTGCCTATAAATGTTTCTGCAGCCTTGGTACCGCCCCTTGTGACGTTAACCCTTCAGTCTTTTTCACTCAGTGTAAGGGAGTACACCTGAGTGCCTATTCTCTACAGAGAATTTTTCAGCTTAGAATTTCTGGTTGGATTTAACATTCGTTTTCTGTGTCTTCTGGCTCCAGCCTAATCAGGAGGTTATTGGAAGCCTTCAGGAGCAGCAGTATTCGGCTCTTGTGGATAGATTGCCGATCCGCCATTTTCTGTGCTCACTCTGTCAGCCTGAGGTGCGAGCGGCGGTTTCGGTCAGGAATTAAACTGCCGATCCAGCCCGCCTTGTCAAATCGCCTTAAAACAGCTGAGAGGCGCTTTTTGAAGCAGCCCCGCTGTAGGATGTTGGAAATTGCTGTTTGAAATGTCGGAGCGCCGGTCCGATGGTCTGTGAGTACGGCCGGCGGTATAGCATTTATCAAGGCAATGGCGCGGAGCTTTTTGAGTCCCCGGGGGTGCTGTTGGTGGTCGCGCTGATTCGTGAGGGAACGGATCAGCCTCCACGAATATATTTTTGGCTCTATGGGCGTTCGTTTTCAGGGTCCCTGCTGACTAGTAGCACACCCTGCTGATTTACGATGGCGTCATAACAGCTGTGCTTCCCGCCATTTTATTTTTCAAAGGACTGCCCTTTATTAATTCTTTGCTTGTCTTCTTGTGATTGTGGGACACTGGTGTTTGCTCCCACCAATTATTTTATTGCCTTATGATAAATTGGGGACTAATTTTGTTTTTTCTTTCTCCTTCTGAGGTGTGGCATAGCTGCCTTTTCTTTCCAGGAATTCTCCTATGGTCGCCATCTTGCTGAGACCTCCACAGACAGTTGCCCGACAAACTGCTGCTTGGCCTGCTAACAAGATTTTGCAGCCACAGTTTCCTTGGCGCTCTTCTGACTACCTGATGATTCATTGGCAGAAGGGAAGTGATTATTTCTAGATTCTTCTATTAATTCATCTATATATACATCTATTTATATATTTCTCAAAATAATAATAATTAATTATCGCTACCAACAATTGATCAACTGAATTTTTGATCTTACAAATTAGAGTTAATTGATTTATATTTTTATAAAAAAAAAAGAAAGAAACCACAAGTTAATTGCCATCCTTTTTTGAGCATAATTACAAGAGTTCAGTGATTAACAAGCCTGTTTGTTATCTCTATTGGGAGTTATGGCTGATTCCCCTATGTCATCAGATATTGAAAGGGAGACTTCTCCTCGCAGGGCTCCTTCTCCCAAGCCTGCTGGTAAAAGAGAGGCCAAAATCAGGGGTGTTGTAAAAGCAGTCACAAAACCTGTTCCAGCCGAAAGTGTTGTAGACAAGCACGCTGTCAGATTGCATAATGCTCTTGAAAAGCAGTTTAACAAGGCTCAGGCTGTTTTACAATCTGGGGAACCTTCTGTTCCACATAATGAGGATACTCTGGCCCAGTCTTTTGGACATCCTATGTCTGATACTTCAGAGACTATTTTGCCTGCTTGGCCACAGGGCAACATTATCCTTGTGCCTCAAGGCCACGATCTGATCTATGCACAGGGTGATCCTGTCCTCCATCCATCGCCCGTGCAATTGCCATCTGGGGCTCCAGATCCCGTCTCCGTGCCTTCCACATCACAACCTAAACTGATGACTACCCCTGTGTCTGGTCAAGCATTTGATTTTCAAGCTATGCTTTCCCAAGCATTTACCAATTTTCTACAAACCACCTTTCAGCATTCTTCAATGCAGCCTCTAACTGTGGCTTCATCAGGACCTGTGCATTCTGCGTCTGCACCTCAACCTTCTACATCTAAGTCCGTTTCTGCTGCCCATGGCTTAGAGGGTTCTGATTATGAGGAGGATTATTTTGATGACTTTGAGATGTCTGAGGATGATGAGCCTTTATCTGACAGGCCTCCATTTCTGGGGCTCTTCAAGCCTGCTCTTTTTTCTTCATTCTTGCGTAAGGCCAAGGTGGCCATTAATATGGGCAAGGTCACTGACTCTCCTTCTTCCTCTCAGGACCAACCATCTGTGTCTGATTTGTTGTTTAAAATTCCTCAACCTGAGCACGATTATATCCCTTTTCTGGATTTGTTTGCTCAGGTAATTCAACAACCTTGGGAACGTCCCGGATCATTAGCTGGTCCATCGGGCCATGACAAGCGGATGTATTGTGCCGCTCCAGACCTTGAGTCCTTGTTGCAATTACCATCCATAGATGAACCTGTGGCTAGTCTCGTGTCTTCTTCAGTCCTAGCTGGTGATGTCGGGGATGGACTGCGAATGGAGGACAAGCGGGCTGAACTATCGTGCAGAAAGACGCATCAAGAGGCTGCATGGGCAATTCGAGCGGCTACTGCCGCTTCATTTTTTAATAGGGCATCTCTTATATGGCTTCGCCAATTACGTGACAGGGTGCCCCCAGAGGAGGCCAGAATACAACAAGATATCACCAAGCTGCTTGCTGCTGCTGAATTTGTGGCAGACGCTTCCTTGGATGCAGCAAAGTTCGCTTCAAGGGCCCTCACTTCATCTGTTGTTTCTCGCCGCTTATTGTGGCTCCGACATGGGCGAGCTGACAATAAGTCCAAGTGGAGACTCACTACTGCTCCATTCAAGGGCTCCTCACTATTTGGGTCAGCCTTGGACCCCATCCTTGTAGAGGGCTGCGACAAGAGAAAGGTGCTTCCTACATCTTTCAGGAGACTGGATCGAAGAGCTTCTCCTTATGGCCGGCAGTCCTTTTAGGCCGATTCCAGCACCAGAGGATCCTATTTCAACCGATCCTACAATCAGGGATATTTCCCCTCTGCAGGTAGGCCTCCCTTTTGTGACCGAGGAAGATGCCAGGCCAGCTTCCGTAGGCCCTTCCGTGGCTCTGGGTCGAAAGCTTTCCATTGAGGCAAATGACTTCCTGCCTCTCGTTCCGGTGGGGGGGCCGTCTTCAGGCATTTTACCATCAATGGGAGTCCACTTCCACAGATGCCTGGATTCTTCACACTGTCACACATGGCCTCAAACCGGAGTTCCTCTCCTCTCCGCCGGATCGTTTCCTCCCATGCCCAACGTCAGAGAATCCCCTGAAACGTCAACTTATGCTACTCGAGATTCAACACTTGTTAGAAATACAAGCCATAGAGCCAGTTCCCAATGACCAACTTCGGACCGGCTACTATTCGATTTTGTTCCTGGTTCCCAAAAGTTTGGGGGGAGAGGTATACTAAACCTCAAGGACCTGAATCTCTTCATTTTATATCGACGTTTCAAAATGCATTCGCTTCAAACAATTCTTGCATGCATTCGACGGGGAGACCTGATGCAATCTGTGGACATAAAGGAAGCTTATCTTCACATACCTATTCACCCAGACCACAGACGATACCTCCGTTTCGCCTTCGAAGGACGCCATTTTCAATACAGGGCCATGCCATTTGGACTTTCGTCGGCGCCCTGGACATTCACGAAAATACTAGCAGCTCTATCAGCGTCTGTCCGGGAATGTTCCATCTGCATGGTCTGTTACCTGGATGATGTGTTGATCCTGTCAGCCTCCAAGACTCAAGCAGACATCGACAGGCAAGTGGTCCTTCAGGCTCTACGATGCCATGGATTTGTACTCAATCTTCCGAAGAGCCAGTTACTTCCAACGTCTCGTATTCTTCATCTGGGATCTGTTATAGATTCCCTTCAAGGAATGGTCTTCCCGTCCTCGGACCATCAAGCGAGTATCAGAGATCTGGTGCGACAGGTGCTTCTTCAACCAAAGGTGACTGTTTTGCTCCTATCCCAATTGTTGGGAAAGTTCATCTCATGCATCCAAATAGTGCTGTGGGCTTGTCGCCATTTTCGCCTTCTTCAATGGTTCCTCCTGCCATTCCAAAGGACGGGACAGGCAGACTCATTACTCAAAGACACAGTTCTGGACACCGTCAAGACATCGCTGCACTGGTGGGAATCAACAGCTTTGCAATGCGGGACTGTTTTTCTGGAACCTTCACGTGTCACCATAACGACGGATGCCAGCCTTCAGGGTTGGGGGGCCCATTTAGACTCACACATTGCACAGGGCACTGGGCTCCGTCCGACCTACGGCACAGTATCAACTTCTTGGAACTCCATGTGGTTCGACTTGCACTTCTGTCTTTCCAGCCTCATGTGTCCAACAAACACGTCTTGATTCTGACAGACAATGTGACCACGAAGGCGCATGTCAACAGACAGGGGGGCACACGCTCCAGAGTTCTGATGGCGGAGACGGAACAACTGATGGCTTGGGCAGAGGCCAATGTTCTTTCTATAAAAGCAGAACACATCTCAGGCACCAGCAACCTGCAGGCCGATTACCTCAGCAGGGAACATCTGGATCCCTCAGAGTGGCAACTACATCCCCGCCTATTTCACAGTCTCACTCTCAGGTTCGGAACTCCAATTGTGGACCTCTTTGCGTCTCCTCGGAACGCTTAGCTTTCCAGATATTTCACCAGATTCCCGTCTCCATCCGCAGAAGGCCACGATGCTCTGCGCTGCCCATGGCCAAAAGGCCTAGTGTATGCCTTTCCTCCAATTCCAATTCTGCCACGGCTCATCCGGAAGATACTATCGGAAAAGGCCGAGATTCTGCTGGTAGCACCTTACTGGCCGAGGAGGCTGTGGTTCGCAGATCTGAAGGGCCTGTCGATGAGTCCACCTTGGCGAATCCCCAAGGACCAGTTGATACTTCTGCAAGGCATCGTTCAACATCCAGATCCAGACTTGTTAAAGTTGACCGTCTGGCACTTGAACGCATCATCCTAAAGAAGGATGATATACCATCGAATATCATTTCAACGATTCAGGCAGCTAGGCGTCCTTCAACAATTCGAATTTATAACGCCTCTTGGTCCTCCTTTGCCAGATGGTGTTCTACCAAGCTTGTAGACCCCACTTCACCAACAATTTCGGAAATTCTACAGTTTCTTCAATCGGGTCTGGACAAAGGTTTGGCCCCTTCTACTCTGCGACGGCAAGTGGCGGCCTTGGCCACTGTTTTAACTGGTGAAGGTCGTCAACCTCTGGCTCAAAATTCCAGGATTAAGGCCTTTTTGAGGAGAGCTGCCAATTTGTCTCCTCCGGTGATTCACCGTTTTCCGACTTGGAATTTGACGTTAGTTTTGCAGGCTCTTACATCTGACCCATTTGAACCCTTGGCTTCTGCCTCGTTACGTTATTTGACCTTAAAAATGGCTTTTCTTCTGGCAATAACTTCGGCTAGGAGGGTTTCAGAGATTGCTACTCTGTCTATTCGCCCAGATCTCTGTGTGTTTTTCCCTGATAGAGTAGTTCTCCGACTAGATCCGGCCTTCATACCCAAAGTGAACTCAAAATTTCATAGAAGTCAAGAAATTACGCTCCCTAATTTCTGCCCTGACTCCCGCCATCCTTTAGAGAGGCAGTGGCATACTTTAGACATCCGTAGGGCCTTACGGCATTATATTAAGCGCACTGCTTCTTTTAGAAGAACGGAGGCCTTGCTGGTGTCTTTTCTACCAGCTTCCATGGGACAGAAAGTCTCTTCTCATACTGTGGGTCGGTGGCTAAAAGCTTGTATCTCAACTGCTTACCATTTACAGGGCAGGGCTGTGCCTGGTGGCATTGTCCCCCATTCCACTCGAAGTGCCGCTACCTCAGCGGCTTGGGCCTCACAAGCGTCTGTAGATGACATCTGTAAGGCAAAGACTTGGTCGTCATTGTCTTCCTTCGTTCGCCATTATCATTTGGACACTTTTGCTTCTGCTGATGCTGCCTTCGGCAGACGAGTATTACAATCTGTAATATCCACCCAGGGACAGCCAATGGATCGACCCCTCGTAGACAATGGGTGAACTTGGGTATGTCCCAGAAGTAGGATTGGCAGCGGATCGAGTCAGGAAAATGGACGTTGTCCTACCTGAACGTCCCTTTTATGCTCGATGTGCCGCCAATCCGGCCCACCCGTTTGTCGACCATTGCTGCTGTGGGTGGTGTGTGTGTTTTCTTTTGTCTCCTTCTCTGCAGCGTTGCTTCTGTGATCCTGTTTTTGGATTATTCTGAACATGGGTCGGTGTCGTCCTCGTTATCTGCTTCGTAAAAAAGACTGAAGGGTTAATGTCACAAGGGGCGGTACCAAGGCTGCAGAAACATTTATAGGCACTCAGTACACCCAATCATCAATCAAGATCCCAGAAGTAGGATTTTTCCTACGTCCATTTTCTTTAATTTTCTTTTAACATAAATATCTTCAAATACGCTTTCAATAATAATAAATTACAAACTTTAAGAATTACTTAAGAATTATATATAAATACATTTTCAAACTTTAAATTAAGGCTTTCTTTCAATTACAAATACCAAACCAATGAAAATCTATGCTAATTCTAATTGACTCATTAAGTTTAAGTCACTTCTTCCAGCTTGTCTTCATGGAATAAAACCTTTTTCTTCTCTGGAATGTTTGTCAGGTAGTTATAAGGTTCTCTTTTTCTCAACCATTTCTCAATATTGTTAATATCCATGAGAAAAAAGTCCTAAACTTGTCCTTTTAAAAGTTGCAAATTTTGTTGGAGCTCTTTCAATTGTGTTGGGAGGCTTCTATTTAAACCACCATAATAAAAATTGGTGTCAGGTTTATATTCCAAAATTACAGTTGACTCCACTGCATTGTTAGCTATTTGTGAAATTGCCTCAGTGGATTGGTAACTTTCTATACATATTTGCATCTCTGAAGTAGTTTGAGTAATCTTTTAAACATCCTTGGAGCATAGCTGTTCTATGAACTGATGGATTTTATTTAAATATTTTTTTCAAATATCTTCTTAACTCCCTCTTTAGCCAAAGAGTAGGTTTTTTTGTAAGTCACTTAAGAATTGCTGACCTATTAGGAATCAGAAAAATCAGAAAGTTTTAGTCACCCACAGCAAAGCAAAGCAAGCTACAAATTATTAAAAATAATAAACTAGAATCACAACTTTCTGCCCTTATATTTCTCCATTATTTTTTTAAAAAATATAACTTACACTTCCTTATTTTAGCTTGTCTTAGCAGTCTTCTTTCTTGTTGTTTAACAAGGAGAAATCCCAAAATGGCGCAGATATTCACAAAAGAATAAGAGGCTGTAGCGTAATAATTCTTAAAAATGATTAAGGAATAAAACACACAATTTACTGTCCGTTTGAAAAATAAATTCCAAATGGCTGCTTCGTCAACAACAAACTGATTGCAAGCCCACCCCCCAGCTTTCAGAACACAGGCTGCTAAGAAGCACAGCTCCTGAAGCTGCTTGCAGACCTTTGCTATATTGGAGGATCTTGAGAAATAATTCTAAGACTTTCCCTAACCCAAGAGAGTCATATAAACTAAAGGAATGCTGGTTCCTTCTGTTGTTAGTTGAAGAAGCTTACATTCCAGGGAAAAACTCCTCAGGGATCCTTCCCTGGGCATTTGTCAGTTGGCCATTCTTTCACCAGAAGTTGAGGAGGGGGATCAGTTTTAAGTTGATTTCATCAGAAGCAAAGAATAGCTACATTAGGTGTTGTAGCCCTGAAAGTTTTTGCCTTTTAATTAAATTTGGTAGTTGGAAAAGGAACTAACTTTTGAATATATTTGTTTGCCACCATAGACTACTTTGGGTCTTCTAAAATATAAAGAGATGCTCAATAACACAAACTGATAATTGACATTAATTTGTATTTTTATCTAATAACAACAAACTTGAAATTGGTTGATTCCTATATTTGAAATATCTCAGAACTTTATCATGAATTGTGGTTTAGATCCAAAAAAAATCTTTAATTTTTTAAAATTTAAACTGAGTTTCCATTGTCTCCCAATACACACACACACACTCATACACACACACCAAAAACACACACCCACTGCATATAAGCATTGAGGTTCACATGATTTGGCATATGGACATATTTCTTAATAAATGTACAATAATATAAGATAAAGTTTGTTTATTGCTTTCCTTAGAATTGTTGGAACTGCAGGTTGTGGTATATTTTTAAATATGAAGTCAAAATTGCCCTGGAATCATAAATTTGTCTCTAGGGCATAGTTCAAAACAAGTGAGATATGATTTCAGTAAACAAAGATGAAAGTTTCATGATTCAATTTACATTTAAAATTACCACACAATGCAAAATGGGAAGAAGTAGGTTTCTTCATGCCATTAAGCGCAGAAAACAGTATGGTTTGATTTTTTTATCATCTTGTAGAAAAACTTTTAAAGATTTGTACACTGTGGATGGGTAGAACTCTGCACAAAGATGCTTCTAATATAAAAGTGAACCAAATGTGAAATAAAGGCAGAAAAAGATTGTCAACAGATAAATTTGCTTGATTTGTACTTTGTGTTTCCATTCAAACAGATGATGAAAAGAGTTATGTGACCAAAAATGGAAATATATTTAAACAACATTACTAAAATATATTGATGAAAATGAAATATAATATTAATAGTAAGAAATAATTCAACAGTCTGAAATTAAAAGGCAAGGCTCAAGTCCCTTCCTAAAACTAGATTGATCTAAAAACATCTCTCAGGGGAGTCTATTTGTAAACGATGAACTCTACTTTGTTTCCCCAGATGGCTGCACTTGGATTCAATTATTTATAGGTATCAAATGCTTATTACAGAAAGTTTAATTTAAAAAAAAAAGGTTTAAAGAAGATGATAACTTTTTAAATACAAGATATCCAAAGAGGGATGCATGTATTATGGGACTTTTCATCCAAGTACGGTATGCCAGTTATGGGGCAATTTATATTTGAGATTGTGTTCAAATTGAACAATCATAATACAATTTATGCAAATTTCACTCTTTCTAAAATATAAAAGACACACATTATCTAAAGCAATTTTTAATAATATTCTCTAGCACTTTGGGATTTGAATAACAGATTATGTAACAATGAAATCAAGCAATTAACTTTTACAGTATATTCTGTTGTATAATTGGATTTCTACCCAAATGCTATTGAGATGGCAAATAGGAATATGAAAGAAGGAGAGTAATATTTAACCAGTTCCATGGATATATTTAAGAAGTTATTTTTGAGGAGTTTCATTGTGATCTCTTACATTTTTAAATGTCTGACATGAATTTAGAATAATAGGATATTTATCTTACAGAACTTACAGAATTTACAGAACAATTAAAACTCAGACCACACATTTTCTGAATAGTTTTTATCCCAGAGCTATAATTGCACTCAACAATGAACTAAAGGGCCACCATCAGTGAGCTGTTGGACAGCATTACTTGGTCTGTTGTGTGGATGTTTGGGTGGTTTAGGGGTAGGAAATTTGTGGTGGGTGGGGGTGTGTTTGGGGATTGTTATGTGTGTTGGACCTGGTCTTTGGGTGTTAAGTGAATTTCGTTATATGGGTATGCTGTGTATACATGTACAATGACAATAAAGTTATTATTATTACATTGAAGAAACTTATTATTAAATTGAAGCTGCTATATACAGTACACCTCACTGATTCAATAGACATGATGGCAGATTTTATGTGATTAATTAAATGCCCCAATTTGAGTGTATTTGGTCATTATTCATGCTCTCTTCTGTCAATGAAAAACAAAATACTTCAGCCACCTCATTTTATCCATAAAATACTGCAATCAGAAAAAAATGCTATTCTAGCATAAATATGAAGGGTACATTGTAACCTAGTTTATATAATGTACTTATCCTTGGTTTTCTTGCTTATAGTTTATTATGTAAACCTCAATCAGCTGATTATACTAAATATGCTAAAGAATATAGTTTCTAAATCATGTGTGGTCATATCAAAGTAGAATGCATGAACTCTGCTTTCAAGTATTAAAAAGAAACTTAGTTCCAGAGTTGTAGTCTTACTAAGAACCAACATATTGTTTTACATAAAGAATTCTATTACATTTTTGTGTCACCCACAAATCATTCTGAAACTCTGATAAACTGTGAAATAAACTGTGGGACTGAATAAATTCTGGCTGAGAAAAGAAAACATGATAATAACTATACATATTCCATTTAGTTACAACTAAAAAAGCTAATAAACTCTCTGAAACATGTAGACGAAAACTTATTTACATACTATCTTTTACATAGAAAAAGAAGCAGATTACTCCCAGTCTATCAGTTTGTGAAATCTGGATCCAAAGAAGCAGGCTGAAGGATCTATAAGGGATTTTTTTTGCCAATTCCATGATAAGGATTGTCCCAATTATTTTAAAAACTATAATGATAAAACAAGAAGAAAAAACAAATATATGTAATAGTGATAAAAATGAAATAAAAGGTTTTTTTAAAGGAAGAAAAAAATCCATATAATGTTAATATATAACTAGCTCAATTTTTAAATATTAAATAGAGACAATACAGAAATATAGTGCTTCATCTTTTCATTTCTGTAGTATAAAGATATTTTTAAAAAGGACAAAGAATCCATCTCTTAAATCCACTGTGTGGATGTGAAGGGCTACTCATATGAAGTGCTACTGTTTTTTCACATGGATAGGATGATTCTCTTAGGTTTTATCTCAAGAGACTCCAAGTTTCTCATAAAATTTCAAATTACATTTTTGGCAGGAGAGGAGTATACAGTTCAACATTCAATTTACATCTAACAATATATGTTCCCTAAATTTGTGCTAACATATGTAATAATTTGAAAACAAAAAAGAGACAGAAAGAAACATGACTGAATGATGGCGATCAAAAAGCCCTTAAATTTTTACAAACATATTTACTATCCATCCTTTTAAAAATATTTTTGAGGAACCCAAATAAATACAAAACAAAATATTTGATGAATTAACTTTATTTCTAAATCATATGAAATATACATTGGTCTACTGACAATGTTCAATATCCATTTTATCATAGTTGAGAATCTCATTCTCATAATTGAGAATCTCATAACCTATTGATAAAATAGTTTGATAAAATAGAAAAATGTGGGTTAGACATTATCACCACCAGATGGATTCGTAACTGCATCTACATGGAGGGAACTGCATCTACATGGAGGGAAGTAAGTAGTGGAGTACCCCAAGGCTCTGTTTTAGGCCCAGTACTCTTCATCAGTGAATTAGATGAGGGGATAGATGGGGAACTCATCAAATTTGCAAATGACACCAAGCTAGCAGGAATAGCAAACAGTCTAGAAGATAGGCTTAAGATACAGAAGGATCTTGACAGACTTGAACATTGGGCACTATCTAACAAAATGAAATTCAATGGTGAAAAAAGTAAGGTTTTACATTCAGGCAAAAAATCCCAAAATGCACAGGTACAGTATATGTGGTAGCTCACTCAATAGTAGTAACTGTGAGAAGGATCTTGGAGTCCTAATGGACAATCATTTAAATATGAGCCAGCAGTGTGCTGCAGCTGCCAAAAAACCAACATAGTTCTAGGCTGCATAAACAGAAGGATAGAATCAAGATCACATGAAGTGTTAATACGACTTTATAATGCATTGGTAAGGCCACACTTGGAATACTGCATCCAGTTTTGGTCACCATGATATAAAAAAGATGTTGAGACTCTAGAAAGAATGCAGAGAAGAGAAACAAAAATGATTAGGGGACTGGAGGCTAAAACATATGAAGAACGGTTACAGGAATTGGGTATGCCAGTCTGATGAAAAAAAGACGAGGGGAGACATGATAGCAGTGTTCCAATATCTCAGGGGCTGCCACAAAGAAGATGGAGTCAAGCTATTTTCCAAAGCACCTGAGTGTAGGACAAGAAGCAATGGGAAACTAATCAAGGAGAAAAGCAACTTAGAACTAAGGAGAAATTTCCTGAGAGTTAGAACAATTAATCAGTGGAACAACTTGCCTCCAGAAGTTGTAAATGCTCCAACACTGGAAGTTTTTAAGAAGAGATTGAATAACCATTTGTCTGAAGTGGTGTAGGGTTTCCTGCCTAAGCAGGGAGTTGGACTAGAAGACCTCCAAGGTTCCTTCCAACTCTGTTATTCTATTCTATTCATTGGCTTTCATTCCAGAATTGCTAATTGTTATTATCTGTAGAGAAAGCGTGAGTTTAAGATTTTCAGATAACTCTTGATGAATTCTATAACAGCATGCAATAATGTGGGTGAAGTGGAGCAAATTGATTGTTTAAATATTTGTGTTGGTTTAAAAATCCCAATTTATATTTCAGAATGATGCATTATTGTTTATACTTTGAAGCTAAATTCAATTGATGTTACGGGTGATTATCTAAGAGCAATAGTTGAAGACAGCAAATAGCATTTATTTTACTACACTGACAAATACAGAGAAGTAAAGATGTATACATACTGTAGCAGGAAGATATTTTCAAATGCCCATTTAAACTGTAAGTTGAGACAGCTGGAAAAATTATTCGATGTATAAGAGACAACCTAGCATAAAATGTCATTCTCAGCATAAAAATCCACATTTTACAGTGTCTATTCTTACAACAGCTTATTCCTTTTGCTGACCTTATATCTTTTTCTAGTACATAATATGCTTTCTGTGTTATAACTTCTACAATATATCACAGATGATTTTTTCCTCTTTATGAAAGCAAACTTTATGTTAACCACTCTGAAAATCTTTGTTGAGGGTTAACTTGCACAAAAATGTTTTTATTATAGTTATCTATGCTTTCATTAGTACTTCAGAATAATATGTCTGGCCACCTTAGAATGGAAATCAACAGTATTAAAATAAAAACTTTTCAAAACATTATGGGAAAATGCCACATCAGAAAATATTCAAATACCAAGCTCATATTTCTGTAAATGGAAATCTGAAAAGTGATACTCAGTTAAAAATGCCAACGCAAATACAATATATTCTGAAAATGTTCCTGATATTACACATGAATGTGACTTTGCTTTGGGGAAAACAAACTGACTTGTTTAACTTTCAATAATAAATCTTTATGTTCGTTTTGTTTATTTTTGCTTTCCCTTCCCTCTGGCCCATTCTTACGTCTGCTGAGGCTTTTACACCTCTTTTGAAAATGTTGCAAGATGAGGAAGTGATGTATGGATGCTCAGCTTTTTAAAAGCCAGTTCAATGTTCTCAGATCAAAATCAGTGTTTTGTTCCAACATTAAAAGCAGAATGTTACATTTGCAAGTGAAACTGAATTTTGTGTTTACACATGGCTTTTGTACTTTTAGATCTATGCCTTGAATCACTCTAGAAATTTTTCTAGTGCTAATTTGTATAGACATAGGACAGGAAATAATAAACCAATTTTAGAATTGCCATGGATTGGTGGCATCTCAGGGGTGAAATGCTCGCGGTTCAGACCGGATCACCCGATCTGATAGTGATTGTGGCAAGTGGTTCGGAGAACCGGTAGTGATTGTGGTGTGAGGCTCCGCCCACCCGTCCAGTTGTCATTACTTCCTGGTTAAAACCAGGAAGTAATGTGTTTTGTACCCTCTGCGCATGCGCAGAAGGTTTTGCTTTTTTGTTTTAAAAGTAAAAAAAATGGCTCTGATGATTGCGCAGCTCAGCTGTGATCGTCAGAGCCTTTTTTTACTTTTAAAAGCATTTTTTTGCAACCTATTCGCTTTTTAAAATGCTTTTAAAAGTAAAAAAAAAAAAAGATTGCACGCCACAGCTGATCACACACCCCGCACGCTGTTCTACTTACCCCATGCCTCCTTTTGGCATGCATTGCACGCACCTTGCATTTGGTGTGTGGTGTCCACTGTGCATGTGTGCGCACAGTATGCATTTGGCATACGGCGTGCATGTGCAGCCAGTGAACCAGTAGTAAACCGGTTCAGATTTCACCATTGTGGCATCTCTCAGATTGTCATACAATTGCTACAATCACAGCACCCAAGGATATTAAAGGAGAAAGTGATGCTCATGTTAACACACACCACCAGACTTCTAAAAACTAGCTAAAACTGAATTATTCTGGAAGCAAATGTGTAAACAAAAATTAAGTTGGTGGCTGCAACTATCTGTCCCCTTGTATGTGCTTTGTGGTAAAAATGATCTGGAGGCTATGATTTTGACCTTTTTTTATCCCAACACCTCAGCAGAAGTTCCTTTCTGGAGGGCTTTTGGTTGTTAATGCAATGTTGCCCAGGTTGTAATTTTATTAACTGTATTTTTATTTTAAAAATTATTAAATTTTAGATATTTTCTGTAATTAATTTAGGGAGATGTAATTATGCTGATTAAGTTTCTCCAGTTTTGAGTCAGATATAGGTGAAAAGGTAAGCTTTATCAGTTTAGTTCAATAAAATATGGTTGTACTGTTTCTATCTTTACTTGGCATCATTTTATAATACCCCACTTCCTAATCTGAGTTCCTGGCTGGGTTCTCATTGCATGCCTAACTTTCTCACTGATTTGACCAATTTTCTGAGTTCTCATAGAATCCAAGAAAACAGACTATGTTCATGGGACATAGTCAAACACACAAGTTTCCATGGATGAGAATCCTCAAGGGGAAAACAACTCAAGAAGCTTGGGAAACTTTGATTAGTGAGATTATAAAAGCCCAGTCTAGCACAATACCAATGAAGCTGAAAAATAATAGATCTCAAAAGAAACCAGAATGGCTGCATAAAGAACTCTCTAATAAATTGAAAGACAAAAAGGACAAGTATAAAAAGTGGAAAGAGGGGCAAATAACTAAGGCAGAATATAAGCAAATAGCCCCAGCCTGTAAAGATGAAGTGAGGAAAGCTAAGGCTCACAATGAACAAAGGCTTGCGACTAAAATAAAAAATAACAAAAAAAGCTTCTTCCAACATATTAAAAACAAGAAAAAAGTCAAAGAAACAATTGGCCCATTGCTGGGAGAAAGTGGCAAGAAGGTGACAAACAACAGGAAGAAAGCAGAATTACTCAACACGTTTTTTGCATCTGTCTTTACACAAAAGGAAAAAACAGTCCAACCTATCAAAAACAGCACCACAAAAAACAGATTAGGAGCACAAGTTAAAATAGGCAAGAAAATGGTAAGTGAACACCTGTCTACCCTAGATGAATTCAAATCACCAGGACCAGATGGATTACACCCCAAGGTTCTGAAGGAACTGGCAGACGAGATCTCAGAACCACTGAGCTATATCTTTCAAAGATCCTGGAACACAAGGGAATTGCCAGAGGATTGGAAAAGAGCTGATATAGTTCCCATCTTCAAAAAAGGAAAAGAAATAGATCCAGGAAACTACAGACCTATCAGCCTGATCTCAATATCAGGGAAGATTCTGGAAAAGATAATCAAACAACTAATTACCGAACACCTAGAAGCAAACCAAGTAATAACCAAAAGCCAACATGGGTTTGTCAAAAACAGATCATGCCAGACTAATCTTATTGCATTTTTTGACAAAGTGACAAAATTAGTGGATCAGAGGAATGCTGTCGATATAATTTACTTGGACTTTAGTAAAGCATTCGATAAAGTAGACCATAACCTACTACTAGATAAAGTAGAAAAATGTGGGTTAGACAGCATCACCACCAGATGGATTCGTAACTGGCTGACCAACCGCATTCAACGTGTAGTCCTCAATGGAACTGCATCTACATGGAGGGATGTATGCAGTGGAGTACCCCAGGGCTCTGTTTTAGGCCCAGTACTCTTCAACATCTTCATCAATGACTTGGACCAGGGGATAGATGGGGAACTCATCAAATTTGCAGATGACACCAAGCTGGTAGGAATAGCCAACACTCCAGAAGATAGGCTCAAGATACAGAAGGATCTTGAACATTGGGCGCTATTTAACAAAATGAAATTCAACAGTGAAAAAAGCAAGGTTCTACATTTAGGGAAGATAAACAAAATGCATAGGTACCATATATGTGGTACCTTGCTCAATAGTAGTAACTGTGAGAGGGATCTTGGAGTCCTAGTGGACAACCATTTAGATTTGAGCCAGCAGTGCAGCAGCTGCCAAAAACGCCAACACAGTTCTGGGCTGCATAAACAGAGGAATAGAATCAAGATAACATGAAGTGTTAATACCACTTTATAATGCCTTGGTAAGGCCACACTAGGAATATTGCATTCAGTTTTGGTCGCCACAATGTAAAAAAGATGTTTAGACTCTAGAAAGAGTGCAGCGAAGAGCAACAAAGATGATTAGGGGACTGGAGGCTAAAACATATGAAGAACGGTTACAGGAATTGGGTATGCCAGTCTGATGAAAAGAAGGACTAGGGTTAACTAGACTAACTACATGATAGCAGTGTTCCAATATCTCAGGGGCTGCCACAAAGAAGAGGGAGTCAAGCTATTCTCCAAAGCACCTGAGTGTAGGACAAGAAGCAATGGGAAACTAATCAAGGAGAAAAGCAACTTAGAACTAAGGAGAAATTTCCTGAGAGTTAGAACAATTAATCAGTGGAACAACTTGCTTCCAGAAGTTGTGAATGCCCCAGTACTGGAAATTTTCAAGAAGATGTTGGATAACCATTTGCCTGAAGTGGTGTAGGGTTTCCTGCCTGGGCAGGGAGTTGGACTAGAAGACCTCCAAGGTCTCTTCCAACTCTGTTATTCTATTCTATTCTATTCTATTCTATTCTATTCTATTCTATTCTATTCTATTCTATTCTATTCTATTCTATTCTATTCTATTCTATTCAGTTCAGGGAAATGATTTATTTGTCTCTGTCTGTCTGTCTGCTTTCTGTGACTAAGAATCTAATCTGAGCTTGGTTAATGTTTAGTTAGTAATAGTTAGCTACCGTGTTTCCCCGAAAATATGACCCACCCCGAAAAGATGCCCTATCATGTTTTTTGAATGCATGTGTTAAAATTAAGCCCTAATCCTAAAATTAGCCCTAATTAAGACCCCACCCACCCCAAGATGCAGGGGGTGGGGTGAGGCACACAGGTAAAAATTAGTCTACTGGATGGGGGATGGCCTACTTACCAGGTCTGGCACACCGTAACACCTGACTTGCCTTGCAGGCCCACTTCTCCTGTGGCTGCTTGCTGCCATTTGCATGCGTCACCCCTGCCTCCATTTTGCCATTAGAGCCTTCCGGAAAGCCCTCTGCAGCCAAGAAACGAGGTCCAGATTGATGTGTGCGGTGCCCCCCGGCTTCTGTTTTGCCTTCAGATGCCTTCCAGGAAGCTGTCTGTAGCCGATGAAAGAGCTCCGGATTGATCCAGATGGGCTTTCAGTGCCATAGCAGCAAGGTGAGTCAATAATTAGACTTAACCAAAAAGAAGCCTTAGTTGTTTTTTGGGGGGTCAAAGGAAAATAAGACCTGGTCATATTTTTGGAGAAACATGGTAGTTAATAATGACCCTGTTACTAACCCAGGAAAAGGTTAGAGACATAGAGAATAGGTATTGGCAAAGCCTATAATATAATTATAATCATACAATTATAATTTCCTGGCTAACTATGTCCGATGAGAGTGAGTTTGGTGTAGTGGTTAAGGCGCCAGGCTAGAAAACAAAAGACCATGTTTTCTATCTTAGGCACAGAGCCAGCTGGGTGACGTTGAAACAATCATTCTCTCTTACTCCTAAGAAAAAGGCAATGGCGAACCTCTTCCAAAATCTTGCCAAAAAATCTACAGAGAATAGTCTAGAAGTCAACACTGATTTGAAGGAACCAAAACCAACTACAAAAAAACCCCCCACCAAACCCCAACACTATCCTACAAAGAAGACAGTGAATACCTAGGAACAAAGGCAGAAAGAATGAAAGTAAGAATCAAGAGGAAACTCAGAGTAAATTCTTAATGCTCTCTATATATTAATATTATTATTAAAAATTGCTTTAGATTATTTATCAAAAGCCATGGTGGTGCAGTGGTTAGAATACAGTACTGCAGACTAAATCACTGCTCAGTCCAGGAGTTTGATTCTGAGCGGCTCAAGGTTGACTCAGCCTTCCATCCTTCCGAGGTCGGTAAAATGAGGACCTAGATTGTTGAGGGCAATATGCTGACTCTGTAAACCGCTTAGAGAGGGCTGTAAAGTACTGTGAAGCGATATATTAGTCTAAGTGCTATTTTTATACCAAATGTTCCTTCTGATTAGAAAACTGTGAGGTGCTGAAGAATCAGTGCCATGAGTTACATTGTATATATTGAACTGCTCTGATTAACATCTTGGCAATAAAATTGAAAGGATCATTTCCCAAACAAAGTACTTTTTGAAGCACAAAGTTCTTTTATAGGGAAAAGGTATTTTTAAATCAATAGTTTCTTATCCCTAAAATTATCTATTGTGGTTATTATAGAACCTCAATTCCTGATGCCTTCTCTCCCTAGTCTTTCAAATGCAGGCACATAGGAAATGGTAAAATCTATCTTGCTTTCTGCCAAAATTCCCTGGAGCAGATAACTGGACAGTCCTACCATTTTCAAAATAATATCTTCTTTAGCCTTCCAACTGAATGGTTGTGGTTCATTTTTGCATTCTAAAGTGGATGAAACATTAAGATTTATGCAGCCCATTAAAACCTGGCTCCTAATCTTTGTCCTTATGTACTCCTCCTTAATTTCCCATTAGATGACACAGCCACAAAAGTAGGTTTCCATTTTTTAGCATATTTTTCTCCATTAGCAAAGCAAATCAGAGTAAATTATTTTTGTATTAGATTACATTATGGAAAGTATATCTCTCAACAGCAGGAAAGTCTGATGTCTTCTAGGACTCACAAGGGCACAATGGTGGCTGCCAACAAAAATGTAAAGTAATACAGATTCTTATGAACCATGAAAATAGTATATTACAATTTAAGTAGTAACATTTAAACCTTAGAATGAGAACAACAAAAACACCAACTGGGAATTTGACATGTTTGCATATATACATAGTTTCTGAGGTCTGTGGTCTCAGATCGGAATTTTAAGCTGGAAAGAAGCCTAGACATGAAATCAGAAATCCACAAACAAATTGGAAACACTATAATTTTCATGAAACCTTTTATATTCAGTTTCTGCTTTTTTTCTTTAATCATAGATCAACGTGGTTGCAACTGTATCAGTACATATCTCTGTTTAGATCTGAAAAAGATCCCTTCCTTGCTTGTTTTCCTTTTAATTTTGTTTCCTATAGAGACTCTTCTCAATAATGTCATGGCAATATTCAGTTACAGAAAGATTAGTGAGCTTTGGTGTTGTTGCTGTGTACTGAATTGAGAAAAGACAATGACTTGCTATACAGGCCATTTGGAGCTCCTTAGCTTGCGTCATGCCATCTCCCAGTTTGAATTGCCAAAATTATGTAGGCAAACTGATGATTTAAAAAAGAGGGTTTTTTTTTTGTTTTAACAGTAATAATGTGGCTGCATTTAGCCACTCATAGGCTTAGAATACTATTTTTACTTTTAAAACTTCTTTAAAAAGAGGCAAAATTCCTTCTCCTTGGCCTCCCTGGTGATCTCATTATATCACTGTGATACTTTATGGTGCTCAGCAAGAACCTCTTCCTAATAACTTAAAAGAAAACTTTATCATTTGAACTCAAAGAGTTTGTCCATCTTTTATTTGATGGAAACTATGAACTGGGCCCAGAATCTCCGAATAATGTTCTGCTCTAGGTATCTGCAAAGGGAAGGTAACTGTTGTCATTTTTCTTCAAATTATTCAAAAGAGTTAGGTGGACTTTTTAAACTAGGCAGGAGATAATTCAGGACCTGCAAAGCAAAGAGGCCATTAGGGAAAATAATTTGCAAATGTTTCTATTGGCTCAAAGTATTTTTCCATTGGGAGAAGGTCACCTTTGAATTCAACTCTCTTATATTTAGCCTGGAAAATACATTTGTTCAAAAAAGCATTGTGTGTGGGGACCTTTTACATATTTACACATTAACATTGGTTTATGCTATGGACTATTAAATCAAGTATTGAAAAACTCTTGGGTTGCAGAAGAGATGGTGCAAATAGTCCATATAATTGTGCTTTCAATCAATACAGAATACAGTTCTATTGTTAGAATCGGTAATCAATTTTGAATTTAAGATTGTGATTGTTGTGTTGGCTAATCCCCAAGCAAATATGTGTAAAATTTTGCTATTAGGATGGAGAGATACAGGCAGCTCTTCCTCATTGATATTATTGGAGTTTTTTGTTTAAATCTAACTGCTATGGGAGAATGATAAGGTAGGAAGGAGACATACAGAGACAAAAGAGAGAGAGAGAGAGAGAGAGAGAAGAGGAACAGGGGAAAAAATAGAGAGAAAAATTTCACTTTTTGGCTCCAGTCTCATTTCTGAACCTCTGCATCCCTGAGGATGCAGGCAAGACAATATGGTCTTCATGGGCCACAGAGAAAGAGTTTTACTTCTATATTAAATGACAGAGTCCATTGAAAATAGTATCACAGAATAAAACATATTTAGAATCTTCTTCATAATCCACCAATAATTTCTCTTGCTACACCTTATTTATCCATAGCATTATGCTATCATAATTCTGTTGAATGTACATGTATATGTAATATCAGGAAAACTGGGACTGAAAAAAATAAGCAAAATTAAAACAAATGTGTGTAGTTCCATACCTACACTCACTCATCTAACTCTACTAAGGGATTAGGACTGGGACATTGGAAACAAATTTGAGAGAAAAATACACAAAATATTGTTTAATTTTTTTAAAAAATCAATGTTATGCTTTATATATTACACCTAGATCTAGGTATATGCCAAGAGTTGTTGATTTATACCTTAAATCTGTTCCTTTGCAAATACCAAGCACATATCTGCATGTACACTGACACAGAATAACAATATTCAAGGTACGCTTAAGCAAACCTATTCTCTCTCTCAATTGTTTTGAGTTACTAACTTAATCTCTGCACAAAAATAGTTCACAGTAAGGATACTATGAATAACTTATAGAAAATAGTTTCCTTAATTTGATTTGAAATGAAAGAAGGGCTAACCCATCCCAAAGAGCAGGAAACTAGACTGAAGGCAGACCAGCAGGAAAAGTGGTGGTTTTGAAATAGTCCATGCTATAACATAAGGAAGCATCCTTGTAATTTAAAGCATTTCCTGATGAAGAAGTAACCAACTCGTCTTCCTGTGCTATTATCATATTCTTAAGAATTTGCATTGATGTAACCTATCTGTCGGCTATGCTTGAACTGGGTAGCTAATGATAAAGTAGGAAGTCTATTGAGTAAAGAAGGACTTACTTGGGATGTGCAGTTTGGTGACTAATAACCGAACTATTGTTTATTTAATGTTTCTATTTTGGTAGAATAGACGAGCTATGCAAGTTCCATAACATAATGCAATACCTTAGCAATAACCATAAAAAAACACTAACCTTTTTGGATCTTTAGCTTTCCCCTAAGATTCTACATTCGTGAGTATGATTTCTTGAGATTTGGTTCTTTCATAGAACTCACAATATGTCCCATAAGACCACTGAGTTGATTTGACAGTTTCATTGTATATTAATTATTGAAATATGATATTTAAATCATAATTTTAATTTAATGGGCAGATAAGCATACCTCATCACTTTTAGAATTTCTAAATTGCTAGATATATTAAACTTTTGTCAATGCTATGTATCTGTATCTGTAATATATACCGTATTTTTCGGAGTATAAGATGCACTCCCCCACCCCAAAAGAAGCTGAAAATTTGGGTGCATTTTATACTCTGAATGTAGCTTTTTTGAAGCTTTTTTTCAGCCCTAATGAGGCGCTAGTGAGTGAAGAGATCTTCCAAGCTTGCTTTTCTCATTGCTTCTCTCTCCAAAGATCAGCTGTGCTTTAGAAGCTGTTTTTTATCCCCAAGTAGGGGATAAAAAGTGTGCGTGCATGCTCAAAACCAGCAAACTAATGTGCTGAAGCTGATCAGACTAAGGACGCTAGCCAAATCTACCTGGTAGGCAGATTTTTTTTTCCTATTTTCATCCCCCAAAACTAAGCTGTGTCTTATACTCCCGTGTGCCTTATATTCTGAAAAATACGGTATGTATGTATATATATATATAAGACATTACATTATTATGGTATTATTATTATTATCCCAGAAACATAAATCTGATTAAAGTTTCAAATTTCTAAGATGCTGGGGAGTTCCAGGAGATTGAAAACAGGAACACATGCTTCATGTAGTATTGTTTCTGGAGAAACACATAAAATGTTCAGCTAGGAAATGTACTAGGTTTAATTTCTGGTTGTGAATAGGCCAATTCTCATTGTACCCTGCTCTTACTTCATGTAAAACTAGTGAATTATGTGTAATTTTAGCCTTTACTTTTACTTCTGGTTGGACATGAAGATATGTTTTCATTTATAATCTTATTGAGATGCACACCAGGGGTGGGTTCTAAAATTTTTACTACCGGTTCTGTGGGTGTGGCTTATTTTATGGGCATGGCTTGATGGTCATGTGACAATTATTTAGGATTTAGCAGAGGTACTGGTCTACCAGGCTTTTAACTGCTTGCAGAGCTGTACCGATCTACCCATTTATTTTTTGCAGGCCCTGGTCTACCCATTTATCTTTGCAGGCACTGATCTACTCATGTATTTTTGCAGGCACTGATCTACTCGTGTATTTTTGCAGGGACCGGTCTACTCATTTGTTTTCTTTTAACAATTATCAGCTGTAGGGCGGCCCTTTGAAGCCCTGTGGCAAGAGTTTAAACAGTTTTTTTTCCCTCTAGCCATCAGCTGGGACTCAGGAGGTAGCAATAGATTGGGGGTGGGGCCAAATAAAAGGTAATAATAACATGGGGGGTGGGGGGGCGGGGGGCAGGGGGGCAGAACCGGTTCAGTGACGTCATATCGTCACCGCTACCGGCTTGGGAGAACCAGGCCGAACTGGGAGGAACCCACCACTGATGCACACCATGCCTTAGAGTCAGACATGACTTTTTAATAAAGTTTGATTTTGTGTGTCTGTTGTGAGATTGGTCTATTGTATGAAGTTAATAGGAAGGGGAGATGAAGAGTTGAATATAGCCACAGACTTTCATGCTAAAAAATGAGATAGTTCCATTATAGAAATTATTTCACAGGTAGTGACACTAGGTGGGCTATCAAAATGTTACCATCAGAGGTAGTATTCAGAAGGTTCTGACCAGTTCTAGAGAACCAGTAGCAGAAATTTTGAGTAGTTCAGAGAACCGGTAAATATCACCTCTGACTGGCCCCGCCCCCATCTATTCTCTGCCTCCCAAGTCCCAGCTGATCAGGAGGAAATGGGGATTTTGCAGTAACCTTCCCCTGGAGTGGGGTGGGAATGGAGATTTTACAGTATCCTTCCCCTGCCACGCCCACCAAGCCAGGCCCACCAAGCCACACCCACAGAACTGGTAGTAAAAAATTATAAATCCCACCATTGGTTACCATATAGAGGACTTGGCATTAGGGTCTGAAGACTAAGAGACTGTCACTGCGTTATTTTATTTACCAGCTGAGCTCATTATTTCTGGACTGTCAGACTCTCCGTAGCTTTGCCAACTTCTTATCAGTAAGCTACGTGTTTCCGTATCCACCCACATTCCTTCACTTGCTTCTCACACTCTTTCCTTTGTTCTCTTGCCAGAGGTCCGGCTCAGATAGCCGGCCCGAATTACTTTCAAAAATGTAACAATTAACTTTTCTTAGTTAGTGAGGTGTTTTATTTTCTTTATAACAAATAAATGAGTTTTAATTAGAAACCTTCCTTCGCGTTTCTTTATCAGAATAGTGCAACTTGGAATAAGCCTCGATTCATCTCCTCCTTTAAACCAGGGTAATTAGTCCCAGAGCCAAACATGGGATTAATAAATGCCCTGACATTCTGGTAGCACGAGGATGGTCTGATTTATGGCTTTTTCCTTGTTTTTGTTACTTCTGACAAGAGCGCATAGGCAATTAGTTTTTAGCTACTGAGGTACGCTAATTATATTGCTGAGATGCCGAAACAGAAGAAAAAAAGGCAAAGTGAAACCAAGACCACTCTTCGTAAATGATTTGATTGATCTTTCCAACGAAGAGGTGGCAGACAGGAGGTTTCCAGATTTCCAGCCCCTTACTACAGCCACACGCCTGGAACAAGAAAAAGCCGTGGGAACAGAAATGGAGACAGATAAGACAGAAGCTGTTTTTGAAGATGATGATTTACGACTGAGGTCAGTAACATTTTCTTCTGATCTTCCAAGCTCTGAAAAAGTCTCCCCAGAACCTTCTGAATTTGTAACACTCGGTGCAAGGACTGCTGAGCAAAATTACTCCCACGCAGAGAGAGAAACAATTCATTATTCTCCTCGAAGCTCTAAGCTCACCCTGGATGAGCTAGCCATGAAAGCCTACCGTATAAAACTCTATGAACAGCAGCTATCCCAGGCAAAAATGGCTATATCTATGCTTGAGCAAGATATGGGAGATAACTTAAATTTTTCAAAAAGCGCCATATTGTCTTCTTGCTCAGAGCCAAAGACACTCCCCCTGGTGGATTCTGTGTCAGGCCAATTAAGGCAGAGAGCACTGCATACGTCACATGAAAGTCTCCCTGATCAAGTTACACATGTCTTACATAACCACTCCTACTCTAAAGCATACAATGCCCCGTATGCATACAATGCCCCATCTGCTGGCAAAAGTAATTTACTACAGGAAGCTGAAATGCCACAAGTGTTTCCACAGGCCCAAACTCAAACACCCCCTGGCGGTGTTGGTGTCTTTTTAGATGGAACACAGCAAAGGCAAATGACTGCATCTCCAGCAGGTCATGCCAATATTGCAGCTCAAGCACAAATGGCAACTGGAATACAGCAGATTCCAGTGCATCAGCCACAGCAGCTACAAATGCCTGCATATGTGCCCCAGCCACAAGTGCAAATAGGGCCACCTCCTGGCCCACCTCCAATGGCACAACCAAGACCATTTTTAGGTCCACAACAGGCACAGCAAATACCACAGGCATTCCTGCCAGCACAGCCAGCGTACCAAATGCAGGCTCCTTACCAGGCATTTTCTGTCTCTCCACTAACTGGTGAGTCAAAACTAAAAATGTCTGAACTCCACGGTTCGAGATTGAAACCTGGTGAACAAATTGGAGGACATTTGACCAAACTGAAAGGTCTGAGAACAGAATTGAGAGAAAGAGGCCATAACATTGAAGATATTCAAATGATCAGCATCATTATTAACCCTTTGAATTATGAATGGAAAGATGCTGTTACAAAAATTAACCAAGTCCCAATTGCTCAATGCACAGTGGACAATGTCTGTAGACTTTTAATTGAAGAAGAGGCATTCATGTTGGCCACGCCACACCTGAGAGGACCACCCGCATCAAGAGCTCCAGCTAAGCGCCCCTTCCGAGGAAGGACCTACGCTCCAAGGATGCCAAGATGCAACACCTGCAATCGTGTGGGACATGCCACCCGGGATTGTCCCCAATGAGTTCCAGCTCCCGTCACGCACCAGCCCAGAGGAACAGATTCCAGAGGCAGAGGCAGAGGCGGAAGACAAGGTCGTCGTGGTCCCCGGCGTGATCCACAAACTCCACTCGCCACATTGGCTTTAACCAATGATCCACAACTTCAGCCAGAGTACGACAGACGACTCCTGTGGACTTTGGACAGTGGTGCAGCATTGCATGTCACCTACAGAAAGGAACTTTTCACTGAAATGCACGAGCCTGAACCAGAACTACGTGAACTTTATTCTTTTTCAAATCATCCTTGTCAGGTCAAAGGAAAAGGAACTGTTTATGTTGAAGAGCTCGATGCATTCATTCCTGATGTTTATTACATACCAACAGCAACCAGTAACTTGCTTAGTCAGTTTCACTTGTCTAGAATGTTAAAGTTCCAAGTTCACCACCTTGAAAAAGCAAGTTACATAGTTAAAGATGGAGATATTGTTGCTGAAACCATATTAATTGGTGGTGTTTATTACTTAAAGCCAAAGCCTAAACCACAAACACAGGCAAATATGCAAACTCCAAAAAGGGAATGCACAGGCCCAGAGAGAGATGCTCCAGAGAGAGATCCTGTTGCTATTCCAAAGGCTCCTAAAGCCAACAAAAATAGAATTGGTAAACAGGTTGCTCAGAGCAAGCCTGAGGTTCCGCATAAAAATGTTAATGTTGAGAATTCACTAACTGGTAAACCTTTGCATTCCAGGTGTATCCACAAATGGCATAGAAGATTGGGGCATGCCAGTTTCCGTGTTCTTAGGAAGATGCCGGAGTTCGCAAAAGGTTTGGATCTAAAGGGGTGTAAGGTGTTTTTGGATTGTGCTGTATGCAAGAAGGCCAAATCCAAAGCAGCAGCCATTTCCAAACGCGCTACACGCCTGTCAACACGCATTTTTGATTTGGTTCACATTGATATAGTTGGTCCTTTCCCACCATCATTTGGTGGTAGAAAATATTTTCTAACAATTGTTGATAATTACTCTAGATATGGATATGTGTATCCTATGAAAGAAAAATCAGAGACTTTTCAGATCTTTAAAGACTTTGCAACCCTTGTTTCTACCCAACACCAAGTTCGCATCGCCAGAATCCAGAGTGATCGTGGTGCCGAGTTCATGTCTCAGCGTTTCCAGGACTGGATGCGTAAGAATAGAATTATTCATCAGACTTCACCCCCTGACACATCGGCTCACAACGGAGAGGTACTGCAAACCATGATGCGTTGTCTCCTAGAAGACGCCAACCTTGATATGATATACTGGGGTGAAGCTATAAAATATGCAAATTACATTGTCAACCGTACTTGGAGCAGTGTAACAAATCAGACTCCTTTCTTCATGTTGTATGGCTACAAGCCCAATCTTAAAAACATCCATATTTTTGGTTCATATGCTATGGTGAACATTCCCTTAGCTCAAAGAAGAAAAGGAGGTCCAACAGCAAAGAGACTGAGATTTATGGGTATTGATGATAATTCAAAATGGAGCAAATTTATTGACTCTAAACATGCAATTGTGATTTCCCAATCTGCTAATTTTGAGGAAGATATTGACTGGTCCAGGATTCATTCCAATGATCCTGGAGTTTATTTTCCCAGAGATGATACTGCTGATGCCACGCAGATTGATGATCAAGATTCCACTGGTTCTTCTCAACCCGATGTTCCGTCTTCGCAAGCCGCGGATGCTGACGCTAGCGACGAAAGTGAGGACGAGGACGAAGCAGAAGAAGACTGGACAGTTGTTCCGAGACGTTCCAAGAGGGCCACAAAAGGGATCCCTCCACAACGATATTCTTGGCAACTGACAAAAGCACCCTTGCCTTTGATTTGCAATGTCACACTTCCACCTGATAATTTCACACAAATCAAGCAGCTCCCTGATTCAGAGCAAGACAAATGGTATGATGCAATGCAGGTTGAAATGGACAGTCTAAAGAAACTTAAAGTATTTACACCTGCAAAACCTCCAGCAAACAAAAAGATCATTGGCACTCGATGGGTCTATAGAATCAAAAAGAAACCAAATGGTGAGTCACTGTACAAGGCCAGACTTGTAGCTCAGGGTTTCGCTCAACGTTATCCTGAGGACTACACAAATACTTACTCACCGACAGTCAGAACTGAGAGTGTAAAAATTGCTTTAGCAACTGCAACTATCCTTGGTTTAGAAGTTTTCCAATTTGATGTTGACACGGCTTATCTACATGCAGACCTAGATGAAGAGATCTACGTGAGAAGTCCTCCAGGATTCCGACAGCAAGAAGGGGATACCTGGTTCCTAAACAAAAGTCTCTATGGTCTGAAACAATCTGGTTTAATGTGGTACTTATGTCTTACTGACAAACTAAATTCAATGGGCTTTATTAAGTCCGAAACTGATGAGTGCGTGTTCACAAAAAGATCTAACAATGCATATGAGATAGTTCTTGTTTATGTTGATGATATTGTTTATATTGGTCCAAATAAGCAAATGAGTGAAATTTTTGCCAAAGCTTTGCAGAGATTCTTCACATTGAAATCATTAGGTCACATTAGCACTTATTTAGGTGTTCAGATTGAAAAAACACAGAAGGGGTTTAGTCTTTCACAAGAAGATAAAATTGAACAAGTTTTGCATCATTGCAACATGAAAGATGCTAACACAACAAAGACACCCATGCAAACAGATTTTCACAACTTGACACAAGAAGAAAGTCCTGAGTTCGAGGATCAAACACTTTATCGTTCAGTCATTGGGTCACTATTATACATTAGTAGTTGGACCAGACCCGACATTGCACTTAGTGTTAATCTCTTATCACGACACGTAGGTAAGGCAAAACAGTTTCATTGGACATGTATTAAGAAATTACTGAGATACCTAAAATACACTAAACATTTGAAGTTATTGTTAGAACCAACACATACTGATTATGCAGAATTATGTTGTTATGCAGATTCTGATTGGGCAAGTGATAAGAAATCACGCAAAAGTACTTCAGGTTATATGATGTTCTTAAATGGATGTCCTGTTTATTGGCAAGTACGTAAACAGAATTTTGTTTCTTGTTCATCTACTGAAGCCGAATATGCTTGTGTTTCAGATGCATGTAATTCTCTAACTTGGTTTGATGCTTTAGTCACAGATATCTGGACACACCCGATCCAACCGATCACCGTGATGGAAGACAATGAATCGGTGGTTTATATTTCTGAATCTCATTTCACAGGTTCTAGGTCCAGACACATTGACATCCGTTACCAAAACATAAAGCATTTAGTGAAAAAAGGTTTTGTCAAAATGCAGTATGTATCTACACATGATCAAATTGCTGATATGCTCAACAAACCACTTCCAGCAGCTCAACATGAGTATCTGCGTGAGAAGATGTGCCTTATTTGATGATGAACTGATATTCGCTCAACTGGCAAAGAAGGGGAATGTCACTGCGTTATTTTATTTACCAGCTGAGCTCATTATTTCTGGACTGTCAGACTCTCCGTAGCTTTGCCAACTTCTTATCAGTAAGCTACGTGTTTCCGTATCCACCCACATTCCTTCACTTGCTTCTCACACTCTTTCCTTTGTTCTCTTGCCAGAGGTCCGGCTCAGATAGCCGGCCCGAATTACTTTCAAAAATGTAACAATTAACTTTTCTTAGTTAGTGAGGTGTTTTATTTTCTTTATAACAAATAAATGAGTTTTAATTAGAAACCTTCCTTCGCGTTTCTTTATCAGAATAGTGCAACTTGGAATAAGCCTCGATTCATCTCCTCCTTTAAACCAGGGTAATTAGTCCCAGAGCCAAACATGGGATTAATAAATGCCCTGACAGAGACTACTAGAGGGGAGGTTTGAGATCCTCACATTCCATTTTATAGATTCAGTTGTCCATTACATAAGATAACAGGGATTGTCCTTTCAGTCAACATATATGAGGTTACGCTGTTGTGCCAAACTACAGGCCACAATATGTGGTATCAGAATGTGAACCATAAGGCAATTCAGAAATGAATATCTAGATGATATTGCAGGAGATTGCAGGTAAGAAGCATCGAATTAAAGCTTTAAGAGAAAAATTAGAAACAGGTTGATTGATCTACAAGGAAAGCAACATAAGGGCCCTAGCCTGCATTTTGTGACCTTCCAGCATATCCAAAATCATTCATTAAAATGTGCTTTTTTGGTATCACATTTACACAAAGTTTAATATTTTATTTAACACTTTCACGTTCTTTTACTTTACATATCTAAAAATGCTCATTCCTGTTCTTGATAACCACAAAACTGAATATACCTTCTGCTAGCCTTACAAACCACAATAATTTTTGTATTGTTTTGTTTTTTGGCTGCCCATTTCACAATAGTGATTCTGGGCAGGGTATACAGTAAAGATTAAAAGCAACATTGACAAGCCACAGCCCATAATGGTTGAGGTGACTAACACATTCCTGTCATAAAACTTCATTAAGGTTTGCCTCAGTCCTCTTGGACAAATAATGTGTTCACACCAAAAGCTACATTTAAATTTTAAAAAAGAATAGTATAAATTAAAGGGAATGGGCATCAAGCTTATATTATCTCCAGCATGTCTCCAGTTTGTCCAATTCAGCCTAAGTAACAATACAGAGAAGTAGATTATTTTTTCTAAATTAAATACTTAAAGAATATGAAATAAAGCCAATGAAACACTCTTTACTGCCACCAAGCTACAGCTTAGAATGCTATTGGAAAAGGAATAACACACAACAGTTTGGCAGTTCAAAATAGCATGCAAGTCAGATTCTCTGGTTCCTATTAGTCTCTTCTATTAAAATCCTCATTTTAATCACGAGACTAGCAGGCAAGAACTATGCAGTGCTTTTCATGGTCAGAGTCACAAAGTAAACCTAGTGGAATTCAGGTAAAAGAGCACACTTAATGACAACTACTGTTAACTTGAAGGTTAGATATAGGGCTCAGACCAGAAGTGGGTTTCAGCAGGTTCTGACCAGGTCTGGAGAACCAGTAGCGGAAATTTTGAGTAGTTTGGAGAACCGGTAGTAAAAATTCTGACTGGCCCAGCCCCCATCTATTCTCTGCCTCCCAAGTCCCAGCTGATCAGGAGGAAATGGGGATTTTGCAGTAACCTTTCCCTGGAGTGGGATGGGAATGGAGATTTTACAGTATCCTTCCCCTGCCACGCCCACCAAGCCACGCCCACAGAACCGGTAGTAAAAAATTTTGAAACCCACCACTGGCTCAGACATATCTGGCATTCCACTTAGAAAAATTGCCACTGGTTTCCTTGGATTGAAGCACAAATATTACAGAAATCAGATACATAAAAGCATTGCACTTTTTTATTAACATACCTGCCATATTGCTTTTTGGCTGAGCAACTTTTTACAAAACATATTGTACATGAGCTAAGATCCAATGTGGAAAAGGAAAGTCTATTTTTCATATTTTGTGGCTTAGGAAAGCTTTTCTGAACCAAAATGAAAGATTGTCACATTCTCACTTTCAATTTTTTGACTTTGATGTTCTTGCTGTCAAATCAAAACTTCTGTATGACCATCATTTATACTTAGTATTCTGCTGGTAAGTAAACTGAAATGGGAAATGACTATTTTGTTCCAGGATGCCTTTTTTTGATGCGTTCATTTATTTTTCCAAGGCTACAAAAGAAACATGACTTTAAGGGACACAGGTGTTGGGAGTGTCATTTGGGTAATTGCTATAGATCATCCACATGGTCTTTTTCTTTCTCTGTTATTACTTTGGTTACATCCTATAATTGTGAATGGAATATTATATATGTCCAGCATTTCTTTTGGAGATGGTTTAGATTTTTCAAGGAATTTGCTCTTTGACCCCCTGATAGAAGATGATTGAAAGGACTTGGACATTTCAATTTTATTTTTTAACATTGCAGGCAAAATCTTTTCCCTGTGCTTGAAATGAGTGCACATATTGGACCACACACTATATTATTAACTCTTGGAAGAGCCTGCCAGTCAAGACAACTGATAAATAATGCAGAGTACTTACTGCAGGAATTGTTTATTTAAAGTAAAGGAGAAGTAATAGGGAGCCCATGGAAGTTACATGTCCTTTACATATTTTTTTTAAAGTTGACTTTGAATTTTTATGCTTGCTACAAAGAATTAATAATATAGAATGGAGTAACTAAAAATGTAACAAATATATGTCATGATAAACAGGTGGATATTGGATATATCATAATATTATATCTATCTGAAAAACTTTTTGAAGGTGTTTCTAATGAAACAAAAACCAATTTTCCCATTAAGATACTCAGAAAGGAGGAGTTAAAAATACTTTCCATCTCTGAAAATGTTCAGAATATTCCTGCTTGATATCAATATCTTTTGTCCAGAGTATCTTCCTAGATTGCAGTTGTCAGCAGAAGGCACTGGGTTCTAATAATTCCATTCCCATTTGGAGGGTTAATCACATGATTTTGTATTGGATGAGTATTTAGCATCTCTTTATTCTTAAGTCTGTTATTAGCATGAAACCTTTGGTAGAATCAATTTGGAAAATGAATCAATATGCATCTTCCACAAACAATGTACACCATCACTTTTATTTCTGTTCAAAATCTCTTTTTTCTTCTCTTCTTATCAGCAAACTTCTTAAAGTCTCTGTCTTCATGAAACACATTTTCTTGTGAAATTTTGTAATATGTTGATACCTATAGCTTGCTTTTATAAAATAATACATTGTGTTGAGTAGTTTGAATTGAGCAGCATTGTCTTTACTGGCCTTTTAACAGTGAAGTTTATTTCAATTGAATTGTATTCAGTTAAAGCCCTACATGTACAGGACTGCAGCCTGTCAACTTCAGCTGCTATTTGTATGAAGGACAAGGTGCAATTGGCTCCAATTATATAATGTTTCATCAGTAATGGATATCTTAGCAATAACACTTTTTGTGTCCAACAATAAAGGAATGACATTCTGCTGAGCTGTAGATAAAATAAGTTGCAGGAAGTTACAGATTTGGTATCAGATATCTTTGGCTATAGCTAAAAAAATTTAGCAGAGGTTCTCCAATGTTTTAGTTAGTTAAATTCTCAGCTAGACAAAAAGGTCTGAAGCAGGACCTATGTTCTATGTTCCCAGTGCCTCTGGGAACAATGGCAAACAGGAACACATCACAATGGCTTTAGAAGGAAGGAACTTAAGCTTCATTCATAAAATTTGAGATGGAATGTAATCCAGACAAGATTGCAGCACTTATATATTTCCTATCTCTGCGGGAAGTATTTGCTATTTGATAGTACATAATTATCACCCTTTTCATTTGGGCAAAAACGTATTTGAAGACATACCAGAGATGTCTGCCACTGTAGAGTCTGTAGGATGGCTGGAATCATTGTTGGTTTGATCAGCATTGATGGAAAAATGGAGACTAGACTGGTTGGAACTTTATATTATGCAGTATGATCATATCTATTACACTCAATGATAATATTGTTCATCAAACTAGAGCATGCCAAAGTCCTGAAAAGTATTCTTGAAATGCATTTAAAACATTTTTAAAATATTAAAAAAAATATTTTAGTGTTATTTTCATGTTTAAAGTCTACTCCCAACATAATGGTGGTTGGAAAGCAGAATTTTAAAGCTAGTTTTATTACCTTGTTTCCCCCCAAATAAGACCCAGTCTTATATTTTTTTGGGGGCTCCAAAAGACTCTGTCAAGGTTCTGACTAATGAATCCAAACAAATCAGAATTCTGAGACTGGAATCTTCCTGAAAGAACTTCTTTATTGGGTAAATCATATTGGCACTGTTAAATATAAAACTATTCCCCATGGTTTCTGTATAATTAAAATAGTAAATGATCCCCTCCCCAAATGTCACAGGTCACATTGTCCAATTAAGTTAATTGGCAGGCTCCTTAGGCACTCCTCTCTATCTTCATCTGGCACCTGTGGAGATGATCTTGGTTCCCACAAGATTGATTGGTATTGTGTCTGGCAATGCATTCCAACCTCCTTGCCTCCTCCTCCATACTGTGTGGCAACTGAGAAATGAGAAAATGGCTTTTGCCAGGTTCAGTGTGAAGTTGACAGTCGGATCTCCCCTAGTGACTGAGAAGTACCTGGAAAATATTAAGTATAGACAGATTAACTCCCTACTAGCCACCCCTCCCATCACCAGGTTGCTCCTTTGGCTTCTGGGGGGTTTTATTATGGAATTTCATGACTAACTTACGTGCTCTTAGGTCTTTACTCTTCACCCAGGTGGTCTGACAGGGGGTAACCCTTCCACTCACTAAGTATTGCAGTCTTTCTTTATATAGTCTAGAGTGATAAGACTTGGGACTACCTGAGCTACTGACCTCAGCTCCAATCCTATTGCTGGCTTCAATAATGGATGAACTTTCCCTAGCAGACATGGAAGTTTCAGTTCCACCGTGATTGGGTTGATGTTTTTATGATGGGGAAAGGTCCTATAAATTTAAGCCCCAGTTTTTTACAAGGTAACTTCAGTTTTAGGTTCTTGGTAGAGAGGTAGACTTTCTCTCCTATGTGAAACAGCCTCTGGGGGGATCACTTTTTGTCTGCTTGTTTTTTTGTGTTTCTGTGGTTTTTGTTAATGCTTGTTTCACATTTCCCCAAGCACTCTGTAGTGAGTCTACCCATTCTGTCAGACTCACTGATGAAGGGAGCTCCTGAGGGTACTTGGGCGTGGGAATGAACTCTACCCCTGTGGCTACCTTGAAAGGAGTAAGCCCGTGCTGCTGTGCATGGCATTGTTGTATGCCACCTCAGCAAAAAGCAGTAGGTCTGGCCAATTAGTTTGCTGGTAGTTGACATAGCATCTCAAGTACTATTCTACCATTGCATTCATTCATTCTACAGCCCCATTGGTACTCAGATGAAAAGCTGAACTAAGTGTTGTGGCCCCGCCCACTGAGCCTATCCCATCGGAGGAAGAAAGCTCCGAGCATGAGGAAGAGGAGTCAGCCAGGCCTCCCTCTCCAGGCCCCTCCCTTCTGGCACTGTCTCAGGTGCCGGCCGAGGGAGAGGAGATTAGCCGGGAGACAGGTGTCTCGGATGAGAGTGAAGGAGAGACATCATTCCTGGACGCACGCCTCCGAAGGCGTGATAAACGATTGCAGCAGCTCAGGAGGCGTGCTAGGGATTAGAACTGAGTCACTGGACCACACCCCAGAGACTATATAATAGAGGGTGGTGGCCAGTGATCCCTGTGACGAACAAAAATAAACCTTGGATAGTCACTAAAGCATCGTCTGGAACTGCTGAGAGGAATATTATTTTCTGTTGGACTCTTGTACGCTGAGTATATTATCTTTCTGTTTCTGTGGAAATAAAAGCACTTGGCAGATGGTGTGTATATCGCTGCCAAGTTGGAGATAAAGACCTGGGTGTGTGCCAAGTGCTTCCTTAACCCTCGGCTGGCTGTGTTTGTGTGTGTGTGTGTGTGTGGACGGGGACAGATCACTAAGCCCGTGGGAAGAGCCAATTAGCTTTATAAACTCCCTCTAGAATTTGGCCATAAATTGAACCCCTCGATCTGATATGATTCTCTTTGGGTCTCCATGCAGTCGGTAAATATGTTTTAGAAACAGTTTCGCCAGTTTATGGGCTGAAGGAAGACTATAAATGAGCAGGCTATAAAATGAGCCTGCTTGGAGAAAAGATCAATAACAGCCTCTCTCAAAGGCTCCCTAGCATTCTGTGTTCCACTCTAGTGGTTGGCTGGGCCAAGGCCTGACCCCACTTTTCCCTGTCTTTAGCAGTTCAGTGTTCAGCAAGGCTGTCTTGGTGAAGGAGGGGATGAACTGCTGGTAAAAGTTTGCAAACCCAAGAAAGCCTTGCAGTTGCTTGTGGGTTTGCATTTCCAGGATGGCTTTTACTTTTCCTGGGTCCATCTCCACTCCTTCACTTGACACTCGATACAATAGATAGTCAGGGCGGGTCTTGTGAAACTCACATTTAGACAATTTAGCATACAGGTTTGCAGCCAGGAGTTTTTTGTGTACCTGGTGAACCAGTCTGATGTGCTCCTCCATCGTTTAGGTGAAGATGAGGATGTCGTCTAAATAAACTAGGACCCCCTTATACAAGAGATCATGCAGCACCTTGTTAATCAGCTGTATGAATACAGCAGGGGCCCTTTGGAACCAGAAAGTCTTTCACTCATCCCCCTTTTTAATTCCCAGTCTATAGTATGCCTTAGGTGCAATTTAGTAAAGATTTTTCTCTTTGCCAGGTGGGCCAGCATGTCCTAAATTAGGAGAAGGTACATCAGGGCTGTCAAACTCAATTTCATTGAGGGCTGTATCAGGGTTATGTTTGACCTTGGGGGGCAGGGGTGGGTGTGACCAGCTCGACATCACTTGTGCCTGGGACGCCTATGGTGACCCAAGTGCTCTGCCAGTGAAAATGGGCTCCTGAGCTCCATTTCACAGCTGTGATCGCCTCCTGCAATCCTCTGCCAGTGAAAACAGAGCTTGGGAGTGCTGCCTGCAGCCCTCATGTGATCCATTTTCAGCTGTGATGGCCTTCTGCAACCCTCTGCCAGTGAAGATGGCACTCAGGAGGGCCACATGCAGAGGCCAGTCTTCATTGTTTCCAGGGTGGCCCTGCGGGCCAGATCTAAGCACCCTGTGGGCCAGATCCGGCCCCCGGGCCTTGAATTTGACACCCCTGGGGTACATGTTCTCCATACACATTTCATTTATTTCCCTAAAATCAACACATAATCTCATCATCCCATCCTTCTTTCCTTTGAACAGCATGTGGGCCGCCATGTGGGACTTTGCCAGCTGGATGAAGCCCTGGCTAGGTTTTTGTCGATGTACTCCGTTAATTCCTTTATCTCCCTTGGGGCCATGGAATACATCTTTGGCTTAGGAAGTTTTGCTCCCTACAGGATCTCAATCGCCCAGTTGGTAGAGCAGTGAGGGGGGGAGCACATTACATTCTTTCTCACTGAACACCTCTGCTAGGTCCCAGTATTCTTTAGGAATGAGCTGGGTCCCTGGTGGTCACTCCAACATGGGTTTCAGAAATTCATTCTCTTTATTTCCCGCTCTCCGATGGACAGCTCCTCTCTCAGGTTTGCTTTGAGGGGGAGAGGGCCTTTTCCTAGTCTCATTTTCCCCTCTCCCCCTTCCCATCATATTGTTGGGCCCCATTTGTCTAGCCAGGACAATCCAGAATTACTGCCTTAGTCATTTTCGGGACTATCACAAAATGGATAGTCTCACAATGCTGGCCCATCTTTAGCCACATTGGCTCAGTTAGGTGTGTCGCAGAGCATTCTCCTATTAGTGATCCGTAAACCTCCTAGAACCTCATGGCTTGGGGCAGTTTCTTTGCTCGGACCTCCAGTTTTAGCACTGTCAGCAGGCTAATTAGGCACTGGGTGCAGCCTGAGTCTATTAGGTCATCCACCTCTCCCTGGACCCTGACTTTGGTGCCATGATTTTTGCAGGGATGGTGAAGGGGCAGATGGCTTCAATTACCATTGGGTTGCCTTTGTCTTCATCTTTGCTGTCAAATGGGGCAAGTTGTTGGTCCCCTTTGGTCAGAGTTCCCTCTCCCTCACTTGAGGGGGAGGAGACCTCAAAGGCCTGGTGCACCAAATTCGACTTCTCCCAACACTTCCACTGTGGCTTTTTCGGTTTAGTCGAGGCAGATTGCTTCTTGGTGGGTGGATGATGGGTGCTAGGCATTTGGCTACTCGATCACCTAGCTAGCTGCATTTGATGGCGGCCCTGACTGGAGCAATGGGAGAGCTAGTGGACAGAGTCATGATGGGCCTCCTTCTGAACCGATACCTCTCCTAGCTCTGCTTCAGTTTCGACTAGGGCATGCCACACTTCTTACATTGCTTCAGCTCAAGGTCTAGCGCTATGGCCATCTGGTACCATTTGTGGATTCATTCAGGGATTCCCCAGTAGATGCAGGCTTGGAGCAGCTTTCAGTCCAAGCCCTCCTTGAAGTGGTAGACCAGTAGCCACTCCAGCCACTGCCTCAGCTTGCTGGTGACCATGGAACTCCCAAATGTATACTTTTGCGGTCAGCCCTTCTGCTTCAGATCCTGGATCTCTGCCTCAGCTTGCAGGGCCTAGGACTCATCCTCGAATCTGGCTCTTAGCTTCTCCAGGAAACTGTCAATGTCCCTAGCTCCAATGCATCCTCACTGTGGAGCCTTGTCACCCACACCATGGCCTCTCTGGCCACTCTGTATTCATCATCACCACTGTCGGGTAGGCTAGAGCATAATGAGCCCACACCTGATTTAGGAAGAACGCTAACTTTTCCAGGTCCCTATCAAAAGTGGCTTTCATTGGCAGTGGGTCCTTCGGTGGAGGGGAGGGTCATCTACCCAGGGAACCACTGGGGCCTGGATAGTAAGACCATGGTTGAGATCCAGGCCATCCAGGGGAGAACTGATGTTGCCTGGCCAGGCTCACCACTCGCTGCTGCCGCTGGGGACTTCGCCTTGGCCCTGGACTTGCCACTGCAGCTGGCTGGGGAGGCAGGCTAGCTGCTCAGGCTGCCACGGCTGGGCTTGGGCTCTGATGGGCTGGAAGGGGCTGAGCCATCCAGATTGTGGTCTCCATCAGTGGCTCAAATCTGTCCACTCCTCAAATCTCTATCTGGTCAAACCTCTCTCTTAGCCGCTTGACTGAGGGGCTGTGGGTAGTGGTCAGATACCTCCATTCCTCCTGTTTGTCCCACTCAACCATCCTCTTCACTCTCCATCTCAGGAGGGGGCAGCCAGTACCTGAGGAGACATCAAAGGGAACTCCGCTTTGGCAGCTTTTGGCATCCTCCTGTGCCAGGCTTCCCCCTCCACTTGATAGAGTTCCCCAGTGGCTAGGGTTCCTCCCTATGCTGCTTGACCTTCAGTCTTCTCTGTGCAGACTTTTGGTCTGACCGCCACCAGAGGAACTTCCTCCCCAGCTTGGCCAGCCAATTGTAGTCCACCAGCCAGGGCTGCATTAGGTTTGGCACCTTCCCCTTTCTCACCTGAGTTTTCTCCATCCTCCCAAAGTGACTGGATGGGCGGCTCCAGCTCAGTACCCCAGACGGTTGCCTTTTTCCAAAGCAAAACTTATGAGAGTTGGTTTAATGTGAAAGTTCTGATTAACGAACCCAAACAAATCACAACTCTGATTCAGGAGACTGGAATCTTCCTGAAAGGACTTCTTTATTGGGTACATCATATTGGCATGGTTAAATGTTAAACCGATTCTAAATATTCCCCACAGTTTCAGTATAATTAAAATAGTAAATGATCTCCTCCCCAAGTGTCACAGGTCAGTTTGTCCAATTAGGTTAATTGGCAGGCTCCTTAGGCACACCTCTCCATCTTATCCAATACCTATGGAGATGACCTTGGTTCCCATGACATAGATCGGTTTGTGTCTGGCAATGCATTCACCCGCCATCTGCTTTACTTGCCCATGGTATCAATCGGGCAGGCAGCCATGTGGCATGTCCAGCAGACTGGATCACATGTCTCCCTCCATGCCTCTATCTCTGCCTGCTGCTTGGAGGGCTGGCCCAGCGGTCGCAGTGCTCAGGCTCACCTACGCTGTATGGGCTGTGCAGTCCCAGAGTGACCACCTGTCCGCTCCATCCCACTGTCTTTGTTTGTCTGCAGCTGCAATGGATTGGGAGGCCTCACAGCACATCTAGTGGGCTAAATCACATGCTTTCCCCATGCCTCTGCCTCTGCCTGCTTCTTAGAGGGCCAGCCCAGTGGTTGCAGTGCTTGGACTCAGCTGTGCTACAAGAGCTGCTGCCAGACACCATTGGCTCCTGCATGCTCGCTGCCTCCTATGCTGGCAACATCAACTCACACAGGCCTGATGAACTTAACTGGGGCTTATTTTGGGGATAGGGTTTATATTAGGTGCACCCTAAAAATCATGCTAGGGTTTATTTTCTGGTTTGGTCTTATTTTCAGGGAAACACAGTATGAAAAATTTTCAGACAACATACAAATTATGGGGAAAAAAATAAAGAGTGGGATACTTTAATACTGTAAGTTAAACATTCATACTTATATATTTTTCTTTCTAATATGCACTTTCATAAATGCAGAGAAAATAACTGCAGAATAAAAACATGTTAATTTTGTTCCTTGATGCATATGATGTTTTATAATATATATACTGTATATATGTGTGTGTGTGTATCTGTTGTTTCCTATTATGAAAACATTCTATTTAAGTGATACTTATCTGTATCTTAATAAATAATTCAAAAAGGCTTACTTATAAACAGCAAGGTAATCTTTCTTGCTGACTCATGCTATAGGAATAATAACACTTTGTACTATTTTGTATACAGATATTCTGTACCTAGGGAGCTGATTAACTGAATTAGATTGTTGGATCACTTCATAATAGACAATACAATTGTTTCTGGTTCTGGGTAGCACTTCTCCAGATTCACTAACTTTATTTTCCCTACCACCACCACCCCTTTCCTGAAAAATAACAAGATTACAACCAGCAAAGGTGTTGTGACTTGGCTACATTTCTTCCCTCTTTTCTGCTTGGTTTTTTAGTTTTTGCAATCTAAGTATTCTTAAGAGAGACAGCACATTTACAGCAGGGGTGAAATTTATCTATTTTCCTTACCAGATCGGAAGCGCATATGCACATCACATGCACACGCACACCTTCTGCACATGTGCAAAACCTTCTGGGAATGCGCAGAAGGTAAAAAAACATTACTTCCTGGTTAAAACCAGGAAGTAATGACACCCAGGTGGCGATCGCTACCAGATCACTGAACTACAGGGAAAAATTGTTACCGGATCAGGCAATCCAGTCCAATCCGGGAGCATTTCACCCCTGATTAACAGGTGTCCTCACATAAAACTGCATTATAAAATTCCATCTTTGAGCAAGAGCTTTTCTCGCAAACTCTCCCACTGGATCCTTTTCCCATCAGGATAATTCAGCTGGGGATGTGTCACCAATTTAGCCATTCCAGGCTAATAGCAAATGCTAGCGTCACAGCAACTGTTTCTGAGGGTACCTTGGTTAATATCATCACTATTTATTAAAAGTATTTATCTTTATGTTAAGCTAATATGCCTGTGCAATTAGAATTAAACAAGAGTTGGATTTTTATCACACACTTCTACAATTACCTGGAATTCTGAAATATTCTATTCAGCAGTCCTTATCCCCACATGGCTACTTTCTGGTTGTAAAATGTAAATTTCTAATGCTCAGATACATTTTTTGCAGTACTTCTGTTATCCTTTTTCCATCCCCAGTTCTTAAAAATGTTGCCCAAATTTTCATTTTCTTCCCTCTCGTATTTATTCAGCTGTCACTGTTGTACAAAGTGGAATGGCAAAATGTCAGGTCTTGTCAAGTGTTGATGTATATTTTCTTTGCTTTATTTATTAGTTACATTTATGACCCATTTTCCTTCAAGACCTCCAGGTGGCAGAAACATATTCCCTCTTTCAACTTTTTCTGACATCGACCTTTGACTGAGAGAGTGTGATTGACTCATGGCACTTCCATAGCTGAGTGGGAACATAAACCTCAGCCTTGTCAGTCCCAAGCCTACAGCTTAAAAAGTAAGTTATTTTACTGTAACAGGTGTTTGGACCTTGGTATTCAAAAGGAGATATGCAGGATAAAAACTTGTTCACACTTCACATACCACTGAAGAAAAGATCCTCCTTCACTGTTTGTGAATCTGGCTTCTTGTTAAATTGTGGGATTACCTGGCCAATGAATCCTTCTCAGCAATTTCTGTTGTAACAAGAATAGGCATTTTCATGATTACCTTTCTATTTAAATATTTATAATTAAACAGCTAGAGAAACTGAAAATGCGGAAATTAAAAGTATCTGTTCAGGAGGCAATCTGTAAATTGTTCACTGAAATGTTGCTTTGCGCTTTAAAAAAAGTGCAGGAATCTCATAATTAATAATTGACAACAATTTAAGTGGATTTCAGCTTACTTGATAATAAAGCACATTGCTGTCTTTTAATTCTGTTTTAGGAAGTCTAATGAAAAAAAATATTTAAAACATTTATATGACCACCTGTGTTATATTGAACTCTGGGTGGCTCTATTTTTTATTTTATTTTTCTATTTATTATTTATTTAGTTTATTTATTTATATAGCCACCCACCTTACTGACATATAAAGAGGTCTTCTCCTTCTCCTCCTTCTCCTTCTTCTCCTCCCCCACTCCTCCTCATATCCTTCCATAGAAAGCAAATTTGTTCTTGCCAGAAATAGGAACTAATTGATTGCAAAGAGTTTTTTAAATGCTTCTCAGGGTTGCATTCATCCCTTCAGCTACAGGCTGCCCATCTCAAATTAAAGCATTGCCTTATGTTATTACTTTGATTCTGCTGGCACTTTGCAGAAGTCATTTGAGCTTCATTACATATGACTACAGTGGAATATGTTATTTAAGGAAAAACCAGCTGTATTGTATAAAAAAGGCTCAAGGGATTTTCTTTAGCTGTGCTGTACATTGTCTTTCATAACCACAGTGGGAAATGAACACATGTCCAAATCAAATAATGGCTGAAGTGCTTTCCTCCTTTTTCTCTTTAACCTTCATTATTCCAGCTGGGGAAAATTAACCAAGTATTCTTGATACTATAGGCATAGCATTTTGTTAACATTCCCCTGCTAGGAGGTAGAGGTAATATGGGCAGGAATGTAGACAGAGTAAGACTGATATAAGTTTTAATCCTCAATTAGTTAACTCGTATATCAATCAGTCAGTTTAACAATGAGCCTTTAGTACCCTTCCAATTTTTTAGTATTTTAAATTTGTTCCCTTTTTCCCATTCTGCAAGTTACGAGAAAGAGTTCTAAGGAGTAATGCTTCCCTTGCTCTGTGTAAGCAGAGATCTCTGGACACACAATCTACTTTTGTAACATTTAGATATATTACAGATATCATTGTTGAGTTGAGTAAGACACCACTGAACTGCAATAGCTGAAAATGCTTTGGCCAGGCTATTTGACAATTTTGGGAATTGTGGCCTTCAAAGTATCTTCAGACTCACAGTAACAGTTCTCAGCTCAGTGCTCTCCTTTCTCAAAATTGTTTGATCAAAGGAGTGTCATATGTGTCCATTTTCATTTTAGGAATCATTATTATTATTATTATTCACCTATCTAACTATAGATATGCTATATATTTATATATAGATATATAAAATGGATATTTTGAAAAATACATTTTGAGAAACAGGCTAACTACCCATTTGGATTTCTTGTGCAGGTCTTGCTGAAGTTGCCAAAGTAATGAAATAGACAAAATTTGTATGTGAAAGTATGCAATCAGGAATCTAATGATTTGAATCAGAATTCTTTGGAATTTAATATTGCCTTTTAAAAACACAGTTCTAATGGACCAAGGTTAGCTACTTTGGAAAGCTCTTTTTTATACTTATGTAAGTTCCTTTTTACATAAGACATCCACTCTCCAAAGTAGATTAGGAAGGAGAGGCACAACAATAATATGGTTGGCACTGATTCTGTTGGATGCTTATCCTACGGTTGGGTAGGTAATATATAGAAAACTATGTTCTGTAACTTTAACTGCTACAAGATGACTAATCGGCTGTGCTAAGCAGACATAAAAGAAGGCAGGAAGTTCATTCACTTCTGCTCCTGCTATTAGAAGGTTGAAGTGCTGAAAGGAACTGTGTCTGTGTTACTGAAGAGAACTGGAATTGTAAGCAAACTATGTTTTTGTATTGAACCGTGATTATTTGAAGAAGTGTTATCTTTGTTTTGAGAAGCCAAGTTTGTTTTTTTACTACAGTAAAGACTGTTTATTTTTCTTTAAACGTTCAGAGTCTGTGAATATCTGTGTGTTTTGCTAAGCAACGTATCTATTCGCTGTCTGGTCCTTTGCACCACTTTGCAGAGGGCAGTTTTACCCTCAACAGATTCCAAAAAAATTTCAAGTCATTTTTTAATTTTTAAGCCAATATACTATTATTTATTTTACAAACAAACATTTTTCTTAACTGCTATGACCATGGTTAAAAGGTGCAGCAGTGGGGTGCATGGTAGGGATATATTCCAAATAATGTGTACACACAGGCACCAGAATTTACTGTGGTTTGGCAATCTGTAAAACTCTGCTCTAAATAAAAGGGAAAGAATGGAGAAAAAACAGCTAGTCCTAGTTTTTGTGTTTTTTTCCTTTTAATAGTCACTGAAGTAAACATGAAACCAACCAGGATTATTCTCAGTCCTTTTGTTTCTTGGGCTACTGTGCATGTGGGAACATTTTCAACATTCAGCAAATAGCTTAAAAAATATAATATGTATTCTGCACTATGATATCTACTCTGGAAATGGCTGTTATGACTTGATGTTTTAAACCAGGGGTATCAAACTCAATTTCATTAAGGACCGCATCAGGGTTGTGTTTGACTTCAGAAAGCTAAGGTGGTGGTGTGTGGCCATGGTCATGGTCATGTGGGCGTGGCTGGGGTGGGCGTGGCCATGGTGGGCATTTGACACAGGCTCAAGATGCATTTTCCCCCTTCTCTTCTTTCTTTCCACAGTTCTTTACTATAACTAATTTCCTATCTCCTCTACCAGATATTACTGGCAAATATTTATTACTTATTCTTCATACTCCACTAAACTTTTTATTTGTAAATTTATACCCCATTGTTTAATAGTAAATTGCTTTTCCAGGTGGAAAAGCTATTTATACTATTGTATTTTTATTATTCAACTAATAATAAAAATACAATAGCATAAATAACATAATACAAGATCTAACAGCAGAGGTAAATTTCCAGGATAGTAAATAGAAACTTTAGGATGTTGCTTGTTTTCTATCCAGATCAGGCACTTACTTGAGGCCACATAATTGTAATCCAGTCCAATCCAGTCCTCCTGCAGCACTCTGCCGGCCAAAAAACAGGACATGCAGTGGCCCCAAGCAGCCTCTGCGTGGCCTCTTTTCAGCCTCCCCAGCCTCCAACAGCACTCTACTGGCAAAAAAAAAATGGCAGAGTGCTGCTGGAGGCTGTGGAGGCCAAAAATGAGCCATGGGGGGCTTCTATGTGGTGTGTTTTTGGATGGCAGAGTGCTGCAGGAGGCTGTGGAGGCTGAAAAGGGGCCACACGGGGGCTGCGTGGGTCCTCTGTGTGGCCCATTTTCAGCTGGCAGAGTGCTGCTGGAGGCTGGGGAGGCTGAAAATGGGCCACAGGGGGGACACATGTGACCCCCCCCATGGCCTGTTTTGGCTGGCAGAGGCACTGCGAGCTGGTCCTTTGATATTTCCAGGCCGGCCCCACAGGCCAGTTTTAAGCATTCTGCAGGCTGGATTTGGCCCATGGGTCTAGAGTTTGACACTCCTGTGTTAAACTATTTTAAAGCCTTTCCTTTTTAAGGAAATGTATGCAGACTACACCACCAGTTGAAATTTATGGGCTTGAAGAAAGAAGCTTCTATTAATGGGGTAAATGTCAGTCCAGAAGTCCAGAACTGAAAACATAAAGATCACTTTGGATTATATTTAACTGAACCCAAAAGAAAACAGCTCAATTGCTCATATGTATGATGCTGGGAAGACAGGAAAAAGTTTCTACTTCGAATCAAAGAAGCCAACAAAAGTTTTCTATTGTAGGATGACATTATCCAAGCCTACTCTTCAGAGTTCAGTATCAGTAATTTTTCCTCTTCAGAGGCCCTATTTATGACTTAAGTGGAGTCGTTTTCACAATAGGAATCAGGGAGATCATTATTCCTAACCATTTTCTGCAATTCAGAAAGCAAGAGCTTGCACTGAATGGGGCTGGTAGTATTTGCTCATATTTCCTTTCCCTATCAAAGTGCTTTAAAAGGTGAACTAGCATGGCAGTTTCCCATTCATGAAATGAGACTATGGGCAATTCTACATTTCAGCCTATATTTTCTGTCCCCCACCCCATGTTGCTTCCAGCTATTTTTTAAGCCAACTTAAAAAATTGTCTGATCTGACAATGGGGTTGGGCTGATGCTTAGTCTGAGTTATGGCCACTTAGACCTGACTGGTCTGACCTGTGCTTCTTGCCCTGACCATCCTCTAAGGCAAGACAAACCATGCTGCCTCCTTTTTGGAGTGGATTGTGCCTGCCTTTTCTTTGTAGGGATTATTGCCTTCTCATTGATCTCAGTATCTTTCCTTTCTTCCTTCCCTCCTTCCCTCCCCTCTGCCCTCTTCCCTTTTATTTGCAGAGATAAATTTCTTCATTTTCACTTTCCCACAGTATCTTCTTTGACATAATACAGACCCTTCCTCCCCCCCCCCTTATGCTTCACTTGATGCTCAAATAATGAAAACAATAGGAAACAAATTGTTCTTTTGTTCTACACTCCTCTGGAGTTTCATGGAAATTTTGTAGTGGGGAAGAGCTGAAAGTTTCATAACAATAAAATAGTAATGTTCTTAAGTTTCATTCATTCATCAAATTTCAGAGCTGCCAGACTTGGAATGACTCTTGGCATTAGAGTTTAAAAGATGTTTAAAATGGGATGAAGGGAGATGAACATCTCTATGGACAAAGGGTAGGAAAGCAAGGGGACAATGTTTCACCAACTTGGAGATAAACAGAATGGGTGACTGCAGAAGATGGAAGACTTGTGGGATCTTCTGGAGTTCTGGAGAGTATATTTAATGAAGAAACTGTCAATGGATCAACTGCAAATTTAGCAAAAATGAGCTAAATTGGTTAAAAACATAGCACCCTAGGAGAAGCAATTGGTTAAAAACATAGCACCCTAACAGGGCAATAATCAGAGGAGAGGGGGCATATTAGGCACTGCAGCCAATTGGAACATGGGCTTCTACTGGAATGAAGTGCTGAAGATCATCTGCTTTTGAAGGACATCTTAGGATGTGACTAGAAACTGGCTATGGAATGCATTTCCAGTAGGCTGGGAATGGAGGAAAGAGGCTGTCATTCATTTCTGCACTCATGAAGCAGTGATACACAAGGAAAAATTATGGCTTTCCCCAAACCTATGTAGGTTGTATTTTAATACTTGTCTATTGGCTATTTATCCCATTTGTATTTGAAACACTAAAACAATTGGAAAAGATTTCACTAGACTTTGGAAACAACATTCTACAGATTGACTTACTCCACATTATTACCCTTGCAAACCCTAACATTTCTTACAAATTCCTTATATAATATCATTTACAGGTAGTTTTCCACTTACAACAGTTTATTTAGTGACCATTCAAAGTTACAACAGACTGAAAAAAGGGATTTATGACCATTTTTCACACTGATGACTGTTGCAGTTTCCCTATGGTCACATGAACAAAATTCAGATGTTTGACAACTGATTCATATTTATGATGGTTGCAATGTCCTGGGGTCATGTAATCATCTTTTGCAAACTTCTGACAAGCAAAGTCAATGGGGAAGTCAGATTCACTGAACAACCGTGTTACTAACTTAACAACTGTAGTAATTCATTTAATAACTGTAACAAGAAAGGTCATAAAATGGGGCAAAACTCACTTAACAAATGTCTCACTTAGCAACAGGCATTTTGGGCTCAATTGTGGTCATAAGTCAAGGACTATCTGTATACCAATCAATTTCTTCTGTATGTTTACTAGGAACTTATTTGACTTAGTCCCAGTTTTCTAAAAGTCATTCTCAAAATGTGATTGTTGATTTATATTGTCATATTGATAGTGCATTAATTTTTCAGTATTTGTGTTTTAATTAAAAACAACTGCTCTGGATTTACAAAGGATACATGTGCCTTCCATGAAGAAAAAGAAACTATTTCAGATGGGAAACATTGGATATGCATCCAAATTTGTACACCTGCAGAAAAATAAAAGGATCAGTCCAATTACATTAAACTGAAACATCTGTTTTGTGTACAGGACTACAATCTCATTTACAGGATTCTTATTTAAAATCTGGCAACAGATTGTAAATAGCATTTTGAAAGTGTGAATGAGGTCTTCTACAAATGAATTTTTAAAAAAGTCTAGCTAAGCCATTTAAAGCTAAGATTATAAAGGTCAATTTAAAGTCACCAGAATATCAAAAAAAAAAGGCAATATTATAAAGAGAGACAGAATGTATAAGTGTTTTTAATTGGTGTAATCAAAGTGGTGGCAAGTTTTTTAATACCGTACTATTTTCCAATTAAAATAACTTGTGGAATGCTGCCATACTGTAGTGTAAAAATTTTTAACTCTCATTTAGACTACCTTAGTTTTGGACTGTGAAAGATCATTAATTTGCTTAATTACCTTAATCACACAGACAGAATTTGTCTAATGTAACAATTAGTTTTAAAATTTTTCCTATATTACATAAATATGTAATTATTTTTAATGAAAATCAGAAGGAGCCCATGTATTTCATTCTATCAAGTTACTGATATATCTAGTATATCCTGAGTAATATAACTATTGAAACAATATAGGTCTTGCCTGATCAGATGATGTAGTGGTTTTAAAGCATCATTTCTGTTTTCACAATGAGTTTCTGAGTTCTTATACATTTGTTAAGGTGATGGGTTTGTTTTAAGCCCTCGTGGATTTCATGGCTTACACCAGCGGTGTCAAACTTGCAATGACACGTTGTTGTCACGTGACATATCACAACTTTCCCCCCCTTCGCTAAACTGGGGGTAGGCATGGCCAGTATGTAATGCATTCGACCCATGGATGCCAAAAGCAGGCATGGGATAAGTAGAACAGCGCATGGGTGTGTGTGTGTGTGATCAGCTGTGGCACGCGATCTTCAGAGCCTTTTTTTACCTTTAAAAGCTTTTTTTTACAATCTATTTGTCCGAATAGGTTGTAAAAAAATGCTTTTAAAAGTAAAAAAAAAAAAGGCTCTGACGATTGCGTGCCACAGCTGTGATCGTCGGAGCCTTTTTTTACCTTTTAAAAGCATTTTTTTACAACCTATTCTCACCACATGCAGGCGGAGGCCCCGAGAAAGGCCAGAGTCAGGGACTGGTATGTCCCCTGACCTAAGGCAAAGGGTGAGCAGGTGGCATGCAGGCGGAGGCCCCAGGAAAGGCCAGAGCCAGGGACCGCCATGTCTCCCAACTGCGTGGGAAGGCAGGCAAGCTGGCTGGCCCATAGAGACTGTGTGGTCAATGCAAGCGAGGAGCAAAACAGAAGCAACAGTTATGCCAGGGAGGCGAGATGAGAAGTGACTGGGCGGGGCGAGTGGGTGGGTGGGGGCAAACGGCAAGTGGGGCGAGTGGGCGGGCGGGTAGGCGGGTGTGGGCAGCCAGTGGTGAGATTTACTGGTTCTCCGAACTGCTCAAAATTTTCACTACCAGTTCGCCTGAACTGGTTCAAACCGGCTGAATACCACCTCTGTTTCTATTCTATGCAAGTTTAGAATTCTAATCTAGAGAGTATAATTACAAACATTTGGTTCTTCCCATTTTAAAATAATTATTCCTACTTTTAAGACTTCAAAAACAAAGTAATTTCATTCCAAAAACTGAACATGGAGGGAAACTTAAAATGGTCTTCCATAATCAGTTGCATCCTTTTTGAGCTGATGTGCAGAGTGGGTGGGAGAGAGAGATTGAGAGAGGGAGAGTTGCCTTTGAGAGAGAGAGAGGTTCCCCTTGAAACTTCCCTGTTGATATTTGAGTCCTACTTATCTAGGAGGCATTAGGACTGCAGTCAAACTGTAGTTGATAATGTTACTGCCAGAGGAGTATTTTATTTTCCTCATAGCAGAGGAAATCTTATTATATTTTCTTCCCAACAGTCTCTGCTGGACTGCAAACCTGTAAAAAAAAAAACAATTTAATTAGCTCCATGTACATTGATTACAAATACTTTACCCAGTGATGGTTAACCTTTTTGCCATCGCGTGCCAAAAGTGGGGGGAGTGGGGGGGGTCGCGCACGTGCATGCCCACACCCATAATTCTATGTGCCCCACCCACCCTGCGCATGTGCTCACAACCCTCCCCCCACGCTTTTGGCATGTGATGGCACAGTGGGCCCAGTAGGCCTGTTTTTTTGCCCTCCCCAGGCTCCAGAGACTTTCTAGGAGCCGGGGAGGGGCAAAAACGGCCTCCCCAGATCCGGAGCCAGAAACAGCCCATTTGCCAACTTCCGGTGGGACCGGAAGGCCCGAAAATCAGCTGGCCAGCGTGTGCATGCGCGCCGGAGCTGAGCTTGCGTGCCCACCGATATGGCTCCGCGAGCCACCTGTGGCACGCGTGCCATAGGTTTGCCATCACAGACCTAACCTATCATCAACCTTTATGAATACAGAAACATAGAATAGTATTTAGAAGCTCAAGTTATTTTCTTTTTCAAGGTGTGCATGGGTTTTCATTTCCTACTTAAGTTCATTTGTTTTATAGTATAGTTTTGAATATTAGTTGTCTGATTTTTCAAGTTACTAACTGTTCCAAAGGATTTGAAACAAAATTACAGATAATTTCCAAATAGGCTAAAGGGTTCAGAAACATTTTTTTGGCAAAGGAATAGTTCTTATCATCACATTCCTTCCTTTACAAATAACATTAAAGCATTATCCTTAACAGTTATTAGCAAAATTCTTAACATTGTTGGAAAATTACCGTGGGCAATTTTCAGTTTAGTATGCATTCAGCACACTGTCATTTAATTTCTATATTCAGATCAGAACAAATATATATGCATGCCGCTCAATTCAGATAGCAAAAATATAGCTTATTTTTTATTAAATAGGCAAAATGGGGCAAAAAGGCAGAAGCAGAGTGAGATGAACAACAGACAAGGATGACAATTTCTCTTTTTTTCAAGAAGCAGAGAATTTCCAGAGCCAATGGAAACATGGACAGTCCCAAAGAGAGTCTTTCCACCTCTAACTTTCTTGTGTAAATAAGGGCAGCAGAATAGAGACAGGAAGTAGGACGCCAATGACCTCTCCTCTATTCTGCACCATGAAGGAAACAATTTGATGGACAAGACTGGCATATCCCACAAAAACATCACTTGGCCTAAAATCATAAATAGTGCCAGAGGTTTTCAACCAGTGAAGGGCCAGGATCCTGTTGTGTTCCATTGAGACAGCTTGTCTGGGAAGGCAGCTGCTGTCCTATTTCCTGCTATAGATAGTCTGGCAACTCTGACAGACTCATGGATGTACTTTTGGACCTTGAAAACCTCTGACTCTGCCTGTTGTTTCAGTTTCTTAATGTATAGACACCGTTGTCCTCACATTTCCTGACCCTACTGGACTGTTTCCTGCTTGTTTTATCAGTATATCTGAGATCACTGGAGTTTACTCAATAAATGACTTAATTAGAATTAAGTCTCAGTTTATACTTCTGCTCCCACATATGTGCTAATTAAAAATAACCTTAATAGGCTTAATAGCATCAAGCCAGTTGCCAACAATCTCTTTTAGCAAAGAAATGAAGCATGTTCTCATATACATAACAGTTCCAGCATTACTTCTGGGCCCTAGACACCGTTCTTTGAACACTAAGTTCAGATCTCACTCTCTCTCACACACACACATTTGGTCATCCACATTACATGCAAGTTATTTGAAATAGATCAGCTAGAAAAATGTTTAGGGGAAAATATTTTCTGTAAAGTCAGATGAGCAAACACACTTTTGTATACTTCTGAATGCAAGCACATATAAAGCATAAAGTTTATTTTGTTTTCAGACAGGATGACTGAAGCTAGCTAATGCAGCTGCAAATTGCTGCGTTACTGAATGCAGGTTATCTGAGTATGTTTTCTAGCAAGCTACTTTATAAATTGCTTGTATTTATGAGATTGATGGGTCCCTTGAAATATCCACTGCTATGATGATTTTGCACATATTCATGAGTTGGCACTAGAGCTCATGTCAGAAGTTGTATGTTTCCAATAGTTTACACAAATAGTTTTAAGCAGAAGATATATAATTATTCATTTTCCTCACATAATTCTATGATGTAAAATATTCTTTTTATTAGTGGAGAATACAATTCATTGTGGACATCCCTGGATTCAACCTAACTTATTAAAACAGAGAAAAAAATTGTCTACATACCACCAACTCATTCAGTATTTCTGTCCTCCTTCTCCACTCTTAATTTTCATCACTGCTAGCCATGATCACAAAATACACCGATAATATTGTAGGAAAAATATGTTTTCCTGAAAACGCCTTCCCTATAAGATAATGATTTATACCCTTTTCTTTGGATACTTCTATTTATATTCAGGTCTGCTCCTGAAAGTTTTTTTTTAACTTTGATTATATTTTTGAGCTTTCTTGCAAAATGCCAGAGAGTGCTGTTGTTTTCCTATTATACATGGTTATAAACCCTGAAGCCCCATTGTTTCCACCTCACCCCCCTTTTCAACCAAATCACCATGTGCTTCCAGTTTTGAAAGACCTCTGTGGGAGTAATTGCTTTTGGTATCTTCTCTTGGTATTTAACTGAAGTGTTAGAAGCTAGACAGACAGCAAACCATTGGGCAGTTGATTGTGCTATGAAAAAAGGAAACTCCCACATATTTGCCCTTCTTGTAAATCCTGTATCCCACATAAGAATCCCCTGCCCCTTTCCCTTATGCATAAAGAAAAAGTAATTTCTTCTTTATCAAACTAAACAGCAAAAATTATGCTGGGAATGTGGAAAACATGAAGGATCCTTTTATAATGCTTGGTGGACTTGTAAAAAAACTAGAAAATTTTAGGTTCAGATATACACAATGTATATACAAAGAATTTGAAGGATTAGTATTTAGCTAAAACCAGATTATTTTCTTGCTAGGGTTAATGGACAGGCAACTAAAAAAAACACTTACATTGTTTTTGTACATAGTAACTAAAGCAAGATTGTTATATGAACAAGGATGGAAAGATCCTAAAATACTCACACTGGAGGAATAAATAGCTAGTGTAGATGACAGAATTTGCAGAGATGGCAAAATTGACTTGTTTGATAAGATAAAAGGTAACAACTATATTTTTAAGTGCTGGAAACTCTTTATGGATTTTTGCTGAAAACAGAAAAAAATGAACTTGTGATTTATTAGTTTAATTATTAGAAAAGATATAATATGGAAAGAATGAAGCCATGGTATAACTTTAGAGTAAGTGGATAAAATATAAATGCATTTATAACTGCTATAAAGAAGAGAGGATGCCCCTCCCTCCCTCTCTCCTTCTCTTCCTTCCTTGCTTCCTTTTCCAATTTATTTATGTATTACAATTAAATACTACCTATCTCGCTAACCATTTACTGATTTACTTATTGTTATGTATTGATACTTTTCAGCGGGAGATTCAAACCTGCTTAAGTTTCTGATTGGCTGACAGTCCCTCCAGGATTGTATATAAGGAGGGCTGCAGCCTCTGAGTTTTTGCTGAAGTCTCACTGTATATTAAAGAGCTGTTGTCACTAGCCTGCTTGTGCCTCTCATTATTTCCCGAACCACTTCATTGGCGACGAAGGTGGGATTGAGGCCACAAGAGGCGAACCAGTGAGACCCCGAGCTTCAGCTAGGCGACGAGGCGAACTACAGGAGGCATACCGGACATGTCTGCCTACGTTCCGCCCAAGCCTTTTGATCCGACCCGCGAAAAATGGGTCTCGTACCTAACGAGGTTTGAGTGCTCGCTTGAAGCCAGCGACATGCAGGGACTCTCCGCTAATCGGAAGAGAGCCCTCTTCCTAAGCCACTGCGGACCGGACGTGTTCGAGATGGCAGAGTCACTTTGTGAGCCAACGCCGGTCCAGGCGTCTCCTGGGACACCCTGATGGCAACTCTCCGAGCTCACTATGCTCCCGTGCCCTCCAAGTTTGTGCAACGATACCAACTCAGACAGCGCGTACAGCGAGAGGGAGAACCGGTCAGCGCTTACATGGCGAGCCTGCGTAAAGCCGCAACTCATTGCGACTATAGGGACTTGGACGATGCGTTGCTTGAGCAACTAATCTGTGGCGTTCGGGACATTAGGCTACAACGGCGCCTGCTCGCCAAGCCTGACTTAACGCTTGCTGGAGCCCTAGACGAGGCCAGGGCTCATGAAGCTTCCACAAAAGCCGCAGAAACGCTGCAGCATCCGCTGACCAGCAAAGACAGTCCTAAGTCTGCACCAGTGCACAGGGAAGACGCCGGATCCAGCTCGGAGTCCGAGTCAGATGAGGATGTCTTCTGAACAGAGCACCAGAGAAAAGACGCAGGCAGCCCCCGGCGAAACTGCCCCAGCTGTGGCGGACACCATGATAGACTGTCCTGCAAATACAGAGAGGCTATTTGCAGGCGTTGCGAGAAAAAAGGGCACTTGGCGCGAGTCTGTAGAGCCATTCTGCCCAGAAAACATCAACCACGTGAGCGCCGCAGCCAACCAGAATCAACGCGACAGAAGCATCCAATGAGAGAAGGAGGTGCGAAGAAACGGCACGAATTTGAATCGCGAGATGGCCGCAGCATACACATAGACCAGGCCAGCACAGCGATCGAGGACAAAGTCAGCACGGTGGTCGAAATCAACGGCAAGCCATGCTCGATGGAGATCGACACCGGATCAGCTCTCTCCATAATGTCGTGGGCGACCCTGAAGACCATCCTGCCGTCGTTCCGGAAGGACCAGCTGTCCAAGCAAAGACTGCGCATCCTAGACTACCAGGGGAACCGGGTCCCCCTCGAAGGCGTGAACACGTTCCAAGTCACCTACGGAGACTTCGAAAAAGACCTGCCACTGACCATCGTCACCAAGCAGCTGCCTAGCCTTCTGGGCATGGGGTGGTTCCGAGCCCTGGGCATGGGCTTCACCGGCGTCCACCGAATGTCCGAGCCGTCACTGAAGGACAGCCTCCTGAACGAGTTCCAAGACGTCTTCAGGGACACGTTGGGCAAGTATGTGGGGACCCGTATCTCCTTAAACCTAGACCCCAACGTAGCCCAAATAAGACTTAAAGCCAGACGGGTGCCCTTCGTATTGAAACCAAAGATCGATGCGGAACTGGACAAATTAATTAAACAAGGGGTGTTGGTCCCCGTTGACCATGCGAAATGGGAGACCCCCATAGTGACCCCAGTTAAATCTGACAGCTCAATCAGAATTTGCGCCGACTACAAGTGCACGATCAACAAGGCTTTGCAGCCGAGCGCCTATCCGGTGCCGATCATGCATCATCTACTACACTCCCTGGGGCCCGGCAAAATTTTTGCCAAATTAGACCTAGCTCAGGCTTACCAACAATTACCAGTCGACGACACCACGGCAGAGGCACAGACAATTGTAACTCACAGGGGTGCATTCAAATGCACCAGGCTCCAGTTTGGGGTGAGCGTCGCACCCGGCCTATTTCAAAGCACCATGGAGCGCCTCTTGCAAGGGCTCCCGGGGGTGGTGCCCTACTTTGACGACGTTTTAATCAGCGCTAAGGATGAATGCCAGCTGGGGGACAGAGTGAGAAACGTCCTTTCCAGATTTAGGGAAGCGGGACTTAAATTAAAGAAAAATAAGTGCATGATCGCTGTCCCCTCAGTCGAATTTTTAGGGTACAGGGTGGATGGCACAGGCATCCACCCTACCGAAAGCAAAGTGAGAGCTATCAAGAACGCACCAGCCCCCAAGACCAAAGCGGAGCTCCAAGCCTTCCTTGGACTGCTCAATTTCTATTCGATGTTCTTAAAAGACAAGGCTACCGTCGCAGATCCCCTACACAAACTATTGGGGAAGAATGTACCATGGGTTTGGGGGAAACCACAAGCAGCCGCTTTTGAGGCGGTAAAGAGACTTCTATCTGAGGACAGTTTCCTAATCCAATACAACTCAGCGCTACCGCTCGTATTGGTTTGTGACGCCTCCCCCGTAGGAGTTGGTGCCATCCTAGGCCATAGACTGCCAAACGGCCTAGAGGCGCCCATTGCGTTTTACTCTCGCACCCTGTCAAGCGCAGAGCGGAACTATAGTCAGTTGGACAGAGAGGCTCTGGCTGCAATTGCGGGGGTTAAAAAGTTCCATGAATACCTCTATGGCTGTCAATTCGAACTTGTGACTGACCACCGGCCCCTGCTGGGTCTTTTGGCCGGCGACAAACCCACCCCTGCTGCCCTGTCCCCACGGTTGACCAGGTGGGCCATTTTCCTATCGGCCTACTCATACCAGCTTGTCCATCGACCCGGACGGACCTTGGGCCACGCGGACGCCCTCAGCCGCTGCCCCCTCCCCGATTTGCTGGTCAACCCCACGCCGGAGACCCCCGTTCTGTTGATCGACGCTATGACTCTGGGACCTATTTCCTCTTGCGAGGTGGCGAAAGCCTCTGCTAGGGACCCTGTAATTCATACTGTAATGGGTTGGGTCCTTAAAGGGTGGCCGGTCAAGGTGGTCGGTGGGGAGTACCAGGGTTATGTTAACAAACGTAACGAATTGTTTATGCAAGGGGGTTGTTTGTTGTGGGGTGATAGGGTGGTAATACCAACGAGACTGAGAATGAGGGTCTTGGAGTTACTGCACGAGGGACACCCAGGGATTGTCCGAATGAAAAGTTTAGCCCGCAGTTATGTCTGGTGGCCCAACATGGACCAAGTCATATCCGAGTGGGTGGGGAAATGCAGACCCTGCCAGGAGTCCCGGCCCGATCCCCCTATAGCGCCCATCCGAGAGTGGGAGAAACCAAAAGGGCCATGGGGGAGGATCCATATTGACTTTGCCGGCCCTTTCCATGGGCAAACATTTTTAATCGTAGTCGATGCCTTTTCAAAATGGCTCGAAATAATACTAATGCCCTCAACCACAGCCGAGGCAGTCATCAAAGTCCTTCGCAAACTATTTGCCACCCATGGCCTACCAGATACTCTGGTATCTGACAATGGCCCTCAATTTACAGCGACTCTGTTTGAGGTCTACCTGGCCGGACTGGGCATCCGCCATGCCCTGTCGGCCCCGTTCCATCCAGCTTCTAATGGTTTGGCTGAACGTTTCGTAAGAACGGCCAAAGAAGCATTGTCCAGACCAGATAACGGGGACTGGCAGGCCAGGATAGATCAATTTCTAGCTGTCCAGCATGCCACACCATGCACGGCCACAGGGAGAAGCCCAGCTGAACTCCTCATGGGCAGGAAGCTTCGGTGCGTGTTAAACAGGCTTCACCTCAATTATACACATGAGAATTTCAAGGGAGAGACCACCGGACTAAGACAGTTCCAGGTGGGGTCCCCGGTGTTCGCTCGCAATTATGCTAGCGGACCTCTATGGGTTGCAGGAACCATAGTGGGCATAACAGGCCCAAAATCATACACGGTAGACGTAGGGGTGGACATACTCTGGAAACGCCACATAGACCAACTTAGAAAAAGAATAGTCGGCGAAGCAAATATCAATTTAGACATCTCCGAACCTAACTACAACAACTTTCCCAAAACAGCTAACTCAAGCCCGGATTCGAGAGAATACTTAGCTGACAAGCCCTGGTTCCAGCGCTGCCCCAGCGAGTCGCCACTCCCAACCGGGGATAACCACGCCCCGGACAAAATCCAGGAGGTTCCATTGGCGGAGCCGGGAGAGACAGAAAGTCCCTCCGACCAGCTCGATGCCCCACCAAACACTGAACTGCGCAGGTCAACTAGAACGAGAACTCGGCCAGGGCATCTGCGAGATTTTGTGTGTACTTATGTAAATTTTTGAGTATTAGTGCCTTCTGGGAAGGGAGGGGTGTTATGTATTGATACTTTTCAGCGGGAGATTCAAACCTGCTTAAGTTTCTGATTGGCTGACAGTCCCTCCAGGATTGTATATAAGGAGGGCTGCAGCCTCTGAGTTTTTGCTGAAGTCTCACTGTATATTAAAGAGCTGTTGTCACTAGCCTGCTTGTGCCTCTCATTATTTCCCGAACCACTTCACTTATCACTTCTCTCTATTTTTATTTTTTTAAATTTGTTTTTTTTAAATCAAGTTTTATTGGTTCTTCCCCCCCCCCCCACATTCACCCACATCTTTTTTGAACAGAGTATTGGCCATATCTTATCTTATACAATTTATCAAATTCAAATACATTTTACTCAATTACAATTTTCTTTTTTCCCTTTTTTTAATCATATCTCAATATTTCTTTGCTTACTTATATAAATAAATCTTCATTCACCCTCAAATTCTAATTTTCCTGCTTATTCATATTTATTGTCTTTTATTTTTTAACCATTCATTCTTTATCTTAGTATATTTATATATGTTCGGGGTTGCCTTTCTTCCATTTCATCTTTTTTGTTGTACAGCAATCTTTCTTCTCAATCCTGCCATCTCCTCTCTTCTTTCCTTCTTACTTTCTTTTTCCCTCCTCTCCTGCTCCTCTCTACTTCCTCTTCCTTTTTCCTTCTCCTCTTTTCTTCCTCCCTGTCTAGCCCTTTCTCCTACTCTGATTTCCCCTCTCTTCCTTCCTCCCCTCTCTTCCATCCCTCTCTCTTCTCCCCTTCTCTTCCATATCTCTACTTTCTACTCCTCTTTCATCTCTCTCTATTGCTGTATTCATTTTCAATTTAATATTTTCCACTATGGTGTCCAGGCAACCCCAATCTTTCTCATTTATTAAAAATATTACTCGAAAATCCTCTTTTTAATTATTAACAAATATTTCAACTTATTGCATTTTTTCCTTGAAACCTTTGTTAAAATAATCTTCCAACCCTTGCTTTTTTCCCTTTAACAATGTATTTCTTCCGTTTTACTTCTTACAAGTCTATTTACATCATTTACTAACATTTCATTTTCATTCAATTTTACATTTCAATTTCAATTTCCATCTTAATTTCAATTAATTCTTTTGTTGCTTTTATTTCTCTCCACTTAGTTCTTCCTCCAACATCAAAAACAGTTCATTTTTTTTCACATTTCATCTACTGATCTATTTTACATTAAACAGTATTTTCACATATAATTTCTACAACTAACATCCTTCTCTTTATTAACATATTAATATTTTCACTGACTCTTAACCATTTTCTTAACCAAACTCTCCACGATCCCATTTCTTGATGCTTTCCCCCCTTTCTCCCATTCCCTTACCTTCTTCCTCTTCCTTTTCTTATATCTCCCTTTCTGCCTCTTTTCTTTAATTTTCACTCTGTTAATTTTCCCTCTCAATATTTCCCCATTTATTTCTCTTCTTTTCAGTTTTGAGATGCATTCTCTCTTATCAATTTTATTCTATCACTGTTAATCCGAGTGTAATCATCTTTATCTTTATTTTTATTTATTTCCTTTTCAATATTTTCTCCTTGTTTCTCTTGCTTCTCATTCATCTTTTCTCTTTCTTTTTTCTTGCATTCTAACCAATCCTCTGCTTCCTTATTTCCCTTAAATGCTTCTCATATTTTTTCAAACATCTCCCTTAATATCTCACATTCATCCTCCCAATTCTCCATATTGTCACTTTAGAAGGCTAGAATTTTCCAATTTATTATTTTTATTTACTTATACTTCTAGTTTCAAAGTCCATGCGATATCTCCTTTTTCTTTCCAGATAGTGTCCAGTTCAAATGCTCACTTGAGCCATCACAATCCTCATCTTCTCTGCTTCTCTTAATCTTTTCAGCTGTATATACACCTCTTTCCCACAGTCTCTCCTCCAGCAGATGTCTCTCTTCAATTCACAACTCTTTCAGCAACAAAGTATCCATTTTATAACTCCATGGGAACGCCCGTTTCCTCTCTTCTAAGTTAAATCTTTTTATTGTTTAAAAAAATGTTCCTCTGTCTCCTTTTCCCTTGTCTTGTTTTTATTTCTTTCAAAATCCAATTTTAAATCCAGGTGGAAGATTCCTTTTAGGGCTTTCATTTTAACTTCAAAGTTTCTCTTTTTTCCCCCCTCCACTTAAATTCCCAAGTGCAAATTAGCCGCTAATTGATCGTTGGGACTTCTTTCAAGCTTTTAAAAGTTTTTTCTTCTTACCTGTGAGTTGGCCAATCACTCATCCAGTAACAATATTCTGTTCAATCACCACTCCTGCACTTCCTCTTTCTGATCGTGGCCGCTCCGGCTTTTGACAGCTCCATGGCTGCCTTCCTTCGCCGATGGGTCGAAGACTAATGCCGGCACTTCAGGGAACTTGCTCTTTCCCTATCCGTGCCAGCCTGCATCTTCTTTCTTCACTGTCCCTACAAGACAGCTATGATCCCTAGGGATCCCCAAAATCGGCTGGGATATCGGTGCTCTTCTGGAGCTCCAGAATCCACACTGTATCACCCGATGCCGGCCACACCCTCTCTTCTTCTTTAAATTTGTATTGTTTATATATTCTAAAACAGTATTCAAAAAAATTAATAATAAAACAATGAACAGAAAGTAAATATATGAGCATGCCAGTAATCATGGTTGATCCGAATTATAGCTGACCATTAAAATTTAAAAAAAAACTCTACTAGGAACCAATTCCTAAATATTCTTGTTCTATTTCCCCTTTCCCATCCTTTTATTTCTTTCTGTCAGGATACTGTAGAGGTTAAACTACAGCATAGACTGATTGTTTTTATTATTCTGTAATCTTCTTGAATATTATTGGAGGTGTGGGGTAGAGAGGTAGAAAATTAACACCCAAAATTAGCTCATCAGAATAAATTATTGCAATTGTTGTTTTTAGGAGCAGGAAGTCTTTAAATATGCCAAATAATGTGATATAAAAAAGAGTTACCTATCATTTTTCCAAATAATGTGTGCAGGCACCTGCTGAATAAAGAGGTGCAAGAGACCTATTAAATGTAATGTTAGTAGTTACAAACACAGTTTACAAAGAAAATGATAGCATCTCTTCTGTTATGCAGCAAAAAATGTTACTTGCTAAGCAGTATATTAAAGTACATTAAAGTTGCTTACCAAATTACCAAATAATTTGAAAAAACCCTCAATTTTCAGTAAATTCTTCTTCTTACCAAATTAGCTGGAAATGACCATGAAGTGGGACAATAAGTAGTTATAATTTAACATACACACACAAACACACAAAGCTGGTATTATCTGCAATATTTATGGTGCCATTTTAGGACTCTTGTCTAATGATGACCTTACATAACAACCAGAATACACTGGATTTTGTATGCTCTGATAATGAAATGTTCTAGCAGGGAAGAAATAATACCAAGAAATGATTTCTAACTTTTGTATGTATATAATATTTGTACTTGGGTTCCTTTGTACATAATACCGTGGGCTTAAAATTTGCAATCATTCAATGATAGATAAATAAATTGACAATTGTAAGTGCATATTCACCCAAGTATCCCAATGCAAATCATAAACCTTTTATGTACTTGAGTGAATTATTATAACACAAATATAAAAGGATAGTATTTGCACTGTGATGTCACAATACATGCTTTGTCATGTTAGTGTCACAGTAGCTAGGAATCTCAATTATGTGCTCTTTCACTGGCAAGTGATATAATTAAAAGCTGATAATATTCTGATGCCAACTTCTGCCATGTTCGCAGCAAGATATCAGTCACTACACCAATATAAATCAAAGAAGAAAGCTGTAAGGGGATTTGGAGTCTAAAAAAAAAAAAATACCAGAGAGGCTCAACTAGTCCATATCAATGAAACTTGATAATCCCCTGCTCTCCTGAAGTCTATCCAGGCTAGACACCACCTGTTTCTTTGCTTCAAGGCACAAAGGGCCCTGGGATTTTGCCATTTGACAGGCCACCTCTTTCTTAGCTTTTGCCCAAACATGGGTTTTTCCCTTCCAGGCTTCTTTTGCTCTACCAAGACCCATGGCCTTTCTACCATGACCACATATACAGGCCCTAAGTGCCTCCTGATTTAAATTATATCTTGTATGCATTCATTTAAATAAAAGACTTAAATAAAGGGCTGCAGAAGTATTTGGAAGGGTGGAATGAGTGGTGCACTGTATGTGTGAACATCATGGATTGTCTCACTTATGTCTATGTGCCTTTTGTGGGGATGGTGAGGAACTATTCTGGTATATAATTATAACAGATGACACATCTTTTGCCAAAAAGAGATTTTGTTCTAGGAATTTCAAAGTTGCTAATTTCTTTTTCACTTGAAAATGAAGTGCTAAAAATGAATAATAACACGCTTCAGATATTGTGATTCATTAGTTCTGCCAAATATCCACTGTGGATTGTATCATAAGAAACTAATTCATGTAGCTATCGTTGGTTTGTACATCCAGTATATGTTTACTAGAGGGAGATGTCAGAGAAGGTGTTTTTTTCTTTAAATAAGAGGAAGGTGAATGTAACACAATATTGAATTAAAAAATATATTTATTGAGTTACAACTATTCATTTCGTGACTGTTTGAAGTCACAATGGCATTGAAAACTGACATGACTTTTTCACACTTATGACCTCTGCAGCATTCCCATGGTCACATGATCAAAATTCAAACATGTGGCAACTGGCATATATTTTTGACATTTGCAGTATCCCAGAGTTTTGTGATCAACTCTTACGACCCTCTGACAAGCAAAGTCAATGGGGAAACCAGATTCACTTAACAACCATGTTACTAATGTAACAACTGCAGTGTTCATTTAACAACTGTGGCAAGAAAGGTCATAAAATGGGGCAAAACTCATTTAACAACTCTATTACTTAGCAATGGAAATTTTGGCCTCAGTTGTGGTCATAACTTAAGAACTACCTGTACCGTATTTTCCGGCATATAAGACGACTTTTTAACACATGAAAATCTTCTCAAAAGTCTTATACGCCGGGTGTCGTTCTCCTGTAACCAGGCAGACCAGCCCAAAAGGCTTTGACGAGCCTTAAATGGCTCTGGCGAGCCAAGCTCTGACGATCTGCTAATCAGGCAACTCAGCTGGGATCGCCAGAGCCATGGAGAAGGGAAAAACTTTTCCCCCTCCAGCTTGCTTACCTTAGCTCAGTGGTTGGAGGTCAATCAACCCTTTCACAGGGGTTTTGCAGGTGGTGCAATACAGAAAAACGAGCGCAGCCCTCGCCATCCGGAATGAATGGTGCTGTTGTGGCGGTGGGGGAGGGGGCGGCAGAAGCGGGAAGAAGCGGCGTTTGCGATGGCTGGAAGCTGTGGGAGTGAAGCACTACTTTCATTTGTACAGCAACAGCATTCTGCCTTGGTATATTTGTGCCAGCCAGTGGCACAAGGCAGCCCTCCTCTCCTGCTGCCTGGGACTCAGAGTGGTAAATGGCGTCTGATCCAGAGAGCAGCTGGATTTTGCTCTCTAATCCGGATGCCAGATCGGCCCCCTGCAAACTCTCATCTCTCGAGGAGCGCTTCCTGAAGCGGGGCTGGAAACTTTGGTTGGGCTGCTTGAGAGAGGAGAGCTTGCAGGGGGGCGATCTGGTGTCTGCAATGGAGAGCAAAATCCGGCTTTTTCTCTCCGCTTAAGAGCAGCATCAGGATTCCGCCTTGGTATATTTGCGGCACAAGGCAGCCCTCATCTCCTGATGCTTGGGACTCGGAGCAGTAAATGGTGACTGGTCCGGGGAGCAGCTGGATTTTGCTTTCCATTGCGGACGCCAGATCAACCCCCTGCAAGATCTCGTCTCTCGAGGAGCCCGACCAAAGTTTCCAGCCCCGCTTCAGGGAGCGCTCCTCGAAATATGAGATCTTGCAGGGGGCTGATCTGGCGTCCGCAATGGAGAGCAAAATCCAGCTGCTCCCCGGACCAGTCACCATTTACCGCTCTGAGTCCCAAGCAGCAGGAAACGAAGGCTGCCTTGCGCCGCAAATATACCAAGGCAGAATCTTGATGCTGCACTTTCAGCAGAGAGATGAGGGCTGCCTTGGCCATCAGCTGGCACAAATATACCAAGGCGAATGCTCATGCCGCACAAGTTCAAGTAGTGCTTCGTTCCCACACTTCTTCCAGCCCTCAATCTCTCAGGGAGATGTTTGACTTCCTCTCAGCCCCAAGATACTGGCTGGCCCATGAGATGAGAGAGAGAGAGAATGAGAGAGAAAGAGAGAGAATCAGAATGAGACAGAGAGAGAAAGAGACAAAGAATGAAAGAGAGAATGAGAGAGAGAATCAGAATGAGACAGAGAAAGAGACGAAGAATGAAAGAGAGAGAAAGACAGAATGAAAGAGAATGAGAGAAAGAGACAGAGAGAATCAGAGAGAGAGAGTGAGAGAGAGAGAATGAGAGACAGAGAAAGAGACAGAGAATCAAAGAGAATCAAAGAATCAGAGAGAGAATGAGAGAGAGAGAAAAAAATGAAAGAGAATCAGAATGAGAGAATCAGAATGAGGGAGAGAGTGGGGAGAGAGAGAGAAAGAGGGGGAGAGAGAAAGAGAGAATGAGAGAGAAAGAGTGGGAGGAAGAGAAAGAGAAAGAGGGGGAGAGAGAAAGAGAGAAAGAGTGGGGGGAGAGAGAAAAAGGGGGACAGAGAAAGAGAGAATGAGAGAGAGTGGGGGGAGAGAGAAAGAGGGGGGAGAAAGAGAATGAGAGAGAAAGAGTGGGAGAGAGAGAGAAAGAATGAGAAAGAGGGGGGAGAAAGAGAATGAGAGAGAGGGGGGAGAGAAAGAGAAAGAGTGGGGGAAAGAAAGAATGAGAAAGAGAGGGGGGAGAGAAAGAGAATGAGAGAGTGGGGGAGAGGGGGGAGAGAGAAAGAGAGAATGAGAGAATGAGAAAGAGTGGGAGAGAAAGAAAGAGAGGGAGAGAGAGAGAGAAAGCGAAAATGAGAGAGAGAAAGAGAGAATGAGAGAGAAAGAGTGGGAGAGAGAGAAAGAGAATGAGAAAGAGGGGGAGAAAGAGAATGAGAGAGAGGGGGGAGAGAAAGAGAAAGAGTGGGGGAAAGAAAGAATGAGAAAGAGAGGGGGAGAGAGAAAGAGAATGAGAGAGGGGGAGGGGGGAGAGAGAAAGAGAGAATGAGAAAGAGTGGGAGAGAAAGAAAGAGAGGGAGAGAGAGAGAGAAAGCGAAAATGAGAGAGAGAGAAAGAGAGAATGAGAGAGAAAGAGTGGGAGACATAGAGAGAGACAGAGAGGAGGGAGACTGCCTGAAGGACCCCATCCCGTACTGGGAGTCCAGGTGCTTCAGCAAGCGGCGCACTGAATTTGTATTAGTGGTCCGCAAAATTTAAAATTATGAAGTTGGTGGTCCCTGAAGTCCAAAAGGTTGGGGACCCCTGACCTAAGACCATCGAAAAACACATATTTTTGATGGTTTTAGGAATAACTTTATCGTTGGGGGTCACCACAACATGAGGAACTGTATTAAAGGGTCGCGGCATTAGGAAGGTTGAGAACCACTGCCTTAGCTGCTTGCCTTGCTTCGCTTGCCTGAATCCATTCCAACAGCAAGCAACTCCCTGCCTGCAATCAAGCAGGCAGGGAGTTGTGGACTTCAACTCCCAGAATTCCTCAGCCAGCAAAACAAAGCTGGCTGAGGAATTCTGGGAGTTGAAGTCTACAAGTCTTAAAGTTGCCAAGGTTGGAGACCCCTGTTCTATTGGGTAAATTTTTTTCCCCTTTGGGATCTTTAAAAAAAATAGTTAATTGGGGGTTTTTTTAGTTGTTCTTTTTTAGACCTAGCCATTTAAAGTTTAGGAAGTTTTAAATTTAGCTTTCATATAAAAATAAAAATAAAAATAAAATAAAATAAAATAATATTTGTGCAGCTTTCTGAGATTTAGTGTGTTTCTGTAGTGTTTCACTCTAATTACACAAACACACAAAATCTCAGAAAGCTGTATGTGGAATTTTGTGTGTGTAAAGTGTGAAAGTTGGGTTTTTGGGCTTTTTGTGGCTGTGTGAGGTTCCTGCTTGTTGCAGGGGCCATTTTGGGTCTAGCACAGCTGCTTTTACATTGTGGATGAGCCAGTTGTGTTGTGTTGTGTTGTGTGTGTGTGTAAAGTGTGAAGGTTGTTTTTTGGGGCTTTTTGTGGCTGTGTGAGGTTCCTGCTTGTTTCAGGGGCCATTTGGGGTATAGCACAGCTGCTTTTACATTGTGGGTGAGCCAGTTGATGTTTTTTTAATTTTTATTTGGTGTGCGTTGGAAGAGGGGTAGTCTTATACGGCGAGTATAGCCCAAACCCTATATATTAACAGGAAAATTTGGGGATCGTCTTATACGCCCAGTCGTCTTATACGCCAGAAAATATGGTATTATGAAAACTGAAATTTCAGTCACTATTTTGCTGCGTTGGTAAGGTAAAAAAGAATTGAGGTTTCTTTGCTGTGTTGGCCTACCTTCTCAGGTATACATCTTATTTCTCAGAATGTCATTTATATAACAAAGTTGTTATTTCTAGTTTGTTATCTCAGTTCAGTAAATATTTACGACCTTGGCACATGTGGCAATTATCTATCCTGGATTGGATATAAACTTTCTTTTATTTATTGTGTCCCTATCCTATCAAATGACTTGCTTGCCTGAGTTAGATTGTGATTCCAAGGGAAATGATGTAGCCAAAGTTAAATAAAAAAGAGAGTTGTTTGAGCCTTGTGACTTTTATCAATCATGTTCGCAAAATGTAGACCTGCTATTTCCTGAACAACTTAACAAAACATAGATCAGTGTGATAGGAAATGTTATGGTAACAGCTCAAAAATTCTTGCATATTTTAAAATAAAGGCCAGCCTTCTCCTGGGAGGAGAAAGGATTTTTATATGGAGAAAACTCCATTAATGAGAGAAGGAGATTGACTTTTCAAAGAGCATGACAGGTGGTCTAAAGGGGTCTAAAGTGGAACAAACAACCTCTTCATCTCTGTCTTTCTAGGAAAAAATCCTTTCAGAGTTGGGTGCAATCAAATTTGCCCCCTCTTATCTTTCTTATCTTCCTTCCTTCCTTCCTTCCTTCCTTCCTTCCTTCCTTCCTTCCTTCCTTCCTTGACATTACAATTTAACTGACTAGTTTTGTTGATCTGATTGTTTCAAATAGTGTGACCCTCAGCAGTTCTTCCCATTCCTTTGTGTTTACATGTGCTCTTCTATTGCATCATATGCTTAACATTGTTTTATATTGCCCTGTGATTGGTTTATACATTTAGTCAATTGTTTATTTTAATTCAGTAGATCTTTGTCATTCCTCCAGCATATCAGCTGTTGTGCTTTTTCTGAATAGGAGGAGTTGACAGAATGCTTAATATACCATTTAACTTTTGTGCATACAATTGTTCAAAAATTGTTAATATTTTATTCTTATGTTTTAAGGATTATACTTTATAGTATATAAACAAAGTACATAGTCTGGTCTTATAAATCAAGTACCGCTTCAGCTAAAAATGGATCTTACCACATGGCAAGTGCAGCAAAGGTTAGTGAGTGAAATAGAATTAAGTTAAGTATTTTGATTATTGTCAGAAGATATACTTAATTATACCAACTTTATAAACATTTGATTGCAGTACAGGATTTGGCATCTTGAACCTATCACTAAAAATCCATGGATTACACCCAATTTAATAAAACAATTAAAGTACTACTACTTACTGGGCTTCAACAGTGCTTCTGTTTTCTTCTGTCTCCACTGGTGTCTATCATTCATTTTTTACAATAAGCTATTCAAATAGATGCCCCATGCCAGCTGGATGTCGAACAAAAGAAGGAGATTTTCAAATGACTTGCTGACAGTTAAAGATACATCCCAAAATGATTACTATATATCAAGCATCTGGTCCAAGGCAGAAGACATCTGTTGCCAGAGATTAGAACTGGTTTAGTAGTAGCTATTATAATGGACTAAATATGCTTGCCCCTGACCCTACTGATGGAAAGCAAAAGTCCATTGTGAAAGAAAAAAAATAATTGTGGTCTTGGGTTTGCTCTCTCTGTATTCCCACTATGTTTTAGTGCTATGTTTAGTGCTGTTTTGTTTTCTTTATAAATACATATAAGTTAAATATACTGGGAACAAAACTCCAGTTTTATTAGATATAACAGAAAGATACACAAGAGTTATGAAACTTGGTAAAACTGGAGCAACCAAGCTCCAGAGCTTAGTTGCCTTCAAAGACATTTGTTGTTTTAGGAGACATCTGATGATATATTTGTGCAAATACCCTCAAAGACAACTCTTTTAAATAATTAATTAATTGTCTTTACTTTTCTGTACTGTCTTTTAAAGACATTGTTCCTATGCAGCTCAAACAACTGTAGCTTATTTAAAAATCATCTGGAAGAAAACACATTTTCAAATGATAACTTTTTTCTCCAACTTTATACTGAAAATATTAGGATGAAGTAATGATAACCATATTTGTTGAAATAAAGAAATTAGTTTATTAGAGTAAAAAAAATGGGGCGTTAGCATAGAGCATTCTTATGCCATTAACAATACCTTCATCTTCCTTCAATGACATGTAGAAAATACTAATTTTGAAAACAATACCAGTAGTCCATGACTTACAACCATTCATTTAGTGACAATTTGAAGTTACAACAGCACTGAAAAAAAGTCCTTGCAGCCTCATGATCACATGATCAAAATTTGGGCTCTTGGAAATGGGCATGCATTTACGGCAGCTGTTTTTTAGTGGTAATCTGTCTGAAGGATTACATAAGAATTATTTCTGGTAAATGTATTACGTGTTGCTTTTATGACCAATGTGATACAGATAAAAGTTACTTTTCTCACCCCTCCTTTCCCCTAACTATGTACTGGTTTTGAATTTAACTTCTGGGAGTTCATCCAACTTGACACCTAGCAGCTGTCTCCAGCCATGTGATAAGGCCTTGGACTTTCTCAAAACATTGTCTCTGAGAAAAGAACAGTTTCCCCCCTCTCCTTTTCCCATTACAGAGAACACGTTCTGAGGGCTTCCTTGATGTGTTTTAGGTTTTTTTCTTTCCCATCTTTTCTGGTAGGCAGGCCTTCAGTTCGATGGTGTAGAGTTCTGATGACTCCCATTTTGTACTCCAGTGGATGGTGGGAATCAAAATGTAAATATTGATCTGTGTGGGTTTTCTGTAAACTTCAGTGTTAAGGCTTCTGTCTTCCTTAAGGTGTAGTCCACAGTCCAGGAAGGCTAGACTATTTTCCTTAACATTGTCCACATACCTATAGCAGTGAGTAAATTCAGTGAAGGTTTCTACAGACAAAAACATGGCTCTGCCATGGGTTCACCTGTGTCCCCCATTGTGGCCAATCTCTACATGGAAGAGGTAGAAATCAAAGTCCTAGACTCCTTCAAAGGAATTCTATCCACTCACTGGTATAGATATGTGGACAATACTTAGGTTGAGATCAAAAACATAGGAATTGGAAGTGTTCACCAAACATATCAACTCTGTGAACAGATACTTAATATTATGACTGTTGTTTTAAAATACTATTTCCTCTAATACTCTGTCATTGGGTTTTCCCCACTTTCCTTTATCTGAATAATTTCAGAGGGTATCTGCTAAGCATTTGTAATGGTTCATACAACTTCACCCTAATTCCCTAAGGAAAATAGTCTAGCCTTCCTACACTGTGCAGAACCCATTAAGGAAGATAGAAGCTTTAACATTGAAATTTACAAAAAAAAACCCACACAGAGAGATTGATATTTACATTTTGATTCCCACCACCCACTGGAGTACAAAACGGGAGTCATCAGAACCCTACAACACCAAGTTGAAGGCCTGCCTACCAGCAAAAATGGGAAAGAAAAAAACCCTAAAACACTTCAAGGAAGCCCTCAGTACATGTGGCTATCCCAAGTGGGCCTTCATCAAATCTCATAAAAGACCCTATAGAGCTCCTCCATAACAGACAACAAACAGAACAATAAACAAAGCAACATTGTCATTCCATACATTGCAGGAATATCAGAAAAGGAGGGTCTTCAGCCAACACAATATACATGCAAACTTCAAACTCAAGACTACACTAAGGCAGAAGCTTGTCCACCCCAAAGATAAAACACCCAGACATAAACTCAGAAATGTGATATATGCAGTACAATGCAGCAAGCCATATGCAGATCTGTACATTGGGGAAACAAAACAACCACTTCATAAACGCATGGTACAGAAGTTTGACCAGAAGTGTCGTGACGAGACAGTCAGGGGATTAGTGGGCTCTGATGAGCTCCGCAAAAACCCGGACTGATGAACCGCTGCTCAGGGGTCTTCGGACTGGAACCGTCCTGTAGGGATGGGGAAGAAGGAGAGGCACCTCGGAAGACCAAGAGGAACAGGCAAGTTCCTCGAAGATCAGAGAAAACTCTCTCCAATTCGGCAGCAGGGGCTGTGGCCATTGTGGCTGTCAAGAAGTTGGGGCAACCGGGCTAAGTATTGAGCAGGAGAGGTGACTGGGACAGAGTTTTTGAAGCCGGGTGAGTGACAGCCAACCCATAGGCGAAATAACAATAAAAGACTTTTAAACCTGAAAAAACCCCAGTGTAAAAATAGCGGCTAACAGGCATGGGGAGAAGAAAAGAGAATGTCTGAAGCGGAATTCAAAATAACCCCAAAATTGGCTAAAGGATTGGAAAGAAAATAAGTAGATCCCTTTTTTTTAATGTTAAGAAGAACAAAAGAGAAATTGGAAAATAAGCCCTGTAACAGAAGTGCTGTATAAACAAAAGAAAAAAAAGAGGGAAAAAGTACTGTTCAATTTGGACTGGACTATAAAACTAATTTGGTATTTTTAAAGATAAAAAGAAGAAAAGAAAAGCTAGTAAAGACTGTTAATGTGGATTGAAACAAAATGAATACTTTGTTTGACTACTGATAGGAATTGTGGATTGTAGAGAGACATCTTCAGGAGAAAAAAGAACATTGCAATTTGGAACTTTTGTTTTGGAAAATTCTGAACTTTATTAGTGATAACAGCCGTGAGAACTTTTGGGGAGGATTCCTTTGTCTGCAAGTGGCTTGACTTTGGAAAAAAAAAAAGGAATACAATGGAACTTTTAAAATTGGAATAATATCAACCCAGAAAGAATAAAATGGCACAGGAAATGAGAGAAATGATGAAAATGATGTACTTGTCATGGAAAACGGAAATAAGAGAAATAAATACAATGTTACATGGAGAATCGAAACCTGAGGATCCAAAAATTGAGACAGAGCATGCTCAAGCTGACAAGGAAACAAAGACAGAGAAGCAAGACTCAGAGACTGAAAATAAAGAAGATAAAGACAATGAGATTAATTATGGAAAATTAATTGAATATGTGCATAGTAACAATAAAAAGGAGGCTTTTAGAGAGTACATTGGGATTAAGAATGGAAAAAACACAGAGGGTGGAAAGAGACAAAGAAGAAAAGAAGAGTGGAATAGAAAGAATACAAAATAAATAAATAAATACATAAATAAATAAATAATAAAAAACTTAAATGATTACACTGGGATTAACAGTGAAAAGATAAAAAAGAGTGAAAAAGGGTGGAAAACAACAGGAAATACAGGGCAAAATAGAAGAGTCCAGGACCTTGAAATACAGAATGATTACACTGGGATAAACAGTGGGGAAATAAGAAAAAGAAAAAAGAGATGGGAAACAATGGGAAATATAGGGCAAAATAGGAGAGTTCAAGATTTTAAAGCTCAAAAGAAAAAAAGGGGAAAGAAAAAGGCAAAAATAAAAATGAAAAGGGAGACAAGGAGAAAAATGAAAGAGGAATATGCTATATATACTCAGAATTGAAATATGAATTGTAGTAAGATACAATGGAAAATCATATGATTGTAAAAATGAATTGAATAATAAGTGGAATATTTTTATTTGCATTTTTGAAACTTAGATAATGATAAGTTTTTAGAAATCTGAATAAGTTTAAATTGTAATAATTGAAATACTTTTAATGGTATGTGGTAGTGAAAGTAGAAATGATGAAGTTGTGGTTTTGAGGAATATATGGGCAAAGCTATATGATTAGAGGATAACAGCTAGAACATTTTTAAATTAACTAGGGAAATTATAATAATTGAAATATTTTTAATTGTATATAGTGGTGAAAGCAGAAATGATTAAGTTGTGGTTTGGAGGAATGTATGGGGAAAACTATTTGGTTTATTATTATTACGTAAAGAGAAAAGATGGTTACATAATTTACTGATTTTTTAAGAAGTTGGATTGCATGAAAATGGAAATAATTGGAATATTCATGTTCATATTTTTGGAATTTATATAAAGAAATATATGAGTAAAGTTATTTGGTTTACAATTAAGATACAAAGAAAAAAGATAGTTATATAACTAACTGATTTATATCAAAATGTTGGATTGTATTATCTAAGGAAATGCATGTTATAAAATAATTGGGTTTATTATTTCTATAAGAAATGAATGATTGTAACACCACATAATTAATTAATTTGATGATGGATATAAAAATAGATGACAATGGGAAATATTAATAATCATAATAAAGGAATATACGAGACTTAAATTTGAGGGGTACAACATAGAATAGAAGGGAAAAATTGAATTTGGTTAAGATCAGAGGTGAGAATGAAGAGTAATATTGGTTTTTTAAAAAATAGAAGAGAACAAATATCATGGCAAAAAGGAAGTATAGAAATTGTAAATTTAATTGAAATTACTAAAAACTGTTTAAATTGGTGAATCGGCCAAATATTCTGTTCAGAAAAAATACATTGTATGTTTGTATGTGCGTTTGTGTAAAAAAAAAACTTTTAATAAACGCATGGCACAACAGAGGGGGAGGGATACGACATTAGCTATCTCCAATCTATAACATAGTCCTTTCAACAGTTCCAAGAAGGCTCCATACCCATTTGCACTATTCAGGTGACCCTGACTGCACAGATAAATCTCCAAGTGGCCTTCATGACTCGCTAAAAGTATGCAAATTACCAGCTGTCTACAAGGAGTATAAATCCTTCTATTTCCCACCATCCAGTCAGAGCCGAAGAAGCTTCTTAGATGAAAGTGAAACTTCTTCAAAGAAAAACCAGAAAGTCCAGTTGTCTCTTGAAAAAGTGGGGCCACTTTGTACTTTCAACAGAATTTTTTTCAAGCCCAAGAATAAATATCCCAAAGTAATTGAAAAACAGATTCTTGCATTCTGTATAAAACCACAATGTTCATTTTCTCTTTCTTGTTATCCATATCCATATACATTGAAGCAGTTTTAAGTCATTCCTTTTGAATGATTTATCATCCTCTTGACAAAGTACATCTGTAGCTTGGCCTAAAGAACTTCTGCAGCTCATCTCCATCTTTGCTCATGGCAGGTTTCTTCCAAATCTTTTAAATAGTCTTTGTTTTTGTCCCCAGATTTGTTAGCTTGTCATATGTGAATGTGTTGACTTGGGAGAAAATAAAATATTGTTCTGGCCATGGCCAAATACGTGGATCGCATATATATTTCTTAAACAACAGAAGAGAACATTTATAAAAGTGTTTATTTTCACTTAACCTTTTTTATTTTTTTCATGCTGCCTTCAACAATTTCCTTACAGCCTTTATTTAGTCTTTTTGTCAATGTAACTCATCTTTAGCACTCCTTGTTCACATGTAAGGTATATGACCTAGATAACTATTTTAGGCATCTTAGAAGCTGGCTTGGTATGTGGGGAAGGAAGTGGGAGCAGTAGGACGCCCCAAAGCAATAGGGAGACTACCCAAATTCAGAGTGATGGATTTGGCTGTTTAACAATATTCAGCAGAGCTCTTAACTCTTGCAGACATTATCTGAAGAAAGGAAAATGCTGAGTCATCCACAACTTTGTTCTGTAACACGCCCAAATACTTTTAAAAGTTACAGAGGAAAGAGGAAAAAGCTTCTTATTTAAAGTAGAGGCTAAAAAAAGGGAGAGAATAGAGAATATGTACAAATGAGAGTTTTTAAAAAAGTAAAAACTGGGGAGACAACATAGAGTTAATGATGAGGGAGAAAACAGGATTGCCTGTAAATGTTTTCATGTGTCACCAGAAACATATTGCATAGGGCAACACCAAGGGGTGTATGAAGTGTGTGAAGGCTCATATACTTCACATCTGATCAAAATATCTACAGCTGATCCAGCCTCTCATCTGATCCAAAGTAAGCAAACTTCAGTATACTGGAACACTTTTGAAAAAAAGATCCCAATAACCAGAGCATTCAGTATGGATCATAGCCTTGTTCGGGTAATACTTTCTATAACTCTCAATTCAAGAGGAATGATGAGCAACTCTTCCCATTGGCACCACTCACCAACCAAAGGACCAAGTCTTCCTAAATATTGCGCTTTGAAGAAGAAAGTTTTTTTGCCCTTTGACTAACAAATGTCAAGCTAGTTTCTCTGAACCAAAACAACAACAAAAAGGCTTAAAGTTGTATGATTGGATGACAGTAACAAGTGCCTTTTCTTTGCATGAACCAATCTAGATGTGTCTCTAACTTTGCTATCTGTTTATTGGCTGTACACAACAAAGAATAGACAATAGAACCTCACCTAGTCTTTAGCACTATAAGAAAAGCAGCTTTTCATTGCCACATATTGTAGCTATGATAGAGACATAATTTGAGATCAGATTCAGCAAAGGTTTGTATATTTTCTTCTATGAAGAATGATTCAGAAATCAGGAATTTGTTGCAATTGTCTCAATCAAATGCCATATCTGCTTATAAAAGTTAGCAATAATTTGACTACATAAATCCATTGGGGCTTTTCTGATTAAAGCACAGATTATCTGTTTAGTTGTGCAGTACTAAGCTAAACAATAATGGCTAAGACTTTAAAACATCTCTACCCTCCTTCAGCACACTTAGCATCTCCATTCTGGGGCTCACCCTGAAGATTGGGGTCAAAGTATAGAAACTTTCTGTAGCAATGATCAACAATGTGATTTACTTAATTGAATGCATTCATTCATTCCTTAGATGATTAATTTCACATTCAAAACAAATCACAAATCTTAGGGGGAGGGGTGTTTGTTGCTGTTGCTTTGTATTATAACACAGCCAATATTTTGTCACCACTTCCCTTCCCAGTTAGCTTTTGTTTGATTCTGTATTCATAATTGTAAGTTGAGGTAACCAACTGGAGTTTGTAAGAGACAGAGGAAGGAAAAGTATTCTGTTTATTTTTAAGAGAAAAGAAAAAAGGAAGGAATTTGGAGTGTATGTTTTTAATAATAGGAAAACAGTCTCTGCAGACTTAAATTCATACACAGCTCTGTATTTATTTTATCGACCTGAAAGACAAAGGCTAATAGAGTCAAGTTCATGATACCACTCAGCTGTGAAAATTACTGTGTGATTTTTAAGCCAGTGTTTTTTCCTCAGCCCACTCTAGTCTAGTTTTAGCACAATAATAACACTGAAAGAGGCAACCTAGTATGTTCCTTCTTTTCTGACTGTGATAAATTGATCACATTGTTATTTTATTTAACTATTTCATTTGAATGCAGACTTAATGCATAATAGACATGAGATTTGGAGGAGTGGGAAGTTAAAAGTTATAAATAATTAATCCAAACGTTAATATTAATTAAATACATTCCCAAATAAGATTTAGGAAAGGTAAAAAAAAATGCTGCAGAATTTTGCGACAAATTTGATCGTGACAGATTTGATCAGTTTCATTTGATAAATGAATCAAGAATAACAAATAAAACATGCTTCACAGAGAACGAACATTTTGAGACACAATGTCAATATCGGTTAAAGCTCTTTTTCAGGCATTCTGATTTTAATTCTTGTAATGATTATAGAAAGTACTGGATGTATGCACCTGTTCAGCCAGGTTAAATCTTCCTCTATTTCTGAAGCTATCTGAAGTTTTATGTATGAAGCCCAGATTGATGAGATGCTCAATTCCATTCTCTTTGGAGAATGCCTAAACTGAAAAGGATCTGTATTTGGCAATCTATTTTTAATTATTGCAAAGGATAAATATGTAGTTTGCACAAACATTTAATTTTGCATGCAAAGTGAAAAATCCAAGGAATGACTTGGATATTGTCAGTTATACTAGGTTTACCAGACCAGGAAATCAATTCTGCAGAAAAGCTGAAACTACTTTTGTTGTGATTGGTTATTGTTATGTCCCTTATAAGGACATCCGCCGGGGGATTGGTCACTTCCACCGGCGGGAAGTTTGAACAGCTGTCATTGGCCGGCTGGCTGGCCCGAGCAGTATATAAGGAGGCTTGGGAGCCACTGCCGGCAGCCTGTTTTTCACCATTCTAATAAAGTGCTGAACGGACCAGAGCTGAGTCGTGTTTCTTTCCAGTGCCGATCTAACACTGGCGACGAAGGACTAGAGAAGAACCGACGAAGAGCTGCAAGCCAACTGCCACCTTAAGCAAAGAGCTGAAGCACGAGCTAAGTCACTGCCATGTCTGGACCACAAATCTCAATGGCTCCATTCAACCCGAGCGCTGAGAAATGGAAGTCCTTCATGGTTCGCTTCAGGCAGTTCCTGGTGGGAAGCTGCTTCACAGACCTAGATGACAGCAGAAAGAGGGTTCTCTTCCTGGCGCACTATAGGTCGGAGGTCCTGGAAATGGCCATGGACCTCGTGGCACTGCTGGATATCAAGCAGATGCCGTGGTCCGAGCTGCAGGAAGTGCTCCAGGACCATTACGCCCCAGTAAGCACGCCTTTGGCCAACTGATTTGACTTCCACCAGAGAAATCAAGCAGAAGGAGAATCGGTCAAGGAATTCATTTCGGCGCTCCGGAAGATCACGGCCAGCTGCGAATTTGAAAACGTGGACGTTCAGCTGCGGACCACATTGTCTTCAGCATGAGGGACAGCACAGTCCAGAAAAAGCTCCTCAGCCGAAAGAAAGTGTCCCTAAAAGAGGTCATCGAGGAAGCCACAGCCGCCGAGTCCTCCAATAGGGCAGCAGCCGCAATGAGAAGATCCATGGGGATCCACAAGGTCCGCAGGAACCCACAGCCATCATCGGACGAGACCTCCATGGGGTCGGACTTTGACTCTGAGATGGCCGTCCATAAGGTCACAAGACCCCAATGGTGGGAAAAACCCCAAGATAGCGGCCGGGAGGAACGTTGTGCCAGCTGCAAAGGGGACCATCCACGCGCCAGATATCACTGGCGGGATGCAACTTGCAGACGCTGCCAGAGGAAGGGCCACATTGTGGAAGACTGCAGGGCGGCAGAGCCAAGTTTTGAGCCTCCCAGACCCACGGACCGTGAATACCAGAGGACATCCAAACGGTCCCAGTACCCGCGGCGAGACGGCAACGGCCACCCCAAGAGCAGAGGGATCCACCAGACAACAATTGCACATGCTGCAGCAGAGGGGTCTGACAAGTTCCACGTGACCGTCTACGTGGAAGGGGCCCCATGCCCCATGGAAATAGACTCAGGCTCACCGTACTCCATCATAGCCTGGGACCAGCTAAAAAGACTTCAACTGCGGCTATCCAGGAAACAGCTAGAGCCATTCCAAGCGAGGTTGGTGGATTTCGGAGGGCACTCCATCGGCATCCTGGGACCGACCAACATCTGGGTGAAGTTCAAGGACTTCAAAGGACGCCTCCCCATCGCCGTCATCAAGGAAGCCCGTCCAACCCTACTAGGCGTGGAGTTCCTAGGGCTCACGATTGGCGGAATCAACAAAATTCAGGCTAGCGCACTCTACCAGCTCTTAGAGGACTTCAAGGATGTCTTCGATGGGAGCCTAGGTAAATTTCTGGGGAAACCCATTTCTTTCAATTTAGACCCCAAAATTGTACCCATTCGGCTCAAGCCCCGCAGAGTTCCATTTGCCCTCAGGCCTAAGGTGGATGCCCAGCTAGATAAACTAATTGCCCAGGGCATTCTTGAACCGATTGATCATGCGGCATGGGAGACCCGCATTGTGACTCCCATGAAGCATGATGGATCTGTGCGCATCTGCGCCGACTATAAGTGTACCATCAACCGGGCACTGCCGCAGAGCGCATATCCCGTGCCAGTGATGCAACATCTGTTGCATTCGCTTGGCAGCGGGACCATTTTCGCAAAACTGGACCTGGCCCAGGCTTACCAGCAATTGCCAGTAGACGAAAGGACTGCGGAGGCACAAACAATCGTCACACACAGGGGGGCTTTTAAGTGCAACTGTCTCCAATTTGGAGTCAGCGCCGCCCTGGGAATTTTTCAATCAATGATGGAACGCCTTCTCCAAGGCATTCCTGGGGTAGTACCTTACTTCGACGACGTACTAATCTCTGGAAACTCGGAAGCCCAACTGATGGAACGGCTCAGGCTTGCCCTACAGCGGTTCCAGGTGAAGGGCCTAAGAGTTAGAAGGGACAAATGCGTTGTTGGGGTCCAGGAGGTCAAGTTCCTGGGCTATCTAATCGATAGCAAGGCATCCACCCCACCAAAAGCAAGGTCAGGGCTATACACGAGGCTCCAGCCCCCAAATCAAAAACGGAGCTTCAGGCTTTTCTGGGTCTGCTGAATTTTTATAGTGTTTTTCTGAACCAGAAAGCCACCATTGCTGAACCACTCCACCGCCTGCTATGGAAGGCGGTACCCTGGAAGTGGGAAGAGGAAGAAGAGGCAGCATTCTGGAAAATCAAAAGTCTTCTCTCCTCCGACAGCGTCCTCATCCAATACCATGAGTCGCTCCCACTGATCCTGACCTGTGACGCCTCACCGTATGGAGTCAGAGCTGTCCTCAGCCACCAGCTGCCCAGCGGCACCAAAGCCCCCATTGCTTACTTCTCCAAAACCATGTCATCAGCGGAGCGGAACTACAGCCAGCTCAATAAGGAAGCCCTCGCCATCGTAGCCGGCATTAAACGCTTCCATGAATACCTGTATGGAAGGTCATTTACAATTGTCACCGATCACAAGCCTGCTTGTGATCACTTGGACTGCTCGCCGGGGACAAGCCAACGCCACCCTACATGTCGTCCAGGATGACACGCTGGGCCATCTTCCTCTTCGGCTACGCATATTAGGATTTGAGATAGAAAACACAATGTAAATAAGCCCATGGAAAGATATAGCTATTCTCCATTAAGAATAGGAAAAAGAAAAAAATGAAAAAAGTACAGAGGAAAGCTTACAGTCTTGTTTCTTGTAGAGTCAAAACCAAAGCGCTGGGCTAAGAATATGTAGCAAAACATTCAGATAGGTGCTGTGCTTTGTTACCAGTCCTGCAGATGTTACTTCTCTTTTTGTGCATGTATGACAACCTCTTTCTGTAGGCTCATAGGTGAAAAGCAATCACCAGAGAAAAGGTAAATTGAAGGATAGGGCTTAGTTTGTCAACATCAATTAATACAGTAAGATACTAAAAAGATTAACAACATCTGGCCCTGGTATTCATGGATGTACATAAGGCCTTTGATCGTGTGAACTGGAGCTTTTTAATAGGTGCAACATATGCAATTTGGAGAAAGATTTATTCGGGCAATCCGTGCAATTTACTCGAAGCAGACTGCTAAAATTTCAATTAATGGTGATGTATCCGGTCAAATTGATATTGAGAAAGGAACTAGACAAGGGTGTCCGCTTTCCCCGTTGTTATTTATTCTGTCATTAGAACCCTTACTGAGGGAAATTAGACGTAATACGGGGATAAAAGGTCTTTATATCCAAAATCAACAATATAAGGTGCAGGCTTACGCTGATGACTTAGTATTTATATTAGAAGATCCGTTGATATCGGGACCGTGTCTGACCCAGGAAATAGAAAAATATGGTAAGGTGGCGGGATTAAAAGTCAATAGGGAAAAAACTAAAATTATTGCCAAAAATCTGACAGTAAAGCAAGGGAAAGAATTAGAAGCAAATTTGGGGTTCCAAATTGTAAATAAACTAAAATACCTAGGTATTATTATATCAGCCAAATGCTCCACGATCAAAGAAGACAACTATCTGAACCTTCTCAAGAGAACAGGTCAGGATCTAGAGAAGTGGAAGAACATGCAGATATCCTTACTAGGTAGAATAGCAATTATAAAAACTTACATACTCCCGAAATGGATATACCTATTCTATACAGCACCAGCTAGATTGGATAATAATTTAAAAAAAAAAACTAAACTACTATGTCCTTAAATTCATTTGGCAAAATAAAAAAAACAGAATCAAACTTAAAATGCTTCAAGAGCTTAAAGAAAGAGGAGGATTTGGTGTTCCAAAATGGGAATACTACTATCAGGCCGCAAATTTAGTCTGGATCAGGGATTGGATATTGTTGAGAAGAAGGAGGTTGTTGATCTTGGAAGGGGAGGAGCTACATCAAGGTTGGCATTATATTCTTTGGCAAAACAAAATCCCAAAGCACAGGTGCTTTGCAGGACATTATGTGAGGAATATTCTAATTGAGTCCTGGAGAAAATTAAGGGTAAATTTTACTCTTCAATCCCCTCTTGGCTGGTCCCACTCGAAGCTATAACGTATAGGCCTCTATATAACAAAGAAAATCACCTCTCTTACCGGGAACTTTTGGACCCCCGTGGTAGTCTGAAATCAAGAAATGAGTTGGAGTTGCAGGGAAGACAACTGGATTGGTGGGTTTATGCCCAAATTTGCTCCAAATTTAAAAAAGATAGGGAACAAGATGGTATTAATTTGAATCAGCATGATCTGGACAATATCATTCTAGGAAAAGAGGACAAAATGTTATCAAGGATATATAAACTTTTAATAGACTATTGGATAGGGGATGAAATAGTTAAAGACTCTATGATTGCCTGGGGGAGAAATATTGGCTATCCAATTGATATGACAAAATGGGAAGAAATCTGGCTTAAACATATGAAATTCCTGTGGGCAACATCATACAAAGAAAATGTGTAAAAGATGCTGTATAGATGGCACCTTCCACCTGCTCGTCTTTCTAAAATGTATTCAAATCCCTCACCAAACTGTTGGAAGTGTGGGGAGATTGGCACCTATTTCCACATGTGGTGGACCTGCTCCAGGACGACTGAATTCTGGAAAATTATATAGGCATGGATCATGGAAATCACAGGTTATAACCTAATTCTGAAACCAGAGTACTATCTACTGAACATCAGGCCAGACAACATAGGCACAAATATATGGTGTCTGTGTGTATTTATCACCACGTCAGCAAGAATATGTTTCGCCCAACATTGGAAGGGGAAAGATCTGCCGGCTGAAGATTTGATTTTGGAGAAAATTTTGGATTATGCGGAAGCTGACAGACTGACTAAAGCATTGAGAGATCAAAAGGACTCCGTATATTTCCAATGTTGGGACAAATGGTACGTTTGGTTGAACAACAGACGCCCAAAAAGTCAAGTATAACCAGGATTATGTTTAATATATGTTAAATCTGACTGAAGCCTACATACCATAGAAAGTGTAAATATCATGTAAAGTTCCTGTCACGATCATTTGTTTGACTATTTCTTTCTTTTTTTTGATGTATTGTTTTAAATAAATAAATAAATAAAAAAACATCTTTAGTCATTCTCTCATAGTCCTGCCTTCCTTACAGAGTTTGGTAGAAAAAAATGAAACTAGATATTTTTTTGTATACTGTCTTTACTTTTGAACAAGAGGCAAGATCTAAATCTAACACATAAATATATATGTTGTTGATAAATGGTTGGTCTATTACCCCTTAGATTTAAATTTCAAGAAATGTAGAAATAGCAGGCACATGGACATGATAAAGAGTGTAAATGTCAATAAATCCATGTTTAAAAGGTGGATTACAGCAGGGCCAGAGAATTGATGACCTTTCAGATGTTGATGAAATATAATTCTTAGCAGCCCTACCAATGCAAGCAATTGGAGAAATGCTGGGAATTATAATTCTGTAGAATGTGGAGCATTACAGATTCACTATCTCTGTCCCTGGATACAGAACTGGAATGCCTTAAATGTGTGTTGGAGACAAGTTTGTAATTCATAGTCATTACTTCATTGATTTCTATTGCATTATTATAAGATAACCAGCCAAAAGTCTGGCCAAATGGTTTGTAGATGGCTCTGAAACAGAAATGTTGAACTGATGACATTACTGGGAATAATTCCAAGCCAAGAAATTGAATGTATTCGTCTGCAAATGGTAGACAACAAGAGCTACTCCACCCAACAATGACTTCTAAAGCAGTTCAACTTTTTTTTTTAAGTGGATCATCACTATCTATAGCAGTAAATGGTGGGTGGAATGCTTGCTTTATAATTGTGGAATAAAGAAATAGCATACTATACTTGGTCTAGTACAGTGATCCTAGATCAAGCGATTGTGACTTCATCCTACTTTAAGGAATTATTCCAGAAACATTTGCATTTGCATTATCAGAAGTATATTTTTAAAGTATTTTAAAAGAGAATAGATTTCCCTATAAGCCATCTGCTATTAAAATCTTGGCTGCATTTTGTGCTTTAGTTTAGTTTAAAGACTGCATCAGGCCTGGAATATATAACAAGAGGAACAAAGCTTGACTTTTATCCACATTCTAATAACTCCAAGCAGTGATGCTATCTAGTAACCTTTGATACTAAAAAAGAATATACATAATCAAATGTGAATACTATCTGTTTTAAGTCTTTGTATTTACTCTCCATTCTTGAAGCAGCAAAGTACTGAAACACAACAAAACTGCCAAATATATTTGATTTATCTCAAATGTTTGTTTAATGCATTTATTATTATTTCTGTTTTGGGCCTTTGACTATGCAACAAAACAGAAAAAAATCCACAAGTATGAATTTGTTTTTGAAAATTAAAATATGACTTGACATGCTTCTTTTGTGAGTTTGTAGGTTTGGCAGACATTTCAGCTTTTTCCCCCCAGCTGCAGATATGAAAAAATATTATATAAAGAATTATTTATAAATTTATTATTATTATTATTGGTTAATCTTTAGTGAAATTTATTATTATTAATAATAATAATATTTTTAAATTTACTTTTAAACAAATTTTAGAAATTCTTTTCAAAGGAAAGAGAAATTTAAATAAACTCTTATAAAAGAATGTGGAGTTTCTGCATTTATTTAATGACAGCTGGCCAGTGGATGTGTGTCCAATGGTCTGTTGCTATCTTGGTTTTCTAAACTTTAATCACATCAGAAGACATTATTAAGACATATGTTTTAATAGGGGCACTAATTTATTTCAAAGTATTCAGACAAGAAGGCCACACAACTTTTTGACACAAATTTGTAGAATTTCAAATGGTTGTTTCTGCCCAGTTATAGGTGAGATAAATCTCTGTGATCCTAGAAAATATACAGTAATACATATTGTGTAATTCAAATAGCATTTTAAATGCACACAAAAACACTAACACACACACACACACCAATTGCCACTTTTACGAAACTGGGAATCCTTCTATGCCACTGGAAATAAAGTTATATTGCATACAGTATTCTAGATGATTAGATTTTTTCCCCCAACTAATTACCTACCATTCATTCTTTTACTGCTATACTAGCATGTTTAGTCATTTTCTTTCTCATGGAAAACACAGTTGCAGGGATGGAAAAGTTATAATTGCCTTCTTATTTTCTGAAAATAAAGTAAGACCTCACAGTGACATATGGCAAAATCCTTCATGATTTGACTCAGTTCCATGGAAATCAATATGGAAAAATATGTCAGCTCAAAATTTTGGATTTAAATAAAAGTACATCTACAAAGTTAAGCAATATCAATGGATCTTGCTTACTTTTTTTCATAATACTGTTATTTGAAAATGACTTATATTTGAAAGTGAATGAAATTTCCAAATATTAACACGATTTTGAAATAATTACATTGGATAAAAGATAGGCAAGACCACATACATGCATACATACTAGGAACTAACATCAACATTATTCAGGATCTATAGATTCCTTAAAGAAAAAAAAATCTTTCTGATTAACTTTTAGTGTTGACTTTTTGGCCTTTAAATATTTGCAATGATTTTAAATATAAATTACCCTTAGCTTAATGCATATTAATTAGAAAAATTAAATAATTCTATATGTATAATCTTATAAAGTATTTTAGAGAGTGTTTAGAATGGAAGATGTCTTTTAAAAATACATATATAGTAAATACATTTAGTTTTCTTGCATGACAAATGTTTGATTTGATCTTATTATATACTTATGTCCTAAGTAGATGTTACTTTTATATTGTATGTGCATTATTTTAAAGAGCAATAGAGGGAGAAAAAAATACCACTCAACCCACTTTGAATTCTCAAGACTAGAGGAAAATGAATGCTTATTCACATTTTTATTTTTACCACCATTATTTTGGCTACCTTTCACTCTGATTACTTTTCATTCCATTTTTGTGTGCAAACAATATTACTCCCTGAATGAGTTGGCTTTTTAAGCAAGATTATTTCACTTGTTCTTCATCTTTTCATGTAATACAGATGATGAACGCGATGTTACCTTTTATGTGGTGTTGCTCCAATTACTATATTTTTAATCTAACCCATTGATTTCTGGTATTGGAAGGTAAATGTGAGGTATATGTGTATAGACGGTATATACAAGGATGGATATATACACATACACATTTGTGTGTGTGCATGTGTTAGTTTATGTTTATAATGATATAGTGTCAGATAGATAGATGATAGATAGGTAGATAGATAACCAGATACATCATATACATAGGGTTGTATAAGTCATGGTGACTATGTACATATGAGAAAGACAGAAACTTAACACACACACACAGAGTATGTATAATTAATGCATTGCTCAACCAAGGCATTAACACTATTTTTCAAACTAGACTGGGCAAAAGATGGAATAAAAATCAATGGCGCCTATTAAGATTTGCAGATGATGTTGTTCTCTTCTCACAAGACCCAGAAGAGCTACAAAGACATATACAAGAGCTGCACAAACAGAAGAACCATTTGGCTTAAAAATAAACCTGAAAAAGAGTCAGGTTATATTCAATACATTCACCAAAGAAAGAAAGAAAAATATATCTGGAGAAGAACTAGACATAGTAGACCACTACAAATACCTTGGCCAATGGATCTCAATGGAAGGTGATACAATAAAGGAAATTGAATGGCGTGTTAAATGTGGATGGCAGGCATTTGGCAAGCTAAGCATAATTTTCAAGAACAACCTCCCTCTATGCCTGAAGAGAAAAGTTTTCGATCAGTGTGTGCTACCTGCTCTAACATATGCCAGTGAAACATGGACACTCACAATTGATACAAAGGGTACAAGTGGCACAAAGAGCCATGGAAAGATACATGCTCGGCATTACAAGACAAGATAGAAAGACTTGCACATGGATTAGAGAACAAACGAAAGTGTAAGGTATCATCAAGAGAGTAAAAGAATTGAAATGGAAATGGGCTGGTCACATAACAAGAAGAACTGATGGCAAGTGGACCAAGGCAATCATAGAATGGATCCCACTTGATAAAAAGCATCCACGAAAAAGACCTAAAACAAGATGGATCTATGACATCAGCAAGTATTACAGGCCCAATTGGCAAAAGAAAGCTCAGGACCATATTGGTTAGAAGCATGCGGAAGAAGCCTTCAATCTGCAGTGGTTAGACAATGGCTAAAATGATGATTATTTATATATGTGTGTGTGTGTGTGTATGTCACTTCAGAATTTCATCCTTGCTCTTTCTTCTGGCTATTTTTTTCTCCAGCCTTGAGATTGAAACTTTACAGAACAGATCTGTCTGGAGCTGAGTAGCACTGGTTGTCACCTTTTCCCCTTTATTTCTTACTATCTATATACTCACAATAAACCTCCATACACATAAATGTGTACATAAACACATCTGTGCACATGCATACTTCAGCTGACTAAAAGTCAGTGAAAATTAATAACTATGAGCCCCTCTATTTATGACATGGCATGTGGGAGATTTTGACTTGAACTGTAAAATTAGTAAATGATGAAGAGCATAAGTAAATAAATAAAGAACAATAAATATGCCAGTATGTCTGGGAAACTACAGTAGAATAAAGATAAGTCTGTAACTGATCTGAACCTAGTTTCTTTTTTTGAAGTGGAAATGATGACATTGCTAAATAAATGTCAGAAAGTGAATTTTTAATTACCAATTAAAAGTCTAAATGTATGTCAATAAGTATTAATTGGTGTCATCCAGATTGTTTCAGTTTTGTTGTAATTTAGAATTTATAGGTTAGTGATAGTTGCCTGTTACACTCTAATGAATGTTGATAATGAGAGTCTGGGAAACTAGTAAACATTATTGTGGAACAGGAATATAGAAAAAAGAATCTTTAGGCAACTTGAATAAATGAATGGGAATGAGATAAAAAACATAAAAAAAAATTATTAGAGCCAAGATTACAAGATTGTCTACATGGGAAGCAGAAGACCAAAATGCAGACACAGACACAGACACATTATCAAAGCCCCACACATTGGTATATGTATGCAATGTATACATATGCAAAAGGATGGGGCCTTGATCCTGTGGTTGCATCAACCATTTTGACCTTTTACCCCCATTCTCCATTGTAGACACCTCTGATTGGCATTAATTAATCTTTATCAATCAGATATACAGTATCTCGTAATGGTAATTAGTGCAAACCTCCTCTTTTTAGTCCCACTTTTAAATCAAAGGAGTACTCTACTTTTTAGTGTATAAAATAACATTTTATAGATGTTTTGTCTGTTTTCTTTTTGCTTCATTTTATATTAAGAAAAATACATTTTATTCAATAAACCCATAGGTCCAAAGCTTAATTTGTTATGACCTCCCATTTTCTGGCCTGCAGGGACAATATTTCTGAACATGATGTTATTTAAAAGACATTCCAGTAAATTTTGGACATGTTTGTATATTATACACGACATATATTAGATTGACTAAGTTTAGTGCACTCTTTGAGGTTTCTGGCACACTGAAATCTATGATCTGGGGAGTGGATTGTTCTATTAATTTGTAATGAGGAATCAACTCAGTCTGAAGTTCAACCCATACTTTTCATCTAGTGTCGTAGGTTTTAAATTCTATCTAATCTTTATGTAAGCTTTCGGCATAGTAATCCATCACTGCCCTGTTCTTCTGATTAGGAAGCTTTTCTGTATCTAATCTAAACTGACTCTTCTTTCTTGCAAAGTAATGTTTGTAGAGATAATTCATCCTCCAGTCAAGCTTCAACTTCCTTTCCATTGTTTCTCTCAGTCAATATTTTTGCTGGCATTGATTTTTGTATTTTCCCCCTAGAAGTCCAACCTTGGCTTGAAATGGAAATGGGCTGATCTGAACCATTACAGTCAAATATTAATATCTCTGAGGAAAAAGGAAGTTATAACTAACTATAGCATCCATGATAATGTACTAAAGATAATGTTCCTGTATAGTTCAGAATAATATGAGCGTAAGGCATGTATCTTGCTGCTACTTAGGAGATAAATAAATATTGTAAGGGGGGAAAGCTAGGACTGAGAAACATCTCTACTTTCTAGCTCTGGGTCACAGCATGTCAGAATATATATCTGGCACAAGTGCAGAATTGAATGTTACACTTTCTGACTTATAGGCAATGCTGTAGTAAAAAAAAATGCTGATATTTCAGTACACTCAATGCAAGACACAATCATACCTCCCCCATTGCCTGTGTTTATCCATTATCTTCTGAACTGAGCTATTTTGGATGCATGGCTAATTGTAGCCTGGAAGTTTGACAAGTTCGAGGATTCAAAAATGAACTTGAATCCATTGATTTCAGGTCCAGGCCTGCAATATATTTAGTTTTGTTCTCATTTTCTTCAGGAAAACGTGGATGACATATATGTACCATATGTCTTTGTGTTATAGGAACAAACAAATATGAATAAATAATAAATATTTTCTCAAAGTGTTCGTATCAGTTAACAAATTTATCTGACCAGGCAGAATGTATCTTTGTTTACATATAGAACACAACAAGTATGGTTAAGGGTAAACTCTTGTAGGAAGAATCATAAGACACCCCCTCCCTTTATTTCCATGCCCCCAGAGAAGGCAAAGTAAAACCATCCAAAGAAGCTAAAGCAATCTCTGCCTCCCAGCTAGAATGGCCTCGAGTAACCTTGGTTAAAAGAGCGAGACAGGCTGAATTGACAGGAGTAAGTCAGAAAAAACAAAGTCACACAAATTTATATTCCCAACCTTTCCAAAAGGCTAGTTTTGACCCTGATCACCACCCAAAAAACCAAATAGGGACAATTAGAATACAGAAAGGCACTCTCAATCTCAAAGGTCCAAAAGGATAAAAAAAAATCATTCTACTCCCCATGCCACGCTGTCAGCTGTCCCAGAACCAATGTTGAGACACTTGGCTTCTGATTCCTAAATAAATGGACACCTCCTTTCCTGCAGCTTGCCTCCAAATTCATTGGCTCCTACATCTTTCTCCCAGCTTGGAATTGGACTGGATTTTACTTCCAATAATTTGACATGCCAGATGGGACTCCAGGCTACCCTGACCAATGGACCTGGCCCAGGTAAGCCTCCACCTTGCCAGCAGCAGATCCCTTGTGTCTGTGGGTGGGTTTCTCAGACCTTGCCCATTTGCAGCAAGGGTAGTAAAGGGAGTTCTGAGTCTTGTGTTCAACGGAGGTGAATAACATCAAAATTTATTAGATTTAAAGCCCAGGAGAGCAAGGGAAGTGTGTGGGTATCCCTGTGTTTGAGCGAGAGGACCTTTTTCCCGATTGCAACTCCTGGAGGCTGGGGGAGGGCAAAAACACTGTTTTTGTGAAAAATGGACCAAAAACGGGCCCGTTTTTGAAAAAAACATGGTGTTTGGGAGGCCTGCAGAGTGCTCCTGGGGGGCAGGGAGGGCAAAACACCCTCGTTTTTGCCATCCCCAGCCCCCAGGAGCACTCTGCAGGCCTCCCAAACCCTCTGTGCACCCTGTTTTTCGCAAAAGCAGGCCTGTTTTTTGCAAAAATGGGACGAGCGGGGCAGGGCTTCAGGAGGCCAAAAATAGCTGTATTCAGTGTATAACATTTCCACCCTCTTTTAGGGGGGGGGGAAGTGCGTCTTATACTCCGAAAAATATGGTAAGTCAGAAAACACAAAGCCACACAGAATTTCCAGTCTCCACCTTTCCCCAAGGCAAGCCTTGACCCTGACCAGGAAACCAAATAGGGACGATTAGAATACAAAAAGGCACATAATCTAATCAAATAACCCCACCAGGTATCTCAATCTCAAAGGTCCAAAAGGGTATAAAAATCACCCATGCCAAGCTGTCATCTGTCCCAGAATTGATGCTGAGTCACTTGGCTTCTGATTCATAAATAAGTGGAGACCTCCTTTCCTGTAGCTTGTTTCCAAATTCATTGACTCCTGCATCTTTCTCTTGACTTGGAACCAGACTTGATTTTACTTCCAACACTATCAAGGAAAATATCTGCAAAAACCAGCCTATGAAATTGTCTACTATTTCCTTATTACATATCATTCATCTGCAGGCTTAAAGTTAGTATTTGTTTACTGAACGAATATGGAATAATTGTTTTAATATAATTTGTACAAGAACTGCTATAGGAATTATGGATGACTTAAAGAACATTTTTATCAGTGTGGATGAGGGAGAGAGAGAGAAAAGGAAAAAAAGTAGATCAGGACTTTGTCTCCCTCAGGCAAACTAATAATCTCTAATGCCGATTTTAATTGTGGCTGGAGCCAGTGTTCTGTAATTGGTTGAGTTAATCTTAAAAAAATAAGCAAGGTTAGATCTAATTAGTACTTGGGTGTGGAAACCACCAGGATATACCAGGGCTGAAGCTGGTCTGAGACACCGAAAAAAGCTGCCTGAAAAATAAGCATAGGTAAATCACTTCTCTATTGGACACAAACATATCCATGAAGTTACCAATAATTGGGTACAACCTGAATGAGACTTTGCTGGATTAGAATGAGGGGCATCCAAGTTCAAGCTCCTCACTTACCACAGAACTTACAATTGTTTTGTTGCTGATTGTCTTCTGTCAGCTCAGTGTAGCCCAAAGTTGTTAGCAATTATCAATAACTGGTTCCCCAACCTTAAGCCTAATCCTTTCTTCTACTTCTCAGAAATAGAAAGGCTGAATTGAGACAGTGATGAAGGGCTGGAGGAGCAAGTCTCACCTTTCAATATATTTTTCTGTTGCCCAGTTGCTATGGTATGGCACATAGGATCATCCTGGGCTGCGGGTGCTGTCCAGATATGGAAGAGAGGATATAATCCTGCAAGCACAGGATTGGAGAGAAGGTGGCTTTATGGAGAAGAAATTAGGGGTCAGCATAGTTGGTGAAGCACTCTTCACTATTGTGAAGAGACTGACTATGGATCAAATGGCTTCCACTGGGAACCAGTGCCAGAAAACTTACCTATCTGAAGCTGAGGGGGAGAAAAGATTCCACCTTAATGTATAGATAATTTATTGAACCCTTCTGTCTTCAACATTAGCATTGCCTAATGATTTTTATAAGCTTATTTGCAAAGGTGAAGATTGAATATTGGTTACTGAATCAGAAAATCAAACATGAATATTAAATTTATCCAAAAATTATGATAGAGGGATACATTTAAAGCAATATTATTTTTCAGGGGCTCTTGTCCAAATTGCATGTTAAACCATTTGGCATTTTTAGAGTTAAATTTCTGGTTCTTTCCATTAGACTTAAATCAGCCTGGCTGGAGTTTAAGCTGCCTGGAGAGACAAGTAAGAGCTCACACCCTCCAGAGTGGGAGTGATTGTAAGCCTGGACAGAGCAGAATTTCCTGAACCGAACTAACTACAGTATACAACGCTCAGCTGGTCCTAAGAGGAGCCACGCAAAGCCGGCGTGCAAGCAGGAAACCTCCTTTCTGCCTGAACAAGCTAGTAACTTCATTTTTCTTCAGAAAAACGGAATCCAGGGCATATTAAACAATGGAGATCAGGGTAAGATATTGACATTCTTACACATTCTTAATTTATTTTCAAAGCGGAAGGGAAAACCAGAATTTGCTTTGGGAGCGCTTGGGAATCACTTTTTACAATTTAGAGTAGATTCAGCTGCGGGGCAGCAGATATGGGCAGAGTCCGTAGCTCTGGTTTCTTGTACGGTGCGTGTGCTTCTGCTTCGTCTGTTGCATGCACTTTTCTCCTCAAAAGAGATGGCGAACTTCCTCTCAGCAAATGTAGAAGATGCTGATTGGCGGGAGCACGGGGAGAAGACGGTAAATTGAGAAGAATCGAGGGAGAATTGCAGGTTTCACACGGGCTTCGTCCTTTGGTTTTGAATTTTGAGAACTTTTTTTTACAAATGCGTTGTCTTGGAAACAGAATCTGAATAATGTTAAACGCATGAAATAAAAATGGTAAAGATGAATTCTCTCCATTCATCTCAGGGGTTCCTTTCTCCAGAGTTTTAAATTGAACATTTTAAAAAAGTGGATTGCCTTTTCAAAGGTTTTAGCATACTGACACGTATATGAATTTTAATTCTGAAATTTTTGTCCTTTTCCATGAAAGATGAATGTTTTGAAGAAACTCATTTTTACTTTCTTTGGGGATTTGATTATTGAAACTGAAAGAAGCAATTATAGTACGATATGTTAATTCTTTTGCAAAAAGTGCGGTGGGGCAGTGGTTAGGATGCAGTACTGCAGGCTACTTCTGCTGACTGCCCTCTGCTAGCAGTTAGATTCTCACCTGCTCAGGGCCTTCCATCCTTTCGAGATCGGTAAAATGAGGACCTAGATTGTTGGGGGCAATATGCTGACTCTAAGCTGCTTAGAGAGGGCTGTAAAGCACTATAAAGCGGTTTATAAATCTAAGTGCTGTTGCTATATCCTAAATATTAAGTGCAATATTATGGGATAACAGATTTAACATTTACATTCTGAATAATAAGAAATGTTATTTTATGCTTTTTTAAATAGAAATTTAAAAAATTATACTTTGGAATTAAAAGCTACTTTTGTGCATCTTGAATATTTTGATACTACTAGGCATGAACATAACTACATTAAATTTATTTTGATAGTGGAATAAAATATTATTGGAGTTACTTGGCAGCCATAGAATAGTATAATGAGATAGTTATAAAAACTCATTTCATATAATGAGTTTGACCCAAAGAATCTGAATCTAGCATCTCTTTTTTTCTTTTCACCTTTTATTGTATGGTGTGTAAGGAAAATGTTGTGGAAAGACAATGATATATTAAACTATCCTAAACCAAATTATGATGTAAAAACTCAGATAGGATCACTCTGTGTCTAAAAGATTTAGTGACTTAAAATATCAAATTCACAATTCCTTGGAATGAGGAAAGGACTACCATTAGATTGAATGTAAAAGGGTTTTTGGAGAACATGATGTCACTACATGTCCTGGCCACTTTTTCCATAGAGGCATGTAACCATCAGAAGTGTAATTAAAAGTGTCAGCACTTTGCTTCTGGAAAACTGCCCTAAGGAAGTTGCCTCTACTGTCACTGGTGGATGAAGTGTAAGGATACACCTAGTATATACTCAGTAAGGAAAACTTGAGTTATTAAAAGAAACTGGACAATTGGAAATACTCGAATATAGCAGAGAGATGCAGAATCAAAGTTGCTGGTAGCATCTACCAAACAAGAGGAGTGCTAGGAAGATGTAAATCAATTTGCATTAACAGTATGATTGGGTTTCAAAATCTGTCTTCTGATTTCTGAAAGTTTTCTTCCTTTGCAAATGGAACTTCTGAATCTCTGAATCTTTTTTTTTTTTTTTTGTGCTTAAGAAAGTCTTTAGGTGAAGGCCTTGAGTATGCTGTAGCTTATTGCCTTGATCTGCAGAGGATACTGTCTTGCTTTGTTTTTTTGATGTAAGGCATCTTTCCATCCCTCTGCAGACTGTCCACCCCCACTGCCCAGCCTTTATCATCTGAAGAAGTCCCATGGGAAGGGACTTCCTTTATGATTGCTTCTCTTGGCATTTCATTAAAGAATTAAAACTGCGGAGGGCTGTAATAGAGATCATAGTAGAGTAAAGGCAGGTTGCTCCTACACACTCCGTAGCCTCTTTTATCTAAGTTATGCAGTTATACTTATAAGCATTTCGTCCGCCCCCCGCCCCCCATTTGAATGAGAGCAGCCTAGATATGGTGTCTTTAAAAGTTGTTTAAAGTATGATAGTGGTTTTTTTGAAATCATAGCATTCTTCACATTGCAGATCATGGTTACAGTAAATGATGGCAGTTACAGATTAAATGGTACTCAACAAGCCAAAACTTGTTACAGATACAGACAGCTTTTAGCCTTTCCTGGAAGGTGCTGCTCTATTAGAATAATAATGTGCTGTGGTTGTGGAGTGCCTTGACTCAGATATGGCAGAGCTCCCATGTGCTTTACTCCCAACTTTAAGTGTTCCAAGAAAAATGAGAGAAGAATTTAACTGTTTATAATTTTAGCACTTAGTTTAGTCTAATTCAGAGGTGGGCAACTATGGCCCTTTTATGACTTGTGGACTTCAATTCCCAGAATTCCTGAGCTAACATGGCTGGCTGAGGAATTCTGCGGGTTGAAATCCACAAGTCATAAAAGGGCCATAGTTGCCCACCCCTGGCTCTAATCTTTTCTTAAATCTGCTCTTCATTAAGAATAAAGCAATTTTTCTGGTCTTTCAATACTTGTAGGTGGGAATTTAATTAATGATATTGATTTGTTATATACTGACTACTATTTTTAGGTGCCATTGTTCAAATTGAGCATTTGAACTGCTGTTGAGTTTTTCTATGTGTGCACATTTGTGTATGCAGAGATATATTTTGGTGCATTATATATTCTGATTTGATGTGTAGTATTACAGTCATAAAATGATGGGATATAAATCAATAAAATGAAAAAGATGGTATCAATTTGCTATTTATGTACTGAAGTCAATTTTTAATGTGTAATTTTTTTTCTTGGACCCAGATTTTAACCACTAGGTGTCTTAAGTGGTCTTTAAGAAATTAAGATTAATTTCTTAATTTCTCTTAAGAAATTAAGACAGTTTAAACAATTTCAGTGGCTTCTTACTTATCCCTTGAAGTACATTGCTATTTTTTTCATTCCATCAACAGTTTAGCCTGGAACAACTATATTTTTGAAAGTTGCAAAATCTTTGAAGCTGCAAAATCTTGAAGCTTCCTCTGGAGGAAGGCATTGTCTTATCTGTTTGATTGAAAATACTGACAAAATGAAGCATGAGTTACTTATTTCTTTTTATGCAGTTTTCTTTCGCATACAAAAGTCATTTGTCACATTTCATATTGATTAAACTATTACCTGACAGTACACAGTGTGTTTATTCATGTGTTTGTGATCATATTCATTTTTAGGCACAATCTCATCTTATACAGATAAGACTATTATATACTGTAAATGACAATTTGCTCCTGTTTGATTAATTGGTGGCATCATGACCGAAATGCCTTTGCACAACTGCATGTTGTGCACCAACTATGTCCATTCCTGGGCCCTTCACACAATCACCCATGCCCTGGTCAGCTCTCAGTTGGACTGTTGTAATGCACTGTGCATGGAACTGCCCTTGATGAGTATCCCAAAATTTCAGTTCATCCAATATGCATTGGCATGCACACTTCCTTGGAAATAAGGTTCGCTTCTCCTTGGTTCTTTTCTGGAATGATCTGAAGACATGGTTCTGTCAGTGGGCCTCGAGATTCCAGGTTGATTTGGACTAATCAAGTGGCTTCTCTGATCATATTTGTCACTGCCACAATGGTTGGAGATTTCTGAGGTTTTTATATTATTGATTTTTAAAGTTACAGTAGTGGCCAAAATTGTGGAAACATTTTGGGAAGTGTGTATTTTGTAAAACTAGTCAATAACACCATTTTTTTGGGAGTAGTACCATAAAATTATATATCAGTGGAAAGATAATTTAATCAAGAATGTAATGCAATAACTTTTATGAAGGATTTGCTATTAGAATAGCAGTTACAGTATAAAGAAGAAAAGTGAAACATGTCTAAAAACCTAGATATACAAAAATTATCACATCAATTAATACTTAATTGGGTAGCCTTTAGCATGAATTACGGCCTTACAACATCTTCTCATGGAGTGAATCATGTCTTTTAGTTCTGCAGCTGTTATAATGTGAAACCAAGATTGAATTATTGCTTCTATTAACTGGGTTTTATTGCTCGGTTGCTTCTGACTAACAAGTTTGTTTAGTTGGCTCCATAGATTTTCAATTGGGGTAAGGTCTGGGCTATTCCCAGGCCATTCCAGCAGTGGAATATAATTATCTTGAAACTCAAAAAAAAAAAGTGGTGTTATTAGCCATCAAACCTCAAAAATACACTTTTCCCAAAAGGTTTCCACAATTTTGGCCACTACTGTATATACCACCCAAGTCATGTGTGAATTGGGCAGCTACAAACGTCTATTTAATAAATAGCACCACTACCATGTAAAACCTATGGCTTTTCTCCATTCTACTCAGCAATAAATTTTAAAAATGAGATCAGTTTAACACAACTGACATTTCTCAATGTTTCTGAAACAATTTATGGAAGAAAATGCTAATTTTGAAGATGAAACTGTGTTTTTATCACAAGAGTATTCTGATTTGCCTTTTCCTTAAATATATTAAATACAGAAATAGTGTCAAAGAATTTCATAACTCATGTGTACATTTATGTACAGATTTATAGTTGTCTAGAAGTAAGACAAGGCTGAAGGGAGAAGAAAATAATTTCCATGAGTCCCAATGGATATTTGATTTTAACTTTTAACAGTTATCCTTCATATTTCAACTCGGGCTACCTGATTGCTTCATGACTAGACATCTATCTTAAGATATAGTTCAGTCCATTCAAAATCAATCCAAATTCTTGGGTACTGTAGTGGAAATAATTTGGTTTCACTTTCTACATCATGTTTTACACTATGAATTTTGCCAAGATACTTTGAAGAAACATAATGATCCAGTAATAAATTCACAATAAATTATATCTAAGACATCAGTACCCTATCAGAAAGAGAACTGATAAGGAATAACTTGAAAGTGGAAAAGAAAATGCTCAGCTTGCATGTTCCCAGGATAGTGCTTCATTTAAAGCAATGCTTGATGGGATAAATGTTTCCATGGAAATTAGAACTGTATAAAGAAAGTAATCGATATGTAATTAGAAATTGGTATAAGAACTTTTGACCAGATTTCCTAAAATCTGTTATATAAAATACCCATGTTTTTTTAATCAGAACAGCATGACATGTATAGGAAAGCTAGACAGAATTTAAGGGATGGAGCATATTAAATGTAATAGGAATCAGTGCAAGGATTTCCAAAGTAGACTTTTTTCCATTCTGATTTTTTTTTTAAAAAAAATGTTCATTGTAATACAGAATGAGGTTTGCAGAGGATATTCGATAGGATAGTGAGGAATATTTGTGGCCAATTCCACCCATAATGTAAGGGATTTCTGTCTATGTTTATGCATGTCATTTTTACCGGATGCTCAATTCAGGAAACACTGCAGCCCACGGAAGCACAGGAGTGCAGGGAAGGGCTGTTTGTTGGTAACAAAGAATGCTACCTTATCATGAATAGATTGGAATTGGAATTGGAAGCAAATCGTAGGGGAAAATGTAAGATTTAATCACATTTTTTCTTATCTTAAGATGCTACCCAGGCTAGAGATAGAAATATTTTACTTTGAACAACTTATAAGGATGGGAAAGTAGCATTGAAATATACACATGGTTGAATGAAAGAGGCTCTTTCTCCCATCAGCAAGATGCTGAAATTGACAAAAACAGTGATAATCCTGATTGCAAAGCAAAACTGTCTAAACAGGATCTTAAAGTCTTTCATGATCCCATACCAATTAAGTACATGAACAGATACAAAAGGTGCCATGTTTTCCACCTTATACACTGTCTTCCTGAACGAGGGGGCACAGTAAAACCTTCTGAACTGAGGACATTGTATCCAATGTCGTCATCACTGTACCACAAGGAAGAACCAAATTGGGCACTGAATTGAGGATTTATGCAAGTTGAAGCACAGCACAAATCTCTGATACTGGATACTTTTATTTATTTGCCAGTTGGCAACAGTTCACAGGAGCAAGTCATATTATTTAATTATCAGAATAATTAAATCAGCAGATAGCCCGAACCTGCAAAGTTGAAGTCAGGAAAGCAAAGGCTCAGAATGAACAAAGTCTTGCAACAAAAATCAAATATAATTTTAAAAATTTCTTTCAACATATAAATAATAGGAAAAAAGTCAAGGAAACAGTTGGACCACTAAAGAAAGAAGATGGCAAGGAAGTAACAGATAGTAGAAAGAAAGCAGAGCTGCTTAACTCATTCTTTGCATCAGTCTTTATGCAAAAATAAACTATAGCCCCAACCTACCAAAAACATAACTATAAAAGACAGACTAGAAATAAAAATTAAAACAAGAAAATAGTAAGAGAACACCTGTCTGACCTTGATAAATATAAATCACTGGGACCTGACAGAGTACATCCCAGAGTTCTGAAGGAGCTGGCAGACATTATTTCAGAACCAATGTACCATATCTTTAAAAAATCCTGGAGCACTGGGGAACTACCAGAGGATTGGGAAAGTGCTGATGTGGTTCCCATCTTCAAAAAAGAAGGAAAAAACAGATCCAGGAAACTATAGGTCAATCAGCTTAACATCAATACCTAGGAAGATACTGGAAAAAATAATAAAACATCTGTGAACATCTAGAAATAAAGTTATAACAAATAAAGTTATAACTAGTAGACAGCACTTGTTCGTTAAAAACAGATTATGCCAAACCAATTTTATTTCATTTTTTGGCAAAGTGACTAAATTAGTAGACCAGTGAATGCTGTGATCATTGTATACTTCAGCATAGTATGCTTCAGCAAGGCACTCGAGAAAGTAGACCGCAACCTACTTCTTTTGCTTTTTTTTTTTTGCAAAAAGTTTTTTTTTATTTTTTTCAAACATACAAATTACATCTTTTCGGAACAGAGCTTTGATCCGGTCATCAATTTGTTCAATTTTTTGTCATCTTTAACAAAATTTTATATATTCTATTTTGCCATAACACTTATTTCGTAATCTTAAATCACATATTTCAACTAATACCATCTTAGAAAAAGTTTACTCATATTTACTTAATCAATGTAATTACCCTTCTATTAACCCACCTTAAATCTTAATTCAATTAATATCTCATAGTACATTTCACAATTCTTACCCTAAATCCTCACTATTAACAATACAGTTCAAACATGTTTATATTCCAAAATTATTTCCATTTCTAAAACTTCCTTACATTTATTTATTACTTCATGTAATGCTTCCGGGTACGATTCATGGTGTTGGTCACCACCTTTAAAGAGCTCCATGGCATTGGACCTGGATACCTTCGAGACCATCTTCTGCCACCAGTAGCCTCCCACCGGCCAGTCTGCTCCCACAGAGAGGGTCTCCTCAGGGTGCCATCGGCCAAATTATGTCGGCTGGCGACACCCAGGGGGAGGGCCTTCTCTGTGGGAGCTCCTGCCCTTTGGAATGAACTGCCCCCAGAAATTCGTAAAATCTCTGATCTCCGTTTATTTCACTGTGCCCTCAAAACCTTGTTGTTCCGCCAGGCTGGGCTATCAAGGTAAAGATTTTAATTGGGTTTTTAAAAATGGGATTTTAAATTTGGGGTTTTAAACTGAGCCTATCATTTAATAATTTTAATTATTTTTAAAGTTTGTCTGTCTTTGTGCTTTTAATCAGGCTGTACACCGCCCTGAGTCCTTCGGGAGAAGGGCGGTATAGAAATAAAATAAACAAATAAATAAATAAAATAATGCTCATTAAATCTTTATTCCATTATTACTTTATCAAATTTAAATCTTATCACTAATCTTAAAAATATAGCAATTTAACATTTGAACATAGTTCTTAATTCAAATAATGCTATTTAATAGTTTCCCAATTATTTCCCTAAATTCTATCTATTTAACCATACCATTTATATAAACACCAATTAAGTAATTTTTGTTTGTAAATCATAATCATATATTATTTCAATTTTCTTTTCTTTTTTACTTAAGTGAAAAATGTTCAAATTATTACAATTGTTATACGTATTTAAACAATATCCCGATTATTATAGCTATCAATTTTCTCAAATGATACCATCTAACATCTTAATAAAAATTGATACATTATATCCATTGATATATTTTCTTTTTACATAATATAATTCAACCTTTTCTTTTATCGTTCCATTGTTAATCCCGCAACCTACTTCTTGATAAATTAGAAAAATGTGAGATAAACAGCATCACCACCAGAAGGATTTGTAACTGACTGACAAATCCTACTTAATGAGTAGTCCTTAATGGTACTACATCTACATGGAGGGAAGTAAGCAGTGAGGTACCACAAGGTTCTATCTTAGGCCCAGTATTCTTCAATATCTTCATAAATGACTTAGATGAGGGAATAGAAGGGGAACTCATCAAATTTGCAGATGACACTAAGCTGGCAGGAACAGCCAACACCCCAGAAGATAAGCTCAGGATTCAAAAAGATCTTGACAGACTTGAAAAATGGGCCTTATCCAACAACATGAAATTTAATGTGAATAAAAGTATGGTTTACACCTATGCAGGAAAAGCCAAAGGTTCAAAAGTACAGATTAGGAGAAACCTGGCTCAAAAACAGTGAGAGGGACCTTGGAATCCTAGTGGACAATCACTTAAACATGAGCTAGCAGTGTGCTGCAGCAGCCAAAAAAGCTAATACAATCCTTGGTTGTATAAAGAAAGACATAGAATCAAAATCACATTAAATATTAGTACCGCTTTATAAACCTTAGCAAGACCATATCTGAAATAACTGCATCCAGTTTTGATCACCATATTAACAAAAAAGTTGTTGAGGCTTTGAAAAAGGTGCACAGAAGAGCAACTAAGATGATTAAGGGCTTGGAGACAAAAACATATGAAGAATGGTTGCAGGAATTGGGTATGGCCAGTCTAGAGAAAAAAAGGACTAGGTATGACATGATGACAGTATTCCAGTATTTGAGGGGTGCCACATAGAAGAGTGGGTCAACTTATTTTCCAAAGCATCAGAAGGCAAGACAAACAATGGATGGAAACTAATCAAGGAGAAAAGCAACTTTGAATTAAGGAGCAACTTCCTAACAGTGACGACAATTAACCAGTGGAATAGCTTGCCTTCAGAATGTCTATGGAGATTCTCAGTCATCCATGTCATGGTTGTCCTAAAGGGGCTGAAAGGATTGTGTTATGTCCTGCAGAAAGGACAGCTTCACAACACAGTCCTTTCAGTAGTCCCAAGAAGGCTCCACCCCCATTTGCACTACTCAGGTGACCCTGAGGACACAGACAAATCTTCAAGCGGCTTCAATGACACTCTAAAAGAATGCAAATGACCAGCTGTCTGCAAGGAATATAAATCCTTCCATTCCCCACCGTCTAGTCAGAGCTGAAGAAGCTTCTTGGATGAGAAGCGAAATGTCAGCTCTGCCTGCCTCGGCCAGGAGCCTCATAGTCATCCTGCCATTAAAAGAAGAAGTAGGGGGAGGATGAAAGGGGGAACGATGAAAGGGCAATAAAGCTTTGTATGATAGAAAATTGGGAGGGGGAAATGACAGGTGATAAGGACCAGAGAAGCAGGATCTTGTTTGTATCAGCAACCCATGGCCAGGCATCCTGAGTAATATGTGGATTATTCCTAAACATCTCAAGAGTTCTCAAAACATCTTGGCGAGCTCCGGTTGGCTGGAAACAGACAGGTCATTGAGGGAGGGATGTGATGGGGGCAAACCTACACCTCATTTTTGTATCCGGCGAGTCTGATAATTTCCGAGCTGGCTTGACTTTAATGCAACCAACATTCTTAATAAAAGAACCCTTTGATTTAAGCAAATGTAGTTGAAGACTTTTCTTTCCTAGGGGATAGGATTGGGGCAGGTCTGACATTAAGAAAACCACTCTACCACTCTGCCAGTGGGCTCAGAGAACCCATTTTTTTCTGTGTTCTATTGCATTGTGTGTGGAATATTCACTAGGTTCTATATATTGGCAAGATTTCAACAGTGGTTTGCCATTGTCTACTTCCTAGAGCTGAGGGAGAGAGTGACCAGTCCAAGATCATGCTGCTGACTTTGTGGCTAAGCTGGGACTAGAACTCAGAGTCGCCTGGTTTCTAGCCACTGTACCAAATTGGCTCTTTTCTCTGTGTGCTTGAGTAATTATTGTCTTTCTTCAGAAGTTATGATGGGTACATTCAGAAATGTGAAATCTAAAGATGCCTGTTGGATCAGGAGCATATTCCTGTTGGTATGTGGTTTGCCTGCGTCTAGTTTTAGTTAAATGATTGTATCTCTTTGAGGTTAAAAGATAAAGGATGGGTTTGCTGGGTGTTTCATTCTTTTGAGATTACTTAGAAACAGGATGCCTATATCAATTGTGCAATGAGAACGAAATCAGGGAAGAATTGATTATATGTAGAATTTTTAGAGTAAATTATTATAAGAGTGTGAGGCTATTCTCTCTCTCTCTGTTCCTCCCTTATCCCCACCCCCACCCCCCATTGGTTTGCTAGTTCCTTTCATAATGATTTTTTTCACAAGGAGCTCTTTCTCTTTTTGGAACAGTTTATGTGTTGTTCCCTTATTCACTTTCTCTTGAAACCTAAACATTTTTTTTTCAAAAACCAGTACTCATCTATGTATTCTGTACTCTTGCGTGTTTTTAATTGAGAAATTATCATTTAAAGCAAACACTTTTGGTGCCAGTTTGTGCCTTAAGCAGTGATGCCTACTGAATCTAGTGGCTTTCCAGAATGATGAAATGAGAATCAGTACAAACTTATGTATGTTTGTGTGGTACCATAGGGGCAGGGTGTTCAGTTCGAAATTTGCTCCTCTTGCTTTTCTCCAACGCGCAGCTTGGAGAATCCAAAGCTTGGGGTAGTTCAGTAGTTGGGTAGCCTACACTGAGTGTGTTCCTTTAAGAGATTTCTCTTCAGACATGCCCACTTGCTCAACAGAGTCCCAGTTTAGTTCACTCAGTTGAGCCTGTGACACTGTCTGAAAATTTCTCTGGTTCACTACTAGAACTAGGCCAGAAACTTTGGATTCTTCAACTCCAGTCCTCTTCCTTTCACTAAAAATTCTGCTGGGGGTGAGTCTACCTGCTGCTTCAGGCACGCTCTCAGTGACTTCCGATCTTACTGAAGCCTGGCCTTTTGACTGCCCTATTTAACAGCCGCAGGCGTGCGGGTAGGTTCCCGGCTTGCCCACAGCACGCCCTCGCTGACTGGACTGTTTTATTACTTTGGCGGCTTGAGATTGACGCCCTGCGCTCAGCGGCGTCTCTCTCTCTCTCCCCGGATTGTCTGCGTTACTTTCCTGGCGTCCGGATCACTTCTGAGTGATCGCACGCCGTCTCAGCCTCCCCCCACGGACGCCGTCGTCGTCGAAGCTGCTCGCAAGCGCCGGAGCGCCCCTCGTGCGCCCCTTAATCAACGGAGCGCTCGCCTGCATTTAACCAGCCGGGAAGCGCTGTCCTCCTTCTGTCTTTGAAACGGCTCGGGGCTCTAAGCGGCAAAGCTTCATCTGTTTTAAAGTGCGCGCCCTGTTTTTAGCCGCCTCAGCGCTGGGAGCTGCGCTCCGCGGCAGCTCGCGCTCCTTCGGCTCTCCCCTCCCCCCATAAGGGGCCTTCCTGACGCCTTGGACGCTTGCCTGGCCAAAGTCATCGCCCGCTCAGGGCTTCTAAGAGAAGGAAAAAGGAGGATTAGCCCTTCTAACTTCTCCTGGCACTCTCGGGCCGCAGCCTTGCTCGGCGCCATTTTCTTGGCCTAAAGAAAAAGAATTTCAACGGCTTTCAAATCTGCCTGGCAATAGCCTCACGCATGCGCAGTTGGTTCCTAGAGGCAAATCTTCTATTCTACTGTTTTGGGGACCTAACTAGCCTGTCTCTGTGGAGCAATCGGCTAGTTTTCACTGCTTCTCCACCCCCCCAACCCCTCCTCCATTCCTGGACTTACCTGCTAGACCTTTGGCTATGTACATTTGATCCGTCGATCCTCAACTGATTCCTGTAAAAAAAAAAAAAAAAAAAAAGATCAATAACCATATCTTTATATCTATCTACATAACCACAAATTAATTACTTACTTGACCTTCATCTTCTTCTCTTCCAAAAAAAAAAAAAAAAAAAGAGAGACAAGTGACAGAAAGTTCCCAACATGGCGGAACGTGCTCTCTCCTCGGATCTGGAGGACAACAACAGCTCTCCCGAGCGCCTTCACGAACAGCCCAGGCAACGCAAAAGGTCCAGAAAACGAGCTACGCAGTCGTCTTCGTCGGCTGCTCCACGCTCTAAAAAGACAAAACACTCGTCAGCTGCAGACAAGGACACCTCCAGGAGACACAAGGCTCTGGAGCGTCAGTTTGAGAAAGCGCGCAGCCAGTCAACACAGGCTGCATTCGTACACTTACCAGTTCCACTCTCGCCCGTTGTTGAAGCTACTGTCCAGCCCGTCCATCAGGCTCCTCAACAACCTCCGCAACCATTGTATCAGACGCCGAACATGGAAGTTTTCCCTGAGGCGATATTGACACACTGCGTTGAACCAGTGAACCTCTCGCGCAGTGCCACTCTTCCTCGGCGGCCTCAGCCGGAGGCAACCTTTACTCCCACGGCTGCGGGTTTGCGCGCCACGGAGTCAGCCCCTCCACCCTGTCAGTATGATATTCAGCAGATCATCTCTGACACGGTTACCAGGACATTGGCAGCAACTTCTCAACATGCTGCACCATATGGGGCTTGGCCTCAGCCACGATTTCCTCCTCCTCCTCCTCTGGCCCGGGACTCTCAACAGACCCCTATCCAGTATCAGGCTATGACGCAAGGGTCCGATTCGTATCTGGACCATGGTCACCGCGAGGAGTCGTCGGAGGAGGAGGGAGAGTGCGACCCCTCGGATATGGACTTATCTGATGACGCCGACATGCCACCCGAAAAGCCAGCCTTCTCTGGGCTCTTTAGACCCTCGTTATTCAAATCGCTCTTGCGCAAGGCCAAGCTGGCCACAAATATGGCAGACCCAGCCCCTCAGGTGGATCAGCCTGGTCCCTCTCAACACCATGACGCCTTGTTTATGGCACCTAAGGCGGAAGCGGACTTTATTCCGTGTCCACAGCTCTTTTCAGAGGTGGTCCAGCGATCCTGGTCCACGCCTTCCTCCTTACCCGCCCCTTCGGGGCTAGACAAAAAACTTTATTGTTCGGCGCCTAGCCTTCAGGATCTTCTTCAGTTACCAACTGTAGACGCACCTGTGGCCAATCTGACGGCTTCATCTGTAATTTCCAACGACGTCGCCGACAGTTTGCGCTCTGAGGACCGGAAAGCCGAGTTCAACTTCCGGCGTACACACAATGCGGCCGCCTGGGCGGTTAGGGCAGCCACCTCGGCTTCCTTCTTCAGCCGTGCCTGCTTGATCTGGCTCCGCCAACTTCACGAGCGCCTTCCCCCTGCGGATTCAAGGCTCCGCCAAGATGTCAACAAACTGGTGGCGGCTACTGAATATACAGCGGACGCCTCGCTCAACGCCGCGAAGTTCGCCTCGCGCGCCCTGGCGTCGTCCGTCACATCTCGCCGTCTATTATGGCTAAAAAATTGGAGAGCTGATGCCAAGTCGAGGTGGCGCCTCGCTTCGACTCCATATAAAGGCTCCCGTCTCTTTGGAGAAGCCTTAGACCCCATTCTTGTCGAGGACAAGGATAAACGGAAGGTAATGCCATCCTCTTATAAAAGGGCAGATCGTAGACCACCGTCCTACTTCACCAGGCAGCCCTTTCGGAACGACTCCGGCCCTTCGGGGTCCTTTTCCTCAAGGCCCTATTCTCAAGGATTCGACCGTCCCTTCGATCGACCCTCCTTCAGAGACCGTGGTCGAAAGGCCCCAGCACCCAAACGGCCCTTTCGAGGTACGGGATCCCGTAACTTTAGAAGAGGGAAGTGACTACATCCATCTTCCCATTGGCGGCCGTCTGACTCATTTTCTTCCTCAGTGGGAGATCTCGACATCGGACGCCTGGGTGCTCCAGACTATTCGTCTGGGCCTTACCCTGGAGTTCCGCTCCAGACCTCCCTCGCACTTCATCCAATGCCCTATTTCTCCCAACCTGGACAAGCGCCAGCTTATGGAGGCAGAGATCCATCACCTGCTTCAAATTCAAGCCATCGAACCGGTTCCCCACCATCATCGCGGGACCGGCTTCTATTCAATTTTCTTCCTGGTCCCCAAGGCGTCCGGGGGCCACAGGGGCATATTAGACCTCAAGAGGCTGAACGAATTTATAATATACCATCAGTTCAAGATGGAGTCCCTCCGATCGATCCTGGCTTCCATTCGACCAACGGACTGGATGACCTCTATCGATTTGAAAGAGGCGTACCTCCACGTACCCATACGGCTCTCCCATCGTCGTTTTCTACGCTTCGCCTACAACAACAGGCATTACCAATACAAAGCAATGCCCTTCGGACTTTCCTCCGCCCCAAGAACCTTTACGAAGCTCCTGGCAGCAGTGGCGGCCCATCTACGCCAACATCCGGTACGGCTCCACTGCTACTTGGACGATATCCTAGTGCTCTCCCCTTCCCCGGCCCGGGCATCCCGAGACCTAGAGGTGGTGTGCCGCTGCCTTTGTCATCATGGCTTCTCCCTCAACATTCCGAAGAGCCAATTGCAACCCACTACTCGTATTCTTCACCTCGGGACAATAATAGATTCTGTACGGGGCCAGGTGTTCCTGTCAACGGACTGGTGTTCCAGTCTCCAGTCATTAACATCTCAGGTCCTCTCCTCTCGGACTGTGACCTTGCTGCTCCTGTCCCGACTGCTCGGCAAAATGATTTCCTGCCTGTCTGTCGTCCCTTGGGCGAGATTCCATTCCCGCCAGCTCCAATGGTTCCTTCTTCCCTTTCAGAGAGCCAGGAGAAGCAACTCTTCCGCACAAGTATCCCTCCCTCCAGAGGTCTCAAGGTCTCTCCTCTGGTGGTCCTCCCAGAGCCTACATCAGGGCAGTTTCTTCCAGAATCTACAGCGCCTGGTAGTGACAACGGACGCCAGCCTGACGGGATGGGGAGGTCATCTTCTATCTCACGTTGCCCAGGGAACGTGGTCAGCAGAGGAGTGTCGCAACGGGATCAACTGGTTGGAGCTCCGTGCGATCCGCCTCTCCCTTCAACGGTTCCAGCAGATTGTGTCGGGGCACCATGTCCTGATACGCACGGACAATGTAACAGCAAAGGCGCACGTGAACCGCCAAGGGGGGACTCGCTCGGGTCCATTGATGGAGGAAACGACCCTGCTTCTGATCTGGGCGGAGATGCACGTCCTGTCCCTTGTGGCGGAGCACATCGCCGGGACCACGAACATCACAGCGGACTGGCTCAGCAGACAACACTTGGACCACGCCGAGTGGCGACTTCACCCAGATCTGTTCGCCGAGATCGTCCGCAGATTCGGCACGCCTCTAGTCGATCTATTTGCCAGCCGCGACAACACTCACCTCCCCAGGTTCTTCACCCGGTACCAGTGCCCTCAGGCGGAGGGAGTCGACGCCCTCGCCTCTCCCTGGCCCAGGGGTCTCCTCTATGCCTTTCCCCCTCTACCGCTCCTTCCTCGTCTGATCCGCAGGATAATAGCAGACAGGGCAGACGTCGTGTTGGTCGCACCACACTGGCCTCGGAGGTCCTGGTTTGCGGATCTGGTGGACCTGTCGGTGGCACGGCCGTGGAGGATTCCAGGGGACAGGATCGTTCTCAGCCAGGGGGTCATTCTGCACCCAGACCCGCAGTGGTTGCAGTTGACCGCCTGGCGCTTGAACGGATCTTGCTAAGGCGAGCCAACGTGCCTAGCAATGCAATCCCCACGATCCAGGCGTCAAGACGGCCGTCAACATGCCGCATTTATAATGCAACCTGGAACTCCTTCTGCTCCTGGTGTGCTAAATCCCACCTTGATCCAACGTCTGCCTCCGTTCCCGAAGTGCTGGGATTCCTTCAGCAAGGCATGGACAAGCACCTTGCGCCTAACACTCTTCGTCACCAGGTTGCTGCACTGGGTACGGTCCTTTCCACTTCTGCAACACTTCCTCTCTCCCAAGACCCTACGATTCGCGATTTTCTGCGAGGGGCATCCAACCTGCGCCCTCCTGTTATACATCGCTACCCGACCTGGGATTTGACTCTGGTCCTTCAGGCCCTCATGCACCCTCCATTCGAGCCTCTCGCTTCCATCAGCCTCCGTTTTCTGACACTTAAGGTGGCGTTTCTGGTCGCAATTACCTCGGCTCGCCGTATATCCGAACTAGCGGCACTGTCCGTGAGAAGCGACCTCTGTATCTTCCACACGAATCGCGTGGTTCTAAGACTAGACCCCTCATTCCTGCCTAAAATAAATTCCTCATTCCATCGAGCCCAGGAATTGATCCTACCGGACTTCTGCCCCGAACCTCGACATCCTCGGGAAGCAGACTGGCACCTCTTAGATGTCCGACGGGCCCTGCGCAGATATATTAAGCGAACAGAGCATTTCCGGAAATCGGAATCGCTTTTCATTTCCTTTCTGCCATCCTCCATGGGCCGGAAGGTTTCTTCCACAACAATTGGGAGATGGATTAAGTCCTGCATCTCCAAGGCTTATTCAGCTCGGAACAGACCAATTCCGCAGAGGATTCTTCCACATTCTACCAGGAGTGCCGCCACGACGGCCGCCTGGGCCACTAATGCCTCCATCTCTGACATCTGCAGAGCGGCCACCTGGTCATCCTTGAATCCCTTCATCCGGCACTACAAGGTGGACTCCTTTGCCTCGGCGGAAGCATCCTTTGGCCGCCGAGTGCTCCAAGCTGTTTGCAACTCTTCAGACGACGCGCAGCAGCCAGTCACCCTCCCTGTGTAAACTTGCTTGGGTAAATCCCGAAGCTTTGGATTCTCCAAGCTGCGCGTTGGAGAAAGGACGTTGCTTACCTGAACGTCCCTTCTCGACGCGCAGCTGGAGAATCCAACCCACCCAGCTTGGCTGCTGAACCTTTCTTCTTTACGCTCTACTGCTCCTTACTTCGTGAACAAAACTGGGACTCTGTTGAGCAAGTGGGCGTGTCTGAAGAGAAATCTCTTAAAGGAACACACTCAGTGTAGGCTACCCAACTACTGAACTACCCCAAGCTTTGGATTCTCCAGCTGCGCGTCGAGAAGGGACGTTCAGGTAAGCAACGTCCTTTCTCTCCATAGTTTTTGTGCAGTTAGATGTTAAGTCTTGGCAGATTGACAAGTTCTTGCTGGACTCAAAAATATTTCAAGAACTTTGAGTTTAAGAATGGTCTGAACATAAGAGATTTGAATATATACAGTAGAACAATCCCAATGATATTTTGAATTTCTTATTCAAATTTATTATACTTATAAATTTGTTCATTCCCTAATTACTTGATGCTTTTCCTACTTTTCTTTTCTTTTTCTTCTTGTATTATGTTATAAAATATTGAACTAACATTTTAAAACAGAAAGGAATGTTCCTTGTATTGCAAAGTTATGTGGTTGCTCCTGCAGCTCACAGGCTGGCTGATTCAGGGTACGATACCTTTTGCTTCTGAAGACTTGCCATGTTGCTCCCATTAGCACTCTGGCTGGATTACAAACATCTGTTTGTGCTTACTTGGCCTGTGCTTCTTCAGAACTGTTTCTACATGACGTACATCAGTGGTGTTTGACTGACATGTGTGATTTGTTTATTAAATAATATGGTTGAGAATTGAATGAAATATTTCCCCCATGGCAAGAACATGAACAGACACATCCAGAGGAAACAAGACAATTCTGCTTTTATAAGTTAAATTAGTCATGTGATTCTCCATTAAGAAATGATTAATCAGGAAGGGAAAAACATACTTAACCCAAAAAGGGGAAACAAAAGCAAGCATATTGAACTATTTATTACTTATTTGCTTTCACCTTTGATTCAAATCACTTTTATTTACCTGACCACTGCTGCAAGTCAAACAGATTGAAAAAATAAATAATCATTGCAACAAGTCAGAAATAATATCTTGTTGCTGGTAAGTAATTACCCCAGATTCATTAAATATGTAGTGGGCAATAACAAAACTCCAGAAGGCTGACTGCTAAGGTAGGCAGGAAAAAAAATGTTATCCTCATTCCTAAACAGATCTTTGCCTAGAAAAAGTGCACTACAGTGCTTATGGAATTCTATGGTTTATCTTGATTTGTTTGACTTATTTTTAGTGAAAAATACATTAACATTCTCGATTATGAAGATAATCCAAGTGTCCAAGTTTTATAAAATTAGATCTATGTCCTTTGAGTATATTTTAATCACATCAGTTATGCTTAAACAAACAAACAAACAAATATACATACATACATACATCCTTTTCTATATATGTAGATAGAAGAAGATGATGATGTATGGAATAATGACAATGTTTTGCAGGCTATAAAATAAAATACTTTTTGAACATAAAATGATAAATGATATGCAGCATTGTGGTTTTTTATGTGCATTTTTCACAATGTTTTCCACCATATAATTAATATTTTTCTGCTGATATATTGTTCTACTGTTAATTTATTTTTTCTAACATACATATTTTATATTTATATTTTATATTTTAATGTAGGTTTTTATATACATTGCCAATCTTTAAGTTCTTTCAATCTCTTCATTGAATTATAAAGTTTAGTTTGAAAATGTTTTTTTTAAATACACATATGCATCCTAATTTCAATTACATTTACCACAAGGAGGCACCACATTATTGGCTTCATCCTTATTAGGAATTATCAGTTGTTATTCTATGCATTTAAGCCCTCTACCAAATTGCACTTGTATATATACAATAAGTATACACCTTCACACTATGTATATAAGTATACACCTTCACACTTAATTGATTATATACAGTGCATTAGCATTAAAAGGTACCCAGATACAGGAAGGAATACACAGAGGTCTTCAGAATGGTGATTGCCATTCAGCTTACCTCAGAACAGAGAGCTACAGATGTTACATTCTGTAAACTTCACATGTATAAGATTTTACTTGGCTTCTGCAGCAGTTGTGATGTCATGTAAAGTGCTGGATGTGAACATGACATAATGTAATATCTTATCTCTCTTCTCTCAGGTGAGCTATCATTCTGATAGAACCAGTTTTCAAAAAATTCATGGGAGAATATAGGTGCATATGTTAATAATTTGATTCTTGATATGATATGATATGATATGATATGATATGATACAATATCAATCTTTTAGCCAGTCACTATTATCTCAGATAGACAAACAAAGTAGTATTTGTATGTATGTGTTTCTGTTTGTATAAAAATATTTTATAAAGATCAATATATTAGATTCTCAAATTCTGTGACACTAAATGCTGGTGGTTTAGAAATTGCAACTTCTATTTTCTCGGCCATTATAGTGTGAAAGAAATATACACCTATAACATTTGATAAATCCTGCTTTAGTATCATTTTATTTTTTGGATAGTACTCGGGTGGGATTCAGCCGGTTTGGACCAGTTCGGGAAAACCGGATGCTAATTTTACATCTAGTTCGCTGAACCGGTAGTTGCAAGACTGGCTGGCCCCGCCCACCCTGCCCTGCCCCTCTCAGGAGTCTCCATGCGGCCCGCTTTGGATGCGAAGTAAGTGCAGGGCCCGCACGGAGGCTGTGGGAGGGTGAAAAATGGCCCCCCAGAAGACTAGAAATGGGCCTGTTTCCAGCCTTCGGAGCCTGAGGGAGGCTGTTTTTGCCCTCCCGGAGGCTCAACAAAAGCCTCTGGAGCTTGGAGAGGGTGAAAAATGGGCCTACGGGAAGTTCCGGAAGTCTGAAAAGGAGCCTGTTTCCAACCTCCAGAGGGCCTCCGGAGCCCGGGGGATGCCATTTTTGCCCTCCCAGAGGCTCAAGGAAAGCTTCCGGAGCCTGAGGAGGGCAAAAAACGGGCCTACCGGAAGTCCAGAAATGGGCCTGTTTCCGGCCTCCGGCGGGCCTACAAAGCATGGGAGAGGCCATTTTCGCCCTCCCGGAGGCTCAAAGAAAGCCTCTAGAGTCTGGGGAAGGCAAAAACACCCCCCCTCCGTGGTGCAGGAGGCCAAGTAGGCCACACCCTCGTGGCCATGCCCACCCAGCAACCAGGCAGAGGACCGGTTGCTAAAAATTTTCAATCCCAACCCTGATAGTAATTGTTGCTAAATGGGATTTTAGAGGATTAATATTATTTTAGGTAACTACTTTCTATCTATAAAATATATTTTGACATAGTTTTTTGTTGTAAAATATTAGTATATAATGGCTCTTGGTTTCAGTGCCTAAGTTCTCAAAATCGGAATGCATTTCTATCAACCACTGGAAGCCAAGCCTGCATGACAGAATAATTAGAGTAGTTTTTACTTTTAGATATCTGTTCTTAAACTACCATTCCTTTTCATATTTTTAAAAAATAACTCTGTAATATTAATTAGTGTTGAATTAGCTGTATAGAGTATTACTATATATAATTGTTTTGAACAGACGTTAGTGCCATGAAAATATTTATAGGACACTGAAAATCCTGTAATTCTCATTGAACGTGGGTCCGGTGGTCCTCTTCCATGGGGAGTGCTCTTCCGATGACGTCGGATCGGGTCTGCTAGCTGAGAAGCTCCTCCCTTCCTGTAGCCTCCCAGCTTTCAGACTCGATCCGATTTGGATCAAGTCACGGTTTGAGCTGCTCCATAACTTTGGAAGTATTATAACTCTAATTGGATATTCTAAATTGATCCCTGCCTTCCAGCTAATTGGACTTCTAAATTGTTGCCTGCCTGATTCCCCCAGGGGGGGGGGAATAATTCCCAGCGAGCAAGGTTTCGTCCCGAGGCCGCTGAGGACTGATCGAGGTGAGTTAAGCTCCCTCGAGGTGGAGATTTCTCTGGCAGCGAGAGGGGTTAAACTCCCTATGCCGCTGCAGCAGCCCTCAGGCAGGGATTAGGTGGTTGCTTCCCCGCCGCCGCACCGGCTTCAGAAGGGGCGGGGAAGGCGGAGCCTCCACTGCTCTGTTGGGCTGCATCGCGCCGGAAGGCACAGGAGCTGGGAGCCTTTCCCTCGGGCCTAATCGCCCCATTCTCCTCCGGCTCTCCTTTCAGCTCCGGCAGGACCGCAGGCAGGGCGATTTTTCCTGCCTGTTCAGCAGCGATTTGGCGCCCCCTGGGCTTTCGCCCACGCGCCTGGAGGGAATTGCAAAGGAGACAGCACAGTCTAATTGGAACTCATTGCTGCCAAAGTAAGTTTCTCCCTGCGGGGGGGGGATTAACTAAGGATCATCCTCCCCTCCTGGATTAATTGTTCTATTTGCCCTTTCTTCGGCAGACGGCTTGCAGCCTTCCTAGGCCTCTCCAGGGATCCCTGCTCACCTCGTGGCAGCCGCCATTTTGGCCTTTCTGCTCCCTCCGCCATTTTGCATTTCTGCGAGGTCTGGGCCTCTTTCTACAATGGCTCCCACCAGACAGTCTAAGACTAAGAGACAGGGCCCTTCTTTGGACCAACCTGGAACTTCAGCTGAGGTTCCTACAAAAAAGACTAAAAAATCCTCCTCCAAATCTTCTGAATCTAGATCAAGGGAGGAGATGAGGCTGCACCAGGCAATTGAACGTTCAATACAAAAGGCCCTCAAGGAGGCCTCTATTAAGGAAGCTGAGGCCTCAGCCTCTATCCCTGCTCGGGCCTCCTCTCCTGTGAGACCTGAACCCATTGCCCAGGCCTTGCCTCCAGCCTTATCCCCGGATGGGGATGGGGCTTCTGTTCAGCCACAGCAACAAGTTAATGAATCTCTCTTTGGGAATCAAGAAGAAGAGCCCTCTAGGGCTCAATCCCCGGGGGGGGGCAGGGTCTCTCCTTCCCCAGTCCTGCAGAGTTCTGATAACCAAGGGCAGGGGCCTGTAATTTCCCCAGATTTGGTGGCTTATATCCATCAGGCCATTCAGCAAGGCATTCAGGCCGACAGACAGCGCAGAACAGCCTCATGGGTTTCTGATTCACCCTCTCACATAGATGTGGAAGGTTCAGGTCTTATGTCAGATAGGGTTCAAGCCCCTGCCAGAGCTCATTCATCAGCTTCTTCTGTCCAAGGTTCTCTCACCGGTGAGGAGGTTAAGGACACTGAGTTGTCTGATGATGAAGACTTAACCCCAGACCAACCTTCTTTCATAGGCCTATTCAAACCCCAATTGTTCAGGTCCTTATTGCACAAAGCTAAGTTAACGACTGGTTTAGGAACACCCCGCCCTAATCCGGCTGGGGAGGGAACTTCTTCAGTGCCTCTGTTTGAGGAACCTCTCATTGAAACCGAAGAGATCCCAGGCCCCAAATTGTTCCGGGATGTCCTCACTAAGCAATGGCTTGCCCCTGCTTCGGGGCCTAGACCCAATGCGTTGGACAAGCGCATTTATAATATGGCCCCGGAGTTTTCCTCCCTTCTGCAGGTGCCCTCGGTGGATGCTCCGGTTGCCGCCCTTTCGACCTCTTCGTATACTGCGGGCCCTCCAGAGGAGAACCGGAGGAACGCCGTCTGGAGCACGTGTTGGTCAAGTCTCACCAGGCTTCTGCATGGGCCGTCAGATCCTCAATGGCTGCTTCCTTCTTTAACCGAGCGTCCATTCTTTGGCTCAAGCAACTGCAGGAACGTCTTCCAGTGTCTGACTTACGCTCTCAGCAGGACATTACTAAGGTACTGGCAGCTTTAGAGTTTTCGGCCGACGCCACCTTGAATTCATCCAGGTTCACGGCCAAGGCCATTGGGGCAACTATCACGGTCCGTAGACTTTCCTGGCTCAGACAATGGCAGGCAGACGCCAAATCTAAATGGCGTCTGGCGACATCCCCGTTTGAAGGCCCCTTCCTATTCGGGGCTCCATTGGAACCTCTCCTAGCAGAATCTAGGGACAAGCGTAAATACTTACCTTCCATGTCTCGTAGGTCGGGACAAAGATTCCTCCCCTCTTCCTCCTCCTCCTCCTTTTGTCCCTTTCGAGGGCCAGAAGGATTCTCCTTTCCTCGACAAGGTCAGAGGTCCTTTCCATCCAGACAATTCCGCCCCTCCGAGCGTCAGGGGTTCCAATCTCAGCGGGGCCAATCTAGGCGCCCCTTCCGTGGGGATCGTGGGCGCTCCGCCCGCAGATCCCGCTGACGGTTCGTCCAGCCTTCCCATCGGAGGCCGCCTGGCCCTGTTTGCCAGCCAATGGGAGGCCACATCCTCGGACGCCTGGGTCAGGGAGACTGTCAGGGTGGGCCTCTCCCTCGAATTTCTCTCCACACCCCCGACCCGATTTCTCAAATGCCCTTTCTCTCGGGATCGGGCTCGTCGCTCCTGATGGTATCGGCCATTCAACATCTTCTCGAGATTCAGGCCATCGAACCGGTACCTCAGGAGCTGCGCGGACAACTCCCGCCTGTTCGTCATCCAGAAGTCGTCGGGGGGTTGGAGGGCAATTCTAGACCTCAAATCCCTGAACCGACGGATCCGATACCGTCGGTTCAAAATGCAGTCCCTCAGCTCCATCTTGGAGGGTATCAGGCCCGGGGACCATCTGTCCTCAATAGATCTGACGGAGGCTTACCTCCACGTTCTAGTCCACACGGCCTTCAGGCAGTTCCTCCGCTTCTGTTATGCGGGTCGTCATTATCAATATCGAGCCCTCCCATTCGGCCTATCCTCGGCTCCCCGAGTTTTTACAAAAATCATGGCCGCGCTAGTGGGCTACCTCCGGACTCTTCCAGTAAGGATCCAGGCCTATCTGGACGATCTCCTCGTCCAGTCGACTTCGGAGGATCTAGCGCGCCAGGACTTGGACACCACCCTCCAGGTCCTGGAGAGCCACGGGTTTTCCGTCAACATGGCCAAGAGCCATTTGATACCCACGACTCGCATACAGCACCTGGGAGCCATCATAGATTCGGTGGAAGGCAAGGTTTATCTTTCCCAGGACCGCCTGTCCAGCCTGCGGTCACTGGTCAGGTCAGTGTCGTCAGGGAGACCAGTCTCCCTGGCAGCCCTGTCCAAGCTCCTGGGAAAGATGGTCTCCTGCATCGGGATCATCCCTTGGGCGCGCCTCCACTGCAGGGATCTGCAGTGGTTTCTGATCCCGTTCCAAAAACGTCATCTAGGGACTTCCGACCGCAAGGTCCTCCTTCCCCACAAAGTTCTCCTCTCCCTCCAGTGGTGGTCTTCAGCAGCAGTCCTCAAGGGGAGGGAGTTCAGGGTGTCCCAATTCCTTATTCTGACTACAGATGCCAGTCTCCTGGGCTGGGGGGCCCACCTGTCCTCGTCCATGGCCCAGGGGCGCTGGTCCCAGTCAGATCTGACACACAATATAAACTGGTTGGAACTTCGGGCCATCCACCTGGCCCTTCGGATCTTCCAGGATCAGGTGTCAGACAAACACGTATTGGTACGGACGGACAACGTAGCCGCCAAGGCTCATGTAAACCGCCTGGGGGGGACCCGGTCTCGCCACCTCATGCAGGAGGCCGAGAGTCTGGGAGCCTGGGCGGAGTCTCACCTGAGGTCCCTCCGGGCATCTCACATATCGGGCGTGACGAACACCCAGGCGGACTGGCTCAGCCGGGAGTCAGTGGACCAAGGGGAGTGGGCCCTCGACCCGGGCCTGTTTCGGATGATCACCGACCGCCTGGGCCTCCCGGTGGTGGATCTGTTCGCCACTCGGGCCAATCGCCAGACAGAGAGATTCTTCTCTCGCTACCCGGAGCCGGGGGCGGAGGCAGTGGACGCAATACACAGCAGCTGGCTGGCCGGCCTCCTCTATGCCTTTCCGCCTCTGCCTCTCATTCCCAAAGTCATCAGAAAGATGCTGTTCCTCCGGGCGGAGCTCCTGTTGATTGCCCCGTTCTGGCCCCGTCGGCCATGGTTCGCGGACCTCCAAGCCCTGTCCGTCCGTCATCCCTGGCGTCTTCCTCGAGACAAAGTGACTCTTCGTCAAGGGCCGTTACTGCACCCGGATCCGGCATGGCTTCAGCTAACCACCTGGCGGTTGAGCGGAGCTTGCTGAAGAAGTCCAAGATTCCTTCTCGGGTCGCCAACACTATCCAAGCGGCTCGACGCCCGTCAACAACACGGATTTACGACTCCACCTGGCGCTCCTTTGTGTCATGGTGCAACCGTCGCTCCATCGTCCCTACGTCGGCCTCCACGGTACAGGTACTGGTGTTTTTGCAGGACGGCTTTGAGGCAGGCCTGGCCCCTAACACGCTCCGTCGGCAGGTCTCCGCCCTATCCACCATTTTGTGTTGCGGTTCTAGACATTCCCTCTCGAGTCGTTCCCTCATCCGCCTCTTCCTCAGGGGGGCTTCCAACCTTCGCCCGGGGTCTATCCACAGATATCCCTCCTGGGATTTGCCCTTAGTGCTAGACGCCCTCACGAAGGCTCCCTTCGAGCCCCTAAGGTCAGTGGGCCTACGTTTCCTGTCTTATAAGGTCACCTTCCTACTGGCCATAACCTCGGCCAGGCGGATTTCAGAGTTGGCAGCCCTCTCCATCAGGGCTGATCTCTGCGTTTTTCATCCTGACCGGGTGGTACTTAGGTTGGACCCCACGTTCCTCCCTAAGGTGAATTCCCCTTACCACAGGGCACAGGAACTAGTCCTTCCAAATTTTTGTCCACGTCCTAGCCTGCCCTTAGAACGAGCCTGGCACTCCCTGGACGTGAGGAGAGCCCTTCGGATCTACATCCATCGGACATCTGACTTTCGGAGATCAGAATCCCTTCTAGTCTCCTTCCAGCCATCTAGTATGGGCCAAAAAGTCTCATCCATTACAGTGGGGCGTTGGATTAGGGCCACCATAGCCACGGCTTACGGGTCCAAGGCCTTGCCAGTTCCACCCAGGATCACGGCCCATTCCACCCGCAGTGCGGCCACTTCGGCCGCCTGGGCCACCCAAGCCTCCTTGGAGGAAATCTGCCGGGCTGCGGCCTGGTCGTCCCCTACCCCGTTCATTAGGCATTATCGACTAGACCAGTTTGCATCTGCGGATGCAGCATTTGGGCGTAGGGTACTCCAACAGGTCCTCCAGCGGACCTCCTCATCGGCCAGGGCAACTCCCTCCCTATAGTTTCACGCTTTGGTATGTCCCATGGAAGAGGACCACCGGACCCACGTTCAATGAGAATGGGCTTTGCCTTACCTGAAAGCCCTTTCTGATTGCGGTGGGTCCGGTGGTCCGCCCCGCCCTGTTATGCCCAGGGCCGATTCGGCGGGGTTCTGGTGTCCTGTTTCCTTTCTTGCAGCTCACCGTGTAGGTCTGCTACAAATCGAATCTCATCAGAAAGCTGGGAGGCTACAGGAAGGGAGGAGCTTCTCAGCTAGCAGACCCGATCCGACGTCATCGGAAGAGCACTCCCCATGGAAGAGGACCACCGGACCCACCGCAATCAGAAAGGGCTTTCAGGTAAGGCAAAGCCCATTTCCTTCCCAGGAAATTGGTTTTGAATAATAATCAGTAATTACAGTGGAGAAATCAATAAGACTTTCCCCTACAGATGAAATTCTTCCTTGTAAATCAAACGCCAATTTAAAAGACAAAGTAAGTATGAATAGATATTGTTCATTCTTCAGAACACAGATTTTATTGTCATGACTCATTGCAAATAATGTGACTGCTTCCTAGCAAACTTCTAAGGCACAAAATTAAATCGGAAAAGCCCCCCCAGTGCCAAAATAGAAATAGAGCAAAATTTAGTTAATTTATCTTGCCTCAAAATTAATAATGAAATTTGAACTTTCAAGATCAGAAGAGAAGGTAGATTCTTATCATATAGTTTAAACAGATGGAATATACACCATTGAAAGCAGGGGTGGGTTCTAAATTTTTTTACTACCGGTTCTGTGGGCATGGCTTAATTTATGGGCGTGGCTTGGAGGTCATGTGACTGGGTGGGCGTGGCTAGCTGGTCATGTGACCGGGTGGCCATGGCTATGTGTATAGGGACTACTCAGAGGGCTTCGCACTTATGCCTGGTCATCATTTATGCCCATTGTAGCATTCTTAACAACCATGTCACTCATTTCACAACTGCTTCTCTTCACCATGGTGACAAGATAGCGCGAAATACGTAAAATGTGAAGACAGTCGTAAGTTTGAAGACTGGTCAAAAGTGTGAGGACCAGTCAAAAATAACTTTTTCAGCCCGCTGAGTAGTCCATATGCACAAAAGGATTCAATTATTTCTTCAAAGTGCTGATGATTGCACCCTGGCTGGAAGAACTCCAACAGGGGAGTATTTTCTCCCAACCGCTGTGTAAAAAGCTTAAAACAACTCTTTCCCTTTAAGAAAGTCAAGCAAAAAAATAGCCTCCGGAACCGGAAGTGACAGTAAGTCTAGGAATACTGCCAGAGAAGCAGTTTCTATTATAAAGATTAGGCTAGGAAACAACACCAAATGTTGTAATTAATCCTTACAGGATTAACCCTGTAAAGTGGAAAAAAATAAAAGGAGATTTCTTTTAACAACCGGTTCTCCGAACTGCTTAACTATTTAACTATTAACTACTTAACAACCGGTTGTACCGGAGTAGAATCCCACCACTGGGTCTACCCATTTATTTTCGCGGGCACCGGTCTACTCATTTGTTTTCTTTTAACACTGATCAGCTGTAGGGCGGCCCTTTGAAGCCCTGCAGCAAGAGTTTAAACAGTTTTTTTCCCTCTAGCCATCAGCTGGGACTCAGGAGGCAGCAATAGATTGGGGGGTGGGGCCAAATAAAAGGTAAGAATAACCCGGGTGGGTGGGTGGGGGGGTGCAGAACCGGTTTGGTGACGTCATATTGTCACCTCTACCGGCTCGGCCGAACCGGGCCGAATCGGGAGGAACCCACCACTGATTGAAAGATTTTATAGCTAGCAAAATCTAGAAACCTCACTGAGTCACTGAATCAGTATATCAAGAAACCTAAAGGAAGCTTAAGGAAACCTACCTGTGCTATTTCGAGAAAAATTGTCTTAATTTGTTTTCCTCAGACTATTTTCCTAATCATAACTGAGTCATTCAACACATTTTATGTTTCCAAATATTCTGCTGAAATTTTTCAGATATTCTGATAATGATAGCCTTATTCAATTAAAATGGGGGGAAAGTCAGTCTGATCCAAAGGTTAAGGTATAATGCTAGGCATAAGTCTAAAGTTCTTCTGTAGTCAATTGAGGTCAATAGAGAGATGGATGAAAATTGAATTTTTTTCTTCAAAACATTCTGCATAACCCACCAGATTTTTATCCAAAAAGCCTTAACTTTCCTACAGGTCCACCAAACATGATAATACGTAGCATCCAAACATTCACATCTCCAACATTTTGGCTGAACATTAGGGTACATACATGACAACATTTGGGATCTAAATGCCATCTATAAAACATTTTATAGAAATTTTCCCTCAGGTTCTGCGACTGTGTAAATTTAACATTCTGAACCCAAATTTTTTCCCATGTTTCCAACATCACTGGTTCTTCAAAATTTTGTGCCCACTTAATCATACAATCTTTAACTAATTTGGTTTCTGAATCCCTTTCTAACAAAACATTATAAAGCCTTTTGATATGCATTGGACCTTTCTCTTTTATATGTCTAACCAATTCTTCTTCGTGCAACATAATACCAATTTTTTGGTCCTCTTTCCATCTCAATTGTAATTGATTATATTGTAACCACGTTAGATTAATCCCTTCGTCCAACAGTGTCTGCAATGTCTTCAGCTGCCATCTGCCCGCATCTGTAAAAAGAACCTCTTTGTATAAAACCCCCCCGAGTGACTTTATATTTGTATTCCACAAAATATGACCAAGATCCAGCCATAGCGGTATTTTATAATCCCATTTGAATCGGTGCTTCTTCCAAACTCTCATCAAAGAGTCTCTAAGTATATGACTTTTAAATACTTTATCAACTTTGTCATCATAAAATAAGTAAGCATGCCATCCAAATTCAAGATCAAAACTCTCTGCATTCAATATTCCAGTCTTTTTCCTTCCAAACCAATCACTTGTTAAAGTTAAAGCTGCTGCATCATAATATAACTGTAGGTTTGGAAGTTTAAGACCTCCTCTTTCTGGAACATCTTGCATAATTTTCAATTTCACTCTCGGCTTTTTGTCGTTCCAGACAAACTTATTCACTCCAGTTTGCCAGACTTTCAATTGTTTATCACTTTTAAGCACCGGAATCATTTGAAACAAAAAAAGAAATCTTGGCAAAATGTTCATCTTAACTGCTGCTATTCTTCCAAGTAGAGACAGCTGCAGTTTTTTCCAAGTCTCCATATCTTTCTGCACCTCTCGCCACAACACCTCATAATTATTTTGAAACAATTTCATGTTTGATTCTGCAACCTGGACTCCTAGATATTTTACCTTAGGTACAGTCTCAAAACCTGCCCTCCTTTCTAGCTCATGTTTACGATCTTGTGTCATGTTTTTAGCTATCATTTTAGTCTTTTTTGGATTCAGTCTAAAACCTGAAACTTTACCATAGTCTTGAATAATGTCCTTCATCAAGATTATTGATTCCATTGGTTGTGATAGGGTAACAACCAGATCATCTGCAAATGCCTTTATTCTATAATCCTCTTGCCTAATCATTATGCCTTTCAAGATATTAGAGTCCCGTATTGTATTTAACAAGACTTCTAATGTTAGAATAAATAAAAGTGGGGACAATGGACATCCCTGTCTTGTTCCTTTTTCAATTTTAAACTCTGTTGTCAAACTTCCATTAATAATGATCTGTGCCAGAGGAGTTGCGCGTAAATCTTGGTAAATTGCTGAAATCGCCTGTATAAATTGATCCCCAAAATCCATCTTTTTTAAAGTCTTTAGTAGAAAATTCCAATCCACTCTATCAAAGGCCTTCTCTGCATCCAAAAAGACCAGCACTGCAGGAATCTGTTTATTCTTCTCAAGATATTCCAATAAATCTATTACTTGCCTTACATTATCCTTCATGTGTCTGCCCTCGATAAATCCCGCTTGATCATCATGAATCACCTTTTGGATTACTGGCATCAACCTGTTGGCTAATACTTTTGCATAGATTTTATAATCTGTATTCAAAAGAGATATTGGTCTATAGTTCTCTGGTTTTTTAGGACCGACTTGTTCTTTTGGTATCAAAGATATATAAGCAGTTGTCCATGATGGGGGTATTTTACCCCCTTGTTGAATATTGCAAAATAGATCTCTGAGTTGTCCCACCATTTCAGCTTGCAAAGTTTTGTAATACACTGTGGTCAAACCATCCGTGCCAGGAGCTTTGGCTGTTTTTAACTGTTTAATTGCTACTATTATCTCCTCCTCTGTTATAGGATAATTCATTCTTTCCTTTTGTTGATCAGTAATTTTTGTAACTCTTTTATCGTTTAAATATTTTTCTATAAGTCCATTCTGCACCTCCTCTTTGGCATATAGTTTGGTATAATAGTCCACAAAAGCTTCTTTAATTAATTTTTGTTGAAAAATTTCTTTCTCTCCAATATCAATACTATCAGTAGTCCGTATACTTTGTTTTTTCCTCAATGTGTAAGCCAACCATCTGCCCGGTTTATTGGCATTACAAAATGTATTATGCTTCGCATATTGTAAGTTTGTTGCAACTTGTTCCGCCATAAGCATTTGAAATTGGTCTTTCAACAGTTTTATAGCACTACATATTTTTTCATCTGTTGGATTTTTAATAAGTAACTGTTCCTTATTCTTTATTTCTATTTCCAATTCAGATCTTTTCTTTTGTCGAAACAGTCTATGTTTAGAGTTCATATAGATAAGTACCCCTCTCATATAAGCTTTACTTGCATCCCACACAATTTCAATTGGGGTACCTTTATTCAAATTTATTTCAAAAAATTCTTTCAAGTGCTTTTTAAGTTCTGTTATATTTTTTTCGTATCTAAACAAATTCTCATTTAATCTCCAAGAATGCCTCTCAACCTTATCCATCTCAATTTCTATCCATACTGGGCTATGGTCAGTCAAAGTTCTTGGAAAAATCTTTGTTCTTTTTGTCTTGACAAGTAAGTCATCTGACAACAAAATGAAATCAATCCTAGAGAAGGATCTGTGTCTGTCAGAAAAAAAAGTGTAGTCCAATTCTTTTGGATTATGTATTCTCCAAACATCTTTTAGTTCCATATCTTCTTTCATGTCAAAAAAGGTCTGTGGTAATCTGATCCTAGACTTTGCCAAACTCTTTTTATCTAATTTAGAATCAATTACTCCATTCCAGTCTCCCATAATTAAAATAGATCTGTAGTCCCATTGCAGTATTTTGGTATGTAACATCTTATAGAAATGGTCCTGTTGTTGATTGGGAGCATAAATTCCAATCAGAAGAATTTGGCCATTTACTGTAAGCAATTCAATTGCTACAAACCTACCCTCTTCATCTGCTTCTATAACTTTAGCTGTTAGCTTTTTATTTACATAAATAACCACACCATTCTTTTTTTGCGAAGTTGAAGATATAAAATGTGTTCCTAGTTTGGAGTTTGTCAAATATTTTTGATCTTGAGTTGTGATATGCGTTTCTTGTAAACAAATTATATCATTATTAAATTGTTTCAAATATGTAAATAATTTCTTCCTTTTCTGTGCTGAATTCAACCCGTTAACATTCCAAGATAGACACTTAAACATCATCTTCATCTTTCTGGAACAAAGAGCAGAATAATCGAAGGTCATCCGAAAGCTTCGATCTCGCTCCCCCCATGGCTCCAGTCTCTTGTGCAGTACTCTTAACTGCCTCCTTGTCTTGTCTTTCCTGTTGTTGTTGTTGCTTTTGTTTAAGTAACTTAGATTGAGCTCGAGTTATACGTTGATCCTTAACTTCAATCATCCGAACCGGGTCCAAGATTGGGGAAGATTCCAGCAAAGGCTCATCCAGAAAACCTCCTTCTGCGCCTTGCATTTCCTCTAATTCCTGCTTAGACTGTTCTTGCGGTTCTCGTTGAGGTTGCTTCTCTTCACTCTCCTTAATCTCCAAAACTGTAGATGTACGTAGAGATGGTGTTCTTTCCTTAAGAATAGTAGTGTAAAAGTGCTGTGCCTTCTCCAAGGTATTCAAACGATATCTTTCTCCCTTATATCTGAAAATTATACCAACTGGGGCGTCCCACCGAAATGGTATCTGTAAATTTTGCAATTCCTTAACAAGAAAGCCAAATTCTTTTCTAGCTTTCAGCATTTTAGGAGGTAATTCTTTATAAATTCCAATTCGTGAGCCCCCCACTTGCACAGAAGTGTAAAAGGATTTTTGCAGGATATCGTTTCTTATTTCTCTATCTGTAAAATATATGACCACATCTCTAGGCAATTGTCTTTGTCTGGCCACCCAGGAATTCACTCAGTAAATTTTGTCTATTTTATGAAAAACCACATCAGGATTAACTTGTAGAATCTTGGCCAGGGCCTCAGAACAAACTTGTCTCAAATCCTGTCTTTCCTCCTCTCGAATTCCTTGAAGCCGTATGGCAAACTCCATTGCCCTGAATTGTACCATGACAATCTCATTTTCAACTCTTTGCATTTTATTGTCAACATCAGCAATTTTATAATCATTGTCTTTCATCTTAACATTAACTTCTGATTTAAGTTCTTCAACTTTAAAATCAACTTTCCCAATAAATTCTGCCAGGCCAGATGCCACTTCTGATATTTTTTTGGTCACCTTGTTTTGGTTCTGTTTCACCATATCTTTAACTTCATTAATTTCCTGCATAAATTCCTGATGTGATTTTTGAAGTTTATCATCTATCTCCTGTTGAGATTTTTGAAATTTATCATCCAAAGTTTTAGAAATAAATTCTTTTAAATCTCCCACATCAAAATCTTTTTTCTGAGTCTGTATCTGTTGTGCTGGGGGAGGCTGTGCTTTATGTGTGGGAGATCCACCTCCTGTTGCCTTCGCTTCCTGCTTCTTTGAGGCCATCCTGCCACGTAGGCTGGTTTTACTAAAAAGGGAAGTTCTTCTTCCTCTCCCACCTCCACAAAGACTTCTGAAAAAGTCCCCCAGATTTAATCAAATAAAAACCAAAGTAAAGCAAAGTCCAGTATTAAAAAGGGAGAAATTTCTCTGTTATTCTCTTGTTACAAGCGAAGCAACTTTGTAGCAACTTAGTAACTTTGTAACAAAGCAAGATAACTTCACCAATCCACACTTACTGGCTCGTTAACTCTAATGCTGGGCGCCATATTTTTTCAAATCACTTTCACTCATTCGCATTTTTTCTTAAATTGAAAAGTCAACAAAGCGCTAATACTTGCAATTCCAAGTTTCAGGGTTCAAGTGTATATCCGCTGCTTGTTAAAATTGGTTCCTTTCGCTTTAAATGTTTACTGCAGCCGGCTTGTTCTGCAGAAGCAGAATCGTCCCACGCCGCCCGGAGTCTCAGCAGGTTGGAAGGGAGCCGCGCCTGTTTCCTCCCCTGAAACGATTCCCTGGGGGGTTACAGGGGCTCGACCTGTGCCCTGCTATCTCTCCTCCAACAATCCTCAGGATTTTGAAGTTTTCGAGCTGCTTCTCGATCGCGAAGCGGCTCTACAGGCGGCGGGGCTGGCAGAGCTTCAAAAGGCACCGCCGCCGCCGAAGGCTAGCAAACCGGAAGTCAAACCAGCATTGTTTAGAAAACAGAACAAAGGGTAGAAATAAATAAGGAATTGTTTTCAGAGGAGGAAAGTAAACCATGGAGTGCCTCAAAAATCTGCATTGGACTGATGCTGTAACTGATTTATTTGGGGTAATCAGTTTGCTGGCCAGGTTTATACATGATACTAAACTATTCTGAGTGATAGAAACTTAAAGTGATTATGAGGAACTCCAAAAGGATCTCTTTAAAATGGATGGTGAACTACCTGTCTAGTAAAGTTCAGTTTACCAAAGTGTATAATGATGCATATATTATATTCATGTAACTGAGTGGCTCATTAACCAAGTAAAATAATTTGGGAAAAGCACTCAAAGATGCTTTTCAAAAGACAACAGGACTTTTTTGGTTTTTCCATGAAAATGTTTCGCTTCTCATCAAAGAAACTTCTTCAGTTCAGTTTCAGTTCAGTTTTCAAGGAAAAACCAAGAAAGTCCAGTTGCTTTTTGAAAGATCTGGATCATGATCTGGATCATGGGTGTCAAACTTGTGGCATCACATTGCAGTTATGTGATATTTTGTGACGTTTTTCTCTTTGTGGAGCTGGGGTGGGTGGGGTCTGTGCATGACCCATCCGGGCCATGGGTCGCCAGTTTGATTCCCCTGAGATGATTGAGAATCTCCATAGGTGTCGCAGTGGATAGTTGGTATTTCATATCATCAGCTGGGGAAAAAAAAGAAAATTTCATGCTAGGCATCATAAGCAAAGAGACTAGAAATAGGCATGCATAAGGAATAGTGCTGTTCTGATCACCACATTTGTAAATGATAAAACAAACTGGAAAATGCAGAAGATGGCAACCAAATGAAACATATTAAGAACTTGAACGGAATCTCCACAGGAAAGGGCTAGAAAGCATTGCTTATTTTTTTTAGCTTGAGAAAAGGAATGATTGAGGTGGATAAAATCATATGAGCCATGGATGTAGTGGGCAGGGGGAATATTTTTTGTCTTGCAAAGCACAGGGGTCAGGGATCACCTAATGGCACTGAGGGAATGGAGATTTAGAATAGACAAAACACTTTGCAGAAAATATAATTTAACCTATGCAATTCATTATCACAGGACATGGTGATGGCATTCATTTGCTTGGCTTTAAAAAAATACTGGATAGATTCAAGAAGAACATATGTCTTTATAAGTTGAAGACTTAATGTAACTATGATTGGGAGTGGCATGCTTTCAATCCATAGTTGTAGGGAAATAATAGTGAAAAGGGCATATGTATCTATTTTCCACCTGTGAGCATCCTCGAAGCATCTGATTGGTACTGTGAAGAAGTGATTACTTAACTAAAATAAGATTCATCTGATCTATGGTTACTAAGGCACTACTCAATTTCAGTTTCTCACAGGATTGTTGATTTGATAAATGGAACGTAATCTCTATAAATGATTTTTGGCTGTAAAGAAAAGGTGGGGTATGAATATAATAAACAAATTTCGGACACATTGTCATATATTTTGTGAATTTATGTTTAATATAAATTCACTTTAAAAAAAATAAAAACAGAGTTCTTCATGAATGTGAGTGATAGGACTGATTTATCCCTCCCTAAATTATGATTAATGAGTGAAGCTTAAAAGATTCATGCAAATGTATAGGTAAGGTTATTATAGGTAGTTTGAAAACAACACCTTTGTTTTTCAAGCAAAATCAGGGATGTTGAAACATATAAAATTCCAATGGAATGCAACAAATTTACAGACTTATAGTCAACTTTTGTAAGTAAGGGGATTATTTTATTTACCTCCTGTCCTGTTCGAATCAGAAGCATCAGAGGTGTTTCTGGGTTGAAAAAAATTAGCTGGTCACATCACTGTTGCCCAGAGGACACCCAATATTTTATTTGGCTGAATAAAGAGGTTATAAAACCCCATGCAGTTTTCATTTATCAGCAACTATAAAATAAAATGTGAAGTTATTTTATTATGGCAGTTGATACCCAACTGTATAGCTTCATGAAACTTTTTTTAACTTTGCAAATCATCTCATGATAATTCATGTGGAAAATTGGCCATGGCTACTGGACTTACATTGTTTTTCCTGGGAGTGCAATGTGTACAGGAATGCAATATAGAAAACAGGCAGGATTTTTATGCTTTTGGGGAAGATAAAGTATAAGCTCTCTCTCTCTCTCTCTCTCTCTCTCTCTCTCTCTCTCTCTCTCTCTCTCTCTCTCTCTCTCTCTCTCTCTCTCTCTCTCTCTCTCTCTCTCTCTCTCTCTCTCTCTCTCTCTCTCCCTCCCTCCCTCCCTCTCTCTCTCTCTCTCTCTCTCTCTCTCATTTTTATAAACAATTCAAGATGGCAAACATATCTAATACTCCTTCCTCCTCCTATTTTACTCACAACAACAACCCCAAGACATGAATTGGGCTGAGAGAAAGTGACTGGCCTAAGATATAGAATACTACTGCCTTTCAAGGTTAAAGCTGGAGTACAACTCCGAGGCTGCTGGTTTCTAGGCTGGTGCCTTAACTACTAGGTCAAAGTAGCTATCTTATCAATAACTCTTAAGTCTAGGTTGTTGTGTACCATAGGGGTCCCCTACTCCCGGGCCGCGGCCCACTACTGGGCCACTGCCAGTTTGGAACTGGACCATGGAAAGCATTGGGCGAGTGCACATGTACATGCAGCTCCTCTCACACAAGCAGCAGGTGTTTGTTCTCGCAACTCCCCTCACACAAGGGGCAGGCATTTGTACTCAAGTGTGCAGCTCCCCTCATGAGAGCAATGTGTGCTTCCGCCTGCATGCAAGTGACAAAAGCCAGAAAGGTTGGGGACTGCTGGTGTAGCAGATACTTGCCTGTTTGAATTCTAAACCCTGGATTTTTTTACATTTATTATCGTCATCCACTTTGGTAGACTCTACAAGAGATTACAAAATTTAAATAAGCAGTTAAAACAGTTAAAAAACACAAAACAAAACAGCCTGGTCTAAAAATAAGTCATAACAAAAACAATAAAACACAACAATAATCCAACAAATACATTAATCTTAGCTCATAAGGATTTTTCAGAATCTCAGCAGAGTGGAAGCTGTCCATAGGTCTCGGGTGATGCTGCTTCAGTGGGTGGTTCAAGTGACAAAGAAGGTATGCTTCCTTGTTCCAAAGATTAGAAGGCCTGGGACGCCCAATTTGGCATGGCAGAATAATTGAAACTGTGGCTTCCAGTAGTTTTCAAGGGTGCACAATACAGAGTGTATTGCCACTGTCTGATTGTGAGGTAACCAGAGTCTGGCTGACCATTTGAAGGGCCTCCTGTTTGAGGAAAGGATGCAACTGGTGTACAGCAGAACCTGTGCAAAGGCCTTTCTGGCCATAGCTGCTACCTCCTCTTTAAGTCCAGCAGAAGCCTTACTTTGTACACGAACCTCAAATGAGTAGGTGCTATTCTATCAAGACCAACAAAAAAGAGATCATCTATAGAGGAGGGAGGGGGCAGCCCCCTCAGGACTGAGCCAAAATTTGTTCTTCCTCACTCAGACCCAAATAGCCACCAGAACCTGGGTCAATACATCAACAACTTCACCTGTACAATCCAGGATTGAGATCTAAAGCTGAGTGTCATCAGCATACAGATGTGACTGAGTCCCAAACCAGTGGCAGCCTCACCCAATGGTTCCATATAGATGTTAAAAATAAGAGTAAAAAAATTTAGTCTCTAGAAGACTGTCTGATACATTTTGCCCCTTGATCCAAAAACAAATTAATTCTGCATACTATATACAAATTAAGCATCATTGGCATGCATCTTACTTCAAGGATTACCAAAGTGTCAGGCATCTGAAACATCAGTTTCCCATGTGAAGGTCTAGTTAAACTGATTTATTGCTAATCATGCTATGCACAAGAATCTTCTCAACCAACGATTAACACCTGCCTCGTTAGGTAAAACTCAATGAAATTCAAAGGAGGTTGGATATAGTTTGCTTATCTATCTTATCTTGCCTAGAGAGGCTCCTACAGACTCCTAGAGAGGCTCCTACAGACTCCTAGAGAGGTTCTGGAGGCTGGGGACAGCAAAAAATGTCACTTCCTGTCCCACCGGGAGTTGGAAAATGGGCCTTTTCAGCCTCCGTAGGGCCTCCAAGGGAGTGGGAAAGGCTGTTTTCGCTGTTCCCAGATACACAGAAAGGATCTGGAACCAGGTAAGAAAGAAAAACGGGCCTACCAGGCCATCATGTGCCAGGGGGGAGGGGGTTGCGCACACATGCGCGTGGGCACGTGCGCACGCGACCCTCCCCCGCCCCCCCTCTCCTGGCACGCGATGGCAAAAAGGTTAGCCATCACTGGACTAAACACTGTTTAAATTTGTGAACCAGCCAAATATTCTGTTCAAAGAAAATACATTGTATGTTTGTATGTGTGTTTCTAATTATTGCTATTTATTCATATTTGTTTAACAATTCATTCTTTATCTTAATATCTTTATATTTGTTTGGGGTTGGCTTTCTTCCCTTTTATCTTTTTTTTTGTACAGCAATCTTTCTCCTCAAACCTACCACCTCTCTCTTTTCTTTCCTTCTTACTTTCTCTTTCCCCCCTCTTCTTCTCCTCCCTACTTCCTCTTCCTTTCTCCTTCTCCTCCTCTCTTCCTCCCTCTCTTACCCTCACTCCTACTCTAATTTCCCTTCCCTTCCTTCATCCCTCTCTATTGCTGTATCCTTTTGTGCATATGGACTACTCAGAGGGCTGAAAAAGCTATTTCTGACTGGTCCTCGCACTTTTGACCAGTCCTCGAACTTACGACTGTCCTCACATTTTACGTTTTTGCCCTATCTTGTCACCATGGTGAAGAGAAGCAGTTGTGAAATGAGTGACATGGTTGTTAAGAAAGCTGCACGGGCATAAATGTGAGGATGGTCAAAAGTGCGAGGCCCAGTCAGAAATGACTTTTTTCAGCCCTCTGAGTAGTCCCTATGCACATAGCCACGCCCACCTGGTCACTACTCAGAGGGCTGAAAAAGTTATTTTTGACTGGTCTGGTCCTCACACTTTTGACCAGTCCTCGAACTTATGACTGTCCTCACATTTTATATTTTTGCCCTATCTTGTCATCATGGTGAAGAGAAGCAGTTGTGAAATGAATGACATGGTTGTTAAGAATGCTGCACAGGCATAAATGTGAGGATGGTCATAAGTATGAGAACCAGTCAAAAGTGCGAGGACCTGTCAAAAATGACTTTTTTCAGCCCTCTGGTTAGTCCTTTTGTACATATGGACTACTCAGAGGGCTGAAAAAGTTATTTTTGACTGGTCCTCGGACTTTTGACCAGTCTTCAAACTTACGACTGTCCTCACATTTTACGTTTTTTGCCCTATCTTATCACCATGGTGAAGAGAAGCAGTTGTGAAATGAGTGACATGGTTGTTAAGAATGCTGCACGGGCATAAATGTGAGGATGGTCATAAGTGTGAGGACCAGTCAAAAGTGCGAGGACCTGTCAGAAATGACTTTTTTCTATACACATAGCCATGGCCACCCGGTCACATGACCAGCTAGCCACGCCCACCCAGTCACATGACCTCTAAGCCATGCCCACAAAATGGTGGATGTCCCGCTTTACCAATGTTAAAATCTGGTCACCTTAGAATAGTACAATATGTAAATGTTGCTTTGTTGTAATTGTTGGTAATGCTCACCTATAATCGCCAGTTATCCTTTTAGATCTCTGTTGACTTGAGCAATTAGATTAGTACATGACTTTCTGCAATAGTATATCTACAACTTGCACTCTAAATTATTTTATGAAAGTTAATCAAATCATGCTTCTTAAATTTCAATAAAAAGCAATTGTAGTTCCATATGCCTCAACATTTTGCCTAGAGACAATTTTTTTTAGTGTTTGTGAAAGCTGAAGTCCAAACAAAGTTTGTTTGGGAGATGACATCTTACCAAATGTTGCCATATTTTTTAGATCAGAACCATATCTATAATTCATAACAAAACAATATTAAAGGAATAAAAGAAAGCAAACTAATTAAAACCATGTACCTTATTTTTCCAGAAATCTTCAATGGGATATATATGTCAGCTGATGTCGTGGTATCCGAGATGCTTTTCTTTGAAACCAAAACTCTGAGACCCAAATTATATGTTGTGTGTCATCTAACAATAACCATTCCATTAGGTAGCAGAACTGAGGAATAGAATTTGCTCTGGTGAGAGTCCAAATATTTTCCAACCTCTTTCAATCATTGGTGTGTTAGCATTGGCCATTTAACCAGGCTCTCTGGACTGTTTGGCTTTCATCTAATTAAGGTGACAAATCTAATTATAATTATTTTTGGCTTTTGACACATGCTGGTTTTGAACCATTGTATTGTCATTAGCTTGCCTTCATGTAGTGCACCTCTGCTAGCTCAGGAATTCTGGGAGTTGAAGTCCACAAGTCATAAAGAGGCCATAATTCTCCACCTCTGAAGTAGTGGAACACAGGAAAATGCATGAAGTGCAGAAGCAAAACTTCAAAGCAATCAGGAAGAAAATTCCATATTGATTGTCCAATAGTTTGATGTTCCATAAATAAGAAATTTCAAATAAACAGGATAATTTTTAGATTTATATAATTCTGTTTAATTTTTTAGTCATTCCTTCTCTCATCTCCTACTTACAACAGCCACCTTGCATATTAATGTGATCTAAGATATAATGATCAGGCCAAAGTCATTTAGTTAGACTTTCATGGCTAATTGGGAGTTTCAATTTGCATTTCCCAAGATCTCTCTATACCCTAACAGTACAAATTACTGACTTGCAGTAGTTCTAAGCATATTTCTGTAATGGATCCATATTCCTTTATTTGCTTTATTAGCTTTGGGCCTGTTTCTATAGGTTCCTTCATAATAAATACTAAATCATCCGCAAATGCTTGAAGCTTGTATTCTTCTCTTTTAATTTTCGTTCCTTTTATTTCTTTATCTTGCCTTATTTTTCTGTATAAAATTTCTAGTGTCCATTATCTCCATTGTTATTTATCTTGACGCTAGAAATTTTAAACAGAAAAATAAGGCAAGATAAAGAAATAAATGGAATCTAATGGATCCCTTGATCTCTATGTATATCTACAGCCTGAGGGGGGAAACTCTTTTAAGTTAAGGTAGATGATATTTATTCAATGCAAAAATCTCTGTCTACACTGATTTTTAAAAAATTTTTTTTTGAGAAGTAACTGTTAACCATAATACGATTTGTTTTCGGCTTACAAAGGTTCTTTTATAGGGCTGTGTAAACGTTTGAACAATATGCTTTATAAGATGTAAGAGCATCTCTGAAGTACCTCTCTTCAAGTCATTAAACTACCCATGTTATTTCTATGCCTTCACGTAAGCCTGGGAGGAAGTTGCATCTGGCTTTATGATAGCAATAGAGGTGCTTCAAAAGCAGAATTACATTTTATAAAACCACTCTTTCAAAGCATTTACATTATATACTGTATAGCTTAGAAATTTCTCAGGTCTGAAAATCTGGGAAATTCTGCTATGTAATGAAGGTGTAAAAGAATGCATATCATAAGCCCTTTTAGACAATATGCACAATAAACCTGTACAGCAAGAGTGAAGCCACATTGCCACATAATTAGGTAAGCGTGTGTGTGTGTGAGTCTCTTATCGTATCTATTGTAATCTGTGTCTCCATCCATCCATATATCCATGCATACATTCATCTTTGATCTGTTCTAGATCAGCTTGCATAGATGCTATTCTTTTGTATTGCTGAAGTGTTTAGTTTCTCCATCTATTGCCTCTGTAAAGAAAAGTTCAACAGTGGAGAATCCTTCTAGAACTATGAATAGGAAATAATATAGGACTTGCCTTCCTTGAAAGAATGTAGAAGTTTAGTAAATGAATTCAGTCTGTCTTTTAGATTAGAGAAAATTATTGAAATTTTATCTTAAATTATTGAAACAAGCTGTAAAGGTAACTTTAGTTATTAGAAAAAAATGACAGAAAAGTTCCAGAGTCATAGTGGCATAGGGTCTCCAAGTAGGGATTTTTTCTGTGTTGCTAGTTGAGGACATTGAGGGGAGGACATGACATCATGCCAGAATAAAGGCCCTCCAGTGATTAGGTACTTTGGGGTTAGTTCAGTATGTCATAGGGAAGAGTATCTATTAGATTGACTGGGAATATAATTAGGGACTGCCTAGATCCATTTATTTATTTATTTTATTTTATTATTTTATTTTATAATTTTATTTTATTTTATTTTATTTTATTATTTTATTTTATTTTTATTTTATTATTTTATTTTATTTTTATTTTTATTTTTATTTTTATTTTTTTATTTTATTTTTATACCGCCCTTCTCCTGCGGGACTCAGGGCGGTGTACAGCCAAGATAAAACATAGCATATAAAATTTAAAAAACATTGAAAAAAACAATTAAATAATTTTGGCCCAAGTTTAAAACAAACCAATTAAAACCAAATTCAAATTAAAAACTGAGAGGATGGGATTAAGCCAGCCCAGCTAGATGGAATAAGTGTATTTTCAGGGCCTGACAAAAAGTCTGGAGGTCTGATATCGTGCGTATCTCAGGGGGCAGGTCATTCCAGAGGGCAGGTGCTGCCACAGAGAAGGCTCTCCCCCTGGGGGTCGCCAGCCGGCACTGTCTGGCCGACGGCACCCTGAGGAGGCCCTCTCTGTGCGAGCGAACTGGTCGGTGGGAGGCTATTGGCGGCAGAAGGCGGTCTTGCAGATACCCCGGCCCTAAGCCATGGAGCGCTTTAAAGGTGGTCACCAACACCTTGAAGCGCACCCGGAAGACCACAGGAAGCCAGTGCAGCTCGCGCAGGAGAGGTGTTATATGTGAGCGCCCTGTCGCTCCCATAATCCCCCGCGCGGCCTCATTCTGGACCAACTGCAGCCTCCGGGTGCACCCCCAGGGGAGCCCCATGTAGAAAGCATTGCAGTAGTCCAGGCGGGAAGTGACGAGTGCTTGAGTGACTGTGCGTAGGGAGTCCCGATCCAGAAAGGGACGCAACTGACGTATCAGGCGAACCTGATAAAAAGCCTCCCTGGCCACGGCCGTCATATGCTCTTCTAAAGACAGCCGTGCGTCCAGGAGGACGCCTAAGTTGCGAACCCTCTCCATGGGGGCCAGTGATTCGCCCCCAATAGCCAGCGATGGCACCAGCTGGCTATATCGGGACGCCGGAAGCCACAGCCACTCGGTCTTGGAAGGGTTGAGTCAGAGCCTGTTTCTCCCCATCCAGGCCCGCACGGCCTCCAGGCACTGGGACGTCACTTCAAGGGCATCATTGGGGTGGCCTGGGGTGGAGATGTACAGCTGGGTGTCGTCAGCGTACTGATGGAACTCCACCCCAAAGCCATGGATGATCTCACCCAGCCGCTTTACATAAATGTTGAACAGAAGGGGTGAGAGGACCGACCCTTGTGGCACCCCACAAACAAGGCGCCTCGGGGTCGACCGCTGCCCCTCTGTCAACACGGATTACGACCGGTCAGAGAGGTAGGAGGAGAACCACCGCAAAACGGTGCCCCCCATCCCCAACCCCTTCAACCGGTGCAACATGATACCATGGTCGATGGTATCAAAAGCCACTGAGAGATCTAACAGGACCAGGATAGAGGAACAACCCCTATCCTGAGCCCTCCAGAGATCATCCACCAACGCGACCAATGCCGTTTCCGTGCTGTGCCCAGGCCGGAAGCCGGACTGGAGCGGGCCTACATAGACAGCTTCATCCAGGTACTGGGGAAGCTGCCGCGCCACCACACTCTCAACAACCTTTGCAACAAAGCAAAGGTTGGAGACTGGACGATAGTTAGCCAAAATAGCCGGATCCAGGGAGGGCTTCTTGAGGAGGGGCCTCACCACCGCTTCTTTCAAAGTGGCCGGCAGGACCCCCTCACTCAAAGAAGCATTAACAATCCTCTGGAGCCAGCCTCGTGTAACCTCCCGGGAAGCCAGTACCAACCAGGAGGGGCACGGGTCCAATAAACATGTGGTCGCGTTCAGCCGTCCCAGGATCCTGTCCATGTCCTCGGGAGCCACAGGATCAAACTCCTCCCAGATAACACTCTCAAGACCTGCCTCAGTCATCCTGTCCAGACTTATCCAGTCAGAGGCCAGGCCTTCCTGAATCTGAGTGATTTTGTCATACAGACATTGCACAAAATCCTCAGCTCGACCCTGCAAGGGATCATCCCGCGCTTCCAGATGGAGGAGGGAGCGGGTCACCCTAAACAGGGCGGCTGGGCGATTATCTGATGATGCAATATGAGCGGCAAAATAGCTAGATTTCACCGCTCTTATTGCCACTAGGTAGGTCTTAATATGAGACCTCACCAGTGTTCAGTCGGATTCGGAGCGGCTGGTCCTCCAACTACTCTCCAGGCGTCTTTTCTGGCGCTTCATCTCCCTCAGCTCTTCGGATAACCAAGGAGCTAGGTGAGTTCAGTGCCGGGTCAGAGGCTGCAAAGGCACAACGCGGTCCAAAGCCCCGGCGGCCTCACTATCCCAGGCGGTCACCAGGTCTTCAGCTGAGTCATGAGCCAGAGTCTCAGGAAATGGCCCAAGCTCCATCTGGAACCTATCAGGATCCATCAGGCGCCTGGGGCGGAACCACCTGGTCGGTCCCGCCTCCCTGCAGCGAGACCGAAGAATTTGGCATTCTTCTACACACTGTTTAGGTGTGTATGATTGTACATGTATGTAAATGAATGCTTTGGTCTGATCATATACCATACTGAGTAAAAGACTTAGAAAGAAGCCCAAGAATGAGACTGTCACTGCCTTTTTCCATGTGGACTGAAAATCATCCCTCATTGTTAATAAAGCAAGGCCAAGGGGAAAAAAGCATAGTTTGAGCCACTGGTTAACTATTGTCACCCACACTGTAGTCTCCACTTTCATGAAGCCTGTCTCCAGTCTCAGAGTGGCATTAAAAGCAAATTTTAGGACTGGAAGGGCCAAAATTTTAGAAATTTGGGTTCCAATAATGCGAAGTTGGAGTAGGGACCTACCTGGGCAACATAAAGAAGTTACACTATTGGTGTCGCTTTGAATAGAGTGCTGCAGGTATATGGCGGGCATCTCTTGTTTTAAGGAATTTGATGATGGTGCATTTTCAGCAACATAGTTCCCATGGAGTTTTCTACTATTGGCAGAATGAAGGACTACTCTCAGGTATTTGAAATAGGAGACCTGCTCAATGTTATGACCATCTATGCTCCAGGAATGGCTCTTGGGCCTTCTGGCAAATGCCATGAATTTGGTTTTCTGATAATTGAGTTACTAGCTGGTCTCCACAAATATGTTTTCTTTTTCCAGCCAGTTCTAAAATATATATACCATAGAAAGCAGAACTGTGCTATAAACTTTTTTTTTCTTAATTAAATTTGTGAAAACTTGATTAATTAGATAATAGATTTTTTCTGGTTCTTCATTCTCTAATGGCCTAAATTCCCAAAATCCAAGTTATGGTTTTAATCTGGTTCACTGAAGAAATATTAATATCCCATTCATAAACTGAGATTTTAGTGATGGCTGATAACTTAGCCTATTTTTACTATTTATGTTAAATTCTTCCTGAGGAATTGAAAGTCCCTGTGTCTATAGATATCTTAAAATTAACGATGTTGAAAAACGTTAAAGAACTGTAGATATTACACATTATTTGCAAGAGAACTCATTTGCAATTTGTTCTCAGGCTGAGAGGTCAAAGGTATTGTAATAAAAGCAACAATGCCTTGGTTTTGCTATAGTGCCGTACTGGTTTCTCTAATTTTTTCATTAGCGTTCTTGGGGAATGAATCAAAAAAATGTTACAGAATCAAGCAACAAAATTTAGGCTGTTCAGTGTATATGAAAATACAGAATTTGAACAAATCTTCAATAGCTTTAGTAGTATTATAGGTGTACAAAAATACCTTATTACAGGATTTGTGTTCAGCAACAGGGTGATCCCTGTTGGAAATAAGTACTGATTATTATTCTAACACAGTGTTTCTTACCCTAAATTGGGGTGGGCTGTGAGGGGTTTGCAACTGGGCTGTGGAAATGGCCATCGAGCGCATATGTACACACATCCTCACTTGTGTGAGCAGCGGGTAAGCACATGCTCATACGCTCCATTTGCGTGAGTGGCATGCATACATGCCACTCGCACAAATGGAGCTGTATCATGTGCATTCACTTGCCCTTTATTTGCACGAACCATCCCCTCTCTCCCTGCGCCAATCTGCAAAACCAGAAATGTTAAGAGAACTCTGACCTAAACAAATTGAAGATGTGTGGACTTCAACCTGGGGAATTCTGGGAGTTGAAGTCCATACAACTTCAAGTTGCTAAGGTTAAGAAACACTGCTCTAGTGGCATTCTAAATCTGGTTAGGTGAACATAGAAACTAATTTTGTGGAAATGGCCCCAGTGTTTCCATTGAGTACAATATTAAGTAGTAGTTGAAATTGTCCAAAATAGCTCCTACATGTATATACAGATAGTCCTCATTTAGTGACTGCCTTGTACAGCAACCATTTACAGTCAGTGCAGTAATGAAAAGTAACTTTGTGGCCAATCCTAAATAAAGGTAGCTTTGTGCATGGAATCGATAAACCAAGAGGAAAACAGGAATTAAACTATACCTATAGCTTTACAATCCATGAGTTACATTGTAACTTAGAAATAACATTTCACATAGTACTCTATTTATAAACTAGTAAAAAATACCCCCTGAATTTAATAAAAAATTAACTCTGACTGAAGCCCAACTGCAAGGCTGTGCATATTTTGCAAGTAATTTAGAAAATGTGCTTCAGAACTCATGTAAAGACGGACTTTTTGCTGAGAAGATAAATTTTCTGCTAATTAAAACAGCTGCTCTATTGTAAAGCTTTCATGCAAATCTTTAAAAAATATGGCATTGCTTTAAGAAGTTGATTAATTAAAGTTAATGTGATCTATTTAAGCAACCACTTAAATAAAGGATAGTGAGAGCTGATGTTTTTCTTGTATCACAGCCAAACATTTCTTCTAAATTGTTTCCAAAGTGTATATATTCTATTTGTACATATTCATTTTATAGCATGTTCCCATATTCTAGGCAGACCAGTAGCTTTGATGCAGAGAAATTTAGGACACAGAATATATATAAACTTCAAAGAAATTGAAGGCTGGAAAGAATGTCAACCACTTACTACAAAGTTCCAGTGAAATTCAACTACACATCCTGCTTCTTTGTTTCATATGCATGGGCTCAGTTTGCCTAAAAAAATCTACAATCATGGAAGGAAAGAATCAGAACTCTAAGCTCTGTTTTAGATTAACTTGTGGTTTCCTGTTTTATTCCAGCCTAAACTGTATTTAGCTTTAACTATGAACTAGTTAATAAGTAATCAGCTGAGTTGGTTCTCAGTGGTTATAGATTACAGCATTCTGGAATGCTACTTCAGCCATAATAACCGAGCAAGCAGAAATGCTTCAGTTGAGTCATTACATTCTCTTTTTCCTCCCATAGAATTGATAGGTTTAGCCTCTCACTTTCGCCTTTCTTTTGAGCTTCAAAAAAATGATAATATAAGACAATTTCTTTGGAAATGAGCATGTGATCACTTCCTAACAATTTACTATATAGTTAGTAAATGCAGTTAAAATGCTGGCTGCTTAGTTTTGGAACCCAGTAAGAGACTGCCCTCTGTTGTCAGCTAGTATTTGTCAGCTACAAATTGATTTTTTTCCAAAGGATTATTAAATTTCAAAAAAATATAAAATTCAAAAAAGCAAAGAAAAAAGATCAATTAAACATCAGTTAAAAATTGATGTTAATGACAATGCAGATGCATAAATGTTAAGGCACGCACAATGTCACGTTCTCCTTCAGCTGTCCTTGAAGGTCAAATACAGATAGTCCTCGACTTACAACAGTTCGTTTAGTGACTGTTCAAAGTTACAACGGCACTGAAAAAAGTGACTTTTTCACACTTACGACCACTGTAGCATCCCCATCAAAATTCAGACACTTGGCAACTGAGTAATATTTATGATGGTTACAATGTCCTGGGGTCATGTGGTTACCTTTTGTGACCTTTTGACAAGCAAAATCAATGGAGAAGCCAGATTCACTTAATAATCATGTTACTAAGTTAACAACTGCAGTGATTCACTTAACAATTATGGCAAAAAAGGTCGTAAAAGAGGACGAAATTCACTTAACAAATGTCTATCTTAGCAACCGAAATTTAGGACTCAACTGTGGTCGTAAGTCAAAGACTACCTGTACAGGAAGATTCCTTACCTGGAAAGATAATGCCCTGTGACTCTGGACACAAAGACAGAAAAACATGTGCTTCTGCAGTGCCTGTAGGTTCAAGATTAAGTTCACATATTAAGAACTAGGATAAATTCTACAGTATAGTGCAATATCGGGTTTCCAATTTCAATTATATAGAATGTAAAGAATTTATGTTTGTGTTTTTATTTTTATAGTTATAATGTACACTGAAGATGGCATTTCATTTTGTTGTACCATGTGCAATGACAATAAAGTAAAGTAAAAATTGTAATGTGTTGCATAAACCCAAGCTTTATGTATCAATCATGATTTATACCTCAGCAACTAGTATGAACATAATCTAATATGGTTTGTTGAATAAACCCTATTCAAGCAACGTTTGCTGTGTCAATTTATAGCTGTAGTCACCCTGAAACTATCTTGTTTTTCTACTTTAACTTTTTGCAGATTCATGCCCAAACTTTAAAAATGAGGTGGAAGATTTAGATATGTCTAGAAAACTAATCTCTTAACAAAATACTGTAAATGTACATAATGGCAGAATCTTAATAAAAATATACCATTTTTCCAAAGGGCTTTGAGACTCAAAATATGATATATAAACTTCAGTGATATTAATTTTTTCATATAAGGCCATGGATTTGCTGTAATTTTAAAGCTTATGCATTTTTTTCTTAATCCCATAAAAGGTTGATCAGAATTATAGTTTATCCAGATTTTTTTTCACAGAGCTGCTTATATAGCATATAATCTTCTGCCTGTCATTCACAATAGCCTTTTCAAAGAACATGAAAAGTAGCCATGTGCTTCATTTAATTACTGATATACCAGTACTTTATATGATTTGCAAACGTTTTTCTCTTAGCTTCCCTTGACTGTAAATTATAACCAAAAAATTATGGAGGTCCAGGAAAAAAACTACCGGTAAATGTTCTGCTACTGATACTCTAATGAAGCACATCACAAACCATTCATTTTAATGTAATTTAAATTCACATTATCATGGCACATAGAACTCTTCACAGATTTTAACAGCTTTTCCCAACCAGTGTTCAGAGGCAGAGAGGGAGGTTGAAATCGAACATGTTTGAAAGGTACCTATTATACAAAGCACATAATGGTCACAGTTAATATCGGTAGGTTAAATACAGATATTAAAAAACTGGAAAGTCATAGTAGGAAACATTTTCATTTCAAATGTAATCATTTTGAAAGTAATGGTTGATATTTTCAAGTGTTTGAAATTTATTTAAAGTAGTTTACAAGGAAAAAAAGAGAGGGTATCAAAAAAAGGGTTTGGCAATAACATTTTTCTCTGTTTTAAAACATACTTTATCCAACCTGTCACTGTCTGGAAGTGTTAAGTTGCAGTTTCCAGGATTGTCTGTGAATTACAGACTTAATGCTTGCAATGGCTGAGATTTAAAGGCATCTGAAAACGTCAGGTTGAATCTGATGATTAATCCAGCGGCTGCAATTAAACATGAGGGAGAAGCATATTAAAATATTGGTATAAGATACTTAGCAAAAAGAGCTGAATTATTGTTATTGTGATGGAAGTAAATCTGGAGAGCAAGAATAACCATTATGGTATTTGAAGTCTAAAATAGACCTTTTTGCTTACCACGGGAATCTTCCAACACCAAGAAAATATTCCAAGGTACCAAAGAAAAATAAATAAATTTCCTTATTGTGTCTGAAGTAATGGTGAAGGATGTATGGTGGTACACATACATAAATAACCAGAATTACCTCTTTGTTAGATGTTGACCCATGAATTTGCATTGAATTCTGAACATAGTCAAGAACTGACAAATGAATTAAAAATGAATTGGCAACTATTCTGTATTTAAAGTTTAGAGGAGTAAGAAACTTGAGGAATCTGAGAAATATGCAGAACTTTTAAAATTCAAATAAACATGAGTTGATTATGAAAAGGAAATCCTCATGAGGCCACCTTAAAACAAATACATCTTGAATCTTATTTCCGTCCACGTTCTTTCCTCTTATTTAAAAGAAGAGTTTCATCCAGGGCATAAAATCAGTTTAGGATATTGGCCAAGTTGAAAGTAATCAATCTTGGGGAGCAAATGAGAATGTAAAATAAGCAGGACTGGTTCCCAGGAAGGGTCAGTCTTTAATATTTCTAGTGTGTTTCATATTTGGACTAGCCTGTTTTACCAAAACCCAGTCTGCATTAAAATATGAATTTAAAAAGGGCAAAATGAAATTGATTAATGCTGACGCCTCTTATCAAGGGATTATAAAAATAGTTATATTAGGCAACTATAAATAGGATCCCTGACTTCATCCCTTTTTTTTTTTTTTTGGTTATGTTACATATTTGCTTTGTTTTCAAATAGTTTACAAGATATGCCAGAGATTCCCAAACTTTCTCATTTCACATACCCTTAATGTGTCAGTCATTTTTTCATGGCTCCCAGAGCCAAAAGGCTGCAAAAACAAAACCACAGTTTCACAAAGATGATTTTGCAAAATAGATGTCATAAAACCAAGGTTTGCAAAGGATATTGCAAAAACTTAAAATGCCCTATGCTCCCTATAGGAACACTATGGTGCCTTGGAGTACCATAGTTTGGGAACCCTGGATATATGTTATAGTTTTGATCAGTGCTTGAATATTTATCAACATAGATTAAAATAAATTATTCAGTCTATTGAAGTATTATATAAAATGAAATCATCAGAACTGAATAGATTAGAATTGATAGAAGAGAGCTAAATGGAGGTTTGTTTTAAGCTTCATTTATTTTCTCAGTATAGTCATGTGACACTTAAATTATTTGTGCTGTGTTTGAATTTCCAGCATCTTAGTATGACATATTGTACAATACTCTCAACCCATGTAGTTTCACTACCACTTTTTTATACATCAATTGATGTACAATTGAACTCAATTGCTAGTTACTTCTATATTCATTAGCACAAGCCAGCATTCTTTTTTTTCATTATTTGAAATTAAATTAGCAGCAACTAGAGGGCCCTGTTAAGTTAAAAAAAAAAAGATATAGGCTAGTTTTAGGTTAACTTTAGCGTTGAATCTTTGGTCTAAAAACCTAGATGTAGGACATCACAAAACCTAGATTCTCATCTTTCAAATGACAACAGGTGGTCATAGTTAAGGGATGGTCATGTGATGCCTATTAAACCTTTATGGGTCCAACTATAGCACTCCATATTGCACTACTACAAATTGATAGTATCATTTTTTACATGCATAGTAGATCAAAGCACAAAATACCAGGGTCATTGTCAAGTTAATTCCTTAGTTATTAAGAATAGTTATGTCAAGTTCCAAGTAAGACCCACATAGAGTTACTTCTAAGCAGTTACCTTTATTGTTCCTCACCTATCAACAGAAATAAACTTCGCCAAAGCAAACTAAAGCAAGTTCCTTATACCATTGAAGATACTGTATATTCTGAGAAACTTTAAAGAAAGAACTGGCCTGACCCTCTTCCTTCTAATCAAACTATCTAAATTTCACTGTCTCTTATTCCTCTGGAATGCATACCTTCCCTCTGGGAAATCCAGACTACATTCCACAACAATTTTTCAAATTAAACTATTAAATAAACTATTGTTATTTAACTTTTCTAGCAGCTAAAAAAATGCAGACTTTATCATAAAATTGCAATATATCTGGATAATTCTTGAGGAAGGGAGTCACATTATTCAAGGGGAAAAGCACAATAGTTATACACATATTAAGGTGTTTTTTTTTCACACAATCTGTTGGCTTTGCTTAGTAGTACTATTTTACCAATTTTATGTTGGTATTTCAAATATCTGCCTCACTGATTTAAAGAATAAACGTATAGAAAGATTAATAAATACATTGGGAGAACTTCAAGCTTAATTAAGTTCTACTGGTTCTGTCAGATGTCAAGCTTTGGAGGTTGAAATATTATCTTGTATTAAAAAGTTGCAAGGCAATAAGATTTTTGCTATTGTTATTCTCTATGGAGCATATAGGTGTTTTAATTTTAAATTGCAGAATGGTTTATGAGTCCAACATAATGGATGTATGAATAGTTTTCTTTGTTTGGGCTTTTTAAAATAGGGGATTGGCTTTATATTTCACAATCCGATATAGAGCAAACCATCACCTTGGAAAACACTGGTTACGGTTCTGCTCAAGTTCAACTCTTAATGGTCAAGGGAAAAATTGCATCTGGTATTTTGGAAATAGTTTGCCACTGCCACCTTCTAGCATATCCTTTCTTTATTTCTTTTCTTTTTAACTTAACTGTGTTTGGATTCCTGGTGATCCATCATCCTTTCCCCCCCCCCATAAAATGTTGGGATTTTTAGTGGCCTCCCCTCCAAGGATTAACAAATTCCAAAAGCACTTAGCTTTTAAAAGTTAGATTTGCAAGTCAAATCAGATACATTCACTTCCCTTAGCAAGATTTGTTAGAATCCTAGAACAGGGATCCCCAGCCTGTGGGCTATGGCCCACTACTGGGCTGCGGCCTATTTGCAACCGGGCCGTGTGAGTGCTCAGCTGATGTGTGCACGCATAACCCCATTCACACAAGCATCGCAGGTGCTCACAGCTTCACTCATATGACTGTCATGGGCATTCGCAGCTCCACTTGTGAGTGTGTCACAGGCACTCGCAACCCCACTCATGCAAGCATTGCAGGCGCTCTTGGCCTCACTCGTGCAAGTGTCATGGGTGCTCATGGCCTCACTCAGTCAAGTGTCGCTCTTGTGGTTCCACTTGTGTGAGTGCTCACAGCCCCATTTGCGGATCAATGAGTGCTTGCATGTGCAAATGCGTGCACATAACACCTCCCACAAAATCATCCCCTCTTTCCCCCCTCCCCCCTGCTCCAGGCTGCCAACCCAGAAAGGTTGGGGAGCTCTACCCTAGAAGACCTTAGGTACATGTTATCCAGTTCTAAATGTCAATTGTTAGAAGGCATAATGTAAAGAAAAAAATAATAAAGTTAACAATTTATGTCTTTTTTCCAAAAACAAATCCACATTAAATAAATAAGTAAATCAATAGATGACTATACTAAAAGGCCACATATTGCTTAGTGAAAATAACATGATTCTAATAGAATACACGGCATTGCAAATGTATAAATGATGCATTCAATATTGATCAGAAATTAAGTCACTATTGACTATGATTGGAACTTGATATCTTGTCTTTGGAATATATGTTCCCATTCTGGTTGGAACTTTTGGTGGTCCCAACACTGGTTTAAGCTCCAAAGCTGTCCCTGCATTACAAACCACCTGAAAAACTGCAAATTTGACACATATTGCCTATATGGACCGAATTACATTCTTTGGTATGGTATGAATAAGCTTTCCACATTTTTATCCAGAGTTGAATCTAATTATTCTTGTAATAATACTATCACTTTTGTTTTGGCAGTCACATTAAAATCATATGCTTGAAGGAGATCTGAAATGAATCTGTTAACTATTATAAAGCTTAGCAATGACTTCTTAACTCATATAAGAAATAGAATTAAACACAGCTTGGAGAAAATTCCCTTAATTGAAAAATAATTTTCCCACTATTTACTTTCTAATTCTGGGTAGTTTCTTCAGGCAGCTCTTCAATATAAGCTTCTCAAAAAAACTTATATTCTTGCAGGAGTCCCCAGCCATGAATCTGTACTGGTCAATGGCGTATTAGGAAACAGACCACATAGTTGGAGATGAGTGGTGGATGAGCAAGCAAAACCGAAGCCTCCCCCACAATCTCTGGAAAAATTGTCTTCCATGAAACTCATCTTGGTTGCCAAAAAGGTTGGGGATTGCTGTTTTACTGAACATACTTAATGTACATTTTATTTGACAATATTAATGATTACTGAACTATACACATATGCACAGACATTCACAAAGTTTAGCCAAAGGGATTTAGTATATATGTTAATACTTTATTTCAGTGGAAAGGACTTTAAAAGCCTTTAGTTTATTTTTTAAAATTGTATTTTAATGCTGTAATAAGGATAAATAGTATATATAAATAGAATTATTGTTGCTATGATCAAATCACGGCTAAGATTGCCTTGAGCTGAAAAAAAATCCCCCCCTTTTTTTATTTTAGGGTATGCCTGTGTGATATAGTTAGAATCCTATACTAAAGATCAAAGTTTGAATTCAATGAAGCCATAGCTCCCTGGCAGACTTTGGACCACTATCTTTAACAGAATTGTTAGGAAAACATTTCTGCAGAGGGAATGTTATAAAGTTCCTGAACAAAAAGCAGAATATAAATATAATTAATTATGATTGTTCGTACATTATTATTGATACACTGTATGAAAATAAACATACTTAATGGTATATTGCATTTTGATAAAGTTGGGTACCAAAATATCCAAACATTTTCCTATAGGCTCAAAATCTTAATGTTGTGTTTTTTAATGACTACTCTGCAATGGTATTCAAATGTCTAGGAAGTATAAGAAAATCACCAGGAGAAATAATATTTATCAAAGATTCAGAACCCAAGTGACAGCATGAGAACAGGGTTGGCAATGACCTGGAAATAGAAAGATAATGTGCAGACTCATTCATTTTTCTCCCCAGTCTCTTGGGGCACAAAAGTGACCTCATCACTCAAGGAAAATGACCTCTGTCAATATGTTTGAAATAGTAAGAACATGTTTCAAGCAAAGTGGAAGTTTTAACCTACTCCTTTAAAACAAAAAAAGGTTTAATGTATGAGTGGCAGAGAGGAATCCGAGTCACTGCTTTTTTAATGAATGTATTCAATGCTCTTTTTGTTCAAATGCAGTGCATGTGAAAGAATCTTTTTAGAACTACATGTTTGAGAATCCTATTTTTTTCAGATCTCTCCCAGGAATAAACTTTGAGATGATTTTATGAAGTACTTAAAGAAGTTGAAGACATTTTGGTTCAATAAAAAGAAATGTGTGAAGTTTTGCTAAATAAATAATATAAATAACCAGTGTGCTAATGTAAGCAGACCATTCTTCACACAATTTATATGACTAATAAATAAACCACTAAGAACTTTTTGAGACTTTGTAACAATTTCAACCAAAATAACATTTAATTATGGTTTAAAGACAGCATTACTTAGCTTGTCTCACAGCGGAAAACACACATACAAACACACAATCCTCCATGGAATTAATTCAGCTTTTGCAAATGTGAACAAGAAATATTTGTAATTGATATGTCATATGCTTTGATTGTTACATCTTAGTTTCAATGGCTAGCCAATCAATTCTAGGAAAAGATGCATCTGTTTTAAGGATTGGAAACAGTTCTGTTCTTATGTGCTTCAAAGTACCTTTTTTCTAATAGAAACTGAAATGTTGATGAGCCTTTTTTATTTATAATTTCCTTTTTTAAACATGATTCTTTTTCACTGATGCTTTGCCAATGAAATGAATTTCATGATGCAAAAAAATCTTGTCTAAGACAGTATTTCTCAACCTTGGCAAGTTTAAGATGGATGGGCTTCGATTCCCAGAATTCCTTAACCAGCCAACTCCCAAAATTCCCCAGACAGTACAAAGTTGAGAAACACAGACCTAGGTGACCACACGGTTTGTGCCTAATTTAAAAGGCTGGGAACTCTGCTTATGGATCATGATTAGTCAGTATTTAGACATGGGTAACACTGAATTCAATGTTTCTAATGAAATTGGATTAAATATTTTAACATGATTGAAATTATTTCAGCTAGCAGCTGGCTCCATACAAACTTTTCACTTTTTCCAATTAATATTTACATTGGGCAATCACATAGTTAACACTATTTCATTTGATTCAACATTTACTGTATGTTTTACCTTCCATTTAAAAAACAATTTCCCAAGCTCTTGATAAGAAGAAAACCTGCTATTTAAAAGCTGCTGTAGGTTACTGCAAAGATGATCACAATTGTTAATTGTAACTAATTGCCATGTTTTCCTGAAAATAAGACAGGGTCTTATTTCCTTTTGAACACCGAAATAAGGGCTTGGCCTTATTGAGGGGGGGACCTTATTATTTTGGGGATGGAGGAGGTGGCGAGCGTGGGACTGGATGTTCTGTCGTCACTGCTGCCTCCCCTCCCTGTTCTTCATGCTGGCTGAGCGGCTGGCTGCCACTGCCCTGACGTGTCCTGCCACCGCTGCTGCCTTGTGGAGCAGGACTCTGCAAGGCTTGTTCTGCCATTGTACGCACAAACTGCCATGAGTGTCATCATACCGGCACAGCTGGTGTCCTGCCGCTCGCGGCTGCGCCGTATGTCAAACCTCGCGGCAGTGCTGCCGTTCATGCATGCAAGGGCACAAACCTTGCAGAGTCCTGCTACACGAGGCATGGGTGTGATGAGTCTCACAAAGACTCATTTCTGACAGATGGGGCAGGGGAGAAGCGAGACGCATGGAGCGAGACGTGGCTCCCCTTGCTGTCTCTTCTCTCCCCCCTCACCGGGCATGGCAGGGCTCCTGCTCCTTGCTTAGCCACCCTTTAGGGATGCAATTTGGGGGTGGCAAGTGGGGCGGATGAGAAGCGGGACATGCATCTTACCTTTCAAGCTCTGTGGTGTTCCTCGTTGTTGTATCTAGGGAAACACGTTGTAAAAAAAAACTTTATTGAACTCACGAGAAGATTTTTTTTACGTGTTTCCCTGGACACAATGGTGAGGAATGAGATGGAGCTGGAAAGATAAGACGCGTGTTCCACTTCTTGCCCGCCCCACTTGCCACCCCCAAATTGCATCCCTAAAGAGGGCCGGTGGCTAAGCAAGGGGCAGGAGCCCTGCCATGCCCAGTGAGCAGAGGGGAGGAGAGACAGCAAGGAGAGCCATGTCTCACTTCTCCCCTGCCCCACCTGCCGCCCCTCTCGATAAAGAGACGGTGGGGAAGGAAAGCAGCCAGGCTGCTGTTGCCATTGGGGTGGGGTGGGACATGTTGGCCTGTGAGATGCATGTCTTACCTTTCCAGCTCCATGGCGTTCCTTGCCGTTCTGTCCAGGGAAATACGTTGTAAAAGAAAACTTCTCTTGAGTTTGATCAAACTTCTCGAATGGCAAGGGGAGCCATGTCTCGCTCTACACGTCTTGCTTCTCCTCCACCCCACCTGTCAGAAATGAGTCTTTGTGAGACTCATCGCACCCGTGCCCGTGCCTCGTGTAGCAGGACTCTGCAAGGCTTGTGCCCTTGCACGCATGAATGGCAGCACTGCCGCGAGGTTTGACATACTGGCTCAGCCACAAGTGTCAGGACACCAGCTGTGCCGGTATGATGAAGCTTGTGGCAGTGCTGCAGTTCATGCGTGCAACGGCACAACAAGCCTTGCAGAGTCCTGCTCCACGAGGCAGCGGTGGTGGTGGGACACGTCAGGGCAGCAGCGGCCAGCTGCTTAGCCGGCACAAAGAACAAGGAGAGAAGGGCATGTTCCCCCCCCTTCCCCCCCTCCAGCCTCGCCTCCTCAACTCGTTTTGGTTGCGTGGCAAGCAACCAGAGGAGATGGCAGGACTGCTGCGCATGTGTGTAAGTAGTTGGTATTTTAATGCATGGGCTGAAAAGCCCGATTGGGCTTATTATCCAGAGAGTTCTTAGTTTCAGGGATTAAGAAATCCCCGAATTTCTGGGTTAAGAAATTCTTGAGAAAATTATGTAGCATACACTTGGAAATAGTTTGAACCACCTAGCTGAATTTCTATTGCAGTTAAGATTAATTTTTTTCATGCCTTCATATGTAAGTATTTCATAAAACCTAATAAGGAAACAAATGTACTTGTTTGGAGATTAATGGCACTATTTTGGGATTTCAGCTAGGGTTTGTGTGCTATTTTTAATTCATTATTCTATCACATCTGAAAGAATTGTACTGAACTCATATGAATTAACAAATACCTCTGCTTCTCTTTAAAGAACATATTTTAGCAATCCTACATCATACTATAGGATAATAACCATTTCAGATTTTCTAAAATCTAAAAATTGTACTGAACTGAATTAGAAATTTATAGGTAGAGAAGTAAGAAAAGTTATAAGCTGATCTGTTCTGTAAAATTCACTCTAAGATTAACATTAACAGAAATACATATATTAAATACTATGAGCCTTTGTATTACTAGAGAAGTTAGACAGCTAACTAGACAGCTTAGAAATATAGATTCTGCTTAATTAAGACAAGACAGAAAGATGCTGTAAACTACAACAATCATTTTAGAAATGTTATATATTCTGTACAGATAGTCCTCGACTTACAACCATTCATTTAGTGACTGTTCAAAATTTCACTGGCATCGAAAAAAAAAGTGATTTATGACCATTTTTACATCCACTTACAACCATTGCACCATCCCCATGGACATGTGATCAACATTCGGGTGCTTGGCAACTGGTGTGTATTTGTGACAGCTGCATTGTCCTGGGGACATGTGATCACTGTTTATAACCTTCCCAGATAGCTTCCAACAGGCAAAGTTAATGGGGGAAGCCAGATTTGCTTAATGATTGCATGACTCACACTTCACAACTGCAGTGATTCACCTACAACTGTGACAAAAAAAGTCATAAAAGGGGACAAACTTACTTAACAATTGCCTTACTTAACAATATAACTTTTGGGTTCAGTTGTGGCCATAAATCAAGGACTACCTGTATATATTTACGTATTTCTCCTAAAGGAGAAGGAGATTGAAAAGCTGCTTTCTCTCATTATGTTAATTTCGCAGCATGGCTCTGGTGTTAGATTTGTGAAGTTTTTGAATCACACTGGATCACAATAATAAATGCCAATACTCTACACAGGAATACTTTTTAAAGGACAATCTAAAAATAAATTGATCTAAGTTTTCAGATCTTCCATTTGTGATGGCCAGTATATTTTAAGAACTATCTTTCTCTTTGTTTTCTTTCAAAACATATGGTTTGAAATAAATATCTCAAAAGGAAATAGACTTATGACCTAGTCAACATCATTCAAATTAGAGATTTATATTTTCTTTCAACTGACAGATTTGCTTCAGAAAATGCCTTCTATTTAGGGGCATTACTCACAAAAATTAGATGGCATCTGTGATTACGGCACTGAAATTTTTTATAGGTGTGTTAAATTGGTGGGGTTTATTTGAATAGCTGCAGCCACAATCTTGACTTCTTTAACCTATTCCCACATACCCTGGTTTCAGTTTCCAATAGAAATTGCTATTGCATAACATGATACAAATCCTGGATGCAAGGGACCAAGTGCACAAATGTCCTTTAAATTCATTTGCTAAAAGCAACCAAGGTAATATTGGATAGTCTTCTTAAATTGGACATTGGATTATCTCATTTTTCTGTCTTTGATGACAAGCAATGGCTTGGGATGACATAGTAAATAAGTCAGAAGCAGATGTGCTACTTATTCCTGCACCTACTTTGAATTTCCAATACAGCATGCAAAGAAGAAGTGATAGAGGGAGTTGAAGTTGCCAGAACCTTGGGTGAGAGTGACCAATATAATCAATATAATGCAAACACAAGCAATAGAATATAATCCAAATACTGTCTTAAACTTTAAAAGAGCTGATGTTAACAAACTCAGAGAGAGCATAAGAAAAATTCCATTAATAAAAATCCTAAAGAGGAAAACAACTCAATAACTGTGGGAAATTCTGAAAAATATGATCATAAAAGCCCAATCCAACACAATACCACTGAAAAAGAAAAACAAGAAATCCAAGAAGAAACCGGCTTTCAGACCTGCCCCAACCCTTAGGAAAGAAAAGACTTTGCCTCCATTTGGTTAAAGCAAAGTTTTTTGTTTTTTTTAACTATGAGTGGTGGTTTTAGCAGTAAAGTCAAGCCAGCTATGAAAGTACCACACTCGCTGGATCCAAAAATAAGGTTTAAGTTTCCTCCCAAATCATCCCTCCCCCCATGATCAGTCCATTTCCAGCTAACTGGAGCTCGTTAAGATGTTTTGAGAACACTGATGTCATGTCCCCATCAGAACCTGAATTTGCGGAGGAAGATGAGCCAGAGCTGGACTATAGGGGGCGACTTCGTTGGCTTCAGAGGAATGTGTGGAGGAAGCAAACCAGGGCCCCTCAGGAAGGGGACAGCTTGCTAGCAGGGACCAACAGGTCTTCCTGGCCCCGTTCCTCCCTGCTAGCAAGCTGTCCCCTTCCTGAGGGGCCCTGGTTTGCACAGGGGGCAGGCAGTGGAAATGAGCAAAGGAGTTCTGGCAGGACAACCACCTCTTTGTAAAGAGGGAGTAGTGCCAGTTTGCACAAACAATGATCAACTTTCTGGGTCATCGCAGCTCGCCTGCCGGTGTGGAGATAGACCTGGAGACAGTAGAGTCATTGCAGGCATGGCAACCTTTATGGCGGGTGAAGGACGTGCAACAACGGCTGGGGTACGTGAACTATTATTGCATCTTTGTTCTCTGCTTTGCTACCTTGACTGCTCCTGCTTCCAATCTGCTCAAAAAAGGGAAAAAGTTCCATTGGGGTGCTGAGGAGCAAGGAGCCTTCAATGCCCTGAAGGCCGCCTTCACCTCCAAGCCTATCCTCAAGCATCCTGATCAATTCCGGCCATTTGTGATGGAAACGGATGTATTGGATGTGGCCATTGGGGGAGTACTCCTACAGGCCTATGCCCCTGCAGGCACTTTGTTCCTATGTGCCTATTATTCCGGGAATCATTTGGCTTTGGAGCGAAATTACACCATAGGGGACAAGGAGCTATTGGCAGGTAAGGTCACCTTTGAAACATGGCAAAACCATCTGGAGGGGGCCTGCCACCAGGTGAAGGTTCGAACTGACCATCACAACCTGAAGCATTTATGGATGGCCCAGATGCTGAACTAGTGCCAGGTACGATGGTTGCTGTTTTTCATCTGATTTGACTTGGATGTCCTAGGTTCTGAGCGGGTGGAATCAGTGTCCCAGAAGCCCAAGTATACCAGAAGAGAGGACAAAATCCCACATCAAATGGTGATTCCATTGGAGCGGTTCATGGCCACTGAGGAGCCTGTGGACCTCCAGGTTAGGATTCAGGAGGCGCAGTGGCAGGATCCGTTCGTGGCAGCTCATTGTCGGGAGCTGGATGTTGATGGAAAATGGGAAACTCCTTGTGCATATACGGATGACCTGTTGAGATTTCTAGATCACATCTACGTGCATGAAGGACCCCTTCATGGCCTCATTCTGCAACAGTCATGACAGTCCAGCGGCCAGCCACTTTGGGGTCTTCAAAACATTGCACCTCGTCTCCAGGACATTTTGATGGTGTGATTCCGACATGATGTGTTGGAATATGTGGCATCATATGGGATCTGTTGACAGGCCAAGAATGCTACCGGTGCACCCCCTGGTCTCTTGCAGTGCTACCCCCACCAGAAAGACCATGGGGGTGGTCTCATTGAACTTTATTACCGAGTTGCCCCCATCGAAGTGTGTGCCACAAACATCTTGGTGGTGGTGGACATGCTCACCTAGATAGCCCATTTTATTCCGTGTGCAGGTCTCCCTACCGCACGGGCGATGGCCCAATTATTCATCGCTCATCTGTTTTGTTGCATGTGTTACCGGACCGAGTAGTGTCTGACCGGGATGGGTGGGTGGGTGCAGTTTACAGCACGTTTTTGGCAGACCCCAAAACTGCTGGGAGCACAGAGAGAGCGAACACCATTTTGGAACAATACCTCTGCTATTTCAGCAATACCCAACAGGACAATTGGGTGGAGGTATCTGCATCGTTGTTAAGGATATTGGTGTTGTGTTACCAACCAGCAGAGTAAATGCACAAGGAAACGTTGCTGAGAGCAATGAATAAGAGTTATGCAAACTGGTTTATCAAAAGCTTACTTTATAGTAGAAAAACAGTCTCATAGTCTTTACACAAATTCCAAGTCTTTGCCAGTAAAATCAATCCAGTAGTTGCAGAATCTTCTTACTCAACAAACAGTAGTTGGTTAGAATAACAAACTCACTCTGGTTCACAAACCACGATGGTAGCAGATCCATCAAACGATGATTACAGATAGCAGCTCTTCTCAATAGTAGCATATCATACTCTGGTAGCATATCATATCAGCTTCATCATCAAACTGAATATGTTACAATACCTTGCTTAAATACTCTCACAACCAGTCATTACCTGATTACAGCATGACTCAGCATTACAATGAATATCTTTAAAGTAACATAATACATTTTCATATTAAAGTTACAGTACACTCATATTACCTGGACAACGAGTTAGGCTCAAACCATATCCTAACAATCGTCGAGACATCCCTCCATTAGCTGTGGGTGCCTGAGTTTGGCTCCCCACATAGTACCTGCTGATGACATGGCCATCAAAAAAAATCGCTACTTGGGGCTGTTTCCAATCGAAGCTGTGATAAATCTTGTGGTGTTTTGCTTATCCCTGCCCTGTTATTTGCAAAACTAAATGTTTTGCAAATGATTTATTGGACTGAGTACATATTCTTTTACTCAGTATTATTAATATTTATGCTAAGATTGCAGGGTCATAGAATTATACAGTACTACATTTGTATTGCTTTAGATATACCTTCTGTGGTTTATATCATAAAATATGATATCACTTAACAGGGCATCTTTCGGAAACTTCACAGTTACATTATCATTAAACATCTATATCCTGGAATATATACTCAAGATTTTGGGGAACAGACTTAAAAAACAACAACAACAAAGAATATGTTCATAAGCTTAAAGAATAGCATTTGTATGGTCTTCATATAGATAGCAAGATATTATTGCAAAGAACTTTGCTGTCTGTCATTACTTTTGGCAGCTAATTCTCACTTTTATAATTTTGTTTGACTCAAAGCTTTCTTAACGCTTAATGCTACTTTGCAATTGCTACACAAATCTTCCAAGAATATATATATATATGGCTTTGATTTTTCATTTGATTACACCCAGTGGTGGGATTCTGTTAATTTAACAACTGATTCTCTGCACTAATGACTGTCTGGGTGGCATGGCTGGGTGGTCATGTGACGGGGGCATGGCCAATTCGACGTCACTGACGTTTAGGAGCGCCTTGTCTCGCCCAGCTGCTCGCCTCGCTGCCCAGCCACCTGGGCTCCTGTGTATATCTGTGTGTGTTTAGGGGGGGAGGGGTAATAAGAGAAGAAAATATATTAAGCCATAAAGAGCTAGGGAGAGCATTATATGGGATTCAGGGGGCTCTTATCAGTTGAAGGTGCTGTACATATAAACCTACTTTAGTACTTGTGATGCTAAAGAACCTGCAGCCCCCTTGACATACCACTGTTTTACATAAGATGCTTTTAAGATAAAAAAAAAATGTTAAAAGACGTAAAATAAAATAAAATGATAAAGGAACTATGGTTGAGATGACTGCTGCTTCTTGTTGTTTTTCCCTTCAGAAGGAATGTTTAGGGGGGAGGCAACTTTTAACAACCTGTCTCAACTACTGCACATTTTAGTTACCCAAGAGGAGAAAAGTGTATCCACCTAGAATTAAATGAGCTCGTGTGAAACGGAGGGAAGATCAAGGGAAAGAGAAGGAGGAGGGGGAGGTCGAAGGGTGTGGGCAGCACATGCACTCGCATGTGTCACCTACCTTGCCAGAGCATCTTGTGTGCACCAGATTGTACAAAGTCTAACTGGAACTCAACTAGATATAGGTTTCTCATAGGAAGTGCAAAATATGCCCTTTTTACTTGAGACTGAATTTCATCAGACAGAGGAAACCATTGAAATTCAAACAGGGCTAATTGACTGTGTGTGTGTGCGTGTGTACACACACACATGCAGGAACTGTTCCTTTTGCCTGATTGTTAATTCAGAAATTTGCCCCTTTTTTAATCTTTTTTCTTATTATGAGCGCAGAACAACATTGCACCTTAGAATAAATAAAGTTGCTACAGATTCTTTGATTTCTTTCTTCAACTACAAGAGGACTGTCCTTTTCTCACAACACCTAGTCCTTTAATTCTGATCTGTAGGTACCCAGCGGCATCCTTTGCTTTTTTAAAGATGGGGAAGGGTTCCATATTAAGACTATTGACATTGTTTTCAGAAAGGGAGAAAATATTTATTTTCTCTCTTTAATGAGTTAGATATATGCTTCCTGTCTCCAGTGATATCTCTCTGAACGTCCGCTCTCTAGTACGCTGGCTTATGCTTTCTTTCCTATCTACGGCTTTGTCTTTTGCTGATACCTGATGCTGTTGTGCCAGACAAAATAAGCTTTGTTAAGAAATTAGACTGAGACTATAACTAATCCAAAGATCCATCAATTATTTCATTAATTGATCCTTCTTTTTAAGTAACATTATATGTGTTTCTAAAGATGTATTGCCTTCCATAGGTAGACAGAAAGGAAAACACTTAAATTTTGTTCATGGAAATACTGTATATGATAATACTGGAGCATTAAGTACTGAATACTTTGTCTTAAAACAACCCTGTCTCTATAACCTTTGCCAAGATCAAAAGATTACATTGAAGAAAGGAATGTTTACCTTACTTATACTTGTTGCAGTTTTTCAGTGACAGCTGGACCTTCACAGATGAGATACGGCATAAAGGATTACTGCAAAACCTCAAAGTTGCAATGCTTTGAGGGAAATAAGTTTTAAAACTGATTTATTTAAACCATATGGAAACCTTTTATGGGCATGCTTTAAAAGAATTTACATTTGACATATTGGTTTGTTCTGTAAAGAAAATCTATCTGGTAGAAACAAACACAGAAAACAGTATTGTGATAGAAAGCACCGCAAATTCAGATTTTCAGTTACGTTTACAAGAATAGATTTAAAAAAAGGAAGAGAAGCCTATTCAGAGGTGTACATTTTAATTTGAAATTGACCACTAAAGAAATCATTTTGAAATCATATTTGAAGGGGCTATATAGCAATATTACATGATTTGCGAGGTAAATTGAAATCACCTATGATTTATCCTATGGTTCCTCTTATAATACAAATTAGTGTTTAAATTCCAATTTGCCCCATATATTAAGTATGTTAAATGATTTTGGGGTAATTTGTCTTTTATATTGTTTCCATCTGATTACCAAAATCAACATTGCTTTGTGAATACCCAAACTAAAACTTTCATTGCAGGGGAAAAAAAATAGGAATGGGGGATAAAACATTTCCCCATGATTAAATCAGGGAAGGAAAATATTAAATTATTATTGGGCCTGCTGTAAATGTTCTTTGTTTAAGAGTATTTGAATTTTTAAAAATCAATTACATGCTAAATTTAGAAAAATCATTTCTTGCAATCCCAAAGCATCTGAAATACCACTTGAACGTCATCACCATATTAATAATATCACTTTCAATCAAGTGCAAAAAGCAGTTTTACTTGGAAAAGGTTACATCCTGCAATGATACCTTTAACAATATTAAACAACATCATCTGCCTATCCCAGGTTGTTGAGAAGGATTCAATAGGTAGATAAAAAAAGACAAATCCAGTCCAAACATCTGGCTGATTATGTGACCAACCAATAAAGTCTCCATGTAATTAAGAAAAAGAATACATCAAGGATATCACACAGGCACTAAAACATGTTAAAACGTGCAAATTGTGACTCTCTATATACTTATAGATCTTTCAAGATTATTTTGTAGATCATTGTTGATTTTTAGTCTTCATAAAACGAATGAGGTACATCATATATTTATACAGGCACAAATCACAATTATATAGTGAGACTGTCCACACTAGCAATTTATAGCATCCTTTAGCTTTTCCTGTGATGATAAATCACTGCTGCATATCGGCTGTATATTGCTGCAAAGTAGACCGAGTGACATAATAAATAATAGTCCAGTCTTTTATGCACAAAATTCCTTTTACTGTATAAGCCAAACATTGGGGTGGGGAGTAGGTGAGGGTGGGGGTGGGGTGAGAAATAGAGCACAAAACATGGTAGGAGGATAGGTTAAAAGTTTTCAGAATTTAATCCTGCTCATCACCAAATTATATTTAAATCAAACAATCCTGTCAATAACCAAATTCTCCATAATCTGGTTAAACACATGTATACACACAACAAATTATATCACTGCTGGTCATAATTATACATTGATGGTAATTCTATTATGAATTCTGAGAGGTCTATTGGGGAAAATGCAGCAAATAAATTCAAAAACCAGAAACTAAATTATGTCAGAGGATATTTTCTTATGCCTATATTATAGGTATGGATCAAGTCACCTGCATTTGCTGGCTTGGATTTGCCTCCTAATAGGTAACAACTGCCTAAACTTAATTGGTAAAGATTTTAGACACTTCTGTTTTGTAGCTGATATGTTTTCCATAGGTGTGTTAGAATGCAAAATAAAATAAATGTGTAGGGCACTCCGATGCTTCAGTTAGATTTATGTCATCAAGTTTTGCAGCTGGAGAAGTCCTTTGGTTTTGGACTCATGTTGCAGCTCCTGCCTTTTGAATCTCAATTTCCTTCTAAAGTACTGGTTTCCTTATTTAATTAATGTAATTATTCTAACATAAACAGATTAGATTAGGCAGTGCAGACATGAAAAATGCCTTCTTTTTACTGATTCATTCACTAATAAGAGGGCCTTGTATCATGCAACTCTTTTATAAGGAAAAACCATTTATGTATTCTAAAGAATTGGTTTAGTAATTACTTGTAATACAAATGTTGAATGCGATGAAGTGTCGTTTGCCTTTGGGAGCTTACATTATCTGAGTACTTTGGATGATAATACTTCATCTGAGATTTAGATTGCTTATGGAAAATGTGATTTATCATTACAAATAAAAATTATTAGCATAGCCTACTAATAAAAGTATTATTTCTAACCAGAATCATTATTCTCCAATGTTATTTTATTTATTGCTTCCATAGCTTTTTAATGTTCAGTGAGCTTTGCACTCATAATTGTTTTGCAAATAATAAAAAAGAGATGTTTGATATTATTGCTATATTAAGGTTTATGTTATCTGCTTATTCCAGAAAATATATAAAATTATATTTAAAAATATAATTAAAAAGAAATTCCTTTGGTTAGGTTAATCACTTTCATGCAACCATGCTTAACAATAGCCACCCAAGTACAGATGGAAATTGCAAGCATTATTCTAATTTTTATTTTTTGTTATTTTTATACTGTATAAGGATGTAGCATACTTGTGTGCATTCAGTTTCTTAAGAAAGGAAAAAGTGTGGTTAAATAAGTTCAGAAATCCTACATTCAGAAAGATTGCAGATTTTTTTCCATTCTGCTTAGTAAAACAGAAGATCATGTCCATGTAAGTAAATTATTTAAAATGCTATTTATAGTTTACATACAGTTCTTTGCAATTGTCTGCTGTTCTGGATTTACTCATGGCTTTAAAACCGCAAGTGCTGATTGTATTTCTAAGATAGTATATCTTGTTGGTATGTCTAATTTTTACTTCCCTTCCCCCAACCATGGACATGGGTTCTTTAGTTTGCAATTAACCACATATTGCGTGTGTATAAATAAATGAATAATTTATTCAAAAAAGAATGTATTTATTTATTTACAAATTTAGCTGAAAATTGTAATTCCACTTATCCCTAAGGCTTCATAGCAATTTCAAATATTGTTAGGAAAATACAATTTATGGTCAATGTACTAAAAATATAAATATAGGAATGTTGGTGTCAGTGGGGAAAACCTTTTAAAGCTTTAGCAAATTATTCATAGAATTTTAAAAAGCACCAGATATATCTTTCTTTGTATCTTACAGTTCATATAGAAATATACAAAATTCTACAGTTAAATTATCCTAGATTCTAGATGTAAAGTTTTAATCCTTTTAGATGGTATTTTTTATTTCAAGTTGCTATGCATAGAATATCTGAGGTTCATGCTACTGAATGGGTCTCTAGATTTTTGAGCTGATGTATTTTACTTAACTGAAATACCACTGCACTAATCAGCTCAAAGATAAAATCTCTACCGATCTATAAAAACTGTGAGCAGAAACTAGGGTTGTAAAAGGGGTCTGGACATTACAAATTGGTAACAACAACAACAACAACAACAACAACAACCACAACAACAACAATAATAATAATAATTTTATTTCTATACCGCCCTTCTCCCGAAGGACTCAGGGAGGTGTACAGCCTATTTAAAAACACAAAACAAAACATCGATTAAAAATTTAAAATAATTAAATAAATTTGGCGCAATGTAAAACCCCACAAATTTAAAATACCCCAATTTAAAATTATTATGTTGATAGCCCAGCCTGGCGGAACAACAGGGTCTTCAGTGCGCAGCGAAACACCCAGAGGTCGGAGATCTTACGTATTTCCGGGGGCAGTTCATTCCACAGGGCTGGGGCTCCCACAGAGAAGGCCCTCCCCCTGGGTGTCGCCAGTCGACATAACTTGGCCGATGGCACCCTGAGGAGACCCTTTCTGTGGGAGCGAACTGGCCGGTGGGAGGCTATTGGTGGCAGAAGTCGGTCTCGAAGGTACCTGGGTCCTGTGCCATGGGGCGCTTTAAAGGTGGTGACCAACACCTTGAATCACACCCGGAAGACCACTGGGAGCCAGTGCAGCTCGCGCAGGAGGGGTGTCACGTGGGCACAACGAGTTGCGCCCATAACCACCCGCACGGCCGCATTCTGGACCAGTTGGAGCCTCCGAGTGCTCTTCAAGGGGAGCCCCATGTAGAGAGCATTACAATAGTCCAGCCGGGAGGTGACAAGAGCGTGAGTGACCGTGCCAAGGCGTCCCGGTCCAGAAAGGGCTGCAACTGGCGAATCAGGCGGATCTGATAAAAAGCGCCCCTGGCCACGGCCGTCATATGCTCTTCTAAAGACAGCCGTGCATCCAGGAGGACACCCAGATTGCGAGCCCTCTCTGTGGGGGGCAAAGATTCAACCCCAATAGTCAGCGATGGCACCTGCTGACTATATCGGGATGCCGGTAGCCACAGCCACTCGGTCTTGGAGGGGTTGAGTCTGAGCCTGTTCCTCCCCATCCAGACCCGCACGGCCTCCAGGCAGTGAGACATCACATCAAGGGCATCGTTGGGGTGGTCTGGGGTGGAGATGTACAGCTGAGTATCATCAGTGTACAGATGGCACTTCACCCCAAAACCACGGATGATCTCACCCAGCGGCTTCACATAAATGTTGAACAGAAGGGGCGAGAGGACCGACCCTTGCGGCACTCCCCATGCGAGGTGCCTCGAGGTCGACCTCTGCCCCCCTGCCAACACAAACTGCGAGCGGTCGGAGAGGAAGGAGGAGAACCACCGCAGAATGGTGCCCCCTATTCCTAATCCCCTCAACCGCTGCAGCATGATACCATGGTCGATGGTATCAAAAGCCGCTGAGAGATCTTATAGGACTAGGACAGAGGAGCAACCCCTGTCCCGAGCCCTCCAGAGATCATCCACCAACGCGACCAATGCTGTTTCTGTGCTGTACCCCGACTGCATGAAGCCCGACTGGCACGGGTCCAGATAGATAGCTTCATCCAGGTGTCGGGGAAACTGTCATGCCACCACGCTCTCAACAACCTTCGCCACAAAACGAAGGTTGGAGACCGGACGGTAGTTGGCTAATTCAGCCGGATCCAAGGAGGGCTTCTTGAGGTGGGGCCTCACTACCGCCTCTTTCAAGGTGGCAGGAAAGGCACCCCCACTCAGAGAAGCACTTATAATTCCCTGGAGCCAGCCTCGTGTAACCTCCCGGGAGGCCAGTACCAACCAGGAGGGACACAGGTACAATAAACACGTGGCGGCACTAATCTTACCCAGAACCCTGTCCACATCCTCGGGAGCCACAGGATCAAACTCCTCCCAGATAATATTCTCAAGACCTTCCCTCGTCTCCTTCCCTGGACTCATCCAATCGGAGTCCAAGCCATCCCGAATCCGAGCGACTTTATCATGCAGAAATTGCACAAATTCCTCAGCTCGACCCTGCAAGGGATCTTCCTGCACTCCCCCCCCCGAAAAAGGGAGTCGGTCACCCTAAACAGGGTGGCTGGGAGGTTCTCTGCAGATGCAATAAGAGCGGAAAAATAGTTAGATTTCGCCGCTTTTATCGCCACTAGGTAGGTCTTGATATAAGACCTCACCTGTGTCCGGTCGGAATTGGATTGACTAGTCCTCCACATGCTCTCTAGGCGTCTTTTCTGACGCTTCATCTCTCTCAGCTCCTCAGAGAACCAAGGAGCCAATTGAGATCGGCATCGGGTCAGAGGCCGCAAAGGCACGACGCGATCCAAAGCTCTGGCGGCCGCCCTCTCCCAGGCGGCCACCAGCTCTTCAGTCAAGTCGTGTGTCAGAGTCTCAGGAAACGGCCCAAGCTCCATCAGGAACCTTTCGGGATCCATCAGGCGCCTGGGACGGAACCATCTGGTCGTTTCCGTCTCCCTGCGGTGGGGGGAAGCGGTAGGAAAGTCCAAGTGAAGGAGCGACTGATGTGTCCATGACAAGGGTTTAATATCTAGGTCCCCTCTACCAAGATCATTCAACCACTGACCAGAGACGAAAATCAAATCCAGAGTGTGTCCCCCTATGTGAGTGGGGCCTTGAACTAACTGGGTCAGGTCCATGGCCGTCATGGAAGCCATGAACTCCCGAGCCATCTCTGACGCCTTACCCACGGATGGAAGGTTGAAATCCCCCATGACAATAAGTCTGGGGGTATCAACCGCCACCCCGGCAATGACGTCGAGTAGCTCGGGCAGGGTCGCCGCCACGTGGCAGGGAGCCAGGTACATAGTCAGGAAACCCATCTGCACCCCACAGCCCCACTTCACAAAAAGGGACTCACATCCGGCTATCTGAGGAACAGTGGTCTCCCTCGGACAAAGACTCTGTAATAATCACCGCCACTCCCCCACCCCTCCCTTGGGCCCTTGGCTGATGAAATACACAGAAACCTGGTGGGCACATTTCAACGAGGGGGATCCCCCCTCTTGGCCCAGCCAGGTCTCCGTAATACCTGCCAGGTCCACACACCCCTCCAAAATAAGATCATAGATGAGGGGGGCTTTATTAACAACCGACCTGGCATTACACAACATCAGCTGCGGACCCTGCGCCTGAGACTCTGTACAACCCAGGCCGTGAGTCGCACATTAGGGGCCGGAGTGCGCAATAATACCTGAAATAGAAACCAATACTACTCTAGAGATCTGTGGTAATGAGTTTTTCATCATTTTCATCTTTGTAAGGACGTTGGAAACAGTACAACATTAAAACCACACATTTATAATCTTAGAGTTTTAACCAATAAAGACAAAAAAGGTTTTTCACATTTGCCAGTGATTCTGCAAGTCTTCATGTTCTCCAGACATTTTCAATAGGCAAACTGGGATTTTTTTTTCTCCCCTACAAAACTACTAGTGGTCCTTGATGGGAGGTGTAAGTGGCATCAATGCCATTGAGAATGATTCTTGCCTGAGCATGACTTCCTGGCATGGTCATCATTGCTAATAGGATTGTCCTCTTTATGTGGCAGTCGCTTCCTTTCTTCATGAGAAATTGATGTAGTTAGTGTGTGCTTCCCTATTGTTCCCAGGAGTTTGGCCTTGCAAACAGTTCTTTTCTGTTATAGTTTTAATTTTATAGAACGGGTTAGTGTTTAACCTGGTGGTTTTTTGGAAGTTTTTGGATACTTAGTAGTTCTCGACAGTATTTAGGAAATAATGGATTGGTACCATCCTAACGTAATGCTGTTATTTGGTTTTATACACATTGTTTTTATTACGTATTGAACTGCCTACAAGTCTCTTCAGATTCTGATGAACAGATATAAAATCAATCAATCTAAGGTTGATTGATGGGCATTCCTCTTCTTCTTGTGCCATATCCATCATCGGACGTCGGTGATAATGTTGGCAATCCTATTTTTATCAGCAGCCGCATGAAAAAGTGCTGTTGAGTTTTGTCCAAACCAGTCCCTTGGATTTTGAAGCCATGATGTTCTTCTGCCTGGACCTCATTTGCCTTCTTTCTTTCCTTGGAGGATTAAGTGAAATACGCTGTATTTTTCTCGGTGTCGCATTAGGGAAGAGGCATTAGGGAAGAGTACTTACCAATGGAAAAACAGATCCCTCCAAAACGAGTTCTACAAAAACTATGTGCTTGAATTATTAGACCTTTCTTTCTTATTCTTAAATATTCCTATATTAATCACATGTCTATTTTTCTGAGCCTTCTCCATGTTCTAGCCTATTATGGTACTTTAGGTTTTTAAAGGATTTGTGAACAATTAAGAGGAGGAGAGGACAAAAAAGTAATATGATAATAAGGATAAATATCCCACAAAAAGAAGAGTTATAGATAAACCATAAAAGTGTATTTTAAATCAGATTATTACATGACAAGAAAATGAGACTAGATGAAAAAGTGTCATTAATATTCAAAAGCATGCTGCTAGGTATCCTCTCTGTTATAACTAGACTCTTATAAGATTAATGGATATCCAATAAGCATTAGTATTATGGAAACATACGCATCTATTACAACCCTGTGGTGAAAACAATAGAGCCCAGTTGCCAAAGGTGCTAAATGCAACATCTAGAAACCACATAGCACTGATAGTGGATGATTGCAATGCAGAAATGGAGAAAGTTGGTCTTATAGGAAGATTTAAAATGGGTAAATGCAAAAAATATGTTCATAGAGTTTTATGAAAAGTATTCTTTTATTGCCAACACCTATTTTAAGAAACATAGGCACAGATTTTATACCTGGACATAACCAGATGAACAAGGTTGGAATGAAATCAACTGCATAATAGGAAACAGAGTAGTTCAAGTCAGCCAGACACATCTAGGTGGAGACTGTAGAACAGGCTTTGAATTATTACTGTCAGATATACAGGCTAAATTTAGGAAATTAAGCAGAGTAGGCGGGTCAGCAAGATTTGGCCTAGGAGATATACAGTCAGAATATAAAATCAGTACTAGAAGCAAATTCAATTCACTTAATTCATGCAAAAGTAACCTGAGGAGTTATGGAAAGAGATAAGAGATACTATGAAAATCAAAGCAGGGAGGAATATTCTAAATATATCAAAGAAGAAAAGATTCAAGTGGATTCCAGCAAACTATTATGATAGCCAAAGAAAGACAAAGGATAAGACAAAGCAATAAGATGGCATATGATGATTGAATGCAGACCTCAAGCAAAAATGACTGGAAAAAATGTTGCAGTAAAAAATGTCAATAGATGCAAATGTGATGATTTTAAGATCAGAGAATTTCAAGACTATTCATAGAAGAAATCTCACTGAGACAACGGAAGTTTTCTTGTATAATATTTTTCTTGAGATGGTAAATTGCCAATAATAAAGCTTTAAATTCAGATCTTATGACTGAAAGCATACTTTCAGTTTTGTACCATTTTTGTAAATGTCATTTTGTAAATTACTCAGTTAAAAATGGTAAGAGTTGGATACAAACTTGCCTTTACATTATTTTCATATTGGCAGGTTTTTACTGGCCTTCATTATAATAATATATCAAGTCAAATGCAAATCTAATGCCTGTAAATACTATGTATTTGAGTACTGTGTTTCCCTGAAAATAAGACCAGATCTTATTTCTTTTGACCCCTGAAATAAGCATTTGGCCTTATTTTCGGGGAGGTCTTATTTTTTCCCCATGTATTGGGAGATGGGGCGGGTGGGGGGGAAGCTGTGCCCCTTACCAGCAGCTTGGTCCGTGGAACAGCTGATCAGTGGGTAACCTCCTGCCACCTCAAAGCATCCTGGCCGCTCTTGCAGCCAATTGAGGCTGGAAAATCAGCAGGAGGCCCCACGCGCCTTGTGTCCCCTTCAAGAACAGTCTTACCTCAATCGGCTGCAATGGCCTAAGTTCTTGGTGTGTCCCAGCCTCCGCTTGCCCTGCTTGCTGGCCCTGCTGCTGCTGGGACACTTTTGGCTGCTGGCAGCCGAACGGCTGCCTGTGCTGCTGCTGGCTTCATGGGGGCTCTTTGCCCTTCTGGCAGCACTGCTTCAGCTGTCCTGCTGGGCTGCTCCTGCCTGGTGTGAGGCGAGTTGTCCCAGATCTACCATGACCTCTGGAGCGCACAGCCGGCATGAAAGCTAGCGCCCAACAGCGCCAGGGTCCAAAGAGTACTGGGCTCAGCTCATAGCCCAGCACAAGAAGCACTGAGTAGACCAGCAGGAAGGCACCCAGCAGCCTGAAGGTGGTGGCAGGTGAGGCGGCATGGCTCTACCGGTGGCCTCCGACGAAGGGACCCTGGCAGGCCAGCAGGGGGGACGCTCAGAAGATTGTAGATCTCTACTGACTCACCCTGCTCCAGGCAGGAGCAGGGCAGCCCAGAGCAGTTCTGTCAGGAGGGCGAAGAGCTCCCACGAGGCCAGCAGCAGCATGGGCAGTCACTCATTCCAGTTGCTGCAAGCGAGTGGTGAACGCATCAAAAGTGAAAAGCAGGACTCGGCTCTTTCCTGAAATGTGCTTGCAGCAGCTGCTGGACATGGAATGGACGGCCCTGTGCCTCTGACTGCTGTCAGTGCTGTCCCAGCATGTTTGGAAGGAAGATAAAAATGAAACCCCAGCACAGGCAACAGCAGCTGCGCCTTCTCCCTTCCCAAACATGCCAGGATGTAATCTAAATACCCTAACACCGGCAGCAGTGAATGCTTCCTGAAAGGGGCACAACAAATGGGAAGGATGCCTGGCCTTGCAGCGCTTTGTTTTGATTCAGGCACTGCTGCTGACTTGGTAGGAGCTCTTTCTTGTGTTCAGGTAACCACCTTTCCATGGGGTTCCCTGTGCATAGACACATCCATGGTTTCAGCATAAATAATCCCCAAGGAAAGGAGGATCAGCAAGGAAATGGAGGGTGGATTTTCCTGTCGATCCTCCTTTCCTTGGGGATGATTTATGCTGAAACCATGGATGTGCAAAGCAAATCCATTCGGTCTAACTGCATATCTACACGCCGGCGGAAAGTTAGTTGGGTGAGCTACAGCTTCGGCAGGCAGCAGCTCTGTGGCAGTCCTGCAGGGGCAGGCATCCCTGCAGCAGGACAGACAAATGAAAGAGGGAAGGGAGATTGCCCCTTCCTCCTTTGTACTCCAAAGGAGGAGTTTGGATGGAGGAGCAGGAGCACCAGGCAGGAGCAGTTTGATGGAGGAGGAAAGGGCAATCTCCCCTTCCCTCCTCCATCCCGCTGCAGGGCCACCACTGAGCTCTTGCCCGCCAAAGCTGCAGGGCGGCCAAGAGCAGTGTGGCCAGGAGGGCGAAGAGCCCTTGCAAGGCCAGAAGCAGCAGGTGCAGCTGAGCAGAGGTGGGGAGTAGCAGGCAGTGGTCGCCAGCTGCTCCAGAGCTACAAGGTGAGCTGCGGAAGAGAGAGGTGTCGAGTCCTGATTCAGGGCTGGTGAGTTCAATGATAAGTGAGGCTGTGGCAGCGGCGGGACACATCAGTGGTGGGACACACCACACTCTCCTGGCCAGGTCTGGCCGTGAGCAGCACTGGCAGGCAACAGGGTGCATGGCCAGCGCGAAGAACAGGGAAGCAATAGTGGCGACAGGATATCCCGTCGCAGTGGCGTGGCCAGGCTGACGCCATGGTGCAGAGTCCTGGGAAGCATGGCTGGAAGTGCATGTACTATGCAGGCGTGAATAGCTGACAAGCAGCTGTGTTGCACTGCCACCGGAAGTTCCATCGCCACTGTCGCTCCCTGTTCTTCATGCCGGCCACACACCTCGTTGCCTGCCGATGCCGCTCGTGGCCAGACCCAGCCAGGAGAGCAGCCTGCAGACAAGTGGCCAGCTGGCACTGTCCTGACATGTCCCGCCACCACAGCCTCGCTCGTTGTTGGACTTGCCAGCTCTGATGGTTGCAGCTCCGTGCCCCCACTCCCAGGTATGGCGAGCCCCAGATTGGGACTCGACAAGAGGCCCTTGGTTGCAAGATTGCCTGATGCTGTGGCAGGGTGGGGCTTGCAAGAGTATGCAGGAAACACCTCCAGGCACCCAGAGAGATAGAACGAAGAACAGGACGCTCGCTATGGGACTTCTGGCAGCCGTGCACCCCATTGCCTGCTGGTGCTGCTCGTGGCCAGACCCAGCCAGGAGGACGGCCTGCTGATGAGCTTCAGGCCGGCGCTGTTCTGACATGTCCTGCCACGACTGCTGCAGTCTTGCTCACTGTTGGACTCACCAACTCCAATGGTTGCATCTCCGTGCTCCCTCCCCCCCAGGTATGGCAAGCCCCAAATTGAGACTCAACAGCATGCTTTTCAATCCAAGCAGCCCGGACTTGAAAATGCATGGCTGGGGTGGAGGAGCAGTCCTTCTTAACAAGCTCCAAACTGAGTTGCAAGTCTGGATTCCCCGCACGAGAGCTGGAAGTCTGGTACTCTGGGGCACTCATCTCTGTTTCCTTCTATGACCGGCCTTGGAAAAAGCCTGCTCTCACAATCTCATGTCTGCAGCCAGAGCTGGGCTGAACTGGCGAACTGGAAGAGAGATTCGCTGTCGTGTTGATGAGTACGTACAGACTGAGCAGGCCTTTTGCTCCTCCCCACCCCAATCCAGTGTGGTGTGGAAAACGGGGCATTTCCATCGGCCCTTCTCTTTTTTCCCCCCTTGCCTCCTTTTGCCAGTATTCAGCAGGCAGGCAATACTCTTTAGATGGGCTTTTATTTTGTCAGCCCAAGGGCAGAGAGAGGGGGAAAGGTAGGAAATCACCCTGTCTCTGCAGTATCGGTCTTGTGACTGAGTGAGTGTGGCCAACTTGACATCACTCACAGAAAGGTGCCGCCCCACCTTGCCGTGAGTGATGTCGAGTTGGCACATCCACCCAGTCACATGACCACCTAGCCATGCCCACCCAGTCACATGACTACCTAGCGATGCCCACCTAGTGACGCCCACAGAACCGGTTGTTAAATTATTTGAATCCCACCACTGGAAATAAGGCCATTAATTTATGAAATTGATGCCTCTGGCCAGTTCAGGAGACATTCTAAAATAGCTTTAGTAGACATATGAGACGACACTCCCCATAATATAACAAGATTCCAAGAATATGTATCCCATTGTTCAGCTAAGATAAGCCATCCTGTCTTTATAATACATGGTCAAAAATCCCCATTCTGTTACATGTCAAAAATGAACTTATTAATGGATTTGACCTTATGGATCAATTTAGATCAAATCTTTTATTTGAGTAAAAAGTTTACCTTGATTCCCCCCCATCCAATAAATGGTTTGTTTGGATAGCACAATTAGAATTTAACGTACATAACTGGGTAAGATTTTTTCTTGCTTCCCTGTGGTCCCAGTCAAACCATGATTTGTTTAGTTATTAAGGGTAGAACTATTTTCACTGGTTGTGTGGTAAAATAACATCTGGTTCTTGATTTACTATGTTAAAATGATATTTCATAGTATAACATTCTTTGTCATCTATTATTTTCTGAACATAGTGGTACATTTTACATGTTGTAGAATCAACTGTCTTGAGAAAGGATGATAACATGCAAACTAAATGATAATTTTTCTTGTAATAACTTAGAAAAGTAAAATCAGTACTATCGAGTTTAAATTAAAACTTCTAAGTTGTACTCTGCCCCCCACCCCCGACAGATGTTTAGCTTTTAATAAAAGGTTTAATCATTGTTTAGAGTTATGAAGAGCCATCTTCTTGAAAGGCACATATAAAAGACAGGAGTACTACTTCAGATAGATTGTATTGTATTCTTTCTTTGCCCTACATGTGATAATTTTTAAAAATTTATTCAAGAACAACAATTAAACAAGCCACCACTCTAAATTAATCCACTGTTTTGATAAACTTCAAACACTTAGAAGGTTGAAACCTATTGTAATCATATATAGAATAAGCTTTCTATGAACCATTTACAGACATGATCGAAATAGCAACTATGAAAACGTGAAGGTTATTTGCAGATTGGCATCTGTCGTGCCATAGTGTTTTTATTTTATGTGAGTGTAACAAAATGAAAAAGAAGTGTTATGCAAATATCAAAAGAAGGATTATAAAGCTCTAAGTATGTTTAGAGGAAACAAATTTTAAAAAAATGGAATTCCAACCTTCCCTGTCAAAAAAGCAAGTTTATCTGATTGCCAACGTGCTGACATGAACCAGTGTAGATATTACAGCATCTGTCATACGTACAAACCGAGAACCTTGGGCTGTATTAAAACTTTACTTTTTGTTATTTTTTCCTTGTGAAAGCAGGAAAAATATCATTAAAACAACTAATTGATGGCTGGCTGAGATGAACACTTTTGAAATGTATCCATGATCAAGGGTCAAAAATGAACACGCATGCTTTTTCTGATTGGCAATTTCCACATAGGGCAATTTCTCAAGATGTGTACTATTTGTGTATGTTCCATAGAAATATCAACTCTTACAAAGATATTTTGGTGAAGTCATGTATACTTGATTATTTCAATGTAAAAATATATGAGATTCCTCATACAAACATACCAGTATTGTTTGTTTATACTCTTGCTACACAGAAGAACTTTTTAAAAAATTATTGCAATGTACTCCGATGATATAAAAGGTTGGGAGGGGAAAGAGCAGCAAGATTACAAGGCTAGTCCTATTCTTTATGTGAGTAGTTTTTAATATCCCAGACAATGTATCATAGCCAATTTAGCAAAGTAAATCATCTTCATTTGTAAAGTGTCATGAATCAATCTTTATATAGGTGAGTCTTATATTAAGAAAGGCACTCTTCTATTTGGTTTCCACTATTGAAGGATGGTTCAATCTATATTGATTTAAAATACAGTGGTATCTTGGTACTTGTCATTAATTGGTTCTAGGAATTGCAACAAGTACTAAAAATGATGAGTACCGAAAAACCATGGGACACATCATGCGACTCTTTGTTTTCTCCAGAAAGGACATTTGTCTGTTCCTTTTCCTATGTCAGCAACCTTCCCAGCATGGGCAACTTCCAGTCCACCCTTTGCAGCCATCCCCTGCTTCCTTTTGCTATGATCTTCCTGGCATGGCCAACTTCCTGTCCATTCTTTATGGCTATACTCCTCTTCCTATTGCAGCACATTGAGTACCAAACAAATGATGACTACCAGGACAATATTTTTGTGGCAAAATGTGTTGAGTACTAAATTTGATAAGTTTTGAAGCTGTCAAGTACTGAGGTACTATTGTAACAAATCATAAACAGAGTAGAGGAGTCTTTAAATTATTGTTAATAATTGGTGACAGTAGACTAAGCAGAAACACAAGATCTCTGGTTGCAGTTTTCTCACTATGGTGAAATGCTTTACATATCTACTTCACTAATAACAAGAGGAGTGTCTATATTTCTTTTTATAATTCTATTAACATTTTTAGGTAAATTGGTGGTATCCTTTTATATTCTATTTCCTCTGCACATAAGAAAATGCAGCGATGACTTCTGATTGGCTCCGCGTGCTTTGAAGATGCTCCTCCGTGAGTGCCCGATCCCCGGCACCGTAAAAGCCTCCAGGACAGCAAAAAAACAGCTGTCTGGAGGCTGGAAACCCTCTCCCTGGGCAAAGGGGAGAGAGGAGAGCTGACAGGCGGAGGTAGAGCCCCCCAAGTGCCCTAGGAGAAATTCTGGGGCGCGAAGGGCGAGAGCTCCCTAGAAGCCTGTCAATCTGCTCCGGACCTAGGTCGACTCTGCTAATTAGTGGAGCAAGAAGCCGTGACCAATTCTGCGAAATACAAATGAGGGGAACTACAATATCCTGAATTGCTGCAGGCAGAACAAGGCAGGAGAAGTCAGACTGCAAGTATTTAACTTAACTCCAATGTTTATTGCCTCCTTCGGAAGTAACAATTTAGTAAATTTGCAACAAAATGGCAATTGAAGCTTGAAAAGGGCGTGGAAAGTGAAAGTTAAAGGAAAGTTTCGTTTCACTGGAAGCCTCTTGCCTGAAAAGAGCTTTTGTAATGAGAGAAGGAGGATTTTAAGATGTCAATTTAAGATTGGGGAAAACTTTTGACTTTGATGAACTTTTCCTTTTGGCTTCTGACTAAAATATAAAGATTAATTTAACCTAAACTGAGAATGGCCTCAAAACCTGTAAAGACTGTTTCCACTAAAGGAACTGGGAGTGCTGGAAGTTCCCCAGCTCACACTTTTAAAATGCAAGCCTCTGCATCCCCAACAGACCCACAGACTTTAACGATTGAAATGATACAAGAAGCCCTAATAGCTACACAGACTAAACTTGCCACTGTGATTAATGAAAAAATTAATGAAACTAATGAAAAAATACAGGCTGTTTCAGAGGACATTTCAATTCGGAATCAGGAAATTAGGGAAGATATATTACTGGCATTTAAAGGTCTGGCAGGCAATATTGAAATATTGGATGACAAAGTTGAAGAAATTAAGCAATCTATGGAAATTTTGGATAATAAAGTAGCAGAGACTCAGAATAGAATTGAAAGGGCTGAAGCTGATGTAATTATGATCCACGGTTTGAATTTGCCACAGAAGAGGAGGAAAATATTTCACAATCTTAAGCAATTTAAGAATGATGTAATTTGTTTACAAGAGACTCATATTAGGATACAAGATCAAAAATATTTGACAAATACAAGATTAGGTACACACTATGTAGCAGCAGCACCAGAGAAGAAAAATGGTATAGTCATATATTTGAAAAGAGACTTAATTGCCAAATTAATTGAAGCAGATAATCAAGGAAGATTTTTAGTGATTGAACTTTTAATAAAAGGAGAAAAATTACTGGTAATTGGAGTATATGCCCCGAGCCAACAACAGGAAAAAATTTATAATCTTTTACATTCAAAGTTGATACAATGGGGATACAAGACTTGTATCCTATTGGGTGACTGGAATGGTGTTTTGGACGTAAAAAAGGATAAGAAGGGACCTAAGCAAAATGATTTAACAAGAGCAAGATTGCCCAAGTCGTTTTTGGAGATGATGGACGATTGGGAGTTGAGGAATATTTGGCGTGAAAGAAACCCAGAAGAAAAAGATTTTACTTTCTTTTCGGATAGACACCAATCCTTTTCAAGGATTGATTTTATATTAATTACTAATGATCTTTTTTCTAGGGTGAAGAATACGAAGATTTGTTCAAGAACATTGACAGACCATAGTCCAGTTTGGTTGGAACTTGAGTATGGAAAAGGGCCTAGGAGGTCCTGGAGGTTAAATGATAATCTGTTTAGATATGAAGAAAATGTAAAGGAGTGTAAAAAATTTATGAAATAATTTTTTGTTATGAATATGCAAAAGGGTACATCTATGGAAATGGTATGGGATGCAAGTAAAGCATATATGCGAGGCATTTTGATATATTTGAATAATAAATATAGAAAAAAACAGGGGAAAAAGAGAAGAATTAGAAGAAGAGATTAGAAAACAGGAACGAGCTTTGGTAGCTAATCCAACAGATAAGAAAATTAAAGAGGCAATTAATTTACTGAAAGGTCAATTTAATATGTTAATAGCAGATCAAGTGGCAACTAACTTACAATATGCTAAACATAATACTTTCTGTAACGCTAATAAAGAACCGTTATGGCAAAAAATACAGAAAGAGATGGAAAATTGGAAAAAACTACAACTGTCTGTGCTGGGAAGGATAGCCGCAGTAAAAATGAATGTTTTACCAAGGTTTTTATTTCTTTTTCAAATGATACCTATACTTAAAAAAGATGAAAATTTGAAGGAATGGCAGAAGGGCATAAATAAATTTGTTTGGGCAGGGAAAAAACTGCGAGTAAATCAAAAAATAATGCAAGATACACGAGAAAGAGGAGGTCTGAAAATGCCCAATTTAAGATTGTATTACGAAGCCGCTGCCCTCTCAGCAATTACTGACTGGATAAATTTAACGGAGGAAAGGATATTAAATATTGAAGTATATGGTCTGGTCTACGGCTGGCATGCTTATTTATTGTATGATAAGAAAGTAGATAAGACTTTTAAAAGTCATATATTAAGAAATGCTCCATTACGTGTCTGGAAAAATTATCAATTTAAATTAAATGATAAGTTACCAATATGGACAGTACCCAGACACGCGATAGAGAATATAAATTTGGAGCAAAAGCAAGATAAGACTACATACAAAGAACTCCTTTATAAAGAAGGAGTTAGACTACAATTAAAACCTATGGAGCAATTAAGAGAAGAAGGAATAATTAGAACTTGGTTTCAATATGGGCAGCTGCAGGCCAGATGGAGAGAAGATCCAAAAATTTGTATTTTGCAACAGGATGAGAATTTGATAAAACAAATAAGAGACAAAAGTCAAATGCATATAAAAAGGTTGTATAATGTGTTAGTGGAAATAGATTCAGAAACAGAGCTAGTCAAGGACTGTATGATAAAATGGGCACAAAATGTAGGAGAACCAATAATGATGGAAACATGGGAAAAGATATGGGTTAGAAATGTAAGATTTACACAAGCTCAAAACTTAAGAGAGAACTTTTATAAAATGTTTTATGGATGGCATTTAGATCCAAAAAAACTAGCCTGTATGTATCCAAACTTAAAACCTAACTGTTGGCGATGTGAATGTGAAGATGCTACGTATTTTCATATATGGTGGACATGTAAAAAAATTAAGGCTTTTTGGATAAAAATATGGTGGATTATGCAAAATATTTTAAAGAAAAAGATTAAATTTACACCACAGTTTTTTGTTTGTTTGTTGGGAATAGTTACGGATTGTATTGTAATAGAAACTAAGTTGGTTTTGAATTTAATAACAGCTGCCAGGTTACTGGTGGCACAGTATTGGAAGAAGGAAGATCCACCTACTATTGAGGAATGGACACTAAAAGTCGTGCATTTGGCAGAGATGGCAAAAATTTCAGCATATCTTAAAGACCATTCAAACGAAAGATACATAACGGAATGGAGAAGATGGATTGACTATATTCAAAACAAGTATCAGACTAAGAAGATTCATATAGCTTATGAGTGAAACATTTTTAACTTTTAGCTTATGTTTATAGTGTTTTGAGTTATAAGGAGTTAAAGACCTAGAAAGAATTTGAAGTCAACAATTTGTTAGCATATTTTAGTTTTATGTTTGTGGATGCTATACCCTGTGCTTGTTCTGGGAAGTCAAGGGAGGGGGGTGGGGGGAAGGCTGAGGGGGGATGGGTGGGAGGGCAAGGGGGGAGGGATGGGTTGAGGGGGAAGGGCAGGGGGAGAAAATGTTTGTATTTCTTATAAAACTTTTCAATGAAATGAAAGAAAGAAAATACAGCGATGATGGCACAGAGATTAGAAGATAAAATACTCAATTAATTGAAACAGATACTAATCAGGACCTGACAGAAAAAGCAACTTTCCATCATGGAAGCAATTAAACAAAGGTGGGATGAAAGTGACTATAAGAAGTAATAGATTTCGAAGTTTTTCTACACTACTAAATTTCAAAACAAGCCTTCATAAAAAAGAATATATTTTGACCTTCAGTGAAGAAAAAGAGACACTATAGAACACACGAGAGGACACTAGATAGCTGAAGGGAAAAATTGATGCCATGTTGGGATGAAACTCATGACTGGAATGTACTGATTGGAGGATGCAAACTATTCAAAAGAAACAGACCTAACAAAAGAGAAGGAGTTGCATTATATCTAAAAGATCACTACATCTCTACAGAAATCCACAAAACCAAGGATGAAAACCACCTAGAATCTATATAGATCAATATAAAAGAAAAGAATGACATTGCTATAGGGGTATACTACAGGCTACCCAACCAAACAGAAGAAATAGATGAACTTTTTGCTAAACAATTAACAAATGTATTTAGGAAATATCCCACAGTAGTGATGTGAGACTATCCTGATCCCGGACTTCCGGTTGGCACCGCAGGCTCCGTGGACTGTCTTCTAAGACCGCCAGCCCTGCGTCTCCATAAAAGCCGCTTTGACAGCGCAAACCATCTGTCTGGCGGCTGAAAAACTCTCCTTCGGGAAAAGAAGGAGAGGAGAGCCGGTGAGCGAGAGTAGAGCTCCCCAAAAGCTGGGGAGGGTGGGAGCTCCCCAGCCAGCCCGCCAAGAAGCTCCGGAGCCAGGACGACTCTGCGAAAGCAGAGCGAGAAGCCACGATCCGATCCTGCTTTTAAAAGTGAGTTTGATTGACTACAAGTGCAGGCAGAGCGGAAAACAGGAGAACAAGCCTTAAAAGTACAGAGCTTAACTCCGAAGTTACTTTATTCAATTTGAATCTTATTGAGCTGGAGGCTGAAGATGGCGTCTTTGTTATGGTTTTGAAAGTGAAAGCCAGAAATGAAAGTGATTGAGAACCTTGCGCCGGGAGAGTGGATTAGCTGCTTATTAACTGCTGGGAACTGAGAGTTTGTGGAGGAAAGAAAAAAAAACTATTCTGCCTGGCAAATTAGAGATTATAAATTACAAACATCTTCAAAGACTTTGTGGCTTTTAAAGATCTCCTTAAAAGAGGGGGGGGAAATGGCTTCTAGACAAGTGAAACCAGGAGTTGTTAAAGGAGGGGGAGGTTCCCCAGTTTTGTCAGTGGTGACACAGAAAGCACAACTTCCAGCTGATTCACAGAGCCAGACTCAGAGTCAAGATGCAGCACTTAATGATTTTAAAGAATTTATGAAAGAAGCCATGAATAATCAAGCAACAGCAATGAGAGAAGCTATGAATAACCAAGCCACAGCAATGAATAATTTAACACTACTTGTGGAAGGGAAATTTAAGAAAATTGAGGAAGATATAAGTTCAATCAAGGAAGCGGTTGCAGAGGAACATGATAAAATAAGAGATGATATTGTTTATGCTGTATCAGAATTGTCAAACCTTGTTATCCAGCTTGATGGGAAAGTTGAAGAAATTAACCAAGCCAATTTAAATTTGGAAAGCAAAATGGGAGATGTTATGACCAGAACAGAGAAAGTGGACGATGAACTGATAATGTTACAATACAGGTCCATGGAGTTTGCTTTGAGATTGAGAGGCCTGAAAGGAAATAGTAAAGAAAACCTAAAAGATATTTGTGCTGATGCTATTGCAGAGATAATTAAAGAAAGACCAGAAGATGTGGCAAGCCAAATTGATAAAATTTACAGGGTTAATTCCTGGCTGGCAAAACAAAGGCAGCTGCCAAGAGATGTTGTGATTTATTTTACAACTAGGAGGATCAGAAATGATATCTTACAAGCTTCCTACAAGAATAAAGTTCAGGTGGCTGGGCAAGAGGTGGTGGCTTTGAAAGAGATTCCTCCAAAGATGTTGAGAAGCAGAAAAGACTTTGGCTTTTTGGTAAATGAGCTGAGAAATCAACAAATGGCATACAGATGGGACATTCCAATTGGTCTAATAGTGACTTATAATGGAGAAAGATACCGGTTAAATACAGTCTGGAAGGCAAAAGATTTCTATGTAAATGTTTTAAAGGCTGGATACCCACCCTCACCAGGGGGGTGGAAGGAAGAAAACAGAGATGTTACAACAAGAAAAAGATGGAAAACAGATACAAACCTATGCTGAAGTTGCAGCTGGAAGAATTATCGTGGAAGAAGATTTGGATCTTGGGGGCTTACCCCCAACTTTGGAACCACCTAAGAAGGGAGAGCCGAAAGTACAACGACTGACCCGATCAACTTATAAACTTCAAGAACAACAATCAAAAAGGCAACAATCTCAAGATTTATCTCAAGAAGTTCAAAAAACAGAAGCAGTGGGGGGGGGGGCCCTAGGCCGAAGAGTAAGGTGGAGGAGGAGCTTCAGCTGATGCTCACAAGGCTTTGAAAGGCTAAAGATGGCAACTAAATTCCTATCTTGGAATGTCAATGGCCTAAATTCACCACAAAAAAGAAAGAGAGTATTTTACTACTTGAAACAATTTAACAATGATGTTATTTGCTTGCAAGAAACACATATCAGATTATCAGATCAAAAATATTTGATAAATTCAAGATTAGGTACACATTTTGTGGCATCAGCGCCAGAGAAGAAAAATGGACTAGTCATATATGTAAGGAAAGGACTATCAGCTAATTTAATTGAGGCAGATGATCAAGGAAGATATATTGCAATTGAATTATTAACACAGATTGGGAAAATGCTCTTTATTGGAATATATGCCCCTAATCAGCAACAAGACAAGTTTTATAAATTTTTACATACTAAAATAATACAATGGTACTATAAATCTTTTATATTAATGGGTGATTGGAATGGAGTAATAGACACACAGAAAGATTAAAAAAAGCTTATCAAAGATCTCAACACGTGCAAAACTACCCAAATCTTTTTTTGATATGAGGGAAGATATAGAACTGAGATATTTGGAGAGAACGTAACCTGGAAGAAAAAGATTTTACTTTTTTTTCTGATAGACATCAATCCTTCTCCAGGATTGATGTTATACTAACCACAAATGATTTTATTTCCAGGGTGAAGAAGACGAAGATATGTCCAAGAACTTTAACTGATCATAGTCCGGTTTGGGTGGAATTTGAACAGGAGAGGGGAGAAAGGAGGTCTTGGAGGTTAAACGAACATTTATTTAGATATGAAGAAAATGTGAAAGAGCTTAAAAAACAAATGAAAGAATTTTTTGTTATTAATATGAATAAGGGTACTCCTATGGAAATGGTCTGGGATGCTAGTAAGGCTTATATGAGGGGAATGTTAATACATATGAACAATATATATAGACTAAAACAACAAAAGAAGCGTAAAGAGAGGAAGAAATAAAAAAGAAGGAACAATTACTTATATCTAATCCAGGAGATAAAAAAGTAAAAGAAACAATAAATATATTACGAGCGCAATTTAATATATTAATGGCTGATCAGGTGGCAACTAGCTTACAATATGCTAAACATAATACATTTTGTAATACCAATAAACCAGGTAGGTGGTTGGCCTACAAGCTGAGGAAAAAACAGAAATCACAAGTCATTAGTAAGATAGAATATAGAGGTAAGGAAGTTTACCAACAGAATATGATTAAAAAGGCTTTTTTGGAATTTTATATAAAGTTATATGCTAGTGACTCAATACAAGGTATAGATATAGATAGATATTTAAAGGATGGGAACATTTCGGAATTAACGTTGGAACAGAGGGAAGGATTGAATCAACCAATAACTTCTGAGGAGATCATTGCGGCAAGTAAGCAGTTAAAAAAGGGAAAGCTCCAGGAACAGATGGATTAACAGCTGTTTATTATAAGAATTTACAGCTTGAAATGGTAGAGCTCTATTTTGTAAAATTCAATTAGTTCCACCCTCTTGGAGAACAGCTTTTGTTTCATTGATTCCGAAGGAAGATCAAAACTCTATCAAACCTGAAAATTTTAGGCCAATTTCACTTTTGAATACGGATTATAAATTTTTTGCTAAGATATTAGCAAATAGATTAATGCCAGTCATGCAACAAGTTATTCACAATGACAATCAGGTTTTATAAAAGGGAGGCAGATGAAATATAATGTTAGACAAATTATAAACCTATTGGAATATTTGGAAAAAAATAACTAGGTCCCTGCAGCGTTCATATTTTTGGATGCAGAGAAAGCATTTGATCGATTGAACTGGCAATTCCTGTTTAAGATAATAGTAAAAATGCACTTTGGGGAGTATTTTATACATTCAATTAGAGCAATATATCAGGAACAAACAGCACAAATAATAGTTAATGGAGGTTTAACAGATGTGTTTAAAATTGAGAAAGGTACTAGGCAGGGTTGTCCCTTGTCGCCATTGTTGTTTATTTTAACTTTAGAAGTTTGTTGAATAAGTTACGTGATTCTGATAAAATAAAAGGAATTGTAATTACACAGCAGGATTATAGACTAAGAGCGTTTGCAGATGACCTGGTTCTTACTTTATCTCAACCTATAGAAGCGGCTCCCTATATGCTGGACATAGTAGCTCAATATGGCAAAGTATCTGGATTTAAAGTAAATCTTCATAAGACAAAGATGATAACTAAAAATATGTCCATAACTCAAAGAGAAGACTTAGGGAGAATAACGGGGTTTGAAGTAGTTAAAAAGGTTAAGTATCTAGAAGTATATATTGCAGCCTCAAACACAAAATTGTTTAAAAATAATTATGAAGCTCTTTGGCAAAAAGTACAGAAAGAAATGGAAAATTGGAAAAAGTTACAACTATCATTACTGGGAAGGATAGCAGCAATAAAAATGAATGTACTACCTAGGTTTTTATTTTTGTTTCAAATGATACCAGTGCTTAAGAAAGATGGAAATTTGATGGAATGGCAGAAAGGGGTTAATACTTTCATCTGGGCTGGGAAGAAACCAAGAGTGAAACTGAAAATTATACAGGATATACGTGAGAGAGGAGGTCTTAAAATGCCTAACTTAAGATTGTATTATGAAGCAGCTGCTTTATCACAAATTAGAGATTGGTTTAATTTAACTGAAGAAAGAATGTTAAACATAGAAGGTTATGATTTGTTATATGGATGGCATGCTTATTTGTTATATGAAAAAAAAGTGGACAAAGTGTTTAAGGGTCATATACTCAGAGATGCATTGTTGAGGGTTTGGAAAAAGTACCCATATGAGCAAACCCCAGACATGCAATAGAAAATATAAGTATAGAGCAAAAAATAGAGGTAATTACTTATAAAGAGCTTCTTTTTTTGGAAGGGGGTAAGATGCAATTGAAATCTTTAGATGAATTAAAAGAAGAAGGGATAATTTATACTTGGTTTCAGTATGGTCAGCTTCAAGCTAGATGGAGGGACGGTCAAAAATTTGGTGTTATGCAAAATGAGGAAAATCTGGTGAAACAGATTAGAGATCAAAGCCAGATGCATATTAAAAGGTTGTAAAATGCATTATTGGAAATAGATTCAGAAATGGAATTGGTTAAGAATTGTATGATAAAATGGGCACAAAACTTTCAGGAACCAGTGATGATGGAAACATGGGAAAAGATTTGGGTCAGAAATGTTAAATTTACGCAAGCACAAAATTTGAGAGAGAATTTTTATAAAATGTTTTATAGATAGCACTTAGATCCTAAAAAATTATCATGTATGTACCCTAATTTGCAAGCTAAATGTTGGAGATGTGAATGTAATGACGCAATCTATTATCATATATGGTGGACCTGTAAGAAAATCAAGGCATTTTGGATAAAAATTTGGTGGGTGATGCAGAATATTTTGAAAAGAAGGTTGAAATTTACTCAATTGTTCCTACTGGGTATAACTATGGACTGTACAGTATTAGAGACTAAATTGATTTTGAATCTAATAGCAGCTAGGCTTTTGGTAGCGCAATACTGGAAGAAGGACTCTTTGCCTACTATTGAAGAATGGATACTGAAAGTAACGAACCTAGCAGAAATGGTGAAAATCTCAGCGTACTTGAAGGACTATACACAAGAAAGATATATTTCAGAATGGAGAAGATGGATTGACTATATTCAAAATAAGTATCAGACAAGAAAATATCATATAGCTTATGATAGAGGTATTTAGTTATCTATAGTGGAGTTAAGGTTTCAGGGGGAGAGTTAGTAAACTGAGGATAAGTAGGTTAATCTAGTTTATGATTGTTAAATGAAACACCTTGTATTTTGCTCTGGGAAGTCTGGGGGGGAGGGTGGGATGAGGGGAGGGAAAGGGTGAGGGGAATGGGGGGGGGAAAGAAAATTTTTGTTTTTTGTAAAACTTTTCAATAATAAACTATCCTGATACCAACTGGGAGACAAACTCTGCAGCAAGTGGGAGATCAAACAGCTTCCTAACCAACCTAGCTGACAACTTTTGTCATCCAAAAGGTAGAGGAGGGAACTAGAGGAAAAGCTATATTGGACCTAATTCTTATTAGTAGAGAAGAAATAATAGAGGAAGTTGAAATTGCCAGAACTTTGAGCGAGAGTGACCATGTCATATTGGAATTCAATATAATGCAAACATAAGCAATAGAACATAATCCACCCAGTGTCTCAAACTTCAAAAGAGGTGATTTTAATAAACTCAGAGAGACCCTAAGAAAAATTCCATGGATGAAAATCCTAAAGGGGAAAACAACTCAAGAAGCATGGGAAACTCTAAAAAATATGATCATAAAAGCCCAGTCTAGCACAATACCACTAAAAAAGAAAAACAAAAAATCCAAGAAGAAACCAGCCTGGTTGCACAAACATCTCTCTAATAAACTGAAAGACAAAAAGGACAAGTACAAGAAATGGAAAGAAGGACACATAACTAAGGCAGAATATCAGTAGGTAGCCTGAATCTGCAAAGATGAAGTCAGGAAGCAAAGGCTCAGAATGAATAACAACTTGCAACAAAAGTCAAAAATAATAAAAATGTTTCTTTCAACATATAAATAACAAGAAAAAAGTTAAGGAAACAGTAAGTCCATTTAAGAGAGAAGATGGCAAGGAAGTAACAGGCAGCAGAGATAAAGCAGAACTGCTTAACTCATTCTTTGCATCAGTCTTCATGCAAAAAGAAACTATAGCCCAACCTATCAAAAATATAACTGTAAAAGACAGACTAGAAATAAAAATTAAAATAAACCAGAAAATGGCTATAGAACACCTATATTGATGAATATATATATATCACTGGAACCTAATGGATTACATCCCAGAATCCTGAAGGAGCTGGCAGATGTTATCTCAGAACCATTGTATCATATGTTTCAAAAATCCTGGAACACTGTGGAATTACCTGAGGATTGGAAAAGAACTGATGTGGTTCCTATCTTCAAAAAAGGGGGAAAAATCAGACCCATGAAACTACAGACCAATCAGCTTAACATCAGTACCTGGGAAGATACTGGAAAAGATAATAAAAAAACAGGTCTTCAAACATCTAGAAACAAATAGTTATAATTAAAAACCAGCATGGGTTTGTTAAAAACAAATCATGCCAAACAAATCTTATTTCATTCTTTCACAAAGTGACTAAATTAGTAAAGCAGTGAAATGGTGTGAACATAATATACTTAGACAGGGGTGAAATGCTCCCTGTTCGGACTGGATCACCTGATCCGGTAGCGATGGCAGGTGGTTCGGAGAACTCGTAGCAAAAATCCCTGTGCGCCCCCCCCACCATACCCAGCTGAGCCGCATGATCTTCAGAGGCTTTTTTTTTTACTTTTAAAAGCATTTTTTCTACAACTTCTTCTGCCGAAAAAATGCTTTTAAAAGTAAAAAAAAGCCTCTGATGATTGTGCGGCTCAGCTGGGATCGTCAGAGGCTTTTCAAAGCATTTTTTTCTGCAACCTCTTCTGGGGAAGAGGTGGTTAAAAAAATGCTTTGAAAAGCCTCTGTCAATCAGGCAAAACAGCTGGGACGATCCCAGCTGAGTTGCCTGATCGTCAAGAGAGACTTTTCAAAGCATTTTTTAAAAAGCCTCTCTGACGATCCCAGCTGAGTTGCCTGGTTGTCAGATAGGCTTTTAAAAAAAGTATCAGAGAGACTTTCAAAGCATTTTTTTCTGTAACCTCAGCGGAAGAGGTTGTTTTAAAAAATGCTTTGAAAAGCCTCTGACGATCCCAGCTGTGTTGCCTGATTGGCAGAAGCTTTTCAAAGCATTTTTTGCATTTGCCACTACATGGTGACAGCAGCGCGTTTATTGATAGGTCAATATTGGAAAAATGATGCTATGCCCACTATTGTAGAATGGACTTTGAAGATGGCCAGTTTTGCAGAGATGGCGAAGATTTCAGCATATTTAAAAGACCGAACTCAAGAGTCTTATGTATGGGAGTGGAAAAAGTGGATAGATTATGTGCAGAATAAATATCAAGCTAGGAAATATCAGATAGCTTTTAGCTGAATGAATGTATTATGTAGGGATAGATTAATTGAGTTTTATGAAGGTATAAATAGCATACAGGGGGTGGAGGGGTTTAAGTTTCATAAAATGTATTTTTGATTAGGATTTTATTTTGTGGAAGTCCTGGGGGGAAAAGGGGAGGGTTAGGGAGGGTTTGGGGGGTTTTGGGGGGGGGAAACTGGGGAGAAAATGTATTTGTAAAACTTTTCAAATTAAAAAAAAAAGTTGGCCATGCCCACCCAGCCACATTACTCCCCCCACCAAGCCACACCCACAGAACTGGTAGTAACAAATTTTACATTTCACCCCTGCTTCAATAGACTACAAGTAGAATACAAACTACTTCTTGGTAAGCTAGAAAAATGTGGGATAGACAACATCACCACCAGATGGATTTGTAACTGGCTGACAAGTCATCCTTAATGCTACTACATCTACATGGAGGGAAGTAAGCAGTGGGGTATCACAAGTTTCCGTCTTAGGCTAAGTACTCTTCAATATCTTCATAAATGACTTAAATGAAGGAATAGAAGGGGAACTCATCAAATTTGCAGATGACACTAAGCTAGCAGGAATAGCCAACACCCCAGAAGACAAGCTCAGGATCCAAAAAGATCTTGACAGACTTGAACAATGCATCCTATCCAGCAAAATGAAATTTAATGTGGAGAAAAGCAAAGTTTTTCACTTAGGCAAGGCATACCAAATATACAAGTATAGATTAGGTGGAACCTGGCTGAAAAACAGTACATCTGAGATGGATCTTGAAGTTCTAGTGGGTGATCACTTAAATATGAGCCAGCATTATGCAACAGCTGCCAAAAAAGCTAATACAATTCTTGGTTGTATAAACAGAGGCATAGATATCAAAATCACATGAAGTATTAGTACCGCTTTATAAAGTCACACCTGGAATACTGCATCCAGTTTGGTCACTATATTAAAAAAAAAAGATGTTGAGACTTTGGGAAAAGTCAAAGAAGAACAACTAAGATGATTAAAGGCCTGGAGACAAAATCATATGAAAAATGGTTGCAGGATTTGGATTTGGCTAGACTAGAGAAAAGAAGAACTAGAGGGGACATGATAGCAGTATTCCAGTATTTGAGAGGTTGCCACAAAGAGAAGGGGGTCAACTTATTTTTCAAAGCACCAGAGGACAGGACAAGAAACAATGGATGGAAACCAATCAAGTAGAGAAGCAACTTAGAATTAAGGAGAAACTTCCTAACAGAGAGAATAATTAACCAGTGGAATAGCTTGCATTCAGAGGTTGTGAGTGCTTCATCACTGGGTATTTTTAAGAAGAGACTGGACAGTCACCTGTCTGAAAAGGTATAGAACATAGACATAGAAATGGCAATGGTTACATTGTACAATAGCAGGGGTGGGTTCTACTTACCTTTACTACTGGTTCACAGTGGGGCCGCGCGCGCTCGCTTAGCTTGTGCACGCACATGCTCTTCTGTGCATGCACAGAAACGTTTTGGTGACAGTGGAGCCTCCCACCGGTTTTACTACCGGTTCTATAGAACATGGGAGGGAGGTTAATACTTGTGGCTCAGAGGTTAATACAATTGCCTAACATGTAGACAGCCCAAGTTCGAATCCAAGTAAGGATATGGCTAGCTGATGAGAGCTAAATAGCTTGAAATAGATCTATACTAGTCTCCCTTTATTTCTTTATCAGTGAAATATAACTTTATATATATGTATGTATGCATGTATGTATGTATGCATGTATGTATGTATGTATGTATGTTTTTATATATATGGCTTCAGGATTGATGTTATTAAATAACATCAATCCTGAAGTGTATTTTTACTGTTTTTTACACTACTGTACTGTAGTGTAGTGTAGTGTAAACTGTTTTACAGTACTGTTTTTAATGTATTTATTTATTTATTATAATAGTAAAGGAGTAAAGGAACTTTTTCCAAGAACCTTTGAACATTTGAAATTGAATATTTAGGGCTTTTATAATACTGACTGTGTTTCTGCAATTTATGTGCAGTTCAGTTCTAAAATAGACTCTGAGCAGCTTGCAATGATTCAAAAATAAAATAAAGAGAATTAAAAAGGGATGAGGAGAACCACCAAATCCCAAAGTGGGAAACAACAATTGGCAAATGCAAAGTTGTTAATAAATTAATTCTGAGACTTCTAACGTGTTCAGAAGAAAACAATAACAACATGCCACATGTTTATTGTTGGTGTGTGAATGCAAATAAATCTGCCTCACAAAAATTAGATTGAGTTTTTTTAGGAGACTAACAACATGATTTTATCTCCTAGTGACATCTTTATTCATCCTCTTCGCCAGTCATTTGAGAAGATTGTAGTCTTATGACCAGTGTAATGTTTCAGTTTGCTTTGTTTTCATGAGTAAGAAAATCACAGAGCAGATCTGTTTTGTTTTGTTTTGTCTGGGGATGGGCATTAATGTTGAAGTATTGCTAAGAGTTACAACCTATATTATAGAGTATTTCATCCATCAAATCATCACTTTGGGTATTTGAACAAGGATCTCAAACAAACAAAATAGCTTGTGTCAGGATGAAATAGTGCTAGTAAACATTAGTGTATTTGAAGCTGGTGGTAAGTGTATTTTGTCTGTAAAGCTCATATGGCCTACTGCTGAGACATAGGATGAAGGAGGGGGAGGGAGCCTCATAAATTATTACATGACGGCTGACCACCATCATTTAGAAGATAGAATTGTGCCATCTGCTCCTTAAGTTCTTTGATGTATTTTCCTTTTCATTGTGGAATGGAAATGTCAAATCCGAAATCATCTGAATTCAACTCATCTGAATCCTTAACCTTAAGACATATGGATCACAACTATGGAATAAAAACACTTCTCAAAGAAACTGGTAGCCCTGGTGCAATTACATTAGATTCAGAAAGAACTCCTAATAAACAATGCACAATTGATGTCATACCCTGTTAAAAATATCCAGTTCTCTTCAGATTCTGTGGCTGAAAAGTAGTTACTAGATCAGGCTGCAGAGAGCCAGATGAAAATGCCAGTCTTGTAGCCCTTCTATCAGAGAGTTAAAATTTAATCTTGATAGTTTAGCTTAGTTTAGACTCATTATCAATTTCACTACACACACAACACACACACTTCTCACATTGGACCCGTAAAGTAGATTACAGTCCTATCAATCAATGAACAGACCTTATTATTAAAGATTATTTACTAAAATCCTCTGTCTCTCACACACAAGCACACACTCTGTCTCACACACACATATATGTTTGAAGTTTGAAAGGTGCCTGACTTGGAACCAGTGGGTAATATATTGTAAGGGGGAGTTTATGACTAGTTTGAAGCAGTATTGGGGATTTTATGGCCAAATGTGTGTAGGCGATACTTGGTTTGGATTCCCACTCCAGGGATTAACATATTGTGATGCTTGAATGCCAACAGAAAATCTCCCTTCCCCCTTCCCTCTCGGCCCCCACCCCACAGCATCCAGAGTCCTTCTGCTGAAGCTGTTCAGTATAGGGTTGCTTTTTCCTGTGAGAGGATTAGAGAAGAAGAGAATGGCTTTGTGAAAAAAGCAGAGAGAAAGAGAAGGAATGTTGAGAAGAAATCCAAAGGCCTGGAAATACTTCTTGTAGACAATTGAGATGAACCGCATGTTATGCAGCAGCTGACTGCTGTTGTACATACTGTAAGGGACGCCGGTAAGGTTATTTCATCTTCCCTCTCTCTCCCCCCATCCAATTCTACTGTTTTATAGTGCTGATATAATTGCCTTTATGGAAGAAATTTTTTGGAAGAAAGGATCTTTTAATTATGTCAAGTTTATAAGGCATGGTCTTCTGTTGTAGGTGCTTAAAAAACAAAGAATAAGGACTTTGTAAGAAGCATTATTTGCTGCTTTTGCTTAGAATTTATTTTCTTAAAGTTGAGCAATGAGAGGAAGAGAGGTCATTATAAAGTATCAAGATATCTGAATATATTCTCAAAACTATTTTATGGTGAGGGAGAGGCCTTTCAAATAAATGCTCTGCAACATTCTTGATGTTATTGGATTTGTCACTTCCCTGGCAGAATTCCAGATTTCCCGGGGTGTGCGTGAGAAACATATATTATGATCCACAAAGCAATATAGGGGCTACTTGCCTTAGCAATAAAAAGTAAGCAAATAATTTATTTAGCAAATATCTTCTAAGGTCTCTCCTAGAAGGGTAGAGGGAAGGAAAGCAAGGTTTATTTTCTGGAGGTAAAAAATGAGGTTAATTTCAAAACAGTGATAAATGCAGTGAAGAATGATAAAATAGGTTGGCTCAGTTCTTGCATAACTGAATGTAAAAGATCCTAGTGACTCTTTAACCCAGCATCAAAACATACAGGTGCATTTAGAAATCTCAATTTATGGTGCACTTTGAAACTTTTGAAAATAAGAAGAAATTAAGCATAGAAATTAAGGGGACTGGGGCTACAGTCAGAGCCTTCTCTTTTTCTATCTCTATTTCTTTTTAAAATATATTTTTATAATAAGTGCATTTCAAAGTATCTTTTTAATTTGTTTGGGATTAACCTTTAATTGGAAATTGATTTGAAGAGAAAAAAATGCATAAATTTGATTCAAGACAATCTCTCAAAGGGTGGGAACATTTTTCTGGTGCATTTCATGAACAACAAAGACATAATTGTAAGCAAAACTTTTCTTTTGTGGTCAGTCAGAATTCAAATAAAGAAAACAAGAGATGATGGACATTATTTAACAGTCGTGGTTGACAGAAAACCTGGAACTCTTTGGATCTAACTTTTATATCTTTTCCAGTATTGTTTCTTTTTCATCTCTGTTCCAAGGCCTTAAAGTTTTATCATGTTCTTCAGCATGCATATCTGAAATACCTCTCTTTATTTCATGCTGTGAGTGAATACATTTCCTTCTTTTGTGTGCTTCATTGACTCTAACTTTCTTTTCTTTTCCTCTTGGGGATACCAAAATAAATGTTTTAATGCTCTTATTCACATTGTCAACTAAATCTTTTGTGATTTAAATGAACTTAGCGGGAAAAACTTGATGAGCCATGATGTAGTCTTGCATAAATTAGTTTAGGAGCTGAGCCATAAGTAGGGGTGGCTTTTCCTCCTTAAAAACAGAAAGCTAATATTGGAAAAAGGAGTTGCCATGGAACCAGAGAAAGAGAGAGAGAGAATGAGTGTCTCTGAATGAATGTTTGGAGTGCAAACTCCTGAATGTTTTCATAACTTCACTATACATTATCAGGTATAAGAAAACTTCCCATTGCTTTATTTATATCTTATCTGTGTTTTTCTTTCATAAGCACATATACAAACATGTAGATATTAGCTGAACTCGTTGCTAAGGATCTTTTTCTTCCAGATTTAATCCTCACAGTATTACTAATATTTACCTAGTCACAACAGGAGTATTAAGTGAATTGCATTCATTTAATTTCAATTTTGCAACTGATAGCCTTTCTCTTTCAGGTTATTCCTTTTCAATGAACTTTTATTTTGACCTTTATAATTTTACATTAAATATAAAACTTTTTCAACCAAATGCATTTACTTCAGTAAACATACATAATCATTTAAAGTTATAGAAGGATAGGCACCTGTAAATCTTCAAATCAGATTTTAGTTTCATATGCTTATCTTTTTTTTGGTTAAACACATCCAAAAACTGTCACTGTATAGTCATCTGGTGATATGTATTTCTTTTTACTGAGGCATAAAATTTTAAAATCTTTTTTAAGAAAGGAAATGGAATATTTTAAAAATATATCATTGCAAATAGAGATTTTAAGTATTGCTAAATGAGTATTTTAACTATTAAAGTAGAAGCTCTGAAGTGAAAAATGTCAATGAACAATTGAGATAATATAATAATGCCAGTTAGGAAATACTATACAGAAACTCAGGGTTATTTTCTGTGTATTAAGAAAGGATCTCCAAACTGATAAACTTTGTTTTTTCCCACTTTAGTATCAAAAGTTTTGTTCTATGAAACCAGCCTTATTTGTGTTATATACCATATAATTATGTCTATTGTGGTAATATGCATTTTAGTCCAGTGTTCATATATTCATGTGTATGTTTGTATGATATTAACTTTTTAAAAGGTACTATGACAAAGTTGTGGATATTTTGGCAAGGAAAATTGGGAGCTAGACACAGCAGCTTCTTCAGTAACTGAAAATTACTATGAAGATAATTTGGATTGCATTTTTAATATAATATAATATACTCATAGAAAGCTATGTAATGTTTCTTACAAAATGATAATTGAAGGTGTCTTGTCTTCTTCAGAGGAAAGGTAGAAAATGAGCACATGGTTTGTTTCTTTATGTATTATCTGCTGGGTAAATTACAATGGGAAAAATCACCATACATTACTTGATACAGACAAGATCAAAGTAGTATTTTTTACACATTAAAGTTAGACTCAAGAAAGAATGTATGATGCTTGTTTATTTTAATTCACATCTTGAACTTACTTGGTATTCTCTCGGGATTTTTTTTGCTCAACCCCCAAGGAAAACAGATTGTGGAAAGGGACATGATTCACGTGTATTTTCTATTTTGATTGGTTCCTCTCTTCCATAGCTATTTTTTAAGGCGAGAAGGCTAAGTAAATGCTTGCATATGCTTACTTTTATGACTTTTTGTATTATATCTTGAAAGGATATGTATATCTATAATAAGGATAATATTTTCCTGTGTTTTTGTCTCCTCTCATTCCAGAAGGTAGTATCTTTCTTCCACCTGCTTATAGGATCATAGGGTAGCGTTTTTCAAACTTGACAACTTTAAGACATGTGGATTTCAACTTCCAGAATTTCCCAGGTAGAAGGGATGGTTTCAGGACAAATAGTTCAATTTTAGTTTTTCTGGTTGTTTAGGTGTCTGGAAGCAGCATGTAGGACATGGAAGGCTGAGGGTTTGGGTTTCTTTTTTGTTTGTTTTATTGTTTTATTTCATTTTGCACTACAAATTGAGAAAGGAAGAAAACAAAACCTGGACCTGCTTGGCACTTTGCTATCTAAGGGCTTGGAGTGGAAATCTAAGCAGTGTAGAAGACATCAGTTCAATTCTTTACTTTATATATAGTTTCAGCAGTATAGCAACTAAAATGTTACTTTTCTTGATAGCTATTCCCAAGTAATTTCTGATAAACTGAAGAACATTTTTAGAACCATATTACAAAAGGAATTGCATTACATACTTTTCAATATCACTTTCTTAACACTGATGACTGATACCACTTTCTCCAAAATAAAAGTTAGTTGCTACTTATGAGTAGGAATAGGAAAAAAAAGAATTGTTTTCATCTGTAATTTTCTGGGAAAAAGGAAACATTTTTTCATGCTTCCCTTCCTTATTTTTTGATTATTATGAAACGAGCTTTGTAATTGAGATGAAGTGCAGGGGTGAAATTTAAATTTTTTTGCTACTGGTTCTGTAGGCGTGGCTTAATTAGTCGGCAGGGCTTGGTGGTAAGGTGACTGGGAGGACGTGGCTTGTTGGTCAGGTGGGTGTGACCAAGTCAATGTCACTTCTTTGCCCTTTTTTAACCTACAAAACACAACACATCACAACTGGCTCACCCACAATATAAAAGCAGCTGTGTTAGACCCAAAATGGCCCCTGCAACAAGTAGGAACCTCACACAGCCACAAAAAGCCCAAAAAAAAAACTTTCACACTTTACACACACACAACACAACACAACTGGCTCACCCACAATGTAAAAGCAGTTGTGCTAGACCCAAAATGGCCCCTGCAACAAGCAGGAACCTCACACAGCCACAAAAAGCCCAAAAAACCAACTTTCACACTTTACACACACACACACACACAACACAACACAACTGGCTCACCCAGATTGTAAAAGCAGCTGTGCTAGACCCAAAATGGCCCCTGCAACAAGCAGGAAACTCACACAGCCACAAAAAGTCCAAAAAACCAACTTTCACACTTTACAGACACAAAATTCCACATACAGATTTGTCAGATTTTGTGTGTTTGTGTAGTTAGAGTGAAACCCTACAGAAACACACTAAATCTCAGAAAGCTGCACAAATATTATTTTATTTTTATTTTTATATGAAAACTAAATTTAAAACTTCCTAAACTTTAAATGGCTAGGTCTAAAAAAAGAACAACTAAAAAAAACCCCAATTAACTATTTTTTTTAAAGCTCCCAAAGGGGGAAAAAACTTACCCAATAGAACAGGGGTCTCCAACCTTGGCAACTTTAAGACTTGTAGACTTCAACTCCCAGAATTCCTCAGCCAGTTTTGCTTTGCTGGCTGAGGAATTCTGGGAGTTGAAGTCCACAACTCCCTGCCTGCTTGATTGCAGGCAGGGAGATTCAGTTGCTTGCTGATGCAATGGATTGCAGGGATTACAGCAAGGCGTTGCGACCAGCAGCTAAGATAAGCAAGCTGAGGGGGGGAGGGGGAGGGATTTTTGCTACCGATTAGGCAACTCAGCTGGGATCGTCAGAGCTTGGCTCGTCAGAGCCATTTAAAAGAAAAAAAAGGCTGTGATGATCGCGCAGCTCAGCTGGGCATGGGGGGGCGGGGGCAGGGATTTTTGCTACCGGTTCTCTGAACTGCCCGCCGCCATCGCTACCTACTCGCCCAAGCCGGTCCAAACCGGGAGCATTTCACCCCTGGTGAAGTGAGTTATGCAACTTTGGATATACTGATTACTGCTGATCAGCAAGGATCTCTTAAGAGTCTGGTAACCGTATATTAAGTTCATATACATGATTGGTATAATTATGATTTATTGAAGTAACCTTTTGTATGATCCTTGTTTGAGTATCCACAAAACCAAACAGGCATGTTATTGCTGAAGTAGTGTTTAACCAAGAATATCCTTTCAATGCCAACAAAATTGTTTTAGTAGTATCAAAGCTACAAAAGTGTATTGGTAGTGTCTAGGCATTTCCCAAAAGCTACTTGATATTGTCAGAGCTAATTTGATGTAATGGTTAAGGCATCAGACTAGAAACCAGAAGTTCAATGAATTCTAATCCCTCTTTTAAGTACAAAACCAGCTGGGTGACCTTAGAACAGTCACCCTCTCTCATACCTAGGAAGGAGGCAATGGCAAACCACTTCTGAAATCTTACTGAGGAAACTGCAGGGACTTGTCTAGGCTGTTGCCAGGCACTAAGACTGATTCAAAGCCACTAAGAACAAACAAATATCTGCTCCTGAACTAGAGATGAAAACATTCAAGACATATCAAGTACTAGGCTTTATGAACTCCAAAACAATAATTAGACAAGGTTTTACTTTCCAGAAAAAAATATTAAAGTTTGGATAGGTAATATGAGTTTGCAGCACGCCCAGCAGACTGAGATAAACTGTGCATATTAGCAGCATCTATAGCAATATTTTATGATGCCATAATGGTGACATATGCATGAAGATGTAATTATGCAAAAGCCACAATTATATACTTGCATCTGAACATACGATGTAAGTACACAAGACACAACATTTGGGCTTATATCATAATTTACATAATTGATCCCTCTGTGAATTGTCATGCTGGATATATTTAGAAAATGTAAATGGATGTATGAGAATATATAATATACCCTTGATATATTGAGAATCGTTGTTTGATAAGTTGTTTACTATGCCTGCATAGGATTGTTTGTAGAATGTTCTTATATGGACTTTGTTTTCTAAAAATAATTTTAAAAAGTCTTAATTGTATATTTCTCAGTTTCATTCAATTATACTATTCATTTTAAAAGGTTGAACCAATGCCCTTAATATACAATCATCCATTTTTGGTAGCCCTTTTTATATTGCTATTGTTTGTTATGGTTTCAGTATTGCCAAAGGAAAAACATAGAATTTGCACAACCTCTTTTATTTTCCATACAATAGCATTTTTCATTGTTTTTACTTATCACTAAATGAAAAAAGTTGAAAAACATTACACTTCAGATGTTATGGTGCTTTATTTTCACTACATTCATACTACATAATGTATTTTCACTACATTAGTATTTTAAAAGGTGAAAATATTAATAAAATCCTGAAATTAAAAAAATGAAGAGAGATATGTTATTCTGATAGTACTAAGTAAAATTAACTTAATGACATGAGGATTTAGCAAATGTAACTTCTCAGTTGTATAGATTTATGTTTAATTTTAAATCAAGTAAATAATTCCTCTGAGCAGAACTACACGTGCATGAACAAACACATCCAATCCTTTCCAGACACATTGTTTAACCATTAAGAAAAAGCAAAACAAAAATCTGTTTTCACATGGACTGCAACCATTGTTTCTTATGTCTAGTCAGTAATTAGACCTCAGATGGTGAAGCAATTTCAGAACATGGCTTACATGTTAATACTGCAAATCCAACAGATTGTGGTAGAGCCATGATTAGCATAGTCTCCATCAACATCTTAATTAGCCCCCATCTCAGCATGGAGCAGTGGTGACTATCTTTGGAGTCCTGAGAATGTTTTTTTTTTTTTTTTTTCAGGGAAAATATATGCTTCCCAAAGGCTGGGGTTTTTTTCATATTAATTGTTTAAAAGTAGTACTCCAGTTCTAGGAAAAGCGAGGGATGCCTAAAATAATGAATCAAGGGCAGTATACATGCTATCCATTCTAATATAGCAGGCTGTCAAACTCGTGGCCCATGAGCCGGATGCGTCACAAGCTAGCCACGCCCATGCCTGGTTTAGCAAAGGGGGGGAAAGTCCTGATATGTCATGTGATGCCACCGTGATGCCGTGAGTTTGACACCCCTGTAATATAACATGAGTTATCTGCATCATCCTACTGAGGTAAAAAGTTCATTGTGTTGAGAAGAAAGAGTAATAATTTTGTGAGTGAGATGGAATATTCATAAAACTAAAGGCAAGATTTTTCCAAGCAATGGGCAAGAATATTCAATAGTGATTTGTGGATGGACTGGAGTTCCTCATTTCTTATCTGAGCTACAAGTGACATCTTAGCTTTCCTTTCTATTCATGAGTATTTACTTTTTGCCATAGCAGCTGAAACAATACTATAAGATTTAGTTATTCCAGAATAACTTTTTTCAAATCTTCATTCTTATAGATTTTCTATGTAGCTTCTGCTATTCAAGAAGTAATCTTCATTTCATTGTAGAGTACCTTACATGATTAGAATTTCTTTTTTTACTACTTTTTTTATAAAGCACTTTTGGATCTTAAGTCTCAAATATACAGATAGTTCTCAATTTATGACCAAAATTGAGCTCCAAATTTCTGTTGCTAAGTGAGACAGTTAAGTGAGTTTTGCCCCATTTTATGACCTTTCTTGTTGTTTACAACTTTTGTTGTTAAGTAAAGCACTGAAGTTATTAAATTAGTAATTTGGTTTTTAAGTGAATCTGGCTTCTCCATTGAGTTTGTTTGTCAGAAGGGCCCAAAAGGTGACCTTGGGACATTGCAACCATCATAATTATGAGTCAGTTGCCAAGCATCTGAATTTTGATCCTGTGACCCTTAAGATGCTGCAATGGTCATGTGAAAAATGGTTGTAAGTCACTTTTTTCAGTGCCATTATAACTTTAACAGTCACTTTAATGAACTGTATAAGTTGAGGACCAGCTGTATATATGTATATATATATATATATATGTCTATATATCATTGCCAATTCTACTTTTTTTAAAAAAAAAAGTAGGTCAATTTGAGCATCACTATATAGAATTATTAACAAGGCCAAAAAGCTGCAGTGCTTTTGCAAGTTCAGTTGAGATATAATTAGGAAGTAGAGTAGCCTTTATATTAAAGTATCAGAGACAGGTTTAATATCAGTTTAGGATAACTGACTAGATTACCAGATCTGGGTATTCAGAAAACACATTTTTCTCCAAGCTAGTAGTTGTCCATATTTTTGCATCCCAAATTTGATAGCTCTATGGCAAGTATACAATAAAAATAAAGGGACAAGATGTATTCCAGTCCATTCTCAAGAGTCCAAGATTTTGTAGTTAGTACCCACTAACTGGCTTGGTTGGCACAAACATCCACTTTTGATTTTTTGGCACAAACATTCATTTTTTATTTTCTCAAGGACTTCTTTTGGCAATAAAATTGGGAAGAGTATTTTAGATGTTATGTTTTAAGAGTTCTAAACTGTTACCAGTTTAGTGCAATTTACCTAGTATTTTATGCCTACTTGTACTAGTCATAAGGCAATGGTTAAGCAAGAAAAATAATGGAACAAATAGTAATGAAAATAACTGCAATATTTTGCTTGATGAAATTTCAAACATTCTAAAATGTACCAAATATAACCCTGTAGGAAGATTAAACAAGAAACGTGGAAAAACCTATGAATTTAATAGATAGTGGCATAAAGCAATCCATCTCCGAAAGGTTCTATAATAGGGTTTGGTAAGCCACACATTCTTGTGGTTTGAGAATTTAAAGTATTTTTCTTTCATCTTTAAATATGGCAGATAAAAGCCCCTTTTGTATTTGCAGCAGCAATGTAATGCTTGAATTGGAAAGCTGTAAGAGTGATCAGCTGCCTAACCAGACATGTAAGAATTGCTTTGCTAGAATACAAGAGAAATCCAATAACTGTTAACTGCCAACTCCTGGAAAACTCAAAAGCAAAGTATAAAGGACAGAACCATGCTATATGCTTTGCTTCTTGTACCTTTTATAGGGATGCTCCATTTTAACTATTACCATAGCTTTATGTAAAGTCAGTTCTATTAATATCGGTAATGCTTTCTAAGATACAAAGATTATGTAATTTTCTTTATACACTGCTTTAAGTTGTTTGGAAGAAAGACACACACACCCCTGCCCACACACACACACAAAATTAGTCATTCCAGTTTTTGGAAAATGCTACTAATGTTTCCCTCCCTTTCTGGATTTTGGTCTCCTAGTTGAATGCTTAACTGAGTGTAGTGCAGTGGTGAGTTTTAATCAGTTTTACTACTGGATTGCTTCGCGCAAGCGCGTTGAGAAAAAGAAACAGCTGAGGCATGGCAATCCCCTCTGTCGCACCTTACAGCTGAAAAACAAACGAAATAAAGGTAGGTATAGCGCGGGGCGGGGGGAGGGCCCAAATGACATTCAGAGAGAACCGGTTCGCTCTCCTATGAAGATTTCCACTATCGGCTCTCCCAAACTGGTAGCAACCCATCACTGGTGTAGTGAGTCCAGTTTGGGAAAGAGTATTGTATTCATTCAGTTCTCTACTAATAATTGTATACTAATAATTGTATTTACTTGGGTTTTTCTTGTAGAAAATGTACGGTATGTGCTTCTCTTTGATCCAAAGTTGGAAAACACTTCATTATTGGGAAGGATAGCTGAAGACAGTTATGGCAAGGCAAGGTTTCTCCTCTCATGTTTGTTTTGGGAGGGGAGAGTCTTTTTAAAGCCACATTAGGCCTCTATTAATATTTCTACTTATCTTGTGTGTGTTTCCTGACTCAGCAATAAATTGTTAATTTGCTAAAATTAGGCAGTGCTATGTGAATGATTACAGAGACCCATAAAAAATGAGCTTGTGAGCTATAAGAATTAGTCCTACTCTTGCTTTAATCTAACATATTCCTTTTTCAATGCAGTTTTTACTCTGTGCCTTTAGCCATAACCTAAATGTGAATGCACCTTAAATTTAAAAATAACAGGCATTTTCAAGTTTTTTTTTTTTTTGCTTTATTCTCAGTTCATTTTCTAGCATAAAAATAATTCTATGTTTTAAAAATCAATAATAACTGTTCACCTGAGAGTACTGATTCTTTAAGAGAGGGCTAGAAATCCAAACACCTTAATATCAAAATTAGATCTTAGCTTCCCTTTTATGCAATATGAAATCATGTTTAATGTCTACTGTTCTGTGTGTTTCCATAGTAGTCATTCGATGGTAGTTATATATGGTGATATAGCTATCTATCTAGGAAAAGTATCAGTACCAAAATAAACATATTGATATATACTAACAGACTTGGTTGACATTCCTAGGTCAAAAAAATATAGCAAAGTATATCCCTCTTCTTTTGCCGAATTGATCATATTTCTTTGTAACTGAGGAATTAATCTGACTGTCCAAGGTCATAAGATTCAGCTCCTTTGTTTTAAGGATGACAGATGAAGATAAACTTGCACAGCAGTGGAATCCTGTCTGGGTTCAGAAACTTGTGAACTTTCTTTGATAGTATTGATCACAAAAATCAAAAACATTTGTATGTGTGATTTTCCCCTCTCTCCCACTAAAACAATAGTCTTAATTTTATAAGATAGTATGGTTTCAGATCAAAATGAAAGATAAGTACATTTGACATCATGAATCTGAGACTTTGTTTCCTACATAATAATATGCACAAAAGTCCTTTTCTATATGTATTCATGATCATGACTTAAGGAGTTTTCTAAGGTATTTTGAATTTGCAATAGTTCCTTCATGCATGGAACAATGATACAAATCATTGTCAATATAAATTGTTGCACCTGGTGATGTAGTCATAAATGCCTGGAGGGCACTTAGTTGGGAAAAGTGTCATGGAAGGTTTCCAAAGGTCATGGAAAGGTTGAAACTGACAAAAAAATACCTTGCTAGTCTCAAGGCAATAGTGAGGAATTTTTCTCTTTGAGATAGAAGTGGGGAAGTCTTTGTTCGTTTCATTCACTCTATTTCAGGTATTGATATACATACGTTCATCTGAGTATTTCCTCCGCCAGGAATCCATACATCCAGCTACCAATATTGCTGTTTTATGAGATTATGAAAAAGTATCATATTTTCAAGGAATAAATGAAATACACTTCTATTTAATTTTTTTCACTGAGTAAAAAATCAATATAGAACAGAAGTATTAACATGTGGTTTTGTTAACATTGTTATTTTTATTTTATTTAAGAAATTCATTTGATTGTCCAGCTTTTCTATATGAAAATCTGTGTATTCATCAATGATAATGACAATGACAGGATAACAACAGTAATGAACATGATAATACTATGACAAAAATGCCAGAAATCCTCTGTATTATGCTCATAGGTAATTGAATCATATAGAAAACAAAGGGGATACATAATGGCATAGTTTGAAGGAATAGAGACTTACTCCTTCAAGGACCAATATGAAATTGCAGGCATGTCTTAGGTTGTGATAGTCTACAGGCATTGATAAGATGAAATTGATCTGAGCAATTACAGGCACTTTATAACACTAAGAGTGGAAAGTAAAAGCACACAGAGCTAAAATCAGTAGGATAATATCCTCTACACAAATCAGCAGCAAATGCATCAGCAGAGACTGAAAGACTGATGTATATAGCTACATTCTGATTGGTTTATGAAACTGAACTAATAAAGTTGTCTATTGTGCTTCTAAATATACAGAATTCCTCAGGGAGAGCAATACAATCAAGAAAGCCCCACTACTGATATGAACAAGGAAACTTTTAAAATTCTTAACAGGGAATGTAAATAAGATAGATCTTAACAGGATGAGAACAGTATCAGGTTGTTATCAAACAGTATCTTGAAATGACATCAGCCTCCACTGACAAAGCTATATTCAAGAAAGTCCTCTCCTTCTCACCTGATCTAAGAACAAATTTACAGGAGATTGAGATAGAAACTAATATTTGGGCTGACCATAACCCGATAAAATTAAGCTGGAAAGGAGTAAAGAAAAAAATGAGATGGACATTGAATCAATCTATACTAAAAGAGAAAGAATTTATACAAACAATAGCAAAAGAAATGATTTTTTTAAAAAAGAAAAGAAGAAAGAAGAGACATCATTGCAAAATGTATGGGATACAGCCAAAGAATATATTAGGGGACTAGCTATAACTTACATAGCAAGAAAAAATAAGGAAAAACAACAACATCAAATGACTTTAAGAGAAGAATTTTAAAAACTTGAGCTAGAACTACAAAGAGATCCACAAAAGAAAACTCTCAAAAATCAAATGGGAATAATAAAACATACATTGAATTTAATAGAAAAGGAAGAATTGGTGCAACAAATCAAAAGAGAAAAACAACTTTTTTGAAAATGCCAACAAACCGGGAAGATGGTTAGCCTATAAACTGAAAAAAGAAAGAGAGAAGAAATTGATAAATAAATTACAAGATGAGAAAGAATGTATTCAGTTTCAAAATAAGATTAAAAAAAATAATTGAAGAATTTTATGAAAAACCATATGATATAGAAAAATTTTTGGAGGAAAAGATAATATAATATCTGGAAAGAGCTAAACTACCAAAAGTGCCTAAGAATATTAAAAATATGTTAAATGAAAAAATAACAATGATGGAGTTGACACAGGTGATAAAAAGGCAAAAAAAATAATAAGACCTCACTTTTCTTGTTTTGAACAATTCCTATAAAAATAGAGAATTTTTTGACGAGCTAAATACAATAATTTTAAATTTATTTGGCAAGGGAAAAAAGCTAGAATTAGATTGAAAATGTTGCAAGACTCTAAAAATAATGGAAGTTTTGGGCTACCAGATTGGGGGTTATATTATCAAGCATGTGTATTAACATGGGTTGAAAGAATGGATTATCCTTAGACATAAAAGATTATTGTATTTAGAAGGTCACGATCTGCAACTAGGATGGCATGCTTCTTTATGGTATGGTAAAAATAAAATTCATAAGATATTTCCAAAATCACTATGTAAGAAACATAATGTAATGACATATTTTTAGTATGGGAAAAAGTAAAAGCTAAAATATATATGAAAATACCAGGATGGCTTTCAACAATGGAAGTATTTGTTCACCCAAATCTAGTAAACTTTGGAAAATTTTTAACATATAAAGATATTTTAAATACGGAAGGGAAACTAAAAACCAAATAAGAACTACAAGAATAGGGTGTTGATTTATCGTGGTGGCCACAAATGCAAATGCAATTGAAGTATGATAAAGATGTTAAGATATGTGGCTTTTATAAAGAACAAACAACATTTGACCAAATACTGTTAACAGTATATGAAAAGTTAATTAAGGAATCATATAACTTTACTAAGCCTAAAAATAGAAGACGAACAGGTGAAAGAAACAATGATAGTATGGGCAATTTTTTTTTGGATATAATATAGAACTAGACAACTGGCAAAAACTCTGGGAAAGAAACTATAAATTGAAGATGGCAACCACTTATAAAGGAAACTTGTATAAAATGTTTTATAGGTGACACCACCAGCGAGACTAGCAAAAATGTTCAAATATATGTCCATCAAATGTTGGAAATGTAATAAAAAAACTGGGCACATAACAGTATTATCACCTGTGGTGGACATGCTCAAAAGCAACAAAAATTTGAGCGAAAATGCATATGTGGTTAGAAAAAAATGTTAAGACAGCATGTATATTTTAAGCCAGAACTATTTTTGTTAGGCATAATACCAGAAAAATACGATAAAGGGAATGTGTATTTGATATTACATGTTTTAAATGCAGCAAGAATTGTATTTGAACAACATTGGAAAAGCAAGGAAACTCCTATGGAAGAAGATATAATTTAAAAAATATTGGACTGTGCAGAAATGGACAGATTAACACTGAAGATAAAAGAAAAAGAAGACATAGTATTTTCAAACTTGGAACTTGTCAGTGGTTGGACAACAGGGGTAGAAATTAGGAACCTAAGAAGTATTACTATGTAAATGAATTGATTCAGACAGTACACTGTTCATTAAGCACATATTATATGCAAAGACAAAACTATATATATATGTATGTATATGTATATGTATATGTATATGTATATGTATATGTATGTATGTATATATATTTTGATTCATAGGTATAAATGTGCGATATTTTTGCAATCAGGGTTTTTTTCCTATGTTGAAAGATGTTAAAATGGCCATGGTGGGATGAAATCTCTATTCATCACTTTCAGACCTGTCAGAAATTTTATGTTGTTTCTCCTGTGACTTATGGGAGACTGGGATAGCACTATTTCGGCCTTTTTAGGCCTCTTCAGCCAGACACACCCATATTTTGTGACTCCTCCCTGTAGAGGTCAAATATTTATTTCTTTTGATTCATAGGTATAAATGTGCGATATTTTTGCAATCAGGGTTTTTTTCCTATGTTGAAAGATGTTAAAATGGCCATGGTGGGATGAAATCTCTATTCATCACTTTCAGACCTGTCAGAAATTTTATGTTGTTTCTTCTGTGACTTATGGGAGACTGGGATAGCACTATTTCGGCCTTTTTAGGCCTCTTCAGCCAGACACACCCATATTTTGTGACTCCTCCCTGTAGAGGTCAAATATTTATTTCTTTTGATTCATAGGTATAAATGTGCGATATTTTTGCAATCAGGGTTTTTTTTCCTATGTTGAAAGATGTTAAAATGGCCATGGTGGGATGAAATCTCTATTCATCACTTTCAGACCTGTCAGAAATTTTATGTTGTTTCTTCTGTGACTTATGGGAGACTGGGATAGCACTATTTCGGCCTTTTTAGGCCTCTTCAGCCAGACACACCCATATTTTGTGACTCCTCCCTGTAGAGGTCAAATATTTATTTCTTTTGATTCATAGGTATAAATGTGCGATATTTTTGCAATCAGGGTTTTTTTCCTATGTTGAAAGATGTTAAAATGGCCATGGTGGGATGAAATCTCTATTCATCACTTTCAGACCTGTCAGAAATTTTATGTTGTTTCTTCTGTGACTTATGGGAGACTGGGATAGCACTATTTCGGCCTTTTTAGGCCTCTTCAGCCAGACACACCCATATTTTGTGACTCCTCCCTGTAGAGGTCAAATATTTATTTCTTTTGATTCATAGGTATAAATGTGCGATATTTTTGCAATCAGGGTTTTTTTCCTATGTTGAAAGATGTTAAAATGGCCATGGTGGGATGAAATCTCTATTCATCATGTCAGATGTAAATGCCTTATTCTCTAATGTGTAAATAGTGTACAAACAGGGTATCAGGGGTTAACTTATTCTTCACTTCTTAATGTATTCATAATTCACCACTCCCACATATAGCTCCACCCATTGTATATATAAGGAGCTACCTACACCCTTTCCCTTGCTTCTATCTGTGAATATTCAGTGAATATAGAATGCCTATTGTAAATAAAAGAATATATAGTTAAATCTTTAACTCTTGCTAATCTTATTGAGTCTGATCCAGAAAATATTGCAACAAGCTGGTAGCAGAGGATGGTTAATTGACTCAATAAAAAAAAACTTAAAAATGTCTAAGAAAGATAGGCCCAACACCAGGGCCTACAGCAAAGAAATGGAAACGGAACACGAAATAATCAACGAATCCACAAACGCAATTTCGAGAGAGTCCGAAGAATACACCACTGAAGACGAAGAAATAATTGATGACCAGGAGGAAATCGAAATAGAGAATAACGAACTCAGGTCAGAGATATTAAAACTATTAAAAAGCCAGAAGAATGATGAAAGCCTCATCGCGAACCTCCAAGATATGCTGAAGAACAGCGGAGCAGCGAGAGAGAAAAACATCACTAATGAAAACCCTAAAGACCCAAAAATAGTAAGTGATATGACTGCGGAGAAAATCATTACAAAGAAGAAAAACGGTGATCCCGCGCGAAAATTTGAATGGCAGCCATCTTGGTTTCAACAGGCCTCCAAGATGAGCGAAGCAGAGCCAATCAGCAAGCTCAATTCAAAATTTCTGGCGCGAAAAACGTTATCAGACAACGAAAACGAAAAAGAAGATTCAGACACCTCAGAAGAATCAGAACCAGAAAGTGAGGACGATTCAACAAAACATCAAATAAAATCAGCAATGAAAACACTCTTTGCTGCATTTGGGCCAAAACTGAAAATTACTAAAAAGATACCGAAGAAACGAGCGAGCAAGCCAATGCCTCAAGACCTGCCCGCTCCCATCCTGACTACGAGAGCGCTGACGCCCAAACCCAGAGAGCCCTGCCGATACCGCCCTACGCCGCAGACCGAAGCAAGCACCAACGCCCTCAATAAAAGAGGAAGAACAGCCACCGTCGTCAGGACTACCAAAATCGAACCAGAGACCGACTCGTCTGAAGAGGAGCAGAGCGAGCAAGCCGCAATGGGGAGAACCTTCCACGACGACGCCGAAGAAGAAATGGACAACGCGCATGCGCGAAACTACGCAGACGGTCCGGGAAGACATGAACTGGAGAGAAGACCATGCAGACTCGTAGCGAGCATCCCCACGCCGTTTTGCAATTTTCTGCATTTACGAGACCACGGACTACCTCAGGTTGTAAGTAATGGACCCAATAATGTCGGAAATTTACCCAGTGACTTCCCAAAATTAAGGGTTGATGGCATTAATTTACAAGAATGGTATCAACAGCTACAGGTTGTATTTATGAAGGAAAACCTACTGTTTTTTATCACTAGTCCCCCAAAAAGACCTTGGACTCTAAAAATAGATTGTTTATACCATAGAGCTTTTTTCTTAATAATATCTAGTGTGTCTCCTGCAATGTATCACAGCATTAAGCCAAATTTGACTGTTTCAGAAATTATTCAGTGTATGTTTAATTTGTTTCACAGTGACAGTGTAGCTACCACCACAAGGATATCTAAAGATTTCTTTTCATCTAGGGTAAAACCAGGGGTTTCCATAAGTGAGCATTTAATATCTTTGAACAAAATAAGAGCTGAACTGCATTTGAGGGGGGAGGTGATTTCAGACCAAACAATGAAAAGTGTTATTATCAACTCACTTGATCCATCATGGGACAATTTTATGTCACATTTAGACACAATCAATCTAGGATATTTATCCATAGAAAGTCTATCCAACAAATTGATAACAGAAGATAATTCAAGAAGGAATCATTCTAACTATCACACAGAACACAAACCATATAGGAAAGTAGCTTTCCAAGAAAAATATAGTGGAACATTTAAATGTCATAATTGTGGATCCAGGGAACACAATAGAAGAGATTGCCCAAAATTTTTAAAAGAAAGATATAGATCAGAATACAGAAACAAATACGATTATAGACAGCCTTCCATAGAAAGGCATAGATATAGGAGCCCACCAAATCACAGAGAGAATAGAGGGGGCAGAGACAATTCAAAGGATAGAAAATCTGGTTCACTGAATGGATTAAATAAACAAGACAACACTAACACACAGCAAAGTGAGAACAATAATTGGCTTATTGATTCTGGAGCAACTAATCACACCACTAATAACAAAAATATATTGTCTTCATTTGCAGAAGATAAATTTGTAATTAAGGTAGCTAACCAAGAAAAGGTTCAAGTATTAGGTAGAGGAAATGTAACCTTGCCTGGTCTAGGAAAAATAGAGGGGGTATTACTAATACCTGAAATACCTCATAACATATTAAGCACCATAAAACTAAGCAGAGATTCTGACATTAACATTGTATTTTCAAAAGGAAAGGCAACTTTGGAAAAGAATAAAATAAATATAGGCACTGTGATGATTAAAGGAGGCCTACCTTATCTGATAACAAAAGAAAAATGGTTACATAACATTGATTCAAATATGGAAGATTGTATTGAAATAGATGATGAGAATGTTAGCAACAGTGACAATGATGAATGTAAAATATCTCATGATCACACAGATGCACACAATGATAAGAAGCCAAAAATAGGTAAACCAATTCATGATGAGTGTGCTCACATCTTACATAGGAAGTTAGGACATGCCAGTTTTCCTGTAGTACAAAAAATGACTGAACACGCAGAAGGTGTTAAAATAAAAAATTGTGAAAATTATCTGGAATGCTCAGTATGTAAATCTACAAAACTAAAAACTAGTCCCAGGCCAAGAAAATCTACCAGATCAACTAACAAAATTTTTGATTTAGTACACATGGACTTAGTTGGTCCATTAACTCCATCAATCACTTATAGAAAACGTTACTTCCTGACAATAGTGGACGATTATAGCCGCTATGGATTTGTTTATACATTAAAACACAAAGATGAAACATTTCAAAAATTTAAAGAATTTTACAAACGCATAGAAACACAACACAACATCAAAATAAAACAAATTATGACAGACAGAGGATGCGAATTCATGTCTAAAGAATTCTCCCAATGGTTAAAAGGCAAAGGAATGTTACATTACACATCTAGTCCATTTTCTGCGTTCCAAAACGGGATTGCAGAGAGAAAAAATTCCACATTACAAACCATGATTAGATGCACATTGGAAGATGCTGGCTTAAGCAAACAATTCTGGTCAGAAGCCTTACATTATTCAAATTACACACAAAATAGAACATGGTCCAGCATTGTAAATAAGACACCATATGAAGTGATGTATAATAGAAAACCAAAATTAGCACACATGCATATATTTGGAGTCACAGCAGACGTACACATACCTAAACAATTAAGAAGAAAGGGAGAAAATGTGTCCAGAAGACTCAGATTTATGGGATATGAGACTGGCACTAAAGGGTACAGATTCATTGATAGTAACAACAAATTTATAGTCTCCAGAACAGCTGTGTTCCATGAACAAGCCAACTGGTCTAAATTACATCTTAATGAAATATTCCCAAATAAATATAAAGATACAAAACCTCATGAGAAAGGGACTATAGAAAAGCAAAATATCAACAAATACAAAAACAAAACCAAGACTTGGACAAATAGCCAACACAAAATAAAGACAGACACACTAACAAAAAAGGAAGCAAGATATTTGCATGATAACGATAGTAGACCCGAAAAAATCATTAGAAACACCAGAAATCAAATGCCAAATAAATACAAGGATTATGTAATGCATATGGATGGTGAACCAACAACACCTAATACATATGAGGAAGTGCTAAAACTTCCTCGCGAAGAAAAAGAAAAATGGGAATTAGCAATGAGGAAAGAGATGGAAAGTTTACAAGGATTAAATGTATTTACACCTGCAATTGCACCTAAAGATAAAACAATTATTGGTACCAGGTGGATATATAAAATTAAGAATTTAGAGGGAGGCAATACTCTATACAAAGCTAGATTAGTTGCACAAGGTTATGCACAGAAATATCCGGAGGACTATACCGATACGTACTCCCCCACTGTAAGAACAGAGAGTGTCAAAACAGCTCTAGTGGTAGCATCAGCACTCAATCTTGATGTATTCCAATATGACATACAGACTGCGTACCTACACGCGAAACTAGATAAGGAAATATACGTAAGAGCACCTCACAGTCAATACACAAACAGAAATGAGACTTGGTTATTAAACAAGAGTTTATACGGGCTAAAACAATCTGGTAAACGGTGGTATGATTGTTTAGTAAAAGTACTTAAGACCATGGACTTCAACGCTACCACTGCTGATAATTGTTTCTTTGTCAAGAGGGGTGATGATTACATTGAATTTGTATTGATTTATGTGGATGACATTTTATACATAGGAAAACATAAAGAGAGAAGAGAAACTTTTGTAACTAAACTAAATGAGCATTTCTCGTTGAAATCTTTAGGCAAGGTAAACAAATACCTTGGTGTCCAAATTAATAAGACTAAAAGAGGTTTCAAACTTACCCAGAGAGATAAGATCATAGAACTTTTAAATAAATGCAATTTAAGCAATGCCAAACCTTGTGATACTCCTATGCAAACTGACTTTCTAAGAAATACTGATGAATCTTCTCCCGAATTCAAGGACAACACATTTTATAGATCAATCATAGGTTCACTCCTTTATATATCTAATTGGACTAGACCAGATATCGCTTTACCACTCAATTTATTATCCAGGCATGTCAGCAAACCAACAATGTATCACTGGGAAGCTGTTAAAAGAATTTTAAGGTATCTAAAAAGTACACTAGACTTTTGTTTAATGTTAGAACCTAATGATAATAAAGAACCAAAGCTTACGTGTTATGCAGATGCAGATTGGGCTGGAGACATCTCATGCAGAAAAAGTACATCTGGTTATGTATTTCTCTTAAATGACTGTCCAGTTTACTGGTACACTGGTAAACAAGAACTAGTGGCCACTTCAACGACAGAAGCGGAATATGTTTGTTTATCCAAAGCCGCAAATAACCTTGTATGGTTTAATGATTTAATTTCAGATGTTTGGAAAAAACCTGCTTTGCCTTTTGTTATGCATGAAGACAATAAAGCAGCCATTGAAATATCTAGATCTGATGCCATTGGACAAAGGTCCAGACATATAGATATAAAATTTAAACATGTGAGACAATTATCTCAGGATGGATTTATTAAAGCAGTGCATTGCGACACTTCAGAACAATTAGCTGATATATTGACAAAGCCTTTACCTTCTAAGCAGCACAAATATTTAACCTCTAAGTTGTATGTTTTGTATTGTCCTGAATCTGAGTGTAACTGGTGTTATATAACGAATCGGCATTTAGAGGGGGATTTGTCAGATGTAAATGCCTTATTCTCTAATGTGTAAATAGTGTACAAACAGGGTATCAGGGGTTAACTTATTCTTCACTTCTTAATGTATTCATAATTCACCACTCCCACATATAGCTCCACCCATTGTATATATAAGGAGCTACCTACACCCTTTCCCTTGCTTCTATCTGTGAATATTCAGTGAATATAGAATGCCTATTGTAAATAAAAGAATATATAGTTAAATCTTTAACTCTTGCTAATCTTATTGAGTCTGATCCAGAAAATATTGCAACACATCACTTTCAGACCTGTCAGAAATTTTATGTTGTTTCTTCTGTGACTTACGGGAGACTGGGATAGCACTATTTCGGCCTTTTTAGGCCTCTTCAGCCAGACACACCCATATTTTGTGACTCCTCCCTGTAGAGGTCAAATATTTATTTCTTTTGATTCATAGGTATAAATGTGCGATATTTTTGCAATCAGGGTTTTTTTCCTATGTTGAAAGATGTTAAAATGGCCATGGTGGGATGAAATCTCTATTCATCACTTTCAGACCTGTCAGAAATTTTATGTTGTTTCTCCTGTGACTTATGGGAGACTGGGATAGCACTATTTCGGCCTTTTTAGGCCTCTTCAGCCAGACACACCCATATTTTGTGACTCCTCCCTGTAGAGGTCAAATATTTATTTCTTTTGATTCATAGGTATAAATGTGCGATATTTTTGCAATCAGGGTTTTTTTTCCTATGTTGAAAGATGTTAAAATGGCCATGGTGGGATGAAATCTCTATTCATCACTTTCAGACCTGTCAGAAATTTTATGTTGTTTCTTCTGTGACTTATGGGAGACTGGGATAGCACTATTTCGGCCTTTTTAGGCCTCTTCAGCCAGACACACCCATATTTTGTGACTCCTCCCTGTAGAGGTCAAATATTTATTTCTTTTGATTCATAGGTATAAATGTGCGATATTTTTGCAATCAGGGTTTTTTTCCTATGTTGAAAGATGTTAAAATGGCCATGGTGGGATGAAATCTCTATTCATCACTTTCAGACCTGTCAGAAATTTTATGTTGTTTCTTCTGTGACTTATGGGAGACTGGGATAGCACTATTTCGGCCTTTTTAGGCCTCTTCAGCCAGACACACCCATATTTTGTGACTCCTCCCTGTAGAGGTCAAATATTTATTTCTTTTGATTCATAGGTATAAATGTGCGATATTTTTGCAATCAGGGTTTTTTTCCTATGTTGAAAGATGTTAAAATGGCCATGGTGGGATGAAATCTCTATTCATCACTTTCAGACCTGTCAGAAATTTTATGTTGTTTCTTCTGTGACTTATGGGAGACTGGGATAGCACTATTTCGGCCTTTTTAGGCCTCTTCAGCCAGACACACCCATATTTTGTGACTCCTCCCTGTAGAGGTCAAATATTTATTTCTTTTGATTCATAGGTATAAATGTGCGATATTTTTGCAATCAGGGTTTTTTTTCTATATACACACACACACACACACACACACACAAATCAGTTTTGGAATAATGTTCTGAATGCTGCAGCATAGTATGTTTTTTCTGCAGTTTGTTGATTAAGGTTATAATCTATATGTCTGTGGAGATTCTCAGTTATCCAGGTCATAAAGGTGTCTCAAAGGTGCTTTTTAAAAAAAAAGAAAAGAAAAGAAAGAAAAAGTAAAGAGGGAAAAGAAAAATAACTAAAACACATGAAGAAATCTTTCAGAACTTGTGATTATCCTAACTAGGCCTTCATCAAATCCAGAAAAAAGGTCCATCAAGTCCATCCAACAATTTAAATCCAAGAATACACTAAGGCAGAAGCTTGTCCACCCCAAGGATAAAACACCCAGACAGAAACTGAGCAATGTGATATATGCAATACAGTGCAGTGAGACATGTAGAGATCTACAGTATACATTGGTAAAACAAAACAACCACTTCACAAGCATATGGCACAACATAGATCAAATCCATCAGGATAAGATACAGCAGTCCATGTGCATTTGAAAGACAAAGGTCATTCTTTTGAAGACAGCAAAGTCCATATTTTGGATAGAGAGGATCATTGATTTGAAAGAGGGGGTAAAAGAGACCATTTATATTAACACTGAGCAGTCCTCTCTTAACAGAGAGTGAGAGATAAGACACCACCTCCAGTCTACAGTGTAGCCCTTGCAGCAGTTCCAAGAAGATTCCACAACCAATTGCAATCTTATTCAGATGAACCTGAGGGCTACAAGAGCTCTTAGGGAGAATGCTAATGACCAGATGACTGCAAAGAAATACAATCCTTCCACCCCCCCACCCCCACCCGCCAATCTAATCAGAATTTATTGTTCCATTCCTCCCACCATCCAGTATCAATTGTCAGTACCTATCCTTTCATTTTCTCTACCCTTGCCATCACAACTAATGAAGCTTCTTGGATGAGAAGTGAAGTCCAGTTGCCTTTTGAAAAAGCACCTTTGAGTTATAATCTATACATTTTACTAGGCTCTTATTTATAAGCCTATCCCTCTCACAACTAGTGACTCTGGATGGTGAACAAAAGAGAAAAATATAAAAAACAAAAGAATAAATACAATGCAAAAAACAAAAACCTAACAAAATTAAAAAATATAATGACCAAATCGCAGGTGGCAACGGTGGTAATGACTCAAAGCAGAAAATGTCCCATAGTTCTCAGCAAAACAGGGAAATGAAGCTGGCAGGCGGAAAAGCTCAACAGTAAAAAAAGAAGAAGAAGAAGAAGAGGTAGGTAGATTATTTTAAAGCACTAGAAAATGTTTAAGGTTGAAGTTTTGGATGTCACAGAGCCTCTAAAATAGACTACTGCTCTCAGAAAGGCAGTGTTGTTCTCTAATGCTGAAGCATGATTTAATTCCTTATTTAGTCAACCTTTGACAAGAAATGGATGAGGGTAGAAATGCCATCTTATGCTTTGCATAGCTGTCAGTAGGGTTTAGGCAAATCTTGTCTTTGGGAGAAAAATACATGATTTACCTTAGCTCATATACTGAAATACTCAGGAACATTTCTCTGAAGAAATGAATTCTGACTTTATGACTGCATGTCATAAATTAATGACAGAAAGTTAATAAAATTTTTACTTTGCTTTTCTCATCTGATTCACATCCTTGTATTTTTCACCACTGCACTTTTGTTAATACTGCTTAGTGTTTGTAGAACTCTGGAGTGGTATATTATTGAGCAATGGAAGGAGTGCTCTGAGATTTTGCCAATGTTTTACAAACATTTTCTGATAGTTAGGAATCTTTCCCTCTTGCCTTTGGCAATTGGGACAAACTCTTAATTGCTGTTTATTTATGAAATTTACAGCACTAACTACTAAAGTGTTTGCGGTGTTTATAATAAAATTGGTTGTACTGGTGCTATTGGAAGCAAGATTTCACTGCCACTTCACCAGGCCAGATAATGTCATCTCCTAAGTTCTCCCTTAAAAAAAATCATGCCTTTATTATCTCTAAAATTAACTCAAGGCAGTGAATATACCTAATACAAGGTATATCTACACCTTCCTCCTCCTATTTTCTCCACAACAATAACCCTCTGAGGTGATTAGAACTGAGAGAGAGTGACTGGCCTAAAGTCACATAGTTGGTTTTCGTGTCTAAGGCGGGACTAGAACTCAGAATCTCCTGGTTTCTAGTCTGATGCCTTAACCAAACTGTTTTAAAACCCTACTTTTATCACAGTTTAACAAATGCTCAATGGTAGCTTGATTAGCAAATGAGTTGAATACAGGTAGTCCTCGACTTACAATTGCTTAGCAACTGTTCAGTGGGCCTCCCCAGAACTATGTATGACCTGATTTCAAAGTTCTGGTTTTACAAAATTCTCAGTTTTTGCTAGAAACTGGCGTTTACTTCCACATTGGGTACAATTGTCTTCACTTAATTACCGTTATTGACTCTAACAATGGGGATGTTTGCTTAACAATAAATGCAAAAAGGTCCTAAAATTGGGTGTGGTTACATGGGGACCCACTTAATGAATGACAACTGCAATTCCAGATTCAATTTCTGTTGTAAATTGAGGACTACTTGTATGTCCTAGTTGACATGCATAGCTGTCTTAAAATGATTCAAAGAATGGTCATCAATGTTTCTTCATCAGATTAGAGTATGTACGGGGCTCAGTCATTAGACTTGTACTCTTCAACATCTTTATGAATAGTTTGGGCATAGAAGTGGAAGAAATATTTATTAAATTTACAGGTTGGTGATGTACTTTAAAACATATAGACAGAAATAAAATTCAAAATTATTTTGAAAGAATAGTGGGCTGAAAATAGATCATGATGTCTAGTAGAAGCAAATTAAAGTTTTTCAGTTAGGAAAAAGAAATCCAATGTGCATGTTAAGATGGAAATCAGGTAAAATTGTTGTTGAAAAAAAGTATTGAAATAGAAATTGATCAGAAATTAAATATGAGTCAGCAATGTGATGGATATCAAAAATAAAATTTTAGGCTGTATCAGTAGATCCCCTTAAAAAAAAATCCCCTTTCTTTCCCCTTAAGAAAGATCAGTATCTTTCTTAAGGGGAAGCAATAACTGAGTACAAATTGTTCCAGTATACTGGAACAGGTCCAAAGGATATTTAAGAAACTGTGAATTAAATCCTATGAGGAAGACTGTAGAACTATTTATCCTAGGGAAAGACATTTGAGGAAGATGATGGCATTACTCAAAAAACTAATGACCTCTGCTCTCTTATCAACTAATATTAGGAAAAACGTAATGAATAATGCTATCTGGGGAATTCTTGGGAGTTGAAGTTTTCACATCTTAAAGATGCTAAGGCTGAGAAATACTGCATAGACAATGATATTTAAGTTCCATTCCTGCACAGTGATGGAAGTCCTTCTTCTGGCAGCTTTATTTTCTGCTAAGAATTAGAGGTAGTCTATGACTTAACGATTGAATTTGGGACCATAATTTCCATTCCTAAGCAAAGCAGTTTTTAAGTGAGTCACATCCAATTTTACGACCTTTCATGCCATGGTTGTTAACTTCACATCATGTAGTCATTACGTGAATCAAGTTTCCCCCGTTGACTTTGCTTGTTGGAAGCTGGCTGAGAAGGTCGCAAATGGTGATCACATGTTAGGATATTGCAACTATCATAAATACATATGGGTTGCCAAGTATGAAGTGACCATGGGGATGCTGTGATGGTTGTAAGTCACTTTTTTCAATGCTGTTGTAACTTAGAATGGTGACTAAATGAACAACTACAAATCAAAGACTACCTGCATAGGGTATTTTTTGCCTCAAGATGTGGGGTACTACCTCTGTTATCTGCCCTTCGTTATATCAGCTTGAGGGCAGCCAGTCACTCTGCATGTAGAACCAAGCCCTGCATTTGGGAAATCTTCATAACCATGACTTGTAGTAATTTTCAGTAGAAAGCAAATTGGAATTTCTGAATATGTTAAGAGAATTCTAATTCTACTGCATTTTGCCTTCTTCAAAGTCTACATTCTTTCTTTGCATACATGTTTATGCTATCTGTACCTTCCGCCGGGCCCTGAAGACTTTTTTATTTCAGCAAGCCGGGCTGGGTTAAAAATCTTTTAATTGGGGGATTTTATGGGTAAGGGGTTTTAAATTGGGGAAGCCAAAGATAAATTTAATTTCGTTTTAATGTATTTTAATATTTGTATTGTGTGTTTTTAATTTTGGCTGTTCACCGCCCCGAATCCTTTGGGAGAGGGGGCGGTATAAAAATTTAAATAAATAAATAAATAAAATAAAATAAATATTTATGATGGTCCCAGCAAAATATGACTTGCTTACAAAATCTTTTAAGGAGATACATTGAGCTAATTAAAAATAAAAAATGTCTATTAGCAGCTGTAATACTGAAAAATTGTGAATATGTTAGTATATGGCATGGTTATTTTTTTAGAAAGAGATTAGTTGGTAGTCTGACTGAAATGGGATAAGCAACGGGAAAGAAGAAATCGGCATTTGAGCTGGAAAATGCCTGTGGGTTAAATGTGGGAGAGTAAGTAAACAATGCTTTTGGTTTTGTTTACCATCTGCATTTTTACCTTTTTAAAAAAGATAATGGGTGAAAAGATTATTGATGTATTGTTGCTGGTGTTCTCTTGAGACCTCTTTTCTACCGTTTGAAAAAAAAAACCTCTCCCCTCCTTCTTTCTTCTCTGCCAGTTCTAGTCATTATTGGTTGGTGCAGAGAGAAAGAGCCTGAGGCCCTGCTTTGTGGGATTCCTCAGGACTTTACTCTCTCGTTATTAGCATCTATATGAAGCTCCTGGGGAAAGGAATCCTTCAACACAGGGCACGGAATCATCTGTATGATGTACAATATACCTCTCTGCCCGGGGCTAACCATGTAAAACTATCAAGATTGTTCCAGGATCCAGTAGCTGTGGGAATCTGGATAGGGAATAATAGGTTTCAGTGTAATCGTAGTAAGACTTCAATCTTACTTTTGAGACTTCTACAATCCAGTGATTTTCCATCTTTATCTCTAAATGGGGTAAGAATCCCCACACAGAGTTGGTGTATAATTAGGGGATCCTTCTGGATTCACACCTCCTGCTCAAACTATAGTATCTGGTGTGCCTGTTCCTGGGCCAGAAGATCCTACTTATGTAAATCAGGCCTTAATCACCTCCCAGCTGGAATACTATAATGTGTTCTACAGGGGTGGGTTCTAAATTTTTTTACTACCAGTTCTGTGGGCGTGGCTTATTTTGTGGGTGTGGCTTGATGGTTATGTGACAATTATTTAGGATTTAGCAGAGGTACTGGTCTACCAGGCATTTAACTGCTTGCAGAGCTGTACCGATCTACCCATTTATTTTTGCACGCACTGATCTACTCATGTACTTTTGCAGGCACTGATCTACTCATTTGTTTTCTTTTAACACTGATCAGCTGTAGGGCGGCCTTTTGAAGCCCCGCGGCAAGAGTTTAAACAGTTTTTTTTTCTCTAACCATTAGCTGGAACTCAGGAGGCAGCAATAGATTGGGGGTGGGGCCAAATAAAAGGTAAGAATAACGCAGGGGGTGGGTGGGGGGGTGGGGGGGCAGAACCAGTTCAGTGACGTCATATCGTTACCGCTACAGGCTCGGCGGAACCGGAAGGAACCCTCCACTGGTGTTCTACATGGGGCTACCTTTGAAGAGCATTTGGAAGGTACAGCTGCCCCAGAATTCAGTTAACAAGATCAGGTTTGGGTGCCTTGTCTGGGGATAAGGGTATTTTTGGGCAGTTCAAACAGTGACATATGTGCTCTGTAAATTGTACTACCTTCTAGTGGTTTCCTAGTCCAAAGCAAGGAACTGGTTTTCAGGTATATACAAATCAAACATATTATAAGGAGATCAGGATACTTGAGGAATGGTTGGTCTCTGGTCATTTCTGTTCATGCCATCAGAACTGGCAGGGTTGGCATGCTTCAGGTTCTGTGCCATGGCCCTGGTCCTATGGAAGAGCAACCCTCACAAAGAATAGAGTAGCTCTGGCCTTTTGGCCTTCGTAAGATATTAAAGATTTGGATATTTTCTCTGGCACTGGGCTCAGGAGGTTACACCAGTACTGTTGGTGGATTTGTTGTATGGTCAGTAGTGATTATAATTCCTATTGTTGTTTCTGATTTTTAAGTCACCAAGCTTAAAAAAATAATATTTTTGTAATACATACAGAACTCAATTGGAGTTCCACTGATTTCAGATGGATAGCAGATGGGTAGTAACTATGCCAAATTGCTTCTTTGGGGAGAAAAAGAGCTAATGATTGTTCAAGTCCAAAGAGACAAAATGGTTATATTTGTTACATTTTATGTATTTATTTATGGAATCTCATATAATGGAATCTCATATAATGTCACTAGGTGACTCACAACATTCAATAGAAACAAAGATAAAAACAAAACCAACTTTCTCCCAGGCATCAGATCATTATTATTTAGTGATAATTGAAATGTTTCAGTATGAATTAATTCTGTCTGGCTATATAGATAGCCCTTGCTGTCTGACTGCCTCATATAGCAGCCATTCAAAGTTACAGTGGAGCTGAAAAAATAACATTATGACCAGCCCATATTTACAACCTTTCTAGCAACCTTCAGTTGTATATCTGTCATTATAATATGTATGCATTATTCTATGCCTGACCTGTGGCTTTTCTCCCCCTCCCACCTTGCAGAGCAGAGTGATTGGAGAAGAGATTACAAGAGAGTTAGCAGGCACATAATGGAGAACCTACAGTATTGAGCTGTTAGTGTAGTGCACATGCAATTGCCAGTGCCAGTCCAATGCTTTTAATGTGTATTTCCATTGTGTGCTTGCTTATTCTCTTGTAAACATTTCCTCTCTAGTGAATGTATTACAATCATTAATGCTGTTCTTGTTAATTATAGCAGCACTGGATGAGCATTCCAAAGGGCAGGAATAGTTAGGAGGCAAAGAAAAGCTGAAGATGTGGAAATGAATCAGTCTTGTTGCTTTTCAGCTGGAAAGCACAGTTGCAGTCATGTGATTTTCCACTTACCAATTCCTTTGCTTAGCGACAGAATTACAGGTCCCAAATGTAATAGTTAGATGAGGACTTCTTTTATCATGTGTAGTAATTTAATAGAATGTAATATTTATGAAGAATCTAGGAACTGGCTCCAGAGGAAAATAGGAAAGTAGTAATAATTTTTCCATTTCTCATATAACCCTCAGGAAACAAAATGGTATATATGAATAGAACATGAAAACATGCCTTTCTTACAATGTACACATATTATATTTTCATTTCCATTTTTTCCAGATATACTAAATTTCTGGGTTTCTGAGTGATAATCCATTCAATGCTTTTAATTAGCACAGCATTTCTAACAAATGTTTAATGTTAATGTTAATTAATGTCAATGCTAGCAGAACAAAATTGTGTGGCTATTTTGAAACTATATGGATAGGGCTATGCAGATTTTGGTTACTGTGACATTTAGGCCAAACTTTCCCATTCTCATTGATCCAATTGAATAAGGTTTTTTATCCTAAGATATGGAATGCTTGATTCACATTAGCTCATAAAAGCTTATAATATTTTTTAAAGGCCATTTTAAAATTTTCATTTGCACACCATTTTAAACATTTTTTTTGCAACATGCTGCTTCTATTTCATTATAAAATTTAACATACTTGAGGAAAAATTAGATATGAAGATTCTTCTGATTTATTTAATCAAATGTATGAAATAGCCCAATTTAACTGACTCTGCGTGGCTTCAAAGAAAAACCAGTTAAAAAGATGACTAAACAAAAACAAAAAAACCAAAAAACAGAAGACTTCTTTGTGTAAAACCTAACAAAAACAATATCTCAGGCCTAGATGTTCAAAGCTAAACTTCAAGGATGGCAGATGTAGAAACTTAAGGAGATAAGCTATTATATAGACACAATTCAGGGGTGGGTTCTACTTACCTTTACTACTGGTTCGCAATGGGATTGTGCATGCGAGTGAGTGAAGCAAGTGTGCGTGCCTTGCTTCTGCGCATGCGCAGATAACCGATGATGACATCCAGGGTGGTGGGCGGGGCCTCCCGCTGGTTTTACTACCGGTTCTTGCAAACCGGTCCGAACCGGGGGCAACCCACCACTGACACAATTTGAAAGTATTAAAATTTTGAGTCCATAGTTTTCAGGACGTCTACTCTAATATTATGTGTAATGCGAAATATTCCTCTTTAGAAACAGATAATTATTTTACTTCAATATATATATATATATATATATATATATATATATATATATATATATATATATATATATGTATGTGTGTGTGTGTGTGTGTGTGTGTGTGTGTGTGTGTGTGTGTGTGTGTGTGTGTGTGTGTGGAGTTCTGTGAGATTTTAAGAACAATTGAATTCATTCATCTTCTTCCTTCTCTTTTGCTTTTTATCTTTCACTTAATTATCCTAAAAGTTTTTCCAAGTCAGTCAAAATCATGATTGGGGTTTTTTTTAATTTTCAATTTTTTTGTTCCTTTTAGCAATGTCTTTTTCTAAGGCACTAGCAGTCCTTCTAGGTTTTTCTCTACACAGAGAATGTTATGGATTGATTCTATTTAAATCCAAAAGGACAGTTTGAAAGAGTAGAATTCAGATAGGGAACAGTTTTCATGAAGTTTTCATTAGATGTTATCTGGTTCTCTGAAAACTTCTTAACTCCTTATTTATTGGAGGTTACAATTTTTTAACAACTACCCATAACTTCTAATTTCTGGCTGTATGTTATTAATTTTTTTTAAATGTTTCAGAACATTTTAAATTGTAGACCAAAGCATCTGGAAGGCACCAGGCTAGGGGAAGCTAGTTAATTATGCTTTTGAAAAATCTCCTGGTTGCAGGTTGTTATAAAAACAGATGATATTTAATAATGGCCAACAGAGGTTGCTCAGACATCAGCAGATTTGACTCCCACAAGATTTATGATATGGGTGGCAAAATAATAAATATATGGCATTCTGCCAATTTTTTAAATTCTTGATCTTATGAAACAGTAGTTTTTCTATCAAAATTGACTTTCAAAAGCCTAACTTCACATTTCTGTAAAATAAAATTAATGCTAAGGCCAGTGACATAATTAGGACAACAATTGTTTATGTGAAAAGGAAAGTCTTTAGTAAAGTATTGACTAGATTCCTTACTCTAGGGCTCTGTTGCCTAGCACTGCAGTCAGTTAACTCAAATATTCTGCTAGCCATAATAAGAAACCAATAGGAAAAGGGAGGATAGGCTATTTTCCCAAGAGTTTTGGAAACACAACAGTGCAGAGAATGGAATTAAGCAAAGCACAAATTGTACCATTTAAGTCCATATTTGAACACAGGGCTACTTCTAAGAATAACTTCTACATGAGAAAACATACTGACTTTGATAATATAAGCAGTCCCCAGGTTACGAACATGATTCATTCTTAAGTCTATCTTTAAGTCAAATTTGTATGTAAGTCAGTACAAGTTATTTAGTCATCAGTTAGTAAATGTTTGTCTTAGTACATAAGTATTTATTTTTCCTTTCTATACATATAAATCACTTAAGAAATACTTCTAAATATGCTACATTTTAAACATGATTATACAGTACATAATAAAAATAATATCGTAATAAGAAAAGAAACAGTTCTTAAAACATGAATGAAGGCAAATATATGTATCCCAGGATAATGTTACAAGATCCAATCTGGGTCGGTCACAGGGACCAGAGGTTTAATCTTCCGAGCTTTTGGACTCGTGCTGGATCCCATCCTTAGGGAACTTCTCTCTATCAGAATATGTGTTTTGAGCAATTCTCGCCCTATTCTTGGATGTTGTATTTATATGGTGCCTTCCTATTGGTTGATTGGTGTGTTGATGACTAGCAATTGGCTGTTGCTTTCTTATGCTGCCAAGTTCTTAAAACAGTTTATATAGAAAGAAAAAAAAGAAATCATGATTAAAAGTTAACAATAGATGGGCTTGGTGTTGAAGAAGATGAACCTTGTACTAGAAATTATGCTTCAGAGGCATGGTAAATTATAAGAGAAAAACAGCAACATGATCTGACTAAATGGCAATGTGATCTTACTAAAAATGGCGAACAATATTCTTCCTTGAGCCAATGAACCATTGAAGCTGCACAGTTTTCATGAACTGCTGAAACCAGGCTGCATATTAAAAATGCACATGCTACTTTTTGAGACTTATGGTATTTGTCAGCTCAAGCAAAGAGAAGGCTGTTTGCCATTTTTAGTAATAGACAGTCTGTTTGTAAATATGAGTTGTGTGTAAGTCAGATGTTTTTAACCTGGGAACTACATATGTAACTTAGACAGATACAGTCTCCCTCTCTCCCTCCCCCCCTCTCTCTTTCTCTCTCTCTCTCTCTCTCACACACACACGGGGAGAGAGCGAGAGCGCTTTATAAATCCGCAAACCCTTATGTGCATGGAAAACATGCAAAGTGTGGTGCTTTTAAATATTTATGAAGCAACTATTTTAACAGAAAGTCAAATCATATAACAATATACCAGTTTAGGCTTAAATAATGAACACATATGATAACAATTCCTTCTGTTAATTTATGATTCTTGGCAATCCCTTGGATAGTTGGTCAGTATATTTAAATTCTTCCCACATTGAAAGAAAAAAAATCCATTTACTATTTTAGCAGGAATGATTGTCTATTATGTACATTTGGAAACCATTACTTTGAATGGTTAAGAATGACTACAGTTACACTCATGCCAGGAAGAGACAGAGATAAATATAATAAAAAGCCTTAGTTAAATTAATTTCATTGTTTGGAAAATGGATAGGAAAGTAATCATCTACAGTTCTACATGATAAAGCAAAACAATATAGAATGGCTATTTAAAAGCCTCAATACAATCTTTTCAGGATCAGAATACATGTATCAAATGAATGATGTAGAGAATAATAAAACACTTGGGATAACAGAGAACCTAATAAAATAGCATAGAACAAACATTTTAAATGCTCCTTTAGTATTCTTCCAGCTACATTTGAAATCTTATTTCAAGTTAACTTTTAGAAGACCATAATTCTGGATGTGCATTGAGGGAAAATGTTATTTGCTAATGTAAAAATAGATTTTTCCCTGAAAGATGGTTGGAAAGTATATACTCATCAATGATATTTTATTAATCTGTCATGATTTAATGTGTCATTTCCAACTTTTCAAGTTGCATTTCTGATAATAGGCTTCCTAAATGTATAACTTCAGTTCCACTAACTTGAAATGCAAACCAAGTGATTCAGATATTGGTTGTATGAGCACCACAGGATAACCATGTGATTAATGTGCATAGAAAGAAAAGGATTCAAGCTATTAATGGCCCATTGCTACCCATGCTACTACTTTGATCCCTAGGAAATATATTTTTAATGAGTCATTACATTTTGAGGCTAAGGAAGAAAATTGTTTCAATGAAGTCAGTGAAATGCATTGTTATCAATTTAACTGACAAGTGTCTTGATAATAAATTTATTATCTCCCCTTTTTCTATGTAGTAGAAATTAAATCCCAGAATTTTTCTTTGATGAAAATGAATGAACTGAGCCATGTTTCAGTTATCAATTAGGAAGAATTAAAAGTTTGGGAATAAGGGAACAACAGAGTGTAAAGTAGTAATTTGAACCTGGTTGTTAAGATATTAATTGGTGATAAGAATGAATACTCATGAAGCCTTAGCACAGCTACTTAGTAGATGGTCTAATGCAGAAAATAGTAACCATGACAACCACTCTGTTGAGAGCTAGATGTATGTTCTAACACAGCAATGTCCTAATGAAACGTGTGTATCAAAATGTCAAGACAGTTTCAAAAAATTAACTCTGCTGTGAGAGTTCAAGGCAGGTAAGAAATAACTGAAATATCTTTTCTTTGTAAGCATAGAACTTGTCAAACGTAAACTAATGTGAAATGCTTCATAATGGCTCAAAAACCATAAAGATCATTTTAGTATCCATATTGTAAGTAGTAGATGACAACTTATGAGTAGCATAATATGTAATTATGAACTTCCATTGTGCATTATTCTTTCCACAAACGTTCTTTCGAAACACACTCTAATATAATGAAGTGGGATAGATGATGTTGAGTGAATTAAAGCCACAGGATCATTAAACTACAACCAAAAAGAGATCTTCACTACAATTATTCAATGGTAGTAGCCTTAATAGGATCTAAGCTTGAATTAATGATAAGCCTAAGAATAGCAGCTATTCACCCTCCTTTTTACAATACAGTATCATGACAATATATACTTTGTGTTCACTCAGTGTCTTATAAGTTTTATGAGCAGTCTGATCTTTTTAATGTGATCATTCCTCTGTAACTAACATACATACATACATACATATATTTCCTTAAAATTAATTAAAATTCATAATTCATAACATTCCAAGAGTAGTAAAATTAAATAAGTACCAATGATGCCACGTACTTGACACCCTAATAACTATAACTCTCTTATAACCAGTAGATATTGCATGACACTTCCAATCAATGCAGAAACATTTCTGTACAGAATGAGGCTTTATTAATACTGCATGGATACTTCAGACACCTCAAAAATATATAATTATTTTTGTATCAAAATACCAATACCACTAAGTATATTCCTTTATTACCAAAATCATGGTATGCAGAGGATGACAATAAATAAAATTATGCTAGCCCTGTGTTAGAATAATTTCTTTAAAAATTATGGTTTATTCATTACATTTAACTAAAATTATGCTTCTGTGTAAAAGTTGTATAAAAAAAACATTGTTCTTCAATTTTCAAAAATTTCTATGAGAATTTTTGTAGTTACAGTGCTGCCACACATTTGGAAGACAAGAAGTTGAGGATATTTTCTTGAAATCATATATACAGGTTTGAGCATAGAATCTAGAATGCCCACTGATTCATTTCACCTTCCTTTAAACTTGTTTGAATCATTCAATATTGGTCCATTGGCCTCCATAGATTGATATCGCCTTCTGAATTGAAAATCTTTTAGAAGATTGCCTTTATTTTTCATGCCTTTACAGATGTTATTGTAATTCTATTTCTTGTCTCTTCTAAAAATTCTCTGAAATTGTTAAGGTCCTTCCTAAGATCTTTGCCTTTCTGGGCTTTGGATTCTCTTATCTTCTTAGCGATTTTCACAATTTGTTCCAACGTCCAGTTTGCTTTTTTCTTCTTTCTTTTTTTAGAATTTGTCAATGGGCAGTTCATAGTGTGTTCAAGAGTCAGCCCCTGGCCATCTCTTTGCTGTTATAATTGAGCTCTTCTACCTTCTTCTACCAATAATGTAGTCAAATTGATTTATGTTACTCTATCTGGCAATGTCCATGTATAAGCATCATTTTGGCTATTGGCAATGAAGAAATCATTGGATTGGCAGAAATTTATAACCTTTAAGCAGGTTATTGACCTGCTTAATTTTCTAAGCCATAGAATTCAACTGCATTTTCTTCCTTAATATATTCAATTTTGGCAATTCAGTCTCCAAACCACAAACAGCATATCTTGCTTATAGGTAATGTCCACAATTGGGATAATTGGACCAGAATTTCCATTTCTAAGCAAGGCAGTTGTTAAAGAGTCATGACCTTTTTTGTCACAGTTGTTAAGTGAATCACTGTGCAGTTGTTAAGTCATTAAGCAAATCCATCTTCCCTCATTGACTTGTTGAAAGCTGGCTGAAAAGGTTGCAAGTGGCAATCACATAACTCTTGGACACTGCAACTGTCCTATAAAACTGCTTGCCAAGCACCCAAATTTTGATCATATTACTGAATTATTTATGACTGTGTGACTGTATTGATTTACTTGATAATGTACAGAGGTTCCACCCAGTATGAAATAAACTTCAGGATCTTCCTATACTATCACTGCCAAGTATAGATGCCTGCTTGCTTTAGCTGGGCAACTGGTATGACCTTTATGCCTTGGTTTTATACTTTTGGTATCCCCTCTCTTCCCCACTCCCTTGGCATTCTGCACTCATCCTCCCAGGAATATAACATCCTGCTATGAAGAGACAGTACAGCAGAACTTGGGATAGGGAGGGGGACATGGCCATTTATATAGATTTATGTAACATGCTTTTGAGATTAACATTTGTTATTTATTAATTAAATTTGTTTCCTGCCCATCAAGTCACAAAGGCGATTCTCCCAGTAGGCTGCGGAGTGGGTCAGGAGTGGGATGATACAGTCAGTCTGACCAATTACTGAATCGAATTGCTTGGGCCACGCCTCCTCAGGCCTCCATTGCTTCCAGTTTATTCGACTCAGTAGTTCTGACCAGACATAAATACTCTGAGTCCCACTCCTGACTATTTAGGTGGGGGGAAAAAAAAATCTCTTCAGCTTTGGAATTGTGCTGAGTGTGCTGGCCAGCCCAGTCTGCCTGGGAACGCCGCCGCCGCACTGCCGCTGCTGTTGCTGCTGCGCTACTGCAATCATCAGCTGAGAGGCGGAGAAGAGGACTTTGAGCGGCTTTTCCTTACTGGGTGAGCGATCGCTTCAGGAGCTCAGGGCAGGAGACCTCCTCTTTGCTCCCTAATTATTGAAGAGCTGTGCGGGTGGGCTACTTCAGCTTCGGCTGGAAACGCCATCGCCGAGTTCCAGACGCCGCCGGCACCACTGGCGCTGCCTTTACCACCAGCCCGGAGTTCTGAAGTGGTGAGTTTGAAGACGCTGTTTGCGCTCGGCTAGCGATCTCTCGCTAGCCGATTTGCTGCTGAGCCACTGAGTGCCTGTTCAGGCTTTCCCACCTCCCAGCGACAGGAATTATTGCGAAAATTTACACAGGCCAGGAATTCTCCCTTAGCATCTGTACAGCCACTTTCCCTGGGGGAGGAAGTGTGTTCAGCGAATGTAACTCAGAGAATTGTTTGGCCTCCACCATTGCCTCGTGTTGTAACTGTTAGTTACGGTGGCCATTTTGTTTCATCATCATTATTATTTCTTGGTGGCCATTTTGTTTCATCATTATTATTATTTCTCAGCGGCCATTTTGAAATTCAAAAATTTAATGTATTTTCAGTTGCTGCTGTTTCATTTGAGGCAAGATTCTTGGGCTCTGCACAGATTACCGAAGTTGCCCCTCATTGTCAAGTTTCATTCCTTCTGAGACTGGCACCTGATTGTTAATAACATATATATATATATATATGTCTTTTTCTTTTTCGTAGGCTTTTATGTGCATATTCTTTCTAGCCAGGTTTTACCTACGTAAACTAAGTTGTTCTCCCAGAGAGCAACACAGAGTTGCAGTTTGTCAGCAGAAAAAAGGCCCAGAAACTTGTGAATGAGATTTCACAGAACCAGGGCTGTAGAACAACTTAGTTTACGTAGGTAAAACCTGGCTAGAAAGAATATGCATATATGTATATGTATATGTATATGTATATGTGTATGTGTATGTGTATGTGTATGTGTATGTGTATATATATATGTAGGTCTTTGGTTATTCGGGTCTTCTCCCACGTAAAATTGGAAGTGTCTTGGCGACGTTTCGACGAAGTCTCATTCGTCATCTTCAGGCTGGTGTTCTCGGCTTCATGCTTCCAGGAGCAATGTGAGATCGCAGCTGTCTCTTCCTTTTAACTGCTAGTGGGGGTGTGAGCTGATTGGGTGGGAAATTGGCTGTGTTCTGATTGGGTGGAGGTGTGTTCTGATTGGTTAGGGGCTTGGCTGTGCTCTGATTGGATGGGGGGTTGGTTGTGCTCTGATTGGCTGGGGGTGTGTTCTGTTTGGGTGGGGGCTTGGTTGTGCTCAGCTTAGTCTGAGTTGCAGGGGGATTTGAGCTGGTGAGCTGTGTTGTTGTTGTTTGGCTTCGTGTTTGTGGCCGTGCGAGCTCTTCATGGTGGGTGTCAGTCTGCTTCATGTATGGATTGGAGGGGTTTAAAGTGGCTAATGATGCAGCTGCGGTCTGGCTTCTGGTCCTTGGTCGTGGCTCATTATCAGTGTGGGTTTGAGTCTGCTTTCTGCGTGGATGTGTGGTGGTGACATCCTGTGTGGGTCTGGTGTCATTCGTCGTGTTAGGGACTTGTTTGTCAATAAGGGCGGGTTTCCAAATGGCTGGTAGGCGGGAGGTATCGTCTTGTTTGTTCATGCTGTGTGGGCGTTTTTCTATCTCGATGGCTTCTCTGATTATTCTGTTGTTAAAGTGTTCAGTTTTGGCGATAGTTCTGGTCTTTTTAAAGTCAATATCATGTCCTGTGGCTTTAAGGTGTTGGACCAGGGAAGAAGTTGGTTCCTCTTTTCTGACTGAGTTCTTGTGTTCTTCTATGCATGCACTTATTCGTCTGTTGGTTTGTCCGATGTATGTGGTGGGGCAGGCGGTGCATGGGATTTCTTATACTCCTTGATTTTCTAACTCAATTTTGTCTTTGGGGTTCCTTAGGATGGTGGATATTTTTCGGTTTGTGCAGAATGCTGTCTTGATGTTATGTTTGTGGAGGATTTTGCTTATTCTGCCTGTGGTGCCTTTTATGTATGGGAGGAGGGCTTTGCCGTTTTCTTGTTCTCTGTCTTGGATTTTAGTGGGGGTTTCTTTTTGGATTAGGTTGGTGATCTTATTTCTTTGGAATCCATTGGATGTTAGTACGTTAGTGAGAGTGTGTAGTTTGGTTTTTAGGTGTTGTTCGTCAGCTAAGCGTTTTGTTCTGGAAATGAGTGTCTTGGCTACAGAGTTGATCTGGGCAGGGTGGTGGTGTGAGAGTGCGTGCAGATAGCGGTTTGTGTGTGTTTTCTTCTGGTAGATAGTGTGTCCTAGGGAGCCATTGGATTTTCTGTAGACTAAGACATCCAGAAAGGGAAGTTGGTTATTCGCTTCTGTTTCCATGGTGAACTGTATTTTGGGGTGTAGGCTGTTGAGGTGTGTGAGGAAGTTGTCCAGTTTTTCTTTCCCATGTGGCCAGATTATGAAGGTGTCGTCCACATATCTGAGCCAGAGTTTGGGTTTGTGATCAGATTTTTCTAGAGCTTGGGTTTCGAAGTATTCCATATAGAGGTTGGCAATGACAGGTGAGAGGGGTGATCCCATGGGTGCTCCTTCTGTTTGTTTGTATTTCTGTCCATTATAGATGAAGTATGTGTTGGATAGGCAGTGGTTGGTCAGATCTAAGATGTGCTTGGGGGGGGGGGTTATATTTGTTTTGGATAACTGTCAAGGCTTCTTTGATTGGTATTTGGGTGAAGAGGGATATGACATTGAAGCTCACGAGTAGGTCACTGGGCTGTAAATTTTGTTGCTTTATGATGTCTATGAACTGGAATGAGTTTTTTACGGATGAGGTGATGGATTCTGCATAAGGCTGTAATTGTTTGGCGAGAAATTTGGCTAGGTTTTGTAGAGGTGAGCCTATGGAGCTGACTATGGGTCTAAGTGGGGTTCCTTCTTTGTGTATCTTGGGGAGACCATAAAACTTAGGGCATCTGGATGATTTCTCTCTGGGAATGATTCTTTGCTGAATCTCTTCGCTGATGGGGGAGGCTTTTATTTTGGATCTGGTTGTTTTTTCCAGGTAGGTGGTGGGGTCTGTGTTTAGGGGTTTGTATATGGAGTCTTGGAGTAGGTTGGTTAATTTGGTTTGGTAGTCAGATGTGTTCATAACCACCGTGGCATTGCCCTTGTCTGCTGGTAGGATTATTATGCTGGTGTCTTCTTTCAGGTTAAGTAGTGCTGTCTGTTCCTCTTTGGGTAAGTTACTTTTGGGTGGCTTACTGGTGCAGAGGATGTTGGTGATTTCGAGTCTGATTCTGTTTGCGTCATCGGGGTTGATTTTGGTCAGGCTGGTTTCAACTCCGCATATAATGGTTTCAGTGGGGATGCTTTTGGGAGCGACTGCAAAGTTGAATCCTTTGGAAAGGACATTGGTTTCGGCTTTGGTGAGGATCCTATCTGAGATGTTATGCACTGTTTGTTTCATGTGTGGCTGTGAGGGTGGAGGGGATTGTTTCTGGCGTTCTTGTAGTCTTCGGAGTTTGTTGGTGTGTGTGTCTGTCTTGAGGGTGGTCTGTGTTTTGGCTCTCCAGATGGCAAGTTGTTTGGATTTGTCCCAAAGTGCGGGGTGAATCTTGTTGCTGAGTTTGAGGTGAAGTGTGAGGAGATCCTTGTTGATTCGGTCTAGGAGGAATCTTTTTCTGATTAGAGCTAGTTCTGTTCTTTTCAGAATGCGTTTGATGGCTGCAGAGTTGGAGTGGAATTTCAGTTGGAAGCCTGTGGGGATTAAATTTTGATCTCGGCAGTTGCGTAGGAATGCAAGGTCACATAAAATGGAAGCTCTTTGGACTTCGAGTTTTTCATAGGTCCTGGTCAGATGGTGGATTTCCTCCCCGTAGAGGTGCGATATTTGTTTTCTCAGGTTTTCGCGGGTGTTTGTATGTAGGTCTTTGGTTATTCGGGTCTTCTCCCACGTAAAATTGGAAGTGTCTTGGCGACGTTTCGACGAAGTCTCATTCGTCATCTTCAGGCTGGTGTTCTCGGCTTCGTGACCTTTACAGGGAGGAGTCATAAAATATGGGTGTGGCTGGCCGATGAAGTCCAAAAAGACAGAAATAGTGCTATCCCAGTCTCCCATAAGTCTCAGAACAAACAACACAAAATGTCTGACAAGCCTGAAAGTGATGATTTGAGATATCATCCCACTATGGCCATTTAACAACTTGATCTACATAGGAAAAAAACCCTGACTACAAAAATATTATACATTTGAACCTATGAATTAAAAGAATAAATATTTGACCTTTACAGGGAGGAGTCATAAAATGTGGGTGTGGCTGGCCGATGAAGTCCAAAAAGACAGAAATAGTGCTATCCCAGTCTCCCATAAGTCTCAGAACAAACAACACAAAATGTCTGACAAGCCTGAAAGTGATGATTTGAGATATCATCCCACTATGGCCATTTAACAACTTGATCTACATAGGAAAAAACCCTGACTACAAAAATATTATATATATATATATATATATATATATATATAATCTATCTATCTATCTATCTATCTATCTATCTATCTATCTATCTATCTATCTATCTATCTATCTATCTATCTATCTATACACACACACACACACACACACACACACACACACATATATATATATTTGTCATTTACAGGCTGCTCTCAATTCTACAGTCTATACTCATCATGGCTGACATACCTTCTGAAAAGGCTGAGACGGCCCGCAAGGCCACTTCCAAATCGACTTCGGGTAAGAAAGCCCACCACAAAGCTCATTTGCATGAGCACACTGAAAAGACTAGATCACATCAAACCAAGGCCCCTATCACCGATTGTCCTGCGACCTTAGAACAGGGATCGGATGATAACCCAGATTTAGTTAGAGCGTTATCTCCGGAGAGACCACAGTCTATATCCCCTGAGTCATCACCTGAAAAGCAAAAAGGGGACCCCTTTGACTGTTCTATTGAATCTCAGGAACCTCCTTGTACAACCTCTTCTGTGCTCAAGGACTTGCCTGAGACTATTCAAGACTTAATCTCTAAGGCTATTTCCCATGGTATTGCTGAGGGCATTAGAGAGCATCGCTCTGCCTCATTAGTATCTGAAAGTCTACACTCAAGGCGTTCTAGAGCAGTGATGGCTAACCTTTTTGCCATCGCGTGCCAGGAGAGGGGGGCGGGGGAGGGTCGCGCATGCCCGTGCCCGCGCGCATGTGTGTGCAACCCCCTCCCTCCTCCCCCCCGCTTCTGGCACATGATGGCCTGGTAGGCCCATTTTTCTTTCTTACCTGGTTTCAGATCCTCTCTGTGTATCTGGGAACGGCGAAAACAGCCTTTCCCACTCCCTTGGAGGCTGAAAAAGCCCATTTCCCAACTCCCGGTGAGACAGGAAGTGACATTTTTTGCTGTCCCCAGCCTCCAGAACCTCTCTAGGAGTCTCTAGGAGCCTCTCTAGGAGTCTCTGGAGGCTGGGACAGGAAAAAACGTCATTTCCTGTCCCACCGGGAGTGGGGAAATGGGCCCTTTGAGCCTCCATAGGGCCTCCAAGGAAATGGGAAAGGCTGTTTTCGCCGTTCCCAGATACATAGAGAGGATCTGGAGCCAGGTAAGAAAAAGAAACGGGCCTTCCCCACCCCCCCAGGCCCTCCAGAGGCAGGAAACAGCCTGTTTCCCTACTTCTGGTGGGCCCAGAAGGCCCGAAAATCAGCTGGCCGGCGCACGCATGCACCCCAGAGCTGAGTTGGCGTGCCCACTAATATGGCTCCGCGTGCCACCTGTGGCACGCGTGCCATAGGTTCGCCATCACGGTTCTAGAGTATCTCCTTCTGCCAGCTTAACTGGTTCCCCAGAGCGGTCGCCAATAAGATCAAGAGGAGGTTCTGATCTGGACTTCGAGGAAGAACCTCAAAGGGAAGCTGACCTTTCTGATGACGAAACAGATTTGCCTGATGTCCCAGCCTTCACGGGCCTGTTCCCTCAGGGACTTTTCAAATCCTTACTCCACAAGGCCAAAGTAACTTCAGGCCTTTTGGACTCTAATTCTATTCCAACTACGACTTCTACAATCGGTCAAGGCATATTTTCTGAACCCATTACTGAACAACTTTTTTGTACCAGCCCCTAAACTGTTCATGGATGTGGTGCGAAAACAATGGGCCAATCCGGCTTCCCTTCCCACTCCTAGTGGGGCTGACCGCCACAACTATAATATGGACCCTTCCCTGGCAAACCTCTTGCAGGTTCCCACAGTGGATGGTCCGGTGGCATCTCTCGCTTCCCCATCACCTTACATTTCTGGGGATACCTCTGAGGGACTTAAACCTGAGGACCATAAATTTGATTCAGCCTTCAAGAAGACCCACCAAGCTTCGGCTTGGGTAATACAGGCCGCTACTGCGGCCTCCTTTTTCTCTAGGCCCTCCCTATTGTGGCTTCAGCAGCTCCAGTCTTGACTGCCAGCCCAGGACATTAGGGTTCACCAAGATCTGAACAAAATAATAGCAGCCACCCAATTTGCCTCTGACGCCACACTTAATGTGGCCAAGTACGCCTCTCGAGCTATGGCTTCCTCCATCACCTCACAGCGTTTGTTGTGGCTGAGACAATGGCCAGCTGATCTCAAAGCAAAATGGCGCTTGGCATCCACCCCGTACTCGGGGCCTAATTGTTTGGAGAGTCTCTTGAGCCCCTTTTAGTCGAGGACAGGGACAAGAAAAAGATACTGCCGTCAATCACAAGACGAGCTGACCGCAGGGCCACCCCATATTACCGCAGGCCTCAGGCTAGATATTATTCTCAGGACACTTCTAGTCAGCATCCATATGCTCAGGGCTCCTTTCGTCCCCAAGATAGAGGGTCATTTCAAGACAGACCTAAATCTTTCAGGCCCCCAAAACAATCTTCGCGTGGAACGGGCAATTGCCAGTTCCGCCGACAAAAATGACGGTCCCCTCATGGCCCCCATTGGAGGCCGGCTGAGTCTCTTTCTGGACCGGTGGGCCCGCAGCACCACCGATCAATGGGTGCTGCATAATATAGAATTTGGTCTCTCCCTGGAGTTTCGCTCCAGCCCCCCAAGCCACTTTGTGTCATGCCCTGTCTCCACTTGTCTTCGCAAGCGTCGTCTAATGGAACTTGCAATTCAACATCTTTTAGAAATCAGAGCTGTGGAGGAGGTTCCTCCAGACCAGTGGAGACAGGGATTTTACTCGATCCTATTTGTGGTTCCAAAATGCTCGGGGGGCTGGAGAGCGATTCTAAATCTAAAATCTCTAAACACCCATCTTGTATATCGAAGATTCAAAATGAGCACCTTGAAAACCATTCTGGAAGGAGTCCGGCCAGGAGACTTTCTCGCCTCCATAGACCTGTCCGAGGCATACCTGCATATCCCAATCCTCCCGGCTCATCGCCGGTATCTCAGATTCAGCTACGCGGGACGCCATCTGCAATACTGTGCACTTCCCTTTGGACTGGCATCGGCCCCACGCAGCTTCACCAAGATTTTGGAGGCTCTCGTAGCATATCTAAGGTCGGTCCCAGTGAAGCTTCAAGCCTACCTGGACGATATTTTGGTACAGGCGTCATCCCTCCAGAGAGCCCAGACCAACTTACAGCTAACTTTACAAGTATTACAGGTGCACGGGTTCCTGGTCAATGTGCCCAAGAGCCAGTTAGCATCCCAGACACGCTTAACCCATTTAGGGGCCATCATAGATTCTCAAGCAGGACAGGTCTTCCTCTCTCGAGAGGAGGGACAACCTCAGGCTCCTCATACGTCAGCTTCTCAGGGCACCCACGGTGTCCAAACTCGAACTGTCCCACCTACTGGGGAAGTTGGCATCATGTATAAACATTGTTCCATGGGCTCGATTACATGCACGCAACCTCCAATGGCTATTACTTCAAAGGAACAAGACCGCAGCTTCCTGGTCCAAGATCAGGGTTCACCTGTCGGTCCGCCGGTCATTGCGCTAGTGGCTGTCCCCGGCCCTGGACAAAGGCTGCATTTTCTCGGACATTCAACCTCTCACCATTACGACCGACGCCAGTCTGCTCGGATGGGGAGCACACCTCGGCTCTCAAGTGGCCCAGGGCCGCTGGTCCCCCGAGGAGGCCCAGTACAACATAAACTTACTGGAGCTCCGAGCGATACACCTGGCACTGCAGGCATTTCGACCTTCCATACAAGGTCATCATATTCTAATATTTACCGACAACGTGGCAGCGAAAGCCCACGTAAATCGTCAGGGAGGGACAAAGTCCAGATTGCTGATGAAGGAAGCTCTTCTCGTTGGCTCCTGGGCGGAGAAACATCTCATCTCTCTTCGAGCGGATCATATTGCGGGCAAGGACAATCTCCGAGCAGATTTCCTCAGCCGGACCACAATGGACGCGTCGGAATGGTGCCTTCACCCCGACCTATTTCACGACATTTGTCTCCGGTTTGGGCAGCCTCAGATAGACCTGTTCGCCTCTTCTGCGAACACGCAACTTCCCCGATACTTCACCCGTTACCCATCTCCGGGTGCGGAGAACACAGACGCCCTTCGCTGCCCGTTGCTCTATGCGTTTCCCCCTCTGCCTCTAATTCCACGGGTACTGCGCAAGATCGAGGGAGCAAAGGTCATCCTCGTCGCCCCCCATTGGCCAAGAAGGCCTTGGTTTTCCGAACTCGTGGCACTATCCGCAGCACGGCCTTAGTGGTTGCCCCAGGAGAGGGTGTCTCTCAGCCGGGGGGGGGATCAACCACCCAGAGCCCCAGTGGCTCAATCTGACCGCCTGGCTGTTGAGGTGCTCCTCCTGAGTGAAGCCCACCATTCCGCTGAAGTCATCGAAATCATGCAGGCAGACAGAAGGGAGTCCACCATCAGACTCTACAACATCACGTGGAAGGTATTTATCTCTTGGTGCTCTGCGCGCGAGATTAATCCCCTGTCAGCTTCTGTTCCGCAGGTGCTGGAGTTCCTCCATGATGGTTTCCGTAAGGGACTGGCGCACAACACTCTGAAGCATCATGTTGCTGCTCTCGCCATGGTACTGTCTCCTCGTGACGGGGTGCCGCTATCTCACCATGTTTCCATCAGACGGTTTTTACGGGGAGTTCGGAATCTCCGCCCACCTGTGATTCACAGATATCCCACCTGGAACTTGCCGCAGGTGTTGAAGGCACTTACCGAACCTCCATTTGAGCCTCTACGTACAGCAAGCCTTAGGTTCCTTACTCTGAAGGTTGCCTTCCTGGTAGCCATCACGTCGGCCCGCCGCATATCAGAACTAGCGGCCCTTTCTATCAGGCCTGATTTGTGTATCATCCACCCGGACAGAGTTGTCCTCCATTTGGACCCTGCCTTCGTACCAAAAATTAATTCCAGGTTTCACTGGGAGCAAGAAATTGTCCTTTCTAATTTCTGCCCCAACCCCTCCCATCCTCTAGAATTCAAGTGGCACACATTGGATGTCCGCAGGGCTATTAAGATTTACAAGTCGCAGACAGCTCCATCCAGACATTCTGAGGCACTTTTTCTCTCTTTCCAACCTGCCTCGTTGGGATCCAAAGCCTCCTCGGCCACTATTGGCCGTTGGATTCATGCCTATATTGCACGAGCTTATGAGTCACGTTCCCTTGTCCCTCCGAGGCGCATCACTGCACATTCCACCCGCAGTGGAGCTACCACCGCTGCTTGGGCCACGCAGACCTCCCTCGAAGGACAGTTGCCGGGCAGCTACCTGGACTACTCCTGTCCCTTTTATTAAACATTATCGTTTGGATGTGTACGTCTCTGCGGAGGCTTCCTTTGGCAGGAGGATTCTCCAACAGGTATACCTGGCACCGAGGCCTTCTAGGTCGCAGGATTCCCACCCGTAGGGCTGACGAGCTTAGGTATGTCCCATTCCTGACCATTCCGCAGCCTACTGGGAGAAGAGGCATTGGACTTACCATGAACGCTCTTTCTCCGGGGGCTGCGGAGTGGGTCAGCCCCTCCCACCTGCGACTCTTCCTTTCTGACTAACTATTGTTGGAGCATGTCTTTTAGATTTGCCTTCGTCGAACAAACTGGAAGCAATGAAGGCCTGAGGAGGCGTGGGCAAAGCAATTCAACTCAGTAATTGGTCAGACTGACTGTATCATCCCACTCCGCAGCCCCCGGAGAAAGAGCGTTCACGGTAAGTCCAACGCCTCCTCTGAGTGGCTTACAAGGTTAAAAGCAATAAAACTATACAAATATAAATGTGTGTGTTAGCAATAAAAATATAAATTATGATTTAAATTATGGTAAAAAGATGGGGAGGGAGAGAACAGGGTGTACAGGTGGGGGGAGGAGGTGGGATCTGCTATTGGTTCATCAATCACCTCTGGCATGATATCCTCCATTGGGGCCCCAAGCTGACTGACAGAACCAGGTTTTCAGGCCCTTATGGAAGGTGAGGAGGGTTGGAGCAGATCTCACCCCTGCGAGGCTAGCTGTTCAAATAAGAATATTATGCTGTTGCCCTGAGTTATTTCCTATTTCCCTCTCTTTATTTTTTCTGAGTTTTGTAATTTGAAATGGTAGAAAGATAATTTTTACATGATAGACAAAGTGGTCTTTAGGATTTGATGGATAAGTAAGAGAAAATAAACAGGGAATTAAATTAATTCAATACCACACCATGCATGTAACTTCCAAGTATCTCACTTGTCATTTTAGGTTGGGAAAAATATAGCTATCTCTATAGTAATTTGACCTATATCCTAGATGTTAAAACTTTGCTATGGGTAAAATAACATATAGCTCCCACCCCAGTTTGTGACAGTTTGGAAGCCCAATTTATACATCTGCTTCTTTGTTTCATAGCAATAAGGAGTTTTCAAATAATAGGTATGTAATATTTTGTTGCAAAAAGCTCTGCCAATTCGTATCTCCAATAACACAATGAAACTGTAATACTGTATTATTATTTCCTTCATCAGGTTTATTTACAATTACATGAAAAATAAGATTTCTTGGTTTATTTTTTTCATTTAGTCATTTTATCAAACTAATGTAAACATACGCTGTATCAAAAATTTTCTTTATATCTGTATACATCCTGTTATAAGAAAATATTTTCTTATATTTTGCAAAAAACATAACATTAAACATGGTTTGAGTTTTATCATGTTGTCTATTTTTATTAGCTGCTTGAATATAACACATTCCATTTCATTCACTGAGGAGATACAATTTCAGAAACTAATTTAATTAGTAATTTAATACACATACATTTTTAACCAAAACTGGAGATTTAGTAGACTGTATTACAGAATACTATTCTGTCCAGAGAAAACATCAGCCAAGAAAGATAACACATACTTCCATGTGTTAAAATGTTTTAATAAAATGCCAGAACTATTTTTTCTCTTTGTACTATCACAAATGCATTTGTCTTCTTATGTAGATAAAAGAAGAAATTAATACTCTAGTAACTGTTAAATTGGAATGATATACATTAATAATAGATAATAATAATAATTGTATATTTAATTAGGACCTTTCCTAGAAATTTCTCTATTTTTTCAGATATACGATGCTCAAAAAAATAAAGGGAACACAAGCAGAAGACATCCGAGATCTGAATGAATGAAATAACCTTATTAAATACTTTGTTCGTTACATACACTAGTTTTGTGTTCCCTTTAGTTGTTTGAGCAGTGTATATTTTCAGGCAAACAATTCAGGATTGGTACATTCCAAGAAATAATTACTAAAGTTAAAAGGATTTATTTTGTTTCTTTTGGAATAAACAGCAAAATGGTAACTAGAACTTTGACTTGGAAATGTTATAAATGGACCAAGCGCCCAGATGAATTTGAATTATGATTTTGGAATTAATTATAAGAATCCTTCCTGTTGGAAAATACTTTGTTTTAAATTCCTTAAAAAAACATGATAGGATGGAATTTACAAAGACTAGGAGAGATTTCCCTATAATTTCTACATCATGAAATGCAAGAAGGATAGTGGATTTTGTTGCCCTTATATCACTGGGAGAAATTCTGTGCATGTGTAGAAGTGAGACGTTTTTCAGCTTGTATGTGTATTTGTACATTTATAAATTTCTGGAGCTGCCTGTAAAAATTCATAGCTTCACCCATCAGGGATTGAGAGGTTGTTTCTCAATGATCCATCCATTCAGAACACAATGGAAATTGATAGCTGTGCATGCTCCTGTGGGCTGTGTTGTTGTTGACTGATGATCTCAGTGTTGTGTGGAGTGGAAGCATAATGGGTAACGGAGTATACCTCATAAAATATAATATTGAAAAAAATAAATAGGTGAATGTGATAGGTGGACTCCAAAAGAATGAAAGAATTGTATTTGAAGGAGTGTCTAATATATGAAGCACAATTCCTTCAAAGGCACTTTTGCACACTTAGGCTAAGTGGACTGTTGCAATTAAGTGGCTTTGCTGCAATTTCCACCAGGTGGGCATGGCCTGCCTGTGACACATTTGGCCCATGGGCTGCCAGTTTGATACCCCTGCCCTAAAACAAACAGAAGTTAGAGAGCTTGAATTCATTAATCCATTTATAGCTTATCAAGAAGGCACAGTTTTGTTCTATGAATTATTGAATGCACCTATAATATACAGAATGTTATATTTTTGTATGCATGAATTCCATACAAAAGCAAACAGCAGGACACTTGTATCTAGTGACAGAATGTTACTGTGTTGAACATCAACAGTGGTGAGAAAAAAGCATTCACTTGTCCCAGTCAAAAGAAGATACAAAATTAAAGATATTGGTATTCAAATTCTGCTGCTGAAGAAACTGCTAAGTTTCATTGAGTACATCTGCTTATTACTTATCCATCACTTGTTATATCAAAAATATGTGTGAGATTTGACACAGCCAATATAGAGAGTCTGTAGTATCAGCCCATTCACAAAATTAGGCAATATGTTGCTTATGTTTCATGTTAAATTATTGTTACTGGTGGTTTTGTTAGAACTAATGCTGAGTGTCTGGATAAAATCTTTCATGAAAGTACTTTTAGAGAACCTACTAATATGATACTACAGGGGTGTCCAACTTGCGGCCCACAGGCCAGCTGCGTCACATGCTAGCCATGCCCACTCCCAGTTTAGCGAAGGGGAAAAGTTGCAATATGTCATGTGACAACATGACGCTGCAAGTTTGACACCCCTGTGATACTATAACAAATAACCTTATTCACATCCCTGATATTATACTTGAAATATTATATAGAATTTGGATTGTAATACCTCAGAAAGTTCATTGATGTACTGGAAAATAAAGTTACTAGAGAACTAGCAACATTTTACTATGCTATATTTCCAAACTATATTAGTTTGTCTATGTTTTCCTTTGAGTAATGTGATGAAGTTTGAATTTCAAATGATAGTAGATAGACAAGGACCAAAACAATATGTAATTTCATTGATGTTTAATTAATTTTAATACATTAGTCAATAATTAAGAAGATGGACTTTAGTCATCATTCATGAAGCTTGTATTTCTCCATGCCAAAAAAAGCTTTATTACTTACCCACATTTGCTTATATAATTGGGTACAATTTCATTTTGAAAGTTCAATATTTTTTATTTTCCTGTAATTGGGCAAAGGCTTTAAACAGTGGAAATGAAACTGACAAACCAATTCTACTTGATTACCAAGTAATATAAGATATATTTATCTGCTTAATATCACTTGCATTTTATTTTTCTGAGTTTGTAAGCAGGCTCTATTTTTCTCTCTCCACTTCTTTTGCTTAGAACTAGCTCTGTGATAGCACAAAACCTTGATTACAATTTTGGAGCATTTCGTTTATTTATAATAGTTACCATTATAGCATCTTATCTACAACTGTGGTATATATTTCTTCTATACCATTGGGAAATCTTCAGAGTTGGAAGCCAAGCTTTATACTGTATATGGGTGTACAGGTTAGACAATTGAGTTAGAAGAATTGTAATTCCAAAACCAAAGCAGGATAATTCAGACAGACCTTTTGGTGCCTGGATGACATGGGTCAATTCATTTTGGCCTGGACTTCACTTCTGTGAAACCTGAGGCCTGTTCTCAGTGATGATTATTATGGCTTATTATGGTTTGTTTCATGTGGCTTTGTTTATTTTCAGTCAACAGAGTCTCACAACTAGTTCTTCCTGAGTGAAACAGGTTTGTTTGCAGTATTGCATTTTTCCTACTTTCTTACTGTAGTATGTTTAGCATTCTACTTATTATATCTGACTGATGCCACTTTTGTCTTTTGTCTCTTTTGTCATCTATACGTATCGTATAAAAGTGCTGATTCCTGGGTGCCCAGAGTCAACTTTGTGCATTCAAGCTATGGCATCTTCATTCTTCATGAACTCCCTTTCCTTTACACAAAATGCTTCAGCCTAACTACATTTTTAGAAAGAATATTAAAAATATAAGGCATATGGAAAGCTCCTGTATCAATTCCAGTACATTTTTGGCAAACTTGTTCTATTATATTAAAAAAAGAAATTCTCTTGCAGCTTGTCCATAGTTCTTGAAAAGAGTCATGACAGTCTCTGCCAATTCCATGCCTATTTCTTTGCTTATCCTGCTGCTGATATCCCATCAATTGTAACTTCCTCACTGTATACCCATCAGTCTTTAAGTACTTGCCTGACAGCCCAACTTCAAGTAACCTCCCTCGTGTCACTGCATATATCTTTGTTTGCTTGCTTACTCACACTTATTATCCAGTGATGATGCCAGCTGAAACAATTAGATGCTGTCTTTGGAGACAATTAACCAATGGGGTTACTGGGGTGACACAGAAACAGGCCTCAGTCCTTACACTCCAAAAAAAGACAACATCTGTTTAATTCAAATACTTGGCTTCATAGCCCACAGAATGGTGCTATTGTGGCCATTGTTTGAGGACTAGAAGCCCTGTACCAATATTCCCAATTCAGCTCTAATATATCACTCTTGAAACATTGCTTATTCCTTTGGGAAAAGATAGGTGTTTGTAGTCTGAGAAAAAAGAATTATAGAAAAAACATTTTAATTGTGATATATTAAATGTGTGTGTGTGTGTGTGTGTATAATAAAATTGTCAGTTTTTTTCTTTCTGATTTTCATTTACTGCTCAAACATACACTATCTTGAATCCAGTTTAACACTTACCCAGTACAAAAGTCAAATGGAGACAGGAGCTTTTCATTTTCTACTTAAAGAAAAATTGTCATTATTTCTTAGTAAAATATGAATGGCATAAATGTAATTGGGTGAAATAATTTTCACACTCTGAATTCCACCTTAGATGCCAACTGTTTTGCATCTGGCAAAAGATTTCCTTCTGATTCACAAGTGCTAATTTATGAGTGGTTATTCTTTTTTCTTTTTTTGCTTTAAGGGACCCCTTGGCAATTACAGATCAGGATAATTTAGCTTGATCTCCACTTTCCTAGCCATAGAACACACACATACAGAAACTGTATTATTCAGAGAACAAACCACTAACATACTGGTAATTATTTTTATTCAGTCACCTGATTTGAAATCCCTGTAATAAAATGGAGATCCAAAGGCAAATAGTGGTTATGGATCTATGCAACTCAGACCAATATTCTGTGTTTTTCAATGAAATTGCATTTTTTTTTTTTTTTGCTAAATACTGAGATGCTTGTTCTGTTGAAGTTTGCATCTGCCAAAGTCTTCCTCTGAAAGAATAGAAATTAGAAACCATATGGCATTTCATACTGGGATATTATTTCTAATTACATTATACAATAATTTATAATCACCCATTGGAAAGACTGTATTCTTATAGAAATTAGACCATTTCCCCACTATATCTGAAAACTGGCTGATAGGCCATCAACAAAAAACTGAAGATTTCAGATCTGCCTTTGGATTATGTTTTCCCATGCATAGCCTTGATCCTCCACCATTGAAAACATTTTGCCCAATGAAACAGTCTGTAAAACTAAAAAAAGTATTTTATACCTCTACAACTAATATTTAAATCAACTTTGATGCTGAATTCAACTGGTATTTGAAAATGAATGCAATGGATATTCATGAGAATTAATTGCCAACCGCTAAAGCTATAGTTAAGGCTGACCAATTACATTAATTATACAATAATTAAGTATGTCAACTATTTCTAAAGCCATTTGATCATAGGCTTAGCTTTTATGTGCCATAAAAATAGCTGATTCAGCAGCTGCACCTCCATGAAATGCAATACCTTCCAACTTTGCAAGCAGCAATGAGACTTACATAAAATAGCAAAGTAAACATCATGAGAACACAAACAAATCAATCCACAAAAAGCAGATATATGCAGAAAGGAATCATATGGAGCATATCTGGTTCATTCTTTTCCCATCCCAATATCTTATCTTTCTGGTGTGGGAGAAAAAGATATTACTCGATATAAAAATGCCTATTGCACTAGAAAACAGTAGGCAATAGGGATGTTTCAGATGACAATTGTCCAGTATGACTATAGTAAGGAATTATGGGAGTTACAGAAGCTATCTTATTCCCTTTTTCTTTCTAGAGCCGTGATGGCGAACCTGTGGCACGCGGAGCCCTCTCTGTGGGCATGCGCATCGTCGCCAGCTGCTCTTCTGGTTTCTGGCACATGCATACCCGCTGGCCAGCTGATCTTCACATGTGCTAGAGCACCGGAAACCCGAAAACCAGCTGACCGGTGTGCATGCGCATGCCAGAAACCAGAAGACCAGGGGTGAAATGTGCCCGATCCGGTAGCGATGGAGGCAGATGGTTTGGAGAATCGGTAGCAAAAATCCCCCCCCCATGCCCAGCTGAGCCGCACAATCATCAGAGGCTTTTTTTTTTACTTTTAAAAGCATTTTTTCTACAACTTCCGCTGAAAAAATGCTTTTAAAAGTTAAAAAAAAAAAAGCCTCTGATGATCGCGTGGCTCGTCAAAGGCATTTAAAAGAAAAAACCCCTTTTTAAAAAAAAAATGCTCTGATGATTCCAGCTGAGTTCCCTGATGGCAGAGGCTTTCAGGGAACTCAGCTTGGATCGTCAGAGCATTTAAAAGAAAAAAAGGTTTTTTTTTTCTTTTAATGCTCTGACAATCCAAGCTGAGTTCCTGATTGGCAGAGGCTTTTTTAAAAAGCCTCTGCCGATCAGGGAACTCAGCGTGCCTTTTGAAAGCATTTTTTTACAACCTCTTCGCTGAAGAGGTTGTAGAAAAAATGGTTTTAAAAGTAAAAAAAAAAAAAAAATGGCCACACCCATCCAGTCACATTACCCAGCACCATCAAGCCACGCCCACAGAACCGGTAGTAACAAATTTTAGATTTCACCCCTGCAGAAGACCATGCATGCGCTGGTCACCTGGTCTTCAGTTTTCCGGTGTTCCAGCACGCACGAAGACCAGCTGGCCGGTGCGCATGCGCACACCAGAAACCAGAAGAGCAGATGGCCAGCATGTGGGTGCACACTGGAGAGCTGGTCTTTGAGTTTCCGGGGCTCTGGCACATGCACGCGCATATGCGCATTCCAGTTTGGGCACTTGGTGCTGAAAAGGTTTGCCATCACTATTCTAGAGCAAAATGCTAAGGGAGAGACCTGGATATTGTTTAAAACTCTTCCATTTGCCCATCTAATGAAATAAATATGTAGGCTGTAAAGAGAAAAGGTCTTCTCACCAATGTCAATCTATTCTCCCTCTCCCACCCACTCCAAAAAAGCATGCCTGACACCTACATTAAGGTCTTTCTGACCTTATTTTCTCTGGAAATAAGAATAAATGTCAGGCTGTTGAATAATATTTTGCTGCTAATTTTCTTGTTTTACCTACTGTATTAATATGACTGTTTTTGTTTATTTAATAAATAAGCACTGCCTGACTCCAGAACAACTTTAGGGTTGATTTTTATCTTATGATAATCCTGCTGCTGCTGCTATATATATTGATCTGTGCTGGTAGTATAAATATTCTAACTGATCTTTATATCTTTTAAGGGACTCTGGATGTTTGGCAGTTTAAACAAGAAACAACGGAATAAATGATGTATTAATTTTTACTCTGAATTATGGAGAATCTTTATGTATGTACATTGATGGGGCTCCAATTCTGCCTTGTGAATATCTTAAGGGAGAAAAAGGGCAATTTCATTATTTGACTGATATTTTGGCATGAGGATGAATTTTTCTTCTGTTCAGTTATAGCACATTTCTGGATTTCTGAGGCTCTTCAATGTGATTTACACCACACTTAGATAAGTGCAACTACTGCTGTAGCAAATCCATGATGGGTTTTTTCAGACTTCAGATTTGCTTTTTATAAACCTAGAGATCAAAGGACAAATTTCCTTTAGAGTGGAACCTTCCCAGCCGAGGATAAATGTGTAAAAAAAAAAAGTTAAGACTTGGTTTGAGCATGTAGCCCCTGACCAAAGCTGAATAGTGTAAACAAACTAAGTGCCATGTACTAAACCCAACTTCAAAGCAAGAGCTAGAGAGAGTGCAAACAAAAAAGAAAATACTATTCCAAATAGAAGCCCTCTTATTTGTAAAAAGTAATTTTATTTTAATTCTTTATAGAGTATTTAAAATGTGAATGTATTGCTTTAGCTTTGGGACTAAATTATGTGTGAAATATCAATTGGCTTTTCAATCCCCCTTTTGATTAGTATGATTCCTTGAAAGATAAGGAACAATACCAAGGAATTTTCTTCTGGGTCTCTTTTACAATGGCAGATCGGCAGTATATAAGTCTCCATAGCTTCAATTCTGTCTTTGAAAATGTACAGTTTTGTTTTTTGTTGGTAAATCTCAATTCTTGTTCGAGATTAGGAATGAATGCGCAGAAAGAAATACAATTGAACATAGATCTTTTTACAGCACAGGTTAACTTCCTACTTTGTAGCTTTAGACACCACTTTCAGCCTCTGAAACCTTTAAAAGCTTTGCTAATCCTCATGTATGCAGCTTTACGTGCGATTCCTCCCTGATTCCTCCCCCCCTCCCGGCCTTCTCCTGATTGGTGAAGCTATTTCATGGCTTAATTCAGCCCACAAATGCATATCTGAGTTGTAATTTGAAATCGGAGCTTAGGCAGAATCGCTTCTCTGCTGTTGGTGCAGGCTATTATAGGGACAAAGCTGGGAAAGTGGACGTTGTCCTCTGAAGCGCCGGGCGACAACAGGCACCGGGAGGCAAAAAGTTGCTGGCTTGTTGGGGAACTAGGAAACCGGATGGGTTTCTGCTGAACTCCTGGATGGATGGATAATGGAAGCCTAAACATGAAGCAGGTAAGGTGCCAGCGACTTGTTGCGAACCAGCTGGCGATCTCGGGAGATCCACTGAATCCAGCATGACTGGATAAGGAAGACTCTTTGTTGTAGGATCGATGAGACTTGCAGAGATGGGGCTTTTTACTGAAATCCGGGCTGAGTTAGGAACGCCTTTTCCGGCCGCTCTTTCAGTTTCTAGTCGCTGATAGCTGACGGGATCACTCCCAAGTCATGGTTCTGAGGAGGCGGCCTCTTGAGATCAAGTCCTGTGTGTTTTACCGACAGTTCTGGGATTTCAGTTACCCCAAACTTGGTGCAATTGAACCTGCGTGTTATCAGTAGCCCAACGCGTATGGTATTTGGCGCTCACTATTGGCGCGTGCGTGTGTTTAGCATTTTAAAAAAGAAGGAAAACATTTGTTTTCGTTCAAGCTAGCAGATGTAAGAGGAGACAAAAGATCGTGCCGCTCTTATATGTGGTTTCAACCCTACAGGTCAAATCGAATTAGTTCTTTATGGTTTTATAATTATTATTAAACACTTTTCAAGTTTTGGATTTCAGTATTTCAAGCTTGGATATTTAGCATCTGAAAATGCTTTTTCATTTCGTGACCTTTGGGATATAACATGCCTTTTGAGTGTTTTATTTCATGAGTAGGAATATCCTCCATCAGGGTAGGGAAGCAAAGTAAAGAAAATAAAAAGGAAGAAGGAAAAGATTTGCACCTGTAGAGGAAATGGAATATTTTATGTAATTTAATGAAAACTACAAAGGAACTCTTAACTGTGGTTTGGATAATTTTGCCAGCTGTGAAGGGAAAATTCTTTTTAAAAATTGCTTTTCAAATATTCCTACTTGTGGAATCGTCTTGCTTTATGGAAAAGCAATTTATTATTTGCTGCAGGAATGATCCAAGTGAGGCCAGTTTGGCATAGTAAGGCACCAAACTGGAACCCAGGAGGCTGTGAGTTTTAGCCCTACCATAGACACAAAGCCAGTTAGATGATCTTGGGGAAGCCACTTTCTTTCTGCCCTAGGCAAATGGCAAACCACTTCTGAAAAACCTTGCCAAGAAAACTGCAGGAACTTGCTCAGGCAGTCTCTGAGAATCTGACACGATTGAATGGAAAAAGAAAAAAATGACCCAAGTGGGAACCAGAGCATCATGGAATGTACTGCCACGAGGGGGAGCTCTGCCAAAAAGAAGGTTTTTTAAAAATGCCGCTTTTGAGAAAAGCACACTCATTTTCCTTGCTGAATTTTTAATCTCAGTCTCAGTATATTAAAATATAGTCATTGTTCATTTAAAAACACAAAAATAATGTTTGAGAGGAAATAATAGGTGACAACATTGTAAGATTTTTTTTTAAATGGTTGAGGTTTCAAAATGTTCCTAGATGGAGTTAGTGAGACAAAAAACAAGCATTTAGATCAGTGTTTCTCAAACTTGACAACTTTCAGATGTGTGGCCTTCAATTCCTTGAATTCCTCAGTCTGTTGTGGCCAGACTGGGGAATTCTGAGAATTGAAGGCAACACATCTTAAAGATGCCAAGTTTGAGAAACACTGACATTCTGCCTCCTTAGACACTGACAATCTCATTACATATAGGTAACCTTGACTTAGGACAACAATTGAGCCCAAAATTTCTGTTACTATGTGAGACATTTGTTAACTGAGTATTGTCCCATTTTACGACCTTTCTTGCCACTGTTGTTAAGTGAATCACTGCAGTTAAGTTAGTAACACAGCTGTTAAGTGAATCTGGCTTCCCCTTTGATTTTGCTTGTCAGAAGTTTACAAAAGGGGAACACATGATCCTGAGACACTACAGCATAAATGTGCATCAGTTGCCAACTGCTGAATTTTGATCACGTGACTGCTGCAGTGGTTGTAAGTGTGAAAAACGGTAATAAGCAGGGTGGATTTGATTTAAATTGAGTTGATTTAAATCACAATTTAAATCATGATTTGAATCACTAGTAAAAAGGCTTGATTTAAATCAACTCGATTTAAATCATAATTTTTAAAGAGCAACTGTCATCTCTGCTACTCCTTTGACCCACTGTTGACTCACCGATAGTCCCAGTGTTGCAGAATATACAGCCTCATGCTACATAACTAGGCTCCATTTTATGCTGAATAAACTAAATTATTTATGTATCTTAAATAGAAAACTATCTTATGATAGATTTTTACCCCAAAAGTTTTTTATTAAAATAAATTCTATAAAAATCAAAAAAATCCGATTTAAATAAAAAAAATCTGATTTTTTTGATTTTTTTAAAAAAATCATTGATTTTTATCCACCCTGGTAATAAGTCACTTTTTCAGTGCCATTGTAACTTCTAACAGTCACTAAGTGAACTGTTGTTTGTCAATGACTACCTGTATAGTCTTGCCTACAATTATTTTAAACTAGGTGAGTTATTCATTTTTTCTCTTTAAAAATGTATTTGAACACACCGTTCTCAAACATGATTATTAAAGAATTTAGAAAATAAAAACTACACAAAAGCAAAAACTTGCATGGAATTTGTGATTTTTTTAAAATATATTTTTCGCCAGCATATTAAAGAAAAGTGTTAAATCTTTCTTTTTCTTTCTGTGAAAAAGTTGCAGTCTATTAGGATTTAGTGTGTGTTGTTAAGTATTTAAAAAAAACTGCATGTTTTCCTTGTTGCTTTTCCAAATGTTGCTCCAAATATGTTATAATGGTTATGTTATGTTATATGTTAAAGCAAAGAAAGACTAATGGCACTCCTCATTATTACTAGAATATAAAAAAGTTTTGATATTGTCCCTTTAATGGAAGAGCCATATGTAATAGGATAAAAGTAAAGCTTAAGAATAATTTTAGAAACAATCCAAATATGGCTTGAAATCTATATAAATAAAAATGTAAATGTCCATTTGTACATAACCGCACATCTCCGAAAGTTCTTCACTGATTGCTTTCAAATTTTGACACAACGTTGCATTCGATTACGGGCGTGTTTTTATATACCTATATTATATACATGTCACACCTGTGACAGGTAAAAACATGAAAAACATTGGAAAACATTGAAAAACATTGAAAAACAGCGCCACCTGCTGGACGTAAAACCAACACGCCAACATTTTACCACATGAATTTTGAAAATTAAATCACAAATTTTTCACTAGGTATAATTCCAAAATATATCAACAAAAAAATATCAGCAGTCCAGATACAGAAGACTCAGATAGCACATACATTTACATGTTTAAAAATGCTATAAAAATTGTTGCTCTGTTCTCTGAGGAAACATACTACACCACAGCTTCAGTTGTGTTTTTTACTGAATGAAATGTCTAAAAATGGGCATTTGCACATATATACCTGAATACTTATAGGAAGCACAGATGAAGGGAATTTTGGGGAAAAACAGACTGGTGTTGTGGCTCCGTCCTCCGAGCCTATCTTATCGGAGGAAGAAGGCTCCGAACATGAAGGAGAGAAGAAGGCCAGGCCTCCCGCTCCAGGACCCTCCTCTCTGGCAATGCCTCAGGTGTCTCCCGAAGGAGAAGAGATTGGCCAGGAGCCAGGTGTTTCCGAGCCGTCGGATAGTGACGAAGAAACATTGTGGTTGGACCCACGCCAGCGTCGGAGAGACAAGCGTGTGCAGCAGAAAAGGAGGCGTGCCAGAGATTAAGCTGAGTCACTGGACCACACCCCACAGGCTATAAAACGGAGTGTGGTGGCCATTCGGACTCTGTGACAGACAAAGCTAATCTCTGGCGAGGCACTTTGCACCTTTGGACACAACGCCTATTTGCTGTGGATTTAATTACAAACTGGACTATTCAAACTGTGTGTATTTTTGTCTGTTATCGGAGTAAAAGTTCTTGGCAGGCAGCCACGGAGTTGCTGCCAAGTTCCTGACGTATCACTGACGTATCACTGACGTCCTGACGTATCACTGACGTTGAGTGTTTGAAGAGTTTATTTAACCCTCGGCTGGCTGGTTGGGTGTGTGCGTGGTATGGGGACAGAACAACTGGTTATGAAATGTCACTCCATCAATAATTTCCAGGATAGATAAATCACTTAGTAACAAATCTTGGCAATGCCATGAAAGAAAATGAACATTTTACCACATGAATTTTGAAAATTAAATCACAAATTTTTCACTAGATATAATTCCAAAATATATCAACAAAAAAATATCAGCAGTCCAGATACAGAAGACTCAGGTAGTCCTCGACTTGCAACAATTTGCTTACTGACCATTCGAAGTTACAACAGTATATTAAAAAGTTACTTATTACCATTTTTCATGCTTATGACCATTGCAGCATCCCCATGGTTATGTGATTTACATTCAGCTGCTTGACAACTGACTTACATTTATGACGGTTGCACTGTTCCTGGGTCATGTGATCACTTTTTGCAACCTTCTGACAAGCAAAGTCAATGGAGAAACTAGATTCACTGAACAACAGGGTTACTAATTTAACAACTACTGTGATTCACTTAACAAATGTGGCAACAAAAAAAAGTAGTAAAATGGGGCAAAACTCACTTAAGAAATTTCTCACTTAGCAACGTAGATTTTGGTTTCAGTTGTGGTTGTAAATTAAGGACTACCTGTATTAAAGATTGATTGGATTCAATTGGAAAGATTTAAAGAGCTCAAAACCAGCCAGTTGCATCCCTTCCTAGATCGGGATTCCTTGTGCACAGTCAGTCATGCCCTCGTCACCTCTCACCTGGACTATGGCAATGCTCTCTACATGGGGCTCCCCTTGAAGAGCACCCGGAGGCTTCAACTGGTCCAGAATGCGGCAGCGCAGGTAGTTACGGGAGCTGCATGGCGCTCCCATATAACACCACTCCTGCGTGAGCTGCACTGGCTTCCAGTGGTCTTCCGGGTGCCCTTCATGGTGTTGGTTATCACCTTTAAAGCGCTCCATGGCATAGGACCTGGATATCTTCGAGACCGCCTGCTGCTACCAATGGCCTCGCACCGACCTGTGTGCTCCCATAGAGAGGGCCTCCTCAGGGTGCTATCGGCCAAGCAATGTAGACTGGTGGCCCCCAGGGGGAGGGCCTTTTCTGTGGGGGCACCTGCCCTCTGGAATCAGCTGCCCCCAGAGATACGAAGAATCCAAGACCTCGATGCCTTCCGCCGTGCCCTTAAGACCTTTCTTTTTCAGCAAGCCGAGTTGGCTTAACACTTCTTAAAATGTTTTTAATAGGTTTGTTATTGTTTTTTTAACTATGGGGCCAAACACATATATATCTTTTTAACTGTATTTTAATGTTTGTATTTATGTTTTTACTTTGGCTGCACTGCCCTGAGTCCTTCGGGAGATGCAGAAGAGGCCGGGCCAGAGACAGAGATAAACAGAGAGAGAGGGAGAGAGATACATAGAGAAATACAGAGAGACGGGGGGGGGGGGAGAGACACATACAGAGATACAGAGAGCGAGGGTGGGAGAGAGAGAGACATAGAGATACAGAGAGAGGGGGAGAAAGACATAGAGAGATACGGGGGGGAGAAAGAGACAGATACAGAGGGGGACAGAGAGACACAGAGATACAGATGGGGGAGAGAGAGACATAGAGAGATACAAAGAGAGAGGGGAGACGGAGGATTTTGTGGTTCCCATTGTTTTTTAGCAACCGGTTCTCTGCCTTAATCACCAGCTGCGTAGGCGTGGCTCGGGGGCTGTCATGACTGATGAAAGTGAGTGACGTCGAGTTGGCCATGCCCACCAAATGTTCGTGGAGAGTTTTGCACTTCAGCCACGCTCTTTTAGTCCAGCGGAAGCACCAGACTGGGCCACAGCAACGCGTGGCCGGGTACAGCTAGTATGACATACAATTTCATGGCCTTTGTGGGTGTGCTGTGAGTGACTTGATGAAGTTAGTGCCTGAACACCAGTCAGTTGTACCTTTTAAGTATTGAGTTTTTAAAATGTAGTATAAGAAATATTCTGTTCCAATTCAGCTGTGCCAATATCTGGATAACTTAAACAAATTCTCAATTAACAAAATAATTCTTCTCACTTTCAGTAAAATTCACTGAATTCTATGACATTTCCGAAGCAATTCCTCTTCTTATATATTATGGAATTTATTCCCAATGTGTAATATTAACTTTGCTAAGTCTCATGAACTGAATGCATATTTAGAACAGAGAACCTTGATTGTCAACTTATGCTTCAACTCTAGTGGACCATTTCTATTTTTGGTAGTCTTCGTTTAAATAAAATATCTTGATCTTTCAAGAATGGGAGTAACCCATCTAAGCACACCAGTGCTCTTGAGAGGATTCTTGGCCAAGACAGGCATTTTTCAAGGGCCAATTATAGGTTCCAGAACCAACAGCCAATTCAAATATTGGAAGTTAATTCACTGAAGCAAAATGTGTCCAAAAGTGATAGGCAGGATATACTAATCTCACAATTATTTCTTTAAAAAATTGAACATAAAAATTTAGACAAAAGCAGGCCACATATTGCTATATAATTTTTCATAATAATGACACTGTATTTGGATTTATTAAATCTCAAGCAGACTGCCATGTCTTTTCTATGAAACAGAGCCCTACATTAGACAGATAAATGATGTTGACTAAAGAAGAATGCAAACCTTCAAGAACAGCACAGAGCCATATTGTTGTATTTGGCAGCTAACTATCATTCTGGGAAAGGGAGAATAAGCCACAGAGAGGAAATTGTTGCTGCTCATGAGGATAAAATTCAACATTCTTTAAAGAGGAGACAAGTCAGCAAGTTCTGAGGAAACTAGCAATGCAATTTTAATTATATAATTACATTAAACTTTATTTGAAAAACATAGTTATTTAGTATGCTTAAGGCATATTAAAGAAGAATGTGTTAGGAAAGATTATCAGATTGAACATTTAATAAGGGAATAATTATAGGCACAAAACAAACAATGCCTATGTTGACAGCAATAGAAAGTTAGTTCCCTACCTGGATTTTGAAACTGAGACTTACTGACTTGCCAAAAAACATCATGCCTCAAATAAATCTTCTAACCTTTAACCTTGTTTTTGATAAAGTAGGAAATGACTGTTTCTGATGCAGTATGCTAAATTTAACCTATTTTAGAAGGCTAAATTGTAAAAACCTAGAAAGGCCAAAAATGCTACCATCTTAAGCTATTGAGTACAGAGGGATGTATTCTAAAGCATGTCAAGAATTACATATGCAATTGTAATTTTTAAAGACTAAATAAAGATTATGGAAATTCAGAAAGGCTACATTTATAACTGCAACATCTGTTCAGGTATTTTCTTGTATCATACCTTTGGAATCTTTTTAAAGGAATATATACAAACACAGGACTCAATAGTTACTAAAGATGTTGGTAGAAAGGGTTGTCAGGCTCCAAAACCTGAAGTATCTTCTGACAAGGCATGTCCATCCTTTCCCTTTCAATAAAACCATGTGAGGTCATCTTCCCCAGGTCTCGTGAGGAAAGCACCTTGCATGACCTTAGAAAAAAAGCCGCCTGCAGCAGTTGCCTATTGTGAATTACCAGGCTGGGCAAGTCATACGTGTCTTCATTCAGTGCTGCCGTTTCTTCAGTCCCTGAATAAATTGTTGTAAGATGAGGACTATATGTATGGTTATTTTATTGTTGATGAGCAGGCAAATACATTTTTATATATGGTGTTATGTATTTTTTTAAAAAATGCACTCTAAATACAGTTTTGGTCAAGTTTCCAGTTAGTGAAGGTTTATATGTATACAATAACACAGGTTTAATTATTTTAATTATCTTGGAAGTTTTTATGGCCATTCATTTTAAGCAAATAATTCTAAATGGTTCACAGTAAAACAATAAAAGCAACATAAAAAGCAAGTACAAATAAATGTAAAAATTCAAAATTACCAAGTTGAGGCCCCTCTTATATCCTCTTCAATCACAATAAGAAGCCAGTTTGGTCTAGTGGTTAAGACACCAGGCAAGAAAGCGGGAAACCATGAGTTCAACTCCCATCTTTTCTTTGAAAGGATGACTTTTGGGCACAATTCTCTGAGCCCAACTTCCTGCACATGATTGTTGCTGAGGGGAAAACAGGAGGAGGAAGGTGTGTTGGATATGATTGCTGCCTTGAGTTATTTGTAAAAATAAAAAGATGAGATTCAAATAATAAATAACGCCTGTGGGAAAAGTCAGGTTTTTATAGCCTTTTGGAAGGCCAACAGAGCTGGGATTATTCAGATTTCCAGGTGACAGGGAGGCTATTCCACAGGGTCAGTGCTGTAAATTCACTGAGACAGTTCAGTAAAGGACACTGAAAACTTCCCTTCATTGGTTAAATTGGCATAGCTGACACATCTTCTAAAATGTAGCATCTTAGAAAGCTGTCATTTTTAAAAAATAAGGATTTCCTGCTCTGTCTTAATTAACATGATTGAATTAACATGACAGAATTCAACTTGAAAATAGAAAGGAAGAATTTTACTTGAAAAATAAACATGGAATGTAGAATGCATACGTTAGTTTAATTAATAGGACATCAATATTTTTTTTGCCATTTGTGGCAAAATATAATAGTGTAAATATAATCAATCAAAAACTGCTGAATAGCAGTTCTCTAGTTAAAATAATGTTTGACATTTAATGTGGCCTTGTAGCTCTTAAGTGCTTCATTACCATCTCTATGGAGAACTTAATAGATTTTACTATACAAAACAATAAATCCATAATTATTATAAGTTGTGTAAATTACATTAATGATGGGTTCTAAAAGGCATGTAATAGGAGATTGGCGTGCTCAATAAATCCATACCAGTGAAAACTATTTTGGCTTCCATACTTCTATAGAATTAAAATGATACAAGGACGATAAAAGTTGGAGGAACCCATTTAGGTCAAGCCACCTGCTCTGTGTTCATATCCAAATTAAAGCAAATAGTTGTCTAGCCTGTGCCTGAACCTCTCCAATGAAAGGGACTCAACTGTCTCTCTGGATAATTGGTTTCACTGTCACTTTGGTCTTACTAAATTGTTTCTGACATACCACTGGAATCAGCCTTCCTGTAATTTAAATTATTAAATTATTCTGCATCTTGCACTGTGAAATGAGAGGGAATGGCTTGAACTTCTGTGTGACATCTTTTAGGTATTTATATCCTCTCTTAACTCCCACAACCAACGCAATCACCTTAGCTTCTATTTCTTGTTGCCCTTCCCTGAACTTTTTCCAGATTCTCTGAATCCTTTGTAGAATGTGATGATGAGAACTGGGTGCAGTATTCAGGCTGGGTTTTAATCAAAGCAAAATACAGTCATATGGTTATTTCTCATGCTTTGGAAAATGTTCTTGATACTGCCTAAAGTTATATTGCCCTCCCCCACTTTTGAGACATATAACTGTTTGTCCATATTCATTCTGAAGTTTGTATCTAATTGTTAATCAGCATGTCATGGGGCATTTTATCAAAAGCTTTGCTAAAATCAGGATGTATCACCCAGCACTTTCATAATCTTTTAAGAAAGTTCTCTTCTCAAAATCCATGTTCTCTTTTGGTAATTACTGCTTTGTTTTCAAAGTGCCTACACATTAAATTATTTATGAACTGCTATAGAATATTCGCACATGTTTATTTAAGTGGGTTGATATGCCACTTCAATCCATAACACTCTGAGTAATGTACATTCCATAGTTCATTAAAAAATGAAAACAATAGGGCCAAAATGATAACAAATCACAAAAAAATGCAAATATTTTTTATCTCAACATAACTCCATGTGTGTTGGAACTATATCTTCAGGAGACAGTGAAAAATTAAGTCCTCTCCAAAGAGCTTCCGCAAGAGTTGAATCTTATTAACCTTCTAGAATCCTACCAGTCAAGAAGCTTCTCTTCCCTGAAGGTAAGCCATTTCTGAGGAGAGGGACTAACACTGAAAATGCTTACAGTGGATTCCCTGCTGATGACATTTCCTAGACCCCACAGTTAGCCATCCCTATTTGATTCAACCACATAATAGATTCAACCCAGAGAAGATGACCCTGCAAATACCCAAATTCTGAACCATTTCGGCTTTAAATATGATGATGATGATGATGACCAATTCTTTGAACTATATTTAGAAGCATAGTGGCAACCCATGAAACTCCAAAATAGTGGTATTGAATGGACAAATGATCTATCAGGCATTGCATACTCAGACCACGAAATTCTAGACCATCTGAAGGACAATATAGGCTATAATCCAAATGAGAATGACAAGAGTATGCATGATCATAAATACAGTCCAGGAATGATCGTAACTGGTTGCAAAGTAGCTATGCAAAAGCAATGGCCTCCACCTGTTCTGCAAGCATGAGACATGAATTCAGGAAAGATACCCAGATAATAGATAACTTCTGCATGGATAAGCACAACTCTGTTCACTGCAAAAGATGGAATTTTGTTGTTCTCATATCAGTCTGACTGACCTGTACTTCGTTGAATTTTCCTTTATCTATTCCATTTTTTTAAAAAGAAGTATTTGCTTTTTTCTTATCATCTGGCATCTCAACAGTTTTCCAGGATTTTTCAGAGTTAATTTGTAAAGTCTGAGTTACTCCATGAAGTACTGGTAGTCCTCCATTATGACCACAATTGGAACCAGAATTTTGGTTGCTAAATGATACTGTGTTAAGCAAGTCATCACATGACAAGCCATATTTTTACCATGGGAATTAAGCAATTCACATGGTCATTAAGTAAAGCATGTAATTATTAAGCAGATCTGGCTTCCCCACTTGATTTTGCTGGTTGGAAGCTAGTTGAGAAGGCCGGAAGTCATGAATATGTAACTATAAAGTGCTGCAACTATTGTAAATGTGAGCTAGTTGCCAAGTGGTTGAATTCTAACTATACGACCACAGGGTTGTAAGTTTGAGAATAGGTTGCAAGTCACTTTTTTCCAAGGTTGTAGTAACTTTGAATCATTGTTAAATGAATTGTCATAGGTCAAGAACTACTTATAGTTTCTTCAGAACTCTAGAACTATCCTAGAGGTTAAAAGTTGCTCTGAATAAAGCATAATTATGTATGTCTGTATGTCTCAAACTGCAGTGCTTCTCTTCACAAGATCCTTTTTTCTGGAAAAAAAATGAACAAAAAGAGCTCTGCCTTTCTTTTCTTATTCATTAGCTTTTTGCTATTTTCATTACGTAGCTTGTATATTTTATTTTGAAAATATTTAAAACTTTTTGCTAAGCTCAACTTATTTTAACTTTTACGTCCCTGCTCTCTTCCATTTTTATTGGATTTTTGTAATATGATTTTAATTGTTTTTAGTTTAGTGGTTTTTAGCCATGGGAACATTATTCTGACTATTACAATCCACTTTTTAAAGTCCAAAACAAGTTTGACTATGCCCAGTTTTAATTCCCTCACAGTAAATAAATCTTGCAGTATGTAATAAATTTCTCCATCAACTTCTCCACTAATATTCCCTGTTGATTGTTCTATCCCAACACATTTGTGTGTATATTTGTGTGTATTTAAAAACAATTAGACAATTCACCTCAAAAAAGATCTCAAAATATATCATTAGTTAAGATATTTAACTAGTTTGTATGTTTTGGTGTATTAGCAAGAAGTTCTCCCACATTTCCCTGAGTCTTCAGAGAGGGGCGACATACAAATTGAATAAATAAATAAATAAATTTTATTTAGAAGATATTATTTTTGTGAAAACTAACAAAAGAAAAAAAGAAAGTATACTATGAAACTTTATGATTGTGAAAAGTTTGATATTAAAAAGAATGGAAGGATATTCATTCACTTTCAGTTCTACAGAGAAATAATTTACCCCTCCGTCCTTATTTCAACAAGCCCTTTTTGGGCAGGGAAGTTTTGACTAGAGAATTACATAAAAACTTGGTTTACACTAATTTGTATGATCTTTCACATAATTTACACTTTCTTAAAGTTAAACTGACTTAGGTATAAACAAATGAACTGTACAGAACAATATGAATATTTATGTAATAACTACTCCATGAATGAACACACTTGTACTCTTACTATTTTATTTGAAAAATAATATATTTTTTTAAAAAATAAAGTCAGTGACAATGAAAAGCATGTACTTAAATCTCTGCTTTTAGAACCAATGAAATACAAAAGGACTTAACTATTTGAATTATGCTGTAGGCAATCAAAAAATGTATGCATTTGTTCCAGTTTCTCTTAACTATGATTTATAGAGTTTTACATTACTAAATTATGAAAGCAAATTGATATTTGGTAGATGGTATACTGATTCCCAGAATTGCCAACCTTCATTGAATCTTTTATTATATCGGTTTTCATTGCTTAAACTTTTCAATTTATAATTTAGTCCTTGCTTTCACAAAATATAGGGAGGGGGGAATAACCTCAGCTTTTAGTGAGAATTTTTCCCATCCTTCTCTATTGTTCCTTTGGATTGAAAGAAAAATGTACTTTCTGTCTGAGAATGTTGCTGTTGTATTTCATAGATAATAAAGGGAGGAAAAATGCACAGCCTCCATAGGCTGAGAGTGTATCAGTTAATTAGGAGCTGGACATTGCACAGTTGGAAGTCTGGCAAGCTTTGTTTGTGTGTACATGTGTGTGTGTTGTCTGCCTTCTTTGATCACTTGTGTGGTAAATAGACATGCAGAGTAACCATGGCAACATGTGCTATAAGTTTGTGGGAACAGGGGAGACTCAATCACTGAACAAAGGATAGTTTGTTAGAATAGTTGGTTATGATTACAAAAAGGTGGTAACAATCAGGCTATTTAAAAACATACGTTCTGGGAGGAAAATGCACATTTATGTTGCCAATTTAAAAGCAAAATATGTTTCTCTAGCTACAAATCTATTGCTAAGTGCAAAGGAAAAGCAGAAAGAAGTAAAATAAAAATAAAAATCCAACAACATTTCATTAAATGATGTAGGTGGATGTCCACAGAAAGTAACACAATAAAACAAACTGATTGGTTATATGTTTGTAAGGTTCAATTGGGGGAAACGGTGTGTCATAGGGCAACAATTTTTTCAACAAATGGACTTCAAATGGACTAACTTACAAAATGGCCTAACCCATTATTCCCACGGGAATGAAAGTTGGAAGGTTACAACTTGCTCTTGCAAGTCTCCACCCCTGCAACTGCCCCAGCTCTTCTGTGTTCAAGCCACGCTGGCCACTTGTTCATCTCTGCTCATCTTTCTTGACCTGCACCATCGCCCCATAAACCCTATTTGACATCCACAGTACCTGTCATGCCTTGTACATTCTTCCCAAACTCGCAGCACCCCTGTGTAGGAGGATGTGAAAACCTTCCAACCATGCTGGTTGGAAGAGTGCAGGGGGGGGGAGGCGCACAAAAGACACCACATGAGTCACGGAATATGCGAAGAGAGTGCAGGGGTACACAAATATTGTTGTACTGTGCAAGTTGGAGGGCTTACATAGGCTTGGGCGGGATTAGGTTACACAAGAAAGTGAGGGTAGTCTAGTTCAGGGATGTCAAACTCAAGGCCTGGAGGCTGGATCTGGCCCACAGGGTGCTTAGATCTGGCCTGTGGGGCTGCCCTAGACACAGCGAAAGACTGGCCCACAATGCCTCTACAAGCGAAAATGGAGCTTGGAAGGGCTGCATGTAGCCCCCCCTCCAGCTCTGTTTTTGGCTGTGATGGCCACCTACAACCCTCTGCCAGTGAAAACGGAGTTCGGGAGGGCCGCGAGCGCTCGGGCCACCACAAGCCCCCCTGACACAAATGGTGTGAAGCTGGCCACATTCACTCTAACCATGTCCCCCCAGTCCCCTGAGGTCAAATACAACAGTGATGCTGCCCTCAATGAAATTGAGTTTGACACACCTAGTCTAGTTGAATCTAAAATTTAAACCAGTAGAAAAAAATGCAATCTTCCCAAAAAGTTCTGAGAAATCTCCATTTGTTCTCTGCTCTGATTTTGCTGTTTGTGGAATATCCTCAAATTATATTGCTGAAATTAATCTGTACTGTAAGAGTACAGTATTATATGTTTGTAGTTATAAGAGGTGACACAATGGAGTTGTTAGGTTTCTGCAAATATACCCATTATTAAACTATTTTTATCCTAACATTCTACAATCCAAATAAAAAAAAGTTTAACGTTTTGAAGATAAAAATGTAAACCTTTACTGAGGTTATTGAGTGTCCGTATATAACACTAATGGAAAATATTTATTTCTATTTCTTTGCCTTTGGTTTTGCCCAGAACAGTTAAGTTTCAAAATAACTGCATGTATCTAAAACAGGGATTTTATAGTCATATGTTATATATAAGTGAAAAAATTATTTAATTGCAGAAAGTTATTCTCATTCTGCAATTAAACCACAATTAAAAGTAATTGCAGTCATCTAACAACAAATGTACATGTGTTTAGACTTAGGAACTCTATGTTATCAAATCATTCCCTGATCCTGGACTATAGTGGGTAGGTAGGTGGGCACAAATTAACCCTAAACTATGGTTTAGGAATTCAAAAAAACCAAGTTCTTCATTCTAGTATATAGGTTTATTTAATGTGCAGTCATTCTGCGTCATTAATGACATTTTTATAAGAAGCTTCAGGAAGCTTTTTTACAGGAAGTATCAGCTGAACTGGTAGCTAACTTTTTATGCAGTTCGGTGAACCAGCTGAATAGCATGTCTCACCATGCCCAGCCCCCCTCTTCTCCCATCCACTCCTCGCCTGGCCTGAGAAGGCAAGGCCAGTGGTGGGGGAAGGAGACCCGCTCCAGGCCTAGCGCGCTCAGCCAAAGGGCCGCATGGGTGGGGACATGGCGAGGCTAGGCTGCCGTTTGGACATGGCTCTTGGCTTCCATGGGGCCTCCGGATGGGAGGCCCGAGAGAAAATGCTTTGTCCAGGTACACACCCCTCCACGACGGACCCCTTTCTGGGGAGCAAAGCCTTGGAAGACCTGATCTGCCCCAAAGGCTTTGAGGGACTCCAGTGTTTCCCCGCACCTCCGCCAGCCTGAGCGCCCTGCCTGTTAGATCCCAACGGGGCCATCACCTGCTGGTGGTGCTCCTGGCTGGCAGGTGGATGGATGTCTTGGAGCTGCACGTGCACACCTTGCTGTACATTAGGGTTAGTGGAGCAGTGGCATCCGCCCCAGCGTGATGCACTTTCCCCAAGGGCCGCCCACCCACTGGCTGGGTTGGCCAGGAAGTGGCACATCCCCCCCATCGCAAGCTGGATGTGGGACCCAAGGTGGAGGGGAGGGCAAGTGGGTGGCAGCCTCCCGGAGGCCCTGTGGAAGCTGAGAGCCAGGCCTGAAAAGCAGCTGAGGCAGCGCATTGGCCAAGCACTGCCGACGCAGAGTATGCTCAGTTGAAGAGCACAGGCTGCCTCGGGGTTGGGGGGAAACGACAGGCTTGGCTGGCTTTCGGGCCCAGTTCTCAACTTCCACAGAGCCTCCGGGCAGCTGCCATCCACTCACCCTCCCCTCCGCCTCGGGTCCTACATCCAGCCCGCGATGGGGGGGGTACACCTCCTCTGGGCCAGCCTCTGGGGAGACCGCTGCACTGGGGCAGAGCCATAATGCAGTGAGGTGCACTTGTGCAGCCCTGGGACATCTGCCCGCCCACTAGGAGCACCACTGCCAGGATCTGGCTCCCTTGGGATCTGAAGGGCAGAGTGTTCAGGCCGGCAGAGATGGGTGGAAACTCTTGAGCCTCTCAAGGCATTTGGGACGGATCATGTTATCCAAGGCTTTGCTCCCTGGGAAGGGCTCTGTTGTGGAGGGCTGTGTGACTGGACCAGGCACTTTCTCTCAGGCCTTCCGCCACACGGGGCAGCAGGAGAAGGAAGTGTGTGACCGGGAAGGCTGCCTGCAGTTCTTGCAGCCAAAGCTGGGATGTCTGTGAACTCGCAAGTATGTATGAAGTCTTCTTCCTTGAGCAGAAGGTTGAACTAGAAGACCTCCAAGATACCTTCTAGCCTATGATTCTAAAGGCTCCAAGACAAGGGAATTTGCTTAAATTGAGTTTATGTGTGTGTGTGTGAGAGAGAGAGAGAGGGAGAGAGAGAGAGATGTGGCTTCTTAGGGGTGCATTTTGGTGAAGTGTCAAGAGAAATGCTAAAAGGGCAATCAGTTTGGGATTAAATTCCAAATGAAATTGGGTCTTCAGGGTAAGGAGACATGAAGGACTTTCAACTGCAGTTTTCTAATCTATTAAAATGAATGTGTAGAAGCAGCTCATTAGTCCAGAGGGAGCAAAAGAGATAGGGTCGCAATGAGGGTCTTAACGTATTTAGCTCAGGAAAAAACAGAACAACAGAGTTGAAGGGGACTTTGGAGGTCTTCTAGTGCAACCCCCTGCTCAGGCAGGAAAACTGAGGATCCCAAAATCTGAGTGAAGTCCTAAGTGTCAGAATACACTTAGAAGGGACTTTGGGGGGACCCTATACCATTTCAGAGAAATGGCTGTCCAGTCTCTTCTTAAGAACCTCCAGTGATCGAGTACCCAGAACTTCTAGAGACAAGCAGTTCCACTAGTTAATTGTTCTCACTGCCAGGAAGTTTCTCCTTAGTTTTCTTCTCTCTTTGTTCAGTTTCCATCTATTGCTTCTTGTTTTGCCTTCTGCTGCTTTGGAAAATACATTGGCTGCTTCTTTGTGGCAGCCCCTCAAAAGTCTGTTTTGTGAACTGTCTAGCACACTCTTGGGCAAAGCATATGAGCCATTCTCTTCTTTCAGTGGGTCAATGAAAATACATCTATGATATGTAGATGCAGATAATAAAGTTGAAAAAAGGTGAACAACATTTTTACAGAACTAAAAATAGGTTGAGGCCTTTGAGGCGAGTGGCCGGGAGGCGAGGTGAGGCCGAGCATGACCAAGAGTGGCTGGAAGGGGAGAGGCCAGGCATGACGAGGAGAGGCCAGGCAAAGCGAGGTGCCCCTTGACATGAGTAATGTTGAATTGGCCACACCCACCCAGTCACATGACCACCCAACCACACCTATTCAGCTGGTCGTTAGGGCAGAGAACTGGTTGTTAAATTATTTGAATGCCACCACCGGCTACAAGCTGTTGATTCTTACTGAGATTCAGTCTTTATATCTTACTTGCAAATGTACACAAAGAAAAAGTGTGCAACTATTTATTGTAGAATATCTGTTCTATTTTGATTTTTTTCATTTGCTTCCTGATTTCATTTTGTTAAAGCTGATCCATCTGCCTTATAAATAAATTAGTACAACCATTTAATAATAGCTATTAGTATTATTATATTATATCAGAATGAGCCCAACACATTATTCAATTTCTCATTATAATTCTGGGAAATAAATTATAAAAATTTCATCTCAACATTTCTTGAATTAAAAGAATTGAATTGTGGCTCTATTTGGTTTGATTTATCCAATATGGTAATAGAGCAGTAAAGATGAGCAAATTTTAATTTCTCACTGAAAAAAGAAGCTTTACTGCATTAGATAGGTCAATGTGACATGACCTAGTTTTGCTTAGCTACTTAGAAATTATATGTCAGGATTGATTATATCACTCTGGGGGTAAGAGATTTGACATGGTTTTTGCACCACAGTATTTCTGTAATATTTTATATGCTTATGTGCCCTGTCATATAATCCTGCAAGCTAAATTTTATAGTTCTGATAGGATAAGAAAAGGCCAGTAGCTTTTTTTTTTTTTTTTTTTAATTTGATTTATATGCCGCCCTTCTCCGAAGACTCAGGACGGCTTACAATGTGCTCAGCAATAGCCTTCATCCTTTTGTATATTTATACAAAGTCAGCTTATTGCCCCCACAAACTGGGTCCTCATTTCACCTACCTTAGAAAGGATGGAAGGCTGAGTCAACCTTGAGCCTTGGCGAGATTCGAACCCTGCAGTAATTGCAGGCAGCTGGTCTTAATAACCAGCTTAATAACAAGCTTAATAATAAGCTTTCATTTTGGTGTGTTTGTGTGTGTGTGTGTGTGTTGTGTATGTATATATCGTGTTTCTCCAAAAAGACGACCCACCTTGAAAAGAAGCCCTGTCACGTTTTTGAGTGCATGTGATCAAATTAAGCCCTACTCACAAAATTAGCCCTAATTAAGACCCCACTCAGCCCATGGTGCAGGGGGTGGGGCGAGGCACACAGGTAAAAAATAAGCTAGAGTGGGAATGCGGGGGTGGAGCTGCTCTACTTACCAGGCCTCGCACACCCTGACACCTGCCCCACCTTATTCTGCAGCCGCTTGCTGCCACTCACACGTATCGCCCTGGCCTCTGTTTTGTCTTCAGATGCCTGCCGGAAGGCATCTGCAGCCGATAACAGAGCTCTGGATCGATCCGGAGCTCTGTTATTGGCTGCCATTGCCTTCTGGCAGGCATCTGAAGGCAAAACGGAGGGCGATGCGTGTGAGTGGCGGCAAGCGGCCGCAGAAGAAGTGGGCCAGCAGCAGGCTCCTGCTGGGTGGGACTGTCAGTGCAGTGAGTTGAATCAATAATTAGAACCCTCCAAAAAGAAGGCCTAGCCGTTTTTTTGGGGGGGGGGTCAAAAGAAAATAAGACCTGGGCTTCTTTTTGGAGGAACACGGTATGTATATTCCACTTCAAAGACCACACACATTTCTGAGAATATAGAAGTACTGTATAATACATAATACAAACTACTGTCATAAATTGTATCATACATTTACAAGTGATCTGTTTAGTTGTATTTTACTATTGAATTCATGTTGGACTTCCTGTATGTTGTGTCCTTGAGAATACACAAAAAAGAAGAAATAAAGAAATAATCAAGCTAAACCAGGCAAATCTGTTTTGAAGTTGCACTTAGTCTCTAGTTAAAGTTAGTCACTTTCAACAAGGCAGATGAGGATCTGCCTAGTTATAGTAAGTCAGATGCAATCCATTAAATCAGTTCAAATTCAGTTAGGCTGAATTGTATATCAATTCTGGTCAAAGTAAGGGCAAAATTGTCATGACATGTTTTGGAATGCATAGCCATTATGATCATCTTCTAATGCATTCTGCTAGCTGAGTTGTGTTATGCAGTCTCAGAAAATACTGGAGTTGTCAAAAGTCTTAAGGCAAGCAAAGCTTGTTTGCAAGTGAAGTCATCCCCTGGAAATGATCTCGCCGATTTTGAACTTGCTGATCCTGCATTACAACAGGAGAGGTGATGGACAGTATTTAAGGGCAAAGAACGGCCATTTATTCAAGCTGGAATGATATTGGGGAAAGTGCAACAGAGGTTTGCCTTGTGGATGAGTTGATCTTTGATTAATTGTCCGCATTTATTGGACAGTGGTGGATCCAGAAGAACAGAACATGACCCATTGGAAATTTCATAACTATCTTACCTTCTATAAAAAGAGATTTATAGTTAAAACAAAATTGTCTCACTACTAAATTGAGTATCTTGGAATGTAATCCAATTAAAAATTTATAAGACTTAAACACCGATTAGGGAAAGGATACTTTAAAAGTGATAAAGAAATGGTCCTTGAACATCAGTTTTATTCTCTTTCCTCAATAGTATGTAATTTAAATAAAATTGGAAATAGCCATTTCTATTATGTTGAATTTTAAAGACATTTCATTACCCAAACTAGGTAAACATCATCAGTGCTAGTAAAGAGTAGGGTTTGCTGTCAGTTTATGTTCTAGTTGTTTGCTCTTGTTCCTCCTTTTGGCTTGTTGATTGTCTCTTTTCCATAGTATATAGATATTGTTTATGTCTATGTGTTTATTGATGGCTAATTTGTCAGAGTGCCAGGCTTCTAGAAATTCCCTGGCATTTTTGGATTTGGCTTGGTCTAGGATTGTCAGTTTCCCAATTGAAACTATGGTTAAGTCTGTCCACATGTTGTGAAACTAAGGAGTTTCCATGGTATCTTCTGATTGCTTAGTTGGTATTCATGGATGAGTTCTGCCTATGACTGTCACAGTCATTACATTATATTATGTTATAGGTAACTCCTGTTTTTTCTTCTGGGTCTGCTGGGTCTTTGGGCTTACTTAGGATGTTTTGAAGACTTTAGTTGGCTTGTGTGCTATGCTTGATTCCATGTGGTTGTAGTAGTCTGTTGGTGGTTTCTAAGATGTTCTTGACACATGGCAGGCTTGTGCTGGTTGTACTATATTGGATTGAGTGGTCAGGAACTTTTTGATAAAGTTCCATGGATATTGATTTTGTTGGAATATATTGTATAGATGCTCTGTTTCCTTCTGCTGTTTAGGGTCGCTATAGTGAGTATATTGTGCTCATCTAAATAAAAGTTCTTATGCAACTTCTCTTGCAGGAGGTTGGATTGTTGCTTTGGTAGTGGAGCACTTGGTGTGGGTGGTTTTTCTGTACAGTTATGTTTCTAGTTTGCCATTGTGGTCTCTGCTGATCAGGATGTCCAGAAAGGGTAGTGAGTTGTTGTTTTCTTCTCTGATAAATTGGATTCCTTTGAAAATGTTGGTTATGTGGGTATTCTCTAATTTTTATTATGGTGAAGGTGTCATCTATATATCTGATGATCCATATTTTGGATTGTATTTGTGGAAGTGCAATAGTTTCCAAACATTGCATAATGATCTCCGCTATAAGTCCTGAAATGATGTGATTCCATAGGTATGCCTTTAATTTGTTGGTAAGTTTGTCCATCAAATTGGAAGTATGTGGCTAGGCAGAGGTTTATGAAATCCATAATCCTGAGTGTTTCAATATTTGTATATTTGATTAAGTCATGTGTGCAGTGGAGCAGTGTGGTCATAGATTCTTTGGTTGATTCTGGATCTATGAACATGAACAGGGCTGTGACATCAAATGAAACCATGATTTTGTCTTCATCTATAGTCACGTCTGATTGCTTGAAGGCACTGTAGTGAAAATTTGATGGAGTGGAGTGATTTGCTTCCTCTTGTGAAATGTCCGAGCTTTTTGGTTAATTGTTTTGCGATGTTGTATATAGGAACCCTGGTAGTGATACGATTGGACGTAAAGGACTGTCAGACTTGTGTATTTTGGGGAATCCATAAAAGCGTGGGAGGATGGGTCCACTACTTCTCATCCATCACTGTTCCTCTTACCAATTTGGTCTTTCTTAATAAGGTCACCTTGATCTGGTTGTCTAGTTTTTGTATTGTATTAGTGTTCACATCATCATCCTACCTGCAGACAAAGTCTGAACCACGGTCATTATGAACAGATCATAATATTTACAAAAAAGCAAAAGAACTACTAGAAGACAGACAAACTTACATCCCAGTGAACATCCCAATAATCAATCAATCAATCAATTTAAAACTTATACAGGTAGTTTTCATTTAGTGACCACAATTGGGAACAGCAAATCAATCATTAACCAAAGCAACTGCAAAGTGAAACTACAATTGTGCTTATAATCTTACTTTAGCTTTCCTTCCCTTTCCAGATCTGCGAAGGATGTGAGGATTGGTAAATGTGAGGATTGGTTGCAAAGTTACTTTTTCATCACCATTGCAACTTCAAATAGTCACTAAGTAAGACAGTCACTAATCAAGGGCCATCTATAATATTTACCAATAAATTCATTAGCAATCAGTAAAGCAGTAAAGTAAATATTAATTTTGGGTGCAAGTGTGCAAGTTTATAGGGAAATGTAAATCAACAAACTATTGATTTTATCTAAATAATTGGCTGAAAAGAATATAGACAATTAGCACTTATGTTGTCACTGAGAATAAGTTTAGAGTTGAGCGTATATTTGTTTACTTCAAGGTTTTTACTTTTTTGTTTTTGTCAAATGCTGAAGTGAAAAAAAACCAATTATTAGCAAAGTAATATATTATGACAGAGTAACAGTAGGTGGAAGTCTGCAAGATTATTACAAAGTACACAGTCTATAAAAACTGAACTTCAGTTCAAACTTTCTTTATAAAGAACAGTATTGCCAGGCTGAGCCCAAGAACAACAAATAGGAATTCAATCATTTATTTGTTTACACACAATAGACAGAATCTTGCCAGACTGAACCCTTATTACTCTCACCCTAACCCTGGGAAATTCTAGGGAGTGGTTATCCTTATTCTCTTCTTCTGTCTGTTTTCTAGCTCTGGGCTGCGCTGCCTCTTATCCTAACCTCCTTTCTGGGAAACTGCTGCTTCATTGTAGTCCATCTCATCATCTCTCCCTCTTTGGGCACAAATATTAAGCATTACCCATTTATCTAAAGGAAAGATGAATTAAAAGCCTGAGAAATAACAATATTACTTTATTAAACTTGTATGCTCCCTGTCTCTCAACTTTATGGGTGGCTCACAACAATCAAACAAAGTTATTAATAGCAATAGTTTCAATTTAATTTCCAGCCATTAAATGGCTACATCTTGATGCTCTTTGATATTTCTGGATTATTTTTTTTAAATAGTTGTACAATTTAACAATTCTCATAAATGGTTTAATATTTCTTAAGAAATATTAAGTGATAATTTTGTTTGATAATTAGATTTTCTACCTTAATTGGGGAGGTAATTATCTTAGATAAATAAGGATAACTTAATTATCCATATGTATCTACCTAAAATATATATGTATGTGAATGGGCAATAACAAAACTTAAGTATAAGAATGTAATACACGCTTCAAATAATTAAATCATAGGTCAAATTAAATCATATTAAGATATTAAGCCATATTCCACTGAGAATAATATTAAGCAGAAGCAGAAGAAAAGCCATAGATCTGAAAAAGAATTTGTTACATCTCAGTAAAGAAATTGTCCTCTTACAGCCCTTGGAATAGGAACAATGTATGAATTCTAGTTTCTGGGTGTCAAAGCAAGACGGAACAAACAAAAGAGTGACATCCATTCCACCCTCCATTCCCAGATTGATACTGAGATTCTGAAGTGATTACATTATGTAATTATATCAATATTGATAACAATATATTGCTAAAATAACTTTGACTCAAACATTAAACTGGTCTGATAATTCCTGTAATATGGGAAACATGACCCAAGCTATAAACTATTTGGAAAGTGTTCCTAATAGACCAGAGTCAGCTCATATGATGACTATTCTATACTGGAAATATATGGGAAGTAACTGCTCCCCATCACAGGATGTCTACAGTATGTAGGACTCTTAATGATTCCCTCTGTCTCTGTCAGGAGAAAAACACTCTAGTGGATGCAACTATGCTAGCAGGACAGACCCAACAACCCTAATTTATTAGTCTGTAGTCTAGAAATGTATTTCTGTAATTTCAGACTAATAACATAAGATTCAATGTATTAACAAGGGAGATCAGAGCAGCAAAAAAAAGCTACTCTGAAAAGCTAAAGAATCAGTTCTCAACAAATGAACCAGCAAACGTGGAAAACTCTTAAAAATATCACCGGTTACGGCAAACCTCCTTCCCAGGCTGAAGGAAATCAACAACTGGCAGATGACCTGAACATGTTTTACTGCAGGTTTGAAAGGAAATTACAGCCACCTATCTCCACAACCCCCATCTCAGACACACCAACAACAGCCAAACCTCCTTCAACTGACCCCATCCCATTGGATTCACAACCCCTAGTGATCACAGAAAAGGAAGTGCAATACCTATTTCACAGACAAAAGCCAGAAAAAGCTCCAGGCCCAGACAAGATAACTCCTTCTTACTTAAAAGTCTGTGCTGACCAACTGGCCCCCATATTCACTCGAATCTTCAATAAATCGTTAGAGATGTCCTATGTTCCTTCTTGCTTCAAACACTCTACTATCATCCCAGTGCTGAAGAAGCCCACCATCAAGGAACTGAATGACTACAGACCAGTTGCTCTAACATAGTTATATTAGCTGTCCCACTTGAAAACCATCATGGATCCTATGTTAGACCCATTGCAATTTGCATACCGAGCAAATAGATCAACAGATGATGCTGTTAATATGGCTCTGCACTACATCCTACAACATCTTGAATTGCCAAAGACCTACGCAAGGGTCCTCTTTGTAGACTTTAGTTCAGCATTCAACACCATCATTCCAGACATTCTTCTAAGTAAGCTAAACCAGCTAGCGGTACCTGAACATACTTGTAAGTGGATCATAAGCTTTCTAACAATCAGGAAGCAGCAGGTGAAGCTAAGCAGAATCACATCAGATACCTGTACAATTAGCAGAGCCCCCCCCCAAGGCTGTGTGCTCTCTCCACTTCTCTCTATATACCAATGACTGCATCTTGAATGATCCATCTGTTAAACTACTGAAGTTCGCAGATGACACAACAGTGATCGGTCTCATTCGAAACAATGATGAATTTGCATACAGATGGGAGGTTGAACAACTAGTCTTGTGGTGCAACCAGAACAATTTGGAACTGAACACACTCAAAACTGTAGAAATGGTGGTGGACTTTAGGAGAAACCCTCTCATACTACCACCTCTTACAATACTAGATAACACAGTATCAACAGTAGAGACCTTCAAATTTCTAGGTTCTACCATATCTCAAGACCTAAAATGGACAGCTAACATCAAAAACGTTATCAAAAATGCACAACAAACAATGTTCTTTCTGCGCCAACTCACAAAGCTCAAACTGCCCAAGGAGCTGCTGATACAGTTCTACAGAGGAATTATTGAGTCTGCACCTCTATAACTGTCTGGTTTGGTTCTGCAACCCAACAAGACAGACACAGACTTCAGAGGATAATTAGAACTGCAGAAAAAACAATTACTACCAATCTGCCTTCCATTGAGGACCTGTATACTGCACGAGTCAAAAAGAAGGTTGTGAAAATATTTACAGACCCCTCACATCCCAAACATTAACTGTTTCAACTCCTACCCTCAAAACGACACTATAGAGCACTGCACACCAGAACAACTAGACACAAGAACAGTTTTTCCCCGAATGCCATCAGTCTGCTAAACAAATAATTCACTCAACACTGTCAAACTAGTTATTAAGTCTGCATTACTATTAATCTTCTCATCGCTCCTATCACTCATCTCCTCCCACTTATGACTGTATGATTGTAACCTTGTTGCTGGTATCCTTACGATTTATATTGACTGTTTCCTAATATGATTTGATTGCTTATTTGTACCCTATGACTATCATTAAATGTTGTACTTTATGATTATTGACGAATATATCTTTTCATATATATACACACTGAGAGCGTATGCACCAAGACAAATTCCTTGTGTGTCCAATCGCACTTGGCCAATAAAGAATTCTATTCTATTCAATTCTTTGCAAGTAACTTCTTCCTTTGGGGTGCTAACACAGCTGTTACATTTAAACATATTCCCCCAAATAGTAAAGAACCATGAAACGGGAGTACATTATATATTCACAGGTCATGATTGTCTTCAAATGCAATTTTTCCAGAAAGTACATTGATGTTGTTACTAGATTTTCTTCCTTTCTTCCTCTCCCTCCCTCCCTCCCTTTGCACAATATATAGATTGGAGATATATATGAAAGGCAGGATATATAGTTTGACCCACTCAACCTAGCCTTGTGAGATGGATAAGATTGAGAGTGTGTGACTGGCCCTAAATTACCAACTATATTATATGCCTAATGCAGGACTAGAACTGATAAACTTCTGGTTTCTAGGCCAGCACCTTAAGTACCACACCAAACTAGCTCTCTTCTTCCTTAGTTACATGGGAGATAAAAGTCATGTTTTGTATCCTGCATTAATGAAATTCATAATAAAATTTTTATGTGTGTGCAAACAGTCATATGAAGGGACATAATGTTACATGTGACAGACTTTCAGAAGGCTTTTGCTGTCACAACAAAGCTTTGGTAATATGAAGTATAAATGTGATTTTCATATTAATAATGTAAATTCTGTGAAGTAGGTTATGAAAGGATTAGCTATCCACCTGCTGTATAGCAATCCTGGATATGACTGACTTCCAGTTTAAAGGTGGGATGAAGAAGAGAGAAGGTTGAAGTTAAGACCATTTTGTTTTTTAAGGAAAGATTAAAATGTTAGAGTTGATTCTTCTGTTTTAGTAGCAATTCATAGAGACGGAAATTGAAAGAGCTGTTTAAACAGGTCATAACTTGCCTGCAGAAGCCATTGAATTACTTAAGCAAGCATATACATATATTTAAAAGTCACCTTTTAGACCAGTGGTTCTCAACCTTCCTAATGCCGCGACCCTTTAATACAGTTCCTCATGTTGTGGTACCCCCAACCAGGGGTGGGTTCTAATTTTTTTTACTACCAGTTCTGTGGGCGTGGCTTATTTTGTAGGCATGGTTTGGAGGTCATGTGACTGGGTGGGCGTGGCTAGTGGGTAATGTGACCGGGTGGCCATGGCTATGTGTATAGGGACTACTCAGAGCTGAAAAAAGTCATTTCTGACAGGTCCTCGCACTTTTGACTGGTCCTCACACTTACGACCATCCTCACATTTATGCCCGTGCAGCATTCTTAACAACCATGTCATTCATTTCACAGCTGCTTCTTTTCACCATGGTGATAAGATAGGGCAAAAAATGTAAAATGTGAGGATAGTCGTAAATTCGAGATCTGGTCAAAAGTGCGAGGACCAGTCAAAAATAACCTTTTCAGCCCTCCGAGTAGTCCATGTGCACAAAAGGACTACCCAGAGGGCTGAAAAAAGTGATTTCTGACAGGTCCTCGCACTTTTGACCGGTCTTCGCACTTATGACTAGTCATCATTTATGCCCATTGTAACATTCTTAACAACCGTGTCACTCATTTCACAACTGCTTCTGTTCACCATGGTGACAAGATAGGGCAAAAACGTAAAATGTGAGGACAGTCGTAAGTTCGAGGACTGGTCAAAAGTGCGAGGACCAGTCAGAAATAACTTTTTCAGCCCTCTGAGTAGTCCATATGCATAAAAGGATACAGCAATAGAGAGGGATGAAGGAAGGGAAGGGAAATTAGAGTAGGAGTGAGGGTAAGAGAGGGAAGAAGAGAGGAGGAGAAGGAGAAAGGAAGAGGAAGTAGGGAGGAGAAGAAGAGGGGGAGGAAGAGAAAGTAAGAAGGAAAGAAAAGAGAGAGGTGGTAGGTTTGAGGAGAAAGATTGCTGTACAATAAAAAAGGTGAAAGGGAAGAAAGCCAACCCCAAACAAATATAAAGATATTAAGATAAAGAATGAATTGTTAAACTTTAAAGAATAAAAGAGAACAAATATGAATAAATAACAATAATTAGAAACACACATACAAACATACAATGTATTTTCTTTGAACAGCGTATTTGGCCGGTTCACAAATTTAAACAGTGTTTAGTCATTTCAATTAAATTTACAATTTCTATATTTCTTTTTTGCCATATTTATTCCTCATCTATTTTTGTAAAAAACCAATATTACCTTTCATCCTCATCTCTAATTTTAATCAAATTCAATTTTTCCCTTCTATTCTATATTATACCCCTTCCCATTGTCATCTATTTTTATATCCATCCTCACATTGGTTAATTATGTAATATTAGAGTTGTTTAATATAAATTCAACATTTTAATATAAATCAATTAGTTATATAACTACCTTTTTTGTATATTAATCAATATGAACATGAGTATTCCAATTATTTGCATGCAATCCAATTTCTTACAAATCAATTAATTATATTTACCAATAATAATAAACCAAATAATTTCCCTCATATATTCCTCCAAACCACAACTTAACCATTTCTGCTTTCAACACAATATACAATTAATAGTATCTCAATTATTACAATTCCCTAGTTAAATAGAGCTTTTTTTCTTTTGTGTTTTAAAATCTTGAAGTCTCCTCTTTTTCCCTAAATTTCCCATTGTTTGCACCTACCTTTTTTGGTGAGGAAAAAGAAAAGACATCCGCCTGCCTAATTTTCCAACGTTGCAGCAACAGCAAAGCCAACAGCCTGCTTTACTTTCAGTTTCCTTTTTCAGCATAGCTAGGGGGGAAAAAATTGCTCCAGCACTCTTTGCAAACAAGCAGCAGAGCCCTGAGCTCTGAGAGCAAATCAGCAGCAGAGCCCTCAGCAGCAGAGACCTCAGCTGAGAGCAAATCAACTGAGAGTCGGGAGCCGATCTAATCAAGGGCTAATTAGCCTATGCTGAAGCTCCGCGGGCCAATAAAATTACAAAAAAACACCGAACCATTTGTTAAATTGCTGGCTCGCCCGCCCCTCGCCCACCACTATTTATTGGCAATAAATAGTGGTGTGGAGGGGCACGGCAGAATCCCATCACTGGCTATAGGGCGGCCCTTTGAAGCCCCGCGGCAAGAATTTAAACAGTTTTTTTTCCTTTAGCCATCAGCTGGGACTCAGGAGGCAGCAATAGATTGGGAATGGGCAGGGTAAGCGAACGGCTGGCGATCCAACAGAGCAGAGAGTGAGAGTGAGTGAAGGCATGTGGGGGGGCGAAAGAGGGCTTTGGCGATCCCTGTGAAATGGCCGTTCAACCCCCAAAGGGGTCGCGACCCCCAGGTTGAAAACTGCTATTTTAGATCTTCCAGGAAATCAGCACGGGAGAGTGAACCTTTGTTCGTGTTATCTTGTAGATACAGCCAAAAGCAAGAGAAAGCATGTGATTATTCCATACGAAAAGTCCAGTGTGGAAACTATGATTTTGTTTTGCAAAAATCCCTCTCATGCACAGCATATTCAAAGTGAAAGTGGTATGAGAAACAGAACCACCATTTGGGTGTGATAGACCAAGATAATTTGACTCTTCAGTCAAGGTACCACATCAGGATTTGCTACTAAGTATCTACTTAATTTAATCAGTATTTCTTATTAATATGTTTACAACAAATACTTGCCATGTTTTCAGTTGGATATGCACAAAAGCGTAGTGTGATTAATCAGCTTTGTCATTAATTACATATTGGAAGGAAATTGAAAATCAAAAGAAAATGAAAATCTAGTGTGGTCCTATAATGTTGAGATCACTTTATCACTTTGATAAAAAGTTTTCCTACTTAAAACCTCATTTTCCTAAAGTGGATTTCCTGTACTGAAAACTAAATGGATGCTATAGTGTTTAAACCTGAAAATGTATTCCCCTATCTTTGTGTTGGAGTAATAAGATATTTATGATAAATTTTATTTCTATAATCTCCATGATAGGTTTTTTGCTGGGTTGCTGATTTTACTGAAGGTGATGTTCTTTTCTCAGGGAAAAGAACATCAACTGACACAGGGAAGAATCAGTTCTCTGTGGTATGATCCTATCCTATGGGGAGTGTGTTTAAATAAATGGTGCATTTATTGGCTGTTCCTATGGTGAATTCATATTGTGTCATGAATTGTGCTTTTGTTTTTATATGTGATGAAGAAGGACATGGTCTAATAAATGGTTTAAAACAATCTTTATTAAATAATTTTGGAAAGAGTATTATCTTTAGTTTATTCTCTTTTCTTAATGCTTTGAGATGACACAGATCAGGAATTGCTTATTCCCTCAAGTTACTTACATTCACTTACAGGATTACATTGGGGGAGGGGGATTGTCTTTGAAAGCTCTCTGTGCAACTATGGATGACAATAAAAACCAGAGATCAGTTTCATGTATTCTTACTATGCCAGTGCTATTTCAAACAATTCTTCATAAATGTCATGGTTTTGCCTGTAGAAACAATGGTTCTCTTTTTGTCACAGTCTTTATGTAAGAAAGGAAATGATGAGGGAAATTAAATTAGCCTGCAAAGCAAATGAAACTTAAACTTCTCTCTGGGATGAAGAGCAAATGGAATGATGATTTGAGTCACTTTTAAATATGTAATGTGTTTTTCATTTAATAGTAACAACATAAAAAAATCATTGCATATACAAAGTGGAAGCCAAGAAAGTAATTTGTTCCGGCAACTTCTATTTTCTCATGAATTTTTAATGCCTTCATTGAAAGCTAAAAGTCAGGCATGTATATGTAGCAAAATGTCAGAAAGTGCTTTTTTTCCTATGAAGTTCTATCAAAGATATTGATAAAACAGTAGTATTGACTAAATTCAGCTCTAAATAACTAAAAATTTCAATTGTTTTACAGTAAAGCACATGTGTTCAAAAGTTAAGTGGTTAAAAAAAGAGAGAAGGGTACAGTTAGATACAGGGCTTGTCAACAAGTGCAAATTTATACTCTTAAAATTAAATGCTACAAAAATATAATAGCATTTCTGATTAACTTGTTATAATCAATAATACTTTGCTCTTAGGGAATAATCACACTGAGAGTTCTTAAGATGCCTGGAAAGGCATTACTGAGGAAGAATAAACCATCACTAAATAATGTATTACAGTACTTTTATTCCAACTGATCAATATTTAGAAGGAACCAATCAAACAATGCAGTAATATGAAAAACTTCAAATATAGATCATGCAGTATTTATTCAGTAAACTTTAGTTCTTCCTTCATGTTGGCCATGTGACACAGTTTGCTGGTTCAGGTCACTTTCCCTTTATAGGCATGGGAACTTCATTATTCAACCATGGATTAATTACACAGCAGGCTGAGCTTTTACTTGTTCAAATAATGCGGCTGCCAAGCCTAGTGGCCTTATTACAAACAATGCTGGGTGGTTCTGTGGATGCACAGTTAGAGAATCTGACCCTTGCTGCTTCTCACATGATAGGTGCCGAATACAGAAAAAGAAAGGGGAAAGTTTGCTTTCGTGTCATTAACAAAAGCTAGCCTGCTTCCAGAGCAGTTTTTAGTGCTTAAACTCTGACGGCGGCAATTAGGTGGAGCTGGCTTTCCTGGAATTGTAGCATAGATTTTCCTGTTGTGCTTCAGTATCAACTGTCTCCAAGTTACGAACCCACTCACAGCACTAAAAGCTTGGGATTACTGCAAGTAGAGAAGGCCGCTGTATCTCTCCGTTTTTCACTTTCTGACCAAGAATCAGCGTGCTCACTTATCAGCAATGTTTCAGCTAAAACATTCAGGTCGAAATCCATTGGTGCGTATATAAATATGCAGCTGATAATTTGAAGAGATTTTCAACATAGACAAACTTTTAAAAACAAATTTGTAAAAATGTGATGAGTAAGCTTTATTTCTTTTGACTGTAAACTTTGTTTTTATTTTATAGAAAAGTGAACTAGTTCAAAAGAGCTTTGTAATATTTCTAAATGTGATTTTATGAATAATAATATGTTCAGATTTATGATAATAAACTTAATGGAATATAGAAAAGCTGTTGGGCGATAGATGTCTGTAGGGCGATCATTCCTTGTTAAATTTGTCAAATAAGACAAAAATAAACTTGTTTATTTTACTTAAGTTTATTTTTCTGTAATTTTTTTAAATCTACCATTACTTGGAATCCCATAGGAGACCTGTGTTAGATATGTGAAATGTATCCCTGATACTAAGTTTCTTTAAAATGGTTGTTTAATATTAGGATGTTGTTAGTGACCTTTTTTTATTACTGGTTTTTTGACATGCTTTGCGATATCACTCTTAACATGTTTGCTTGGACATGTGATTAATATCTATTACTTTGAATGAGCATATATCTTTGCATAGAAATTAGGCATGTATTTTGGTTATTTCTAGAAATCATTCATTGTTATTAGTATTTATGGTAAACATAATTTTTAAAAAAACAAATCTGTATAAAATGTTTTTTGTGACACAGATCATTTGGGTGGGAGGAAATTAACTCTGGACTTAAATGTGCAGCAATGTGTTTGAAATGCTTGGATCCTTTTCCTTTTGAGATTACTATGACAGCAGGGCAGGGGCCAAATATTTTCCTGCCTGATACTCATGCATTTCTCATATGGAAGCTGATTGGATTGGCACTGAAACTCACTTCTAGTCAAGTATGGGACAGTACATTTTACTTTAAACTTCAGCAGTATTGTTTTAGGAGCTAGACCACACTGTACAGCATTACCTCTTTTCTATCTGCTGAACGGTAAAGTCAGTCCTGAATAATGGCTAAGGAAAAGGTTAGTTCTCAATTGAATGTTGTTGCAGATTTTAATTTCTTTGATGCACCAACAGAGATCTTGTCTTACTGTTCTGTTAGGCTAGTGTATTTATCTACTTTATAGACACTAACTTTTGATCCATTCCTCTAGGCAGAACAATTAATTGCTTAATGTAGTTTTCTAATTGCTTTGGTGTAAAAGTCCGTACAAGTGGCTGCACAAAATAGAAAGACAACTCTGTATGTAGAAGAGTAATGTTTTATAAAGGAAGCCTATGTATCTGCTTTTCTCTCTCCCCCCCCCACCACTCTCTCTGTGAGACATTATAAATATGGAGAGGGAGAAAAAGACATATACATATATAGATCTTAGAAAGTATTTTTCTTATTTAATTTGTTTGTATGTAAATGCAAGAGAAATGACTTTTTATCCAGGATGGTTATTACTGACAATCCAATTGGTAGATGAACCTTTGGCAGAAAAATGAACTACAGAAATAAATATTAGATACTAGACCATGCAGTATTTGTTCGGTACACTATAATCTAAGCTATGTAAAATCTCCATTAGTAGAATTTTCTTTGAGATGCCAGATTACCTAAAAAGTTTTTTCTTAAGGAAACACTTGGAAATATTTGCTTTTTTTCATATGATTACACTCTGTGTCTCATAATATCTAGATTCAGAGTTGTTGCTGTTAATTCAGTTTGTTATACCATTGAAATCACTATACAATTATGCTGTTGCACAAATTTGTCCTGAAACTGTGATCCAATCAGTAAATAATTAACACTTAAAAAGCTACTTTAAGACATCAATATGGGATTATTATGCCATAAATGTGCATCATTTCAAGAATGTCTTATTATTTTAATTATTATTTCCCCCATTGATTGATTGCCCTTCCCTCCAAATCCAATTATTTTTTCCAGTTTATACGATTAAAGATTTCCTATGGAAGATATTTGGGAGTGTCAAAATAACAAGCAAGGAATGAATAAAGCTCTAACTTTTTGGCAAATAAGTGTGAAATCCAATAGCACATTTTTCATATTCCTCTTGGACAAATAATTTTTTGGCCTCATCATGAAGTAACTATGAATAAACATTAAAGTCTGACTTGCAACTGTCCTCCATTGTTGAATACTTTTTTTGCTATTATGATTAAATGGCATTGCCACCCCTGAACTGCATCCTCAGTTTAATTGTGGGGAAGTACTGGTCATTCAAAGAGATTTAGCTTCAGTGCTTGCTAATGAGCATAAAGTTCCCTTCACTCTTAATGAATCAAGATTTCTGTATTAATTTTAGGGGAATAAAAAGAGAGATGTTCACACAATAGGGCAACCTTACAGAGTACACAGCTGGGCCATCTGAAACCGTCCTTTTTATGAGCCACAGAGTTTAAATGGACTGTACTCTTAAGAGGTAGATTTCTGCGAGTGTGAAGCAGAGCTTTTGCTTATGGTTCACTGATCTGTCTACTTATAACAATACAAGACCTTGACAAGAGCTTAGGGAAAAAGCATAACGTAGGGCAATTCTCTCAAAATCATTTCATGTAACATCTTCAGTGAAGGAGGAAATGAAAAGTAGTTTCAGTTATTTTGGGGGCTGATCTTTTTCAGGGGGTGGAATGGCTGCTGCATGTTCCTGAATTCCTTGCTGAGAAAAATAATTGTTGAGTTACACTGCGTTTTGGCTAACCAGCAAAGCTGTTAAAAGCAATATTTACACAGTGAAACAGTATTTGTACTTTGTGGCTGGAAAGAACAGTAATTCTTGGCATTTCCTTACCTGTATTAAACAAACAAACAAAAAAAGTAGATTTTTTTTTTAAAAAAAGTTCTGTGATTAGCAAATAACATGGCATTCTTGCCAGGTTTCTGATTTACTGAAGCACAGTTTTTGTTATAATTATGATTTTTCCTCCTAGTCTATATTGGTCAGCATATTATCTCATTTCACCCTTTATTTGCTCTAAATGTTTGCATATTATTTTGTTTTGTAGTCACAAATTCTTTTAGAGACATATGATTCCTGCATTCACAAGCTAGTGACCATTGTCCTTTGGAAATGCAAATTAATGTGGAACCCAAAAGTTGTAATTTAAGATATAAATAGTAAATGAATTGATACATTTCTAATTCCAATGTTACTCCTAAGATCCAATTGCATTAAAACCCTTTGGAGGAGGGGGAGGAAATTAGCTGATTTCATAGTGTGATAGAGTTGAATTGCTATAACAGATTTCACCATGGTGGTGGTAGTATATGTCTGTCTTTACTGCATTGCAGTATAGTTCCTAAATAATATAAAAGTTTATCAAATGTCTGCCTGTAAACTGCTCTGGATTTCTTGCAATAAAAGATAGAAATAGAAGCTTAGGAAAACATATTAAAAAAAGGGGTTTTAAATATCTTGAACACATAGATGGATTCAAAATATGTCACCTTCAGTCTGAAAAAATATGGCCAAATAACTGTAAAAATATAACTTGAAAGAGACATTTGAAATAGAATTTCCTCTTCAGTCTAATTGAATATTATTACTATGCTTTCAGATAGCTGATTGGCTTCCCTGGATTTTGCTGATGACACAGGAAACCTTTGCTTGAAGATGGAAACACTGGAGTCAGAACTGACCTGCCCTATCTGTCTGGAGCTGTTTGAGGATCCATTGCTGCTGCCTTGTGCTCACAGTCTCTGTTTCAACTGTGCACATCGCATCTTGGTCTCCCAGTGTGCTACCAACGAATCAGTGGAATCTATCACCGCCTTCCAGTGCCCCACTTGTCGTTATGTCATCACCCTCAGTCAACGGGGTCTAGACGGACTGAAGCGCAACGTCACACTGCAGAATATTATAGACAGGTTTCAGAAAGCTTCTGTGAGTGGGCCCAATTCTCCCAGCGAAACTCGCCGAGAACGAGCTTTTGACAGCAACAGCATGTCATCGAGTGAAAAAGTTCTCTGCCAGTTCTGTGACCAAGATCCTGCTCAGGAGGCAGTCAAGACCTGTGTAACTTGTGAGGTATCCTATTGTGAGGAGTGCCTAAAAACAACTCATCCGAACAAGAAGCCATTTACTGGACACCGTTTGATTGAGCCTATTCCTGACTCACATATCAGAGGATTGATGTGTCTGGAGCATGAAGATGAGAAAGTTAACATGTATTGTGTGACTGATGACCAGTTAATCTGTGCCTTGTGTAAACTGGTTGGGAGGCATCGTGATCACCAAGTGGCAGCTCTAAGTGAACGCTATGACAAATTAAAGGTTAGTTTCGTCTTAATTTGTTTATACTAAGAAGTATAGTGCCAGGAAATGAAAGATTTTTACCTTATTTGTGTGGCTAATATTTGCATGGGTATTTGCCATTCTTGTATTCAACATACCTGCGAATTTGCTGAGGCCGGTTCTATATAAATTATCAATTTTGAATGAGAAATAAATTAATCTATGTCAAACCTAGATTTTGGTGTAGGAAATTGAAATGTCAATGCTGAAGAAAATATTATATATGCTTAACTTTGATTCAGGTTTTCCAATTTAAAAAGGTGTGGTTTGTATATTCATACTGAAATATTTTGAGAATAGTAATTATAGTAATTACAAGTAATTGTAGAATGGGTCTTCATTTGCAGTTATCTGTGGCCTAGTCTACTGACACTTAGAAAAAGAGCAATATTCTATGCACACTTTCGAAGCCCAAAATCTTAAGGCAGTGGTAAAAATGCCTTAAATTATTAATATAACTTTAACAAAACAATCTACACTGGTTACTAAGTTTAGTGAGTCTCAAAATGTTTAGACTGACATTCTAACTTGTTTGATCCCATTGATAAAATGTCAACCTTTGGCACTTTCATTACTTACTGATCTAATCAAGCAAATTTGTTATATGAGCTTTCTGTTATGGATGCACATGAATAGCATTTTTGAAATGTTCTTAATAAGTTTCCCACATTATAAACAACAGCAAATGCAGCAATAGATCAGTGTTGCATATCATTGCAAAAGACCCTTAGGATTCTGCTTCTGCGGTTTTACAGTTGTGTGGAACAGATTTAAGTAGAATAGTGTAATTCCTGTACTGTATCCATCTGCTATTTTAGATGTCACATTAAAAGCAAAAAAAGAAAGAAAATGGGAAAAACAAAAGTCTGTTCTTCCAGTTCCCTTAAGGAAATGCTATTGTGATTGATTGTAGAAAATTACAGTAGGTACACACACACACACACGTATAATTTTATGTATCTACAGTGTTTCATTAGAAAATGATTTTGGGATTCTTCAAAGTACACAAAAACCTTGTTTTAATATATAGTTCTTAAAAGATAAATGATGCCAGTTTGGTTTGGACTACAGCATTGCCCAGATTTATTTTAAAAGCTGTACTTAATTTTTAGATAATAATTTAATAATTATTATTTATCATCAATAAGAATTAATTAAGAGGTAATAATTTAGGTAGAAAATATGTGACAACTCATAATCTTTTATTATTTGCATGGTTTATGTATTTTTCTTGGCAGTTGTTCATAAATCCATATTGTGTTTATTGACTGGATTATTTAATTTTGAGATGTTCCATTATTCTTAGTCCTTTGCAAAGATGGTATGGATTAAAAGAAATATATTTTAAACACTACATCAAATGTATTGTGATAGGATATAATTTGCATATGCTTTGTGTTCATGTTCAAGCCAGTTTAAGTATACTATTATTTAAATCTTATTTCAACTTTTTCTGTTACATGAGTAACCTGTACATCACAGTTCTGGCATGCCTCCTGGACCAGCTGGGTTATACCTTATAGGTGTCTATCATATATCTCAGAACATAATTAGTAAATAAAAGAAACATCTTTTTAAATAACAGTGGCATCTTGTAGCAAATTCAAATGTTCACATTGATAAATGAACGTGGATAGACTTGTGACTTATTTCAGAGATTTATTGACATATTTGTGGACTATTCATTTACATTTTAAAGCTAACCTAATCAATTTAAAAACAATTGTAAAGCTTTTTTGCACTTTTGTATATAATCCATGTTGGATTGTCAAATCCAGGCAATATGCAGATATTCAAATTTCCTTAGTTAAATGTGGGACATCTCATTCTTTTTTAAATTGATAGCTTCTGCTTATTATAGAGAACTCTAGCCATTTCAAATGTTTACAGTTATGCACCAATTTAATCATTTAATATTAGGTATACTTTATTGATTGATTGGTTACATATTCAAATTTTAAAACTCGGCACTTAGTTAAATAATCATGCTGTAGATGAATAATACCTTTTTTTTAAACTTATTTTTCAGGCTTATATGCTGCTTAAGTTATAGCTAATTCCAAATGGCATACCGTATTTTCCGGCGTATAAGACGACTTTTTAACACATGAAAATCTCAAAAGTCGGGGGTCGTCTTATACGCCGGGTGTCGTTCTCCTGTAACCAGGCAGACCAGCCCGAAAGGCTCTGACGAGCCTTAAATGGCTCTGGCGATCCAAGCTCTGATGATCCCAGCTGCATTGCCTGCTAATCAGGCAACGCAGCTGGGATCGCTAGAGCCATGTAAAAGGAAAAAAGTTTTCCCCCTCCAGCTTGCTTACCTTAGCTGCTAGTCGCAATGCTTGCCTTGCTTCGCTTGCCTGAATCCATTCTATCGGCAAGCCACTCCCTGCCTGCAATCAAGCAGTCAGGAGTTGTGGACTTCAACTCCCAGAATTCCTAAGCCAGCAAAACAAAGCTGGCTGAGGAATTCTGGGAGTTGAAGTCTACGAGTCTTAAAGTTGCCAAAGTTGGCAACCCCTGTTCTATTGGGTAAGTTTTTTTCCCCTTTGGGAGCTTTAAAAAAAATAGTTAATTGGGGTTTTTTTTAGTTGTTCTTTTTTAGACCTAGCCATTTAAAGTTTAGGAAGTTTTAAATTTAGTTTTCCTATAAAAATAAAAATAAATAAAAATAAAATAATATTTGTGCAGCTTTCTGAGATTTAGTGTGTTTCTGTAGGGTTTCACTCTAACTACACAAACACACAAAATCTCATAAAGCTGTATGTGGAATTTTGTGTGTGTAAAGTGTGAAAGTTGTTTTTTTGGGCTTTTTGTGGCTGTGTGAGGTTCCTGCTTGTTGCAGGGGCCATTTTGGGTCTAGCACAGCTGCTTTTACATTGTGGGTGAGCGAGTTGATGTTTTTTAATTTTTATTTGGTGTGCGTTGGAAGAGGGGTAGTCTTATACGGCAAGTATAGCCCAAACCCTATATTTTAACAGGAAAAGTTGGGGGTCGTCTTATACGCCCAGTCGTCTTATACGCCAGAAAATACGGTATAATCTGTGCCGGTTTTTTTTAAAAAAGTTAAATCAGTACCACTGATTAGCTTATCAATTCCATTGCATTGATTAACAATTTTGTGTTTATTTTATATGCAATCATTAGCAAATTATCTATTTTCAACCCCCAAGACTTCCTTGAATAACATGGCCTTCCTAAATCTGAACAGGGTTCAAGCTACTGAATCCCTCAGGAAAATCTTGTTACATAGAAGAGGGCAGCAGTGGAGAATAAGTGGCTTCATTGTCAATATGGCACTCCTTCAACATAGGCATACAGTGACAGCAAAATCTTCCAGCTGTTACTGGATTGTCATTGGTCCTGAGAAATGTAAGGCTTTAAAGATAACAAGTGGATTAGTTGGGGTACTTGGAAGTCAACTAGCATTCAGCGGTTGGTCTCAAAGTAACAGTGCTACTCTGGCAAAACAAGATCACAAACTGCCAGAGTTTCTTGCAAAAATCAAATCCAGAAACACACATAGATAATTGATTCAGCTGGATTAATTAACTTCTCTCTATATATAAAAATACATGAAGTAAATTTACAATACCAACAGCAGATTCGCAGGCAGAGGAGAGATTGCTTTCAGTTCCAGCAGCAGACTAGTTCACACACTGGTTTCAGTTTCTCTGCACAGACTCAGAAGCTGCAGACTAAGACACGCCATGGTTCCAGTATGTCTCAGCTCCCAATTGGCTGATTTAGTTGCTTTGCCTATTCATTGGGTGATCTTGTTACCATGCCTCTATTCCAATTCATGAATAATCTGACACAAACTACCGTATTTTCCGGCGTATAAGATGACTTTTTAACACATGAAAATCTTCTCAAAAGTCGGGGGTCATCTTATACGCCGGGTGTCATTCTCCTGTAACCAGGCAGACCAGCCCGAAAGGCTCTTGACGAGCCTTAAATAGCTCTGGCGATCCAAGCTCTGACGATCCCAGCTTTGCCTGCTAATCAGGCAACTCAGCTGGGATCGCCAGAGCCATGTAAAAGGAAAATTTTTTCCTTTTACATGGCTCTAGCAATCCAAGCTCTGATGATCCCAGCTGAGTTGCCTGCTAATAAGGCAATGCAGCTGGGATCGCCAGAGCCATGTAAAATGAAAAAAGTTTTCCCCTTCCAGTTTGCTTACCTTAGCTGCTTGTCGCAACGCTTGCCTTGCTTCGCTTGCCTGAATCCATTCTATCGGCAAGCCACTCCCTGCCTGCAATCAAGCAGTCAGGAGTTGTGGACTTCAACTCCCAGAATTCCTAAGCCAGCAAAACAAAGCTGGCTGAGGAATTCTGGGAGTTGAAGTCTACGAGTCTTAAAAGTTGCCAAAGTTGGCAACCCCTGTTCTATTGGGTAAGTTTTTTTCCCCTTTGGGAGCTTTAAAAAAAATAGTTAATTGGGGTTTTTTTTAGTTGTTCTTTTTTAGACCTAGCCATTTAAAGTTTAGGAAGTTTTAAATTTAGTTTTCCAATAAAAATAAATAAAAATAAAATAATATTTGTGCAGCTTTCTGAGATTTAGTGTGTTTCTGTAGTGTTTCACTCTAACTACACAAACACACAAAATCTCACAAAGCTGTATGTGGAATTTTGTGTGTGTAAAGTGTGAAAGTTGTTTTTTTGGGCTTTTTGTGGCTGTGTGAGGTTCCTGCTTGTTGCAGGGGCCATTTTGGGTCTAGCACAGCTGCTTTTACATTGTGGGTGAGCCAGTTGATGTTTTTTAATTTTTATTTGGTGTGTGTTGGAAGAGGGGTAGTCTTATACGGCAAGTATCGCCCAAACCCTATATTTTAACAGGAAAAGTCAGGGGTCGTCTTATATGCCCAGTTGTCTTATAACCCGGAAAATACGGTATAATTCATTTATATTCTGATAATAAGAGTTCATGGTGATGAATTTGCCACATTGATAGTAATAATATTTATCTGTAGAATTAGTGCATTTATAAATCTGTGGGATTTATGATAATATATTCTTGTCAATATCAGTATCTGCAATCATTGGAAGTCAGTCTTAAAATAAAGAAATTGAATTTTGCTATGTAGTAATGGAATGTTCTTAGGTAAAAGTCAGTAGACCTTCCATTGACTACATATAAGTTTCTTGATTATTTTCTGCTGGTCACCAAAATATGATTATTTTTTATTGTTTAAAAATAAATCTGTGATAAGAAATGAATAGTACAAATACATTCAAATTAGTATTATATTTTTCTGTAATAAAAATCTAGTTACACCTTTATGATATATGAATGTCGCTAAGATTCATGTATTTTGGATTGGTTTTAAAAGATTTGGGGCTTTTTTCCTAATTTTGGGGCTTTTTTCCTTTGCTTATGTTGAGTGAGGTAAATAAATTGTCCTATATGAGAATGGAATAGATTTTATATAACTTGTGAAATCTGATGCTAAGAAGTCCATGCAGTTTTTTTGGCAGAAGTACAAAAGCAGGTTTGCCATTGTCTTCTTCCAGGATGTGAAAGATATACCAATTATAGGTAGTTCTCGACTTACACTGTAATGGAACCCGGAATTATGCTTGTGAGTCATGCTGGTCATTAAGTGTGACCAATTTTATGATCTTTTTTGTGTGGCATCTTAAGCAAATGAAGCAGTCATAAAATGAATGCCACAGTCATTAAGTGAAAACTTCAATTGTCAAGCAAACTCATTGGCCACAATGTATGGGTTTTTTTCCCCTCAAATCAGAGATAAATATGAGTTTTGGGGAAAAAAGGTAATAAATTGCAGCCACATGATCATGGGACACTAAACAGCTGTAAATGTGGGCTGGTTGCTACGTGCCATAATGCGATCAAATGACTGTGAGGTATGGGTGGCCATCAGAACTTTAAATTAGGATTGTAAGTACCTTTTTGGGAATCCGTCATAACTTCAAATGGTTGTTAAATCACCAGTCATAAGTTGAGGACTACCTGTAATCAGAATAATAAAGGCTTATTAAAAGCTAATTTACATGATTAATATTCACTAACTATCAGAAATGATGTTCTTTATTGTCCATTACCATTTACAGTCAGTTCTGCCGCCGCCACTACTATTACGGTACATTATTGTGGTTATTATTTGTGGCACAGGGTTTCATGGATTCTAAACCACAAAATATTTGGGATAATATGCTACAATTTTTGTTGTGAGACTAAAAGGCTAATAAAACAGCATCTGTGTTTGGCAGTTATGAAGTTGGGATTATATAAGTGAATAATAGATACAGAGCAATGATTGGCCCCAGAACATAATCCAGGAAGAAATATAGGGAATTTTAACCCTATACTTCTACTGCTAAGCTAATCCAGATCAGTAGGGTTGTCTCTGTGTCTAGTATTTGCATTGGAAGAAAAGGTTCCTTCAATGAGGATAGATACTTGGTCCCTTTGCCTAATAATCTGTATTGGGAACCTATCTAGTTTGATACTGTATTATGAAGCAAAAGGGTAATACACCATGCTATCTCTTTTTAAAAAGTCATTTATTAAATTGCTAATTGTGTAAGTGGTGTTTGTCTAGTTGTTTTGGAAGAAATGGTGCTTAATACATGGTTGAAAGAGGATAATATATTTCAGGAAACAGTATCAAGGTTTGTGTTGTTTTGCAATAATCCTAAATGACATAATTTAGCATCATGCAAGTAAAAACCTGCTCACATAATGGAATTCCCCTTCTATGTAGCAATCCCAAAATTAGTTTTCACTTCCAATTCCAACAACAGCCAAACAGCTTAATTGGATTATCCAAAGTAAATTGTATATTTTTTCTCGTTTTCCTTTCCTAAGTTTATTGTAAACTTTGAGTATAATTTGTAGTGGTTAAAATGCAACTTGTAGTGCCTGACAACCATTGAAAAAATAACTGACTGAACCCTATTATTAAGGGGAAAAAATCCTACCCCACGCCCAGCAAATTATGTCTGAGTAAATTTTTTTGAATTCTGCTATTCCATAAGGAGACTTCTACGTATTTAAATGTTTTGTCTGATCCATGATCCCAGTTTATTTGGGTTTGTAAATTATTGAAAATTTCTTACATTTTAATTGCACAGGAACTGGTTCTTCTTGATGAGCAGTTTTTGAGTGTCAAACTATGTAATTTCTGACATTCTGTCCCAGCAGTGTTGTTAATTATTTAAACAATATTTCATCCTTCATTAGCCAGAAAACAAAAATGTCATTACAATCTAGCTCCTTTTGTGGTAAAATGAAATGGTTTAATTAAGAGCTCTGTACACTTGTCTGATTGAGGTATGCAAAGCTGCACTGGTTTAACAGTGAATGGAATAGCCATTAATTATCAAAATCTGAAAAAGCATATAAAAGAAATGACACTTTAAGGAAAGCACTAAGCCATTTCATTTTTTGCTAGTGCCCCTGTGAGTTAAAGTGCATGACCTTGATGCACATCAAGTCATGAAGAAAAATCCTTTAAAAAAAAAAAAAGCAATGCTTGCATTTAACTTCTGGAAATAGTATCCAGATGTGTCGTGTGCATGTGTGTGTTAATTACACAAAGAATTTGCAGTAAGATTTTAATTAGGGCATATATATGTAACAGATGTGCAAATGGTAAAGATATATTCTTTTGCACTTTATCTTAACATAGTTAAGAATGTTATTGTTGTGATCATTGCATTAATGTTATTCATACGTTTTTTTCCAGTCTTTTTAAGGCATTAATTTATGTTAGTTAGGAGCCAGTGAATTGAACTCAGTTCCCTGTGACCTTATAGACAAACTTTCATCACTCTAATCTAATCACTCAATCCAGCAATAATTGATAGAACTCCAAAGAGCATTCTATTAATAGATCCCATATTTGTCATCTATGCCTTTTTTCAGATTTCCTCAACTTTGCTAAAAATATTCTTTCCTAGAGTTTTATTCCTGAGCATTGCCTCAAGGAGCAATAATTTTATAATCCCAATTTCAAAGGATAATAGTCCATCTTCCTTTAACTTCACTGGTCTCTATTAGATGTTTCTTTGATTACTCTTTAATATTTGTACCTTAGATATACTGTATATTCTGCTGTCAGTTCTTTGACCTTCTTAAGATGATACCTTGTTTCTTTCTCTCTCTCTCTCTCTCTCTCTTTTTTTTTTTTTTTTTGGTATACTCATCTATGTTGACCCCCTTGATTGTTAGACCTTTCTTGGTTCTTTGTTGTTGGAATTGGAAATTTCTCTTAGTTGTCCCACATCTTTTTTGTTACTCAGCACTTCATTTCTATCTTTCTCTTATTATATAATACCTGAATAATCTCTGAAATTATTTTCAAAATTTTGGAAATATTTTTCATTTTGATTTCAGTTTATTTTTCCTTTTGCTTAATTTAAGCATATTGAATTTCATCTTTAGATTGATGTTGATTTTAACTATGGTTTTTATATCTTGCTTGTACAACTGTCCTCTTTGATTTTCAAATTTCACTCACTATTTGACACAATAATCCTGGTTTTATTCTGTATCCTACACCTGGAAATCCCTTGAACAACAGCTTTACATTGTTCTTGTGTTCTCTATTATGTAATTGATTGGAATCCAGTGTTCTTCCTCCAATATTATCCATGTGTAAAGCCTTTATTGCTTAAAACTAATATTGACCATAATCAAAGAAACTCCGTTAATTTATCACCTATAAATTTAATTCTATGAAGCTTCCTTTGATTGCGTATGCCTCTATTTCTGTATCTTTTGCATTTCAAACATAATTAGTAGCATTAGCTCCCTTCTTGGTGCTATATCTGGCACTTCTTGCAATTTGCCATTGCATTCTTCAATGTCTTCCTTAATTTTTTACTAGTATGTACACTTGTATAACATTGGTGTTCATTGTATACTTACTAATTTTGATAGATATGATTCTGTCATTTATTGGGTTATAGATGAGATATACCTGGCAATTTCCTTTTTGAGTATCCTTTTCTGTATGGTCTCATGTCCTGGATAGAAATCAGATAATCAGATAATAATTTGATTTAAAGTAACTTATTCCAGTCTATTTAAATTCACTTATTCCTAAAAATATAAAATTAGATATGTTTTATTTTTATTTTCACAATTTTAAATTATCCTTGGTTTATATTCTAACTATGTATATCTTAGAAATAGTCATGCTGATTGGGAAATTCTGGGAGTTGAAATTGACACATCAGGAAGTTGCTAAACTTAAGAAATGGTAAGCCAACCATTTTTCATCTGAAAAATATATGAGACATATATACAAAATGAGTCTGAGTCCTCCGTGACTTCAGATTGTGTGATATTTTTTTCAATTTTTATATTCACCTGTTGGAAGACAAACTGGCAAATGTGGTCCTTCTGGGAAACTCCTAATTTGTCTTTTTGACTTGTCCTTCTCCTAAAGCACAATAAATAAGTATTCCTGGCTTGACATTAACTAGTTAGGGAAATAGTGGAAATATCTGGGAAAGTAACCCTGAAATACTGGTGTTCTTGATATTAAAGGAAGCTAAAACTGATAGTAGTCAAATACATTAACCTGAACTCTGAGAAAACTGGATTTCAATTAACTCAAAGCATTAATATTTACCAAAGCAGAAAACAAGTGGGAAAATAGTCATCAAGAAAAAGTTCACAAAAGAACGATACTAAAAGCACAATCACAATTTTGAAGAAAAAAATAGAACAAATTTACAGTGCTGTAATCTAAAAACTTGACTACATATCTGAAAAGATTGTGTGTGTGTGTGTGTGTGTGTGTGTGAGAGAGAGAGAGAGAGAGAGAGAGAGAGGGAAGGAAGGAAGGAAGGAAGGAAGGAAGGAAGGAAGGAAGGAAGGAAGGAAGAAGGAAGGGAAGGAAGGAAGGAAGGAAGGAAGGAAGGAAGGAAGGAAGGAAGGAAGGAAAGAGGGGAAAAAATACCAAAAAGAGTACCAACAGATATTTACCATGGCCCAGAATTTTAAAGGTTGCCAAATGAGCAGGGTTTGGCAAACGATGCTAAGAATAACAAAAGGGATCCTTCAGATATCTTCATATTAAAATGACTTCTAAGTGTCAACATTGTTAGATCCCCTCAGTTACGTCAACACTCACACAGACTCTGTTGCCAGGCATCACGGATTGGCTAAAATGTGAGCGGCTAAACTAGTGGGAGAATTGCTGTTCATGATTGGTTCACGCTTTCTGACAGCTAGCTATTTAAGCAGCTGTCAGACGGGAGTTGTTGTTCGTTGCCGCTTCGCGGAGTTGTTCTGGTTCCATTATGTTATAAATAAAGTTGGTGTTCAAAGAATCTAGCCCTTTGCCTGTCTGCCCACCGGATTCAACACATGGCGACGAAGGTGGGATGTTTCTGAGGTGAAGGGTGACGGTGACACCAACGGAGCTGAGGCGGCGAGCCGTCAGGAGTTGAGGGTGACGAGTCATCACCTCACGACAAATCGAGTCCAGTTACAATGGCAGCAGCTCTTTTGGCATTCACGCCTTTCGAGCCAGTCTCGGAAACCTGGGATGATTACCTCAAAAGGTTCTAGTATTTCTTGCAAGCTAACGACCTAGCTGACTTGTCTAGCGCTCGAAAGAGGGGCTACTTCCTTAGCTTGTGTGGCCGAGAGATCTTTGGAACAGCTAGGGCTCTGGCTGCCCCCCAACCAGTGTTCGCGGTGCCGTGGGAAACCTTGCTAGAGAAGTTGACGCGCTACTACTCGCCTGCTCCCTCGAAAATTGCCAGGCGGCATGCATTTCACCAGAGAGCTCAGAGGGAGGGGGAGTCCATCAACAAGTATATGGCCTCCCTACGAACAGCGGCACTGCATTGTGAATTCCGGGAGCTTGAGGATATGCTCCTGGACCAGCCCCTGTGCAGGAGTAGGAACCTTCCAGAGCCCCTTGGGCGAGGGTACACCTAGACCTCGCAGGCCCATTCCAGGGTCAAACTTTCCTAATAGCAGTGGATGCCCATTCCAAATGGGTAGAACTCACCCTACTGCCATCCACCACGTCAGTTGCAGTTATTAGGGTTCTGGAGGGTCTGTTCGCGACCCATGGGCTATCGGATACGGTAGTCACTGATAACGGGCCGCAGTTCACCTCGGCACCCTTCCACCTGTTTCTTGCCCGGTTGGGCATTCGCCATGGCCAGACGGCTCCATTTCATCCGGCCGCTAATGGCCTGGCGGAAAGGGCCATAAGATCGGCCAAAGAAGCGTTGTGCCGTTTAGGCACCGCAAATTGGCACCAGATTCATCAGTACCTTTTGGCCCAACACACAACCCCTAGCTCGACCACCAAACATAGTCCAGCTGAACTTCTCATGGGCAGGCGGCTATGGATGACCCTAGACCGCCTGCACCCTAACTACAACCAGGAGCCACACCCTGGGGCACGCCTATCGGCCAGGGTTTTTAGTGTGTGGGACTTAGTCTACGCCCTTAACTTTGATAAAGATGTCCAGTGGCTCCCAGGGCAAATAACACAAATAACCGGTCCCTATTCTTATAGGGTCCAACTCTCCAATGGGAGAGTGTGGCGGCGGCATGTAAACCAGCTTAGAAGGAGGATCGCAGACGCAACCACCCAGCGGCCTAGCCTGGACCAACGGACTCCATCTAGTAGAGACCACGTAGGGGGGCCTAACACTACTCCGTATCCTTCGACCACGGCATCCTCGGCAGATGGCTTACCTGTAAGCGCAGGTCCGGCGGCGAGTTCGAGTCTTCCGTCCTCAAACGAAGCACAAGGTCTGCCAGTTCCCAAAAGTGAGGAATTGGCTCCACCTTCTACGTCATCCACGCCAGAGCCTAGACGGTCTGGGCAGTGCCATCGTCATCCGGCATATCTGGAGGACTACGCGTGCGCGGTCTGGGTGGAAAGGGGTGTTAGATCCTCTCAGTTACGTCAACACTCACACAGACTCTGTTGCCAGGCATCGCAGATTGGCTAAAACACGAGCGGCTAAACTAGCGGGAGAATTGCTGTTCATGATTGGTTCACGCTTTCTGACAGCTAGCTATTTAAGCAGCTGTCAGACGGGAGTTGTTCGTTGCCGCTTCGCGGAGTTGTTCTGGTTCCGTTATGTTATAAATAAAGTTGGTGTTCAAAGAACCTAGCCCTTTGCCTGTCTGCCCACCGGATTCAACAAACATATCAACTCTTCAGTGAAGATGGTAGAATAAGAGGAACATGCAGATATATACAAAGCATTTAATATGGTTGAAAAGCTGTAAATTATAGGCTCAGGGCCATGTCTTTTAGTTAAATTGATATTTAGTTCTTTAATTGTTCCTCATCAAACTGGATGGAGGTATTAGTGCTAACTTTCAATTTTTAATTTTTTTAAAAAATAATTCTGATAGGGAAATAAACTGTAAAATAAAACAATATATTTAATAGAGACAAATTGAGAAATGCAAATGCATTTTCCAGTGTTGAGTACAATATACAGTTCTGGAGATTATTCTTAAAGAATGAGATGGGCATTGAAGAAGATCAATGGGTTAAATCCTATGAGGTTAGATTGAGAGAACTAAGGAATTATCTATTGAGATTTCTGTTAAAAAAACAATAGTTACAAGATTTCTGGTTTTAAAAAAGACAAAACATGCAAGATATCTGCTGAACCATATTTTTCATTTGTGCCCTGTAAATTACTCTTAAATTTGCTTTCTGATGGGAGCACTATAATCATTCATTTGCAAACGCTACTTAAATTAAAATTTAATCACTTAGGAAATTAAATAGTTTAGATAAAATTTAAACGCAATTGTAATTAACTTTCCTGTAAAATAGCATATTCTACTGCAAAGTAGCTAATTCTGAATAGATTATAAACTTTTCACATCCAGTCAGAGTCACATCTGGCATATGAGCTTAAAAGGGAAATGAGGTCAAAAAACTATGAAATGTTTTCCATAAACTAAGAAGACAAAAAATATAAGAAATCACAAATGACTCTTTATTCAACATAATCATCCTGAATAAAACTAGGCTTTTCTAACTTGTATCAACACTTATCTCTAAAGGATATGATGACATTTGTAAACTATAGTAACTAGGTTAAGGTCTATGTTGAAAACTATTACATTCCTCAAGTATACTCTCTATATTTGCAACAAAATGTTTGATTCCAAATTTGCTGTACTTAGATTTAATAATATGCACACTATGCCAAAAAGTCATTTCCTTACTATATATCTCTCTACAGTCTCTTAAATAGTATAGAGCAAAACACAAATTATGCATGATAAATTTGTTTTATATGTGGCAGCACATTCTCCTTAATTTTCCATTCCTTAAATAACAAGTACACAGAGGGCTTTCAATATTATATTAACTGAATGCATTCCTTATAATCTTCTCTTCTCATAAGATGCTTTTGACTGACTTTCTTTGGTTGTCATTTTCCACTGTAGCCCTAATCTCACCTCTTTCTTCTAGGACCCTCTGCCTTCAGCAAGCCCGAATCTGGTCTAGATTTCCCACCTCCTTGCTCAAATGCAGGAATTCAGAGTTGTTTTATAATGTTTCTGCTGTTCCTACAGCACAGATTAATATTAGTCTTATTGAGTCATTGGCCTGAATGTCTGAGAGCTGGGGGTCCACAATAGTTTTAGAACAAAAAGTTAAATGTATTATAACAGTCCTATGGCTGGTATGAACACCAGTTTGGTGCAGTGGTTAAGGTATCAGCCTAGAAATCAGGAGACCATGAGTTTTAGTCTCATTTTGGGAATAAAGCCAACTATATGATCTTGAGACAGTCATTCCCTCTCAGCCTTAGGAAGAAGGCACTTCTGAAGTCTTGCCATGAAATTGCAGGGACTATCACATGCAGTCTCCAAGAGTCAGCATTGATTTGAAGTCATGAAATATATCTATATCTGTCTTTGTCTCTGGCCAGTATGATGAGGAAAGTGGGATGCCAATTCATAAATTGTTGTCATGTTGATGCAACCAATTGCAAAACAAGAGTCAGATGGAAAAGATGATGTTCTTCATTGGAGGTTCAAGAAGTGCAGTTGAAGCACACATATTTTGTCTCTTCTTGAGACTTTCTGATTCTCAGGATTCCTAATTACACATTTATATATATTTAGCCTGGGGTGAAAATGGAAATTAGGAACCTTGTTCGGACTAAATATGCGAACATTTAATGAGACATATATACATGGGTCGGGAGTTTAGGACTTGGGTGCTCATCCTGTATTCATTGTTAAACTTTATGTCTTTTGACAGATTCATTCATTTGAACTGATTACATATTGTTGTATATTCTGTAAAATGACATATTGAAACAGCACTTTAAGCAATTAGACATGATTATTTTGTCATGATGGGGGCAATGTTTTTCTTACAAGCCTGATAGAATGAAACTTGAATCTCAAGTTAGGTTCATGATGCCTAGTACATGTAATCCTCGAGCTATGACAGTTCATTTAGTAAACGTTCAAAGTTACAACATAACCCCCTCAAAGTACTTACAACACAGTTACAAATATTGCAGCACCATGGCAGTCATTCATCCTTACAATGACCACAGTGGCACTGCAACGTTCACCCTGCCTATGCCTCCCCAGCTGGGTCTCCACTAGAACTGGGCCTGTGGCTACTCATTTTGCGAAGATCTAGCGACCCTTCAGTTTCTTGGCCTGCTTCGGTGCTTCAGGCCTTTGCTGCGTTTGCAGAGAAGGAAGCCCTAAAGTACACCAGATCGTGTGAGAGCAGTAGCATGAGATCTTGCGCTACTATCTCACATGATCTCATGGTATTTTAAACAAATGGAGGCCTGGATGAGATCTGTGGCAAAGGGTTTTGCAAAAGGAGGGAAGGGCACGTCTCTCCCAGGCTCCATTCTCAACAGCAAATGCTTTTTGCACAGACAACTGGAGTCTATAGGGACGAAATCTCTCATCCCTGCAGGCCTCGGCAAGCCTTTGCTCAAGGCGGCAAAGAGGCTGGAGAGGAGACAGCTCCCTTGATCATTGAGATCTATGTAAGGTAAGTGACCCAGTTAGGTACGATGGGGGGGGGGAAGCATGAGATATCTTAGTGGGTCGGGGGAGGCCTTGGGTGGTCGGAAGCACTATGTCCATCAATGCCTTCCCTACCCTGAGATATCTCATACACTTCATGACCTGCGCATTCAATTAGTAAATGCATGGGCGATAGCAGGGAGTGATCACGTTCAAGTTATAGTCACAATGTAAACTATATAAGATATTCTTGAATAAACCTAGGTTTACTTCTACCTTAAAATTTCTAAATCATAATGAGAAAAGTCTAATTTTAGTTGGTAATATATAAATACAGAAATGAATTTAAATTTGTTAATCTCAAATGTACTAGCATTTTAACCAATTGGGAATGTAGGAACCTACTGCATTTTCATAGAGTTTGCTTCTTTGGTGAGATGGGCAGCTATATAAATTGGACCACAAAATGCCTTCCCCTCAAAGCAGTAATGTATGAAAATTGAAAGAGCCCCTCAAGTGAAATTTGATTCTTTGTGACTACCTGAAAATAACTATGCAGTTTTCTTGACAATGAAATTTAACTGGTTTTGCACTGTTTTCTTCAGGGATGTTTTTCAATTTTCCACTCCTACAATCTCCATATTCCCTGGGTAGCTAATCCTGTTTAGCTTCCAAGTCCAGACAAGAATTGGCTCATACTGTTAATTTTTCATCATGTAGTGGTATATTGATTAAAATCAGTGGCAACTTGAAAACTCAATAGATCAAGGCTAATTTGAACAAATGAGTACATTATTTTGTTATGATTATCTTGTGCATTGATGTTCTCTTTCATTAGGGAAAGCAAAGCCTGGTTGTATTTATAATAAGAAACTTAAGGACTGATTTTTTCTCCCAAAAGTTATACATTTATAGTTTTAATATTGTCATGTGGGAACAACCAGATCCATACATGAATAGTAAATTTAACCATGTTATTGCTGAAGCCTATACACAGGAATCTTCTCAGACTGATAACTTGCATCTATATTAGATAAGATTCATCGGCATTCAAGGGGCAGTCAGACTTCACCCTTTTATGTCTACATAGAGAATCCACGCTAATTTTCCATTTGACTCTTCCCTCTGGTTTAGCCAGTCTCTAATAAATATCTACAACAGTGGTTCGCAACATGGGGCCTACGCCCCACAGGGAGGCAATTTGATTTTTAATGGGGGCAATTTGAACCTTTTTAAAACCAAGTTAATGGCCTTCCTCTGTGTGAGTAGAGTTCACTTTTTGAATAAAGTAAGAGTTATATGTCACAGGGGGAACATCAGGATTTTAGAGATGCTTAGGTGGGACATGGCCAAAAAAGGTTGGGAACCACTGATCTAGAAAGACAAGAAAGGGCGATTAGTATACATAAATAGGCAAACATACATTCATTCTTGCAATCTAATGAAAACACTAATTTACCTTTTCATATAAAATGGGATTTTGTTGTATATTGCATATTACTAATCTGCTGTTATATTAAAGAGCCATATCTCCTTTAAGGTTGGATCAGCCATGTTGAGGATCTCCCCATGGTGTCTGAGGATATATAGAGTATGTAGATACAAAAAATACCCAGGTAAAGCAGGCCCGTTTTTTGCAAAAACAGGATGCACAGAGGGTTTGGGAGGCCTATAGAGTGCTCCTGGAGGCTGGGGAGGGCAAAAACGCGATGCATGGGGGATTTGGGAGGCCAAAAACAGGCCCGTTTTTCACAAAAATGGGACCTGCAGAGCAGTAACGGTATTCACTTACCTTTGCTACCAGTTCACAAATTGGAGCGCTCGTGTGCACCACCTCTGTGCATGCGCAGGACCTTCTGTGCATGCACAGAGCATCAAAAACAGGATGTGATGACGTCAGGTCAGGTGGGTGAAGCCTCCCGCAGTTGCCACTACCGGTTCGCCCAAACTGGATAAAACCGGCTGAATATCACCACTGCTGCAGAGGCTTTGGGAGGCCTGAAGAGTGCTCCTGGGGGCTGGGGAGGGTAAAAACACAATAAGTGAAGGATTTGGAAGGCCAAAAACAGGCCCATTTTTTGCAAAAAAACAGGGCCTGCAGAGTAGTGGTGGTATTCACTTACCTTCACTACCAGTTCACAAATGAGAGCGCTCACGTGCACCACCTCTGTGCATGCGCAGAGCATCAAAAACGGGATGTGATGACGTCCAGGCGGGTGGGTGGAGCCTCCTGCAGCCGCCGCTACCGGTTCACCCGAATCAGATACAACCGGCTGAATACCACCACTGGTGCAGAAGGTTTGGGAGGCCTGCAGAGTGCTCCTGGGGGCTGAGGGAGGCAAAAACGTGATGCGTGAAGGGTTTGGCTTAGCCAAAAACGGGCCCGTTTTTTGCGAAAAACAGGCCCATTTTTTCCAAAAATGGGAGTGTTTTTGCCCTCCCCAGCCCCCAGGAGCACTCTGCAGCAGGGGTGAAATTTAAAATTTGTTATACCGGTTCTGAGGGGGTGGCTTGGTGGGGTGGTAATGTGACTGGGTGGGTGTGGCCAACTTTTTTTTTTTTTTTACTTTTCAAAGCATTTTTTATACAACCTTAAGAGGTTGCAGAAAAAAATGCTTTTAGAAGCCTCTGACAATCAGGCAAGTCAGCTGGGATGGCCAGAGGCTTTTAAAGGCATTTTTTTTCCTACAACGTCTTCTGCCAAAGGGGTTGCAGAAAAAAGTGCTTTGAAAAGCCTCTGACGATCCCAGCAGAGCCGCGCGATCATCAGAGGCTTTTTTAAAACACTTTTAAAAGCATTTTTTCTGCCGAAGAGGTTGTAGAAAAAATGCTTTGAAAAGTAAAAAAAACAGCCTCTGATGATTGCGCGGCTCAGCTGGGCATGTGGGGGGCGTAGGGATTTTTGCTACCAGTTCTCCGAACCACCCACCACCATCGCTGTCGGATCGGGCAATCCGATCCAAACCAGGAGCATTTCACCCCTGCTCTGCAGGCCTCCAAAACCCTCTGCAGGCCCCATTTTTCACAAAAATGGGACACACAGAGGATTTAGGAGGCCTGCAGAATGCTCCTGGGGCCCAACGAGGGCAAAAACTTTTTTTTCCTGTTTACCTCTTCGAAATCTTGGTGCGTCTTATACTCCAGTGTGTCTTATAGTCCAAAAAACACGGTACACAGAACTGTGTAAACCCCTCTTTCTTTCTTATGTTTATGTACTTTAAAGACATAATTACTGAGGAATTCAAATTTACTTACATTTATTTCAATTCTCAAAAATTCTGTCAAAGGCCAGATTAATTTTTTTTTTTCATCTGCTAAAAGTTGTATATATTGTAACAGAAAAGCAAAAGTTCCCATGAAGGTGTTCTCTGCTATGGCTCTACAAATCTAAGTATTTTGTGACAAAAATTCTTCTTCTTGTTTGATCAAAACAAGAACCCGCACAAAAGAAAGACGGCATTTTGGGGGGGGGGCGCTTTGGAATTATTAAATACCATAAACTGCTGAACATGGTTCAGATGTACCCAAGTATACATAAATATAATTTTTCCTATTTATTTTTTGCATAATGCCACCAGTAATAATTATGGCTATTATACTTTGCTAAATCTGGAAATGTTTTGAGTGGACAGATACATAAACAAATCTGTGTTATATATACAAATCTGTGTTTTCTATACAAGAGAGGGTAAGAAGATATATAAATAAAATAATATTCAGAATAATCAATAATTAATTCCCATGGTTTCAAATTTATGCTTCCACTGATGAAGCCAGATAGTGTTTGTATTTTGCATGACCACATCACTGCTGACTCCTATTCAAATTTCAACATCCTTTTTGCATGTTCTTAAAACAGATATCCTATATCCCAAACAGTGCATCTTATAGGTAAATGAAATTTTAAGAAATGCTATATTAAAGTGTGATTTCCTGGTAAAGTATATATTTTAAATCATTCAAATAATTCTTTAACATTTCAACTAAATGAGTACTATTTCTAGTGGTGGGATTCTGCCGGTTCTAGGGGGTTCGGCCGAACCCTTTGTTAAATTGCTGGCTCACCCCGCCCCTTGCCCCGCCCCTCCGTACCATTATTTATTGCCAATAAATAGGGGTGGGCGAGCCAGCAATTTAACAAACGGTTCGGTGTTTTTTTGTAATTTTATTGGCCTGCGGAGCTTTAGCATAGGCTAATTAGCCCCTTGATTCTATTGGCCTCCTGACTCTCAGCTGATTTGCTCTCAGCTGATTTGCTCAGGGCTCTGCTGCTTGCTTGCAAAGAGTGCAGATTTTTTTTCCCCCTATCTATGCTGAAAAACGAAACTGAAAGTAAAAACCTGCTTTACTGTTGCTGCAACGTTGGAAAATTAGGCAGGCAGATTTCTTTTCTTTTTCCTCACCAAAAAAAGTAGGTGCAAACTACCTTTAGTGGAAAGGTAGTTTTCCCTAAAGAGGTAGTTCCTCTTTAGGGAAAAAGAGGAGAGTTCAAGATTTTAAAACACAAAAGAAAAAAAGCTCTATTTAAATAGGGAATTGTAATAATTGAGATACTATTAATTGTATATTGTGTTGAAAGCAGAAATGGTTAAATTGTGGTTTGGAGGAATATATGGGGGAAATTATTTGGTTTATTATTATTGGTAAATATAATTAATTGATTTGTAAGAAATTGGATTGCATGGAAATAATTGGAATATTCATGTTCAAATTGATATACAAAAAAGATAGTTATATAACTAATTGATTTATATTAAAATGTTGAATTTATATTAAACAACTCTAATATTACATAATTAACCAATGTGAGGATGGATATAAAAATAGATGACAATGGGAAGGGGTATAATATAGAATAGAAGGGAAAAATTGAATTTGATTAAGATTAGAGATGAGGATGAAGGGTAATATTGTTTTTTTAAAAAAATAGATAAGGAATAAATATGGCAAAAAGGAAATATAGAAATTGTAAATTTAATTGAAATGACTAAACACTGTTTAAATTTGTGAACCGGCCAAATACGCTGTTCAAAGAAAATACATTGTATGTTTGTATGTGTGTTTCTAATTACTGCTATTTATTCATATTTATTCTCTTTTATTCTTTAAAGTTTAACAATTCATTCTTTATCTTAATATCTTTATACTTGTTTGGGGTTGCCTTTCTTCCATTTCATCTTTTTTTACTGTACAGCAATCTTTCTCCTCACACCTACCACCTCTCTCTTTTCTTTCCTTCTTACTTTCTCTTCCCCACCTCTTCTTCTCCTCCTGTCTTCCTCCCTCTCTTACCCTCCCTCTTACTCTAATTTCCCTTCCCTTCCTCCCTTCTCTTCCTTCCCTGTCTCTCCTTCTTTCTTCCATCTCTCTTCTCCTTCCTTCATCGCTCTCTATTGCTGTATCCTTTTGTGCATATGGATTACTCAGAGGGCTGAAAAAGTTATTTTTGACCGGTCCTCGCACTTTTGACCAATCCACGCACTTACGACTGTACTCACATTTTATGTTTTGCGCCCTATCTTGTCACTGTGGTGAAGACAAGTAGTGGTGAAATGACTGACACAGTTGTTAAGAATGCTGCAACGGGCATAAATGTGAGGAAGGTCATAAGTGCGAGGACCGGACAAAAATGTGAGGACCAGTCAGAAATGACTTTTTTCAGCCCTCTGAATAGTCCCTATGTGCATATGGACTAGTCAGAAGGCTGAAAAAGTTATTTTTGACCGGTCCTCGCACTTTTGACCAGTCCTTGAACTTACGACTGTCCTCACATTTTACGTTTTACGCCCTATCTTGTCACCATGGTGAAGAGAAGTAGTGGTGAAATGATTGACATGGTTGTTAAGAATGCTGCAATGGGCATAAATGTGAGGATGGTCATAAGTGTGAGGACCAGTCAGAAATGACTTTTTTCAGCCCTCTGAGTAGTCCCTATGCACATAGCCACGCCCACCTGGTCACATGACCAGAGCCACGCCCACCCAGTCACATGACCACAAAGCCACACACCCCCAACTAAGCCACGCCCACAGAACTGGTTGTTAAAAATATTGAATCCCACCACTGACTATTTCCAACTATTAAATCAATTATACGTCAGTTGTAGAATGTCTACTTAGAAGGAAATTATACAAGCTAATTAAATTTTCCCTTAGGTAAATGTATATAGGATTGTGCCCTTTACATTTCTCTTTCAAGACTGAAAGGGGCCTGGAAAATTATATACTTCGGAACTGCACGTTCTATATTGAGCAGGATTAGAAGAGATTTTAGCAAAAGCATTTGGCCTCAAGCTAAACTTTTGCTCCAGCATAAATCTATCCTATTTGCAAGCTGTAATAGCTTGAATTTAGTGTGCCAAAAGAGGAAGAAAAACAGAGAAAGAAGGGTGGAGTTAATAGGTCAGCCAGGGATTTTGTGTAATTTACTTGTTCTTTATTAAATCCAATATGCCTAAGATTTAAAGGGAAAAGATGAATTTATCGTTGGTTTTCCAAATGACATCTTGGCGTTGGCAATTCTATAAAAAGCATAACATTATGTAGTTAGGCTATTCAATACAAAAGATTGTGCTCATGCCAATGAGGTACAGCTTTTGTGTTTAACATCTAAGGCTTTTAATAAATTACTTGAGGCTGGAAAATGTTCAACTCAATCATACATTAATGAATAAAGATCTAGCTTTTTGATGGATCTCAGTAGCAGGTCTCTCTTCTTTGAGATGTAGCATACCTGGAGTGCAAAAATCTGGATGAGTGCACTATGGCAGTGGAGAGTAAGAGCTTTTGCATCACTTTGCTATCATTTATTGATCTCTGGAATTTTGCTGGGCAAATATGGCATATATTCCATGCAACCTGTCCCCTCTCTAACTTACCTGTATTGTAATTCTGAAATATGAATTTGTTGTATTAAAACACTTAGCTGGTTAATTGGCATAATAATTTACTCCATATCAAGTATTAAAATTAAACAAATGTTAGAAGCCACATGTCTCAGAGTGAAGAGAATGCACAGCAATATATAAAAGAAATGATGCTCTAGGTAGTAGGAAGATTTCACTGGCTAGATTAGCAACTTGTAAGAAATTTCTATTGTTTGCTTTCCAATTTCTTTTAGCCTTACTCTGGTACTGAAATTTGGCAAAGAAACCTAGAAGTATTAGAGTTTGCATTAAAAATAAGGGGAAACAGATGTTTTTTCTGGGTTTTTTTCCTAATTTATGGAATATGATATTTAAAATATTGTTCATATTGTCATATCACCTAGGTCTCTAAATCTAGGTGATCTAACAATATAAATAATAGTTTTTTAAAAAAAAAATCTAAATGTCTAAAAATGCCTAAATCTAGGTTATCCTAAAATTATCTACATATTTTAATTTTACCTTTGGGCTTTGGTTTTGGATTGGAGCTCTCTTTAAAATAATACAATTTAGTGATAAATTCTGAAGAGGAAAATCATAATAAAAATCAGAGATGCTTCAGAGTATTCATGAAGACCAATATCATTTAAAGATATCAGCTTTTTTATAAACCAAATACATTTTATTTTGTCAGAGCTTTTTGTCTGATTATTTTTGAGATTGTGAACCCAGACAAACTGTATCTGTAATTTCAATGGAATGTCTGTTTACAAATGTGTGATTGTGTTTCTGAAAAGTACTTATTAATAAGAATATTTAATTTGCAAATGAAATATTGGTTGTAGGAGAGTAACAAATTAGTTGCATCCTATACCTGTAATTGTGTGTGTGTGTGTGTGTGTGTGTGTGTGTGTGTGTGTGTTGCAGCACTGGTCAAAAGGGTCCAGCAGAAATTATACTACCTGGGACTTCTCAGGAAACAACAACTGAATGAAAAACTGTTGGTGGCCGTGCTCAGAAAAGAGATGGAAGAGATAGAAATAATGACTAACACCTGGGCGGACCACAGTCCATTAAGGGTGATATGGAAGGGGCAGAAGAAGAAAAAGAGATGGACTATGAATCAAGAAATATTGAAAGAGAAGGAATATACATAAATGACTGAAAAGGTATTGAAAATATTTTTTAAGATAAATACAAAGGAAGAAACATCGATCCAAAACTTGTGGGATACCACAAAAGCATATATATGAGGACTCACAATAGCATACATAGCAAAAAGAAATAAGAAAAAAAACAAAACAAGATAGTTTGCAGGATGAACTTAAAAGATTAGCATCAGACTTACAGAAGGAGCCCCAAAATAACAGAATAAAAGAAAAAAGCGATTTAATAAGACACAAGTTAAATTTGGTTACACAAGAAGAAATGGCACAAAAAATCAAAATGGCAAAACAAAATTTCTTTGAATAAGTCGGGGTGATGGTTAGCATACAAATTAAAAGAAAAAGAGAAAAGAATAATACATTGGCTACAGGATGAGGAGGGAGTGATACATCACAAAAGAGAAGAAAAAAAATATATAACACAAAAATTCTTTCAAAATTTATATGCCCAAGAAAGTATACCAGAAGATGATATTAAACAATATTTAGACAGGATGAACCTAACCAAATTAGAGGAGACAAAAAGAGAGATACTAAATGGAACAATTATTATAATGGAGGCAAGAAAGAGGCAAAAAAACCCACAATAAAACACCAGGCCCAGATGGACTTCCAGTGGAGCTATACAAGACTATACAGGAACCGCTAGACGAACTATTGTTGGAAATATTTAATGAAGCACTCATGGAAGCTAAAATACCCAACTCCTGGACAGAAGCACTTATCACTCTCATTCCAAAAGGAGATTCAGATCAACAACAAATTAAAAATTACAGACCCATTTCATTACTGAACGCAGATTACAAAATATTCGCATCTATAATTTCGGAAAGATTCAAAAAAGTGTTAAATGAGTATATTCACCCAGATCAAAATAGATTCTTACCAAGAAGACAAATAAAAAATAATATGAGAACTATAATAAACATATCAGAATACTATGAAGCCCATCCTGGTAAACAAACTGCATTAATCTTCTTGGAAACCCAAAAAGCTTTTGACAACCTAAATTGGAGGTTTATCATTTTACAATTGGAAAATATGAAATTTGGACAGGAATTTGTAAGGATGGTGGAAAAAATATATTCAACACACACAGCAAAATAATTAAATAATTAAAAAAATTAATATTGCAAAGAGAGTGAGACAAGGGTGCCCGCGATCATCTTTATTATTTATTCTAACATTAAAGGTGTATTGCTAATAAAAATTAGAGGCAACCAAGAAATAAAAGGCCTGAAAATTAAAAAAAATATAAAGTCCAAGCGTTTCCAGACAATTTAGTATTTATTTTAGAACAACCGTTACCGACAGGACCTAAACTAGTGCAACAAATAGAAGAATATGGTAGAGTAGCAGAACTTAAAATCAATAAATCCAAATCAAAGGCAATAATGAAAAATCTCACTAAAAATCAGGAAAGTGAGTTGGAAGACAGAATGATCATTCAAACGTCTAAAAAAGTAAAATATTTAGGAATCTGGCTATCAGCTAAATGTTCATCGATCAAAGAGCATAATTGCAACAAATAAATAGAATAGAATAGAATAGAATTTTTATTGGCCAAATGTGATTGGACACACAATGAATTTGTCTTGGTGCATACGCTCTCAGTGTACATAAAAGAAAAGATACATTTGTCAAGAATCATAAGGTACAACACTTAATGATAGTCATAGGGAACAAATAAGCAATTAAATCATATTAGGAAACAGTCAATATTAATCGTAAGGATACCAGCAACAAGGTTACAATCATACAGTCATAAGTGGGAGGAGATGAGTGATAGGAGTGATTAGAAGATTAATAGTAATGCAGACTTAATAACTAGTTTGACAGTGTTGAGTGAATTATTTGTTTAGCAGACTGATGGCGTTCGGGGGAAAAGTGTTCTTGTGTCTAGTTGTTCTGGTGTGCAGTGCTCTATAGCGTTGTTTTGAGGGTAGGAGTTGAAACAGTTTATGTTTGGGATGTGAGGGGTCTGTAAATATTTTCAGAGCCTTCTTTTTGACTCATGCAGTATACATGTTCCAGGTTGGTAGTAATTTTTTTTTTTTTTTTTTTTTTTTTTGCAGTTCTATCCTCTGAAGTCTGTGTCTGTCTTGTTGGGTTGCAGAACCAAACCAGACAGTTATAGAGGTGCAGACTCAATAATTCCTCTGTAGAACTGTATCAGCAGCTCCTTGGGCAGTTTGAGCTTTGTGAGTTGGCGCAGAAAGAACATTGTTTGTTGTGCATTTTTGATAACGTTTTTGATGTTAGCTGTCCATTTTAGGTCTTGAGATATGGTAGAACCTAGAAATTTGAAGGTCTCTACTGTTGATACTGTGTTATCTAGTATTGTAAGAGGTGGTAGTATGAGAGGGTTTCTCCTAAAGTCCACCACCATTTCTACAGTTTTGAGTGTGTTCAGTTCCAAATTGTTCTGGTTGCACCACAAAACTAGTTGTTCAACCTCCCATCTGTATGCAAATTCATCATTGTTTCGAATGAGACCGATCACTGTTGTGTCATCTGTGAAGTTCAGTAGTTTAACAGATGGATCATTTGAGATGCAGTCATTGGTATATAGAGAGAAGTGGAGAAAGCACACAACTAGGTAGCGCTAGCTGGTTTAGCTTAGTTAGAAGAATGTCTGGAATGATGGTGTTGAATGCTGAACTAAAGTCTACAAAGAGGACCCTTGCGTAGGTCTTTGGAGATTCAAGATATTGTAGGATATAGTGCAGAGCCATATTAACAGCGTAATCTGTTGATCTATTTGCTTGGTATGCAAATGACAGGGGGTCTAACAGTGGATCCGTGATGGTTTTCAAGTGGGACAGCTCTAGCCTTTCAAAGGTTTTCATAACTACAGATGTTAGAGCAACTGGTCTGTAGTCATTCAGTTCCTTGATGGTGGGCTTCTTCGGCACTGGGATGATAGTAGAACATTTGAAGCAAGAACATAGCACATCTCTAGTGATTTATTGAAGATTCAGGTGAAGATGGGGGCCAATTGGTCAGCACAGACTTTTAAGCAAGAATGATTGTAGCATATACTCATATGTATGAATAAAATACCTGGTCATATATAATTAACATAATATGGATGCAACAACATATTCATTTTCTCACTCAATGAAATGAAATTGCTATTACATCAAACACATGGAAATGTAAGAATTGCATATTTACAACCAGACAAGAAATGCATGCTAATTAATGGAGGCCCAACCCAATGGCTTGGATGTAATAATATTCAATTAATATTGAATTAATATTAATTAATTCAAACAGGGACCATGGTGGTTCACGTGGTAAGACGCTGAGCCTGTGCTCCGTTGAGGCCCATAGCTTGGCAGCTCGATTTCCATGAGCAAATAAACTGCATAGGGACAGGAAAGGAGGCAAGAAATGACCTCAGTGTGTTTTACTTCAGGTTTGAAAGGAAACTTCAACCACCTATCTCCACAACCCCCATCTCAGACACACCAACAACAGCCAAACCTCCTACAACTGACCATTGGGTTCACAACTCCTAGTGATCACAGAAAAGGAAGTGCAAGACCTATTTCACACACAAAAGCCAGAAAAAGCTCCAGGCCCAGACAAGATAACTCCTTTTCCTTCCTTCTGATGGAACAACAATCTACTAAATAAGGCAGAAAACTTTTGAATATGCTTCATTAAACTCTCTAAGTACATTTGGTGAAAAATGACTTTTTTAAAAAAGTACTTTATAGTAGGAATAAGCAACTTGGGATCTCAAATGCTTTAAGATTTGTAAATTCTTAAATTGGTAAAGGGAGATTTAAATCAAGAACATTTGCAGTGTAGTGAATTCTGTATCTGATGCAAATATTTGATATAAATTCCATTAAATTTAAAAAGAAAGATAAGGAAATGCATGCCTCTCTTTCTTTAAGTTAACAGATCCTCAACTTTCAGCATCGTTGCAGAATCCAGTCTGGGTTGGTCACCGGAACTTGAGGTTTTATCTTCTGAACTTTTGGACTCATGCTTGAGCCCATTTTCAGGGAGCTTCAGGAATCCAAAAGCTCAGAAGATAAAACCTCTGGTCCCAGTGACTGACCCAATTTGGATCCTGCAATATTATCCTAGGACATGTATATTCTCCTTCATTCTTTTCAATGTTGTCTCCTCATGCCCTTTTTATGGGATTCCTTTTTCTTTCCATATATAAGACTGGGATAACAAAACAATATTTTAGATATACTGTTCTGACCTAAGGTAAAGGTAAAAGTTCCCCTTGCACATATGTGCTAGTCATTCCCAAATCTAGGGGGTAGTGCTCATCTCCGTTTCAAAGCCAAAGCCAGTGTCATCTGAAGATGTCTCCGTGGCCATGTAGCTGACATGACTAACCACCAAAGGCGCACAGAACGCTGTTACCTTCCCACCAAAGGTGGTCCCTGTTTTTCTACTTACATTTTTTACGTGCTTTCGAACTGCTAGGTTGGCAGAAGCTGGGACAAGTAACAGGAGCTCACCCTGTTACGTGGCACTAGGGATTCGAACTGCTGAACTGTCAACCTTTCTATCAACAAGCTCAGCGTCTTAGCCACTGAGCCACCGCATCTCTAGGTTTCCCCAAAAAGCACGAAGCAGAATCCTGGTCCCGACAAAACTCCTTTTATTAAACAAACAGTGAATTCCTCTCATTCACCTTCAGCAAAGCCTTTCAAGGGAGAATTTACAGTCACAGACCTTATCTGGCTTGGAGAGCTGCCAGGCCAATATCTTCAAAACTTGGCAGAGTGTTGGAGAGTTACAAACCAATTAGGTGAACTAATTGTCTCTTGCAAACTCCACTCCCCTTTCGCTCCTCTTTTATTCCCTCTGGGAGGTGCCATTCATCATCCACCTGTGGCCTTACTCCCAAATCGACCCTTTACTCCCAGTTCTTTAGCAGTTCCCTTCGTCTGGCAACTCTGCACATGCGCACACTGGGAACAGGCTCCAGCTGTTCATCTGCCTCACTGATGTCTGACTCCAAAGGCAACTAATAACTGGCATACGGCTTTGGCCCCCTCTCTGCCTCCAATGCAGGGCCCTCATCAGAGCCTTCCCCAGACTCCAGGACTGGCCCATGTTCCACCCCAACCTTATCACTGTCCGAATCTGCTGCCAGATCCACTGGCCACTGGCAGGCCACAACACATATATCAAAGTAAGTCTCATTCTAATCTATCAGTGAGCAACCTAGATTAAAAGGGAGAGTGAACATAAAACATTTCAGAATGCATTCCTTTTTTAAAATTTCGGCTTTTGAGCTCATTGCAAGATAATGTAGTATGAGGAATAAAAGTGACATTTTTGGAAACAATGCAACTTTTGTTACATTTTCTCACTTCATGAAAATGCTGAGGAAAATGTCAAAAAGGTATCATCCTTTCTCCTCCCCAAGCTAGCTGAAATGTTAAAATGTATGTATAGAATGTGCATTTTCCTCTCCTCTCCTCTCCTCTCTCCTCTCCTACCCTCTATCCACTATTCCTTCTCCTCTCTCCTCTCTTTATGCCAGGAGGACATGAAAGGACTGGTGTTTGTCTGCTTGCCTCTCAGATCACAGCTGGTATACAGTAAGTGGTTTCACAAAAGCACATTTGCAATTTGGCAACCTTATTTGGCCTGGGTTTAAAAGGCTGACCTGCTTATGGGCTTGTGGAAGAATTTGTCTAAAGCAAAATACACAAACTATCTCTCAAAACACAGTTTAAGGGTACCTCACTTCAAGGGCTATGGTAAACAGTGTTCAACGTCTTAAAAAAATAAAGTTGGACAGAAGACAAGTGACTTTCCTAGAGCAAATGTGGGCTGTCCTTTCATCATGTTCATTGAGTACTGGAAAATAAATAAATAAAAGGCTTACTGCTTTGATTCTCTTCAAAAGCAATTATGGAAGCCTTCGTAAACGGCAAACTCCAATGGATTGTTTTTGGCACATATAACTGGTCTACTTCAGACCCACTTCTTACAATATGACAAAAGAAGCTTGTTCCCAGTTTTGGCACATGTTTTCTTAAACTAAAGCCAAGAGTAAGCTTGCTGCACCTTTAATACAGATGAGATAGGAAACACTTGTTTTCCAATTCTTGCTATCTAATCCACTTGCTTTCCTCTCATGTTGGCCCCACTTCTCTCAATAGTCTGCTTCATGTTCATTTAAACAGTATGTGGCTCATGGTTTGTGAGAGATTATAAAAATGTAATTATCAGACCATAAGCTATCCTGATTCAAATATGAAATGACTGAATTTGGTTGGGAAGAATCTGTCTGCTAGATTGATAACATACAAATTGCTCCCAACATAATTTTGTTCTAACATATTTCCATATTAGTTTGAGTTGTGTATGAATTTTTATTAAATAATTCAGAAACCAATAGAATAATTTCATCTGGGAAGTGTATATTACATAAACATTACAGCTTATTTCTGATATAACACCTGCCCACCATGAGATTCTTAAAGCAAGAAGGGAGATTCTTTTAGTTGATCAAATGCATTCTCAGTGAGAAAAGAAGTTTTGTATGTTGTTGGGTTTTTTTTGCTTTAATTTATATGCCGTCCTTCTCTGGAGACTCAGGGCAGCTTACAATGCGTTAAGCAATAGCCTTCATACTTTTGTATATTTATACAAAATCAGGTTATTGCCCCCACAATCTGGGTCCTCATTTCACCTACCTTTGAAAGGATGGAAGGCTGAGTCAACCTTGAGCCTGGTAGGATTTGAACTTGCAGTAATTGCAAGCAGCAGATGTTAATAACAGTTAATAACAGTGCATTAGTCCACTGTGCTACCAAGGCTGTATGTGGTCTAGGATGAATGTCTTTCAGAGAGTACTCCTCCATTTTCTGGAAATATGGAATATTGCTCCAGAATGACTGTGTGTGTGTGTGTGTGTGTGTTTCAATTGTTTAAAAAGGCAGTTACAACATTTGCATTGCTAAGCAAGGCAGTTGTTAAGTGAATCATCCTCCATACAACCTTTTTGCCATGGTTGTTAAATGAATTATGTGGTTGCTAAGAGAATTTGGCTTCCCTCATTGAATTTGTTTGACAAAAGCTGGCTGGGTAATGGTAATCACATGACCTCACATGACCTGGGACAGTATAACCATCAGAAATACATGCTAGTTGCCAAGCACCAGAATTTTGATAAGGTGATCATGGGAATGCTGCAATGGTTGTGTGAGAACTGGTCATAAGTTACTTTTTCAATGACGTTGTAACTTGAATTCTCACTAGACAAATTGTTATAAGTCAAAAGCGACATGTAGTCATCTCGGATCTAGTTTTCAGCTGAATGCCTTTCAGACTTCACTTATTCCAGGAGATTCCCGATTCCTTCAGAAGCTCAGGCAGCTTAGTATCTCCTTAAAGATAACTAGATTGCAGCAAGCCCAGCAGCAAGTTCTCTCCTGGACATTACATCCTTCTGAGTTATGTAGTTGAAAAATTCATCTGTCTTTCTATTAAATTTCTCCTCTCCGCACATCTGCCTAACAATCTGGCTGCCAAGTTTATTGGAGCATCTCCTGTCATAGTACAAATCGATTCTGAAGCTTTTCAACAGCAGCATCTAACCACATTAAAAATACACTGAGTTTCTAACTGTTCCCTTCCGCTATGAGAGTACTGTATTCTATCGGTCCCTTATGCATTCTGGAATCTCAGCAATTCTAGCAAAAGGGCAGGCTTGTGTATTGATTTATTGGAAAGCTTACACAGACATTCATCGTGCACCTGTAACGCACATCATTCAACTTTTGTATTCATGTATCCTCAGAAATTGAAAGCACGTAAGTGGTTGTATAATTAACATTTCTGAAGCTTCCAGTCATTCCAACACTAAGGAAGAGAGGGAGTGGGTAGAGCAAGGGAAGGAAGTTGTGTCTCCAAGGAGGAAGGCACAGAGAATAATGTTTCTTCAGCCTCTAGACTAGAAGAGATGAATCCTGAAAGGATTTAGGTCTTGTTATCATCAGCAGAACAACAAATGGAGACTGAAAACTTTTCTAAAACTTCTTCGCTCAGTACTATCTCCATGGAGATAAAGCAGGGAGGAGAAACACCTTTGTTCTGAGTCAGGGAGAGAAGGGGATGGTCCATCTAGGTAACAGAAGGGCGAAAATAGAGATAGAGAGGAGAATAATGGGAGCAATAAACTTAGAGCCAGTAGTTCTTTGGGCAGAAATCTTAGCTATGCTAACAATAAAGATGTATTGGCTTCAAGATCATGACGCACAGGTCAAAAGAATCTATTTAAATGTGGGAAAAGTGGGAGGGAGAAGAATTTAGGTGCATGTGAGAACTGCACATTTATAGTGACTGTGTATCCAATCAGTTTTCAAGTGAATCTGCATAAAATTGGGAGCCTGAGATTTACTGCCAAATTCTGGTTCATTATGAAAATTCATAATTGTCCTGCTAGATTGAGTGAATCATAAGGGGATCATGTCAAAAGAAACCTCAGCTTAATTTTGACAGGTTGTTTGCCAGGTAATTTTGCTGTATTACCTTAATATTTTATACAGAACTATTTATTAGTTAGGGAGGTTGAGGGTTAAAATAATTAGCAAAATGTAAACTTGCAACAATTGTGAAAAAGAAAATAAACACTTGCTCACATACCATTACTTTTTAATTAGAAGTAGTATGATTATTCTCTTTCGAATAAAAATAATTCAACACATAATTATGTTAAAGAAATTTATTGTTATATTCCAGCTTTGCAGTCAAGGATTTTTCTTATCTGCATATCAGCAAATTTGCACTTTGAAGAAGTGAAAAAGCAGCCCCTCTCTTTACAAGTGCTTGGAGTAAGATTGGCCTCATGGTTACAAAAATATTTTTTCTATTTTGCTTTATCTTCTTCTTTCCTATGGTTGGATAGATTAAAATTAGTATTAATCAAGTAATTAATGGATAGTTATCTTCTATGTTGAGATTTTTTCCAAATAGAAACTGTCCTATTTACAAATGAGTAATAACTACACGGATTACTACATAGAGAATATATACACATTGTTTTATAATTTGATTAAGATCTAATGTCACAGTTGTAAATCTTTTCTACCATCCTAACAGAAGGCATGCTGTACTTCTGGACAAAAATCCAGATCACATGGAATTAATTGACCACCTTCCACCCAGGTGTAGTTTACTCTTGTTCCAGTTGCAAAGGCTTTTGAAACTTGGGAGCTCTTTTCATAAGTAATAACATTTTTGCAAAATGGTTTGATTTCTTCACTGATTGATGGAGACATTGCTACTGCCTTATCATCGAGGGAGAGCACACTATAATTAGCTGCTAGCTAATCTGCAAGTATAAAAATTCACAGTACAGTGATGCTTTCCTAGTAACAGCAACTTACTTAAACTCTGTTTCGAATGTAAAATTGAATGTTTGAATGGCAGACTCCCCAAATTTTGAAGTTCCAATAAATTTATTCAGCCAGTCAGAATAAATAGCTGGCTTCAAAAGTAATTGTGTTGCCTTTGGGCTAATTGTCCTATTCTTGACACAGTCATTTGAACTAAATCAAAATAAACTGGGTTTATTAGGAATACCAGTCTTTCGCTAAAGAACTTCCTCATAAAAGTTTCCCATCCCTATTTAAAAAACAGAGATTTGTATATTTTTGCACAAAAAAGCCTAGTTTACATATACAGTAATAAGACTGTATAAATTCAGTGCATCTATTGGCTATGATGGTTTGACTTGAGAGATAAATGGAAAGAACAAACTTAGAATATCAGATCATTTTACAGTGAAGCATTTGTCAAAATGTGACTATTTAACTATGTTGCGGTTTGTGAGTTACCTGTTTTAAGTTTTCTAAGGCTCTATTGGTATTACTTTACAATAGTGCATTAATAAAGATTTTATGATCTTCTGATTCCAAGTACTAAAATCACTGTTAACATGTGTAATGTGTGCTAGCATAATATCAAAAATTACAGTAGTAAACATATTTTGTAATGGAGAAAGTACATATTGCATAGGAAACTGGAATGGGATAAAACATTCTATCAGTTGAATTGATCTTATGTGAGCTCTAAAACACATTGGATTCAATTTAATTGAATAAGACAGTTGTATATAGTGAACCAATTGTGTTTTTCTTGTTATATAATGTGCATAACTTTTAGTTGCCTGCCAGGTGGCATGACCTAAGTTTAAAAGAGTCAGTCAGGCTTACAGTGAGTTTACAAAAGAAATATGATTTCTCAGAGGGTTAAACTAATGCTTATACTCTGGACTATATTGGTAAGAATTACTTTTCTATTATTCTTATTCTCTTAAGTAGTCAATGAATTGGTACATTCTGAATACTATAATTTTATTTAAAAAAAGAGCAGCTTAGCCAATAAATGAATTCATTATTAGGTTATATTTTATAATGTCATATAAGAGTAGTACTCAAGCCAGTTAACAAAGTTAAATTTGCAAAATTAAAGGAGTCAATCAATAAATTAAATCAATCAACAAATAAATCAAATAACATAGTGAATAATTAAAATCAACAGAATTAATAAAAAACATGCCTAAACAAAATTGCTTCCAACTGTAGAAGAAGTTAAAAAGACATGGCCAAACTTTCACAGAGGAAAACTCTACAATTCTGCAACTTTGGAGGGAGACAAAAACATTGTTTCTCCATCTGATCATAGGGCATAATCCAGATAATATGAGAAGGTATGGTTCTTAAAGTACTTAGATGCATATTAGTATGTATGGCAGAAATTCTTTTTGAACAGAGTACAATTGATCTTCATTTTCATCTTGATGGGGATAAATCTGTTCTCCAGCAAGCATGAAAGCGTCAGTCAGGATGGGGAAAACGCCTCCGTCTAGCGTATGACCGAATCTTGCAACTTGAAACTCCGCCCTTCCGGTTACCCCAGTTCTTCAACTCGGTCTATGCGTGACTAGACGTGTCTTCCATCCCTGTACGCTTTCACGGCTTTTTTGATCGGAATTTACCTCAACGGCTTCTCTCTCAGCTATCGGCTTGTTACGCTGCAGGTCTATCACCGCCTGCCAGCTGGAGCTCTCTCCCGCACGGGAGAATTGCTGCATTTAAAAGGCCTTTGCCTAGCAGCTTCCCTCTATCGGCTGGAGCGGCGGCTCGCCGTTTTTAGTCGCACTAATAGCCGGACGGCTAGCGACCTTCTAGAGACTCGCCCGACAGCGATTCGGCTCTTAGCAGACCTACGAGGACTGCGGCTCGGTAATTCAAGCCCTTAATTGTTTCCCTCGGCTGCGTCTATTTCGGCTTAAAATGGCGGATGCCACGCGGCGCGACGCAAATGAGCGCGGCAGCACCTCCTCCCGCCACCGTCATGACAGTGATCCTCTTGAGGGATCATCAGCCGGTCATCCACCCCCTGCAAAGAAGAGCAGGACGAAGACGGGAACCTCCTCCTCTGCCTCTATGGCAATTTCTCGTGAGGAGCAGAGGCGCCACAGGGGAATTGAGAAAGCCTTTCAAAAGGCTCAATCTCAGGCCTCTTCCACCATCGAGGGCAGGCCTGCCTCATTGCCAGGATCTCGGGCCCGATTACCACGATCGGTACGGGAGCTCTCCCCTGATGTGCCTGACACTTCGCCTGGTGCCCCCCCCTCGGATTCCCACCGCCTATTCCAGTCCCTTCCAGAGCCTGGACCATCTCCTCAGGACTCCTTGGTGCAGCCGCCTCCGCCTCCATCTATTCCTATGGCGGATTCCTTGGAGGCCTTCATTTCACGGGCTATTCGTCAAGGACGAGCGGAATGCTTACAGCAGGCTCCTGCTGCTCCTATTCTTACTTTGTCCAACCCTCAGAGAAGCTCTAGAGGCGACTTCCACCGGTAATGGGACCAAATGGATTTTCAATGTGCCAATGATCAAGCTTCCGTCTCAGAGAATGAAGACTACCAAGACGAGGCTTGGTCTGATGACGAGGGTTTGGGTCCTGACCAGCCCTCATTCGTTGGTCTCTTCAAACCGCACATGTTCCGTTCGCTTCTTTTTAAGGCAATTGCCACGACTCGCTTGGGGGTCCCCCCTACCTCTGTTCCGACTTCTGCCTCTGATGATCCAGCAACAGCTATGTTTGCAGAGCCCACGATTGATCCGGAGACCATCCCGGCTCCCAAGTTATTTACTGACATCTTACAACGCCAAAGGAATCTGCCGGGGGCGGGGCCCAGCCCGAACGGGCTAGATAAGCGGCTATATAATTCTGCCGCTCCCTTGGCGGACCTCTTACAGGTGCCCAAAGTGGATCCCCCGATAGTAGCTTTGACGAATACGGCTCATCCCACTGGCTCGACGGAAGACTCCCTCCGGCCGGAGGACAAGAGGGTGGAAAAAACCCTTCTCAAGGGTCACCAAGCTACCGCGTGGGCCATTAGGGCATCCACTTCAGCTTCCTTTTTCAACAGAGCTGCATTGCTCTGGCTTAAGCAACTGCAAGCTCGTCTGCCCTTGTCTGACTCTCGTGCCCATCAAGATTTGAATAAAATCACGGCGGCTCTGGAATATTCAGCGGATGCCACTTTGAACTCGACGAGGTTTTCTGCCAGGGCATTGGGATCCAATGTGACATCGCGCCGCCTGTTATGGCTTTGGAATTGGCAGGCCGACATGCGCAGCAAGTGGCAGCTCGCGTCTTCGCCTTACTCAGTGGGTTCCCTGTTTGGATCGGCTTTGGAACCCCTCCTCGTCAAAACCAGAGATCATCGGAAGATATTGCCGCCTCCTACTCGTCAAGGGGAGTCACGGTATTCTTCATCGTCTAGATTCCAGTCCTTTCGTGCCTCCAGCTCCTCTTTCCAACCTCGCTTTCGGCGATCCTACTCCTCCAGACCGCAGCAGGAGTCCCAGGTTAGGCAGGGGCCCAGGTTTCCCCCCCGACGTTCCCCTCGGGGAAGGAGGGGGGACGTTTCCCTCACAGGTCTAGATAGAAGGCCTTCCCAGGCTCCCATTGGTGGTCTCCTTTCCTTGTTTCTTTCTCAATGGGAGGCTTCTACCTCCGATCCCTGGGTGCTTAACACTATTTCCTTTGGGCTGTCCCTAGAGTTGTCTTCTCTTCCCCCCTCCCGCTTTGTTCCCTGTCCCGTCTCTCGGGACAAATCACAAAGGGACCTTATTTCGGCTGCTATCAACCATCTCTTAGAGATCTCAGCCATTGAGCGGGTTCCCCCTTCCCAGCAAGGTCACGGGTTCTACTCCCGTCTCTTTGTGGTCCAGAAGTCCTCGGGGGGTTGGCGGCCCATTTTAGACCTGAAGGCCTTGAACCGGCACATTAAGTACTGCCGGTTCAAGATGCAATCCCTCTCCTCGATCTTGGAATTGGTTCGCGCTTCTGATTTTCTATCATCAATCGATTTAACGGAGGCCTACCTCCATGTACCCATTTTGCCCTCCCACCGCAGTTTTCTCCTCTTTGCCTTTAGAGGTTCTCATTTTCAGTATAAGGCTCTGCCCTTCGGGTTGTCCTCAGCCCCCTGGGTTTTCACGAAGCTGATGGCCGCTTTGGCGGGCCATATTCGCTCCAAACCCCTGTGCCTTCAATTTTATTTGGATGATATTTTGATCCTCTCTCCCTCTCTTCATTCAGAAGCTCGGGCAGATTTGGTCACGGTGCTAAATTCCCTACAGGCACATGGGTTCTCTATCAACTAGGACAAGAGCCATCTATCCCCCTCTACCCGCATTCTTCATTTGGTGGCCCTAATTGATACTGTCTCTTCCACGGTTTCACTTTCCCCGGACTGCCAGGCCAGCCTGCGAGCCTTGGCGCGTCAGTGTCTAACTTCTGGCTCCGCCCCCATTTCCACTCTTTCACGACTATTGGGGATGATGGTGTCCACCTTTGGCATCACTCCGTGGTCCCGATTGCATAGCAGGGACCTTCAGTGGCTCCTGCTCCCCTTCCAAAGGTCGCTTCAGGATACTTCACCACGACACATTCGATTGCCAGTTCCAGTGCTCCACTCCCTTCGTTGGTGGACCTCAGACGCCTTGTCCCGTGGCTCCTTCTTCCAGGAGCCCCTTCGGATTCAACTGACTACATACGCCAGCCTCTCGGGCTGGGGGGCCCACCTTCTGCACCATATGACGCAGGGTCGGTGGTCATCCACGGAGACTCACCTCAACATCAACTTGCTGGAGCTCCAGGCCATACGACTCGCCTTGCTCCACTTCCGGGATCTGGTGGAAGGGAAGGACGTATTAGTCTTAACGGACAACACCACTGCCAAGGCCCATGTGAACAAGCTGGGGGGCACCCGTTCACGCTCTCTGATGGCCGAAGCCCAGCTCCTGGGCCTGTGGGCCGAGACCCACCTATCCTTTATCCGGGCGGACCACATATCCGGAGCAGCAAATGTTCAGGCAGATTCCCTCAGCCGGGCATGGGTGGACCACGGGAAGTGGTCAATCTCTCCGTCTCTGTTTCAAGAAATCTCGACCAGGTTCGGGACACCCCTTGTGGACCTGTTTGCTTCTCAGACGAACCACCAACTTCCACGTTATTTTTTGAGATTCCTGGATCTATGAGGGAAGCCACGGACGCTCTCCGTAGTCAGTGGCCGTCCGGCCTTCTTTACGCTTTCCCACCCTTACCTGTGATTCCCAAGGTGATCCAGAAGCTCCTCGAGGAGCAGGCGCAACTGCTCTTAGTCACCCCTTATTGGCCCATGCGCCCATGGTTTGCGGACTTGATGACCCTATCGGTCTCCCCGTCATGGCAAATTCCAACCTCCGAGATTCAATTGTCGCAAGGGGCTCTCCTCCATCCGGATCCGGGTTGGCTTCGCTTGACCGTCTGGCGGTTGAGCGGTTCCTCCTAACCGCAGTCCACGTTCCAGCTCTGGTGATTCCCACAATTCAAGCGGCTCACCGGCCCTCCACGGTCCGAATTTACGAAGCCACCTGGCGTGTCTTTACTTCCTGGTGTGAATCAGTTCCGGTGTCTCCGACATCGGCTTCCATACTTCATGTTCTGTCGTTCCTTCAGGCCAGTTTGGACAAGGGCCTCGCCCCAAATACTCTGTGCCGCCAAGTGGCCGCCATTGCATCTATACTGACCTGTGGTTCCACGGACTCCATCTCTCGTCGCCCCATTATCCAAACTTTCCTGCGGGGCGCTACCAACTTACGGCCTCCGACCATTCACCGGTTCCTTTCCTGGAACCTCAACAAAGTCCTGACCGCCCTCATGTCCCCTCTGTTCGAGCCTCTCCGCTCTGTCTCCCTCAGGTTTCTTTCCTTAAAGGTGGCCTTTCTAATGGCGATCACCTCCGCCCACCACATTTCGGAGCTCGCGGCGTTATCCATCCGAGCGGACCTATGCATTTTTCATAACGACAGGGTGGTCCTCCACCTAGATCCGGCATTTCTACCCAAAGTTAACTCGCCCTTCCATAGGGCACAGGAGCTCGTGCTTCCGGACTTTTGCCCACGTCTTTCACACCAGCTGGAACGCGCGTGGCACACCCTCGATGTCCGCCGGGCACTTAAGATATACATCAGCCGGACTGCAGCTCATCGGAAATCAGAGGCTCTCTTCGTAGCATTTCACCCTACGTCCATAGGATCCCGGGTGCCATCATCTACCTTGGGCCGTTGGATCAGGGCCGCGATCGCCTTGGTTTACCGCCACTCAGATTCTGTCCCTCCACGCCGGATCACGGCGCACTCAACCAGGAGCGCGGCAACATCCGCAGCATGGTCGACACAGGCGTCACTCGAGCCCTTTCATCAGACATTACAGAGTGGACTCCTTTGCATCGTCCCATGCGGCATTCGGCAGAAGGGTCCTTCAGGCGGTTCATCGGACCTGAGTGACACCGGGACCGTTTCTTCCCTCCCTGGTGACATCAAGCTTTGCTATGTCCCCATCCTGACTGACCCTTTCATGCTTGCTGGAGAATGGACGTTGGACTTACCTAATACGTCCATTCTCAGCATGAAGAAAGCGTCAGTCAGCCCCACCCGTCTGGATCCGGTCCGGTGGTGGCTGGGGGGGGGTTGTCTTCTAATTCTTTGTCGTTGTAGGAAGACAGGTCTCACGGGTCTGCACCTTCGCCCTCGCCGAAGAACTGGGGTAACCGGAAGGGCGGAGCTTCAAGTTGCAAGACTCGGTCATACGCTAGACGGAGGCGTTTTCCCCATCCTGACTGACGCTTTCTTCATGCTGAGAATGGACGTATCAGGCAAGTCCAACGTCCATTTCAGATCAAAGTTCTTGGAACTTTGGAACAGCCTTGTAACATTTAGAATGGCCATTAATGCCTGAAAAGCAAAAACCAGAAGGCTTTATCAAAAGTATTATTACTATTCTTCAGTTTAAGAATGCTAAGGAAAGATATTTTGTTGCTTGTGAATATGCAATTTGTGAAAAGAGTTGAACATAACTTTAGTTATTTTTTGTTGCTTCTCTCCTATAGCGGTGCCATGGCTTAGCAGTTAAGATGCTGGACTTGTCGGCTGGATAGCCGTCAGCCCAGGTTCAAGACCCAAGCTCCACACAATAGGGTGAGCTCCCATTACTTGCCCCAAATCCTGCCGACCCAGCAGTTTGCAAGCATGAAAATGCGAGTCAATAAATAGGTACCACATCGGTGAAAAGGTAACAGCGCTCCATGATGTCATGCTGGCCACATGACTGCAGTAATGTCTTCGGACAGCGCTGGCTCAATGGCCTTGAAACGGAGATGAGCACCACCTCCTATAATTGGCAATGACTAGCAGAGTAAAATTCGCAGAGACTCCTTTATCTTACCTTACCTTCTATAGTTAGGGAAGAATCACTAAGTAAAGACTTAGACTTAGAAGAAGACTTAGAATAACTTTATTGTCACTTTGAATGTACACTAATAGGCATATATTAAAATGAAATTTTGTTGCATACAGCTCTCAAAGGGTCACAACCTCCAATGTACACTACATAAACATAACAAAATACATACATATATACATACATACATACAAAATTATGCATATATCCACATATAATGACACTGAGAAACAATACAGTCTATTTCTGATGTATGCATGTATATGGTGAGAAAAACCAATCATGCAGGTTTACCAGAGGATAGCATAGGGAACAAAGCTGTTACAGAATCTGGTAGTCTGCTAGACATATTTTGAAACCTCCTCCCAGAGGGCAGCAACAGAAACAGACCGTGAGGTGGGTGTGTGGGATCTCTAACAATGCTTTGAACTCTAAGTACATAGCGCTTATAAGCAGTATCCTGAATGACAGGAAGCCATCTTCCTATAATCTTCTTGCTTGTCCTTACCACTCTCTGAATGAACTTTCTCTCTGAGGCACTGCAACCACCAAACCAAACAGTGATGCAGTTTGTTAAAATGCTCTCAATCGTACTTCTGTAAAAAGTGGCCAGGATAGAAGGAGAAAGATTTCCTGCTCTCTTCATCCAATGCAGGAAATGCAGACGCTGGTTTGCACGCTTCACTGAGGATGACATGTGGAGAGACCAGTTCAGAGTGTTAGTTATCTGCACCCCCAGATATTTAATACTGTTGACCATCTCTACAGCTGCATCCTTGATACTGAGTATGACCATGCCGGCTCTTTCTAAAATCTAAATTGATCTCCTTTGTTTTATTAACATTTAGAACCAAGTTACTTTTATTGCACCAGTCCACCAGAGCCAGCCTTCAGCTCTTCCCTTTAAGCACGCTGATGACTGATTCAGTACGCTGATGACACCCAGCTGTACATCTCCACCCCAGGCCACCCCAATGATGCCCTTGAAGTGATGTCCCAGTGCCTGGAGGCCGTGCGGGCCTGGATGGGGAGAAACAGGCTCCGACTCAACCCCTCCAAGACCGAGTGGCTGTGGCTTCCAGCGTCCCGATATAGCCAGCTGACGCCATCGCTGGCTATTGGGGGCGAATCACTCGCCCCCACGGAGAGGGCTCGCAACTTGGGCGTCCTCCTGGACGCACGGCTGTCTTTAGAAGACCATTTGACGGCCGTGGCCAGGGGGGCTTTTTATCAGGTTCGCCTGATACGCCAGTTGCGCCCCTTTCTAGATCGGGACTCTCTACGCACAGTCACTCAGGCACTAGTCACTTCCCGCCTGGACTACTGCAACGCTCTCTACATGGGGCTCCCCTTGAAGAGCACCCGGAGGCTCCAGCTGGTCCAGAATGCGGCCGCGCGGGGGATTATGGGGGCGACGAGGCGCTCCCATGTGACACCTCTCCTGCGCGAGCTGCACTGGCTCCCGGTAGTCTTCCGGGTGCGCTTCAAGGTGTTGGTGACCACCTTTAAAGCGCTCCATGGCTTAGGGCCGGGGTACTTACGAGACCGCCTTCTGCCACCAATAGCCTCCCACCGGCCAGTACGCTCGCACAGAGTGGGCCTCCTCAGGGTGCCGTCCACCAGACAATGTCGGCTGGCGACCCCCAGGGGGAGAGCCTTCTCTGTGACGGCGCCCACCCTCTGGAATAACCTTCCCCCGGAGTTACGTATAATAACAGACCTCCGGATTTTTCGTCGGGCCCTGAAAACTTATTTATTTCAACTAGCTGGGCTGGCTTGAGCTAAATTTTAAATTGGTTTTAAATTGGGTTGTTTTAATTTACGGCCAGAATATCTAATTATTTTAATACTGTTTTTTAAATTTTGTATGCTTTGTTTTTACTTAGGCTGTGCACCGCCCTGAGTCCTATTTGGAGAAGGGCGGTATAGAAATTTAAACAAATAAAATAAATAAAATAAGCATCTTCATTGTCATCCCGGATAAGACCCACCATTGCTATATCATCTGCATACTTCACAATATGGTTTGTAGCAGACTTGGCACAGCAGTCGTGGGTCATCAAGGTGAACAGTAGCAGACTCAAGACATAGCCCTGTGGGGAATCTGAACACAAGGGGATGGAATTGGAAACTTTTATTCAAATTTGCACAAACTGGGACCTATCAATAAGGAAATCCAGTATCCAATTAAATTAAGGCATTATTAAAACTTAATAGGTCCAGTTTGTTCACCAAATGCTGAGGAATGATTGTGTTGAACGCCAAACTAAAATCAAGAAACAGCATTTGCACAGGAGTATTCTTCTCCTCCAGATGTGCCAAGCTAAGTTGAAGCACATAGGAAAGTGCATAATCTATAGAGTGGTTCTTCCGATAGGCAAACTGTAATGAGTCAAAGGGGGAAGGGGGAAGGCATGAAACCATATAGTCCAATCTCTCAAAACACTTCATCATAATGGAAGTGAGTGCAATTGGACGGTAACCATTTAAGGCATGCAATATAGTTTTTGGGGTCATTGATACAATGATGGCAGTCTTAAAACATGATGGAACCATGGCCTGATGCAACAAGAGGTTGAAGATGTCTGTGAGAACAGTGGCCAGCTGGTCAGCACACTCCTTAAGTACTCACCCAGGGATATTATCAGGACCAACAGCTTTCTGGGTATTGACTTTCCGCAGGAACTTCCGAACAGCAGTTGTATCAAACCTGACTGCCTGCTCATCAGGGAGGGGAACAGCCTTCTTTGCTGGAATGTTGATTGTGGCCTCAAACCATCCAAAAAACATATTCAGTTTATTTAGAGAATCTGTGTCACCCTTACATGTCAGGAAAGCTGTCTTATATAATGACCCGAATACCTTGCCTCATACATCTCGAGTCCATAGGAACTTGAAAGAAGTTCTGTACTTTCTGACTATATGCCCGCTTTGCTGTTTTTTAGCATGTCTCAGATCAGCTCTTGCTATTCTAAGTGCTGCCACATCACTTGATTTGAAAGCTGTGTTTCTCACCTTCAACATCACACAGACCTTCTGTGACATCCAAGGTTTCTCATTTGATCGTATGACAAAAGGCTTAAAAACACTGACATCCTCCATACCCTTTTGCATATAAGCAGACATGGTAGAAGCCATTATATGGGAGGAAATGATATTGGTCTCAGAAGATTAATTTCTAAATTAATATGTAAAGAGTGAAAAGTGTCTTTTCCAAGATCATCCAGATAATTTATATCATTTAACTAGAAGTGTGAAAGACCAGAAAAGCAAAAAATTGCAAGAAGAAATCCCATGGGTTTTTATGCTACTATTTCCTAATGGAAAAATGGATTATGAGATATTTCCTAATATTTCATTTATAAATGATATATTACAATTAGAACATAGGTCAACAGTTTGCAAAAAAAAGGCAATTTGGGATTGTATGATCAATAAATCACAGAAAGGCTCATTTAATTCTTTCTGCATTGATAGTCTGTGTTAAGCATAATAGCTAGTTCTGCTTATCACTGTTAAGGAGGAATTAGAGAAAGTGGAACAGGTTTAGAGAAGGACAACATAAACTACCAAAATTCAAAAATGTAAGCTTTTTAAAAGAAAATTAAGGAACCTGAAATGGTTAGCTTTGAGAAAGGAGAATGAGGACAATAATGTGATATAACTCTTTAAATACCTGAAAAGAGGCATACGGAAAATTTCAGGACTTGTCCTCTGCCACTCCACAATAAATGAAATAGAATGATAAACTTAAGTTACAGGAATGTTGATTCAGATAAAATTTTACAAACTTCCTAAATAATAGCATTTGGTTGTTAGAATCATACGACTTCTCTTTGACAGATATGTTTGAGGAGAATTTGGGTAGCTCTGTCAGGAATGTATTTTTTCAATAAGTAACAGCTGGATTAATTAGTGTATACATTTCTTATAAACTGAAACCCTACTATTCCTTTATTTAACTATTAAATACTAAAGAAAAATAAGCTTCTATTAATACATGTTTTTATTTAAAGACAATAAATTGAATTATGTTGCATATACCATATTAGATTTCTATATTTGGAGTCTCCTTTGAGGCTTTTATTTTATTGCCCTTTTTCTTCTGTAAACTTTATTTTTATAATAATAAACCTGTGGTATAAAATTAAATCATGTTTTAAAAACTGTAGTGTAATTTACTTATTCCAACCATCCAATCTTTAAAATGGTATTTTTTTTTCTTTCTATTAAAAAAAACCGATCCTAATTATAGCCTTATATAAGTAAATCCAATTTTATATACCAAATTTTCCAGAGATAGGCATCTGTGATTGACCTGTTTAGACTAATATTCATCTGGCATGCCTGACTATAAGCTATCATTGGTTTAAAGATGCAGATTTCATCTACTATATAGTGCTTATGGCCAAATATCTAGTTATGCAAGAGAGATACTCAGGCACCAATGTGATAAAGATCTGACATTCTGTTTAGACATTCAATGTTTTTTAACCTAACCTATCAAGGTAGTTGTACACAGAAATGGTATTTTCAAATTGTTTATATCATGTAGCAAAATCCGGAAATAAGATCTGAATATTATTCTTAGCATGCTGCTAATTTTTCTATCACTCTGATTCAAAAAGTCTCTTTCAAGTCAAACCCAACTTTTGGTAACTACTTGAAACATATCTCTTACAGTTTACTTGACAGGAGTATGGAAATGTTTTGTCAATGTTTTCCCAGTTTACCTTTAATCCTTATATTCTGGAGATTCCCATCCAAGTATTTTCTAAAGTTGATTCTGATAGAAGAGAATATTTGTAGCTCAGGATTAAAGTGTGAGGTCCTTGGTGCTCTCTGAATTTAGTCGGGGTGTTTTGTTTTGTTTTGTTTTTTGCAGATGTTTCATTACCAAACTAGGTGCACTCACTGGTGATGTTACCTAGTGTGGTAATGAACTATAAGAAAACCAACAAGCTTAAAGAGCACCAAGTACCCGAAAGAATTGATCCTGATTAGCTTCTGGTCTAAAGTCTGTCATAAACTGCTGCCTGCAGAAAATCAAAGGAATATACGTATTTCACTCTCTGTATGCTATACAGTATATACAACACACACACACGCACACACCTCTTTATCTTTGAACCAGATATGTGAGATTATTAAAAAATGGTCAGAGTGTAATTTTTTTAGGCATAGGTAATGTTACTTTTCTTGTTCTTTTCACCAGTTTTCTTCCATTGGGTTTATTACCCCTCTTAATTCTACCTTGTGCTTTATTGGAAAGGACTAATATAGAAAATCTAAATAACACAATTATTTGGGAATTCTATCCATAGGAAATAGAAATAGAAGTTAAAATATATCCCCTTATTTAATAAAAATGACAAGCAGAACCACTTGGTGGTCATGTCTTGACATTACTGTACTCCACTCTGAAACTTGCCTAATAAATATACAGTTGTGTTTATATAAATGCCAAAAAAATGTTGGTATGATATAACACTAGATAAATGGGAGAATGCATGGATGAAGGGACTAAAATTTACATTAAATTATACTTTGAAAGAGAACTTATATAAAATTATGTATCATTGGTACTTGACCCCAGATAGACTAACCAAAACGTATAAAAGGATTTCTAATCTGGAAATGTAGTCAAAATCCAGGTTCATTTTATCATATGTGGTTGACTTGCAAAAACTTGGTTTTGTGCTTGGCCAGAAGCCCTGTGAGTGTGATATAGTCTTGATGTTGTTGAAGATTTTTAATGAAACAGCTGCTATGTTTTTTATTGTGAATTATATATTTTATTATAAGCCACCCAGAGTTACATATATGAGATCAGTGCTGCATAAATCAAAGAATGCCTGATAATTTAATAGATAATTGTACAGTGAGTGTGTGTTTAAATGTTCTGAAATTCTTTCTTGGGCTTTCATGTGCTTAAGCATTTTATTGGTTTATTATTTTGAGTTGGATTGCTGCAATCTCCATAAGTAAATCCTCCTTCAACAATAATGTTCAGAAGTGCAGTTGGCAGACAAAGCTGCAGAACATTAGTACACATTCCAACATTGATTGGGATGCTTCCTTGCAAATATATTCTATCTCAAGTTTTATTGCTAACACATAAGATCTTGAATGTTCATGGGCATAAGTACTTGCAGAATCTTCCTTTACTTGTTTGACACAACATGGCAAGCAAACATTGTATGTCTTTGAATTAATCATTATAGTGTTTTGATATTTTTCAATTGAACAGATTTTTTTATATTTGTCAAAAGCCTTCATTGTATATTTCCACATAAAATAAAAATGAAACACAGGACTGAGTTGTTCTAGACAGCGTCTTGTTGACTGCATCTATAAAGCTTCCAAATTAATAGGAGTAGAGATGGCCTGCCTGACTCGCATCACAGGCTGGATCTGCAGTAATCTATTTGGTTTTCTGTTGATCCTGATGGCAGCTTTTCTTGATAATTTTTAATCCTCGATAAATAGCTCATTAATGGGATTGTGCATGGTTTGAACAATACGCAACAATGATTGACCTATAGTTCCCATATTATGCTTCATCTCTGACAGACATCTAGATTTTTGAGCAATGAAAACAATAAAAAAAAAAACCACTTGTTTTAAAACATTGATTTCCCAAAAAAGCAATGATTAACTGACAGGGTAACTACAATAAAACACATTAGTTTTTAATAGATGTTCTGCTGCTCTGAAAATAATATTTCTTCAGAAGTCAGCTATTTAAATACACCTTGTGTCAGTTTAATTTCTTTCCTAGTATGCTGCTGACTGAGAATTATTTTGGGACAGGTGGAAGGAATGTCACCAGATTTAACAACACAAATCCAGAGTTTCAAACAGGCATCATCTCCTTTCGGTTTTGTTAAATGTTAGAGAATGAAATAGAGTCTTCAGTCTAAAGACTGAATGTAGTCCCTTTCAATGAATAAGAGTAATACAGAGTAAAAAACAAGGTGTATTCATCATTTATTAAACAGACTGCAGGCAAACAGTAATTTACTTATATTAATATAATTCATTAATAGTGCTATTCAGTGAAACGGGGGAAATGAGTAGTACATAAGTAAAAGGATTTGGTACACAATTCCATTTTCCCCTGATCTTTCTGAAATCTGTATCTTGAATGTATAGAGGCCTTATTCTGAAGAGAATTTGGTGTGTGGATGGAAGAGCAATGGTATAACTTGTCTGAAGAAGTTGGGCGTGCTTGTTTTTAAACATGTGAGTGTGAGCATGTCTCTCTGTATATGTGGGTGTGTATACAGTATATACATTAATCTGCTATTGAGAAGATATATAGTAATAGATATTAATGAATGTTATAATTATGGCTTCTACTCTAATTGAATTGAGAGGAGCAATCCTGATGTGAGAAGACCAGGATGGAGAGTTCCAAGTATATATGGAATATATATTTTAGCCATTATCTATCCACTGCAGGATGAAGGCCTTTTTTGCATGTTTCCAACCAATATAGTCCTGAGCTTTCTTTTGCCAATTGGGCCCATAATACTTACTGGTATGGCCGATCCATCTTGTTTTAGGTCTCTTTCGGGGGGTGGGGGGAGAGAGAGAGAGATGTATTTACATGTACTGTTTTTTATTGGATTATATGTAATGCCAAATACTATACTAACTCTTTTTTTTTTAAACAGCAAAATTTAGAAAGTAATCTTACCAGCCTTATCAAAAGAAACACTGAACTGGAAACACTTTTGGCTAAATTAATTCAAACTTGTCAACATGTAGAGGTAAGTACTAATTTCAGTGATATTTAATTCACTATTCTTTCTGAATATGTGACATTCTGTTTTACAGACTTTTAAAATAATCATAATATTACCGTTTGAAAACATATATATTTATTTATTTTATATATACCTATTCTTTTTGTTTTAACCGTTCTGTTGTGTCTGACTCTTGACGACTTTATAGGCAAGTATACACCTATTATAAAGTTGAATATAGACCAAATAGATAATTTAGTATCTTCTTTATAGAGCAGTGGTCCCCAACCTTTTTATCGCCGCGGCCCGCTGAGCGCGCGCAGGGGTGGGGGCACGGCCCAGGAGCTTTTGCGTAGGCCCATTGCGCACGGCCCAGGAGCCTTTGCGCTGCAGCGTTCATGTCCCCCGGCCGCTGCGCGGCCCGGTGCCAGGTACTCCACGGCCCGGCACCGGTCCGCGGACCGGGGGTTGGGGACCACTGTTATAGAGCAATCAAGTAAATGTCATGGAGATTTCACTGTTGGAAAATATATATAATTTTGTATTAAATGAAATAGCATTTGTTTATTGTTAACACACTTGTAAAAAAAATTCAATAAAAGATAAAATATTTCCAATAGTTAAAGGCAGATTATATAAAAACCATTTTAATGTATGTATATAATTCATTTAATGGTTAAATGATAAAATAAAGGAAAAAATAATTTTTGTTTTTCTAGAATATATTGTCCTACCAGTAGAAAAAGTAGAATGATCAATTATTTTATGTTAATATATTGTTTTAGTTATATTCTCTGGTGTTTTCTTTGAAGTCTGGTAGAAATAAAGTTGGAATGAACAATTGGTAACATGAAATACAGATTGCTTCCTGCAGTAAACAAGCTGTAAGGGAATTCATACATGATGACAAGTGAGCCCAAGAGATTTCACAACATCCTGGCATGAACTAACTATATGCTGTAAAATATCCTCCATAATTCTTTGTGGCACACAGAGGCTCTTTAACAGATAGATTAATGTGGACAGAATTCCCTGAAGATAAAAAAAATTGACCTTCATAATTAAAATTAATTAGAGCATCTTTTGGAAACTTCACAGCATTATTTCCAATTTAAACTTTCCGTGTCACATGGCCTCTGTTTTACTCTGACAGTCATATTAAAAAAGTAAATTCAATTGCTAATATAGTATTGCTATTTATTTATTTATTTATTTATTTATTTATTTGCTGCTCATCTCACTATAACTTTATATATAACTCGAGAAAAAATCCACTGTTAATATTTTATTAATTGTCCATAAAAATAATCGGTTAATTTAAGAAATATACGGTAATTTTCTATTAGGATCCCTGATGGCGTAATGCAGTAGAATGCAGTATTGCTGTGCTACCCCACTTCCTCACACACACACACACACACACACACACACACACACACACACACACATAAAGCAAGAGTTCTACAGTTGTTTATTCAGACCCCACAATCAGGTCATTAGAAAGTATCCCCATTGCGTAGGTTTGGATTCCAAGCTCCTCATGGCAAGAATCAGTGGGAACTGAGTCCAACGGGCGCACATGAAGTCCAGGAAAACAGTCCATGAGTCAAACAGGTCAGGATATATGGCACAAGCACACAAGGCACGGAGTGTTACTCCAGCAACACTCAAGTCCTTGGGGCAGGATTAAATAGCCGATGCTGGTGCAGCCCTTCCCAAAAGGTGAGGTTGCCTCCTTGCAAGTAGTGTAGCCAACCAGCATTGTGCCTATCTCCTCTCTGCCCTATGTTTCCTTGAATCAGGAGGAGGTATAGACTCATCTTCCTCCTTCACTATGACAATTGCAGGGAAATTCTACCCATAGTCTGGAGTTCAATTCTGATGGGGCTTGAAGTTGACTCAGCCTTTCATTCTTCTGAGGTCGGTAAAAGGAGGACCCAGATTGTTGGGGGTAGTATGCTGTTTCTGTAAACTGCTTAGAGAGGGCTGTAAAGCCCTGTGAAGTGGTATATAAATCTAAATGGTATTGCTATACTGTAATTTTATTATAAAAGTAAATATGGCATAATTATTTTTTTTAATTTAAATTTTAATCAACTTATCATCTCAAAAATAACTGATACTGATTTATAGGTAAGTCTAACCCTGAATTACAATAAAGGACTCATAATTCAATGTGTCCTAATATTTTTCTAATTTATTAGAAAGTATAATCATGGCTACCTTTAGATATACTGTGTAATAAACAAGCACAGTAATAGCATAAGAAAAATGGAGGCACTCCATACTTCTAAATGTGTGACTGCTAACAGTTTCAGGACTTGATCTGGAAGTTGTTCAGATTGGAGAAAGCTGATCAGTGACCATTCAAAGTTAAAAGTAGGCTACCTCTTCCTGAGCTGCTTTTGGCCACAATGCAGTGTTAACCCTAAACAGTGTTAAATGCAAATTAACAAACTCAGCTCTGTGATCTTAATTAATCTATTCATGACTGCTGCCTGTAACTGACAAGACTTTAATTAGTTTTCCATTGCGCTGCTAAGACACTTCATTTACATATGGGATTTCGTCATCTTCCTGTCAGGGACTGAGCGTGGAGTTTCCTCAAATCTTTTAACCACGCCCTCTCTGCTCCTCGTCTCCCCAGTTATTTCGCTCAGTCTACTTGTAGGGACCTGTTTTTTTCCCTCTGCTCGAGTTTTCAGTATATTGATTAGGGAGCTTTAGTTTTCTTATTTTTGTTGTGCTTTCTGGGCGATTTGTTAATGGAGCTGAAGACTTACATTGGGACAGCTTGCGGCTGCTGCTGTCCCTCGTTTACGGCGGTGGGTGACTGGATCTGGGGCTCCAGACCATCACCCCGCCTCCCAAAGTGCAAGAGATCGGAGTCTGACCCAGCTGGGCCGCTCCAAAGCGGCCCGCGCCGTTTCCTTGGCCGCTGGTGAGCGCGTCGGTTCCAGGTGAGCCTGGTTAACCGCGGCCACCATTTTTTACAGCTCCAGTTAGTGTAGGGCGGCTCTGGAGTTCCTGGTAGCCTAGCTATTCAAACTCCGTTGATTTCTTTGCCTCACTGTCAACGCCGGGAAGCAGAATTTCAGGCGCTCTGGTGTTTCGCCGACGCTGATCGTCCTGGAGCAGCTGCGGGGCGCTGGGAGCCGGTAACTGTTTTCACGCCCATTTCGCTTTGAATTTGATTGACAGTTGAGGTGTTGGCGGTGTGAGGGGATTATTAATCTCGACCGCCCTTGTTGCCTGCCAGCTGAGGAGGGGGACAGAGAGTAACGACCGTTTGGAGGATTCCTAATTCTGTCTGAGGTACTTCCTTTGTGACGGTTGACTGGGACGGCCATTTTGTGACTCAGATTTTGCCGCCAAAACTGTTTCTATTTATCTGCAGCCTGCTGCTGTTTGGAATAACTTTACCATGGCAGATCAGGAATTCTCTTCTGACAGTGAACAGGTTTGCATATGCAGGTGTACATTGCCAATATCGGGCCATGCCCTTCGGTCTCCTCTGCACCACGAACTTTCACCAAGTTGTTGGCAGTGGTAGCAGCTTGTATCCGGCGTGTTCCGATCAGAATACTCTGTTATCTCGACGACATTACTGCTTTCTCAGTCTCCTCAACAGGCTCTCCAGGATCTGGAGACGGTGACCAACATCATCACTCGTCATGGATTCTCCATAAATCATCGAAAGAGCCATCTTCAGCCTACAACCAGAATTGCTCACCTTGGGGCGTTGATAGATTCGGAGGAGGGACTGGTTTTCCTGTCACTGGAACGGCAGAACGACATCAGGACTTTAGTTCGACATGTCCTAGATCATCCATAGGTAACATTTCTAACCTTATCAACGTTGCTCGGGAAATTTATTTCTTGTATCTCAATAGTGCCATGGGCGCAACGGCATGCACACCAGCTCCAGTGGTTCCTCTTGCCAGCGCAGAAGTTGGGCCAAAGCACATCGGCATCCAAGGTGAGGCTTCCTTCCAAGGTACGAGCGTCCCTCAGGTGGTGGTACTCCGAGGCGATCAGCAGGGGTTGCTTTTTCCAGGAACCCAACAGGATTGTGGTGACATCAGATGCAAGCCTGTTGGGCTGGGGCGCCCACCTGGGGTCTCGGGTTGTCTAGGGTCGGTGGTCTCCCATAGAAGCCATGAACAGTATAAATTGACTAGAACTTCGCGCTGTATGCCTTGCTTTGAGACACTTCCAGGACATGCTTCTGCACCAACATGTCCTGGTTCTGACAGACAACACGGCCACCAAGGCCCATATCAATCGCGAGGGAGGCACGCGCTCCCCCTTATTAATGACAGAGACAGACAAGTTGATGACCTGGGCAGAGACTCACGTTCTTTCCCTGAGGGCGGAACATATTTCAGGGGCCTCCAATGTCCGAGCCGACTGGCTCAGCCGGAAGCAATTAGACCCCTCCGAGTGGAAGCTCCACCCGGAACTGTTCCAGTGCAACATCAACAGGTTCGGCCTTCCGACTGTAGACCTGTTTGCCAGCTCGGACAATACTCAACTTCCTCGATTTATTTCAAGATTCCCGAGTCAGGGGGTACTCAGTTACGACGCCCTTCGTTGTCAGTGGCCTCAGGGTCTGCTATATGCCTTTCCGCCTCTGGCCCTCATCGCAAGGGTAATAAGGAAACTGATAGTGGAAAGGGCGGAGGTCATCCTGTTAGCTCCTCATTGGCCAAGACGGGCTTGGTTCGCTGACCTGGTGGCCCTGTCAGTGTCGCCTCCCTGGAAAATACCTCGAGACCGGATCTCTCAGCCAGGGGGCAGTTCAACATCCAGACCCCAGTTGGCTGCACTTAACCGTGTGGCATTTGAGAGGGTCCTCCTGAGGAGGTGCAATGTCCCAGAGAAGGTGATTGGCACCATTCAGGCCGCCAGGCAGCCCTCTACCACGAGGATCTATAAGTCATCTTGGCAGACGTTTTGCAGTTGGTGCCGTCTACACCATGTGGACCCTACGTCTGCCAGCATTTCTGACATTCTGGTTTTTCTGCAGGATGGGTTTGACAAGGGGTTGGCTCCTTCTACCTTGAAAAGACAGGTGGCTGCTTTATCTACTGTTTTATCCAAGGAAGCTGCTTACCCGCTAACTCTTGACCCGAGAATTAAGGGGTTTTTGAGGGGGGCTTCAAATATTCGACCTTCTATTATTCATAGGTATCCAACTTGGGACTTGACATTGGTTCTGCAAGCCCTTACTGCTCCACCGTTCGAACCTATTGGTTCAGCCAGTCTCAAGCTTTTATCGTTTAAAGTGACTTTTCTCTTGGCCATTACCTCTGCCAGGAGGGTGTCTGAACTGGCAGCATTATCAATTCAGCAGGATTTATGCATTTTTAAGCCTAATACGGTGGTTCTTAGACTAGACCCAGCTTTCCTGCCAAAAGTTAATTCCAGCTTTCATAGATCTCAGGAAATAATTTTGCCAGATTTTTGCCCTTCTCCCAGGCATAGGTTGGAAGATCAGTGGCATATGCTTGACGTTCGTCAGGCGCTCAGAAGATACATCGCACGAATGTCGTCCTTTCGTAAGTCGGAGGCCCTCCTGGTGTCCTTCCACCCTTCTTCTTTGGGGAAGAAGATTTCGTCTAGGACAGTGGCTTGTTGGATCAAGGCGTGTATTGCCCTCGCCTATGCCTCCAAAGACAGGTCGGTTCCAGGTAAAGTGTGGGCCCACTCTATGAGAAGCGCTGCAACTTCTGCTGCGTGGTCTACCCAGGTGGTGGACATTTGCAGGGCAGCCGCCTGGACATCTCTGACGCCATTTGTTCACCACTACAAAATAGACAGTTTTGCGTCTGCTGAGGCATCTTTTGGACGCAGAGTGCTGCAACAGGTGGTTTCGGCATCCAGTGGGGGGACCAGTCAGCCTCCCTCCCTTTGACTTCTGACGCTTGGGTATATCCCATATGTAAATGAAGTGACTTAGCAGCGCAATGGAAAATGGACGTTGCTTACCTGAACGTCCCTTTTCGTTGCACTGCTTGTCACTTCATCCTTCCCTGTTGGCTGCCTGGTCTCGGGCAGTGGGATTGTTTGTATTTTATCATCAGTTCTTTTGCATGACTCGTGACTTCGCGAAACAACTGAGGAGACGAGGAGCAGAGAGGGCGTGGTTAAAAGATTTGAGGAAACTCCATGCTCAGTCCCTGACAGGAAGATGACGAAATCCCATATGTAAATGAAGTGACAAGCAGCGCAACGAAAAGGGACGTTCAGGTAAGCAACGTCCATTTCATACTTTCAGTTTTGTTTGCCCCCTGAGTGGCTCTGGACTTGGAGGTGGGAGCATGCTAGGCAAGGAGCCATCCTAGCACATTTCTTTTGAAGTGTATCATTGTGTGTCTGTTTACTTTCTTGTAATCCTTTCTTCTCTAATAAATGTAAATGCAAACAATTATCTTCTTGCTTATTATCCCATAAGTGGGGGCAATCATTCCAAAAGCTGGCAGAGTTCAGTAAAAGTGCTATATTTGTCCTATTACCCAGCTTCCTCATGACGGAAATTTCCGGAAATTTTCCCTAGCATTTGAGCTTGCCTAGCTGTTTGGAATTGTAGCTTTCGGATGCTGAAAAGCAAAAGAAAGCTGAAATAAAATTGGAAGCACAATCACAGTTATACATGATTTTCCACATAGCAACTGCATCATTTAGCATCTGAGTTGTCAGTCCCAGTTGTGATTGCTAAACAACTAAGGAGCCATGGTGCCTCAGTGGTTAGAATGCAGGCTAACTCTGCCCAAAGCCAGGAGTTCAATCCTGACCAATTTAAGGCTGACTCATCCTTCAGAGGTTGGTAAAACGACCCAAATTGTTGGGGGCAAATATGCTGATATTTGTAAACCACTCAGAGAGTTCTGTAAAGCACTATGAAGTGGTATATAAGTCTAAGTGCTATTGCTATAGTGCTATTGCTAACCAAGGATTACCTGTATAGTAATTCTGAGAAACAAAGCCTGGAAGAACTTTTGAGAACTCTCCTGCTTGGCCCAAACAAAATTGGAGCAGGAATCAAACTTTAGAATAGCTTTTAGGTGATAGATAAAACTATGAGTTACCTGTCAAAATAATTGAGTAAATTGGTTTTAAAAAGTGGGGCAGGGGTTACACAAATACTGTATATAATTGGACGCAATCACAATATCACAGATTTTGAGAACCCCTGTGTTACATCATTGTCAGTCTTTGGTAACTGCAATAAAATCCTATTAATCCTGGTCCACCAACAAAGTTTATGAATTTAGGTGTTTTATATGTGTATTATGATACTTTGAAATACTGATATTTTCCTGTGGATTGGATTTCAGCCATTTTCTAACTTCTAAAAGAACTACTTTCCTTTTCGTAATGGCTAATATTTTATAAACTACATATAAAGAAGCTTTCTTTTTAATTTGTGTGTGTGTGCATGTGCGCTAATTTGAGGCATAAAAAATTAGTTTGTATTTAGACTTGACATACCCAGACCAAGGAATGAAACCAGAATATTAAACTAGAATAAAGAAGAATGGAAAAAGAAAAGAAATTTGTTCCCAAAATATTTCTCCCTGTCTTCTTAATTTATGAAAACTAATGATGGTGTCAATTGCTTTTTATATAATGACAGCAAACAATTATTAATGGTTTACTGGTTTTCTATGGGGGGAACACCATGATGGCCTGAAGTAATTTCCAAGGGGCAGTATATTTCAAATTCTTCATCCTACCAATTAAAGCCTTCCTGCAGTTGAATGACATATGAATCATGAAAATAATTACCTAAAATTATTTGCACCCACATGTTCACAGTAATCATTATAATCATGTCTTAATTTATTTTGCTAATTTCTAAGACCAGTGGGCCTTTATTGGGTTTGTCCAGAGTGTAGCCCAGGCAATTGAATGTTGTTAGTGCCTGGCTATTTTCTCCAAATTTTTACTTATTTATGCCTATGAAAATTACTCCTAGTTAGCTGGAGTTTTCTTTGGCTTGGAGAGATAGAGTTGGCTGGAATTCCAGACAATTTTAGGCTCAGTTTACCTCCAATTCAGCCATTACAATATCAAATGGTAGCTCGGTGGCTGTGGAAGGGCTCCTGAATCAAGATATATTTCAAACTAGGAGTGGTCTTTTCAAAGAAATGCAAGAATTTGCAAAGATGAATTAATAATATTTGTAACATTATATATTAAAATATAGTTTATATTTTTATATTCTAAATATAAATATACTAAAATATTGTTCAGTTCATACATTTTCTCAAGATTTTACATGTACTCTTGAATTCCTGCAGATATATCTTAACCATTTAGAATTTCAGAATGAGTGTGGTAAATGTTTACACATCTCTAATATAATTTTTTTTTCTGTTAGAAAGAAGGGTAGATTTCAATGCATCTAAGATAAACTCCCATACAGCCTATCTTACAAACTTTGAATGGATGAAACAGCTCTAATATTAAAATCAAGAGCTGAGGGCAAGTACTTTGATTAGATGGGTGCATATTGCTTTATAACATTACAGATTATAAACAAAATACCCTTTTGTTGGAAAAGAATAATTTAGGTAAGCTATACGAACCAATTCAAAATTAGTGTTTTTGTATCATTGGTATTTCTGATGATCTGAAGTAAATGTGTAGATATTGTTTCATATTATATCTTCTTTTCAAACATTATATCAAATACATGACTCTTCTTATATTTAATCCACCCTTTATTTACAGTTCTTCAAACTGTATCAAGAAAGAAGCTGAGCTGAACCCCTAAACCAGAGGTGTTAAACTCACGGCCCGCGGGCCAGATGCATCATGCGCTGGCCTTGCCCACCCCTGTTTTAAGTGAAGTGGGGGAAAGTCGCAATATGTCACGACAATGCAAGTTTGACAACCCAGCCCTAAACTTTAAACATATCATTTTGATAAGAAATTAACCCAATAGTGTTACCTGTCGGAGCATTAGCCACAGCTTTTGGCTAATGAGAAACTTGTGCAGCAAAAATTCAAAACTGAGCTATTTTTTGCAAGCAGCTCTAATTTCTTACAAGAGGGAACTTGCATTTCTTTTCTTCCTTGGCTTTAAACCTATTGGCCAGATCTTCCCTTTTGAGCATTGTAGCAGCTATTGAAATTGTATTTTTCATGAAGAGCACAAGTCAATCATATCCACTTGGTTATCTGAGCAGAGATCAGGAATCCTCACTGTGTCACTTGCTAAAGGACTGCTGGAAATGTGGACACTGTCTCCTTTCTCTATATTGTGTATGTTGGTCCAGCAAGGGGGAGAGAATGTTTTGAAATGTGTTTGGCATTTATGAAAATCCTGCATTATTTAGTCAAGAGAATGAAATTGTTTCAGTCTGTTGCACAGAACATAATCGGAACACAGCTGTGGAAAAATCAGGAACAATTAGCCAGAGAGAATGGGGAGGAAACCTGTTTTCCTGGACTGTAGCTGATTTAAAAATCACAATTTTAGCCAATGTTTCCTAACCAACCATGGGATCACGTACAAAAATCATTCTTAGATTATACAGCACCGGAAAAGCAATTTTACTCTAGGTCTTGAAACTCAGCTGTGCTTATTCTATTTTTAGTGAAAACACTTTTAAGTTAGTTATAGACCTTTATCCACATACAAGACTGGGGTCAAAAGAGATGGTTTGTTTTAAGTCCAAGTTTTGTAAACCCTTGAGTACAAGGTGAACAGGTTATCTTGATAAAGCTGTCCTGCACTGGGGCTGCAAACCTCATTTATGGAAATCTTCAGGGCAGGATAACATTAAGCTTACAAGGAGCATTAGTGCTATTTAAGATATGTTGCAGTCTCCTTTCTTATGTGCTAGTCAAGTCAAAAATCCCCAAAGAAAAGGAGAATGTAGGAAAGTGAAACAGAGATGGATGTTTTTAAAAAAGCAAAACAGAATTTCATTACAGATAATGTAATTGCCAGTATTTTCAAAAGACTTCTGTCCTGTAACAAAGACGTCTTTTAAGTCCAGTCAAAATGGGTCTCTGCCTTCAGTTTTTCCATGAAATAGACTAAGAAAAATCTCTTGTTTGTGGTTGAGCAAAAATTAGAACTATGCTGGCAGCCTGTACCCAAATACACTACATTAAACAATAATAGGGTTTTGTTTGTGGCAAAACAAATAATAATGTTCTCTATGTCTTCTTTATGTGGCACAGCACTGTTCTTTATCTTTTTTTAAAAAAAAATACAAATTTAAATTTTTGAACAGTTCAACTGTGTTTTACAGAAACAAAAGAAGCAGTAGTAATACAAAATGTTTGCAAGTAGTCCTTGACTTAAGTTGGGACCAGAATTTTGAGTGCTAAATGATAGTCATAAAGCAAAACAGCACATGATTACATCGCTTAGCAATAGCAATTCTGGCACTCCCTATTACAGTCATTATACAAAGGCAGCCAGCCATTAGCTGAGAACCTGTCCCAATCCTGTCAAGCCAAGCCATTTCAGGCTTGGTTCCTTCCAGCCCTGAACCTCAGTAAAGTGAGGAACTGCCTCCACCTCTCCCCTAGCTGCTTCTCATCTCTGCCATTTTTGTCATGCTGCATCCTGCCTTACTGGGCAGCAAGCAGCCCCAGAACCATGTGGTTACGGGATTGCAAGAAGCTCCTGAGCCATCGCACAGCATGACACCATGGTCAACCGCCTCAGCTTTGCAGTGGAAAGCTTCAACGTCCAAGAAGCCCCACAAAATGCCAGCAAACATTCATTCACCCAGTTGTCTTCTCTCCCAATTCCCTTTGCCTTTTGTACCCAGCTGCTGAAACAGATGCTACTTGATGGTTTTGTTTTCTCCTTTTTGGATCTGTGGTCCAGGTTCTCTGGTGAACACTTTTTACACGGGGCTTCCCAGCCTGCCCCAGCAGCACAGTGCCAGGGGGCAGACTGGGGAGGGCCCAGCAACTGCCATTAAGTGTCAGCAAGCATTTGTTTGCCCAGCTTCTTTCTCTTCCAGTTCCTTACACTGACCTGTTATGGCTGAAGCAGGATCAATTCACAGCCTTCGCTGTCTGCTTTTCACTGCCTTTGCAGTCTCTTTTTCAGACCCATGACCACCATGTCACCCTGGACACTTCAGCTTTTCTGTCAAAGACATGGTTTCCCAATCTGGTCTAGCAGCACAATACAAATATGAATGTCAGTCAGTGGGAAGGCTGGAAGCTGTTTACGTAATGAAAAAAATGCCAGGGGTTGGCTTGCGCTTCCTGCATGTGGTTCTCTGAGACAACCCTCAGCATTTTCCCATTGGGCCAAATCCTCGCTTGGGCTTCCTGGGTGCTGTAGCTTGCTGGGGAGGTATAGGGCTTCCTTTGTGCCATATGCTAGGGTGAGTTCAGGTAGATGAGTCTTCCAGGTGGTTTTATGTTGCACCGAGGCTTAAGGGTTTCTTACAGTCCCAGAAGTGCGTGTGTGCAAGCAGCTGCAAAGCCATTACAGATATTATAAAAATTATAAAAGATAATTATAAAGTTATTGTGTGTGTGTGTGTGTGTGTGTGTGTGTGTGTGTGTGTGTGTGTGTGATAAAGGGAGGAGAACTTGTAGCTCAGAGGTTAATACAATTGCCTAATATGCAGGCAGCCCAAGTTCGAATCCGAGTAAGGGTATGGCTAGCTGATGAGAGCTAAATAGCTTGAAATAGATCTATACTAGTCTCCCTTTATTTCTTTATCAGCAAATATAAATTTGAGATATATATATATCAATATGTGTATATATATATATATATATCAATATGTATGTATGTATGTGTGTATGTATGTTTGTATGTATGTATGTGTATACAAACATAGGTGAATAAATGTTAAGATGTGTAAATGTCAGTAAAATGTAGTGGTTAGCATGTGATCTTGTGAATAATTAATTTTTGTCATAGAAATTGAAAATGGCTGTTAAAATTTCACTGTGCTATATGGAAATAAGGGTTGGTGTATTAGCAGAAATAACAATAAATTCAATGCATAGAATATGCAGAAATGAATAGACTAACACTAGCAATTAAGGAGAAAGAACAAACAAAACTAAATGACATGGGACTTATTTTATCAATGGTTAGATAACAAAAATGGAAGTTAGAAACGGGAAAACAAAAAGAAAAAGATGAGTGAAATAAAGAAGATATGTTAAGATCATTTTAATATTATAGAATTAATGTTAATGTAATGAATATGGTTGTAAATCTTGATCATTATTTTACAAAGATATTTGTACCCAGATGACACACTGTTTAATTGAAGATGGAATTATTATATTAAAAAATAATATATATATATATAAATCCCAGTAAATTCAATGCAGTGTAAAAGGAATACATAAGTATAAATAGTAAAACAAGAAAAGGAAATAATATTGATATTTTTATTGTTTTGTCATCTCAGTAATGAAATAAATGAGATAGCTACCATTTCAAAAAAAATTCCAACTTATTCTGATGAAAATTAAACAGGAAATGATATGTAGAGGAAACAAAGGATGAGAAAATTATATTGGATAGAATCAAAGTTACATTCATTCAGTACTGGATATCACCCATATATTATAATAGTTACTTGTATCAATATTATCTGAGAAAATATATTGTTTTCAAGAATTCAAGCATTCCTTCAAGTTTAAAAGCATTTTAAAAACATGGGTGTGTTAGCTTTATCTTGTTTTGAATGTTTTTAAATTTATTCAGTGCAATAGCTTGATCTCTTCTTTAGGTGAATGCGTCTCGACAAGAATCCAAGCTGATGGAAGAATGTGACCTGCTTATAGAAATAATCCAGCAAAGACGTCAGATAATTGGAACAAAAATCAAGGAGGGAAAAGTAAGAATTTTATCTTTGAGATTCTGAAATAGATTAAGATTCTTACTAAATAGTTTATGTTCTACAAAATATCTAATTTCTTACTTAAGTATTCTACAAAATGCACATCTTGAAATCCCCTTGACAGCTGCTTCATTTATTTGCCTGTCTTATTTGTTTGTCTGAATTTTTAAAATAAACATTTCAGTCTTCATTTAAAATCTGTTGAATGCCTGTTGAAAGATAGCATCTTATGTTATTTTATCTTTCTATTATATGACACTTTATATAAATAATAACTGTACAAATGATATTTGCAAGGGAAATTCTGCTTTATTCACCAGAATAATTTATATAGTAATATTCTAAAATATTTATGCTTTGTTTGAAAAATTTCCTAGGGCAAAAATTGACTATAAAATAAGAATTAATAACATATAATCATCTATATAGATATTATAAATAAGTATAAATTATTATATCTATTAAAGACACACAAATTAACTTTCTTAGTTTGCTCTGTAAGAAAGCAAAGTCATGAAGCATGTTGAAGGAAGTTGGGACCATTAGTGTTTTACAGAAGTAGAAATTTAATGAAATATTTTATTGTTAATAATATACTACACATATTTCTGATTTTAATCTCTGTGCAAGGTAAATCTCAGATAGCCACTAAAGCGTGGTTACCTAGCTAACTTTGAAATCAGTTTCACCATGATCCTTGCTTTGTTTATGTGTTTGTTTATGTGTGTGAAAGAAGGAGGAAAGGAGGGAGAGGGAGTGTGTGTGTGTGTGTGTGTGAGAGAGAGAGAGAGAGAGAGAGAGAGTTTAGTGCCTAGTGTACTGTAATGTGCGTGAAAGAGAGAGGGAGGGAGGGGAGAGGAGAGAGAGAGAGAACATATGCAAGCTACCTACTGTAGTACTTTACTGCTAAAGTAGCTTGAAGAAATCAAACCAATTCCCTATGTGAAAAAAAAATTGGCAAGAAATAATGTCAGAGGCAGGTTAAACAGGCAGGTTAAATGGTTCACTTAGCTGTCAAGACACTCCAAATAACTTAAAATAGAAAGCCCTGCAGGCAAGGGCTGTTTCAGGACCATAGTTCTTTAGGTTATTGTTTGACAAGTCCTGAACTTCTTTACACTATTAATAAGACTCAGGTCCACCTGACAACCTTCTGTATAATCTCCTTGGTTACTTAACTGTAGGGCGAATGCATATTCTACCACCAAAGTTCATATACTTTTTACAAAATAAAAAATGCTGTTCCATTCCAAACTTTATGTTTACATTAAAGGAAAGGATGGGTTTCTTTTTTATTAACAGATGTGCTCATTACTGTACTTTATGCTTGGGGGGGGGAATAATTTAACAAACCCAATACATTCATTCCCAAACAAGGTATGTACAGCGGTTAGTGGTCATGACAGCCATTAGTGGTCATGACAGCCATTTCCAAATAAGGACAATGTGCCTTGCATTTTTCCAGCAATTCCAGCTGCTTTAGCATTATGAGTATGTAGTTAAGCAGTAGAAATGGTATATCTTGGAATTAACATTTCATATAAGTTGTCCACTTTCTCAGCCTAATGTCAGTAAAAGGCACTACAGAGTCTGGAAGGGTATTCGAAATAAAGGCCTGGTATCCACATGCTAGATTTATAGACTGTTTTCTAAAGTCTCAAGCCTTACCAAGTTGCAGGTAATTTGAGGAGTTCTTTTGTTTCTTTAGTGAGGAATGTCAAAGATTCAAATCTACATGATTCAGAAAATAGATCTTGTTTTTGTTAGCAATATAGGATGCTTGAGTTGAAAATAAATACAGGTAGTTCTCAACTTATTATCATTTCTTTAGTGACAATTCGAAGTTTAATGGCATGGAAAAAAGTGATTTACAACCAGTCTTCACCCTTAAAACAATTGCAGCATCCCCATGGTCATGTGATCCAATGACAGGCTTGCAACTGACTGTATTTATGATGGTTGTAGCACCTTGGGGCCATATGATTGTCATTTGCAACCTTCCCAGCTGGCTTCCAACAAGCGAAGTCAACAGATTAAATGTCAAGTGAATTGTTAAGTCGGATTCACTTAACAACCACACAATTCACTTAACTGCAGTGATTCATTTAACAGTTGTAACAAAAAGGTCATAAAAGTGAGAATGGCTCACTTATCAACTGCCTTGCTTAGCGCTGGAAATACTGGTCTCAGTTTCTGTTGTAAGTATAAAAATAGTTGCACTGGATTAGACACAGGGTTTATTTAATATGCCATTCTATTCCCAGAGTCTCAATGGAAAGCTCTCAAGCAGGATATAACAAAAAAGTTATTTTTATTGTTCGGAGAATTGCAGTCTTGAATGTAATGAAATGTATGTTTTTGTCAAGTTGCTAAAGAAGGAGAGTACTAGAAACGATTGAGGTGGTCTTTACCTTCCATTACTCTTCCATTTCAGATGTAATTCAATACTGCCTCAGTAGGTTCATCTGAAACATAGTTGCAGTGAAAATAATCTACTAATTCAATTGGATTTACTGTTAAATAAATGTTTAGCATTGCAGTGTAATGAATATTAAAAGTGAATTGGAATTAAAACGTCCCATTTGTATCACACTGATTATGCAGTATTGTACCCACTTTTGTTAATATACCCCACTTAGCTGGGAAAAAAATCCTCCAGGAAAAGACATTTCCAAGGATAAAGATTTGTTTTATTGTCAAATTATTCCTTTTGTTCTGAGGTCAAGAATTAAAGCACCTTGGCAAACACAGTAGAGCCTAATGGCAATTGAGATTTCCTATTACAAAAAAAAAGAGAAAGAAAACAAGTTGTGGTTATTTTGGATTACCCCACTCTGGATAATAATAAATACTTTCTTAGAATTTAGGCTCGTATTGAAATAGAAGAGGAAAGCAATTGAGCTGTTTCCTTTGGTACTCAATTTGAGTTATGGCTATGGTCTTGAGCTATGGTCAAATGTTAAAGCCCATTTTTGTGTCCACAGAAGTAACAATTTTCTTTTTTGCTCCAGGTTGGGAGACTGAGAAAACTGGCCCAGCAGATAGCTAATTGTAAGCAGTGCATTGAACGCTCCACCTCTCTCATCTCACAGGCTGAGCAATCTTTGAAGGAGAATGATCATGCACGCTTCTTGCAGTCAGCTAAAAATATAACTGAAAGGTAATGCCATAAACTGAAGAGTCTTGAGAATTAGATAACTTCGCTAACTAACCATTTTCTTTATAATAATGACAATCGGGTGTTTCAAGGAGAAATCAAATCTTTGTGATGCTCAAAAAAACAGACATTTAAAGAAGTATGTAATGCAGGTATAAAACATCAACATATCCAACAACTGGTATACAGAGGCAAAATGTCAAAGACAGATTAAGAAACATCATTCTAGAAAAATGTTAGAATACTTCCATATAATTGCATATTATGACGGTGGTGTGGCTCAGTAGTTAAGATCCTGGACTTGTCAGCTGGAAAGCCAGCCACCCTGGTTTCAGACCCAAGCTCCATGCAATGGGGTGAACTCCCATCCTCCCACTAGCTCCTGGCAACCTAGCAGTTCGAAAGCATGCAAATGCAAGTAGATAAATAGGTACCACTTCATTGGGAAGGTAACAGCACTCCATGTCGTCATGCTGGCCATATGACCACAGAAATGTCTTCAGACAGCGCCAGCTCAATGGCCGCCTATAGTTGGCAACAACTACTGGAGTAAAATCCACAATGACTCATTATCTTTTCTTGCATTCTTCCATATTTTATGCTATTAAAACTCTTATTGTGTTTATCTATTTGTCCCTTTGTATCCTCAAACAGTAGTCCAGGTGGTACATTATACAATGATTTTTTAATCAAAATCTGCTAACCTGAAGAATGTGTAAAAATCCAGGTCTCATTAGTCCTGTGGAATTGAAATTTACAATGTTCAGGACAGTTTTATTTGCAAAATTGTGGCAGTTGCAACATCCCTGTGATCATCTGATCATGATTTCTGACACCCCCTGCCAGCTGCCCACAAGCCCAGCCAATGGGAAGGCCAGCAGAAAGTTGGAAATCATGTCCATTCTCACTGGTTTTTTGCCTGCCTGTGATATTTTCTGTTTATCTGCTTAAGTAACAAAATATTGACTCATTATTAAAGTTAGTTCAATAACTAACTGAAATGCAATCAGTTGTAATGAAGTTCAGTCTTGAGATTTCAGATTTTAGATGACAATTCTTTTCCTTGGAAGCATTTGAAGCTTTTTAACATAGCTCATTTCATGAATGGCAAATTAGCAAAAGATACTGAAAATGTGTAACACCTAAGTATATCAGTCACTTTTAGGAGAAATTATGGTAAAGTAACATTGTTCATGGATTCCATTATAAAGATCACAAATTTAATTCTCAGCAGCTACAAACAAACAGGCAGTAAGTACCTCATGGTATTAGGTAGTTTTCTATATTCTAATTGACATGTTGCTGATCAGGGATATGAAACTTACATTAAATGCATGTTAACTTATTTTAAAAGTAATAAGTTTTAAAATTTTGCCTTATGTATCCTCACCATGTAAAATAATTTTCAGAACTAAATCACTTGTTTTTTATCTTGTAGGGTTGCCATGGCAACTGCATCTTCCCAGGTTTTAATTCCTGAAATTAATCTTAATGACACTTTTGATACATTTGCACTGGATTTTACCAGAGAAAAGAAACTGCTTGAATGCCTTGATTATCTGACTGGTAAGAATCTAACTATATGTAGGAACATGTGTATTTGTTTTAACATAGAGAAGAATCCATGTGATAACATTCATTGGATAAAAAAGAGGTTATTGTGATTTAGGGAAAATAGCATTTTAATGAATAATCTTGCAATACTTTTTTTTGAAAATATGTAGATGGGGTATACAATCCTTCCCAGTTGCCAGATTTGTATATAATAATATCAGTTTAGCTATGTTCAATAGGTTCATACAACAAAGAGATGCTTAGGCAATGTTCTCATTTAATAGGATTTATAAGGATCAATCAGTGATTGTAACGTATTCTGCAGTCTGTTTTGACCTCATGAGAAAATAGTCCTGAAATCTGAGATCTCACTATTCGGCCAGCATTAACTAACATCATTGCGGTATTTTCTCACAGTCCAAAATAAGTTTGTTTGTTTGTTTGTTTGTTTATTAGTTCAATTTATATGCCACCCTTCCGAAGACTCAGGACGGCTTACAACGCACTTATAGCAATAGCCTTCATTCTTTTGTATATACCTGCTTATTAGGGCTTTTTGGCCCCCCCTATAAGCAGTGTTTCTACAAAATCAGTTTATTGCCCCCACAATCCGGGTCCTCAATTTACCTACCTCGGAAGGATGGAAGGCTGAGTCAACCTTGAGCCTGGTGAGATTTGAACTCGCATTAATTGCAGGCAGCTGGAAGCTAAGTGCTACATAACAGCACTTAGTCTGCTGCACCACCAAGGCTCCTTAAAGCCTAAGTTTGTGTTTTATTACACAAGCTGAAGGCATTCAACATGAATATTCTCAAACTGTTACCATATCAGAATACCATAGGTAAAAGTAATACCAGTCTTGGGATGGGATTTGGAGAAGATACAGGATTTGAGAGGTTCAATGACACGAGCAGCAAGATCCATTCTGCATGGAAATTCCATACTATAAACAATTGTTTGTAGTATTGTTTCCATACTATAAACAATTGTGTCTCTACGTTGATGAATTATATAAAGGATCTTCTAGGTAATATTCTTTCATAAGTTTATGCAACGATATCCAACATGTTTTTTTTCTTGTTTTCATATTTTTGTGATAAATGGGAAAATGACTGTCTGAACTGTAACAACTCATATAAACCTTTTTCAGCTCCAAATCCACCAACAATTAGAGAAGAGCTTTGCACAGCTTCTTATGACACAATCACAGTTCACTGGACTTCAGATGATGAATTCAGTGTGGTCTCCTATGAACTGCAGTATACTATCTTCACTGGACAAGCTAATGTAGTTAGTAAGTACAAAGTATTTTGCATCCAGTTTAATTTTGACTTCCACTAAATCATTTTCCAACATATAAAACAATGAGCAAAATAAAGATAGAGAAATATACTTTACATTTTCATTTAGAATCTAAGGCTATAAAAATGAAGCATTGAATTTGAGCAACAAAACATTCTATTATCTAAGAGATTTATGGGGAGCTTTTAGAATTTTCACAAAAAAAGTTATTTAAATAGAAGCACAACTCAGAGGCTAAAGATATAATAGCAAAAGCACTTAGACTTATATACCGCTTCACAGTGCTTTTTCAGGCCTCTCTAAGTGGTTTACAGAGTCAGCATATTGTCCCCAACAATCTGGGTCCTCATTTTACCCACCTTGGAAGGATGGAAGGCTGAGTCAACCTTGAGCCTGGTGAGATTAGATCTGCTAAAATGCAGGCAGCCCGCAGTCAGAAGTAGCCTCCAGTACTGCATTCTAACCGTGGCTCAGTGCGGTTCATAATGCTTTAACAAGATAAAATTATAATTAAACAGCCTTTAACAGTATAATTGATATACAAATTTATTATAATAGTTATTTTGCAAGGGATATGGCATGGTGTTATGCTAATTTGATTTTAAAAGAGAGAGAAATTGCTCTACTTCCCCTAATTTCACTACAAGGTATACAAAAAGGAATCCCAAACTTCTGAAAGCCCCCAACCTTTCACTATAGGCATAGAAATTGGTATATCACATTACAATTCATAGAAAAATGAGAAAGAGGCAGAGTTGTGGAGAAGTTATGTATCATTTGCATTACACTTGTGAAGCAATTGTGTCTGCAAAGGGAATGTTTCATAGCTATTTATTCACTTTTACTTTGCAAATGTCATAAAACTTGGTTCAGTTCTTCATTTTTCTTAACTTAAATGGGCAGCAGAATCATTGGCTTTTCTGAAACATATTCAAAAAGTATCATAAATTCAAACTTGAAAAGTAAGCTGAAGTATTTATGTAGTCACATCAAGTTGCTATACATTGCTGTCAATGTATACAGGATTGTGAAAATATTTCTGTCAGTGTATTAATACTATATCAGATGAATTTAGCAATAGGAATCCTTTGTGGAAGTTGATTCAGTTTGATCTTTTGTTCATGCTAAAAGTCTTTCTATGAAGTCTTGTTTATTTTGTCATGAATCAATTTAAACTTGTTACTCAACAACTGAATACCATTATCTAGTCATTCACCTAGAAAGTTACATTTTCCATATTCTAAACTGTTTAATGATTTTTTCCACCATGTTCTTTAGTTGTGAGAGAATGTTACTTAATTTTGAACATTAAAAACTTTATTTTTGATTTTGATCTTCACTCATTTAGATTAATATATCATGTCATATCATATCATATCTCATGTAACCTTACTTTAATTACTTTTGAGCCAATCAGTCTTTCTCAGCCCAACTACCCAAAGTTGTGGGGGAAAATAGTTAGCACTATGTATACACGTTGATCCCCTGCTAGAAAACATGGGCTATAAATATAATAAATGAATGCACTGGGATTGTTGTCTTTTTATTTTATTTGTGATACTTTTTGTAGGTTGCTTTACTACCTTGGCTGTGGGTTTTTTACATTTATTTGTATATGATAAGGTCATATGTTAAGTGTTTCTATTTTACTATCAGACATCTTACATGCTTATGGTAAAGGTAGCTGATTTATTTTATTTTTATTGAATATTTAAACTATATAAACATGCATTTTGTCTTTATTTAGATTGGGTAGATTTTTTTACAGTAAATAAAAATAATGAGGCAATGAGAGAAATCTAATTCAAATTCTTGATTAATATCAAATTTCTTAAGTGATACTTCATAGATTTTTTTTTAAATGGTGCTTGTCTGCCTCCTGAAGTAGATATTTTTGCACTTTTGTTTTGTTCTTCCAACTAGAGATGGAATTAAGAGATGCAACAACTTTTTTCTTGCATCTCTTAATTGCACAATGTATATCTTGAATGTGTGTGTGTGTGTGTGTGTGTGTGTGTGTGTGTGTGTGATCATAAGAATAATTAGAACTGGACTGGAGAAATTTATTATTATTTTTTAGTACTCGTTTTATTTCAGTTTGTGAGCTTTATATCATTCATTTTCAAAAGATATTTTTAAAAATCTGTATATTAAAAGTAGTGTATGTTACTAAGTAATGTCTTAATGCTGAAATATATGTTCTTTGTAAATTAAGAATATTCTTCTTATATTTGAGAAATGATCAAACTGGCTCTTCACTTACTAACCAAGTGCATTCTGTTGAAACATTATAAATTGGATTCTAGATCCAGAATCTAATTTACTTAATATTAACCTAAATCAACTGTTCCCAACCTGATAGGAGGATTTCTGATTAGTGAAGTTAAGGTTTAGCTTTCAAGGAATTCAAGGAATTCTTATGTCTGCAATAGCAGCAACCGTGCTTGGTCTTGATGTTATCACCTTACTAGCACTTCTGGGGATAGCCTAACCTTCTACCTGTGAGTAGGCAATTTCCATGTTTACAAGAAAAATGGAATTAGTATTCAGTAGCTAAGCAGAAATCTATCCCAAGCTTAACCCCGTGTACCCATCTTTCACGTTACTTAGCATTTAATGGTTAGCATTAGCTATGTTTTAAAAATATTTTTAAATAATTTTTATTTACCTTCGTTTGGTTTAGGTTAAGCATCAAGTTTTAACCTAACTTTCAATGTATGGCCAGCTATATTTCAAATCACTATATTTCAAAATATAAAACAAACACATTATTTACTGATGGAAAAGGATTGTATTAACCTGGTCACCTCATATTCTTGTTGAATGGTTTAATAATAAAAACCAGTGATTAATTCCATATTAAATAATGATGAAACATGTTTCCTAACACTAAACATTGAAAATTGAATGTTTCCTGAATCTTCTGGATACTACTTAAGCTACATCATGTATATGAAAATATCCAATGAAAGTGGGCAAAAACAGGAACATACAAGCTGATGATATAGTTCTTGGAAACACGTATTTTGTAGCAAGCCTGGATGTAAAGTTGAGAGTCTTAAATAGCAATTAGAGCAAGACAATAAAGTGAAAAGGCTGTGAAAGAATTCGACTTTCTTAGATTAATCACTAGCAGGCAGGAAAAGCTAATTGCTAGTAAACTGTGCTTCACTCTGACCCACTTTCTGCCTAGCATTATGCTGATGGAAAGCACACTGTGTGGTGAAGACAATACATCAGCTGCAAAACTCTGAAGAGAGACTTTAAACAAAGTTTCTATTGTGGGGAAAAGAGCTGAGGATGTTATTCCAGTCTTAATGAAGTAAAGCTTCATAATGAATCAGCATGAAATATTTTGCCTTAATAGACTGTGAGGGTGGCAAATATTTATTGTATGATGTGGTTGAGATAGACTTGTCATTTTACATAACTTATCACAGTGTGAAATGTGCAAAGTATGGTGTGACAAGTAGCTTCTGTTCTGTATAGTTGCATTAGTGTGTGAACATTTGGTGCCGACTCCCCTTTCTTTTTTGGGCAGGCAACTTAGTGATCTCTTGAGGTTTTGGATGTCATTCCTAAATGACTGTGCAAATGATGCTTTAAAGCACTGGGGGACATAATGTCAGATACTTTTAAGTAGAATATTTTCATACTGAATTGTTTTGAGAATTGAGACTAACCAGTTCTAATGATGTTTCTTGTTTTGCTGTTTTCTGTTATAGCTTACAGAAATAAAAATAACATTTTAGTGAACTAATTATGATTAATTGTGTTTATATCTGGCTTGCCCATCCAGACAATACTGAGTATCCAAAAAACAAAACAAAGAACAATCAATGTTAAGGATATTGTTGTTGTGTTACCAACCAGCAGAGTGTAGAGCACAGAGAAACGTTGCTGAGAGCAATGAATAAGAGATGTGCAAACTGGTTTATCAAAAGTTTACTTTATAGTGAAAAAACAATCTCATAGTCTTTAAACAAATCCAAGTCTTTGCCAGTTAAATCAGTCCAGTGATACAAGAACTTCTTACCACACAAACAGTAGTTAGTTAGAATAACAAACTCACTCTGGTTCACAAACCACGATGGTAGCAAATCCATCCAACCAATGATAGCACAATGGTTGCAACTCCACACACAATGGTAGCTTGTCATCAACTGAATATGTTATAGTACCTTTCTTAAATACGTTCACAACTGACTCAGCATTACAATGAATCAGCAGGAAAGCTTTAAAGTCACACAATACATATTCATATTAAAGTCACAGAACACATATATTGCCTGGACAACTTGTTAGGCTCAAACCATATCCTAACAAGTGAGGTTGTTACAGAGATGCCATTTAAACTGAAGTAGTGTGTATATTGTATACAGTTTTAAATATATTTACTAAGTCTGCACTATTATTAATCTTCTCATCGTTCCCACCACCCATCTCCTTCCATTTATGACTGTATGATTGTAATTTTGTTGCTTGTATCCTTACGATTTATATTGATATTGTTTCCGGATTGCTTATTTGTACCCTATGACTATCATTAAGTGTTGTACCTTATGATTCTTGATGAACGTATCTTTTCTTTTATGTACACTGAGAGCATATGCACCAAGACAAATTCCTTGTGTGTCCAATCACACTTGGTCAATAAAAAAAAAAGATCTAATATAGGTAGTTTTCGACTTACAACAGCTTATTTAGTGACCGTTCAAAGTTATAATGGCATGGAAAAATGTGACTTATGACTGTTTTTCACACGTATGACCTTTGCAGCATCCCCATGGTCACATGATCAAAATTCAGATGCTTGGCAACTGGTTCATATTTATGCTGGTTGCAGTGTACTGGGATCAGGTGATCAGCTTTTGAGATCTTCTGATAAGCAAAGTCAACGGGGAATCTAGATGCACTTAATAACCGTGTTACTAAGTTAACAAACGTAATGATTCACTTAACAACTGTCATAAAAAGTCATAAAATGGAGCAAAACTCACTTAACAAATGTCTCACTTAGCAACAGAAATTTTGGGCTCAATTGTGTCTATCTGTACAGAGGTACAGATAGAGGACTACCTCTATAGTTTTGTAAACTTTTCTTTTTAGTACCTGTGCACAATATTCTTCACTTGTTTTGACATTTAGTATTTGTCATGGTATTAGGTAAGCAAGAAGTTGAAAGTGAATATTTTGTCATAAATTGAGAGTCATGATCATTGCAAAAGAAATGGAAAAGCTCATCAATCAGCCAATACATTAGCAGAGAAGTAATAGCTGTTATTTGATATGCAATGACTACATATTTATTCTTTAGAAACAATGTTTTGGTTAACATCTGACCACATTTACAATTTAGACTGTTGAAGTGTTCTAGAATTTGCTTTCCAAATTCTCCTATTAGATCAATATTCATTATCCATAGGTCAATTAGTAATTTAAAATATTGATTTTTTTAAAAAAAGATGAATTAATATCTAATTTTTAAAAAAGATGTATTAATTTCTATCCATTGCTTCTTGTCCTGCCTTCATGTATTTTGGAAAATACTTTGACCCTCTATTCTTTGTGGCAACCCCTTAGATATTGGTACACTGCTGTCATGTCACTCCTAGTGCTTTGTGTAATGTGTAATGACTTTGTGTAATGAACACAACTAGTAACATCCCTTGTCCCTTTCCGTTCCATTTATTATTCATATTCTTTATAAACTTCCCTCTAAAAGTCTTCCAGTGGGGATTTTCCCCCTTGTTAAGTCAATGTCATATCTATAAGAGAATAACAGATTTAGAAGGGATTCTGTTTAATTGGATGTGTTGATTACTTGGATGTATTAGGTCTGTTTTTAGTAAAAATGTTGTTTTTTTACTTTAAAAGAGTGATTGATTGATTCTTTATAGATAAATTCAGATAATTTTCCCTTTGCAACTATGTGCATAATGGCTCAACTGGCTATAAGAGCCTGAAATACATTTAAGAAAATAAGATTTTACAATTTGTCAAAAGTACTGAAATCTGGAATCTTGGTAGAAAGCTTTCTAATGTCTCTGAATTCATCTGGTAGTTATATTTGATTTACTACTCTGTCTCCCTAATTAAGCACAGATTTAAAGCTCATTCAGTCACAGTGATTTTCCTGCACTCATATTAGCATTATGCTTACTTAGTGCAAAAACATCATATATGGCCAACCTATTACATATTTGTGCCAGTGACTTTTCAAAAATCTAATTACATGGATTGATGAATTCATTACCAAGAAATTATAGCCAAAATGGGATGCTACAATTATATACTAACACAATCATTTCCTTTGAACTATGTAAGGAAAGGGAAAGAATCCAGTCTACATATTGAGCTCTGCCTCCCCACCAATTAGGAATGGAAAATGCTATGGTCAATTGTACTATAATCTTTAATTAGAGTCCATTTCATTAATACTTAATGAATAATTAATAATAAAATGAATAATTAATAAGAACCGAGGTGGTACAGTGGTTAGAGTGCAGTACTGCAGCTACTTCAGCTGACTGCTAGTTCAGCAGATCAGCGGATCAGATCTCACCGGCTCAAGGTTGACTCAGCCTTCCATCCTTCCGAGGTGGGTAAAATGAGGACCCAGATTGTTGGGGGCAATATGCTATTTAGTATATTGTCTTTGGTGTAAGCCGCCCAGAGTCCTCGGAGAGTGGACGGCATAGAAATATGACAAATAAATAAATAAATAAATAAATAAATAAATAAATAAATAAATACTTAATATTATTTGATTAATAATTAATATGCTTCTAAACATGAACATGTGCATGAATTCTGCAGAAAACATGAGGGCATCCAGCAAATTACAATTTGTCTGTTGGCCAGATAACATTTGTTTATAGTGGATCATCTTCAGGATACTTTGCTACAATATAGATAGTTTTATTATTTATTTATTTCAGTTTGTATGGCCATCCATCTCAGATTCATGACTCTGGGTAGCTAACAGCATTAAAAGAAAATATAAAAGATTAAAAAAAACAGAAAACCACCTGCCCACAACACACACAGAAACAATGATCAGGGTAATAACAGAGGCATTAATCACAAGTCAACATAACCAATGTATGGACCAAGCCACACCTTTCTGATCCCCAATCGTAAAATATTACCAACTGTAAGTTAAAATATTAAGAAAACATTGATTAATATATATGATTAAACAATATGAAAAAATAAAATAAATACATATAGAGAAAAATTCTTTATTATTATTTTCAACCACATAGGAAAGAAAAGCATCACAAGCTTAATAAAGAGCTTGACAATTGTGCATTCTTAAAGATTATCTATCTACATATATGTTTGTGTGTGTGTGTTGTATTTTAAATAATTAAAATGCGTTAGTATTACTAATTGACTCTTACACTGATGTTTTTTATAATTAAATATTACATATTATATCATTAAATATTACAAGGATTTGCCAATGATTTTCTCCCACCCACCAACTTATTTTTGGAACTTTTATCACCAATAAATTTTTGAGTAAAAAAAAATATAAAGGATTATTTCCAGATTAACTTTCCCTTCCAGGTTCTCAGAATTCTGCCTAAAATATCTCATTACAGCCAGTGTACTTATCTTTGATTTGTACTTATAGAGTATTTAAAATTTATACTGTACCATATGAGATAGTTTACTATCCTTGCTTTAATGCATTTCTTTTTAAAATCAAAAACATGAATTTGTTTATATGATCAAACCAGAATGATCGATTCCAAATTTTGTCTTATCTCATTGTCATCACAGTAGCACAGGCTCCCAATATCCTATAGATGGTAATACCTTACAAAAGAAATGGAAACTCTATAATATCCCTGTATTATACTGTTGAAGGGAATTTGGAAGTTGTTAACTTTCCCTTAAGAGTTTTAGTTAACTGAAAAACAGATGGCAGGACTGAAACCATTTTCCCAAAATACTTAAGACAACTTATCTGATTAAGTTACAAAAATTACCTATAAGTTTATACCACTTTTTGAAATTCCTATCTTTTTTTTTAGGTCCATCCTTCCCCCTCCCTCCCTCCCTCCCTCCCTCCCTCCTTCACTTATATCTTATAGGAGCCTTTTATATAACTAATAAACTTCAGCCTAGTTGTCATCTCATTAGAACAGTAAATTGCCCCCAATACAGACTGGCTCTTTTATTTCAGTTTTTTTTTTTATTATTCTTGAGATGGAGTGTGGATCTCATCTCAAAATCAATGGAAAACTTACCGTTGATTGGCCAGATGCTTAACTGTTCAAAGAAACAAAGGACTTCTGCTCCTTTGAATTCTTGAACAGCTTCAGGTTCACCTTATTTCAGGGGTAATGAATGAATGCTTCGTAAAACAATTAATGATTTTGATTTGAAATGCAGGTCTGTGTAATTCAGCCGACAGCTGGATGATTGTTCCAAATATTAAACAAAACCATTACACAGTGCATGGCCTGCAGAGTGGCACCAAGTACATATTTGTTGTTAAGGCCATTAATCAGGCTGGCAGCCGCAACAGTGAACCTGGAAAGCTGAAGACAAATAGTGAGTAGTTTTACATTAACCTAAATGCATTTGTTTCTCATCTTGATCTGACTCAGTTAGACACTTGAAAAGTACAGAGATAATGTACTCCCTCCCATTTTAGTGTTTTCCTGTACAATTCTTATTCCATTCAGCAGAAATGTTTGCTAAAGTCTTTCAGCCTGACAACTTACTATTAATATTTATGGAAGCACCTAAACTCTGAAGCACCATGAACAATTTAGGGAAGGATACAAAGGGAATACTATTTACTTTTGCTTTCTAAAGGTTTCCATTCCATGCTAACTTTTATTTATTTTTATACTGTATACTGCTTGCTTAAGTACATTCAAGGTTTCAACTTACAAAGGTCCAAATAGCAATTACTGAGAAAACAAGGCAACTACAAAACTTAGCAGGACCATTGAATAAATTAAAATAATTGGGGGTGGGAGAGGACTTATGGGAAAATAATCAAATAGCTTATTAGGGACTTCATCAATAGAAATTAAACACTTTTTCATGCATGCTTAAAACTGTTATCTTGTTCATATTCTAGGTCAGCCATTCAAACTGGATCCCAAGTCTGCTCATAGAAAGCTAAAAGTGTCTCACGATAACTTGACTGTGGAGCGAGATGAAACCTCTTCTAAGAAAAGCCACACCCCTGAGCGTTTTACCAGCCAAGGCAGCTATGGGGTAGCTGGCAATGTGTTTATTGACAGTGGACGTCATTACTGGGAGGTGGTTATCAGTGGAAGTACATGGTAGGTGGGTCAACACAAAGAAACTGACAAAATATTATAATGCAGCTTTAATCTGTGGGTTTTGTTGTAGGTTTCTGCAATAGTAAAAAAAAAGTTTACTGTAAAGGCATCAGCAGTTCAGATTATATTAACACCTTAAATCAGACCTGATGAGACCAGTTTACAATGTTTCTAGAATCAGGACTGAAATCATAGCTTCTAGGCAGAGACATTTCCGGATTGGAATTCATAGCCTTTTATAAATCCATTCTATTCCAGAAACCATATCAGAACTTAGAAGAATGAAGAAATCAATTTGAGAATAGATATTCTACTAGTAATTTTTTTAACTAATAGTTCAGAATAGGGGGGGTGCAATGGCTCAACAGGTAAAGATGCTAAGCATGTCAGTTGGAAAGCTGACAGCCCGAGTTTGAAACCTAAGCACCACATGATGGAGTGAGTTCTTGTTACTTGTCCCAGTTCCTGCCAATCTAGCAGTTGGAAAGCATGCAAATGCGAGTAGATAAATAGGTACCACTTTGATGGGAAGGTAACAGCATTCTGTGCACCTCTACATATAGCCATGCTGGCCACATGACCATGGAAGTGTCTTCAGATAATGCTAAGAAACAGAGATGAGCACTGCCCCCTTTATCTGTAATAGTTCAGAACAGTTGTTTTAACCTATGTAAACTAAGCCTTTTTCATTTTGACTGCTACAATTTTATAACATGGCTCTTTTTATAGCAGAGAAATTTTGGACAATAAGATTTGCATGAGTTGCCTCTCACAGAATAAGGAAGAACATGAACTAAATATATAGTGTTCTTGAACTGCAAAAGTCATTTTTAAAGGACATATGGCTTCAGCAAATACAGTAAATGACATGAATTATATATTTTCTTAATTTTGTTTTTGTAGGTATGCCATTGGTGTTTCTTATAAGTCTGTACCAAAACATGAATGGATTGGAAAGAATTCTGCTTCATGGGTTCTTTGTCGCTGCAACAATACATGGGTGGTGAGACATAACAGCAAAGAAATTCCAATAGACCCTGCACCCCATCTTCGCCGTGTTGGCATTTTGCTAGACTATGACAATGGTTCTTTGGCCTTTTATGATGCCTTGAATTCTCTACATCTTTACACTTTTGATATTACATTTTCACAGCCTGTGTGCCCAACGTTCACAGTCTGGAATAAATGTTTGACAATAATAACAGGCCTTCCAATCCCGGATCATTTAGATTTTATTGAGCAGATGCCATGATCAATACTGAATGAAGATGGATGATGAATGTCCTATGGACCTTACCTATACTTTTACTGAACTTTGATTGAAAAAGGGAAATACATTTCATACAAAAAAGAAGTCTTTACCTGTTTTCAGCCAACAGTCAAAACAGGAAGATCTCCTTGGACATTACTATTTGTTTTGTATTAAAAGCAAGATATGGCTTTAATAATTTTTCAGATTGTTTTTGTATCTAGTCTCCTTCAGAAAACTTATAAATTATTTATATTAAAAAAAAAAACCCTTCTAACAGGAACCCCCAATTTGGTATTTGCATCTGAGCACCTCATAACAAAGACTTCTTTTTGCACATGAAGAGCTGTGTCACAAAGGTTCCTACTAGATGTCTCCAATAATTTTATTTTATAATAGAGTTATTTGGAATTATTTGAAAGAAGGATACAATACTTATTCATCAATTTTGTTCTTATTGTGCTTTCCTAGCAATCACTTTTCACTCCATGAAATACCGCTTCAATTTGGAGCGTATTAAATTATACTTTAATGTATAAAGTCAGTGTCTGAATCAACAGCAGTTAATATTATTGATAACAATTTTCTTAAATACTAATTATTCACCTCTGTCACCGTTAGGAATATGTATTTTGTATTTTTCTTTTTGGTTTCAGAAAACGGTCAACTAGAATGAAACAACTAAGATAGATCTAATGTTATGTATTAGATAAAAGTATCACTAAGATGATCAATTTCTGATGGTATTGATTTGGATACATATCATTGAAAAGGTACACAAAGCAGCCACATGCAGTGCTAGGGATAGGCAATGTAAAACTGATTTTAAGTTTAAAAATGAGATTTTGTTATGTTATAGTATATCAATAAAAATAGTAAAAGGAATCTGTTTTGTAAACAGTGCCGGAAAGAGCCATTCTTCACTCTATCATTCTGTGGGACTTTGAAGGGATCCAGGGTTTCAATTTTCTTCTTAATGCATTTCTTTTGAGGAGTAAGGTCTATAGGATCAAGTTTTTGAGGTCATGAATTTTTTTCAGCAAGAATTCCAAATGAAAATACTTAATTGTAAAATCTTCACATAAAGACTGAAAATACTTTTGCTTTAAAAAGATACATTATTAAACCAATGTATTCTGCTGAAAAGATATTTTTTTTATCTGAATGGAAGATCAAAATAATTATAGAAAGTATGAGGGTCACTAAAAATATCAACAATGAGGTAGTAAATCTTTTTTGTCTATTCTTGCTTTTTCAGAATCATCTTCCTTTTGGATAAATATGATAGTTTTGTGTATTTATGAAATATAAATGATAAGTTCAAGAATCAAACAAGTTGACTAGATATGCAATGGGGGAGAAGTCAAAACTTTAAGACATGATCAAAATCACTTCTCTTGTATGTAGTTGTGCTCCAACACACGTAAAATGAATGAACATTCAGTTACAACATGGGGCTTGCAGGTTGCAAAATCTTGCAGGTTTTAATATACTCACCCCTGCAAACATCGGTGACCAGGTTTCTAGCCTAGATTAAACAAGTAAACAAAAGCTGATCAGCAGTTTCTGGTCTGGTTGCAGAAAAAAATGCTTTTAAAAGCCTCTGACGATCAGGCAACTCTGTTGGGATCCTCACAGGCTTTTAAAGGCATTTTTTTTCTACAACCTCTTCGGCCAAAGAGGTTGTAGAAAAAATGCTTATAAAAGCCTCTGACGATCCCAGCTGAGCCCCTCGATCATCAGATACTTTTTTTTCTACTTTTAAAAGCATTTTTTCAGAGGTTGTAGAAAAAATGCTTTTAAAAGTAAAAAAAAAAAGCCTCTGATGATCGCGCGGCTCAGCTGGGCATGGGGGGGGCAGGGATTTTTGCTACCGGTTCTCCGAACCACCTGCCGCCATCGCTACCGGATCAGGCGATCCAGTCCAAACCAGGAGAATTTCACCCCTGGGCTGAACCCTTCACTCGCTTTTTGGTCTTTATCCAAATCGGTACTTTAATAAACCCTATAATCACATTATCTGCACAAAAATGCTCATAAGAATAATTAGCCAAACTAAATTTCAGGAAAAAAAAATAATTAAAAGTTGACATAATGGCAGCCAACCAATGACTATGGAATTTAGTCCCTCCTTCTATCTCCTTGTGAATATTTATCTGTGTATCATGCTGTCATAATGTGTACATTAACGTTTCTCCTGTCCCTTGCTTTAATGTTTTTCAATCTTGGCAGCTTTAAGATGTATAGACTTCAACTCCTAGAATTCCTCAGCAAGCATGTACACATGTTGAAAGTTGCCAAGATGGATAAACACTGTTGGCCAGCTCAACTGCTGGCCAAGAAAAAGAACCACTATAGGAACCTTGCACTATACCAGGGTTTCAAACTCGATCACATTGCGGGCCGAATCGTGACATATTGTGATGTTTTTTGCCTTTGCAGAGGCGGGGTGGCCGTGGCCGCATGGGACGTATCCAGCCCAGGGGCCTCCAGTTTGACAGGCCTACATTATACTTTCTAGCAAAACAACAAATTCCTAGTATTTGTTAGAACTATTAATAGCTTAAACTACCAACTTTTTTCCTCCTATCTTACCTCCAGGGCCTTTTGCTTTTTTTTTTTTCTTTTCAGTATAAGCATATTTACTTTGTTTTCTCAGAAAACAGAAAAACTAACAAAACAAAAACATACGTCCAGCACTAACAACAAAAAAGACCCAAAAAATGATGTACAAAAGAAAAAAATGTGATCCAAATAACAAATAAATTTAGCATATAGAATCCACCTTGGGTGGATGTTGAAAAAAAGAAAAAGCAGTAAATTTTCCTCCCCTTTTACATACATACAGTACGTATACTGTGTTTCACCAAAAAAAGACCTACCCCGCAAAGAAGCCCTAGCCCGATTTTTACACCTGTGCCTAATATAAGCCCTACCTCCAAAATAAACCCTAGTTAAGTTGCCCCCCCCTCCGGTCTGGTTGTATGAGGTGGGGCAAGGAGCAGATATAAAAATCAAGTTAGGGCTGCCCCATGCTCCCCGCACCTGCCTACCTTACAACTGCTGCAGCCAGGCCTCCTATACCTCAACACCTGTTGCACTGCTGCCTGACTTCTGCAGCTGCTCGCAGCAGGGCACCATGTGACACATCGTGCTGGTGCTTCTGCCTGTGGCAGAATGCCACAAGCCTTGTGCCAGTGCTGCCACTCGCGGCAGAACACCACAAGCCTCGTCGCGCTGGTGCCCCTGCTTGCAGCAGGATGCTGCAATGTTCATTGCACCAGTACCTCTGCTAGTGTGCATTGGCACAACACACCACGCAGCCTCCTGTGAGCAGTGGCACCGGCACAACTAGCCACGCGGTTTCTGGCCAGGACTGGTTGCGAGCAGCTGCCTGTTGTAGATGGTTAGTTTGAAGAGGTTGATTTATTAGAGCTCAGTAAGTCCCCAATAAACTTTCAAATGAAGGGGCAGGAAAGAATAGCATGGGATGTTTTAGGCCCATGCTTTCTGGCCTTTTCACTGTCCAAGGGTTACCTACCTGAAAATACTGTGTAAGAAGATGCAATACACTCTGGTAGTCTGGTGTTTTTTTCCCTGCATGTCTCCTATTTAAAAGCTAATACTTTTAGAAGTTTAATCATTTCTCCATGTTTATGGCTTCTCAGAAGAATTTAAGCATTGAGGAATGAAGTTGCTGGGTGTAATTCTTCATTAAATCTGAGCCACTCTTCAGAGAAGATCATTAGGCTGGCACCTTTCTGTTTCATCAGATAGCCTGTAAGTTTTAGCATGACCTTCAAGCTCCAACTAGCACTGCACAGAACTATTACATTCTTTGTGAGTCAGACACACAAAACTCCTTTTTAAGCAGCAAGTTAGTTAAGGTTTGCCAAAGTTTCTCAACTATATTTTCTTCAATAATGGGTAGAGGAGATGACAGCATATTTATTCATCTTGCCAAATACTTGAGAAAGGATCATTTTTAATATCCTTCAGGAATGCCTTTCAATTCTTTGTTTTTATCATGTAAATGACAGTGCTATTAATAAATATGCCTTGGTAAAAGAGAGATCACTTTGTCAGGGAGCAAAGTACACTGGCGGCCTATGAAACACCACTTACAATTACAGGTAATCCTTGAGGTACGACAGTACATTCAATGAATGTTCAAAATTACAATGCACACCTGAAATGCTAAATACAAATTCATTTCAAAGTTACAAATTTTGCAGCCTCCACATCCCCCCACAGCAGTCATTCACACTTACAACCGACTGCAGAGATGTTGCAGCACACCTATCCACCTACTTCCCTCCCATCTTACATGTCCAGATCCTTAGAGGGCCCTAGAACCCAGTATGTTGGACTGTTTTGCCAATATATTGGGAGTTGTGGCCCACCAGCTGCCAGCGGAGCTGATGGCAGATGATGAGGAGATTGGGGAGGAACTTGGGCCAGTTCTGGAGTCTGAGGAAGGCTCTGATGGATGCTCTGCATCATACACAGAGATAGAGCCAGGGACGTCCGACATTTCTCAGCCTCCAGAGAAGGAGGCTGCCTTTGGAGGCTGATATGAGTGAGGAGGAAGAACAGCTGGGGCCTGTTTCGGATGCACGTATGTGCAGAGCAGTTAGGAAAGGTGAACAACAGAGGACAAGGAGTTGACTCAGGAAGCAAATCACATGTGGATGCTGAATGGCCCCTCCCTGGCTGGGGAATAAATAGAAGGAAAGGGGAGTGGTGATTGTAGGAGACAACAGTTGTATTTCTGAAGATTTTGCTCATTGTGTTTCGTGCCACAAAGACTGCTTGCCAGATTTTCAGCCTTTTGGTTGGAAGCTCACAGCCTTGCAATTATTGCAAGGAACTGATAAAGTCTGTTACTGCAGTTAATTCCTTGAAGGACTATTGCCTGGACTTTTCAGTGGGTGAATTCAATTAATTCACAAGAGGTAAATAAAGGAGGTTTTCATGACAAGGAATCTGTTTCTTGCTTCTGCTAAGGCTGGGTCATAACAGTGGGTTCTATGCATTCCTCCCCACCCCCCTCCCATCACCATTCACTTACTTACTTTTCGACAAGCTCAGGAAGTCACCATAGAGAAGGCTTCTCCCTTGCCGGGCCACACACATAATCAAAAATAAGAAATCTGATCTCTTTTGCTTCCATTACAATCCTTTGCTTTCCAGCCAGCATAAACTACTACAATTTCTTCTTAGCTTCACAGGCACTAGTTTTACACTAAGAAGCTAAGAAGAAATTGTAGTAGTTTATGCTGGCTGGAAAGCAAAGGATTGCAATGGAAGCAAAAGAGATCAGATTTCTTCGTGATTATGCCACCTGGCCCAGCAAGGGAGTGGCCTTTTCTACACTGACTTCCTGAGCTTGTTGAAATGTAAGTGGTGATGGAGTGGAGATGGGAAGGAGGCTCACAGGGCTTTGGGGAAACCAAGAAGCAGGAGGCAGAGCATGGGCTGTCTTAGAAGATGAGGGAGGTAGCCTATGAGTGCCTGTGCCTGCACTAGGCCTCCCTTGGTTTCTCCCACCCCTGAGTGCCATGCTCTACCTAACGACCTGTGCATGTGGCTCCAAGATGGCGGTGACTAAATGAGCTCCGTTTCGGGGATGGGAGAGTTGCTGGTCGTCAGGGTCTTCAGGAGCCTTCCTGTCCATCTCTGGCTCCAGTCCCAGTGAGGGGAGCATCCGCCCTGCTTGTTGAGGGCTTTTTCGCCCTCCGGAACGCCAGGGCAGGGCTGGACGGCACCGTGGGAGATGGGGTGATGGGCCTGGCTGCGGCAGCTGTTTCCGGCATTGGAAGGAAGTGGAGGCCAAGGCATCCGGCGGCGGGCAGCGTTTGTGTGGCGGCGGCTCGGAAGTGGGGCCCCCCGCTCCCTATAGCCCTCTGGACCCCTGGGGCGCTCTTTTCCGGCGTTTTTGGGGACTCCGGTGTGCCTTGGGAGCTTGGGGTGCCTGGTTGCGGGCTGGCGACGGCGGCGGAGGCAATGGCTGACATGGACCGGCCGGCCAGAGAAACAGCCAGGCAGCAGGTTGATGGGGGAGAAGCGGACAGCCTCACCCCTAGGACTACCATCTGGTTCACAGTAGATCTTTACTGTGAAGGGGTGTTTGAGAACAAAGCTGTGACTGGGGGTTGTGGAGATTGGGGCTGGAGAGGCGGGAGGCTGACCATGGTTTGGTTTGCTGGTCACCTCGGGTGGCCTCTCCGCCCCCCCTTTCCCCCAGGTATGGGTGGGTGTTGGCCTTAATGGCCAACCACCCCTGGATTGGGCTTTCCTGTCTCGCTACTCCTATTCTCACCTCAAGGAAGATCTTGTGCCCATGGGTCTATTATCATCTTTATTAACATCTTTATTATTACCATCGTTATTAACATCTACACTTTGGACACTCTGGACCCCTTATTATGCTCCACTCACGCCCTCGCTGGTAGGAGAGACTGCACCATTTGAGAGAGCTGAGGGATTTTCCACATCCCAACGGAGAGGATAGAACATTGCTCCCGTTAACTTTGCAACGGGACCGGCCGTCGTGAGAGGATGGTTGGCCATTAGCCTCTGTTGGAGAAAAAGAACATTGGACCCTCTCCCTGTCGTGAGAGGACAGTGGAGTCCAGCCCTATAAATGGATATTTTGTGATCTTTATGCTCAGTTATCCCTTGGACTATGATAGATTCCCGGACTGGCCTTTCTTTTCCCATCTTTGGTTCGGTTGATGCTCCAAAAAACCGACCTTCTTGCGCTGCGAGACTCCCCCCTCTTGCAGGCCTGGCCCTCCACGTTATCGAGGGCCTATCTTGATGACGGGCTTTGGGACCCCGAGAGATGGCATGCAGCAAAGACGGGGTTGAGGGGTTTTTTAGCTAAATTTTTAAGGAAAATTTTAAGGGGACCTGGGAGGATGGGTGGGGGTTGTAAAAGTGGACCTGGGGGGGTCCAGATAGCGACTGCGCGGGATGATGGGTTGATTAGCTGCAGCAGAGGGGTCGCGAAAGGAAATTTAACCGGGGGGCAGGGGGACGATAGAAAGGGCTGTGTAATTGAAATCATGAGTGGGAGGGGCAGTTATGACGGGCGCAGGGGGTCATATCAAGTGTCGGGGGTGTGCACGCGCTGTCTCCGAGCGATTGCGCACTCCGGCCCCCAATGTGTGACTCGTGTCCTGGGTTGTGTAGAGCCTCAGGCCCAGGGTCCGCGGCTGATGTTATGTAATGCCAGGTTGGTGGTTAATAAGGCCCCCCTCATCTGTGATCTTATTTTGGAGGGGGGTGCAGACCTGGCAGGTATTACGGAGACCTGGTTGGGCCAAGAGGGGGGGGTCCCCCTCGTTGAGATGTGCCCGCCAGGTTTCCGTGCATTTCATCAGCCAAGGGCCCAGGGGAGGGGTGGGGGAGTGGCAATGATCATTAGGGAGAGTCTTTGTCCGAGGGAGACCACTGTTCCTCAGATAGCCGGATGTGAGTCCCTTTGTGTGAAGTGGGGCCGTGAGGTGCAGATGGGTTTGCTGACTACGTACCTGGCTCCCTGCCACATGGCAGCGACCCTGCCCGAGCTACTCGACGTCATTGCCGGGGTGGCGGTCGATACCCCCAGACTTATTGTCATGGGGGATTTCAACCTCCCATCCGCAGGTGAGGCGTCAGAGGTGGCTCGGGAGTTCATGGCTTCCATGACGGCCTTGGACCTGACCCAGTTAGTTCAAGGCCCCACTCACATAGGGGGACACACTCTGGACCTGATTTTTATCTCTGGTCAGTGGTTGAATGATCTTGGTAGAGGGGACCTAGATATTAAACCCTTGTCATGGACAGATCATTCACTCCTTCAACTAGACTTTCCTACCGCCTGCCCCCGCCGCAGGGAGACGGAACCGACCAGATGGTTCCGTCCCAGGCGCCTGATGGATCCCGAAAGGTTCCTGACGGAGCTTGGGCCATTTCCTGAGACTCTAACACACGACTCGACTGAAGAGCTGGTGGCCGCCTGGGAGAGGGCGGCCGCTGGAGCTTTGGACCGCGTCGTGCCTTTGCGGCTCTGACCCGATGCCGATCTCAATTAGCTCCTTGGTTCTCTGAGGAGCTGAGAGAGATGAAGCGTCGGAAAAGACGCCTAGAGAGCATTTGGAGGACTAGTCAATCCAATTCCGACTGGACACAGGTGAGGTCTTATATCAAGACCTACCTAGTGGCGATAAAAGCGGCAAAATCTAACCATTTTTCCGCTCTTATCGCATCTGCAGAGAACCGCCCAGCCGCCCTGTTTAGGGTGACCCACTCCCTTCTTCGGGAGGGAGTGCGGGAAGATCCCTTGCAGGGTCGTGCTGAGGATTTTGTGCAATTCCTGCACGATAAAGTCGCTCAGATTCGGGATGGCTTGGACTCCGATTGGATGAGTCCATGGGAGGAGACCGGGGCAGGTCTTGAGAATGTTATCTGGGAGGAGTTTGATCCTGTGACTCCCGAGGATGTGGACAGGGTTCTGGGTAAGATTAGTGCCGCCACGTATTTATTGGACCCGTGTCCCTCCTGGTTGGTACTGGCCTCCCGGGAGGTTACACGAGGCTGGCTCCAGGGGATTATAGGTGCTTCTCTGAGTGAGGGTGCCTTTCCTGCCACCTTGAAAGAGGCGGTAGTGAGGCCCCTCCTCAAGAAGCCTTCCCTGGACCCGGCTGAATTAGCCAACTATCGTCCAGTCTCCAAACTTTGTTTTGTGGCGAAGGTTGTTGAGAGCGTGGTGGCACGACAACTTCCCCGGCACCTGGATGAAGCTATCTATCTAGACCCGTACCAGTCGGGCTTCATGCAGTCGGGGTACAGCACAGAAACGGCATTGGTCGCGTTGGTTGATGATCTCTGGAGGGCTCGGGACAGGGGTTGCTCCTCTGTCCTAGTCCTATTAGATCTCTCAGCGGCTTTTGATACCATCGACCATGGTATCATGCTGCAGCGGTTGAGGGGGTTAGGAATAGGGGGCACCGTTTTGCGGTGGTTCTCCTCCTTCCTCTCCGACCGCTCGCAGTTCGTGTTGGCAGGGGGACAGAGGTCGACCTCGAGGCGTCTCGCATGGGGAGTGCCACAGGGGTCGGTCCTCTCGCCCCTCCTGTTCAACATTTATGTGAAGCCGCTGGGTGAGATCATTCGTGGTTTTGGGGTGAAGTGCCATCTGTACACTGATGATACTCAGCTGTACATCTCCACCCCAGACCACCCCAACGATGCCGTTGATGTGATGTCTCGCTGCCTGGAGGCCGTGCGGGTCTGGATGGGGAGGAACAGGCTCAGACTCAACCCCTCCAAGACCGAGTGGCTGTGGCTTCCGGCACCCCGATATAGTCAGCAGGTGCCATCGCTGACTATTGGGGGTGAATCTTTGCCCCCCACGGAGAGGGCTCGCAATCTGGGTGTCCTCCTGGACGCGCGGCTGTCTTTAGAAGAGCATATGACGGCCGTGGCCAGGGGGGCCTTTTATCAGGTTCGCCTGATTCGCCAGTTGCAGCCCTTTCTGGATCGGGACGCCCTGCGCACGGTCACTCATGCCCTTGTTACTTCCCGGTTGGACTATTGTAATGCTCTCTACATGGGGCTCCCCTTGAAGAGCACTCAGAGGCTCCAACTGGTCCAGAATGTGGCCGCGCGGGTGGTTATGGGCGCAACCCGTTGTGCCCATGTGACACCCCTCCTGCGCGAGCTGCACTGGCTCCCAGTGGTCTTCCGGGTGCGATTCAAGGTGTTGGTTACCACCTTTAAAGCGCTCCATGGCATAGGACCCGGGTACCTCCGAGACCGTCTTCTGCCACCAATAGCCTCCCACCGACCAGTTCGCTCCCACAGAGAGGGTCTCCTCAGGGTGCATCGGCCAAGTTATGTCAGCTGGCGACACCCAGGGGGAGGGCCTTCTCTGTGGGAGCCCCAGCCCTGTGGAACGAACTGCCCACGGAAATTCGTAAGATCTCCGACCTCCGGGTGTTTCGCTGCGCACTGAAGACCCTGTTGTTCCGCCAGGCCGGACTATCAACACAATAGTTTTAAATTGGGGTATTTAAATTTTTTGGGGTTTTAAATCTGAGCCAATTTATTTAATTATTTTAAATTTTACATTGTTGTTTTGTCTGTGTTTTTAAATAGGCTGTACACCGCCCTGAGTCCTTCGGGAGAAGGGCGGTATAGAAATAAAATTATTATTATTATTATTTATTGGTTAATCTTTAGTGAGATTCACAGCCTTTGAGGCTGGTTAATAGCTCAGCAGCTCGAGTCCTAACCAAGGACCTAGGAACTGTTAAGGTATCGTTGGAGGATGCAAGCTGTTCCGAGTAAGGTGGTTTTTTGTAGAGTCAAAATGTTCAAGTCCGGCAAATTTAGAATTTCTAAATAGCGGGGTAGCCCTTTGGGTATTGCTCCGAGGGCTCCAATTACAATCGGGACAACACACGATTTCTTTTTCCACAGTCGCTCAACTTCAATTTGTAAGTCCCGGTACTTTGTGATTTTTTATTATTATTATTATTATTATTATTATTATTATTATTATTATTATTATTATTATTATTATTATTATTATTAGTTTCATGAATGCATTGGGGAAAGCAGGGATAGTGAAGTCATTAGGTGCTTCATTTATCATGGTCCTTGACTTCCGATATGAATGGGAAGGCTCTATTAATGTCCTAAATCGAGGACTACCTGTATGTGGCAAGTGAAAACTTCTATCTTTTCAATACCTTGATATCTCTCCTGCCCTCTGTTCCTCCTTGTCATAAGCCAGCTAGCACTGGTTAATCCCTCTTTTCCTTTCCTCCCTAAATTCCTAAATCAATGCTTGAGGGCCAGTTTGAAATCCTAAACTGAAGAAATCTAGTAGGATACACATACACATCCCTCCAGGGCTTGAGTTATATATCACTTATTTAAAGGGTCCTGCTTCAAAGCTATTAGTCTTGATTAATCTACACTGTAAACAGGGACTAGACCCAAGCTACTAATCTTGATCAATGTCATTCCAAAGAAATCAACAGTCCAACTGAAGCAGACGCCATGCCCAACAGGAAAATTAGCACTCATGTACAAGTGCTGTCTGGCTGGTACTGATTAATTTGCAGTTTTTGAGAGCAAGTTGAGAGCTATTTGGGAAACAAGTATTGATAAGCAACTCTAAAAATTTAGTAAGAAAGCCATGCTGACCTGCAAGTTGTTATCTCAAATGACAACTATTTTTAACTTAAGAATAATTGTTGGTTCATTATGAGGGTTTAACATGTTTTATGTAGCCAAGAATAATCTTATTTTTTAATATACAATTGAACCCCATAGATTTAAAATAGTGCTTCTTCAAGGATGAACTGATTTACTCAATATAGGAATCAGAAATTGACTGACTGGGCTGAAAACTTCTACTTTCTTTAATGTGAAATGTTAGCACAATCACTCAGGGCAACGAAACTTCCCTTTTGGGGGACAGGTAATTTTAGATGGGAACATGAAAAAAGTTCAGTATGGTGGCTTTGATTGTGGTCACAATTGCTATCTTGACTTTTAAAACTTGTTGCACATTGGTGCAAAGCAAAGGGTTCTAGCTCTTTGGTTCTAGGGTTGCTTAAGATAAAATCTGGATTCTTCTATAAACAGTCCCCTATAAACAGTCCCCTATAAACAGTTTTTTTTAAATGCATATTCACACAAATTTCACATACAATTATATCAATTTTGTTGTACCCTATTGCATCATATTGTCTGAAGTAATATTTTTTCTTGTCCCACGGTTATTTCTGTTTTATATTTAAATAAACACTATTTTATTGTTGTGAGCCGCCCTGAGTCCTACGGAGATAGGGCGGGATATAAATTAAATAAAATTAATTAATTAAATAAATAAAACAGAGTGGAACTGTGAAACTGAAAGACTCTTCTGACTTCTGTTCCAGATCCTGTTGATTCAATATTTAAACATCATCATGGGCTACTTAATTGCTTAAGTATGGCTATTATTGCTTCCTTATTTATTTCATATAAATTAGCCCTAACATCTTAGCCTTTCTACCTAGTTTGCATATGCTAACTTTCTTGGATGAAGACATTATTTCCTAAAAGAGACTCTGAAGGACCATTGCATTTATGACCATACTTACAGCACCATAAAAATATTTTTTTAAAATTAATAACCCATACAAGTCTACGTATGTCACTAGGTAAAGAGCCTTAAAGAAGTAATCCTTACAAGTTTGAGATATTACAATCTGTTTCATTGGCTCTTCTTAGAAGCAAAACAGATTTCTTTAATGAATGGAATTAAAATAAGGCTGTGCAAACTAAGGAAGAATCCATAGCTACTTCCAAATTAGTGCATCAAATGAACTATTTTATTTAAATTTTATTTAAATATATCCCAACTGTTTGTAGTCATGAATATTGCATAGCAATTTCATACAATGGTAGAAAAACAACTTCAATAGCATTATAAAAGATTACCTTCATCATTATATTCTAAAGAACACACTATTGCTATCCATACAAAATCTAATGGAGAAAGGTCATCATCTTCTCAGCAGCCTGTTTTCCATTCCACCACTACTCATAGCAAAATTTGCAAGGCATTAGCACCTGGATGATCCATTTGTGAAAGGAATGAAATTTTGTAGTTTTTGGCCTAAAACAAACAAAATGAATCACCAAATCCTGGAAGCTACTTGTTCTAATTTGTGGGAAAGACCCATAATTGTACACCTATGTAATGTCTGTCCTATCATTTCATTCAAACAAAAGGTTATAGATACTTACTTATACATTCTATAGATATTATAGAATTTGAGGTTCTGTGCACTACATTTTCCTGAGTGGGAGAACTTTTCCTTCAGCTTTAGCTAGTACTCAGTGATTAAGAATGATGAGAGTTGTGTGTGTACAATTTTTGGAAGGCTCTAATTTCCCCATACTTTTAAAGTATGATTAGAGCAGGAGAAGTTAGATTCAAATCTCTGCTCAATCATGAAGCCTGAATCATTAACTGAATTTTTGCCCAGCCTACCTAACAAAGTTGCTTTAAGCTTCAAATAAGACCGAATCATGAAACCTATTAAGTTAAAAAGTAACAAACAGAATATAAAATACAATCACAGAAAAAAGGGTGGCAAAATAAAATTATACCAGTATTGCATGGTATGGGTATAATTATTTCCTAAAAGCACTATATATAATTAGACTTGATTAACTAATGCTAAACCATTATTTTTAAATGTCTCATTCACCAAATGCTAAACCAAAATAATAACATCCTATTCCACTTATGGCTTAGTATACAGTAATATATGCATACAGTCAAAGGAATAGAACAGTCTGGGACTTTGTTGATTTCATGATGCTGCTCTGTGGGTGTGTCACTAGTGTGTGATGTGTAATGGGAACTGCTACATTTACATAGTTGAAAACAATAATGCTCTGTGAGAAGCTGAAGCCAGAGAACCAAAGGTACATGGTAAGTGAGCAATATATTTTTGAGAAATCAGACAAACTATACACTTTTAACTATCTAGACTAGAGCTACTAATATTTGAGCTGCAACATTTGGTAAATTAGTAGATGGCAACAAATATGGATGGATATGCTGCTATCTACAGATCTTGTGTTCTGAAGTTCTGATCTCATAGCCCTCCATATTTAGGTAATATGGCTTTAGTATTTTCTACCATTTTCCCCCTTCATGTTTAGTGGAGGCACAGAAAAGAGAGCAGGTAAGTAACTCTCTCTTTACAGCAAAGAGGAATGTAAGATTTCATTGCTAAACTCCAAATGAGAGAACTAAGCACTTCCTTCATGAATAAACTAGGACATCTACTGTCCAAATTGATTGTTTTAGGTAACTTTCATAGTACCAAATTTGACTTTTAAAATCTCAGAATAAATAAATAAGAATAAAAAACAATAAATAAGATTTTCTTCCATTGTTTTGAACACTAATTAAATGTTGGAAAGTATATTTGAACAGTTTGTATCATGGAATTAATTATGTGGATCTTCTTACTATGGTTCTAATTATATCTCAGCTGTGTTGTTAGCATCAGAACATGAAGCTTTCCTTATTCTGCTAGTTTCATCAGTTAATTTATAAAAGATTAGATTTCTTGGCATGCCATGAAAAACAAAACAGCAAATCCCCATATTATAAGAATAAAGACTACCAAAAAATGGAACTGGGATCTTTTGTATCCAGACCTAGGAGAATATACATTTCATACATGTGTGTGAAAGGTCAGCTTAATCTGATCTCTGCAAAGAGAAATCTGTACATTCAGGACAGGACACACTATTGTTGCAGCAACTTGCAGCAGGATATTGCAAGTAACCAGCTGGTCAGAAACTTCCAGGAAGGAGAATTATTTCCATCCTACCTCTGCTTCAGGAAGGGTATATATTTGTGAGCATTGCCTCCTCCTTTGCTTTTGGGTTAGAAAGCAAATTCTCTGTACCATTCCAACCCATTTTCTAGAGACAGATGAGAGCAAAGCAGACAAGCAGACAAAGAGTAAGCTGTACTTAACCTCAAGGATGACTGGCAATTAATGAGCTATACATGGTAGAGTTCACTGAATCTGGACTCCAATTTGCAATTGACTTTGAATTGCTGCAGACAGTGGTTTAAGCATCACCCTACTTTATGAAAGCTCTTCATATCTTCTCTGTCTTCTGTGTTTGTTGTTTATAATTCATCTTTCCATACAGATAGTTCTTGACTTACAACCATTTGTTCAATGGCCATTCAAAGTTATAACACTGAAAAAAGTGACTTATGACTGGGTTTTCACACTTATGATCATTGCGGCATCCCCACATTCACCTGAGCAGAATTTGGATGCTTGGTAACTGGCAGAGATTTATGATTGCTGCAGTATCCCAGTGTCCTATGATCACCTTTTGCGGCTTTCTGACAAGCAATATCAATAGGGAAGCCAGATTCACTTAATCGCATTACTAACTTAACTGCAGTGATTCACTTAAAAACTGCAGCAAGAAAGGTTGCAAAATGGGGTAAAACTCACTTGGCAACTGTCTTGATTAGCAATGGATATTTTGGGTTTAATTGTGGTCATAAGTTAAGAACTACCTGTACTTCTCACCAGCCTGGGTGGCATACAAATGTGAAATCAAAAAAATGTAACATCAGAAAATAAAAAGAAAGAAAGAAAATGTCATTCTGTAGAACAAAGATGACTCCCTCCAGGAAGGGAACCTGTATCATAACTTAGCATGGGAAAAGAGCCCCCATTCAAGGCTTCTCTAAGGAAAAGCTGGTTGGGCTCATTCAAATATCTTGGAGATGCTGTTCCAAATGGAGGGACCATAACAAAGAAGGCATGTGTCTTGACTCTCATCAAATACCATTGTTCAATAGATGGGACCTGAAACATTCCCTTCTTTCAGATTCTGTAGAATGGGTAGAAATAATTAGGCTGTATATCATAAGTAGTACAAGTAGTCCTCAACTTATGACCACAATTGAGCCCCGAATTTCTATTGTTAAGTGAGACATTTGTTAAGTGAGTTTTGCCCCATTTTACAATGTATCTTGTCCCAGTTGTTAAGTGAATCATTGCAGTTGATAAGTTAGTAACCAGGTTGTTAAGTGAATCTGGCTTCCCCATTGATTTTGCTTGTCAGAAGGTTGCAAAAGGTGATCACATGACCCTGAGACACAGCAACACTCATAACTATGAACCAGCTGCCAAGCATCTGAATTTTGATCACATGATCATTGGGATGCTGCAAAGATCGTAACTTTGAAAAATGGTCATAAGTCACATTGTTCAATGCTGTTGTAACTTTGGTCACTAAACGAACTGTTGTAAGTTGTATAGTAGGCATTTTGATTGTGCTCACAAACCTTCTGGTAACCTTTGCAGGTTGCAAAACAAAAGTATTACAAAGATATTTTGTGGCATGTCCATAACTACTGCCACATTTTGAACCAGCTGAAATATCCAGATGGTCTTCAAGGGCAGCCCTATGTAGAGTGCATTGCAGTAGTCCACATATCACAGTCAAAACATGAATGTTCATGAGAAGACCTCTGTTTGATTTGAAAAACATTTCAAAGAATGCCAGTTTCTTTAGTCTGGCTATGTTCACTCATCAAAAAGCATAGGAAACATTTAAGAAAAATGTATTTGGTGGCCAAATTAGAATGCTGTAGAACTATCCCAATATTTTTGAAGAAAGTATTGCAGTAAAGTTATGTTTGCAAGATGCACAAAAGAATATAAAAGAAGATGCATTTGAGCAAAAAGGTCCAGGGAGCTTACTGTATGGTTTGAAATTCATCTGGTGATACGGAAAGTAGAAAAGTGGAAACGGAGAAGCAATTACAAAAGACCTTTGAAAAATAATCTTTAGAATGATGTTTTGTATAATTAATTTGAGTTCTAAATCACAGATTTGGATTTATTATTTTTTTGCTTGTCATGGTTGTCTGTCACTTTGGTGAAACTAAATTAACTTGGGCTAACTTTAATTTTGTCTTTTTTCTATTTGGGGATGGTTTCATTTTACCATATAATTTAAGTGGATAGTTAACATATAATTGCCATTCTTCAGAATTACACGTTTACTTATCCTTTTCAAACATATCCCTTGTAACATAAACTATACTCTCCAGTATTAATTTTACAATATAAATTGATCATTATTTCACTGTATATACTTCCCTCCTACTGAGAAATGTCTATGGAGATTTTCAGTCATTCAGGTCATGGTTGTCCCAAAGGTGCTTTTTCAGGAGGCAACTGAACTGTCTTGTTTTTCTTTGAAGATGTTTCACTTCTCATCCAAGAAGCTTCTTCAGCTCTGACTGGATGGTGTGGAATTGAAGGATCCTGTCAGAATTTTAATTTGAGCTATCTGGAGTATACACACTGTAGCTGCTTACACCTAGACTAGATATTTTGTTTGTTGAAGCTAAAAGGCAAACAAGAATGCCTATGCACCCTGGGAAAAAGAGAAGAAGCTGGCTCACTCTCCCTCTTTCAAAATCATTGGTGTAAGGAATTATGTCTCAATCATGAATTCTCAAGTAGAACAAAATATTTAACAGTAACGTTACACTGCATTCCTGAACACTTGCCTAACAGATATGCTATGCAAAATGTCCACATTGCTATTCAAGCAAGTCCATGCCAGGGCAATGGTATAGTTGTTAGTCACCCATTAGCACTTTAAAATAAGTACATATGATTTAGATGAGCCAAGGATAATAACAGGATTAATGAGACTTAGGTTCTGTTTTTTTCTGGCACTGACACACCTACAATGCATAATTAACAATTTCTTGAAATTCTTGAACATAATATCAGCCATGGTATTTATAATCCTACTGTATTTTCTTTCTTTTTCCATTCCAATCCCAGAAGAATGTACAGTTCTGATTGCAGCTCAAACAGATTTTGTTCCCCTCTCTGAGCAACATATAAATGCATTATTTAAAATTAAATGCCAAAATTGCATTCCCGTTAAATATGTTGCGGAGGCAAAATTCTGAAGTTTGCTGGTGGATCTTGGCAGGTTTAATTGTTTTTTATCCTGATATGAACTACCAAGAACTTGATCTCTTGTGGCTGAACTGCCCAAGGATTTAGGTCTAATAGCATATTGTTCTGAGAAAATTTGGCAAACCAACAAAGAAATAGGTAACAACAACAACAAAAAAAAACCCTAATAACCTTACACTGTTAAAAGCATGTGGGTCACTTGCCTCAATCATTTTATGTAATGTGATGTATGAAGATCCCTTAAGGAGGCAGAAATAAAACTACGAATGTGAGTTTATATTTTGTTTTCATAATATGAGCAGGAAATTGTTTAAATAATGAGTTTTATACAATAGGTCTGATTGATTGCATCTTGTCCACTGAATCAACATCAGCTTTATCCTGGAGCAATGTGAGTAACTTCCAATCAATCATGGATAGCTTCGCATTTCCTTAGATGGAATGCTTGAAGATTCTTCCAGTCATGTTAGCTACTATTCAGAGATTATCAATCTCCATATTTTGGGACATCTCCCCCCCCCACTTTTTTTTCCTAATGTTGTTCTACCATGCAGAATTATAAGCTGCCCAGTGCACAAACACAAAACAAAGGCAACAACTTTCCTTTAACTTTATAAACTTCTCATTATCTAAATAGATAACATTTTCAGTGCAAGAGAATGTAGTGTTTGTACCCTGTTTATATACAGTAGCTTGCCTGCCAGGTTTAGTGGTTTAGTGGGGGGCGGGGGGTTTCCTTGGTAATTCCTTGATTAGGGTATTGTTGTCAGCTTGATTTTTGTCTGGTGTTAACCTCTGCTTATCTGGGTGTTGGCTACTTGCAGAGAATAAAAATGCTTTTGAATATCGAAACCTGTTTAAGCTTCACTGGGAACATCTTACTGATCTGAGCAAAAGCACTGATCCTCATATAAAATCAAACAAGATGATGACTAGCTCTGTTTTAGAAAGAATGAGCTAGACATTCAAGGCACTAAATTCCTGAGGGAAAATGATAATGTAATGTCAGACAGCAAAGTTGCATACCACTTTGTCTGGGTTTTTTTCTTGCCCAGTCTAATATTGCTGGTAATGTTAGAAGATGCAGTTGTTTCCCCACCAATTTCTGTACTTGAATGAGGAGAGATATTCTCTTGCTGTTTGCTTCAGGCTGCAAGATACCTCAGTGGGCCCTAGCTATTCTAGTGTATAAGTAGTATAAATTGGAGAGTGTACAAGTATTTTATAAAGGTATCATATTTTCTTGGAGCTATGTTTAATTTTTAGTTACTATATGATCATGTCTGTGCTTTTTTTAAAAAAACCAGCAATATAGAAAGTCGGTTTTTCCAGGATGTTATTTCCAATTTCCCAGCTATTTTATAGTTCTTGAATTTTATGATGCTCTGTAATCCAAATTCTAAATTGACTAGATCCAATTTACTTTTAATGTCACACAATTTGAAATTAATTGTAGACTTAGGTATTTCTTTCCAGAAAAACAATGAAACAACAGCCTTCCCACCCTACCTTCCAAGTTAAAATGGCCCCTTCCTTAATAACTTGCTCAAAAACCAGTAATTATGATAATAATCAGGGGATTTCTGAGTGATCAGTGGTATTATTTATACATGTTTCTTGCTAAATGTATACAGTCTGTAGGCATGCATTTATTTATTCTTCTGTAATCCATTTAGAGTAATTTGAAAAGGCAACGTATGAATATAGTAAAATAAATACTATATATCTGGTACAAGACATAGGGGCAGAGCTAATCAGAGTCAAGTGGTCCAAATGTTATTGCGGAGACTGTATCTTTTCCATAGACTGAAGGAATTGAAATACTCAAATGAATTCTACCAAGAATAAAATGGGATGATCCAAGAGATATTGCTACTGCATACAGTGAAGGTAATCAAACATTTGGTTATAAACATCTTAGCACAATCAGAGATCCACATCAAAGTGCTATACAGCAGTGCTAGAGCCAACAGAAAGTAACGTGGAAATAAATTTACTATTTTGATTGCCATATCCCTAGCCAGCTATAGTAATGATGTTGGTTACTGATTAAGTAACATAGAAATGATTAGTGGATCCTCATGGAGTCATTTTTCCTCCCATGAAACAAGGAGTGCTTTTCCCTTCACATGTAAAAAAAAATAAATACATCAAACATAACATCAACATGGGTGGTCATGGAATGGATGAAAACAGATAGGTGTTGGAACAGTGTGTTTAACACCCTGTCAAACTGGCCAATAAACAGACCATATAGACAGCCATTAGGGTGCTATGAGCCTCTGACCTGCTAGTCAGATTATTTCTGAACAGCAGAAAAGCACTTCTGAAAGAGTGCTAAACATATGAGCTAAAATAGGTTGACTGAGAGATCACAGCATGAAAGAAGGTGTACAACCAAAGTGGGAGGAGTCAACTCATAGTGGCTTAACTAGTGCTACAAGGGAATAGGAGGGCTGACAATGACTCCATTTCTGTCCTCATGACCAGCAGCACCTAGAAACAGATCAGTGGTGGGTTTCAACCGGTGTTACAACTGGTTTGCTTTGCTCACGCACTTTGCGCATTGCATTTCAGAACAGCTGAGGTGCGGCAATCCACTCTGCGCTAAAGATGAACCAATATAGGAAGGTATAATGCAGGGCCGGATGTGAGGGCCCAGTTGATGGTCGGAGCGAACCAGTTCGCTCTCAGCTCACCTTCGACGCTCCCGGCTCCCCCGAACTGGGGCGAATTGGTATAAACCCACCACAGATTGTGGCTGGAGATGGAATGGAGAGGACAAGATAATATTGTTCCCAAGTAATAAAACATGTATTACTACTTATAGGCAGAAGTAGAAGCAGAAGCAGAAGCAGAAGCAGAAGCAGAAGCAGAAGCAGAAGCAGAAGCAGAAGCAGAAGCAGAAGCAAAGATATAATGAGCCACGGTGGCGCAGTGGTTAGAGTGCAATACTGCAGGCTACTTCTGCTGACTGCCAGCTGCTTGCAATTTGGCAGTTCAAATCTCACTAGGCTCAAGGTTGACTCAGCCTTCCATCCTTCCAAGGTAGGTAAAATGAGGACTCTGTAAACTGCTTAGAGAGGGCTATAAAGCACTGTAAAGTGGTATATAAGTCTAAGTCCTATTGTTATTGCTATAATGCACTCAGGGGTGGAACAGTCAGAGGAACCCACCTGCCTTTTGTGGTTTAAGCAGACTTTGGAGGCAGTGCAATCCTAAAGCTCTTTCAAGAGAACTTCAAAAGATCCCTCAAGCGGTCTTTCAAAAAAGTATTAAGCCTGACAAGTGATTTGAAACTGCATGACCAAGTACTGACCAAGTACATACTTTTGTGGAAGCCAGTCGGCCCTTCAGTTAAGCAATGGCAATGCCCAATAACCAGCGGAGCGAGTGGTCTTTACAGCTGCCTAAAATGTCCAGTAGGAATTGAATGATATCATTCTTGATCACATCAACAACCATATCATTAATGAAGCACTCTGGATCATGTGTGCACAAAAATTGTCTTGGGAGAAGTGGAAATATTGTAAAACTTGGAACAGCAAAAGACAACATTAATCTCAACTAGAGATGAACACGATCTAACATCATGAGGACCTAGCATTAAAAAGTAGTTTCCTATGTAGGTTTATGCTATAGTTAGGAGAACATGAGAATAGCCACTCGGTATTTACGTATTCAGTTTCTCATTTTTAATCTACAAAATTTATCACAGCAAAGCTGATCTCATAAACAGAATTCTTATGCCAGATCTATATTAGAGCAACTAAGTTTTTTGTTTTTTAAAAAAAGCAAGCTTGCACAATGTCTGTGGAGATTCTCAGTCATCCAAGTCATGGTTGTCCCAAAGTGCTTTTTCAAGAGGCAACTGGACTTTCTGATTTTTCTTTGAAGATGTTTCACTTCTCATCCAAGAAGCTTCTTCATCTCTGGCTGAAAATGTATAAATCCTTCCATTCCCTACCATCCAGTCAGAGCTGAAGAAGTGAAATGCCTTCAAAGAAAAAACAGAAAGTCCTGTTGCCTCTTGGAAAAGCACCTTTGGGACAAGCTTGCACAATCTTTGTTTAGGTTCATTGCATTCGTTCAATATCCATCTATTTCTTCGTTGAGTGAAAGTTGTTTCATGGTTTTATGGAAAGGTAGCAGGAAGACTCCTCCCTAGAGCCAAATCTGTTGGATTTCAGGAAAATAATTGCATCTCATGTTTCTTTCTCCCAGATTTGATGCAGTTTTCATAGTTTCTGAACAGAAAAAAATATCTGATTACATGTGGCTTTTTTTCTCCACATTCTTATAAGAAAAATATTCCTTAAATTATTCTCCTCCTCCAAATGTGGAGCAAACAAAAAATATTTAAAAAATCAATGAAAATGAAGCCTCTTTGGTGTTCCATTTTCAACTTTAATCTTGTTCATTAAAAAAAAAACACCAGCACTAGTGTGGTCCTTGAAAGCTTTCTTTGTGAAAAGGAAATTTAATAACCTTGCTGCAAGTATACCAGGTATTCTTGACTAACAAGCACCAATGATAGAGGGATGTTTCATTCTGACAATGACCTCCCCAAGGTATTCTAAACTTTATCCAGATGCAAAATCGTCCAGTATTACTAAATATCTGATCAAGCCATATAATTTTATTATATTGCAGGGTTAAGCATACTGAAATGGTAGCACTTAGGGAACATTTGGAAATATAATAAGGTTGATGTTCTTCATGGGAAATTTTTAAGGTGTTTAACAGCTTCATAAAATTGCACTTTTATTTCACCCTTTAAGATAAGATATAAATTCTGGCATTAGTACTGTTGTAAAACGTAGTAACAGAAACAACAAATCCAAGTTTGTATGCTATAACTGAAGTAAAGTTTTGAGTTCAAACTGACTATAGCAAAAGCAATTAACTATCAAAGCACAGTTGAAAATGATGTCAAAATGTAGCACTTTTAAGTCTTACTGATTCTAAGAGTTCATAAGCTTGTGTTATTCCCCCCCAAAAACAGTTAAAAATGCACACACTTTGCAAATTTCTGTTTATTTATGTGTTTCACAGAGTCAGTTATCTTCCCAATCACTTATTATTTACCTTATATCAACAATAATATTATGTTGCAACAGTATTGAAAAAGAAAAAAATAGAATTTAAATATGACATATGGAGAAAAAAGAAAATAAGACAAATTTTAAAAATATCTCCTTAATTTCCCATTTTTAATATGTTTGCTCTGGAATCTGTAAGAATTTGAGAGGCACAACATGGCATGCAAAAAGAAAAGAGAAATGAAATAAATCATCTCTCTTCTCTCCCTCCCTCCCTCCCTCCTTCCCTCTCCCTCCCCCCCGTCTCTCTCTCTCTCTCTCACACACACACATTTAAATCCTCTGGAAGTACTGATTGTATCATCTGGCTTTAATTTTCCCACTGATGATATTCAGATCTGTGGTTTATTTAACCTTTCCCACTGAAGCAAATAACTGCATTTTTTTCTCCTAAACATTTTTTCTCTTGCTAGACATTTCATAATTTTTTACATTAAACATAAAGAATTTGAAGATTTAGTAAACCGGAACTGGTAGTTCAGATTAGATTTCAGAGCATGAGTTTCCTTAATCTCTCTTGGAAACTATGGGGATATTTTTGCTGCCAATTTTTTTAACTAATAATTCCAAGAACAGAAGTGTCACTGTAATGAATAACCCAACTATTTGCACTAGCCCACTGGAAAAATTCATTCATTCATTCATTCATTAATACCTTTGGATTTATTTGGCTCAACTACATGAATTTTTGGTTAATCCATATATAATAGGAAAATAAGCAGTTAGAAAGCCATGAATGCAGTACACACATACAGTATACAGATAGTCCATTTGGTGACCACTCAAAGTTACAATGGCACTGAAAAAAGTGACTTATGGTCATTTTTCACACTTATGACTGTTGCAGGTCACGTGATTTACACGTGGGTGCTTGGAAACTGCCTCATATTTATGACGGTCACAGTGTCCTGGGATCATGTGATCACCTTTTGCAGTCTTCTGACAAGTAAAGTCAATGGGGAAGCCAGATTCACTTAACAACTGTGTTACTGATTGAACAACTGCAGTTGATTCACTTAAGAAATCTGGCAAGAAAAGTTGTAAAATGGGGCAAAACTCACTTTAAAAATGTCTCACTTAGCAACAAAAATTCTGGGCTCAATTGTGGTCATAAGTTGAGGACTACCTCTATTATCATTTTTTCGGCAAAGTGTCAGTCCACATTTAAGCTACTAGATAAACATTTTAAAGATCATTGGATCCCTAACTTTGCATGTAGGAATTGGACAACTAAACAACATTCTAAATTATTGGGGGGGGGGGGCGTGTTGTTGGCTTGCTTTTTCATTTTTCCAACATAACATGAAAAAATGTTTCCTTCAGTCATGTACAGTCAATCTGTTGTAGTTTGCTTAAATTAAGATATCCCAATATCCTCAGAGATCTGCTAGGAATTCTTTAATAGGTTTGCAATTAGGAGCTAAATGAAATATCTTTTGTTCTGATTTTGCTCCTGTTGTTTTACTTTTATTTACCTATTTGTACAGTAAAAGTATCCTTAACTGATGAGATTTAGCTAGATTTAGTAGGTACGTATCATTGGCCTATCTATTTTTGGGCACAAATCCTGATCCTATATAAAATGAGGAAATCTGACTAAACCTTTAACTTTTTTATAATGAAAGAAAAAAATAGGCTTAGATTTGCACAAATTGCTCATAGATGCTGAATAGAATAGAATAGAATAGAATAGAATAGAATAGAATAGAATAGAATAGAATAGAATAGAATAGAATAGAATAGAATAGAATAGAATTCTTTATTGGCCAAGTGTGATTGGACACACAAGGAATTTGTCTTTGGTGCATATGCTTTCAGCGTACATGAAGAAAAATAAAATACATTCATCAAGAATCATAAGATACAATACTTAGTGATAGTCATAGGTTACTAATAAGCAATCAAATCATACTAGGAAACAAATAAAACAATATAAATTGTAAAGATACAAGCAACATGGTTATAGTCATGAGTGGGAAGAGATAGATACTAGGAAGGATGAGAAGAATAATAGTAATGCAGTCTTACTAAATAATTTGACAGTATTGTGGGAATTATTTTTTAGCAGAGTGATAGCCTCAAAAATAATGAAATACTTGTAAATATGTTTTTTTATTTCTAAAAATCAAATGATTTCATAAAAATCATTTTCTGACCATGAGAACAGAAGAACATAGTGACAGCAAAGGGGAAAAATATATTTTTCATTCAAGAATTATATATGAATTCACAAGGGCATACTTCCAATCTCAAAGTATTGATGTTAAAATTGGAGCAAAACTAGACACGCTTACCTCAGAAAAATTCTTCGATGAAGGGCTGGTAAAATACTGTAGCTGATAATAGCCAGGAATTACTGCAGGTTTGTAGAAAAGATCAAGAAACATTTACAAAAAGAATATGATAGAAGAGAAACATAATATGATTCTTGGATTGGACTAGAAGACCTCCAAAGTCCCTTCCAACCCTATGATTCTATGAGTCTTTCCATTATCCTCTGTAGAGAGTCTTAAAAATGGCCATAAAGGGCAGGAGGAAGAGCTGCTACCAAGGTAATGTTCAGACAAGTGAGGCTTGAACCCATTGCAAGAAACTAATCTGAAACAATATCTTATATAAACCCCACCTTAGTTCTCATAAAGATAAAGTAAACGAGGGGGAAATACTTTCAGACTTGCAAGATTCCATTATTATATCTGCAACAATAAAAGAAATCCTGTCTTATACAGCATTCTTTTCTGAACCTGGTTTATTTTATAGGAATGATATCCTCTTCTGTATTTTAAAGACTACAGAGAATCCTTCACTTACAATAGTTGACTGTTCAAAGTTACAATGGCATTGAAAAAGTGACTTATGACCATTTTTCACACTTACAATTGTTGCAGCATCCTCATGGTCACTTGATCAAAATTCAAATGCTTGGCAACTGATGCATATTTATGATGGTTACAAACTCAATTGTGGTTGTAAATTGAGGACTATCTGAATCAAAAATGAAAGGGCAAGAACCGAGATGTCATTAATTTTTGAAATAAAAGGTTCAACACTGAGAATTTCTCACTCTCTCTCCTCCGAAATATGTATAACAAAGCTCATATATTGCCATTTAAATCCAAGCACTCTAGCTTTTCAGTGGATTCACCATTAAAAATCTCTCTGAAATTCTCTGGCTTCCATTCTTTAAACTTAAAAAAAGGCTGCCTGATATAAAGACAAGCAGGATGTTTCAAATTATTGAAACTGGATGAATCCATATAAAATACACAGAGTAGATTTACAATAGTTATTCGGGGAGACACAATATTCTCAGAGGTTTCTGGTTTTTTGGCAATGAAAATTAATATGAATTAATCTTTCTTATTCACATGGAGTGATTAATTAGATTAAGGAAAAGTAGGAATGGATGATATGCCCATGGGAAGATCATTAATCAACTCACTATTAGAAAATGTCTTTTAAATGCTTACAGATACGTCAAAACAAGAGTTAGTAAGACTGAAATCACAGGATGAGGAGCAGGAAATTAAATCCATACTACACTCCAATGTTAAAAGGAATGTTGGCTAATATCAGCTTTCCCAAACCAATGCCTTTGAGATGTCTGATAGGCTATGAATAATCTGAATAGTCTGATTGGCTATAAATTAAAAAGAGAGAAAGAAAACAATTTGAAACAAGAAACAGCAAAAAAAACCCAGAACCAGTAGAATGTTCCTTTATGTTTCATGTTCAGTTGAAAATATACTCCTTGTTCACTCAGTTTTTTGGCTATTGTTTTTCCCCATTGTTACTTCACCTAGCTATAAAGAAAGCAATAAAAATAGACCAATTGTTCTTTGATATTTTGTCAGCATGAAAAAGTTGATCTCATAGGTTTTTTGGTAGTTGAAATTACATGGAACAAAAAGCTCTTATTGGTTTTGAGCTCAGGGCAAAATGAAAGTTTTATTTAAGCTTCTGCTTTTAATAATTCCTCCCAAAAGTTGAATCCAGTAAGTCTGGACATGCTAGTTGGATATTCTGGAAGTCATCTTCCCAGCACAGAAGAAATGATATTCATGAAGGAATGTTCCTAAATAGTATTGACATCATTTTATAAATTTGGCCAATGTCTCCACACCTTTAATTCAGCTTAATTACTACAAGGTGGCCAAAATGCAATGAAAATGACTTTATCTTGTTCAAGAGTATTATAGTTGGAGAATACTTTGGATTCCCCAGTATTGATTATTTTAAAAGCCTAGTGAATAGTTTACCATAGTACAAGTGAGATAAAATGAACTCATGCAAAGTTGTTCCATTCCTTAAATTTGCAGGTCTCATTTAGTCCACATCTTCCTCTCTCTGAACCTCTGAGCATTCCTCCAGAGTATGATAAAGAGACATGTTTCACTGCTCTGGATTCAGCTTTGTACACAGTTTTCTTGGCAAGATTTTGGAATTGGTTTTCCATTGTCTTCTTCCTAGGACTGAGAGAGAGTGACTGGACCATAGTCATCCAGTTAGGTTTGTAAAGAAGAACAAGAACTCTTAGTCTCTCGATCTCTAGCCTAATACTTTGAACTACTACACCAGGCTGCAATATGTTGGTTTATTGCTATTACTGATTTATTAGGCGTGCCCATCATCATCACTGAGTAACTGTTACTCAGTTAGCTAGAAATTCCTGTGTATGTTGTATAGTGGAGTAATTTCTTCTGAAGTTTCTTAAAACAGGCAAAAAGAAAACTTAAAAAGACAGTAGTGTTTGTAGTGTCTTTTTAACTGATTAATATAAAAGACATACAGAATTTAACAAATTATTAAAAGATTATTAACAGACCTTGTAGGTCATCCAGTCCAACCCCTGCCCAAGCAGGAGACCCTACACCATTACTAACAAATGGCAGACCAGGATCTTCTTGAAAGCTCCCAGTGATGAAGCTCCCACAACTTCTGAAGGCAAGCTGTTCCATTGGTTGATAACTTTGCTCCAATGGAAATAACTGGTATCGTAGAAAGAGGCCCTCAGGTTTGAGCAGCAGGATAGCTAGCTTTATTTGTAAGATAATGGACTGACAGTGCTATACATAACTAGTTGTTGGTACAGAAAGTCTTGAACCATTTTTCAAGCAAATAAGAAAATGCTGAAAAAAGTTTCCTATTACATTTAGTATTAAGGGAGAACAAAACATATAGCTTATTAAGTAGCTTAATAGTACCATACTGTAGTTCAGCTTTGCAGTATTGGTATAAAAAGCTGTTGATTTTTTTAAAGTGCAAACAAAAAGGGATTATTAGAATATATATATCTGGATGCTGCAAATTTGACTAAGGATTAATGATACATTGAGAAAACAATTAGTTTGTGGAATTCTGGAAGAAAACATTCCAGTAAGACTTCTAAAGAGGTGTAATTAACATACAAGAGAACATTTAAAATTGTTCTCTCTATATGCTGCTAGAAATACTGCAGCAATGTTCTCACCCTTTGAATGATTTACTAGAAACATGGGAATGAACAAAATAGAGCAAACAAGTTTCACTGAAGTAAAAAAATATGTATTCAGATATGATGCTCACACGTTTCTGTGAAGCTGGTTTGCATTGCCTAACAATATGGTATCATCATGCTATGGTACACATCTTGAAAGAAACAGGGAAAGCTTAGTTTTCAAATCATACTCACAGCTGTGGAGAAAATATTTACAAAATAGGCAGGAAGCACTGAATGTGGTTTGGGAAATTTTCAATGAACAAAGGAGGAAATCTAACTTCATCACTGATCACCAGATACTACTTAATGCCAAGCTTCAATATAGCAGCTAATCAAATGCAGTATTGGATTTTATTTCTTGGAAGATACAGATATGAAATAGAAATCAAGAGAACATACAACAATGTAAATGTGTCTTGTTTTCCTTCGGGATTCCTTTGGGAAGGTTTCTTTTCCTCAGCAAGATGACAGTTGAAGAGATTAGGACAAAGTTCTATAAAGAAATACAAAAACAATTGGAGATATTATTATTGAACATATATAATGAAACACTAGAACAAGCAAAACTACAATGTCAACTATAAAATATTTGTGACAATAATGGCAGAAAGAGCCAAAAAAAACCCTAAATGAAATTATCTATTCTGACCAAAATGGGTTTTTGCCCAATAGACACATAAGAAACAATACACAGATTATTATGGTCACACTAGAACACTATGAGGTTCATTCAGAAAAGCAAGCGATGTTAATGTTTGTAGATGCTCAAAAGGCCTTTGACAATTTAAATTGAAACTTTCTTATTAATCAATTAAAAATTATGAACTTTGGGGGGAAATTTACGGGAATGAATAGAGAGATCTATTTCAAACAATTGGCGAAAATAATAATAAATGGGGAAACAATGGAGGAGATTAGTATAACTAAAGGAGTAAGGCAGGGATGCCCCCTATCCCCCCTATTATTTATACTGTCATTGGAAATATTACTGATACAAATTAGACAAAATCAGACAGTAAAAGGAATTAAATTAAACAGGAAGAATATAAAGTACAAGCTTTCACGGATGATTTGGCTTTTATTATAGAAGATCCTTTAGAGACGGGAAACTTATTAGTACAGGAAATTGAAAAATTCAGTAAGCTGGCAGGGCTCAAAATAAATAAAGAAAAAACTAAAATACTAACTAAGAATCTTACAAAAAGACAAAATGAGGAATTGGAAGAGAAATTAGGGATCCAAATTGTTAAAAAAGTAAAGTATTTGGGAATTTGGTTCACAGCAAAATGCTCCTCGATAAAAGAGGACAACTATGACAAATTAGTACAACAGATACAAAAGATTTAGACAATTGGACAAAATTACAAATATCTTTAATTGGCAGAATCGCTACAATAAAAATGAATGTACTACCCAAATTGTTATGTCTCTTCCAAACAATAACCAATAAGATTAGGGAAAATTTTCTTTGAACAACTAAACAAAATAATAGGTAAATTTATTTGGTTGGGGAAAAAAGCCCAAATAAAACTGAAACACTTACAGGATTCTAGAATTAAAGGAGGTTTTGGCTTCCACAATTGGGAACTATATTATCAAGCGGCGGCAGTGACGTGGCTTAAAGATTGGGTTCAATTAAAAAACAAAAGGGTATTAACGTTAAAGGGCCATGATCTCCAACTTGGATGGCATGCATTCCTGTGGGAGAGGAGAAACAAAATCCATACATATTTTCAGAGACATCTAGTACGAAATACTTTAATAAACATTTGGGACAAAATTAGAAAAAATCATTATATGAAAGTTCCAATTTGGATATCAACAATGGAGGCAATAATTTATCCAAATGTATTAGACCTAAATAAGGCGATGAGCTATTCGGAATTATTAGATGGACAAGGAAATTTAAAATCGGATCAGGATCTAAAAAATCAAGGAATAAAAATTGATTGTGGCCATACCTCCAAATTAGAACAAGATATAAAAAAGATCTAGAACAATACGGCATTTATGGAGAACAATTGGAACTTGACAAAATATTATTAGGAATAGGGGGAAGAAATGATTACTAAAATATACAATTTTTTACTAAGATTTAAAATGGAGGAAGAAAATGTGAAGGAGACAATGATAAGTTGGGCTAGAAATTTCAGACATAGTATTGAATTAGAGCATTGGGATGAATTATGGAAGAAGAACTATAAACTAACGATGTCTGCTTCTTATAAGGAGAACCTCTATAAAATGTTCTATCGTTACCACCAGCCAGATTGGCCAAAATGTTTTTAAATCGATCACCTGAGTGCTGGAGATGTGGGTACGAACAGGGAACTTTCTACCACATGTGGTGGACCTGTCCCAAGGCCAGAAAATATTGGCAAAAGATAAGAAAATGGTTGGAAGATAGAATAGAACAGAAGATAGAATTGAAACCGGAACTATTTCTTTTGGGTATTTTTGATGAGAAAATGGATAAAAATTTGCAATATATAATGTTGCAAGTGACAGCAAATAGAATCGTCCTCGCACAGAATTGGAAACAGATCAATACCCCTCCAGATCATATGATAATAGGGAAAATTTATGAGTGTGCAGAAATGGATAGGCTGTCCATGGAAATGAAGGCGAGAGAAGAAACCGAGTACTACCAAATTTGGAATAGATGGTATACCTGGCTTGAAAATAAGCATAAAATTTAAGGTATAAGTTGTAAAAAGTAGAATATATAATGTAAAATGTATAAGAAATCTATAATATTGATGAGAAAATGATTGTAGGTGAGTAGATAGTATTATAATTTAAATGATGATATAATATAGGATAGTGATTTATAGAAATAGAATTTATGTAAATATGATTGATGCGAAGGATATTGTCACTGATATGGAAAAGCTATAATGAGTGTAAATTTGTATTTTGTGTTTTAAATGTTGGAAAATTTAATAAAATTATTTTTAAAAAAGAACAAGAAGAGATTAGGACAGGCCTAACACTTGATAATACACAGCAATCCAGAATGGCTGCAAAATCTTATTTAACAGGGGTTTAAGAACAGCATGATAACCTTAACTGTGATGTTTGTCCATCATGTTCGAAGAGGACATCTAACAAGTTGTGGGCTGTCCACAATGTGTCCGCAGGTGGCTGGTAAGGCTTATACGGGCACGAAATGTTCTGCCACATGTCAGGCAGATGTGTGGGCACCATTCTTGCAGCATTTGAACTTCTGGCTTTGTGCTCGCTTCTCTTGTGCTATGGTTGTTCTGTCCTCAGATGTCTGGCAGCCTTGGTGGATCAGCATGCCCCATGTCGATCAATCTTGTGCCAAGGTTTCCCAGGAGATGGTGTCAATATCCAGGGACTTGAAGGAGGCTTTCAACATGTCTTTGTATCACTTCCTTTGTCCCCCGTGCAATCACTTTCCTTGTGACAGCTCACCATAGAGGAGCTGTTTAGGAATGCGATGGTCTGGCATCCCTGCAACATGGCCTGCCCAGCGTGTCTGGGCTTTCATCAGCAGGGTGTGAACTGATGGCAGGCCTGCTCTGACAGGACTTCTGTGTCTGGCACCTTGTCCTGCCACCAGATCATCAGAATTCTATGGAGGCAGGTCATGTGGAAGTGGTTCAACTGCTTAGCGTGCCTCCTGTATACAGTCCAAGTCTCACTGGTATACATCAGGGTAGTTAGCACTACTGCTCGGTAGACCTTGAGCTTTGTAGCAAGGCTTATTCCATGGCGGTCCCACATGTTTGTCAGTAGTCTGCCAAATGCAGAGCTTGCTTTGGTGATTCTGCAGTTGACCTCAATGTCAATTGTCGTTGCACTGGAGAGGGTGCTGCCAAGATATGTAAATTGGTCCACTGCTTGCAGCTTTTGTCCCTTCTCTGTGATGGTGGGCTCTTGGTGTTGGGCTTTCGGAGCTGGCTGATGCATCACTTTAGTCTTCTTTATGTTGATGAGGAGGCTGAAGTTGTTGCATGCTGCTGTGAATTTGTCCTCACTGGCTTGCATTTCCTGCTCTGATCCAGCATTCAGGGCACAGTCATCAGCAAAGAGGAGGTCACGTAGCACAGTCTCTTTTATCTTGGTGACAGCCTGGAGTCTTCGCAGGTATCTCAGGTTAACTCCCAAGGAACTGTTCTGGAAGGCGTCTGACAGCATGGCTGAAAACATTATGCTGAACAAGGTGGGTGCCAACACTCACCCTTGCTTGACACCATTTGTAACAGGAAAGGCCTCTGAAGCTTCTCTATTGTCCAGAACACGGGCCATCATACCGTCATGGAACTGATGTACCATCAGGATAAATCTATCAGGGCACTCAAACTTCGACATGATGCGCCACAGACCTTCGCGACTGACAGTGTCAAAAGCCTTAGTGAGATCTTAGTGAGATCCTCAATTGTAATATTATGATGGAGGGACTGAGAGTCATCATATCACCAAGCTAAGAGCACTAGTAGTGGACATATTGCAGTAATAAAGATGAAGGCAGTAATTCCTAATTTTCTTTGGAGTGGAAGAAAATCAAAAATACAAGTTTGCAGGAGGCGTTTTCTTTTTTTCAGATTTACTGCTGCAATTTAATGTAGGGGAGGAAAAGATCTGAATATCTGACTGTCCTGGTTTGATAGGATGACTTAGTAGTAAAATAGAGAGTGATAGAATTACATTTCCAGATATATCCATGCAGTTATATTCATTGTGTTCTGATGTTTAATAGAGCTACAAATAGTTAAAATATCCAAGATTACTCTTGGGTACTTTTAAATAGGACTGGTAAGGATTGAAAAACTGGAAGAGGGTGTCAACTCTCTTTTGATATATTTAAGAACATTTTAATATAAGAAAGAAGTTGAGAAAAAGCTATTTTATCATTCATTATGAAGTCCATGTTTTGATTAGCTTCACATGGCATCACAGTATAACATTCTGTATTGCATTTCCCTAGAACAGAATGCTATTTTTTTTTTAAAAAATCCTATTTACTAACTAAATGTGTGTCTCCCCAAATCTGTAATAACTTGTTACATTTTAATTATCTATCAAAAATTGATTTCAGATTTATTTTTGTGCGCTCTGTGACTTTTTTCTTGATGCTTCCAAAGTGTAAAATATAGTTCCTCTTTTTCAGGTAATCAGTGTATTTTGAATTATACCAGTATAATGCACTTTCTTAGAAGTTATATTCCTCAGTAGATTTTCTTATGCTTATCTTCTGGAATAATAAAACTTAATGTTTTCATGTTGCCTTCATAGTTTATTTTCAAGCAAACAAACCACTTGTCAAGTGCTGCACTCAAAATTAGACATTTTCTTTTTCCCCAAACTACTTGATTTGACTTATTCAGTTCTAACTACATTGCCAATCTACATATGTCTTTAAAGTTTTCATTACTATAGTGCTACAGAGAACATTTTAGAGACTTTAAAAATCTTGATAACTTCCAGATGTTTTCTATGCCAATATGCTATTGTGCAGAATGTACATTTTTCTTGCAAGGACAATTGCACTTAGTTTATTCACAATTATATATCATATAATGCTATGTTTCTGAAGATTGCAATTCATTTTTCATTCACTGTCATTTCTACTTATGGAAAACGTATGTTGTATAATGCTCTGAATTTTCTTTTGGATAAATACATATTATCCTGGTTGGTGATACTTTTTTCATATAATGCATAGTTTTCTTGCTATCTAATTCAGAGTTTCCTTTCATGTTCCAATTGTTTTAAAAACATTGTGCTAGACAGGAATGCTTAACCAACTTTCATAAGCAATCAAGGGACAACATGTAACCATAAAATTTCTTAAATAGTTTGGATAAGGGAAGGATATCTCTGCATTATTTTGACAGGAGTTAGGGGAAATACTGACACATCTAAAGGAAAAAGCTCTGGAATGGAACTAAATCAATCACAAATAAATCAGTCAGAACTAAATTTGTGAGACTGAAAGAAAAGTAGGTTGCCAAAAGACTAAGCAGTAGCAGTATACTCTAACACATACTTTTACTCACAGTGCATAACACACTGTTTGTTTTCCAGGGGTGTTCACACAAACAGGAATCTCATTTTTAAAAAGAAAAATGCATGTTGGGACACAGAAGATGGCCTAGAAATAAAGATGATGTTAGAATTTGCCATTTTGCTTTCCAACATGTTACTTGTGACATTTAAAATATATTATGTTGCATACAAAATAGGAGTGGAGCATAGGCTTCACTCAGGTCCGCCAAACCGGCGGGAAAATACTCAAATCTCATTGGCCGACCCGTCTGACAGCTCCCTATAAAAGGGCAAGCAGTCAGACGAGCCGGCTGCTGGGTTGCACCGATCTACTAATAAAGAGCTGTTGTTATTGTTAGAGCTGTGTCCTGCCTCTTCCATTGCCCTATCTAACATATTAAATGATTAGTTTAAACATTTTTAAAATCTAGTACGTCAGAGAGTCAGGCAGATATTAAGTATGTCTTCTTGGACATGCTAAATTGAAGAACAATGAGTACCATGTTGTGGACTCTAAGAATAAAATTATACATTGTTTTAAGCATTTGCAGAATCTATATATGTTTATATTATTATACTAATATTATAGAAAATTAAGAGATCCTGAATATATTCAGAATGATCTTAATGTTTATAAATCTGCAACAATGCCACATATATTTAAGTTACAAAGTTCTTTAATAAGATAATCAAATTTAATCTATGGGTACAAAGTTCTTGGCATTGTAGAATTATGATGACCTTTTGAATTGGGATTTCAAAATCCAAACTGAACTAATTTTTCTTGGTATTGGTTTAGCATACTCTGCGCGCACATACACACATACAAGCACTCACGCATCACATATACTTCCCATAGTTTACAAATCATAGTGAACAACCACAACATGACTTTAAACAATAGTAGATCAGGACTTTGATGAGCGTAAGAAGCAGAGTGAGCATAAGATGATAATACAAAAAGGGAGTCATTTTGTTATATCATCATTGCTTGTTAGCACAGGAGCAGAAGCCTTTGCAAAATGAACAGTTTACAACAGAATGATAAAACAAGTGGGTCAAATCTTAAACCCATTTTTGAGTAACAGAGACAGGGATATCAGACGTATTTGTGTGCATCAGCACAAGATATGTACAAAAGAGTGGAGTCTGCATCACAATCAGTAGTGGGTTTCAATTTCAGCCACTACCAGTTTGCTCGTGAACGCGCATGTGACACTTCTGGGCGGAGCCTCCCACCGTCACCACTATCAATTCACCCAATCTAGGGCGAACTGGTAGCAACCCACCACTGGTCACAATACTGCAATGCTCATCATTTATCAGTTTAAACTCCACCTCTGACACAGATGTTCATGGGAAGTTGGCACATAAAACAGTTAGATTAGACTGCTTGTGTGTAAATTTCTTGTATAAATCTACAGCAGTAATTCCCATTTTCTAAATCTGAGAGTAGGTTCTCTCAGAGTAAGAAAGAGGCATTTGTATGAGATGAATGATGGCCCACATTAAGTTTTATAAGCAGCTCCTTGTGTTAGACTGTGTTAACATACTTTCCCTCAGATTATCATGGGTATTGAAACCTTAAATGCATTTTTGAGTGAAACATGCAGAGATATCAGAGTTGAAATGAACTGTCCTAAACTTTTCATTTCCTATGACCAGGAACCCTTCTGGCATATTTAATAGGGTACAGTTCTTTTCTTCAGAAAACTATTACTTAAGATGGTCTTCAAAGACGCAAAATAATAAAATAGTACTATTTTGGTACTATGGTAAATTAGAACATCTGGTCATAGGGCTTCTACCTTAGCAAACAAAGGCACTAAACTTTCCCTTTGATTAAATAGGTAGGTGTGAGTGGAATTCTCTGTTTTTCATAGTTTTTTTTCCTACAACTTTATGCATGGCTCTTTTTCAGTTCCTGAACACATAAGCAGAGCTACAAGCAACAACTAGCTGAAAGACCTAATTTGATTTGCAACATAAGCTATAATTAGACTATGTCTATTCAATTATAGAGCTTTTTTTCTTCAGCGGCATTCAAACAGTTCTTTGCTTAAATGTCATTTAATAGCAAAATACAAATTTCCAACTATTCCCTTATTAGGAAATATTCTGAATAGGGGATGGATACAAAGTGAATTCAGATTCAAGAAGGTTACACCAATGTCTCAAGAGCAATGATATGACATTTTCTGCTTTACAAAGTGCTAAATAACATGTTTTTGTTTCCAGACATAGCGTATAGGTAAAGTGTCCACTGTGCATCTATTTGGTAGCACAAATCCATGAAGCAGACATCTTCTGTTGTATACCTATCACAATTCTGTCTTCCCATCAGATACAGTCAGTTTGATTAAAAGACTTCTGAGGGCAACTGCCTCTTTCTCTGGTGATCTTTGTGCAAAATGTGAGCCACATCAAGTTGGCTGGCTTAATAACCGCATGTTGGCTTGCCACACACTCTACTAACCTATGGATCAAATGATTGAACAGTGCACCTATCAACATATCATAGTTTTAGGGCATTAAAACACACCAGTGCAAAGGCCTGAAATTAACAAAAGGTAATCCTCTACTTACAACCATTCATTTAGTGAATGTTCGAAGTTACAATGGCACTGAAAAAAATGATTTATGACCTTTTTCACACTTACAACAGTTTCAGCTTCCCTACAGACATATAATCAAAATTTGGATGCTTGGAAACTGGCATGTATTTATGATGGTTATAGTGTGTCAGTGTCATGCAATGATCTTTTGCGACTTTTTTAGAAGCAAAGACAACGGGGAAGCCAAATTCACTTAACAACAACTGCAGTGATTCAGTTAACAACTGAACAACAACTGTTGTTAACAGTTAACAACAACTGTAGCAAGTAAGATTGTAAAATGGACAAAACTCACTTAACAACTTTCTTATTTAGCAACCCCAACTCACACAAAAGAAGCTGTGTCCAGACCCTCTTCAGAAGGGCCAGGACATACTGCAGCACCACAACACTAAGAAAAGTGAAAGGGAAATGGCTGCTTGATGTCTTTCTCCATAATAGCTATCCAGAAAACTTATCTGACACACAGCACCCAAACCACAACATAGACACACAGCCAACCACCAGGCAAAAACTAACCCTACCATACACAAACATGGTGTCAGAAATGACAACCTCTAGGAAAAGCAATAGCCCACAAACCCAGAGCCATACTCCACCAGGAATTATCCAGAACCAAAGACAAGATATAGAAGGTTGAAAGAAACAATGTAGTTTACAAAATCAACTGCAACAATTGCAACCAATTCTACATGGGACAAACATCACGTCAATTAAAACTTTGGCTGGCAGTCAAAACCACAATCTCAAATCCTTAATCTCTACCCACACTGGCACCAAACAGCACCAGTTCTATTGGAGCAGTACAAAAACCATCGGCTACGCTACCACCCGCCACGCTCATGAATTCATCAAAGACTGGCACTCCACAATGTGTCAGTGTGTCCTACAACCAGCCTACAAACCCCTCAGAATCCAAATCAACCACACAGCCAACCTGAGTCAGTACCGATCCTCAACCAACCCATGCAAACACCACCCCAATCAGCACTTCCAATGACCCTCATCTGACATAACTCTCCATCACAAGACCCATCACAAGACTCTGACCTGATGGGACATCACCTAATGTGACCTCACTGTCACAAGATCTACTGACCACCGAAAGCCTTTACAAACAGAAGAAAACTGACACTGACATCTCCTAAACTCCACTGAAGATGTTACCTAGCCTGCTAACGAAACATTCAGAAACCAACCCACAAGCTTGGAGAAAGAACCCTCATCCTACACCCAAGCTACAGGTATTCATGACTATTGCAAATAAGATGGTGCCTTTAGTCTATTTAGCTATGTGTTCATGCCATTTCAAATGTTCTTTGAAGTTCCCTTTTGTTTGGAATAGCTCACTGTACCATATGATATATAAAGCAATATTTTATAAAAGTATGAAATCTTTTTTAAATTTAATTTGAAAATTTAATTTAGAAAACAGACTACAGATTATCTGGTTAGAAACATCTCCCCCCATTTTATTGTCAATCCATGCAACATAAATATATTAGATAAGTGACAACTGTGCTGAACTAGCATCATCCAGCTGTTCAAATATTGTTACAGAGCATTTCAAGTTGAATGGGAAAAAAGTAGAGAAAGTGTTGCCATAGCTAACTTTTCTTTTGTGACAACTTATAATAAACTTAGACAAAAAGAATTTCCTTCCATACTTCCTTTCTGGTTCCACTTCTAACAGACTTATGTAATTGCAATTTAAGGAAAGGAAGATTGTAGATGTTGTTTCCCAGCAAGTTTTTATTGGAAACCTGACCTACCGTTTCCTCTGCTGATTGGTGTGGGAGGACACCTCCGTTCAAGTGTCTCTGTGATGGAAATCTGTGAAGGTTTGGGTTAACAGGAAGGAAAGGGATGAACAGTTATTTGCCAATGGAAATAAATCAGTGACATTTTGATATAAATAGTTGCATATAGGAGCTGATTAGCAGCTAGAAAACATCACTAAAAAATGTGAAAGCATGCTCTTCTTCCTTGCCAATAAAAATTGGAAACAGTCCTACTTGTAACAGTGTTACACTAAAAACAACGTTTTGCTCCTATTTAAAGGCACATGTGCAATAATCACTCCATCCAAGTCAATGGCAATATTTCCATTAATCATATTATATTGTTCCAGCAAAGTCAACTTAGAAAGGAATGCTAATAATCTTCTAATGGAAGTGAAATCAGACTTAATCAAATATTTAATGTTTGCATTAAGTAAAATCAGTTTATACAATACGTGACCATATCTCAACTCTCTTGAATTAGAACAAATACAGATCTTGTATAAACCTAATGGCTTACTTTTATGAAAGATTAAAACCTTTGAATTCTAGTTATTTAGAAACCATAGTTATTAATTTCCTTCATATATGTAAACAGCGGTTATCCTCAATTCATTCTTGTAGTACTAAAGAACATTTTTGGCTCTTTTAATATTTCAGTGCTATTATAACTATTTTGTAACAACACTGTTCATAACAATTTTATGTTTGTCATCTTTCTACACTGACATTTCTTTCAACAGTCTGCTCACTTTTTAATTTAGAAATTTTAGTTTCAGAAAACCTAATAGATATTTCATCTCATTATACTGATGTGTTTTACAAAGCTTCTAAAAACATAAAAGATATTTTACTACTTATTAACTGATGGCAGATGGTGATAATCACATAATATATTTATGTTGATTAAAAATTGAATTTTGTTTTCATGTCAAAATCCATCATCATAAATCTGAAATGTCCATTTGGGGTAACAGAACCTAACACACAATTTATTTTTGATCCATTGGCAATCACTCTTTTTAAATTATTTTGACTTGCTCTGAATTACACTAATTTTGCAATTTACTATAGTGTATTATTTTTACATTATTTATTTTTCTCTATGATCTTTTGTTCCTCGTTCTTCTACATCCTTATTGCTCAAATTTCAATTAATAGCTATATTTTCAAATTTAGTCTTCCTTTTAAATGTAATTGGATATATCTATATGTTCCAGAGATGATCTGTGCTATTTTCAATGAAAGTCCCACTGTCACAAATTAGGTGCTTGCTAAAAGTTTGAATCATGATTATGTAGCTGAATCCTTTGTTAAAATATGTGTTTTAGTTGCCATAATATCACTAGAATATTCAGGACAGCCTGAGACCTTTTTACTCTGAGTTTTTGAACTTAAGGTACCTATCTAAGTTACAAAGAAGAAGAGCATTTAACTTTTAAGTCGTTATTACCAATAGGTAATTAGTGAATTGTTTAAATTATTATGCCATTATTCCTTTATATTAACTATATATTCAGGCTATCCTGAAGTACTGTTTACATCAAATTTTTGTACTTGGATACCTATCCAATTTTCAAGGAAGGAATATGTTTAACAGGTGCTATTCAAAGATGGCACAAATATCTTTTAAAGACGCTTTCAAAAAGTTCCCTAATTTATGTAGGTAAGGACAACAAAGAACTTACGTTCCTTTTAATAATAGTTTTATTATTATAGTTTATAGTTTATATTTAGCTGTCTGATTTCTACAAGTAAAATATGAGGCAGCTCTCAGGAAATTTGCCTTAAGAAAAGCCTAATTTTAAAAAAAGCTAAAACTTATGACGTCCCATTTACCAAAAAAATAAAAAATGTGTATTATAAGACATTTTGCAAATCAGATGCTTTTTCATTTCTTAATCTGTCTCACTAAATCAAGCTGATCCTGATTAGCAAGCTGATCCTGAGCTACTCACCACTTTATAGATAGAAAGTTTGTAACAGCAAAATGATTCATGCTGAAAATCAGCCAGTATCACTGTCAAAGTATTCCCAGCTCATATGAGAACATTCCATCCATTCCCAAGAATGTGTTCTGACATTTGATCAAATTTGTTTTGCTTTTTGTCTGCCTCCTGGATACAAGGATTGTGTTCACTCTTTAACTGTGCCACAAATTCTCACTTAGTTAGCAAAGTGGAAAGTGATAACAGGGATAAACCTGACAGTTTATTTTTCTTTAATGAATGGTCTTTGGAACCTGTCTTGTAAAGCACAGGAAGAGTAAAACTGTGAGAAAGATGGTGGCATGCTATTCCATGTATAGAAGAGTTTGTAGTATAATATGGAATTGCATCAGTACATAATAATCCGTATCTTCCCACCCATAATCTTTTATTAAATAATAGGTGTGGTATTTGCCTAGGATAAACCCACAACATTTTGCTGTGGAAAATGGAAGTATTCCCAACTCTCATAAATCAAAGGCACCTGGAACAGAAAATCTTGTAGATATCCGTTTCCCTCACAACAATAATGAAACAAACAGGTAGAAAATTATAACTCAAGTTACTCTGAATAATTGTTACAATATTTTTAGCCTTAAATGATTTACACAAGCTTTACAAAAAGTTTTTCATGATTTTGTCCATTGTAATTACATGTCAATTTCTGTACTCAGGGATAGTCTTAATTATTAGGTTGTTTATTTCTTACAAATATTCTGCATATAGGACTAGAATATGATATCTAGAGATAAATAACAAGGATTCTTGTGGCACCCTAAGACTCACAAATTTATTATGGCATAAACTTTCACTAACAATTGTTCAGTGCAATAGATGAATGAAGTGCGCTGTGGAGTTATTTTATAAATATTCATAATTGTTTGAGAGATTGTAAACAGAATCAGCAAGAAATTAAATGTGAAGTGTTCAGAGATCAATAATCTTTTCCTCTAAAAATGTTTATCAGAGCTCATTCTCATATGAAAAAGAAAATATATTTTAGTGTTATTTTTAAGAAGGTAATATAGAGCAAGAGGTAGTTTAATAGAATTAGAATCCATTATACTATTCACATCAGATATATAGACATTGGTCTTCTGTAACAATCTGTATTTTGCGTCCCAATAAACATAACTTCTACTTTTTTGTTAAATTTAAAAAAATCCTCATCAGTCACTGATAGTTTTGATCTTATTAGTTTGTATTATTTTATTTATTTTATTTTATTTTTCAATTTATATACCGCCCTTCTCCCTGAGGACTCAGGGCGGTGCACAGCCAGAATTAAAAACATGAAATACAAATATTAAAAACAATTAAAATCTATATAAATTTGGCCCAAAATTTAAAAAACCACAAACCAATTAAACATTTAAAAATTTTAAAAAAATTTCTTCCTAAGCCAGCCCGGCTTGCTGGAAAAAGTGGGTTTTAAGGGCACGGTGGAAGGCACTGAGGTCTTGGATTCTCCTTATCTCTGGGGGCAGCTGATTCCAGAGGGTAGGTGCCCCCACAGAGAAGGCCCTCCCCCTGGGGGTCACCAGCCTGCACTGTTTGGCTGATGGCACCCCGAGGAGGCCCTCTCTGTGGGAGCACACGGGTCGATGGGAGGTCGTTGGTAGCAGCAGGTGGTCTCGAAGATAGCTAGGCCCTATGCCATGGAGCGCTTTAAAGGTGATAACCAACACCTTGAAGCGCACCCGGAAGACCACCGGGAGCCAGTGCAGCTCGCGCAGGAGCAGTGTTACATGGGAGCGCCATGCTGCTCCCATCACTACCCGCGCTGCTGTGTTCTGGACCAGCTGGAGCCTCCGGGTGCCCCTCAAGGGGAGCCCCATGTAGAGAACATTGCAGTAGTCAAGGCGAGAGGTGACGAGGGCGTGAGTGACTGTGCACAGGGAATCCCGATCAAGAAAGGGCCGCAACTGGTGAATCAGGCGAACCTGATAAAAGGTCCCCCTGGTTACAGCCGTCAGATGTTCCTCCAAGGACAGCTGCATATGATGCCATCACTGACTATTGGGGGCGAATCATTGGCCCCCACGGAGAGGGCTCGCAACTTGGGCGTCCTCCTGGATTCACGGCTGTCTTTAGAAGAGCACTTGACGGCCGTGACCAGGAGGATTTTTCATCAGGTTCGCCTGATTCGCCAGTTGCGTCCCTTTCTGGATCGGGACTCGTTACGCACGGTCACTCATGCCCTTGTCACCTCCTGCCTGGACTATTGTAATGCTCTCTACATGGGGCTCCCCTTGAGGAGCACCCGGAGGCTCCAACTGGCGCAGAGTGCGGCCGCGCGGGTGGTAATGGGAGCGACATGGCGCTCCCATGTGACACCTCTCCTGCGCGAGCTGCACTGGCTCCCGGTGGTCTTCCGGGTGCGCTTCAAGGTTTTGGTTACCACCTTTAAAGCGCTCCATGGCTTAGGACCTGGTTATCTACGGGACCGCCTACTACCACCAATAGCCTCCCACCGGCCAGTACGCTCTCATAGAGAGGGACTCCTCCGGGTGCCGTCAGCCAAACAATGTCGGCTGGCGACCCCTAGGGGGAGAGCCTTCTCTGTGGGGGCACCTACCATCTGGAATGAGCTCCCCCCAGAGATACGGAGGATCCCGGATCTGCGCACCTTCCGCCACGCTGTGAAGACCTTTTTATTCCATCAGGCGGGCTTGGCCTAATCTCTTCCCTTTTTAAACATGTAAATTTTAATCTGTTTTTAAATTATTGGGGTGTTTTAAATTTGTCTGGGCCAAAATGATTTAATCTGATTTTATCTGGTTTTTTAAATTTTTTGTATCTACGTTATTTTATTGTTTGGCTGTTCACCGCCCTGAGTCCTTCGGGAGTAGGGCGGTATACAAATCAAATAAAACAATAAAACATAAAACAAAACATATCCAGGAGGACTCCCAGATTGCAAGCCCTTTCTGTGGGGGCCAAGGACTCACCCCCAATAGTCAGTGATGGAGTCAACTGACTATATCGGGATGCCGGGAGCCACAGCCACTCAGTCTTGGAAGGGTTGAGCTTGAGCCTGTTCCTCCCCATCCAGATCCGCACAGCCTCCAGGCACTGAGACATCACTTCAAGGGCATCGTTGGGGTGGCCTGGGGTGGAGATGTACAGTTGGGTGTCATCAGCGTACTGATGGTATCTCACCCCGAAGCCACGGATGATCTCGCCCAGCGGCTTCACATAAATGTTGAACAGAAGGGGCGAGAGGACCGATCCCTGCGGCACTCCACAGAAGAGAGGCCTCGAGGTCGACCTCTGCCCCCCTGCCAACACAAACTGCGACCGGTCGGAGAGAAAGGAGGAGAACCACCGCAATACGGTGCCTCCCACCCCCAACTCTTCCAGCCGGTGCAGCATGATACCATGGTCGATGGTATCAAAAGCCGCTGAGAGGTCTAACAGGACCAGAACAGAGGAGCAACCCCTGTCCCGAGCCCTCCAGAGATCATCAACCAATGCGGCCAATGCCGTTTCCGTGCTGTGCCCAGACCTGAAACCCGACTGGAACGGATCTAGATAAGATGTTTCCTCCAGGAACTGTGGAAACTGTCGCGCGACCACACTCTCAACAACCTTCGCCATGAAGCGAAGGTTGGAGACAGGATGATAGTTGGCCAATATTGCCGGATCCGGGGACGGCTTCTTGAGGAGAGGCCTCACCACCGCCTCTTTCAAGGCAGCGGGGAAGTAACCCTCACTCAACGAAGCGTTGATAACACCCTGGAGCCAGCCTCGTGTAACCTCCTGGGAAGCCAGTACCAACCAGGAGGGACACGGGTCCAGTAAACATGTGGCCGTACTAAGTCTCCCCAAAATCCTGTCCACATCATCGGGAGTCACAGCATCAAACTCCTCCCAGATAACATTCTCAAGACTATTCCTCGTCACCCTGCCCTGATCTACCCAGTCAGAGTCCAAATCCCCCCAGATCTGAACGATTTTGTCATACAGGTATTGTCCAAAATCCTCCGCCCTGCCTTCCAGGGGATCCTCCCGCACTCCCGGATGGAGCAGGGAGCGGGTCACCCTAAACAGGGCGGCCAGACGATTCCCTGATGACGCAATAGAGGCGGAAAAGTAATTAAACTTTGCCGTCTTTATCACCACTAGGTAGGTCTTAATATGCGACCTTACCAGTGTTCGATCAGATTCAGCGAGACTGGCCCTCCAACCGCTCTCCAGGCGTCTTTTCTGGTGCTTCATTTCCCTCAGCTCCTCAGTAAACCAAGGAGCTGCGCGGGATCGGCACTGGGTCAGAGGCCGCAAAGGCACAACTCGGTCCAAGGCCCCACCAGCCGCCTGATCCCAGGCGGCTACCAGGTCCTCAGCCGAGTCATGTGCTAGATCCTCAGGAAATGGCCCAAGCTCCATCTGGAACCTATCAGGATCCATCAGGCGCCTGGGGCGGACCCATCTTATTGGCTCCGCCTCCCTGCGGCGGGGTGTAGCGGTTCGAAGGTCCAGGCGAAGGAGCGAGTGATCTGACCATGACAAGGGTTCCATGTCTATATCCCCTATAATAAGATCACCCAACCACTGGCCAGAGACAAAAATCAAGTCCAGAGTGTGTCCCCCCCTATGGGTGGGGCCATGAACTAGTTGGGTCAGGTCCATGGCCATCATGGAAGCCATGAACTCCCGAGCCGTCTCAGACGTTTCACCAATGGACGGCAAGTTGAAATCACCCATGACCATAAGCCTGGGTGTATCAACTGCCACCATGGCTATCACGTCGAGGAGCTCGGGCAGGGCCGTTGCCGCACGGCAGGGAGCCAGGTACGCAAGCAACAAGCCCATCTGAACCCCATGAGTAATCAGATGATTTTTATGAGGTGGTGTGGATATAAAACTGAATTTGACCATAGATATAATTATTAATCTATGCTTTTTGAAACTTTCTTTGGAATACAAACATATGGCTATTTGCTATAATTGTTTCGGAACTGTTATATTCTAGACAGTGACACGGGTAGGTCATTTCAATTTTGTCATAGCTAAGACTTGACAATGACTTGATGGCACATAATCAATCAGTCAATCAATCTAACCTACATTCTGTTTAACTTCTTCCTCCCATATCCTTGTTTATTTGACTTACATGAAGACCCAAATTGTTGGGGGCAATATGCTGACTCTGTAACCTGCTTAGAGAGTGCTATAAAGCACTGTGAAGTGGTATGTAAGTCTAAGTGCTATTGCTATTGCTGTCTCTGAAGGGCACATGGTATAGCAATTAGCCTGTATACAGTAAGAAGGATTGCCAGATATCAGATACAGTAAACTGGTCCAGCTCTAGCCCTTAGGAAGTCATGGAATTCTATTTTTTAACTGTCTCTCACAGCTTCCTACAACTCAGTGGAGCAGCTGGAGGGTTGCTAAACTGTTCTGAGGTGAGAATGGCAGTATACAAAATTGTAGTTAAAAATAATAACAAACTGTCCAGAAATATGATAGCATCTCTTTTTTGAATCAGCAGCCAAATGATCAGCCAGATTTAATTGTAAGAATGTTTAACTTGAAAAGAAAGTTGTTTCCAAAGAATTTTACTGGAACACATGGTCTTTCTGGAAGGTGTATTGCTTAAGTATGGGACCCCAAAAGCAGAATCTGCTTCATTTGCACTTTCTGCTGTGGTTTGGTGAAGCATCCAAGCCAAGCCAAGATTATGATACATTTGTGGAAGCCAAAAATACCAGATCCAAATAAAGATTTTGAGTTCCATAAATTGGTATTGAAGCACATGATCTTTAATAAACTGGTTTTCTTTTTTAATATTAAAACCAAAACAATAGCAAGCTACCTCTAGTCATTTTGTTTTTCTATTTAGGTAAGGAAATACTTACAAAAGGATGATCTAAGGGTCACAGATTGTCTAGTTAAGAACAAAGAGGATATTTTCAGTCTTTCCAGAATCAGCAGAAGGCCACAACATGTCACTATCTAAGTAAGAATAATTAATGCACTCCCCTTCAGAACACTGGTCTAAAGCCATTTAATTAGCACAATCAGAAAATCTCACTTTTTTCCTGGCAAAGGAAATAAAATGCAATATATTAGCAAGCAATCTGTTGTACTTTCATGACTTCTAAAATCTACTGGTTGAAAAATCCTCACTCTGACTGATGGTAGAATTAGCTTAGACCATTTTTCTAAATGTTGTTATTTGCTGAATACTCATAACTGCATTGTAATCCAAGGACAAACATTACAAAAAAAATTAAAAAACCAAACCCCCAAAATCAATAAACCATTGTTTTCTGTTTTCAGACCCCCTTTTTATAAATAAAGATGACAATATTGGCCTAATTCATGGTGTTTTAAAAGAACATTCAAAAGATCATACTATTTTAATACTGTAAATTACTACATAATTGTAATACAGTACAATAAGATTTTAATTTTTTCCATAAGCAGATACAACTGCCATTTCATACTTGTTTTGTCTAATAATCACTAACATAAAGTTAAAGGTAAAGGTTCCCCTCGCACATATGCCGACCTTTCGATTGACAAGCTCAGTGTCTTAGCCACTGAGCCACCATGTCCCTAATTACTAACATAGGTTATGGCTAAAATGAGACTCTCCATCTCTTCTGGCATTTTATTTCTCACTATTTCTCACCCTGAAAGGTTGTATTTGTGCTGCTTTCTTAAATTATAGGTGAAAACCAGAATTTATCTCCATGGATCATTAACAACTTGCTTAGTTTTTATAGCATCAATCTTCAAGCTTTCATAAATATTCAGCTCATGATCTGGATAGCAAGCTTAATGATTCATAGATTCCCAAATGCCAGTTCATTCAAAAGGATACACACACACAATCATTTAAAGCACAAATCTTATTTTGAAAAGATAATTGCCTAAAATAAATGTCTGCTTCCTCAAAAACAGTATTCTTAACTATAAGTCAGAATTGGAGTACCAAGAATTTGACATCTTGTCAACTGTTCCATTTGGCACATTCAACAAAAGGAACTCCTAGCTCTTCAGAATGACCAAGCTTTATTGAAAGACCCATCTAGGCACAGCAGAAGCAAAGGCAGTTCTGGGATTTTCCCACAAAAACCCACATAGATAAAACTCCTTTTTCCCCTGTGGGCCACCCACAGTTCATAGTTCACCAATTATGTTCAGTTCTTTTGTTTTGGGAAAAACTGCAGAGCTCAAACATTCTTCATAACTTGACCTTGGATTACATCTCACCGGCAACAGAAGGCTCTCATGCATTCCATAGCCTGCCCCCCCTTAGGAATTCACCACCTTCCTCCTGTCACTGTTTAGCAAATTGCAAGCAAAAGTAGGTGCAGGCAACTATGGAATTGAGTCAAGTTTGACATGCCAACCCTCCAGAAAAATGATAGCCCTGGAAAATAAAACACAACAGTGCATACAACATTAGACATTCATGTCCACTTCCAAGACCACCAACACTTGGACAACCTGGATGCTCAGCATGAAATTTGCACAGTAACCTACCTGCCTTCACATCTATCACTGCCACCCATTCTGCATTGGCTAGATGATAGCCTTTCTATAATACTAAATACTGCAGTTTCCCTGTATGGTACCGGGAGTTAAGAATTTTCTTAATCTCATAGTGTTCTTATCCTTTGACCAGAATATGAGGAGGAGGCGCTTCCGCAGCAGGTCTTAATCCCAAACTGCAGAAAGTTTTCAGTAGGCTGCAGTGAAATATTGGGTGGACTCACCTAAGGCTTTTTGGCAGCTGCAATTCTACAGTAACTAATTTGAAAAGATCCTATATACTTGGGACCCAGCTTCTTACAAGGCTACCACAGGTTGAGAAATTTTGTAAACAGAAACACTTTATCTCCCACATTTAATTCCCCCTATAGTGCCCTCTTTTTGTCTGCCTGTTTCTTTTGTTTCTTTCTCTAGTTTTCTGTAATTCTCTGCGCACTACCCCCACATTTTAAAAAAAGTTTCCATCCACTCAGCCAATGACACCAAGGACGGTCATCCCTGAGGGATCTCTGGTATTAGCACAAACTCCACCCCACTAGCAATCCTGAAAGGGGTAAATCCCGTGCTACTATGCATGGAGTTATTATATGCCACTATTCAGCTCAATTGGTCTGTTGGTAATTGACTTTAAAATAACACTTTAGTACTGCTCTAACACTGAATTGGTTCATTCACAGGCTCCATTGGTACTGGGATGGTAGGCAGAGCTGAGGCGCTTAAAGGAGCCAAACACCTTTAGGAATTCATGCCAAAATTTTGTAGTGAACTGCACCCCATGGTCTGAGATTATGCGCTTTGGGACTCTATGCAGTCAGTAGATATGTTGTATGAATAGCTTTGCCAGGGTTTGGGTGGAGCAAATCATTGTGCACATCACAAAATGTGCTTGCTTGGAGAATAAGTCCATAATGGTCCAAATTACAGTGTTCCCCACGGTCTCTGGTAAGTCCACCATAAAATTCATGGAGATCTCCTCCCAGGGGTTCATCAAGTTGGCTATTAGCTGCAGTAACCCAGGAAGCTTCCTGGGCATTCATTTCATTGAAGCACACATAGGGCAGTTGGCCATGTAGGTGTCTATGTCCCTTTTCATTTTTCAGAATTGTCTCTTCACTAGGTGCAGGGTCTTTACAAACCTGCTGCCCTTGCATCATGACCTGCTGCCCTTGCAAAATGTCCTGCTGCTCTTGCATCATGACTCCTCTGTAAAATTCAGGTCTGCTAGCTGGCTGGAACATATATTTTCGCACCTTTCCACACCAGCCCCTCCATCATAGATAGGTTGAATTGTGCTACTGGAACATTCATCTCTTATTAGGGGCTTCTTATAAGGGTTGCACTAAGTCTTGGACTGGCTCCAGCTGGGGTGTTGCTTGTAGGGTGAGAGCCAGTGCTGCATGCTGCTTGGATGGGATGAACATCACCACTGTCTCTCGGATGCTCTTGTACTCTGGCATGCAGGAGAGGGCATCTGCAAGGAAGTCTGCCCCCCCAGTCAGATACTGGAGAGTGAAGTTGAACCAGTTAAAGTATTGGGCCCATCAGACCTGCTTAGGGGATAGTTTCTGAGAGGTCTTCAGCACTTTTAGGTTCTTATGATCCATCCAGACCTCGAAGAAGGTCTACTACCCTCCAGGAACTGTCTCCATGTTAGGAAAGCCCATTACACTCCTTTTCTCAGATAGCCCACTGCCTTTTAGTGTCAGACAACTTGTGAGATGTGAAGGTGATCAGTAGGACTATCTGGGCAAAGATGGGGATGAACTGGTGGTAAAAGTTCACAAAGCCCAGGAAACTCTGTATTTGCGTTCTGGTCTGAGGGGGTTCCCACTTCAGTATTGCCTTCACCTTACTGGGATCCATCTCTATTTGGTATCCCAGGTACTCTAAGCGGGTCTTGTGGAATTCACACTTAGACAGCTTCGCATAGAAGTGGGCTTCGTGCAGTTTCCTAAGTATGGCTCTGACCAGCTTCCCGTGTTTTTCAGGGGTCTTGGTGTATATTGTTTTATCACCAAGTACACCGAGACTCCCTTATACAGGTGCTTGTGCAGGACCTCATTTATCAGTTGCATGAATACAGCAGGAACTGATAGCAACCTAGGGGGCAATTAAATGCTGTTTTCCACTCATTCCACTCCTTAATTCTCACTCGGTAATATGCCTCCCTCAAGTCCAGCTTCATGAAGATGATGCTGGATAAGAAACATATTAAGCTTCTTCTAGTTCTCCCTAAATATCTTTCTCTATTCCTCCCTTTCATCTAAGGCAGTGTTTCTCAACCTTGGTAGCTTGAAGATGGGTGGACTTCAATTCCCAGAATCCCCCAGCCAGCAGCGTTGGTTGTGGGATTCTGGGAGTTGAAGTCCACCCATCTTCAAGCTACCAAGGTTGAGAAACCGTGATCTAGGGCCAGTTTTGAATGAAATACTGACAACTTTTAAAATGTCCTTGAGAAACCCTGATGTCACCACCTCCTACATCTCTCAGCTTATCTATTTCTTCCTCAGGGATTCCAAAATGACATACAACCAGAGATTCTATTTTCTTTCCACCTACTTTTGGAAGCAATAGGAAATAAAACAGAAATGATCAACCACAGGTGACAAATTGTCTACCATATATGTAATTCTAGAATCAACATTCAGCTTGAATCAACTGAGGACTCTTTCTAAGCTTTGTATCACCACTCCCACTTTCGGTAGAATATAGATATGGTGTACTATGAGATGTGGGATCAAGCATGGGGAAATGGTTTGTGATGAGAGTCATATAATAGTCTCTAAACCAGGGCTCTCCAAACCTGGCAACTTGAAAAGTTGTGGATTTCAGGTCCTATGCTGGCTGAGAAATATTGGGGGTTGAAGTCAACCGGTCTTAAAGTTGCCAAATTTGGAGACTCTTGCTCTAAACATATGTACAATATTCCTGGTTAACTATAGTAAAAGACGGCTAGATACATAATTCCACATACTTTCTGTGGAATTAATGTTAAAATGTATTAGTATGTACAGGTATGGGAATCTCACTGAACATCAGTGAATTTACAGTATGGAGAATTTTGTATGCCAATCTGATGTTCCATATGACTGCATTTCAAATTGGTTTACTTATAGCTTTAATAGGAAATCACTTGACTGTTATGCAGCAAATATCAAGGTTCTGACTAACGAGCCAACTTTGAATATTTCCGGCGGTTTCAGTATAGTTAAAATAGTATATGATCGCCTCCACAAGTGTCATGTTGTCCAATTAGGTTATTGGCAGGCTTCTTGGGCACTCCTATCCGTTCTCACACCTGTGGAGATGACCTTGGTTCCATGAGATAGATGAGTGTTGTGCCTGACAGTGCATTCCAGCCATCTCCCCCCCCGCCCCGCCGCCATACCGTGTGGCAACTGAGAACCAACAAAATGGCTTCTGCCAGGTTCAGTTTGAAGTTGACAGTACAGGTAGTCCTCGACTTGCAACAGTTCACTTAGTGACCTTTGGAAGTTACAACAGCACTGAAAAAAGTGACTTATGACCATTTTTCACACTTATGGCTGTTGCAGCATCCCCATGGTCACATGATTTACATTTGGATGCTTGACAAATGATTCACATTTCAGACAGTTGCATTGTCTTGGTGTGATCCCCTCCTGTGACCTTCTGACAAGCAAAGTCAATGGGGAAAGCAGATTCACTTAACAACCGTGTAACTAAATTAACAACTGCTGTGATTCACTTAACAAATGTGACAAAAAAGTTGTAAAATGGGGCAAGATTCACTTAACAAATTTCTCACAACTTAAATTTGGGCTCAATTATTTATTTATTTTTATTTTATTAGTCATATTTCTATGCCGTCCACTCTCCGAAGACTGTGGGTGGCTTACACCAAAGACAGTATACTAAATAGCATATTGCCTCCAACAATCTGGGTCCTCATTTTACCCACCTCGGAAGGATGGAAGGCTGAGTCAACCTTGAGCCGGTGAGATTTGATCCACTGATCTGCTGAACTAACAGTCAGCTGAAGTAGCTGCAGTACTGCACTCTAACCACTGCGCCACCTCGGCTCCTCGTAAGTTTATGGTCGTAAGTTGAGGACTACCTATATATCTTTGATTGAAAAGACACTAGAATAAATCACCCAATTTTTGCAATAATTTTATTGAAGATTATATTATATATATATAATTAACACCATCTAGATAATATAAAAACATATAAAAAAAAGAAAAATATTTTTTAAAAAATTAAAAAGTGCAAAAAAATAAGAAATTACAAAACCATTTGTCAGATATGTATCATCACAAATTTTTAGTAATTTTGCAGTAAAACATGAAAAAAGACCCTAAATTTTAGTTAAAAAATAAACCAGCATGTCTTGGAAGACTTTAATTACAGTATAAAGGTCAGGGGGTTTCCAGTCCAGATTACTTTGGTTATTTTTCCATCCATGCCCATTTATTTTATAAAAGCTTTGGCATGGAAATCTTGAGGAAATGAGCTTTCCTGTAAAATGCAACATTAGAATATTTTGTTACTTTCATTTGTGGTTACAGCCCAATTTGATTTTGCTGAAAAGTATCAAATCCATAAAAATATTATCTTGAATTTTACATTAAAACATGGTTCTTGTTGTAGAACAAAATACATTGAGTATGCTTTTTCTAAGAAGGTTAGATGTTTTCCCATTTAAATGATGTACCCTCGTCCACTGCATCATCTGAAACAAAACAGGAGAAGTAAAGAAAATCCTTAAGGATCCTGTGACATACATCTTATGCCAAAGATTCAGCTAGGGTATTTCATATCTTCAAATGATCTTAATATAAATTTGTAGAAAATGATGAGATCTGACACTGCATTTTATAGTCAGAGCAAGGCCAGAGAAAATACAGTCAACAAATCTATAGGTCTACAAATTTGTAAATTTTTCATCACAGAGATGACGCATAATTCTGGATATTTAAAAGAATGGATTATATTCTTCATATTGTTCTCTAGATGTTAAAATGTAGCTATTTCAAAATATTTATATTCAGACATAGAAGAATGTTCCAGATCTAAGGTGGGCATTGAGTATTTCAGAATGTTTTTACTGCAAAATGTTATAGAATTTTTATCCTATGCATTTACTGTTCTTACCTTCTTGGTGCGTAATATATAAAATTACTACAACTGCTACCATTCTCCCAAAGATGCTTTTTCAAAAGTCAACTAGACTTTGTTTTTCCTTGAAGATGGTTTATCTGTGCTTTCTAAGTGGCCTCAACAACTCTCAGAAAGGGTGCTAACAATTGCAAGGAATATAAATCCTTCCCTCCTCTACCATTCAGTCAGAGCTGAAGAAACTTTTTGGATGAGAAGCAAAATGTCTTCAAGGAAAAACAAAATCCAGTTGGTTTTTGAAAAAGCACTTTTGGGACAATCATGACCTGGATGACTGAGAATCTCTGTTACTATTATTAATCAGGCCAGTAAGATGGAGAGTGGTGAAAGAGAATGAAAGAAATCACTGCATTTACTCTTTCCACCTGCACTGTGCTACAGTTTCTTGAATCATCCATTGAAGCACAAGCAGACCTAAATTAATACTATCATAATATCTGGGATGTCTTCATTTGTTAGTCTTTCTATGAAATATTCAATTAACCCTTTTTCATCAATTTATATCCTGTGCTAAAAGCTGAGACTCAGCGAGTGACTCAATATTTGCCCTGTACTAGTGCTTGTCTGGACCTTCAATGTGAGCTTTCAAGAGGGTCAAAAAATTAACAGACTTGTCTAAGTCAGGGCTGTTCAAAATCAGAACAGGTTTTTATACTTAACAACTCTCTCAGGGATTAGGATAATGACAAATTCTACATGGATTCCATCTATAATGATGTCATCTGTTTTAGGAAATGTATAATGCATATTGAGAAAGGAAGGCAGTAGATTAGCTTAAATTCCAGATCATAATTACAAAGCAATGAGATAGGTTTGCAATACTGGAGATCCAATTCAAGTCTGGAATTTCACAGAAATGTGTGGGTCATTTTATTTTGTATATTAGAAGATTCTTTGTATGTTGATGGAGAAGATGAAAGCTTCAAGAATTGAAATTTACTAAAAATTGCTGCAAAAATAAATGCAAGGCACAGAGGCAGAAAAGGGCTGAAGTGTGGAAGGTGGCGGGTGGGTGGGGCTTCTGCAACATTTGGTGTATAAGACGCACAGACATTTCCACCCACTTTTAGGAGGGAAGTGTGTCTTATCCTCCGAAAAGTACGGTATTCATGGTTATAGTTTTTAAGATTCTGTTGCTGTTACTGTTATTCACATGAATTTCCTTGAACCTGGTGCTATATTGTCAACTCAAGGTGCTACATTGCAACATTGAAAATGTTGAAAAAAATTAAGCAGAATTCAAAAACATAAGAAGGAAATTTTACTGCAATATGACAAGCCAGCTAAGATGGATGAAGATGGATCTTACCATTTTATACTATCCACTATATAGTCCAAACCTGATATCACCTGACATCCATCTATTCTTAACATTAAAGGAATACCATTTGATTCATGCAAAGAGCTAGAAAGGACTGTCAGAGCCTAGCTGAAGAGGCAAAGTGTGGAGTTCTTTTGTACTGGCTTTAAAAGCTTGCTTTTTGTTAGGAAACATGTAGAGAATGTGTGGAGAATAAATACAGTAACCAAAAAAAATCTCATTTCAACATTTATTTTTCTGCGTCATACATGAAAAATACCCCAATTTAGTTATGGAGGAGGAAGCATTACTTTTCAACCAACTTTCAGTGAAATGCCCCATTCTTGAAATATTTATGTCCATGACTGGATGAGCTATTGGAATAGCTGCTCATGAATTACTGTCCTTCCCTTTTTATGACACGAGGTGCTTTAAGCTAAGAACTTCCTTCTTTAGATTGGCCTGAAAAGGAGGCAGTAGATTTTCTGTTAGAGATTTGGTCCGCTTATAACTTCATAAAAAATTCTGTTCCTTTGTAATTGCAAGCAGGAAACAGTGAATTTAAATTTGGTGCTAAAGTCAATATATATAGTAGACTAGGATCAGAACACAGTGGGTGATGATAGATGTAGCAGTTTCAGGTGACAGCAATATAAGGAAAAAGGAGTATGAGAAGGTGGAGAAGTACCAGGGCCTGAAGGAGGAACTAGAGAGGATGTGGAACGTAAAGGCCAAAATGGTCCCATTGGTGGTAGGACCTCTTGGGCCTGACTCCTATGATGGGAGACTGGCTCCAACAGAGCTCTCTGTTCAGAAAAATGCAGGGCTAAGAAAAGCTATGATACTGTGCATAACCCTCAAACTACTAGGCCTCTGACAGAGGACCCAAAATTGAGGAAGATACATACCACCCAAAAAGATGAGAAGAGAATTTTTATGAATTAGTACTTGTTTATTCCTATCATTATTGTTTATTCCTTTCTTTAATAAAACTAACTCATTAGTGATTTGCTATTTATGTTAAGGTGACTGGTGTTATAATAACATCCCTGAATGCATTGTTGCATAATAATTTTATTTATTTAATAAAATGTATTGGCCACCCTTCTTACCATAGGATAACTCTAGGTGGCTTACAGTTACATATACAGTTAAAACATAAAGAAGCATTAAAACCAATGACACATGGGGAGGGGAGGGATGGGGGGGGAGAAGTGGGATCTGTTGTCTCAATCAACCACCTCCATTGCACTGTTCCTCCACTGGGGCCCCAAGCCAACTATCAGAGCCACGTCTTTAGGCCTTACGAAAAGATAGTAAGGTTGAGGCCAACCTCACATTGCAAGATGTTCCATCACATTCCAGATAATAATGATGAGCGAGTGGTGGATAATTTATTTTATTTATTCATTAAATTTACTTGGCATTCTTCTCATTTTGAAGTGGCTCTCAGCAGTTTACAGTATTCAAAAGCATTAAAACCATAAAATAAATATTTCTAAAATGATAAAATTATACCTCAGGTAACATTTGTTAGTTTACATTGCAAGTCTACCTTAGGAACCAGTTGAAACAGCATTCCGAAGAACATATCTTATACATATTATAGCAGCAGACATCAAATTAGGGACTGGAAGCATATCAACAAGCAGAAATTGTGATCAGGTAAATTAATCTAGCAGCGGCATAAAGAAAATGTCTTTGGCAAAACAATGTGGTCCAAAATATTAAAATTTATGACATATTGTTGCACACAGTCCTAAATACAACAATGGTGATAAATACATTCTTTGTGCATGACACATAACACTTTTCATTTTCTTTGAACTCTGTCTCACATTTCATAGACTTTATAGATTTCCTTATAATATATGATCAGCTGAGAGATTATATAAAAGCAAGTGTTCTAAAAATGCTCTGCTCATATTTTATATTAGGAAGAAGAAAATAAGAAGACTTCTATGGATTATGTGATTTCAAAAAGGTTCTAAGTATTAGTAGCGAAGATGATCTCACTCAATTAAACACCACAGAGCATATGAAAATTCTGTTTCTCTGGTGCATTTCTCTTATTGTGTATCAGATAAGCTAATCCAATATTTGAATCAAAGTAACCATTTCCTTCTCAGATAATTTTTCCTCCTTTTTCCTCTTTCCCAGGCTTTACAGATGTTATTGTCCTTAGCTAAAATAAGTCAGTTTCCAGAACTTTGAATACTGTCTGTTACTGAGGCATTTGTATAGGAGATATTTTGCAAAATAGATAGAATTTACTGCCACAATGATGGGTTTTTGGGGCCAAGAGTCAAATATAAAATGGGTCACCACATTTATTTGTATTTTTAAAATTGCCTGTAAGATTTATTTTTCTTAAGTAATTCTATTTTCCTGCTCTTTGTTCCACATATAGGCAGTTATGTTTGTTACCAAAGTTCAAGTTGTAACAATTTAAAATAAGATAGTTAATAGATTTGTGAGCATTTGATTATTAAGATTCCATTTGGCTCTTTTCAAGAAATCTATTTCCAAAGTTGTAAGATAAATGTGGAAGGATAATATACCTTTGGTGTAAAATATGTTTGTTTCCTAAGAGATATTGACTTGGATTCACAAGAAATTGCCAATTTTATCCTAAAAGAACAGAAATGTGTAACAGAAAAAAACCTGTTGAATTGCCACAATAACTCATCCTGGCTTTAAAAAGTCAAAATGCTAGAAAGCGCTGCATTCCACAGCTTGCAGTGTTGAAAACTTCGAAGAAAGTTTTTTTTCTCTCATCCAGATTTCAGCAAAAAGAGCGGGAAATCAGGTCAGAGGTTGAGTGTTTAGAAACTAACAATCCCCAGATGACATCTGAGAGTTTTTTTTAAAAAAAATTAAACTTTCTTCTAAAACTTTCTTCTTCCTTTCTTTGGAAAAATGTTGAAAAATGATTTAGGAAAATAATTAATTTCTAATATTAAAGGCATCCATGAGAGGTAGTAGTTATGAGAGATAAGGCACAAAAAACTAATTGTTGTTATGAATGGTATTTAGTTTCCTTTCACTCCTCAGCTTATTAAATCAAAGAATGATTCAATAATATTTTAAGAAAACAGTATTCCTACGGACCAAATATTTTTCATTATCAGCATTGTCTATTTCAGTAAAGTGATCCAGTTTACAATATCCAGTGAAGAGAGTTATTTGATTATGTGCCACAAAGTTGTTCTCAGCTCTTAGCAACTACATATAATTCATGATACAATAGCTACACTATTGTAGCTTCATAATCTTTTTTTAAAACCTTCAAATGTTATTTAGCTTTCAAACATTAGGATATATTTTACAAGTATAGAAATAAAGTAATAATCCCAGGAATGTAAATATATATATACAGAATATTTGGTTTTTCAATCCACAATTAATTAATGTATATAGTTTTAACATGAAATTCCCCATTTATTCTTTTTTATTTCCTTGGATTCACTCTTTTTCTCTTCCCACCCCCCACCCCCATCATTTTTCTCGAGACAGTACTGTTGACCTGGTGCAGAGGTTTGACCACTCTTTTCAGTCAATTCTTTGGAATAACTTCTTTCACAAAAGTAATTACTTGCAGACATTTCTTGGTTAATGTTTGTAGCTGAGAAATATTCTTAGTCACCTTGCTGGCACTACAATCTCTTCCCAGATTTTTAATTTTATTCAATTCTGGGAACTATGAAGATTTCTTGCATTCAAGAAAATCTTTATTTTTCTGTCTTTTAGGTATATTTATTTATTTGTTTGTTTGTTTATATCCTGCCTTCATTATTTATACAAATAACTCAAGGTAGTGAACAACATCCTCCCCCTATTTTCCCACAACAACAATAACAACAACCATGTGAGGTGGATTGGGCTGAGAAAGAGTAACTGGCCAATATCCAGCTAGTGTTCACAGCTGAAGCTGAACTTGAACTCATCATTGTCTCCCACTTTGCAGCTTGCAGCCTTAATCATTAGACCAAACTGACTTTGTTTCACAACTGATTTGGAGATACGTCTTGGATTGTTGTCTTCCTGAAATACTCTTTTTTGCTTCAGATTCTTCACTAATGGTGGAACTTTAATTTCTTGGGTTTTTAAATATTTGGCTAAATCAATTCTTTGTTCCACAGACACAATATTTCCTGTGCCACTGGCCACCACATAATTGCCAAGGTACACTAAAATATCCCCTAGACTTAATGGTCAGCAAGATGAATTTTTTCTTCAGGTGCTCCAAATTTTTTTCTCCTGATGTATCTGCTCTCATATATCATATGGTGAGTAATAATTCATGGCCTTCTTGCTTATCCCACAATGATTGTTGTGCATAGATGTAGCATTTGATGATGGATTGTTCTCTGAGAAACCAGGGTTTTTGTTTTTATACATCACGATGCTGCAAGTGATATCAAGTGGCTTAAAATATTAATATTCAGAAAACCAATAAAATAAGGTACTAGTTTAACTTGGCATCCAGTCCCAATAATATGAATTCATGGTGAGGGCAGGAAGCTCTGTTTCACCAACATGGTGCCAATTTTCTGCACCAACTGCCCACAAAGCTAAATTGGCAACTCAGTCACAGCTTTGTGAAGCTTCTGAGTCTAACTCTTCTGTAGGACCTTTGGGGATTGACTATTCATGACTGGTAACTTGCACTGAGGAATTTTGTAATGTATAATTTGTGTTATATTGTTTTTATTCTAATATTTTTTTATTTATGGTATTTTGAGGTTAGGAGGGTAATGTAATTGAGGTTTTATATTTTACAGTTGATTGTTGTAGTCTACTGGAGTCTGAAAGGATTTGGTAATATACATAAAAATTTGATAATGATCATAGAAATTAAATCAGAATTTCCTCTGATGCATAGATAACTAGTTTAATAAGCCATACTTGTGTATGTATGGGAAGGTGGTGAGGGGCATGACAGGAGCTCATAGCTGTTGCATCCAGTACAGCAGAGTTGGGCCATCCAGTTCATGTATTTTGCCTTTCACACAAAATTCAGCCATATAATCTGACATATCCTAACTCCTACACTTCTCAAAATATTCCACTTCTATTAAAAGCCTTTGAAGGAAACTTCAGTCCACTCTTGAACAATGCTGAAGATAATCAATAAGCAACTAGTTATTTCCTATATATTTTTTAAAATTTTCATCGGCAGTGGGAACAGTATTGCAAATACCATGTGCCATCTCTGTTTATTTGATGTCAAGTATTCTGAGTTAAATGACATTCCCAAATTAGTGTATATTGAAAGATGAGTTCTTGTCTCCAGAGACTCCTGTCAACTTAATTGTATTGCCAGGAAGAAACACTCATTCCTTCCTTCTCTATGCCATATGAGAATTGGGCCAAATTCTCAAATCGCTTCAAAACCTCATCTTGAGCAAATTACAAATGCCCTGGTGTCATGCCTTTTCATATAAACATAGAGTGGTTATCTGCCATTCATCTACAAAACAGATCCTCCTTTTATCAGGAGAGATGGTAGTCCTTGAAGATATTTATTTTAATATACTGACCTTTCACTTTATAAAGATTAGAGATTTGTCTCAAGAGATTCAAACTGCCTACAGTGAAATTTAAAGGCATTTGGGAATATGGTTCACTGTATTAATTGAATAGCATATTCAGAATATATGTGTGGACATAAAAACATGTTCAACTTTTGATTTTTCCATTATAGAACTGTTCTAGTCTCTTATCTGAAGTAGTACAAAGTTTACTTGTGGTGCAATCCTTGACTTGGACTGTTAAGATTTGGATTCCAACCGGTCCATGAAACAGGTGGGTAACTTTACATCAGTTTTCTCCTCCTCTCCTTCTCAGTTTAGTTTAATCCATAAAACAAAATTGTTATATGAATAAAATATGAAAATTCCAGTCATATTTCCCAACCTAATCTTTAAAAAAATGTGAGGTCTAATTTTGGTTAATATATAATGATATATTCAGAAGTAGATTACACTGATAGAAAAGAATACACTTTTTCTAATGTATATGTGCCCCTAATGGTAACTAAAAATATAGGATTTTCTATCAAAAAGTAATACTGATGTATAAATACCTACGAAAGTGACACTGCATGGAAACGAAACGTTGAACTTTAATGAAGCAGGATAGGAAATGTATTGACACTTTTGAACTTTGGTATTGTAGAAGACTCCTGAGTATACTGGAGACAGCCAAGAAAATAAACCAATGGTGATAGGAATAATGAGAAGATTAATAGTAATAGTAATGCAGACTTAGTGAAGTCGCCCTGAGTCTCCAGAGAAAGGCAGCATATAAATTAATTAAATAAATAAATAAATAAATAAATAAATTTGACAGTTTTGAGGGAATTATATGTTTAGCAGAAAGATGGTATTTGGGAAAAAACTGTCCTTGTATCTAGTTGTTTTGGTGTGCAGTGCTGTATAACGTCGTTTTGAGGGTAGGAGTTGAAACAATTTATGTCCAGGATGCGAGGGGTCTGTAAATATTTTCACAGCCCTCTTTTTGACTTTTGCAGTATACAGGTCCTCAATGGACCGCAGATTGGTAGTAATTTTTTTTCTGCAGTTCTAATTATCCTCTGAAGTCTGCGTCTGTCTTGTTGGGTTGCAGAACCAAAGCAGACAGTTATAGAGGTGCAGATGACAGACTCATCTATCTATCTATTGTAGATGCATAAAATAAATAACTAGATTACATATAGAAATCAATAATTTAACCATTTTAATAATATTTTAATATTTATTTGTAACATAAATTGCAAATGTAAAATATAACATGCCTAATGTTATATTTGTATTAATGTGACTTGCATAGCATTAAACGTTTACAAGCATAGTATAATTCTAGGTTATGATCAAGGGAATATTTAGGTAATGTGATAACCTTCCAATTTTTGATAAGGCATAACAGTGTATTTAGAACAATTGATAAATGGATTGTATTGTAAGAGGCCTAAATAGACAAAATCCATATATTGCTTCCTAAACCCATTCCCATATAATCCTTCATATACAATGGTGAATTACCTGGTGAAATCTAATCTGCACCTTTTTCATTCAACCACAGAAATCTAGGGTGTCTGGCTACTGAATGATTACCTAATTGCTGGTTAGATCCAGGATATCAGAAATGGAACATTTTGCTTGATTGGGCAAAACAGCAGTTAGTCATGCTGTAGAAGAAGATTTCCTGTATCCTCTGTATTCTCTGAAACCGAATGTGATCAAGAAAAACAAACAGCATATGTAAAAAAAAGCCCATCTCTTGGCTGAAATCTGAACACCAAAATCCATCATCTCATTCAGTCATATAATATTTTATTACTTCAGTTAGGACAACTGAGATTATTTCATTTAGATTTTTTAAAAATATGTAATTGTTTTCTTCCCAACTCCTCATGAATGACTGCTGAATTATATGCATTTTTAGGATCAGCACAAGATTTCTTGAGTTCATGATTTCTGGCTTTTGGCATAAAAATTGAAAGCATATATTTTTCCTATTTTCTGTCATGCTCAACTGGAAGGAAACATCCTTATAAAAGGGCAAACAACTTGATAGAGTAGAATGAGTCAAGAGTCTATCTAACTAGTGACTGCTTGTTATGACTGTATTTTATTGGGGAACAAACAAAAATCTGCCAAGTGAATTTTTAAATTATTCTCAAGGAAGTCAACAACTTTTTATAAATATGAATGCATTTGTGATAATAAAAATGTGATACATTTCAGGGAATATTTAAATTATAATGAAACTCTTACAGAGATATGTTTACTCTTGTAATATATGCTAGCAAATATAGGAAAAAATTGATCTTTTTCACTTATCTCTTATTGTGATTGTTTAGAAAATCTGATGTGGAGACAGCTGCCTATTAAAACAATGTTAAGGGAGGGAAATAAACAAAATTTCTCATTTCCATCATTATCGTGCATTTTCAAAACCTTTGTCTTCCTGAAAGAATGGTCTAAGTGGCATATCCCAGAAATCTCCTGGACTTGCAGTTGAATTATATTTCATTGTGGTGATAGACCAGCATCTTTTATTACATCTGAGCATCAAAGGCTTGTTCTTTGTATCTTGTACTTCAAAATATCTCCACTATTTTGGGTGCCTATGAAGGATATATGTCTTACTTTTGTAGCAGTGTGCCTTACCAAAGATTGTTCTGTACATCATCTACATAAAAAATAAAGATGTAAATCTGAAGATATTCAGGATACAAGATAGATTCTACAAGTTATTATAAAAATTGTTCAGAATTCTTCTCTCTGGCTGTATAAGGAAAACATCCAATTAGAATCTAAAGATATACTAACTTCCATTTAGAACTTCCAATGCTGACATCTATAATTTAACAGCTGAGAATATAGAGCACGAGGATGTGGCTTTTCCCTTAAGGGTGAAATACTATTCTGTGTGGGGGAGAAAACTATGATAAACTTGTTTATCTTTAAGAAAACTGGCATATGTTACAAGTAGACTTGTACTAATGCCATTCCAAAGGATAAACTGTTTATTTAAAGTAGCTTCACATGAGGTAGCACCAAATTTAGCTATCTCAGCGCAACAATTCTTGTTTATGGAGAGAGTAAAAGTCCTGCAATTTTATCCTGGGCCATTTCATATAAATAGATATGGAAAGGGAAGGGTCCATTTTTCATTTGTGACCACAGTAGCAAAATTAATTTAATTAGATTAAATTAAATTAATCTGAATTAATAGCACTGGAGCTATGAAAAATATGCTTTTCTTTTCAATAATTTTGTTAAGGATTATATCAAACAAGTAAAAGTAATGCAAAAGTCTTGAAAAAAATAGAAATATAATATCTATCTATATCTATATATCGATTAATCATCATCCTACCTCTGTCTGTTTATTGAAAAAGTGCAAAGGAAAAAGGTTTAATACCAAACAAAATTATATATAAATATATTTCCATGCATATATGAAAAAAGAAAGAAAAATTCAAAGAAAGTTCCTCCTTCATCCCCAGCATTTATAACAGGGGCGGGTTTCAAAACCTCTCACTACTGGTTTGTCCGTGGACGTGCACGCACATGGGTGCACGTGCACGCAACACTTCTGTGCATGCACAGAAGCATCCGAGTGGGTGGGTGGAGCCTCCCGACGCTACCACTAGCGGTTCGCCTGATCTAGGGTGAACCAGTAGCAACCAGTGGTGAAATCTAAAATTTGTTACTACTGGTTCTGTGGGCGTGGCTTGGGGGGTAATGTGACTGGATGGGTGTCGCCAATTTTTTTTAATTTTATTTTTTAAACCATTTTTTCTACAACCTCTTTGGCGTAGAGGTTGTAAAAAAATGCTTTCAAAAGGCTCTGACGATCCCAATCAAGCAACTCATCTTGGATCGTCAGAGGCATTTAAAAGAAATGCCTCTGATGATCTGAGCTGAGTTGCCTGATCATCAGAGGCATTTAAAAGAAAAAAGGATTTTTTTTCTTTTAAAAGCCTTTGATGATCTCAGCTGAGCTGCGCGATCATCAGAGGCTTTTAAAAAAAAAACTTTTAAAAGCATTTTTTCAGCCGAAGAGGTTGTAGAAAAAATGGTTTTAAAAGTAAAAAAAAAGCCTCTGATGATTGTGTGGTTCAGCTGTCCGAACCACCCACCTCCATCGCTACCGGATCAGGCGATCCGGTCCAAACCGGGAGCATTTCACCCCTGTAGCAACCAACCACTGATTTATAGTCTACATTATAATATCTTATCATTGACTCTTAAGATATCATTCCATTCCTCATCCCCTTTTCTATAAAACTCTAAAGCTCCAATTCTCCTTATTAATCAGGAAAAGTCCAATGAGGGCTACCAGAAATAACAATTTAAATATTCATCTCTCCATTTCCATTTAAACAACTTCTCCTAATTCCTAACCATAATTCCTAACCATAATCAAATAAACCAAAATGAATTGTCAGCTAGGTTAAAGCAAGCTGAAATTTGGCAGCTAGATGTTTTAAAATTAAAATAAGGATAAATAAATTAAACGAAAAAGTCACATACTACAATGGTTTTTGTAAGTAACAAATATTGAAATATTAAATGTGGAGCAAATCAGTCATGTTTGCTCAATATATACATGCCTCCCCATTATAATTTGTTCATTCTTTATTTCATTATATGTATATTTATACACATGTTTGGATCACAAACTGCATCACTACTCATAAAATGTTGATACTGGCATATCATTTTGTTTGGTTTGCAAATTGTAAATGTGAGTCAGGTCATGCAAGCAAAAGCATTTCTCTCAAGTGCTCAGAGCTACATCTTACTAAATTAGTAGCCCTGTTAAAACTATATCCTCACAGATCTTCCTTACCTGGGTCTCACTATATCACAAAATACTTTGGTTACCTCTTTTTAATTGTGTCCTCACGAATGTGTCTTTATGCACAGCCAGACTGTTATGTCAAAGTGCCTTCTCCTGGTCTTTGGGGGTGATGGTGGTGGTAAGAGGGAGGGAGCTGCTTTGGGGCAATGAGACAGCCAGTCTTAGCTGTGGGCTGTGGATGAGATGAATGCCATGGCTAGGAGACATGAGGACAAATCCATGGTCTCATTCCCTGCCCTTGGCTTCAAGTTATTCTTTTTTTTTGAAAAAAGTTTTTTTAAAAAAAAAACACAAACATAAAACACATCTTTTCCAAAATGAAGCATTGATCTGGTCATAAATTAGTACAAATCACTAACAAATCTTAACTTCCAATTAACACAACTTAATATTTTACTCAGTTATTTCCTTAAATTCTATCAATTTAATTATGCCATTATCCCAAATACCCATTACTTAAATCTTAAATCCTAACCAAATATCATTCCATTTTTCTCTTCCTCTTTGCTTAGATGGATATATTTTAACAATATAAATCATTACAGTTATTGTAAACATTTTAAAAATATTTTAACTATTACTCCCAATATAATCATCTTCATTACTTTACTATTAATCCCAACACAATCATTTCATTTTTACTGTTCCCAACATAATCATTTTTATTTTTTGGCTGTTAATTTCAACATAATCATTTTATTTTACTGTTAAACTCAGCATTATCATCTTTATTTCTGTTGTTAAATCCAATTTATACATTTCATTTTTACTGTTAATCTCAACATACTCCTCCCTATTTTTGCTGTTTTACCCAGCATAATAATTTTTATTTTTGGCTGTTAATCCCAGCATAGTCATTTTATTTTTACTATTAAACCTAACATCTTTATCTCTGTCTTTGTTGTTAAACCCAACATAATCATTTCATTTTTGCTGTTACTCCCAGCAAAATCCTCTTTATTTTGTTGTCCTACCCAACATAATCATTTTTGTTTTTTGGCTATTAAACACAGCATAATCATTTTTGTTCAAGTTATTCTTAATTGTACATGATTTAAAGTATGGTTTCCTCTTCTCCTAACACAATCTATATCATGGATGTAATTTGGCACACTGAATTGATTGCTGATTCACACACAGGTTAAAATACACTGAATTGTCCACTTTAGGCTGCTATGAGAATATTCCTCAATCACTCTGCATGGGTACGGTATTTTGTTTCATTTGAGGCTGTCCAAAAGAACCCTCTTTAAGGTCAGCTGCCTCCTCCTGTGGAAGGAGGAGATTGAGGTCCACCTGAAGGGGTGTGCTGAAGAATTAGAGGATTTTCTGGAAGATAAAATCACTCGACTTTATTACCAGTTATATGTTGGCGTGATTGCTGGTCCGATGGAAGCCCCTGAGGCAGGTTCTTGCCCTGTAATCTGGGAACAGTTTGACCCTGTTGCTCCTGAGAAAGTAGTAGGGAGTATGAGCGCAAACAGCTGTGTTTTAGACCCATGTCCCTCCTGGCTTGTGATAGCTTCCCAGGAGGTGACAGGCAAGTGAATTCTGGCAGTGATTAATGCTTCCCTATAGGAGGGGGCTGTGCCCCAGCACTTTAAGGAGGCTGTGGTCCACCCATCACTGGACTCCACCCAGTTGGATAATTTCCAACCTGTCTCCAATCTTCCCTTTTTGGGGAAGGTTGTTGAGTAGGTGGTTGCTTGGCAGTTCCAGAGGTTTCTGGATGAAACGGATTATCTCAACCCCTACCAGTCAGGATTCAGGCCTGGATTTGGGACAGAAACAGCTTTTTGTTGCACTTTTGGAAGATTGGGTGGGATGGGGTAGTGCACCCATCCTTGCTCTACTTGACTTCTTGGCAGCTTTTGATACCATTGACCATGGTATTCTCTTGGAGCGGCTTTGGGGGATGGGAGTGGGAGGCCTTGTGCTATCCTGGTTCACTTCCTTCCTCTATGGCTGCTCTCAGTCAGTGTTGATAGGAGGGGAAAGATACAGCCCATGCCCACTGCTTTGTGGGATTCCCAAGGGCTCAGTACTCTGTCCACTCCTGTTCAACATTTATATGAAGCTGCTGGATGAGATAAATCCATCACCATGGACGAAGTATCACCAATATGCTGATGATACTCAGCTGCATGTCTTGGTCCATGGTGAGTTAAGTGATGCTGTGTCATCCCTCTCGCAGTGCCTGGAGGCCTGGAGGATGGGGAGCAATAGGTTGAAACTAAACCCTGGCAAGACCAAGGCGCTCTGGGTTTGGGGTTTGTTGGCTCAGAGAGAATTGCCATCTTTGGTCTTGGATGGGGTGGCACTACCCCAAATAGACCCTGTGCGTAATCTGGGGGTTCTCCTGGACTCACGTCTCCTGTTCAAAGAGCAGGTGGCCGTCGTGGCCAGGAGGGCCTTTGTGCAACTGCGGGTTATGTACCAGTTATGCCCTTTCCTGGACCAACAATCCCTACTCATAGTTACTCATGCCCTAGTCCAGGTATCGGCAACCCACAGCCCAAGAGCCACATGCATCTCTTTGACCCCTCTCCTGCGGCTCCTTGCCGACCTGGTCATGTGATCTGCTCTGTGCCCTGAGAAGACATGAGCCTCTCCACAGAGCCACATGGCTAAAGCGTCCCTAGCATTTTCTCCGCACTGCCAGCAACCGGCTGCTCTTTGCAATTTCGCATCCTTTGCAGGCAGCTCAATGCCAGCCACGGTCTCCTTCATATTGGCTCAGGAAGGAGGGGAATGGGGAGGAGCAGCATCAGCTATTGCCGGATGGAGGGAGGGAAGAGCTCTAGCTTTCCTGCGCTGCGCAGCTCTCCTGCGCAGTGCAGCAGTCTCCTGCACAGTGTGGCTCTCCTGTGCAGCGCAGCTCTCCTGCACTGTACAGCTTGTTACTCACCTCGCTGTACAGTATAATCCCAGCCCAGGAGGGTATTTCACTTGTGCGCGCATGCACACATGTGCAAGAAAGAGATGAGAGAGAGAAAAGGGGAGAAAAAGAAAGAGAGAGAGAAATGAGAAAATGATGGAGGGAGAGAATGAGAGAGAGAAAAAAGAGAGAGAAATAATTGAGAGAGAAAGAAGGGGAGAGAGAGGGAGAGAGAAATGAAAGAGAGCTGGAGGGAGACAATGAGAGAGGGGGAAAAGAGAGGGAAACAAATGAGAAAGAGAAGGGGGAGAGAAAGGAAGAGAAAGAGAAAGAAAGAAAGAAAGAAAGAAAGAAAGAAAGAAAGAAAGAAAGAAAGAAAGAAAGAAAGAAAGAAAGAAAGACCTATGACGAAAGCAATTGCAAGCTAGATCTCTTGCCAAGAACATTGCAGTTTGCAGGCAGGCAGGCAGGCAGGCAGGCAGGCAGGAAGGAAGGAAGGAAGGAAGGAGGGAGGGAGGGAGGGAGGGAGAGGGAGAGGAAAAAGAGAGAAAAACAGAAATGAGAGGGAGTGGGAGGGAGGGAGGGAGAGGAAGGGAGGGGGAGAGAGAGAGACTCATTTCCCACAGAAAACAGTGAGCCATGAAACCTGGGTAGGCATGGCTGGGGGAGGTCATGTGACTGGGCTGGAGTGATGTTGAGTTGACCATGCTCACCAGGTTTTGTGGCTCCTGGTGTTTTCTTTTCTGTGGGAAACGGGTCCAAATGGCTCTTTGAATGTTTAAGGTTGCAGACCCCTGCCCTAGTCACTTCCCGTCTTGACTATTGCAACATGCTCTACTTGGGGCTTCCCTTGAAGAGCATCCAGAATCTCCAGCTGGTGCATAATGCAGTGACTCACATGGTTTTGTGCAGACCACAGTGTGCACATGTATCACCTCTCCTGTGTGGCTGCTGATTTGTTTCTGGGTGCAATTCAAGGTGCTGGTTGTTACATTTAAAGCCCTTCATGGCTTGGGACCAGGTTATCTGAGGACCGTCTCTTGCCGGTCACATCTACCTGACCCATCAGAGCGGGGAGGCAGGGAATGCTGCGGGTCCCATCCCTGAGGGAGATACACCCAGAAGAAGGGCCTTCTCTGTGGTGACTCCCTCTCTCTGGAACATCATTCCACCAGAGATTAGAATGGCTCTCACTATAATACTCTTCCAGAAGGCACTGAAGACCTGGTTCTGCCAGTAAGCCTGGAGAACCCAGAGTGGGATGGAGCCCATTAAATGGCTCGTGTGATCTGTTGTCGCCGGGGCTGGGAGCTGGGGACTGATTTTATTATATTATACTATATTAATTTATTTCATTCTTTTTATTAGTTGTATTGTTTTAAATGTAGTTTTATATTCTGTAAGTCACCTTGAGTCGCCATGGGCGAATAGGCAGCAATATAAATTCAATAAATAAATAAATAAATATAAACAAAGGCCTTTGTCCCTATAATGCACAACTGGCTATTTTAGCCAAAACAAGCTTATCTTTTCAGATTTCCCAGTCATGTGTTTCCACATAAATTCTGTTCTGATTAACAGCATCAAGGTACAAATAAATTCTCCACAGCTACCCAAGATTGTTTAGGGACTAGCAAATAGTATATGCATTTTTAGAATAAAGAATATTTGTTTTTCTTCCACCCTGTATGCCCAATTTTCTTTATCCACAGAAGAAGATCATCTCTACAGGATACATATTATCAAATTGGATTGATCTGAAGGGAATTCATTCGCTCTCAGGCACAGGGCATCTGCTAACAGTTTAATCTTTGTTCACCGACTGTCACTCTAGATCTGGAAGACGATTCCAGACTTCATGCAGAGCAGCCTGTTTGAAAAAAAATTCATTGTCTGTCAGTGAGAATTTTAAACTAACGTCTGCTGCAAGTGCTTTTCAAGGCATTGATAGACAGTGTTCAAACCAGGTTTTATGTAACAACAGGGGAGACCAGTTGCAGAAAAAGAAAAAGCATTTACATACCAATGCATTATCTAAAGCAGAGAACCATTTTTAAAACTTAAACTCTCAACATGTTTGTATGGTAAGGGACATTACTTTATTTATTTATTAAAGTTTTTTATTTTAAACATAGTTAAAAAGACATACATAGACATACAACATATACAAGAGTCTTAATTTCTTTTTCAGCTACATAACAGTGATCCATTTCTTACTATATATAAATATTTACAGATATTATAATGTTAACTTATTCAGCCTTTTTCTCCTATTATATTTCATTTCTACTAACATGTTAATTGATCTATCACATTTTCCTCTTTCTCTTCTTCATTCCTTTAATTTATTTCCTTATTTTTCAGCCATTCATACCAATTATTCCACACTTTATAGTATTTGGTTTCCTCTTTCCCCTGAATTTCTTTAGTTAGTTTATCCAGTTCTGCGCGTTCCAGAATCTTTTTAATTATATCCTTATCTGATGGTAATTCTTCTTTCTTCCAGTATTGCGCATATATAATACGTGCTGCTGTCAATATATGTAGTATGAGATACTGTGTTTCTTTAGTATAATTTTCTATTGATATCCCTAATAGAAACTGTTCAGGTTTTCCATCTATTGAATTCTGAATTATTTCTTCGATCCAATTTTTAATTTTCTTCCAAAAATTTTTCACCACCGGGCATGTCTACCATTGGTGATAAAATGTTCCATAACTAATCTTACATTTCCAGCATTTTGGAGAATTGCTGGGGAACATTTTCGCTATTCTCGCTGGTGGAAGATGCCATCTGTGAAACATTTTCATCTGGTTTTCCTTGTATGCGGTTGAGATTGTTAATTTCATATTTGTTTTTCACATCTTCTCCCACTTCTCCAACTCTATCAAATAGTTAAAATTTTGGGCCCATTTGATCATTGTTTCTTTCATGGTTTCCTCTTCCAATTTATGCCGCAATAGAAATTTATATATTTCACTAATTTTTGTTCATTTTTTAACAGAATTTTATCAAGATCGGTTAGTTCTACTCTAATTTGATCCATTTTCTTCTCCTCAATATATTTTGATTTTATTTGTAGGTATGACCATCATTGTATTTCTCTATCTAAGTCCTGTTCCAATTCGTGTTTTGCTTTTAGGGTTCCCCCTTCATTAACAATATCCCTATATCTAATAATTTTGGACCAGCCTAGTAAATTTGGGTCTGTTAATATTTCTTCTGGAGAGATCCAGGATGGTACTCCTATATGGTGATGTTTCTTAATTTTGTTCCAAATTGTTAATATTAGAGGGACTCGATCTTCATGTAGGGTGGCACGCATTTCTATGGGGGGGAAAACAGAACACACATGGATACTTCAAAAGACATGTAATTAGGAACTCACTCTTAACGGTAAGGGACATTACTTTAATATGTAACAAGAATCATAATCAATATTATGCACATTTTTAAAGCCCCATCCTGCATGACCGTCAGCCCACTTCTGCTTGCTTGCAGCCACAACAGAGCAGGAGGCTAAGTGACGCGCTGATGCTGCAACATGAGGCGGCATGGTGGTAGAGCTGCCCCATGAACCCCACACCAGCTTACCTAAGGGCCCCAGCAGCCGGGTCATCCAAGCCCCGACACCAGTCTCACCTTGCGGCTGCAGCACCAGCACAGGCCTCCTATTCCATTGTGACACAAGCAAGCAGAAGAAGTGGGTGGGTGGCCATGTGGGCTCCTGCTGCACATGGGTGTAGCTGCTGCTGCCTCCAGGCAGTTGTTGGGGCTGGCTGCATGGGCCCTGAGGTAAGCCAGTGTGGGATATGTAGGGCAGCTCTACCACCACCCTGCATTGCCTCATGGCCGTGGCACCATGAACAACCAGATGGTGCGGGCGGGCAGGTGGTTGCTCCGGCTCCTAAGTAGGGCTTATTTTGTGTTAGGGCTTATATTAGGTGCTCACATTAAAACATGCTAGGGCTTATTTTTGGAATAGATCTTATTTTCAGGGAAACAGGGTACTGCAATTGAATAAGCTATATCTTCCCTCTCTTGAACCATTTTAACTGGGATAGAAATAAGAGTTCTCCAAGCATTTGATTCAAAATGTTGAGATAAGCAATCCTGAGTCCACAAGAGACAATGTCAAGACTCTTTTTATGTTTCCACAGAATAAAGCATCAATATTTGATGGAAAATGCAGATTTACATGTTTTTAGCTGAGGTGAAGCGGGGAAACAGCCCTATTTTCCTTAACTCTCCCATATCTCCAATAAGCCAAAAATGAAATGAAAAATAAATATACAATAGATTGTAAGATTTTATTTTATTAATTACTTATTAAAACTTGTTAAACAAAAACGAGAACAAGAAGAAAAAAAATATAATGCACTTATGCATGACCCCTCTATTGATCACTTAAGTATGAAGTAAGGTCCACGGAGGTCAATTTGTGACTGAAACTGTGAAAATTTGTAGCTGAGACAACTGAATCAGGTAGAGCATTCCAGACTATTACAGAATCATATTTTTTACTGTCAAGTTTAGAACGATTTACATTTCATTTTATATGAAATATCCTGATCTCTGGAAGCAGACACTGCCACATAAAGATAGATAGCAGTAGCAAGCAAAGTTCATTGCTGCCCAGTCTACATTTGCTGGAAAAGCATTATGAATTGTTGCATAAAAATTAGTAGTAGATTTTATGTATTATTTATAAGGTTATTAAAAACAGTGATCGGTCTCATTTGAGACAATGATGAATCCGCATACAGACGGGAGGTTGAACCTCATGGTGAGACCGGAACAATCTGGAACTGAACACACTCAAAACCGTAGATACAGTGGTGGACTTTAGGAGAAACCCTCCCATACTACCACTGCTTACAATACTAGACAACACAGTATCAGCAGTAGAGACCTTCCAATTTCTAGGTTCTACCATAACTCATGTTAGAGAAAAGTTATTTCTCAGTTGCTGTGCCTATTAATGGCATTTGGAATGGACAAGTAAATAAGCCAATCAGAAAGCGGCTAATGGGTTTGAAACTCCCTGGATTTTATATTCCCTCCCCTAACTGTCACTGTGACAGTAAAAAAGGAGATTCTTGACAGAAAACAGTTGGCAGTCCAGAAAGCAGTTTAGAAGGCAGTTGGCAGTTAGGAGTGTTCTGTTCAGCTCTTCTGTTAGAAAACTGGGCAGTTTGGAAGTCAGTTATAAGGGCAGTTCTGATGAAGTTCTGATGGTTTACAAGACTATTTCTTCTGTGGGAGAACAGCCAGAACTAACATCGCTTAGAGCGATTACATATATATAGATAGATGACAGGATATTTAAGCAAAGTAATGAAATACTATTTAATATTTGAATAGATTTTTTTTTATTTTTATGTAAATAAAAACATTTATTGTTAACTGCTTCAGAGGCTCATTTGTTAAAGTAGATCTTAATAGAGATAAAGGTTTACGGTACATTGATTTATTTACACCTCGACAACTCAAGACCTAAAATGGACACCCAACATCAAAAACATCATCAAAAAAGCACAACAAAGAATATTCTTTCTGTGCCAACTCAGGAAGCTCAAACTGCCCAAAGAGCTGCTGATACAGTTCTACAGAGGAATTATTGAGTCTGTCATTTGCACCTCCATAACTGTCTGGTTTGTTCTGCAACCCAAGAAGACAGACACAGACTTCAGAGGATAATTAGAACTGCAGAAAAAAAAATTACTACCAACCTACCTTCCATTGAGCACCTGTATACTGCACGAGTCAAAAAGAGGGCTGTGAAAATATTTACAGACCCCTCGCATCCTGGATGTAAACTGTTTCAACTCCTACCCTCAAAATGACGCTATAGAGCACTGCACACCAAAACAACTAGACACAAGAACTGTTTTTTTCCAGAACGCCATCACTCTGCTAAACAAATAATTACCTCAACACTGTCAAACTAGTTACTAAATCTGCATTACTATTAATCTTCTCATCGTTCCTATCACCCATCTCCTCCCACTTATGACTGTATGACTGTAACCTTTTTGTTGGTATCCTTAAGATTTATATTGACTGTTTCCCTATGACTATCATTAAAGTGTTATACCTTATGATTCTTGACGAATATATCTTTTCTTTTATGTACTCTGAGTGTGTATGCACCAAGACAAATTCCCTGTGTGTCCAATCACACTTGGCCAATAAAGAATTCTGTTCTGTTCTAAATGAGAAAACAATGAATAAACTGCAAAGGAAAGTTGTAGAACAGACAAAACTACTGTGCAATGGTAACAGTAATATCTGTGTACAAAGAATATAGCACACATACTGCAATCTATTAAACAAACAATACTAAAGCTCCTATGACAATTACAGATGTTCCTTTTTTAAATAATGGCATAGAAAATTTAAACTGATGCTCATATGTCTACTCCAGATTCCACTTGATATGTGGTGGCAGCTTGAGCTAGGTGAGTTTCACTCAACCTCTGTTTTCCTATCTAAAGTGACCTTGCTCCAACCCAGTTAATGCTGAACAGGAAAAATATTTTCTACTACAGAAGCTTTCAGTCTGTAGCATAAAACACCTGCTAAAATCATGAGGCAGATAAATTCTCTCTCCTTTCAATAACCAAAATGGAGATGTTTTGCAAGTTTGCTGTTGCAGAATATTCATTGATTTAACTTCGCTATATGATTTTTACTTCCTCCCTCTTGTTTTATCATCCCAACTGATTTTAGAAGAATGGCTACTTTGCACAGATGAGGAGTAACAAACTCCACTCCAGATATTATTGAATTTTAACTTCTAGCTTGCCCAATGGAGAAGACTGCCAGTAACTACTCTAAATGGTGCTCCAGATTGTATACAATATCAGATCTATCTTAGTGCAATCAACGTTGTACATCCAGAGTTGGAAAAGGTCCTGGTTCATAAAGACATTGAGATTTGCACTGGCAGCAGTAAATTGCATGTGTGCAAATAAATAAATAAATTATTATATAGTTAATGTTTAATTTACCTGAAAAGGGTCAAATAAACAAAAAAGAGGAAATCCCACAGCAAGATTCAGAAAGGCTATAACAGATTTATACATTTCATATGGTTAACAGGCCAAGAAATATCAATCTTTTTACTTCAGTGACACAGACAATAAATTTAAAGCCCCTCCTCCCTCCCTCCCTCCCTCCCTCTCTCTGAGAGAGAGATTGAGATTTTATAGGAAAAAAATGCTGAAAAGAATGGGATGAAATACCCAAAAGAATATATTTCTTTCTTCAAATCATCCCTCATCAGAAACAGCTTGCATACTTTAAAGCAGCAAGAAAATTTTATCACTTTTCTAAAGAATCAACATTATCTATTGATTTTCCTTTATAATTACAGTAAAATAAAGATATAATTATACCCTAATTTTACATTATATAAATAATGCCATTGCCTATGAATAGTGTGTGAGGTAGATACTATATCTGGAGTATTTGCATGCCATCTAGTGGACTCATGCTACTTTAATAACAACTAACATTTGAGCCCTCTCTCCATAAGATGATTAATTATACTTGCAATATGATGATTTCATAGCACCCAAAATAAAATTTTATTTTATAAATGAAATGGTGTACTGAGGGAAATATTAAAAACATATAAACAAATGTCTGGTTATGAAGCTTTCTGGGTGACATTTTTAGCTCTCTAAAAGGATGCTTTTTCTACTTACTACTATAACAGTTTTTATGATACGTTGTTGGAACTGGGTTAGAGTACTATAGCCAGGAGACTTTATTGACTACCATTTTTATTAACACTTATTACAATTATATTTTATTAAAATGTATATAAATTATGCTGAAATACGTTAGTCTGAAAAGGGACTACCTGAATCCTGATTTTCATGATAAAGAGATCCTTTTACACCAAACTCTATAATTCTTCCCTCCCTTGTCATTTCCCAAATGAAGAAATGCTACTTTTCCTTCTGACATCTGCAACATTTTGTGTAATGTTGTTATTGTTTATTTATAAAATTTATTGGCCACCCATCTTACTACTGGGTACCTCTGACAGGTTTGCAATCATAAAATTGGGAACTTATATTGGGAATTTAAGCTCTGCTCCTCTGGCTTGTGGGACAGCCTACGGGAACAATTCATCTCTGATATGCCTTTATTTCTTCTACACTGCAGTTCTTCAATAGACTTCTATAATGTTGCTTTAGCATGATAGAATCAAGTGGCAGACATTTTGAAGGGTTTGGAGAAGTTGAAAGAGCAGCCATTATAATATTGTCCCACTTCAGATCTTACACTCTAGTGATGTAATTTAACCAGGTATCTTTGTCCCTTGTTTTACCTGTCCTATATTTTACAGAAAACTTTTAAAAGCTTCTTTATAAGGCTATAAGCTTTATTTTGGTTTGATAAATTCAGAATTATTTTTAACTTTTGCTTTGAATTCATGTACATGACAAACAATAAGGTTCTCTGAAAATGGGCTCCAGCACGAGTCCAAAAGCTTGGAAGACAAAACCTGTGGCCCCAGGAACTGACCCAAATTTGATCCTGCAACAAACAATAAAGTTATTAAAGCTGGTGTTGACAAAGGTTTATAATTGTGCTCAAGGCGAACAGTAATTTCCTATCTGCTCTGACATGTTTGAATCCATGGTTGTATAGTATATTAAATTTATGAGGAAAAGAAAGACAGTAACAGACAAATTATCATGTATCTACAAAAGGATTGATCTGTATACTTTTTGGGTTTGGACTTTCTATTGGTTTCTGCATTTGAATGACAGAATAAGATTTTGAAAGTCCTCTTGAGTTTTCATGACCGTGACTCTCCAAAACTTGCTGGAAGACCTTTCACTGTTCTACAGTATGCAAGACAATGCAGTATGTTTTCAAGAACACCTATTGGCCTTAAAAAAGCACTGAGACCTCTAACACAGTACTGCAAGTAAGATAAGTTGGAACGCAATTATCAGAAAAATAAAATCATGGTATTTACTGAAAGGCCCAAGATGCATTCATGGAGTAGAGTAGATTTCCACAAGATTGAGCAATAGTCCTTCATTCTGCACAGTAGGAAACTCCATGAGGACTAGGTTGCTGAAAACGCATAAAGGAATTCATCTGCCATCCTCAAATTTCTCAAGAAAAGCAGTGGCCACTATATGCCTTGCAGCACTCAAACTATTCAGAGCAAGCCAATAGTGTAAGTTCTTTAACCCCACTGCAACTTTGCACTATAAGAATTTGCTCAATCCAAATTTCTTAAGATTGTCATTTCAAGTCCCAAAAAATGTGTCTCTAATGCCACCTTGAAACTAAAGACAGGCCTCATGAAAGTAGAGGCTAGAGTGTGGGTTATCTTTGGCTCAAACTATTCTTTTCCCCCTTTACCTTGCTTCATTAATTATGAGTGCTGATTTTCAGTCCACGTGGAAAAAGGCAATGGCAACTAAAATCTCATAATTGGGCTTCTCTCTGGGTTTTTTTATTCAGCATGGAATATGATCAGACCAAGGCACCCATTAATCAGTATGTAGCAGACACAGAGCATCAATTGGATCTAGACAGATCCCCAACCTTATAGCCAGTGAATCCAACAGAAACTCTTCATTTATTATTACATAAATACCTAAGTACTTAGGACAATTCTACACCTCCTTGCTGCTTTAACATTCTAACCCTGCTACAATATATAATGTTGCCATGTTGCCATGTTCTGGGCAGCTGCACTTAAAATCCATGAGATCATGCATGACCTGTGCCACAATCTAGTCTTAATGGGCACCTTAACAGACACCACAATCTAGTCTTAATGGGTACCTTAATGGGTACCTAGTTCATCATACTAGTACTGCTCTGTACTGTGATCGATTTAGTTTGCCACATACTATTTTTTATGCTACCCTCTACTCATCTCCCTCTCCTTTTAGATTTTTCTTAGACTTTTTTTATATATATACCTTTTAAATATATATATTTTAGCTTTTTACAATTATTTTGTATTTTAACTTGGCACTCCACTCTCCTTATGCTGGGCTTTGACCATAGTAAAGATTTTATTTAATACAACTGAGAAAATTGCACAGAATTCTACACTGCACTGTCTTTCTTTTCATGCTGTCTCGAAAATAAGTGGGGATTGAAATGGGATGTCAAGCGAAACAAACAAACCCATTCATTTTAATTTTATTTTCTCAGTGTTTGACTACATGACACTGCACAGTATTTTACTATTTACCATTTATATGGCTCCATGAACATATGAGGGTAATAAGGGTTCTGTTTTAAAATAAGACCTTCTTGTGTCTGTGACCCACATTTATCTCAGCAGGATTACTGTAATGTATTTTCCTTTAGTTTTCTCTGTCCATTTGAAAGTGGAAGATATTACCAGGCTGCTCACTGAAATCTGAAGTATATACACAAATTTCATGCTGCTCTTTCAATGTTACTATATTGAACAAACAAAATGCCACAGTGGAGAGTTTAACATCTATCCTTAATGAATGCATATCCTAAGCTGCAAAATGAACAAACAGGATTTATAGCCAGCAAGCCATCACAAAGGCTTATCAATTCATGTTTTAATCAATTCTGCAAAACATGTAGCAGAAATGCTTTGCATTTTTGAGGCATACGTTATAATAAAGCAGAGAAAGCAGTGGTGGGATTCAGCCAGTTCGCACCACTTTGGGAGAACCGGTTGTTAACTTTCTGAGCAGTTTGGCTTCTAACTGGTTGTTGGAAGAAATCATTAGGGCAGAGAACCAGTTGTTAAATTGCCTGAATCCCACCACTGAGAGAAAGCAACTATTAGCTTTCTATCTCTTTCAAGACTTTCTGATATGGAGAAGCAGGAAAGAGAATCTGCATTATTGGCACTATGAAATATTACTGTAAAGGTAGTCCTCAACTTATGACCATAATTGAGCCGGAATTATGGTTGTAAATTATGCTGGTCATTAAGTGGGATATCACATGACTGAAAATTTTTACAACTTTATTTTGTGGTGGCATTAAGCAAATTCATGGGTGTTAAGCAAATGCTGCATTTTTCAAGTGAAACCATGTCCAGAATGGGTGGTTTTTGCTGGAAACCATAAGTAAAAGCTGGTTTCTGTTTAAAAAAAAAAAGGCCATAAATTGCAGTCACATGACTGCAGGATGCTGTAAAGGGTCATAAATGCAGGCTGGCTGCTACGTGCCAAAAATACGATCAAGTGACTACATGGACCATTGGAATTTTGAATTCCGATCACAAGTACCTTTTCTTGGGTCTGTCAGAATTTCAGACAGTAACTAAGTCATAAATCAAGAATTACCTGAATGTGGCATCTGCTTTAAGAACAGAAAAAGTCACTTCATTAGCTGATGCTTCCAGCTAGGCTAGGAAAATATCACATTTACAAGGCCCAGACATGTGAATAAAATAATCTAAGTTGAAAAAAATTACCATGTTTCCCTCAAAATAAGACCCTCTCTTATATTTTTTTTTGAACCCTGAAATAAGTGCTTGGCCTTATTGCCATGCACTCGAAAGCCCGATTGGGCTTATTATCAGGGCTTAGTCTTATTTTGGGGGACACAGGGTAGAAATTACATTCTCAGAGAAGATACTTTTCTTTGGTGTAATACAATTGTTTTAAAAAATCTATTGGTAGCTTACATTATCGTAAAAGGTCTCCATTCTCATCACAATACAGTTGATTAAACTGTAGATTGATAAGAAAGCTAAGCCCTATTTCCATATAGTGTTTGGTATCTACCCTAGTTTGGGAGTAAACAGCCACACTGAATACACTGGGTCTCATGTCAATTGACAGAATCATACTTTGTAGGATTAGATATAGTAAAGAAATGACTGAAGTTGTAATCCTTTGCACAGTTGTTTGACAATGATCGAAGCCAGTGGGATTTACTTTACATTACAAGAATAGCAACAATTTCATTATCTGGACTTGTAAAGCTTTGCTTTGATTTCAACAGGCTTACTGAACAACATATATAAAATACTTTATAAAACTTTTATTAATTTAATTATTTTGGGCAACTGACAAGCATTGTGCACAAAAACATCTCTTGGGATATGTATCTAACTACTATACCACAATTGTTGCACACTTAACAGATTATTATTTTTAAAAAGCCCAATAAACTAGAAAGAAGTAGAAAGATTGTTACACTTGATCTTCAATCCCTTCAAATTATGTCCTAAAACTTAATTTCTTTTCATTTTCCTTTGCCCCTTCTCACAAAATTCTTTAAAACTTTAACAAGCCTCTTTTGTAAATGCAATAAAGAAAAATTATCCAGGTCATCCTCCTGGTTTGTTATTTTTATATCCCTTTTAATTATTAAGATAACAGCTGGTTTCATTTTGTAGTCCAGTTTAACATCTTTTTTCAAATCATTCTTATAGCCTATCATTTTTAAATCCACTTTCAAATCAATTTCTCTTGTCCAGTAAAACCTGTTGGTCTTCCATTACATCTTTTAAACATAGTCTAACTATAGAGGCAGACTTTCTTAAAATTAACTTCTGTATCAATTGTTCAAAAATACCTTCAATATGACTAATGTTAAAATATTTTTCTCTGTTCTGTATTAGTAAGTCAAATTTAGATATTCTCTTTTAATTGTAATCTTTAGTTCCTTCTAGTTCCTAATAATGTCCACCCTTCAAAGTTCAATTCTATCATCTATATACTCAGTGGTGGGATTCAAATAATTTAACAACCAGTTCTCTGCCCTAATGACTGGCTAGGTAGGCGTGTCTGGGTGGTCATGTGACTGAGTGGTCATGGCCAACTCAACATCACTCATGTCGAGGGATGTCTCGCCTCACCTAGCCTTTCCTCACCATACCCAGCCCTGCCTCAGCCCTCTGTTCCCCTCCCAGCCACTCCTTGTCACGCCTGGTCTCTCCTCAACTTATGACCATAATTGAGCCCAAAATTTATGTTGCTAAGTGAGAAATTTATTAAATGAATTTTGCCTCATTTCACAACTTTTCTTGCCACATTGGTTAAGTGAATCACTGTGGTGATTAAGTTAGTAACATGGCTGTTAAGTGAATCTGGCCTCCCTATTGACTTTGCTTGTCAGAAGGTTGCAAAAAGGGATCACATGATCCTGGGAGACTACAGCCATCGTAAATGTGAGACAGTTGTCAACTATCTGAATTTTTATCACGTGACTGTGGGGATGCTGCAATGGTCGTAAGTGTGAAAATGGTCATAAGTCAGTTTTTTCATTACCATTGTAACTTTGAATGGTCACTAAATGAACTGTTGTAAGTCAAGAATTACCTGTAGAAAAATACAAATAGCTTCTTTGCTTGCAAAAAGCTGCCCTAAATACCAATCATTAGATTAGAAATGGGGGAAAACACACTGAAAATCAATGACAGTCACAGACATCATGGAAACCTAAACCTTTCTGTGAATACCTTCCTTTTCATAAGCAATACCTGCAACCCAGAGTTACAAATCAGGCAGGGTGCCAGAGCACCTTGAGGAATTAAAATAGTTAAAATGCAATGATAACTATCAGCAGCCAACTCTTGCTCATAAAGTGAAACCCTTTAGCAGAGAGGTCATTTAAGCTCTCCAGAAAGTGGGTGGACATATTTGGGCTACAAAATGCCGAGCTAAAGAGACAAATTAACAAAGTATATAGGGGACCCAGGTTCAAATCTCTGCCCTCCCAAGCTTCTCAGGGTCACAATAACATTAGTACATGCCACAGATATCTAAATAAACTTCAAGCTTGGTGCCATGTTACTAAGTCTTATTATCATGGGAGAAAACTAAAATGAACTGGAGGATCCACACCCCTACCTCCTTTTTTTAAAAAAAATCTTACTATCATTGAGCAATCATGTGCCTTGACCATTCCAAAGCAATGCAAGAGACTCCTATCCCAAAGGTGCTTTTTCAAGAGGCAACTGTCAAGGTTCCAACCGATGCCCTAATTAAATCATGACTTTCTGTGGGTCTCCGTGGAGATGGCCTTGATGTGAAGATGGCTGGAATGTGCTTTTGTTTTGACTGAAGTGCAATTTCCTCACTGTAGCTGCGAGGCTGCGTTCCCCATCTCCCTGCCTATGGCAACTCGAGAGCAGGTCAGGAATGCTTCGCAAGTTGATAGCAACTGGACTTTCTGGAAACCAAGGAAGTCCAGTTGCCTCTTGAAAAAAAGCACCTTTGGGACAACCATGACCCAAGGATGACTGAAGAATCCCCATAGACAAGAGACTCCTGTGCTCAGTGAATTGAAAAAGCACCCTTTTCCACCCAGGAGAAGCAATCCTTAGATCCATTTGCACCACTTAAAGATACCAGCTGGTCTCACTCACCTCACAAATATCCTAAGGAAATCATCCAGAGTTAAGGAAAGATTGTGTTGGAGGGAAGAGGGAAAGACGCAGCTTGAAAAAAAAAATTTTTCTAGGCAGCATTGCTTAACTTGATCAGGCAAGCAGTGGTGGTCCCAAAAAAATTACCTCATTGCTTTTCCATCAGTGGGGGTGGGAAACTTCCGAAAGCCCCCTCTTTTTTTGTAACAAACAAACAAAGAAGTCAAAGACTAGCCAGAGCACTCCGTTTAGAGAGGATTATGGAGCCAGGGAAGAAAGAGGCCTGCAATCGCCTCCTCCCACCCTTATTTGGGGACGGAGGAGGCAAGGAGTGGCTGGAGGGTGGGGGGATTCAGCCATGTTGGAAGTACACCCTAAAAGACAGTCCCAGAAACACTAAAGCAGTGTAAAAAGCTTAAAACAACCCTTCCCCTTTAAAAAAGTCAAGCCCTGGAATAAAAGTACCAGCAAAGGAAAAAAAACTCCAGAGAAGCTGCTTAGGCTATAGAAAGTCTGGGCGTACTGCCAAGAACCATTAACAACTGTTACAATGTAAGAAGGCTTAACCAAAGAGACAGTTTCTGAAAACACTTAAGCAGAGCAATAAAGATAAATAGGATTAGGCTAGAAGCAACACACAGAGGCACACTAGAAGGTCTCCTTCCTGCCTTCCTGACAGGATTAACCTCTTTAGGTGGGAAAAACAAAAGGCTGTTCGAAGATTTCTTCCAACAAAGTGTGGCCCCATTGCGAACCAGTAGTAAAGGTAAGTAGAATCCATCCCTGGTCCTGAAAACACCCAGATGTGAACTCAGCCCCAAATGCTGAACTGCTGGATGCTTCAAGTGTGGGAAGCATCCAGCAGGTCAAGCTGCTGACTGCCAAATCAACAAAATGACCCCAAAGACCAATGACAACAGTGGAAAAAAAGTGGGAAAAGACATCCCAAATCCCTGTAAAATGGCATTAGAGGAAGTTGAAGTCATAGAGGAAGTTGCAGCCCTCCTAGCTGCAGGGGGTGGGAAATTCCAACCACCCCAGAGAGGAACAACACCAACTCTGACAATGATCCCCTGGTAAATTGCCCTGTGATCCCTATCACCATCCCAATAGAGATGAATGTGCCATCGTCAGGCATCCAGGGAAGGTATTGGCCTTACTGGACTCAGGCTGCACCAGATTATTATTATTATTATTATTATTATTAATTTAATTATATACCGCCCTTCTCCCAAGGGGACTTAGGGCAGTGAACAGCCAAAATTAAAATACATACAATACAAAAGTTAAGATAATAAAAAAAGATTAAATCAATCGGCCTCCCATTTTAAAACCCCAAGTCTATAAAATTTTAAAAATCCCATTAAAAACCCTTTAGGCTAGGTAGGCCCTCGATAGAGTGGAGGGCCAAGCCTGTGAGAGGGGGGAGTCTCGCAGACCAAGAAGCTCTGCTACTGAGTACATCTTGACCATAACGGGTAAACACGACCATATCCTGAGGGTCCCTAGAAAAGGACCAGGGGAGAAGACAAATAAATGGGGGGTCTCGAAGACATGTTCACAGGACCAAGTTCACTGTCCCCTCACAACAGAGGACAAAGTCCAGTTCCAAGACGACCACAATCCAAGGGGGGGGGATAGATCCAACCACCCTCTCACGGTGGTTAGGTCAGCTGGTCAGCCCCCTCTTGTGGTGAGATGGCAGCGATGAAACCGATGCAGACAAATAGCATCCAGGGATCAGGTCCAAAAACCGCCCTCTCATGGCGGTTGGTCCGATGGTCAAGTCCCCTCCGCTGACAAAGTGCATAAATATGGGAAATCATCCCGGTTCAGCCCCCAGGGGCCCCAACACCAGGCCACCCTCTCACGGTGGTTGAACTGATGTCCAGCCCACTCAGCCGACGGGATGCAGCCATGTATCAACCTTCAATTCAGATGGAAATAGCCCTCTCCACAGTCAGGGGGGTTCAGATGACAATAAACATAGCGACATGTGAGTGCCACAGGCTAACAGCTGGTCCAGGTGGGCCCAGTCCTAAAAGGGGAATGCTGGAGGAAAAAGAAATAGGGCAGAAATGGGGCAGTTGTCTCAAGCCCCCAGCCCCCGCACAGCCACAATTTGAGGCCTCCCAAGGCCTGGGAAAAGATATCACACCAGGTCCTAGTCCCAACCGTGGTTGCAGGTCTCCCGGTCTTGTTGTTTTGTTGCCCCCCCAACTCCAACTCCAAGGGGGGGGTCGCCAGCGCCCTCTGACCGCCAGACAGCTGCCACCGCCATCGCCGCCACCACCATGCCATCATCACCAGCACCACAATAAGAGCCTGGCGGCGTCCCAGAGGTCTTCGGGGGTGCCCGACATGTCTTACAACTCTTCGGGCAACCCCCCGGGCTTGGAATCTCAGGCGCGGTGGGTGCCCCTGGCGCAACGCCGCTCCGACATTCAGATGGCCTCCGGCTGTGGAAAACGCTGCCATCACCCAGCTGAGCAGCCCGCCGCTCCCAACATCGCTTTTTCCTCTCTGCTCAGTCATGGAGGGAAAAGAAAACCCTCTCCGTACTGGCAGGGAGCTCCCCTAACCGGTCCTGGGGTCATGGGTCTTCGAAACGACCCCCAAAAGACCCAAAAGGTAGGTCGGTGCCCCGCCGTCAGATCGCGATCCCAGCGGGCACCGCCATCTTGGACATGCGCATTTTGGACAAATTTGGACAAAGATGCATGGTAAGCCCTGAGGTGGTGGAAAAATTAGGACTCAGACTCCAACAGTTAAGGCATTTTGCCAGCTAGATGGGACTATGGCTGGGGGAGCCCTGGATCACTCTATAACAGAACCAGTGGAGATAAGGATGAGCAGTCACCGGGAGACCCTGAGTTTTATTAAGGTTCTGGGGATATAGAGACCTCTCTTGCTGGGGCTAGCAATGCTCCAAAAATGGAATCCCTACATGAATTGGTGAAAGGGACTATTAAAAATTTGGGCGGGGGGGACAGGACCTGAGAAAGGTGAGACTTCTCTCTGGAAGATTAGCAGCAAACCTACTCAGGATATGTTGGAATTAGCCACAGTAGCACAAAATCAACCAAGGCAGGATCTGAAAATCCTCAGGAAATATTGGGACCTAAATGACATTTTAGTTAGAAAGGTCCAACACCACACCAGTTGCCCAATTGCACCAAGATCCTCCCCAGGGCTACACTGCCAAAACCCAAGCTGTATTCCATGACTCCCCCAAAGAGCTGGAAGGGCTCCATGCATTCATAGATTAAAAACCTGCAATGCAGTTTCATCCAGTTGGCCACACCCCGGGTAGCTGCAACAGTCCTATTCCGGGAAAAGAAAGATGGCTCTCTCCATTTGTGCATGGAGTACCATGGGCTCAACGTGGTCTGTCTGGAGAATGTATACCTCCTACCACTCATGAAGGACATGCTAGCCCACTTAGCCAAGGGGAAGATTTTTACTAAACTGGACTTATGCAAAGCGTATAATAGAGTCAGAATTAAGGAGGGGGATGAGTAGAAAATGGTTTTCAACTGCCCCCTGGTATATTTCCAATGCCAGGTGTTACTGTTTAAATTGCAAGGAGCCCCTGCCATGTTCATGCAGCTAATAAATGAAGTCCTGCATGAATATTTATACAAAGGGGTGTTGGTATATTTAGATGACATCCTGATCTACTCTAAAATAAAGGACGAGCATATTAAGCTCATATGAACTATGTTTAAAAAATTGCAGGCAACCGAAATGTATGCTAAACTTTCAAAGTGTGAGTTCCATAAAGACAAAGTTGAATATTTGGGATACCGAATCTTGCAGGAGGTGTGGAAATCGATCCAGAAAAAGTCAGGGCAATCTTGGAATGGGCCCCCTCACATGAGGTGGCAACTCCAAAGTTTCTTCTGGTTCACAAATTTCTACCGACACTTTATTTTCCCGCTTTTGCCCAAATCACCCTGCCATTTACAAACCTTCTGAAAAGAAAAGAGGAAGGAAAACCCAAGCCTAGCCAACCCTTAAAGTGGAGTATGGAATGCCAAGAGGCATTTAAAAAGCTCAAGTATTTTGGCATGATTTTTTAAAACTCATGGGGACCACCAAAGGCTTAGGCTCCTCCCACCACCCCCAAAAGAATGGGGGATGCAAATGAGCCAACTCAGTACTGGAACAATACCTCAGATGCTACATTAATTATCAACAGGATAATTGGACTGATCTTTTACTGTTTGCAGAAGTGGCATATAATAATTCAGTGCATAGCACTGGTTTACTTCCTTCAAGGTAGCTTCAGGTCAGGACTTTGTAGCAATCCCAGAACTATCTTTGGACAAACCCCAGAAACCTTCATTACAAGAATGGATACAAGAACTACAAAATACATTTCCAATAGCGGTCAAAGCGCTCAAGGAAGCGTGAGAAGCCTACAAACAGCAGGATGATAAAAAATGTGCCGAACCAAAAGAATTTAAAGTGAGAGACAGATTATACCTCTCCACAAAGTATATATAGTGTATCCAACAATCAAAAAAACTTGGCCCTAAATACATTGGTCCCTTCTGAATTAACAAAATTATCGACTCAATTACAATTACAATTACAATTACAATTACAATTGCCCAAAAATCTGAAAAGAATTAACCCCATATTTCATTGTAGCCTGCTGAAACCAAAAGTAACCTCTCCCCTTCAGCCACCTTCTCCCACACCACCCCTTCCTATTTTCATAGAAAGGGAACAATATTTTGAGGTGAAAGAAATTTTGGAGTCTCGAAAACAGAAGGGCAAGATCCAGTACTTGATTGCATGGAAACATTTCCCTGCTTCCCAATCCAAATGGGTTGATAGACACCATGTTTGAGCTGACAAACTCCTTTCCACAAGAAATATCCCAACAAACCTAAAATGTCAGACCTCAACTGAATACTTAAAATTTTCTTTTCTTTTCTCTTTTAGGACAAATGTTTTGCGAAGGGTCCCCAAAGGTTAGCTGCTCATCTTTGCTTTCTTTGAAGCTTGCTAGCAATTGCCATAACCAGTGGGGAGGGAGCATCTGGGATGGGAAGCATGCTGGAGGTGTGAAAGAATGTTATGGAAAATTGGGGAGTAGGAACACTAACAGGAACCAGACGTGCTAAAGCGAGCCATCTGCCGAGCTTCAGGGCTGCCAGTCATGGGAAAGGAATTTACAACAGTGCCTGAGGCACCAAGTTCCCAAAACATTGGAACAAGACCTGATTAGACTGCTCACCCTGGGGGATGGTTTGGGACATGGGGATTGCTTTCAATATACGATTTTCACATGGTTTTTCCTCAGAGTTTTCCCTCATCTATGCTGCATCTTTAGTAAAAGTACCTTTTCTCTAAAACTTATGGAGTCAAGGCTTCTTCTTTCCTAGAGAGTAGCTGGAGCCAGTCTGGCAGTCCCCAACTATGAGGGTCCTCATTTTACCAACCTCGGAAGGTTGGAAGGCTAAGTCAACCTTGAGCTAGTCAGGATCAAACTCCTGGCAGTCGGCAAAGTTAGTATGCAATACTGCATTCCAATTACCGCACCACCATGGCTCTGCCAAAAATGTAATTTATAATGTAAATTTTGAATTTATACTAGCTATTGCTTATTCTGAATCTAAAGGACAAAACTGAAGAGTTTTGCACATTTCAATTACTAACATACTCATTTCGATTTAAATATCCAGACTAAAGTTGCACAGAAAGTGATACTAATGCAAAGATAGAAAATGAAATCTGCTTCCTAATACAATTTTAAAACAGTGAATTTCTTCCTGTTTAAACACACACTGTATCCCAAATGTAATTTTCCTCCTTCCCCACATATGTAACGACAGTGCAACAGTGTAACAGAATAGCCATTGCCAAACTGATGGCATTCAAATGTTTTGAACTTTCATCTTCCTGCCATACATCTGGACAAGAATAATAGGGGTCTATATTTTTCAAAAGTTAAAACACAAATTCTGCATTAAGATATACTCTGGAAGGTAGTAAGTATGAAATTTAGATTTCAATTCAAACTGAATTGTCAAATACAAGGAACTCAAAAGATCTTCGTATTTTTGTTTCTTCTGGTTTGTATCTTATGTAATACACAAATTGTGGGATTTGCAATTTTACTGTAATGTTTAACCTACTTTAAAATTTACATTTTAATAAAACAGAGCAGTTTTGACAGTTAAGGTATATTAAATCAGGATAGAGCTACATGAAGTACAGTTTTTCTGATGATGTTCATTTACCAAAACCTTTTTATTCATTTAGTGAATATATGTAAGTTCAACACATAAAAATGAGAAATAAGAAATTTCGACAAATCTATTATTCATGGTTGGAATTCAGAATATATTTTATCAAGCTGGGCTTTTCTTCTTCGGAAATAACATGAAACAGAAAGATAATTGCTTTTGATAATTTTTCAGCATATATCAAACAAAAAAAGCCATGAGTTGCTCATAAGTTATAGGCTAATAGTTTAACATAAGAATGTATATAACTAAAATATCTAACATATTTTCCATATTTATTTGTATGTTGGAAACTATCGTACTCTTTTTGCATATAAGAACCATGTTGATTGTTGCATTGAACTTCACTCTGAATACCTTTCAAAATGTAATATTTATCAGCTCAATCTCCCATATTTCCACTCTGTTCCATGTGTTGTACAGATTAATTTGTTAAATATATAAAAACTATATTTGGATGTCAAGGAGAAAAGAATTTAAAAACAGTTTCTAAAAATGGTTCCATTGTGGCTTGGTTATGCAGACCCACATAATGCTAGTTTTTGTCTCCAAGCACACACTCAAATTCACACACGTTCTCACAGAAGAACCATTTCTTTGTATTAAAAGGTAGGGATGGTTAATAACTTTTGGAAAGTTGGATAAATTTTATTATTTTCCTAATGTTATTATTCTATTATTTTCTGTCATTTGAAGAAGTAGAAAACCACATTTTTAATGAAATGCAATAGATATTCTCTGGTGTTCTTCTATAAATGTAAGTCTCCTTTATCAATTCTGAAAAAAAATCCTGTCAATTATTAGAATTATTGTTATTCCCAGTCTCTAAAATTGGGTGACAATCAGCTGAATACACTTTGTTTCATGTGTCCAGACACTGATATATTGATGAATCTTAAAACCAATACCATGCAGCTTAAAACCAAATCTTTTTTTTCCAGGCATTAAAAACCATGGGTTCTTCAATTGGGTAATCTTTTGGCAAAATATTGAACATGCTCACACAGGAAGTAGGTTTCATGTATACATCAGTCAATAAATTTATCAACAAACCACATAATATAGAACATGTGGTAATATTAGTGGGATGACAAGCTGGGAAACCATCTTAATGTTTCCTGGAGCCCATTTAAACATATTTCTTCCAGGAACCAGTAATAAATGACTATCCTAAAAATCATATGCCTGAGACATGTAATATGAAGATTATCTATAGCAGATATTTTATTTATCATATTCATGTCCAAACTTCAAACTCATTTATACCTTTTTAACTATAAAAATTAGTTAAACTGATTCTAAGATGGTTTATAAAATATTTCATACTGTAAAATCTATTTGTGACATAAAATAAATATACAATAATTCCACAAAGAATGAATACATTTAAAAAAAACCCTGAGTGTTAATATGGGTTTTTTTTCTCTAGGGAAAAAACAACAATCTCTCTCTCTCTTTTTTTTGTCTATGAATACTGAAGCTTATTGTTTAAAATACTTTTTAACAAACATTTGTGGCCAGAATTGCAATTTAATGTCAGTTACCCTGTAAAATATATAACCTATGTGCTCTACCTGACATCATGCTCATGTATGGGAACACGGTAAAAAGAAAATTTCATCATAAAAAAAAGAAAGAATTTGCAGATTATTTCATCCTATTACAAGTGAACAGAATAACTCAGACGAAACAATAGCACTAAAAGTTAAGTGAAGTACCTTTTACTTCTACGATATCTATGAACTTCTGCAAAAATAGTAAAAGCAAGAACATTCTTCACAAAAGTATGCAACTTTAGAAAATAACTTAATTTGGGAACCCAAATAAAATTTAAGAAATATGAAATAGGGCATGTGCAATGAAAACATTTTGCATTCTTGATTATATTGTAGGCATACATATGCTTGCTGTTTTTAATATCTTTTATCAAGATGATATGGCTTCTCTTTGCTCCCAAATTTTTGTAAAGATGATTTTTCTGTCCTCATCAAATCATGAGGAAAATGCATTTATATTAATGGGATATGGTAGGCAGGACAAGGCAAAAAATGTGCCATGGTAAGAACTGTATTTATCACAAGAGAAACATGTTCCCAGGAAAAATAGCCCATAGCTGAATGGAATTTTCAAATACCTTTACCAACATAACTCAGATATTCAATTTGCTATAATTTTCCCTGGGTTTTACCCTTAACAAAGTTCTACTGATTTAAATTTTATTTTAACAAAAAATGAAGAGCTTATTCAAACTCCTTTCAATCAGTTCAGTAGGAATCTTTTCTTTAAGATTTGGGCCTCTCTGCTGGGAACAGCCTAATTAAACATGATGGATTCAGGATCTTGATTTGCCATTTGAGCCATATGCCTTAACACGTCCTTTTTGGTGATAATGCCCAGGAGCCTCCTAGAGAAGAAGGGAAGGAAAGAAACAAAATTGTGATTAATCATTAACCTGTCTTGTTCATTTTTCAAATTCTGCTGCAGGCAAAACTTAAACACAAAACAATCAGTTTCAAAAAGACACCCTGCTCCTCCCTTCTTTAAAAACCAAGAAACTGGATTTTTTTTTTTTTAAAAAAAGAATGATTTACATTTACAAACTGAAAAAAAATCATCACAATGAATTTGCTTTTATGAATACAGAGCTTTCATTATATTTTTCTCAGCCTTTGGCAAAGAGATAAAGACGCCATATTCTATCCAGCTGCATTCTTCAGTGCACTTAGTTAAGGCTGTTTCTTGAGCAGGCTCAAACTTGTCCAACTTGACATCATCTCTCTGAAAACATTTGCAGAAACTGTTGGGATCCTCCAGGCCAAAGCAGAAGAAACTCAGTGCAGGGCATAAAAAGACCGATACATCAAAGTATTGCAAAAACCTTGAAGGCGGAGGCTCCTGAACTATGACCTGAATGCCAATGCATCACATTTAAAGAAAGCTTCCTGCAAAACTACTGAATTATATGCTCTCCCCCTTCTTTTGCAGGCATGCTACTATGCAAAAGGGTGGAAGCTCTCAAATATCTGTTCATTCCATCTATCATGAGTTTTTATTAATTATTTTAGAGTGGGGTTGCTATAGCTGTTAAGAAAACTGAAAAACAATGGTAAAAATATATAAATAAAATTAATAGTCCAGCTAATGTTAACTGTATGTAATACAGATTTACTAACTTACCCTGATAACAAAACCCTTTGAATAATCAATGCTAATTATAACAGTCCAATGCCTCATATAATTGACCCTACTGTTTTAAACATTCTATTTTAAACACTATATACTATAATTAGGGGTGAAGGGCAACTTTTCATTCCTTTTCATTTCTCAAAGGATTGGAAAAACAGAAAAAGAGGATAGATATGCTATTATCACAGCCCCAAAGATATATAAGAGCAATGCAATGTCTGGATAATTTTTCTATTTTAAAAATATTACACTATGTCCTTTACATAGTACTAAATACTGCAAGATATGGGAATCATTTCAAATAAATATTTATTTATTTTAGTGCAGTTATGAAACATCGGGGTTCCTTTAAAAATCTGTCTGGTTAAGAGTATTTCATTATTGTGGAGTTTGCTCATTTATTTTTATTGAATATATGCAATTATAGTTTGTTAGACAATATCTTGAAGTAAAACGTTACAGAAAGTAAAGAATACTTTAAATAGTGTATTTTAAAATATTTATTATAGGCCTCTTTCTACCTTGAACTTTAGCCATAATCTGATATTACTTTCACAAAACTAGATTTTACTTAGTTTTTATCTTCAAAACCCAGGATTCTGTACATCCAAGGTTTAAAAAAAATAAGTTACATATAATACTTATTGATCTAAAACCATGGTTTCTTTTTACCAATATTTTACCTGCTTTAAAAAACAACCTGCCTAGTATACAAAGAATTTATCAAAATGACATGTTTAGTAAACTCATGTGCTTTCCTGATTTTACATGAATTGAATCCCATTGAGATTAGCATTGGGCAAAAACAACAAAGTTTGTTTGATCAACAAATTGACTTTTGTTGCCTCCAAATGGCTCAATTTTTCCCCTCAAGCTAGTTGTGCAAATAAATACAGGTAAATCCTCAACTTCCGACCACAATTGAGCCCAAAATTTATGTTGCTAAGTGAATCACAACATTTGTTAAGTGAATCACTGCAATTGTTAAATTAATAAGACAGTTGTTAAATCAATCGTTAATTGATTTTGCTTGTCAGAAGAGCGCAAAAAATGATCATGTGTCCCCGGGATGCTGCAACCATCATAAATATGAACCAGTTGCCAAGCAGCTGAATGTAAATCACGTGACCACGGGGATGCTACAGTGGTCATAAGTGTGAAAAATGGTCATAAATCACTAAGTGAACTGTTGTAAGTTGACCACTAGCTGTAGCCTTCCTGTCTTCTCTACACTTGGATATTGCTCTGTTTGCAACATCTGTCTATGTCTGGGTCAAATTCACAATGTTTCAGGCATTTAGTATCTTCTAAGTGTAAAGGCAAGAAATTAAAAGAGGCTTGCTCCTGGGGAGGAAAGCCATGGCAAATCTAGACAGCATACTAAAAAGCAGAGACATCCCCCTGCCAACAAAAGTGCGTATAGTCAAGGTTATGGTTTTCCCACTTACAATGTATGGCTGTGAAAGTTGGACCATATGGGAGGCTGAGCACTAAAGAATTGAGGCCTTTGAACTATGGTGCTAGAGAAGACTCCTGCGAGTCCCTTGGACTGCAAGGCAATCAAACTGGTCAGTCCTAGAGGAGATCAACCCTGACTGCTCTTTAGAAGGCCAGATCCTGAAGATGAAACTCAAATACTTTGGCCACCTAATGAGAAGGAAGAGCCTGGAGAAGAGCCTAATGCTGGAAACGATTGAGGGCAAAAGAAGAAGGGGACAGCAGAGAATGGGGTGGCTGGTTGGAGTCACTGAAGCAGTCGGCATGAGCCTAAATGGACTCTGGGGGATGATAGAGGATAGGAAGGCCTGGAGGAACGTTGTCCATGATGTCACGGTGGGTCGGACACAACTTCACAACTAACAACAACAAAGTGTAAAGGCAATAAGTTTTCATTAATTTTAGTTTTCATATTATCAGAATAGCAATGGGCTGTCTGCTAAAACAAAGGAAGGTTATGGCATACACTTGAAAGGAGACCAGGAAGCCTGTAATTGTGGAGTCTGTCTGGCAAGAACAAAGAATGCTTATTTAGGGAATAGGCACGTGTAAAGCTTGTAACAATTCTGGGTGGTTAGAAAGATGGTAAAAGTAACCAAGAGTTAGGCATCTTGCAAACCTCAGCTAGAAGTTAGGAATAGGGATGGCCTGGAGCAAATAGGATGTGTATTAGATAACTCCTGAAGCATTCATTAGCCAAGGCTTAGGAATATGGACGGCTAGAGACCAATAGAATAATTGCTAGATCATTTCTAAAATGTTTATTAGATGATATTTCTTATATATCCTGCCCAGGGGTGAAATGCTCCTGGTTCCGACCGGATCCCCCAATCTGGTAGCAATGGCGGCGGGTGGTTCGGAAAACCGGTAGCAAAAATCCCTGCCCCACTCCCATGCCCAGCTGAGCTGTGAGATCATCAGAGCAGGGATGAAATGCTCCCAGTTCAGACCGGATTGCCCGATCCGGTAGCAATGGCAGTCGGTGGTTCGGAGAACCGGTAGCAAAAATCCCTGCGCCCCCCTCCCCCACCATGCCTAGCTGAGCCACACGATCATCAGAGGCTTTTTTTTTTTACTTTTAAAAGCATTTTTTCTACAACCTCTTCCAATTAAAAAATGCTTTTAAAAGTAAAAAAAAAAGCCTCTGATGATCACGCGGCTCAGCTGGGATCATCAGAGGCCTTTCAAAGCATTTTTTTCTGCAACCTCATGGCCGAAGAGGTGGTTAAAAAAATGCTTTGAAAAGTCTCTGGCAACTCCCAGCTGAGTTGCCTGATCGGCAGAGAGATATTTTTAAAAGAGCCTCTCTGACGATCCCAGCTGAGTTCCTGATTTAAAAAAAAAAAAGTTGGCCATGCCCACCCAGTCACATTACCCCACCACCACCAAGCCATGCCCACAGAACCGGTAGTAACAGATTTTACATTTCACCCCTGCATCAGAGGCTTTTTTTTTTACTTTTAAAAGCATTTTTTCTACAACCTCTTTGGCCAAAAAAATGCTTTTAAAAGTAAAAAAAAAAAGCCTCTGATGATCTCACGGCCGAAGTGGTTGCAGAAAAAAAAATGCCTTTAAAAGCCTCTTGCGATCCCAGCTGAGTTGCCTGATCATGAGAGGCTTCTATAAGCATTGTTTTCTGCAACCTCTTAAGGTTGTAGAAAAAAATGCTTTTAAAAGTAAAAAAAAAAAAAGGTGGCCACGCCCACCCAATCACATTACACCCCACCCCCCCAAGCCACATCTACAGAATCGGTAGAAACAAATTTTACATTTCACCACTGATCCTGCCTAAATATCCCTCTAGCTTTGCAAATGTTCTTTATAGCTTCAGAAGGCCTTCACTTTCCAGCACTGCAACTTGCTTTCTCTCATTGCTCCAGAATGTTTGAGCTTTTGAGGGACGTACTGTATATTCTATATTCAAGGCTCTGTTTCATTCGATTTAGCTTCTGCCTCTTATATTTTTCATTCCTTACCTCTTATAGGCTTATAAATCCTTTATAAACTTTAAAACTTTCAGTTTGTAAAAAAATAAACTTCCATTAGTTAATTCCTTTAATGTGTCATTGAGGCAGGGATTTCCATCGGTATTTGAGGCACATTTAGTCTGGATAAAAGCTAAAATGTTAGCAAAACTTTTGCTAACAATTATATTTGGCTGGCATTTCTCCCTAGCAGCAGGGTTTTTTTTCTTAGATTAAAAATAATACATATTTAGCAGTAGTTTGACCTAAATATGAAGCTTAATTACATACATGTATTATAAATTCTGCTCTGTCAAAAGAGCAAAAATAAGATATATTGCTCTGAGCTAGAGGGTAAGACTTTGCTAGCTAAATGAATTATATAAAGCATTAATAGCTAACAAATTTGGGAATTCATTATTTTATTTCAATGGCATCTTTTCTTTAAGTTCTTGTTTTAATATTGTTACTGAAAAATTATGAAGGTGTTTCAAATGCACCCTTCTTTTACTTCAGTTTAGTTTTAACTTATTTTTCAAAAATTGCGTTGTTATTTTTTTATAAACTCAAACATGAATCCCTTGTAATCCAACCCAACTTGTTTTCCTGGTCTAACATTACATGTATCTGGAGAGGATTGGGATTATTTCTTCCAGAAAATAAGCCCCTGTCCTTCAACAGAAATACCATATTTTTAAAAACAAAAATAATTTATATACTTACCCACTGCGTGTAACAAGACACTGCCTGAGTCCAAGTTTTCGAAAAATGTCTACCACTGTTTCCATTGGTGTGTGGTCCGTGACAGTGAAGGGGCTCAGATTCAAAATACGCCGGAGCTTCAGCATATGAGGGCTATTGGCAGGGACCTCTGGAGGCTCTTCAGTAAAATATACAATTGAATTGCTTACTACACCATCCTGGCGCTGCCTTGCATTTTCTGTATGAAAAAATCAGACAAATAAGGACTATTGCACATCCATCTCAGGAAAGAAATAGTTACTGTTTTCTGATGATCCTTTAATGGTTCTTGTAAGATCAGGATGATTATTAAGTACATCTGTATAGCAGTGCCAGCACACTAATGCTGATGCCAGATTTAGCCCAGCTCCCTTTTTTAGGGATAATCTTGATATGGAATAATTTATCTAGAATACCACATTGTTCTATATGATCAGCATCTTTTCATATCTGAGGCCATAAGGTTCAGGCCTATAGAAATCCATCTGCATGCATTCATACAACTACACAAGCTCAAAAAAACAGAGGCAAAGATGACTTTGTTCCTGTTGTTCAAATTAACTGATTTGAATCCCTTTAATGGGAGCAAAGGAGAAGAGATGCTACATTTCTGCTTTCACTGGTCACAAACCAGTGGCTTGTTGTTGGCTTAGCACTGTGATTATTGAATGGAATTAAATGCCAAATTCTTGAAGCGGTTGCCAATGGGTAAACTTAATCAGCTTAAACTTTATTTTAGGAAAGTGCCCATTTGACTTTTAAATTACACTCTTCATTAAGCTCAGCATTGACATATATCTTTCAGCTAACTGAAGCATATATTATTATTATGATTGCCCTTTTCTCTCTAATCTGTGTGTACAGCAATATCACAGCACAATTACTGCTGAATAATGCATTCATTTCCCTTTCCTTTCCTTTCCTTCGATTTTCAGTGTGTAGAAGTGCTAAAACCTCCAGAACAATAGGCTTTCTAAAAATATTCTCTGTTCAAAAACAAAGGCCAACTAACATTAATAATATTTCCTCTTGCTTGATGCTAATCTTCAGAAGAGATTTTAAGTGCAAGTTTCTCTCTCTCTCCCTTTGAACTATTTTCCATCAATCATGGAGCTGAAATCAACTCTTGTCTTCTAACAACAGAACCTTGTCAGTTTCTAACACATTGGCGTTGTACTGTATTATGTCTCGCTTAAACTCATCTTTTAACAGCCATGAAATGAAAATGACCAAATCCCAAACTGCTATCATCTTCCAATCAGCTTTCAAGCCTACATATAATTTATTACATTTCATATAGGTTATTGACTTTTGCCCTGTCTTCTTATGGTAAACATGCCTAATTTTGTAATTGTAGTGTTTGCTTTCATCTCTGTCATCTTCCTCTATCCATCAATTTACTTTGCTTTAACTTTGAAAAGAATAAGAAAAAGAAGACAGAAAAGTTATACAGACATTCAATTTATAATGATAAATGTATAATTGTTAATACATATATATTGCAACACTTCTTTTGTTACAAAAAGTAACAAGAAAGAAGCTTTCTGTTATTCTTAAAAGAATCAAAATTTTCAAAAGGCTAATTTGGAAAGGGAAAATTAAATGCATAGACATGAGAGGACATGATATTGGGATCTTTTAAGTTTGGAATAGTATTGCACACAATTAATTTCTTACCTAACTTTCTTCTAGGCCACCTATAAAACTAATCACCTCTATGTGAAACAGATGCAACTCACTTATTGCAAGAATCAAGTCCCGTCTCTGTGCAAAGCCAATAAGACGCTCTTTAGAAACCACCACTGGAAAGCCATTGTAGTCTGTTTCTTTGATTAATGTCTCCACATCTTCCACTGTCATGCTGTCTTGGGTCAAGACAGAAAGAGGAGGTTCTCCACGCCTGGGCCTCATAACATCAGTAGCCAGTGTTCTGTGGGTAAATTCATCTTTTACATCCAGAAATGGATAGCCGTTCAAATGGATATGTGCCTCGTAGATCCCTTCTTTGCCAAAAGCATCAGCAACCCACTTGCTAGTAACAGCTGCAGCCATAAGAGGCACAATATACTCTAGTCCTCCTGTTAATTCAAACATGATCACGACAAGTGAGACTGTCATTCTGGTAACTCCACCTGTCAAGAGAAAGAAATCGTTGGGTAGGATTGTCATAGAAGATGCCACTCTGATTTTTTGCAACCTGACATGCGTTTTCATAATTGGAATCCACTATAAAATGTTAACATTTTTCCATAAACCAAAACACAAAGGCAGCTCTGCAGTTGTACTGTATGGTATCCAGAGGCATCATTCATTTAATTAGTATACAGCCTTGGTTTTCTTCATTCCCAAATGGATATGGTGCCTTCATTCCAAGAAATCTTTAGGTATAATATTCATGAATTTTAAAACTGCAAAATTTAGGGGTGTAAACCGATACCATGCTATATCATACAGAACAACAATTAAAACAAAAGAATAATACAGGGTACCTAAGCACGCAGCAGCTCCCACCATTGCATATAGTCCTGGAGTAACACAATCAGCTCCTGGTCTACACCAGTTTCTGAAGATGATCCAGTCGTGATGATGGTAGGCCAACTGTTCCACACCAATCCCAACAATTCTACCAGCTATTGCTCCTACAGCCATGCTGGGTATAAAGAGACCTGAAGGAATCTCAAATAACATAAAGTGAAGTTAAAACCAAATTACAAGCACAACTTAATACAAATAGTCCTCAACTTACAACAGTTCTTTTAGTAACCTGATCAAAGTTACAACAGCACTGAAAAAAGTGACATGACCACAGCAGCATCCCCATAGTCACATGAACAAAATTCAGATGCTTGGCAACTGGTTCATATTTATGATGGCTGCAGTGTCCTGGGATCATCCTCTTTTGTGACCTTCTAATGAGCAAAGTCAATGGGAAAACTAGGTTCACTTAATAACTGTGTTACTAACTTAACAACTGCAATGATTCACTTAACAACTGTGGCAAGAAAGGTCATAAAATGGGGCAAAATTCACTGAAAAATGTATCACGTAACAACATAAATTTTGGGCTCAATTGTGATCATAAGTCGAGAACTACCTGTAGTACATATGGTAAAGATGATTTCAAAGTTTACTTTAAATATAAATATATTACATTTCTTAAATTTAATAAATAATTTCAGTGGCAACTGAAGTCTTCCTACTAAACATTCTTGTTTCTTATTACTTCAGAGAACTCCATTATTTTTGTTCACTGCAGAGACTTATCACCTTACATTTCTTAACACCTTGGCTATTTTCCAAGATTGTTATGAATTCTGTCTTTCACAACAATTACTCAAGCAAGAGCAGAAGAGACAACACATGAAGGAATCATAGCACAAAAAAATAGAATTTTAATTACCGCTATGATTTTCCCCATCAATGGTATTGGTAAAGAAATAAATACTAAATTGTTTTTGCATCATATTTTCTTAGAATTAATGTCAAGCAAGTTCTAATGGCCCTGCAGAGATTATTTTTCTTTCTCACTTGCTATTAAAAGTGAGCAAGTAGGGGCACTAACATTTTGCCATAGATGTGGGAAGCCATTAGTCAAAAATTATTTGAAATCTCCAATAATTCTGATTTTTTATCTTAACCACATTTCATGATTCATACTATTAATCATGTACTTGACATCATCAAGTACTACTTCATTACATCACAATGCATATTTTGTCATTTTGATGAACATTGGATGATTGTGGATGCCGGTGTGATTGCAGATGAATTTAGCATCAAACACTCAGTCTAAGTAACAACCTATTTAAACCACTTAGAACTATCATTTGCTAGTTCTAAGTGGTTTCAAATAATCTGATAATATCTACACTGTTCTTCAAACTTTTGTAATACTTGCCCTACAAATTTATGGAACTTATGGGTGACTATTATTTTGAAAATAAAATAATGGCAAAAATAAAAAGCCCTAAAAATAAGTAGTAATTTATTAAAAAGCAATTACTATACATTCAATGTACTGTCAACAATTTATGTCTGTATGTTATCAAATTCTGCTAAACATGGACTCTGAAGATAACATTTAGTATAAAATAAAATGCTGATTAACCTGTCATTTAATGTTGCTCAGCAGACCAAAGTGACAGCAAGAACTGCCCAGTGAAGGTAGGAATTTATGTTCATGTAGTTACAAATTGGTAGAAGAATAAAAAGTGAACTCAAGAAAGAAGGAACAATTTTAAGAAATGTACAGAATTTAAAACATTTGTACAATAAGCAAGATCACTTATTAGGATATAATGGAAATTTATTCCATTTCCAGGCACACACACACACACACATATATATGGAAATGGAATAAATTAAAAAAGATATAGTGGATGCAAAACTTCATAGAAATAATTACAGTACAACAATAGGAAAATTATGGGTAAAATGATAAATACTTCACATTATAATTTAAGGGGAAATTGCTACAAAATGTTTTATAGATAGCATATAACTCTGTCAATTATTACCAAAATAGACAAACTATACAAGAAATGTGAAAAATGCCATAACAAAGAAGGAACATTTTATCATATCTGGTGGTGTACAAAAAAAATTCAAGAGTACTATAAATAAATATATCAAAATATTCAAGAATTCTTTAAAAGCTGAACTGAAACTATAAACATTTTATGTGGTATAAATTATTATTTTTAGTGCAATCTTCCCCTTAGTTTTACTTGGATAAGTAAAAGAAGGAGCTCTGATGGCACCGTGGTTAGAATGCAGTATTGCAGGCTAACTCTGCCTACAGCCAGGAGTTCAATCGAGGTTGACTGAACCTTCTATCCTTCCGAGGTCAGTAAAACGAGGACCTAGATTATTGGGACAATATGCTGACATTGTAAACTACCCAGAGAGTGTTGTAAAGCACTATGGAGTGGTATATGAGTCTAAGTGCTATTGCTATATTGCTATATTTGTTTCAGTGTATCAGATCTTAGGTGACTACAACATTTCTTAGACTATGCTTGATTTTCCAACTTACCTTCATGCCAAACGTGAATATGGTAATGATGATTTTAAAAACCAGAGCCAGAGCTAGCTGCCACATAGCCATGTATACTCCTGTACCAGCTGGTCTGTCGGGAATATCATCCACAGGTCTAGTCATGTTGGGATCGTTTATGTAGTCACAGAGTTGCGATGACTCCAAGGCTCCACAGTCATTGAAGAGTTCAGAGATGAGCTCACTGGTGCTCCTTCGTGTATAAGGATTTGGATAGGCAATAATAGCAGTTATGGCAGTGACTGCAATGACCTCTAAGACTGGATACTTTCCAAGCCTGGTAGTTTTACGCCTCCTGCACCATGCAATGTTGCATCGAATAAAAAGCGTCCCCCACAATCCTCCAAAAACTCCAAGCAATATAAAAGGGAAAAGTTCAGCCATGTACCAAGGGGTGTGATATTCCACATAAAAGAGGACCAGGCGACTGTTACCAAATGGATTGATGGATCTCAGAGTAAAGGCTGCAACAAGTGCAGCAAAGAAAGATCTCCAGAGAGTCTTCAGGGGAAAATAATAACTCACCTAGGATAAAATAGAATCCATCAATAAGTATTTCCAATTTTTTCAAAGGGTTTCCTTTGCAGTTACTTGTGGAAGTGATATATTATTATGCATTAATAAAGATACAGTCCAATGATAGGATTGTAGAAGGTTAAAAGTGATGAAAAATTACACTATCTTTGAATATATTATTAGAATTACACAAGCACACTGCAGAGATAGAACAAACAAACAAACAAACAAACAAGCAAACTACTTTCACATTTTCAGGTGATACTAGGATCCCATAACCACTGCTATTAAAGTACCAAAGAATTCTACACGTACACAATATCCATTTTGTGAAAAAAAGAGAATATAGGGGAAAAATTTCATCATATACTTATATTTCATCATATAATTTTATATAATCGTTTATGTCTCCCAGTTTTTACTAGTAGCCACATTCAATTTAATCAATTTATTACAGTCTTAGACCAGAGACCAGAACACATAAAAACACTCAGTAAATATACAATTAAAAATTCCAGTATAAAATAATAAATAACAACTAAAATCTATAATAAAATCCGGTCTGTCAATTATACATGGACTAACTATACTACAATTACAATCCATAAACTGTGTAGTCTGGTGTAGGTTCAACACTAAAAGGAAAAAGACTAAGCAGTGCAAGGGGTTTGTCGCATTTGTTATATAACATAACTATGGTGGAAAAGACACATGTTTGCGACGAATCCCCAGTGCTGCTGCACAGAATCTGGCCACTTGCACTGTAATTATGGACTGTTCAACCTTAAGCAGCCACTGAAGATAGGAAGATCTAAGGAGCATCTGACCCACAGTCTCCACCTCTCCTGAGCCACAGGAACAGAGTCTTTCCGTCAATAGTGTCCTTTTATACTTGCCGTACAGGACAGCTGATAGAAGCGCATGGCATCGTGTGAGCGAAAATGCTTTCTGGTGGTTTGTTGACTCCAACTGATTAAGATAGCTGGCAGGAGCAACAAGACATCTAATGGCATCTGGAGCCAGAAACAGCAGAGCTTTCCCTAAGTCCGCCTGCCTCTCGATGTCCTCTACCCTTTGTCTTGCTAGGTCATACTCCATCTTGAGTATTGAAGCTGGGGAGAAGCCTAGTTTGGCAAGGTTGGACTCGACAGCCTTGATCCATAATGAGGAGAAATTGTTTTGGAGGATTAATGGAGCAAGAGTTTGCGGAAAGAAGTTAAGTTTTAGCCAGAGTTTAAAGGATGCTATACAGATTCTTGCTCTGACTTTTGTCAATCCTGTCTCCAGGCGCAGAAGTACATTTGAGATACAACGCAACATCTGGAGAATTGATCTAATAAATTTGGATTGAACTTTTTCTAATGGTGTAAAACACAAAGCTGATGGTCCGAGCAAGGTCCCATAAAGAAGCTGTGCTAGTGACTTGGCCAGAAAAAACTTAATTGTGGCAGGGACATAATATCCTCCCTTTGTGCAGAAAAATGTAAGGATGGTGCTCGCTGATCTTTGGCCCAAGGCAGTCGCATATTCTCCATATGCTTTTCTTGAACCATTGGCCTGAATGACCATCCCCTGGTATTTGAAGGTGGTTACCTGCTCTATTTTGTGGCCATTTAGATACCATGAATAAAGTTTTGAGCTTTTTGCAAAGGCCATGATCTTTGTTTTCTCTTTGTTTATGTCCAGTTTATTGTAATTACAATACTGGACAAAGGCTCACAAGGCTCTTTTAAGGCCTACTGGTGTCCTGAAGAGGATCACAGCGTCATCTGCATAGAGCAGGAAGGCGATGCTTCGATCACCTATTTTTGGGGGGTGGTAATTTGGTTTGTTTAGCCATTTTACCATGTCGTTTATATAGAAGTTGAAAAGCAGGGAGGCCAAAATGCACCCGTCTAACCGCCTTTTGAGTTTTAATAGTAGCCACATAAAAATTGGTTTGATACAACTGTGAAATTGATATGCACTTTTCATAGGAAGGTAATCTTACCATATGGTTCATGGATTGCAAAAGAGAATTGCCTTCTCGCTTGCTAATTATTTTAAAGAATCAAATGAGGGGAAGTACATTTGTACTACGTTTAATAAAATAACTGAATATTAAATGAGGCATATGACAGATTGTTGTCTTTTCAAGATACTATATATCTATTGTAAAGCCACTTTTACCTAGCAGTACCGTGGTTCTTACCATCCCCACCAATTTATAATATGATATTTCAGTACTATCATCTAAAAAGGATGTATGTGTGGTAAGTTATTCTTTCTTAACAACATTGTTGCTATGCTACAGGTTTCTACAATACCAAGACTGGATGTTTTCCATGCATCTTAAGGCATTTCATTTTGTTCTTTATATACCCATGTAAATTATTTATTTATTTATTTATTAATTCAACTTGTATACCGCCCTTCTCCCCAAGGGGACTCAGGGCGGTGAACAGCCAAGCTTAAAACACATATAATACAAAAGTTAAGAAAAAACTAAAAATAAATTAAATCATTGGCATTTCCAATTTAAAATCCCAGATCTACAAAATCGAAAAGTTCCCAATTTAAAACCCAGAATCAATAAAATCAAAAATTTAAAAATGACTTAATCCTCCAGGCCAGCCAACAGCAAGGAAGCATCTGGATTAATAGTATATCTTCCTGCCAAGGAGGGGCTCAGAGAAATACAAAATATTACAATTGAGGAATATAGTAGTCCTCATTTAGCTACTGCCTTGTATAGCAACAGTTCACAAATACAATGATGATGAAAAAGCAACTCCTTGCATTTTGATTTTCATATATAAAAGCAAAGGAAAGCTGAAGTAAGAACATACAGTAAGAACAGTTCACTTAGTGACTGCTTCACTTAATAACTAAGTTGTGGGACCCATTGTGGTCACTAAAATACAATTGAAGATAAAGCAAAAAAACTGTTTCTGGATAATCTTACTTTTAGGGATGTTTTCAACTGATGTAGGGCCTTGCAAGCATAAGAACAGCAGTTATCAAAATATTTTAATCAATCAGGATCAAGTGGTCTAGCTCCCTGCTCAAGCAGGAGACCCTATATCATTTCAGACAAATGATTGTCTAGTCTCTTCTTAAAACACCCAGTGATGAAGTACTCACAACTTCTGAAGGCCAGCTGTTCCACTGGTTAATTGTCCTCACGGTTAGGAAGTTTCTCCTTAATTCCAGGTTGCTTCTCTCCTTGAGAGAGATTTCCTTGAGCCAGATTTCGCCTAATCTGTACTTGTAACTTTGGTTTTTCCTGCCCAGGTGTAAAACCTTGCTTTCCATCCATTGTTTCTTGCCCTGCCCTCTGGTGCTTTGGAAAATAAATTGACTCCCTCTTTTTTGTGGCAACCTCTCAAATACTGGAATTCTGCTATCATGTCCACCCTAGTCCTTCTTTTCTCTAGATTGGCCATACCCAATTCCTGCAACCATTCTTCATATGTTTTTGTCTCCAGGCCTTTAATAATCTTAGTTGCTCTTCTTTGCACTTTTTCCAAAGTCTCAACATCTTTTTTGTAATGTGGTAACCAAAAATTAATGCTGTATTCCAGGTGTGGCCTTATTAAGAGTTTATAAAGCAGTACTAATACTTCACATGATGTTTATTTATGCCTCTGTTTATACAACCAAGAATTGTATTAAGTTTTTTTGCTGCCGCCGCACATTGCTGACTCATGCTTAAATGATTGTCCACTAGAACTCCAAGATCCCTTTCACAGTTATTGTTTTTGAGCCTAATCTGTACTTGTAACTTTGTTTTTTCCTGCCCAGGTGTAAAACCTTGCTTTTCTCCACATATTAAATTTCATATTGTTGGATAGGGCCCATTGTTCAAACCTGTCAAGATTTTTTTGAACCCTGAACTTGTCTTCTGGGGTGTTGGCTATTCCTGCTAACTTAGTGTCATCTGCAAATTTGATTAGTTCCCCTTCTATTCCCTCATCTAATTCATTTATGAAGATATTGTTGAGTACCGGGCCTAAGACAGAACCTTGTGGTACCCACTGCTTACTTTCCTCTATGTAGATGTAGCACCATTAAGGACTATTAGTTGAGCACGGCTTGTCAGCCAGTTACAAATTCATCTGGTGGTGATGTTGTCTATCCCACATTTTTCTAGTTTACCAAAAAGTAGGTTGTAGTCTACTTTGTCAAATGCCTTCCTAAAGTCTAAGTATATTATGTCTACAGCATTTCGCTGGTCTACTGATTTAGTCACTTTGTCAAAGAATGAAATAATATTGGTTGGCATGATCTAACCCTAACAAACTCATGCAGGTGACAGGTTATAATTTTATTTGTTTCTAGATGTTCGCAGATCTGATTTTTTAAAAATTATTTTTTCCAGTACCTTCCCAGTATTGATAAACTGATTGGACTGTAGTTTCCTGGGTCTGTTCCCCCCCACCCCGCCTTTTTTTTAAGATGGGAACCATATCAGCTATTTTCCAATCCTCAGGTAATTTCCTCTTATTTCAGGATTTTTGAAAGATATGGTACAATGGTTCTGAGCTCTGGCATCTCCTTCAGATCTCTGGGATGTAATCCATCAGGTCCTAATGGTTAGTATTCATCAAGATCAGACAGATGTTCTCTAACCATTTTCTTGCTTATTTTACTTTTTATTTCTAGTCTGTCTTTAAAAATTAGATTTTTAGTAGGTTTGGCTATAATTACTTTTTGCTTCAAGACTTATGCAAAGAATGAGTTAAACAGTTCTGCTTTCTCTCTGCTGCCTGTTACTTCCTTGCCATCTTCTCTCTTAAGTGGACCTACTGTTTCCTTGACTGTTTCCTTGCTATTTATATTTTGAAAGAAACTTTTAAAATTATATTTGACTTTTTTCTAAGTCTTTCTTCATTCTGAGCTTTCGCTTTCCTGACTTCATCTTTGCAGATTCAGACTATCTGCTGATATTCTGCCTTAGTTATGTGTTCCTCTTTCCATTTTTTGTATTTGTCCTTTTTGTTTTTCAGCTTATCAGAGAGATCTTTGTGCAACCATGCTGGTTTCTTCTTGGATTTCTAGTTTTTCTTTTCAGTGGTATTGTGTTGGACTAGACTTTTATGATCATATTTTTTAGAGTTTCCCATGCTTCTTGAGTTGTTTTCCCCTTTAGGATTTTCATCCATGGAATTTTTCTTAGGGTCTCTCTGAGTTTATCTCTGAGTTTATCAGAACTTTTGAAGTTTAAGACACTGGCTGGGCTATGTTCTATTACTTGTGTTTGCATTATATTGAATTCCAGCTTCTAGTCACCAGCTCAGCTCAGAGATGTCTACCTATTTCCATTCCTTCTCTAATGATTTCTGTCCCTTGAGCTGACTGCCACCCACTGTCTAAAGCAAAACAATGCAGGAACAGCTGCCAATAAAATATGCCATACAAAGCATTTGCTCAGCTTATGACATTAAAATACTTCTTACCTCTTCTAAACTAAAAAGAACTCCCCCAATGGGTGCACCAAAGGCAACAGAAACACCAGCAGCAGCTGCAGCTGACAGCACCTAACATGGAAACATCAATCCACATGTTAGTAATCTGTGGAAAATATTCACAGAATATTAGGTGAATGAAGGAAATGGTGAAACTACCAGTACCTCTCTCCTTTTTCCTTCATTCTTGCTATACTTGGAGAAAAGGCTGCTAAAGCAGTTGCCACAGCAGCAGGCTACATGCACGAGAGGCCCTTCTTTGCCAAGACTGAGTCCAGAGGATACCACCAGAACTAAAGTTACAGTTTTGATTAAGAGCGTCCACTTGCCTAGGTATCCTCGAATAATGAAGCCACTTAAGATGGTCTTTATCTGGATGAGAAAGAAGAACAAAAGTTGGTTGATCAGATTTTTGTGAAACTATTAGAAAGTCTACCCAGGTCAGCAATTATTTTGCTTTTTCAAGATAGGTGAATATTCTGTGCTGAAAAACACAAACCAAGTGGCCAGCTTTAAAGTCAACAATTTCCTTTCCTTTTCCTACTTTCATCTCCATTAGCAAGGACTGCAGACTGAGTTTGCCTGAAATTTGCATTGTAGAAAATTATTCCCTCCCCTCCCACTCCCAGTGTCAAAGTTATATAATCAAGTAAGGAGACATTACCTCTGGAATTCCAGATCCACAGGCATAAGGAGCAAACACCCTCACAAGGGAGACAGCCAAGAAAACAAACAACAATGCCCATAAGATGTATAGGAAGTAATTTAGAATGTAAGCACTGGCACCCTAAAAAAGGGAAAAGAAACAAGAACAGATCATTTTAAGACAGTCCAAAAAAGGGCATATTTATGGTGGTTGTATGGGAGAGTGGGAGAATATGAAGCACCACTTCTTCATCAGCTGTGTTATAAGATTGTTACAGTATATTTTTCATATTTGGCTTATTCAACCACACAAATATTTTCCTTGAAGTCTGCAGTCTGATGCATCTGTATATTACTAAAACTCTCCTGTCTCTTTGCCCATTTATAACCTTGTCTTGTCAATTAGGCTAGAAGGAGCATCATAGAGCAACAAATTTTGAACCAAGGTCATGGGTGTCAAACTTGATCACATCACTTGACGTATCATGACGGTTTTTGCCTTTGTGGAGCCAGGGTGGGTGTGACCTGCATGTGACACATCTGGCCCACGGGCTGCCATTACTCCCACATAATTAAAATAGAAGAGCAAGGAAAGATGGCATATCTCCACCTTCTTTCCTGCCTTATTCTGACCACTGCACCAAATCAGCTGTCAGCAAGGTCTGATGGGTAGTTAATTTACTTCTTTGGAATGAAAACCAAAAATTGAACTCTCTTAACAATAGTGGGCAGTGAGGGAATGATTAGGAGGCAATTTGTATGCCTACTGGCAAGAAAGGTATAGCTGGATAGAGCTGGCTGGGTAAATCCACTGGAGAAAGGGGTCCTTGGGAGCATGCTGGAATGGGGAGTAGGCAAGCAGTTTTCCTTGTGGTCTTCAGCTCCCTTTATTCTCCCCCACCTCCAGTAAAGTGGCAGGCAGATCCATGGGTCAGCTGAGGAGAAGGAAGAGGAAGCTTCACTAGGAGGGTTGTGAGGTAAGGGGAAGCAGCACCAGCCTACATTATATGTGGAAGAAGGATGACCCAACAGGTATGCAGTATTTACCTGAAAATAAGTCTTTTTGATGTCAGAGAACTTACTTCCAAATAAACACCTACAGTTTGGGACTGCATGTCTTCCAACATGGGACCTCAATAAGGCAATTTATGGAAATTGCAAATATTATTTCAAAAACATACAAGGAAACATAATGCATTGCAAAAAATATTAATCACTGAGGCCTAAATTATTGCAGAGGTACTATAGCCATAAATTAAGAGGGCAGGTCAGATTAAAACAATTTTAAATGAATTGGGACTGAAAACGGCAATATTTCCCATTAAGGCTCCTTCATTTCAAATCAGTTTTGTTTGCTTTTGTAAACTATCTGCCTTAGTAAAGTTAGCAAAAGTTACAGTCTATACAAAAAGCGGGGGTGAGTGGGGGAAATTAAGGCTGTAAAATAGTAGACTGGTAAACTATTTTAAATAAATGCAGTGGATTGCTGAATATTTATAATGCTTTTTGAAGCTTTGATAAGATGCTTTGAGGGCAATGAAAATAATGGCATTTCACATAGGCATATTTTTTTGAATTTTTTCAAGTCTGGCAAATAGTTAAAAATTGTTATTATAACAAATGTATGTTTCCCACTTATACTCTCATCAATTGCACAGAATGTTGGAGATTCTTCTGCTAATTTTGACATCTGGGTTTACTTATTCAAGCCTAAAACATAGATGAACTGTCAGATCTGTCCTAATCCGACCTCTTAGGAAAGAAAAGGCCTCAACTCCATTTGGCTAAAGCAAATGGTTCTTTTACTAAGAGTGATAGTTGCAGTAAAGTCAAGTGAGCTCTGAAACTACCATACTTGCTGGATACAAAAATAAGGTGTAGGTTTGTCCCTAGGCCATCCCTCCCCTTGTGACCAGTCCGTTTCCAGCCAGCCAGAGCTCGCCAAGATGTTTTGAGTATTTTGAGATGTTCATATATAATTTGTATATTTCTCAGGATACCTGGCTGTGGGATGCTGGTACAAACAGGATCCGGCTGCTCTGGTCCTTATCACCTGTCATCGCCGCCACCCGATTTCCTATCCCTTTATTGCCCTTTCATCTTTTCCTCTTTCATCCTTCCTCCCTTCTTTTTTTTATGGCAGGATGCCTGTGAGGCCCTCCAAGTTGAGCCTGGCAGATCTGAAATGAATGGCATCTATTTTGATGCTTTGATTCCCTGAGTAATTCTTATTTTTACAGATGTCATTGTCTATTTTTAAATAAGCTATGACAATAATCTTTATTCCTTCACAGGATGAACTTTGTTTGAAAATTACAGTCCATAACAGAGTGACTGGGGAACAGTTTCAACACAAATTCTTTCCTTGATAAATAAGTATATGGGGATGTGGACAATGAATATTCGTCTCAGTTTGTCACATATAAATTAAGATTTCATCCAACAAAGCATATAAGCAATATTTTTGATTTACTGCTATGCTGAGACAGTGATGACATATTGATAAACTAAATTTATGTAAATATGCATGCAGCCCCCTAACAAACTATAATTCCTTAATACTGAGGCAACTAACTATTTGAACAAACTACTATAAGATTAAAAAAACAGACATAAAATGAACAAAGATAGAGATATAAAGATACATAGAGATATAAAGATAGAGATAGATGATAGATAGATAGATAGATAGATAGATAGATAGATAGATAGATAGATAGATAGGTAGATAGGTGCAGACCTATGCAAGGGCCCTCTTTATAGACTTCTGCTCAATATTCAATACTATCATTCCAGATATTCTTCTAACTAAACTAAATCAGCTAGCTGTACCTGACCACACTTGTAAATGGAGCTTCCTAACAGACAGGAAGCAACAGGTGAAGCTAGGCAACATCACATCAGATACTTGTACATTTAGCACAGGAGCCCCCCAGGGCTGTGTGCTTTCTTCACTTCTCTTCTCTCTATAGAGCAGTGACTGAATCTGAAAAGATCCCTCTGTTAAAATACTGAAGTTTGCAGATGATACAAAGTGATTGGTCTCATTCGAGACTGTGACGAATTTGCATACAGACAAGAGGTTGAACAACTAGCCTTGTGGTGCGACCAGAAGAATCTTCAACTAAACACACTCAAAATTGTAGAAATGGTGACTTTAGGAGAAACCTTCCTATACTACCACCTCTCACAATACTAGACAACAACACAGTATCAACAGTAGATACCTTCAAGTTTCTAGGTTCTATCACATTTCAAGACTTAAAATGGACACCTAACATCAAAAACAACACCAAAAAAGCACAACAAAGAATGTTCTTTTTGCGCCAACTCAGAAAGCTTAAACTGCCCAAAGAGCTACTGATTCAGTTCTACAGAAGAATTACTGAGACTGTCATCTGCACCTCTATAACTGTCTGGTTTGGCTCTGCAACCCAACAAGACAGACACAGACTTCAACGGATAATTAGGATTGCAGAAAAAACAATTGCTACCAATCTGCCTTCCATTGAGGACCTGTATACTGCACAAGTCAAAAAGAGGGCTGAGAAAATATCTACAGACCCATCACATCCTGGACATAAATTGTTTCAACTTCTACCCTCAAAACGACACTATAGGGGACTGCACACTGAACAACTAGACCCAAGGACAGTTTTTCCCCGAATGCCATCGCTCTATTAAACAACTAATTCCCACAACACTCTCAAACTGGAGCCTTGGTGGCACAGCAGACTAAAGTGCTGTTAAGTAGCACCAGCTGCCTGCAATTACTGCAAGTTCAAATCTCACCAGGCTCAAGGTTGACTCAGCCTTCCATCCTTTCAAGGTAGGTAAAATGAGGACACGGATTGTGGGGGCAATAAGCTGACTTTGTATAAAAAAGAACACTGCTTAGGGGGGGTCGAAAGCCCTAAGCAGGTATAGATAAAAGTATGAAGGCTATTGCTTAATGCATTGTAAGCTGCCCTGAGTCTCCGGAGAAGGGCGGCATATAAATCGAACCAATAAAATAAAAAATAAAAAAAACTATTTACTAAGACTGTATTACTATTATTCTTCTCATCCTTCTTATTACCTATCTCCTCCAACATGACTATAACCATGTTGCTTGGATTTTTACGATTTATATTGTTCTGTTTGTTTCCTAGTATGATTTGATTGCTTATTAGTAACCTATGACTATCATTAGGGTGTTGTATTTTATGATTCTTGATGAATGTGTTTTTTTTTCTTTTTTTCCCCTTTTATGTACACTGAGAGCATATGCAGCAAAGACAAATTCCTCGTGAGTCCAATCACACTTGGCCAATAAAGAATGAGAGAGGGAGGGAGGGAGGGAGGGAGGGAGGGAGGAAATGGCATAATTTTTATTTTCTGTCTAACTGAGAGGAAATATTAGAACTATGTGCTGCAAAACTTTAGATTATTACTATACTAGAGGATTATTGTACTTCTTTGCTATCGTCTAGGAATGGTCCAAATTTCTGTAGCCTAGAGCATTTTTCAGTTTAGTGTAACATGTTTTCATGACAGTGCCACGTTAAAACATTAAACAATTAGTGTGTAAATTACAGCAAAACTATAACCATACCTCAGATTCGTTAACTAAAAGCTCAGACCACTTTTGCCACTGAGGACATTTGTCCCGGTCTTCAAAAGTAGTTTCATTGGATGTCCAGCAACACTGCTCATGACTATACCAAAAGGCTTCTAAACAGACTCCTTCTTTCAAATCAGTCATCCAATCCACTGCTAAATCTATAACTCCAGCCAATGTGCCTAACAGGGAGAGAAATAGATGTTAAAGAAGGATCCAAATGATAGATGCTGAGAAATGAGTTTGAACATGCTCTTGCAGAAGTGTCTCTTGAATATGAGTTGGATACATACTGTACGTAACTCCGTATTAAGTCACCCCACAGTTACCAAAATAACAAGTTAGAAGAACTGTCCACCTCATAGCTATAGGGTGTTTTCAAGAGATTTATTACACATGTTAGCACCTACAACAGTGAGTGAGTGAATGAAACCTGCCAAATAAAATATGAGAATTGTTTCCTTGTATCTTTCTATAAGCTTTTTTATGCAATGTAGTATTTCTCTTAAAATACGAATTACTTTTCTTGACTCACTTCTAAGAACTTGTAAACAATATACACAATTATTAGTTTATAAGTTTAAAAACTTATTTAAAGTTTTTAAAACAAGAAACTATATTCTTATCTGGAACATTCCATGAGCAGCTGAAATTGATAAAGTCAAAACTTGGGTTTGGGATTATTGATCAAAGTTCACAGTAGGTTAAGACCACTAGTTGAATAAGTAGGCAGTGTGCATGACTGTTACTTTCAATATACCGACCTAAAAGCAGACTCTGATTCAATAAAAAATACCATAAATAAAAACGTTCTTTTTACAACCCTGTAATCCCTGAATTTGGGATAGAGTTGGGGTGACTGGATGGAGCGGAACGTTTAATGGCCAGATGCCCTTCCTGACGTCATGCAAAGTTAGCAGCAGATATTCTTTCTTTGCGCCCTAGGAGAGAAAAAACTGCTACTGCCTAGGATTGACTCTCCATCTTCGAAGTGGGAAGTGAGCATCTTCAACACTAGGCCACCACATCACTCAAAAAAACCATTTTTTATATTTTTTAAACGTTTATTTTTATATATTTATGGTAAAAACATCATAAATTTGAGGCATTAAATATTTATAATTGGCTTATATTGTATTATAAATACATATACATTTTATGCTTTCTATTTTGATATTGTAATATTTTTGTCTTTCCATTCCAAATAGTTGGCACTTTTTAAAATAACATAGTACAACAGTGACATCAAGTGGTATCTCATGAAAAACTGAAATAGCATTTTTAGTGACTGCTTTATAAGAGCTTGCCTGAATAAATGTCATATTGCTTTATGAACTATGCATAAATTATATATTTCACCAAAACACTAGAAGAACTTTTGTTGTTTATAATTAACAAGCCAAAAAGCACCAGTTAATGTCCAGAGATATTATTTTTAGTTAATAATATATTATTAATGATAAATCACAAATAAGTATAAATCATTGTGTTATTAGCATTATTAATCATAATATTATGAATGTGTTTTAGTACCACAATTCTAGCGATTTCTCAGAATGTTATCAACTGCTCTTAATGGTGCAGCAAATAAACCACAATACAATCTAAACTAACTGCTTAGTATATTTTTTACTTACTATAATATCTATTATCTTTATAAGAGATATTTTATGTTTTCTAAAGTAACTTTTCATGTGAAGGGCAGCTATATTAATTTAATAAATAAACAAAAAGTTTTGCAAATTATTATCAATTAACCAGAAAATTGTTGTTATTATTACTAGTACTAGATCTATTTCAGACTAAAAAAAAAAAAATTCTATATCACAATTGTTATTCCCTATTTCAAATTATAAATATTATTATTTCTTTATGCTATTATTGTCAATATTCTACATATATATTTAGCATTTCTAGCCCCAAACAAAAATAGTATTTAGCCCTGAAATGCTGAAATGGAAGATATCACATTTATATAGCCAGCATAAACAACTGTCTCTACAGCGCACAACTTTTAATAAGTAAATATGAGTTAACATTTGTTTGAAGTTACCTGCCAACAGTCCTATAAGTAGCATAACAACCCATCCTGACCAAGCATCCAATAAACTTTTTATGAATTCCCAGATGGACTCCTTGCTTTTATTTGTAATCTGGAAAAAATATATTATTTAATTGAAAAAGTTGCTATGTTGATATTTCATTAAATATAGCACCATAATAATCAAATAATCTAATATAAATATAAATATATCTAACATAAATATATGTAAGCTGTAAAATCAAATGGCAAAGTATTTGATAGAGAAGATGAGGCAAGAGATATGATCATTATTATTATTTTATTTATTTGTATCCTGCTTTTATGAACAAAGCATGTTCCATAAAAGTGTTGAAGCAATCTATCAGGGCTAGGAATCTTTCCCATTATCTAGAGTTAATTATAGTGAGAATTTATTGAAGAAAAAAAGTTAAATTAAGATGAATCATTTCCTGAAATGTATGTCAGATTGACTTTTGGGGTAAAATGATCTATCCTTATAAAATCTATAAGGTTGACTCAGCCTTCCATCCTTCCATGGTTGGTAAAATGAGGACTCAGATTGTTAGGGATTGCAAATAACACTGACATTGTAAACTGCTCAGACAGTTCTGTAAACCACTATGAGGCAGTATGTAAGCCTATGTGCTATTGTTATTGCTATATTTCTAATAATTATAACTATAGAGTTTAGAATAAAATTAAAAATCTGTTGATTAATCAATCTGGAATCATATTTTTATTGGAGTTAATATTGTATTTCTGGTATAACTCTCACTGCTAATATTTTACTACAGTTCTTTCTCTTTTCTCAGTATCTTGTCTACTGTAATAAAAATTATGTCCTATAAACATGAAATTTAGTAAATTCATATTTAAAAGACATCAGGAGATACATGGGATTACAAACAGTAGTTCTTTAACTTTCTTCTCCAAAAATGGTACCTTAGCCAATTGCTGGATGTTTTTATACAAACTATATGTGATAGTTTTAGGTTAGGATAGTCTTAGGGTCTGGCAATATCCCATATCCGATATCCATATAACTTATAATGCTTCTTTTTAAGCACTCTTTTCTAAGCACTCTTAAGCAGACAGCTTAAAAAAATGAGGAATAATAATTTAAAGAAATTAAAGGCAAATGATAAGAAAAAGGAAAGGTAAAATTGCTAAAACTAGCTTATAATTGATTCACTGTATGTATTTGTACTTTTCTACCCTTGAAACTATCCTTACTCCCACCACATCAATGTGTCTTTTATCTTTTAAACTTTTCTCCTCTCTAATTTTGAGAATATCCAACTTTCTCAGTATATCCTTTCTTTGGTTCCATTTATTTTTTAAATGTAATTATATTATGACTTGATATTCACTTGGCATTGGAAAGTGAGATTTTTCATTTGTGCTATCTTTTTTCTTTATTTTTATGTTTTATTGTAATTTCTCTGATTGTTGTGAATCAACCAGAATCATTGAGAGTCAGTTGGCATAAAGGTTTATCAATTATTAAATTATTGTTATTTTTACTTGTTTACCATTCAGGCTGAAGTAACCTATCCCCAGTACATTCAGTTGGCCCTATTTTTCTTGACACTCAACTGTCACTTTCAATAACAAAGTAGGCAAAAGGATTCTCTTATACCAAGCTTTTTTTTTTTTTTTTTGCTTTTCAGCAAACATTAATTGCCTTCAGCACACCATCCAACCTATCTTTCTATCAGAATTTCATCTCTTACAGTTTCTCTATGCAGTTTCCTCTCTTTGGTGAGTATTCTACCATGAGCAGATGTTCAGTGCATTGAGAAAGTATTCAGACCCCCTTCACTTTTGTCAATTTTGTTATGCTGCAGCCTGATTCTACAGTTGTTGAAATTCATTTTTTCCTCATTAATCTACATTCAGTACCCCATAATGACAAAATGAAAACAGAATTTTAGAAATGTCTATAAGTTTATTAAAAAGATATCACATTGGCATAAGTATTCAGACCCTTTGCAATAGCACTTGAAATTGAGCTCAGGTGCCTTCCATTTCTCTTGATTGTTGCTGACATATTTCTACACCTTGATTGGAGTCCAACTGTGGTAAATTAAATTGATTGGACATGATTTGGAAAGGCAGACATCTCTCTATAGATGCTTCACATATGACAATGCATACTGTAGCACATTTCCGGTGAAGATGGCCAACTGAATACATGCCCAGGGAGGGATCCCTGAAGGGTTTTCCCCTGGGCTGCAGCTCTTCAACTACTAACGGAAGGAACTGGCATTCCTTCAATTTATATGACTCTCCTGGGTTAGGAAAAGTCTTTAGAATTATTCCTCAAGATCCACCGATACAGCTGAGGTCTACAAGTAATTTCAGGAGATGCGCTTTGAAGCAATTGTGTGCTGAAAGCTGGGGAGAGGGGCTGCAATCTGTTCATCATGGAAGAAGCAGCCGCTTTGAAATTTACTTTTCAAATTGACAGTGCCTTTCATTTCTTATTATATTAATTTATCTTATTTTTTTAAACAAAAAAACCCACATCTTTTCAAAATGAAGCTTTTGCTCCAGTCACAAATTAAAACAAATCATTAACAAATCTTATTTTCCATTAACACAACTCAATATTTTAAACAAATATTTCCCTCATATCTATCTATATAACTATGCCATTATCCCCCAAAACCCGTTACTTAAATCTTAAATCCTAACCAATTATCAATTCATTTTTCTGTTTCATTTGCTTAGATGGATATTTTAACAATATAAGTCTTACAATTATATTAAACAAATTAAATATTCATTAATTATTTAATTATTATTAAACCTAACTTAAGCATTTTGTCTTAACTATCACTCTCAACATACACCTCCTCATTTTAATTATCCCACCTCTTTTTATTATCTTTGATGTTAAACCAATCATTTCTATTTCTTGACTGTTAATCACAGCATTACCCTTTATTTTGGCTGTTAAATATAGCATGTTTTTATTTTTTGGCCATTGCCCAGCATGCCCTTGGTTTGGCTGTTAAACACAGCATATTAAGTTTGTTTTTTGGCCGTTACAAGGCATCTTCAGGTTTGTTTGGCTGTTAAAGGCTGTTGAGGCTCCGACTCAACCCCTCCAAGACCGAGTGGCTGTGGCTTCCGGCGTCCCGATATAGCCAGCTGATGCCATCGCTGGCTATTGGAGGTGAATCACTCGCCCCCACAGAGAGGGCTCGTAACTTGGGCGTCCTCCTGGACGCACGGCTGTCTTTAGAAGATCATTTGACAGCCGTGGCCAGGGGGGCTTTTTATCAGTTCACCTGATACGCCAGTTGCGCCCCTTTCTAGATCGGGACTCCCTACGCACAGTCACTCAGGCACTCGTCACTTCCCGCCTGGACTACTGCAACGCTCTCTACATGGGGCTCCCCCTGGGGTGCACCCGGAGGCTCCAGCTGGTCCAGAACGCGGCCGCGCGGGGGATTATGGGGGCAACGAGGCGCCCCCATGTGACACCTCTCCTGCACGAGCTGCACTGGCTCCCGGTGGTCTTCCGGGTGCGCTTCAAGGTGTTGGTGACCACCTTTAAAGCGCTTCATGGCTCAGGGCCGGGGTATTTACAAGACCGCCTTCTGCCACCAATAGCCTCCTACCGGCCAGTACGCTCACACAGAGTGGGCCTCCTCAGGGTGCCGTCCACCAGACAATGTCGGCTGGCGACCCCCAGGGGGAGAGCCTTCTCTGTGGCGGCGCCCACCCTCTGGAACAACCTCCCCCCAGAGATACGTACAATAACAGACCTCCGGATTTTTCGTTGGGCCCTGAAAACCCATTTATTTCAACTAGCTGGGCTGGCTTGAGTTAAATTTTAAACTGATTTTAAATTGGAATTTTTTAATTACGGCCAAAATATTTAATTATTTTAAACAGTTTTTAGATTTTGTATGTCTTGTTTTTACTTTGGCTGTTCACCGCCCTGAGTCCTATATTGGAGAAGGGCGGTATAGAAATTTAAACAAATAAATAAATAAATAAATAAATAAATAAATAAACACAGCATCTCTATTTTTGTTTTTTGGCCGTTGCACGGCATATTAACTTTCGTTTTGGCTGATACCCAGCATGACCATTTGTTTGGCTGTTCAATACAGCATATTATAGCTTTTTGGCTGTTAAATACAGCATGTTCATAGTTGGTTTAACAATCTCTACTTAAACCTTTCTTTGTTGTTTCCCTCCATCTATGCATTGCTTTTCATTTAATCATATTTTTCCTTATCCTTTTTCATAGCATTCATAACATTTTAATCTTGAGATATGGTTCTTGTTTAAAACATATTTTTAAGTATATTTTTAAATTCCTTTTAACATTTTCAATTAATCATATTCATCCTTATTCTTTATCTTAACATATTACCATTAAACATAGTTCTTGCATTAAACATATCTTTACATGTATTAATTAGTTTCATTTAACATTTTTAATTTCTATAGAAGCCTCCCTTTAATTTATTACAATCATCTTTACTTTATTTTATTTTTAATCACATTATCTTCATTTCCTCATCTGCAAACATAAATTTCCTTCCATTTTCCAATTTTTTAATTTTTTTCTACATAAATCCAATTAAATCTCTTTTCATATTTTATTCCGGATATAGTGTATCAAATCTCTTTCTTCTACGGCTGCACTTAATCCTTCTTCTATTCCTGCGCCAACATTCAAATTATTATTTGTTCAATTGTAGGAGCTCCATTGTAAATTCCTTTTCTTCACCAAAGTCCAGCTGCTTGCAGTCAGGAAAGGAAAATCCTCCTCCACGGTTCAGCAATTTTTTTTTTTTAGAGCTCAAAGTTCTCATAACAAAGGGAGGTTACAAAGTTCCTCTTTATGCCAGATGGTGTCTCTCTATAATCCACATTTCCCATTACTCATGCAAGACTCCATTTTAATTCTTAGTATTATATAACCATCCACTATATTTTCTTCTTTTAGTTAAAAAACTATCAAATCTTTTTTTTTTCCTCAGTCCAATTCAGATTTTTAAAGTGTTTAGTCCTTTTACCATATCTCTAAATTATTTCTCTTAATTCTTGTTCCAGAATTAGTTGTTCCTCGGGTCTTTGTTCTTTAAAGTTACAGTTTTAAAAAAATTCCAAAGCCCCTTTGTAACTTAGCCGCTGTTTTAGGCTAGGGGTCTTCTAGTTACTAATATAGCTCCAAACGTTGTTGCAAGCCTGGGCTGTTATCACTCACCCAGCTTTAAAAGACTCCGTTTTACTTTGCTTTCCTCCAGGACTTTTCTTGCCCAGTTGTCACAGCTTCGTGGCAGCTGCCATGGCTGCCCCCCCCCCCCGCCGCCAACTCACAGAGGGTTCCCTCTGACCTCCAAGGAACTTGCCTGTTCCTCTAGGTCTTCCGAGGCGCCCCTCTCCTTCCCCCATCCCTACAGGACAGGTTCGGTCCGCAGACCTGGCGGTGGTGGTTCGGCAGCCGGGTTTTTGCTGCTTTCATCAGAGCCCACTATTTCCCCGACTGTCTTGCCATGACGTCAACCGGACGTTGACAGTGCCTTTCATTTCTTAAGCACCTTTAAGGACTATAAATCTTTACTAAGTTGAAAGAGGCTCTTTTTAGTCATAGCCTGCTACTCCTTTTTGAAAACCTGAGCCATTTTGGGGATTTTTTCAGTGTTGAACAACAAGGAAGAAGCTGCTATGGCAAGCCAAAATAAGGAAGTGTGGAGCAAAAAAAAAAAAGGCAGAAACATAAAGGCAGGAAGTTGTGGCTTTAGTTTATTATTTGTAGTAATTTGTAGTTTGGTCTGCGTTGCTGTGGGTGGCTAAAACTTTCTGATATTTATGATTCATGAATGGCTTGCAATTTCTATGTGACTTATAAAAAAGCTACTTTTTGATCAAAAAGGGAGTCAAGATGGGAAGAGCAAATTATTAGAGATTTATTGGAATTTTTTCTAAATAAAATTCACCAGTTTGTAGGATCAGCTGTGCTCCAAGAATGCTAAAAAATTTTTCTCAAACTACTGTAGAGATGCAAACATGTGTGGAAGGTTACCAAACTACCAAGGCATCTTCCACAAGTAGCTGAAAGTGCAAAGGGGTGAACTGCAATTTTGGAATATAAACCTGACACTAACTCTTATTATGATGGTTTAAATATAAATCTCTCAACACAACTGAAAGAAGACCTTCATGAAAATCTGCAACTTTTAAAAGGACAAGATTGGGACTTTTTGTTTAAGAACATTAACAAGTTGAGAAATCCTTGAGAAAAAGGGAAGCCTATAATTAACTACTTGATAAACTTTCCAAGAAAAAAAAGATTTATTCCATGAAGACAAGCTGGAAGGAGTGAATTAAACTTAATGAGTTAACTGCAATTAGGATGGATTTTTATCTGTTTGATATTTGTAATTGAAATAATCAATTCTTAATCCGTAATTGAAATAATCAATTGTCTTAATCGCAATCTAAAATTTGAAAATGTAACTATATACATATATATATATATATATATATATATATATATATATATATATATATATATATATATATATATATATATATATATATATATAAGTAATTCCTAAAGTATACAAAATGTTATTGAAAATATATTTGAGAGTATCTGTGTTAAAAGAAAGTTAAAGAAAGTGATGTATTAGTTTAAAGAAAAATTTAGAGTTTTAAAAAGAATGTATACAAAAGAAAGAAATATTATTCTATGAGGTTAGTTTGGGTAAATTTAACCCTGAATTTTAAAGTCTGTATGTTAAGTAGTTAAAAGAAAAAGATGTATTAGAAAGTTTTGATTTCAGAAATGTGTTTAAAGAAAAGTTTAGTCTTTTAAAAAGGATGTTAAAAAAAAGTATTTTTCTCGGTAAGATTAAAGAATACAGTGTACCTTGCAATATAAATGGTGATAGTTTACAAAGATGATTAGGTACAAATAAAAATACATATTATTTCCACAGCAAGGAAGATAAAGCAGAAATGGTTACATTAATTATTTTATTCAAAGAGGAGAATATATTGAAATACGGTTTTCATTTGGATATCAATTCTGGATTTTGTGCTTGTGATGAAAAAAAATGAAACATTGACTTTGGTTTTGTCGATTAGATAAATTTGTTGTTATAGAAATGGCAAGTTATATACTAATGTGCAAAAGCAAAAAATTGAAGCTGGAGTGTTTTTATCTTGTATTGTGCCAAAAAGAATTGGAGGTCAATGCCTTTTTTTTCTTCTTTCCCTTGTACCTTATATTTTCTTTTCCCCCTCTCTTCCCCCCCCCCTAATTTCCCATTTTTATTTCTATTTGTACTTTATATATAGACAAAACAATAAAAGCTATGACTTAAAATGCATACTGTAGCAAAGCAAAAGCCATGAAGTCAAAAAAAACTTCTTGCAAAGCTCAGAGACAGGATTATTGCAAGGCACAGATCTGGGGAACGCTACAATAAAATTTCTGCTGCACTGAAGGTTCCTAAGAGCACAGAGGCCTCCATAATTCTCAAATGGAAGAAGTTTGACAAGACTTTTCCAAAAACTGGTCAGCTGGTTAAACTGAGCAATTGGGGGAAAAGATCTTAGTAAAACAGGTAACCAAGAACCTGATGGTCACTCTGACTGAGCTCCAGAGATCCTGTGTGGAGATGGGACAGAGTTCCAGAAGGACAACCATCACTGTAGCCCTCCATCGATCTGGGCTTTATGGCAGAGTGGCTAGATGGAATCCTCTCCTCAGTGCAAAACACTTGAAAGCCCGCTTGGAGTTTGCAAAACAACAACAACAACAACAACAACAACAACACCTGAAGGACCAGACTGTGAGGAACAAGATTTTCTGGTCTGATGAAACAAAGATTGAACTGTTTGGCCTCAATTCTAAACATTATGGCCAACTACCGTCCTGTCTCCAACCTTCGCTTCATGGCGAAAGTTGTTGAGAGTGTGGTCGCGCGACAGTTTCCGCAATTCCTGGAGGAAACATCTTATCTAGATCCGTTCCAGTCGGGTTTCAGGTCTGGGCACAGCACGGAAACGGCATTGGTCGCGTTGGTTGATGATCTCTGGAGGGCTCGGGACAGGGGTTGCTCCTCTGTTCTGGTCCTGTTAGACCTCTCAGCGGCTTTTGATACCATCGACCATGGTATCATGCTGCACTGGCTGGAAGAGTTGGGGGTGGGAGGCACTGTGTTATGGTGGTTCTCCTCCTTTCTCTCCGACCGGTCGCAGTTTGTGTTGGCAGGGGGGAAGAGGTCGACCTCGAGGCCTCTCATTTGTGGAGTGCTGCAGGGATCGGTCCTCTCGCCCCTTCTGTTCAACATTTATGTGAAGCCGCTGGCTTCGGGGTGAGATACCACCAGTACGCTGATGACACCCAGCTGTACATCTCCACCCCAGGCCACCCCAACGATGCCCTTGAAGTGATGTCCCAGTGCCTGGAGGCTGTGCGGATCTGGATGGGGAGGAACAGGCTCAAGCTCAACCCTTCCAAGACTGAGTGGCTGTGGCTCCCGGCATCCCGATATAGTCAGTTGACTCCATCACTGACTATTGGGGGTGAGTCGTTGGCCCCCACAGAGAGGGCTCGCAATCTGGGAGTCCTCCTGGATATGCAGCTGTCCTTGGAGGAACATCTGACGGCTGTAACCAGGGGGACCTTTTGTCAGGTTCGCCTGATTCGCCAGTTGCGGCCCTTTCTTGATCGGGATTCCCTGTGCACATCACTCATGCCCTCGTCACCTCTCGCCTTGACTACTGCAACGCTCTCTACACGGGGCTCCCCTTGAGGAGCACTCGGAGGCTCCAGCTGGTCCAGAACGCAGCAGCGCGGGTAGTGACGGGAGCAGCATGGCGCTCCCATGTAACACCGCTCCTGCGCGAGCTGCACTGGCTCCCGGTGGTCTTCCGGGTGCGCTTCAAGGTGTTGGTTATCACCTTTAAAGCGCTCCATGGCATAGGGCCTAGCTATCTTCGAGACCACCTGCTGCTACCAACGACCTCCCATCGACCTGTGTGCTCCCACAGAGAGGGCCTCCTCGGGGTGCCATCAGCCAAACAGTGCAGGCTGGTGACCCCCAGGGGGAGGGCCTTCTCTGTGGGGGCACCTACCCTCTGGAATCAGCTGCCCCCAGAGATAAGGAGAATCCAAGACCTCAGTGCCTTCTGTCGTGCCCTTAAAACCCATTTTTTCAAGCAAGCCGGGCTGGCTTAAGAAGAATTTTTTAAATGTTTTAATTGGTAGTGAGTTTTAATTGGGCCAAATTTATATATCTTTTAATTGTTTTTTTAATATTTGTACTGCATGTTTTTTAAGTTTGGCTGTACACCGCCCTGAGTCCTCAGGGAGAAGGGCGGTATAGAAATTTAAAAATAAATAAATAAATAAATAAATAAATAAATAAATAAATAAATAAATAAATAAATAAATAAATAAATAAAGGAAACCAGAGACTACTCATTACCTGCCCAATGCCATCCCAGTGGTGGCAGTATCATACTGTGGGGGTGTTTTTCAGCAGCAGGGACTGGGAGACTGGTCAGGGTTGAGGGAAAGCTGAATGGCACAAAGTACAGGGATATCCTCAATGAAAACCTGTTCCACAGCACTCAGGACTCAGACTGAGCTGAAGGTTCACTTTCCAACCTGACAATGATCCTAAGCATACAGCCAAGACAACACAGGACTGGCTTAGCGACAATTCTGTGAATGCCCTAGAGTGGCCCAACCCGACCCCTGACTTGAACCATATTGAACATCTCTGGAGGGACCTGAAAATGTCTGTCCACTGAGTCACCATCAAACCTGACTGAGTGAGAGGATTTGAAAGGAAGAATGGCAAAAAAAATCCCCCAATCCAGGTGTGCAAAGCTTGTCACATTATTCCCCAAAAGACTCAAGGCTGTAATTGCTGCCAAAGATGCTTCAACAAAGTACTGAGTGAAGGGTCTGAATACTTATGCCAATATTTCAGTTTTTTCTTTTTAGTAAATTTACAGAAATTTCTATTTTTGTGAATTCTGTTTTCACTTTGTCATTATGGGGTACTGAATGTAGATTAATGAGAAAAAAATGAATTTCAACAACTGTAGAATTGGGCTGCAGCATAACAAAATTGACAAAAGTGAAGGGGGGCTGAATATTTTCGGAATGCACTGTATCTATTTCTTTTATTTTTAACATTTATGTATATATTGCATTTGTTCACTTCACAACTACCTTGGTTTCTGATACATTAATTTCTGATCTATACTCCTTGTTGCACCATACAGTTATTTAATGATCGCTGCAAATAATTCTGTTCTTCTTATTCTTATTTAAATAATTCTTATTTAGCAACAGCATTATCTGCATAGAAAAGAATATGCATGTTAATTTCCTTAACAATACATCTGTACTGTCATTCAAACACGTCGTGACCATGGCTTTGGAATAACAGAGTTGGAAGGGACCTTGGAGGTCTTCTAGTGCAACCTCCTGCTTAGGCAGGAAACCCTACACCACTTCAGACAAATGGTTATCCAACATCTTCTTCAAAACTTCCAGTGTTGGAATATTCACAACTTCTGGAGGCAAAGTTATTCCACTGAATAATTGTTCTAATTGCCAGGAAATTTCTCCTTAGTTCTAAGTTGCTTCTCTCCTTCATTAGTTTCCACCCATTGCTTCTTGTCCTAACCTCAGGTGCTTTGGAGAATAACTCCTTACACTAATTAGTGTAACTCCTTACACTAATGTTTGATAAGCCTTTATTTCAATTGCTTCTAAGGGCAAAGAATCAATAAACCAGAAATCTAAAAACCATTATTTGTGAGAATGACCAGGTTGAGCCTTCAAATTCATCTAGAAGTGAATCTGGAAATATATGTTCCATGCCATGTCAGTTCCTTAAATCAGTTTTCCATCATATTGCTATACAGGTAGTCCTCAAATTACGATCATAATTAAGCCCAAACTTTCTGTTCCTAAGCAAAACATTTGTTAAGTGAATTTTGTCCCATTTTACAACCTTTCTTGCCACACTTGTTAAGTCACTTACTGCAATTGTTAAATTAGTAATATGGTTGATAAGTGAACCTGGCTTACCCATTGACTTTGCTTGTCAGAAGGTCGCAAAAGGTGATCACATGACCCTGGGACACTGCAACTGTCATAACTATGAGTCAGTTGCCAAGCATCTGAATTTTGATCATGTAATCATGGGGATGCTGCAGTGGTCTTAAGTATGAAAAATTGTCATGTCACTTTTTTCAGTGTTATTGTCACTAAATGAACTATTCTAAGTCAATGACTACCTGTATTTCAGACTTATAACTATTAATGGAATAAAATTAAAAAGCAATCACTTTAAACAGTTATGCCAAGTGTTTATCTTTTATTTACCTTTCTATGTCTGTCTGTATCCCGAGATTTCTCCCTTAACCAATCAATGGTATGAAAGTCTTCATAAGTGCCAACATCAGGAAAAGGTTCATCCAAAAAATCCATCAGATTTCCAGAACCATTCATATTTCCTGCATTAACCATATTAGAACCTAGACAATGAAAAACAGGAGCAAGATAGTATGTTCAATATTACATCATGCTTACACCATCATACTCATCAAATCCTTTCCTGCAAAGAAGAAATTACTTGCAATAGTAAAAGTAGGGGTGCCCAACCCCCAATCCGTGGACCAGCACCAGACTGTGGCATGGCAGCAACTGGGCTGTGCAATCAAGTGAAGCCCCATCCACAGGATGCAGGCAGCACACAAAACCACATCCCCTCCAGTCCGTGGAAAAAGCTTTCTCAGGGTTTTTCTCAATCTTCTGATGCCCAAAAGATTGGGGGCCACTGCTATAAAGCATACCTCACATGCAGGTTTAGTGACTCAATAAGAACTTGAAAGATGAGGACAAGAATTTTCCAATGGCCAATTATTTTAAAAAACAATATCCAGACTAATCCTTGGTAAACTAAGAATGACTAATATATTTAATAAGAGATTGCAGAGATAATCGTGTGTCTGACCAATGGCATTATAAAGATGTCTATGGAGATTCTCAGTCATCCAGGTCATGGTTGTCCCAAAGGTATTTTTTCTAAAAGGCAACTATTTACCTAGCTAATGGTTGAACCTTCCTTAAAGTTATGGAAATTTTCCTATCTTCTTAAATTTTGCTTAAATTACAACAGCATAACACCAAATAGAAAATCAATCCACAGGAAAGTTCAGAAAACTCATCAAATGGTATGAGGTACAACAAATCAAAGTGTGGGTTTTTTTCAGTATAAAGATAATACTACTTTTATTATTCCTGCTGTTTTAATGTTCATTTAATGTCTCTGTGGATTTATTAAAGCATAGTTACTCCTGAGTGGTTACATCAGATTAATGATTGTGTACTAACTGTGTGGAATTGTGGAATTCCTTAAATAATTTTTTTCTTAAACAATATATTAAATACGTTTCAGGTGTATGCTTAAAAATAAATACAACTTTTGTTTGTATCTTCTTTGTGGTCTACAGCATAGGCAAAACAGCAATCTTCCTTGTGTAGAGGTGAATGAAAATTGTAGCCACATCAGGTAATATCGTGGTTGAGAGCAATCCTAGGCTTACATAGGATAATACAATCTTTGCTATAAAAAGGAATTTGGCAGGAGTGGGTGAACACATGGTCTGTTTCAGCTATCTGATATTAGACAATGCAACATTTTTGGTAATAAAAATGAAAATTATTTTTTAAATCTATGATTTAAGATTTTTAAATGATTTGTTTGAATTTTACGCTGTTTGACATCTGAAATCATAGAGGTTTTTGGAAGAGGAAATAAAGCATAGTCATTTTTTCCTTGCAGTAGAAAAAAATCAGTGCTCATAGTTATACAGCTGAACATTCTGTTTCGACAAAATAGACAAAATTATTAGAGAACTGCCTGCCTTTTTAACTAAACCACAAGTAATACTTTCTCTTTATGCAGATAGATTTCACCATGGCATTTTGAATGGTACAGAAATTGAGAACTCTTACTACTTTCTTGCAGTTATTCTTTATTCGATCCATTCTACCAAATACTAGGTTACGTATTATCCCATTCTTCAACACATTGTAAAAATATCTGTATCTTAATAAGTATTTCCTTTCACATAAACTGATTGTGGAACACACTTCTTACCTACTACAAGGAAAAAATAATGAAATAGGCAATTTAACACTTCCTTAGGCAAGCCATTCAACTGAAGATTTTTTTTTCAGTAAGCTCCCCAAGAACAAATGAAACAGAATTTCCACACGAATTATGCCAGAAATTTAGAGCTATGTTCCCTTTAAAACAAATATTCTCCGATACCCTGGAAAATTGCAAAGAGCCAGTTCATGTATCTGAACACAATTATTTCATTCCAGCCGTTTGGACAGAATGAAAATACAGCTTCCTGCATACTAAAAAGGTCACATAATAGGCACTGACAATTGTTTGTCTTTGTCAGCTTTAAGACCTCATTTGACAGCATTATTTTTAAACTTCTCATCTGAATGTCTGGAGATCCATCAAACAGCCTCTGCACCTGCCGGCTTCTGATTTGTAGAGGCCTAATATAATTAGGATTTATTTTTAAAACCCTCCTTTGACAATGGTTGATTTCAGAACAATGCCCATTAAAAGCTTAAAAAATAATGGAACAGAACATGGTTTTCTCTTACCCGCAATGCAACATCATTTAGTTCTGCTCTAAAGATCCTGACAGCATCCTTTCTTCGCTGGTATGTCTGCAAAGGCAATGATGTCATATAGAGGAAGCAGCTAGTCACATGATCACATGCCACATTGGAGAACTGCTAGAGAGGCAGGCAAACGTGCAGGAACTAAGCTCCTTCAGGATTAAGCAAATACTCCTACATCTTCAGAGCTGGCTGCAAAGAAAGGGAAGAAGGAAAGAAGGAAGGAAGGAAGGAGGGAAGGAGGGGGAGGGAGGAAGGGAGGAAGGAAGGGCTTTCAATTAAAAAGTATTCTTATCCAGAACAAGTCAATTTTCATTGCTTAAAATAATAGAAAGGTGGCTATGAAACTAAGTCGTACTTTATTTAGGACTGATTCATGACAAATGCAAAAATAAAGGCTATTTGTATTTTCCTGAGATTTCATAGAACCATAGGGCTTGAAGGAACCCTGGAGGTCGTCAGGTCTAGAACCCATAACTCTGGGAGGCAAACTGTTCCATTGATTAACTATTCTCACTTTCAGGAAATTTGTCCTTATTTCCAGGTTGCATCTCCCTCTTTTGAGCTTCCACCTGTTGCTCTTGTCATGCCCTCAGATACTATGGAGAATAAATTGACCGATACTTTCCTGGGACAGCCTTCAAGTACTGGAAGACTGCTATTACTTCTCCCCTAAGGCATTTTTTCATCATCATCATCATCATCATCATCATCATCATCATCATCATTCATATTTCTATGTCGCCCACTCTCCGAGGACTCTAGGCTGCTTACACCAAAGACAGTATACTAAATAGGCTAAATGTACCTACTTATCTTAGCCATTCATCTCACAATTTAACCTCTAGAGTCCTTATCATCTTTGTTGCTCTTCTCTGCACCCTTTCTAGGGCCTCAGCATCTTTTTGGTATCGTGGTGACCATAACTAGACACAGTATTTCAAGGTGGCATCACTAATTCAGTATAGAGTAGTGCTATCACTTCCTGTGATTATGATGCTATCCCTGTAGATGCAGTTTAGGGCCGTGTTGGCATTTTTGGTGGCATATTGCTCATACTTAAGTGATAGTTCACCAGGACATCTAGACCCCTCTCACAGGCATTATGTTGAGCCAGATACAACCTAACCTGTACTTGTACATTTGGTTTTTCCTGACTAAGTACAAGACCTTATTTTCTCACCACTGAACTGCATCTTGTTGGATAGAGCCCAGTGCTCTTCTGTCAAAATCCTTCTGAATCTTGAGTTTATCTTTCAAAATGTTGGCAATTCCCTCCAGTTTGGTGCCATCCACAAATTTCAATCCCCTCATATAGGTCATTTATGAAGATTTTGAAGAGTACTGGGGCCAACACAGAACTTTGGGGTACCCCATTGCATGCTTCCCTCCATGTAGATGTGGTTCCATTGAGGACTACACACTCAATGTGTAGTGTAATTGATCAGCTAAATCCATTTGGTGCTGGTAGTTTATCCCACATTGTTTTATCTTCCCGAGAAGTCGGCTGTTGTCTTCTTTATCAAACATCTTACTGAAGTCTATACTATTTCCACAGTATTTCCTTGGTCCAATAAATTAGTCACTTCATTAAAGAAGGCAATAAGGTTTGTTTAATATGACCCGTTTTTAACAAACTCATGCTGGCTTCTAGAGATCAACTTGTTCATTTCTAAGTACTGACAAATCTGCTGCTTGATTAGCTTTTCCAGGATTTTTCTAGTTATTGGATGTTTTATACTTAAGAAGATGATTGTAATATCTTAACAAGTGTCTTACATCATTTTTTTCCTGGACTACTAAAAAAAAACATAGGCTATTATGTATTCGGTAGTGGCAAAATTGTCACCATTGGGACAGTGAGAAGTAGAATGCAAAATGTGCAGAACGTTTGCAATAGCAGCCTTAGAAATGAAGGCAAATATACATGTCCCTTATAGGATCCAATCTGAGTCACTCACTGGGACCAAAGATTTATTCTTCCAAGTTTTCGGGCTCGTACTGGAGTCCATCCATGGAAAAAGAAAAGTTCCTTGAGAATGAGCTCCAGCATGAGTCTGAAAGCTTGGAATAAATCTTTCATCCTTGGTAACCAACTCAGATTGGATAGCAATAGCAGTTTTAGTTTATGGAGTCCATGGAAAACTGATGTGGTACTTGATTTTTGACATTAATCATGAATGATAACATCCCTGTTATGAAAATACATGATCTCAAACCGTCAGGGTCACTCCCTAATTTACATGAGTGGAGTGCCAATAAGTATGTGAGTAAATGTATTTTTCCAAAAATTGTTATAGATATCTCCCAAAAAATTGGCAGCAGTTGACATCTATAATTCTGTAACCAATTTTTTTCTTGTGGGCATTGAGCGACACAGAATTTTGCCACTGCACAGGTGGTAGCTGGGTTTGAGTCTTGGAGGAGAAAGCCTACATAAAAGTCATCTGTCCTCCCTGGCAATCTCTCTAGTCAGGGGAGAATATATATTGACCTACATGCTCTGTATAACTCACAGTACAATAAAACATATGAGATATCTTTGACTTCTCCTTTTCCACATATACATACCCATGCTGCTATTGGTGTTGTCTTGTACCTACCCTGGAGAAGTGCTGAGGGGAGAATATTAAATCTGGCTCTGAAGAAAGCTATTCTTTGTTTTGGGAAGATCAGATCATTTAGCTATCTTGCTGATTCCCACACACCCTGATTGATTCTGTCCCTATTGTGGGACATATATAAAAGTACTTACCATAATTTATAAATGAAAGCAAACAGCAAAAGTTAAATTATGTTCTTTATTGAATAACTTTATGATAAATACTTCATATTCATGTAAATTTGGAAGGAGTCTCAAGTGGACAACCTATTCCTACAACTGCCATCAGATGTTTAGCCTACACCTCGGCAGATATTTTGAGCAATTATTTTTACCACAACTAAGCTGAAATAAGTAAATTTAGGAAAGTAAAGCACAACTCAGGGTATAAAAGGAGAACACTGGATGCACTTCTCAAATGCCAAATTACTCTGTCAAGGTATAGCTCAGCATTGCTCAGGAATAAGTTTCATGTATCAGTGAGAATTGTCCCTTTGGTTTTTTTTTTATTTTTATCTTCTATTTCAGGAACTATAACATAATAATTAGGGTCATAGTCATTGTACTACGAACTTCTGAAGAGCATGATTTGACTGTCCCTGCATAGAAAGCAAATGTAGATGTCCAAAAGTTGTTACCAAGTTATTTTTTCTATATGGAATGTGTTACAGTTATCAAAGCTATGCTTTCCTAATGGCTAAGAGGCTTTTTCAACACTTGGGGGTAAGGGGCACCACTATCTGCATACCTGAAGCACCAGCAATCATATCCAACCATGCATTTGCAAATCTATTCCATAATTTTGCACAGTTGACTACATACCATATTTTTTCGGAGTATAAGACGTACTTTAGTTTTTGGGGAGGAAAATAAGAAAAAAGCTGATTGGCAAGTGGATCGGCCTACCGGAATACCCCCAATCAGCTGTTCCCAGAGGTGAATCTTAGCAACAGGTTCCTTGGTTGTGAGCTCTGTGCCTTGCTTTTTTTTGCTTTTTTTCCTGCCTCTGAAACTTCTGAAATGGAGCTTCAGAAAAACAGCCTCTGAAGCTCTGAGGGCTTTTTTTCTGAAGCTCTGTTTGGGGGCTTCTTTTCTGAAGCTTTGTTTCTGGTGCTTTTTTCAGCCTCTGAAACCTCCATTTGAGAAGCTGAGCGGGGCTACATTCGGAGTATAAGACACACCCAGATTTTCACCATCTTTTTTGGGGGGAAAAGGTATGTTTTATAATCCAAAAAAAATACAGTATATAGTTAGTTTCTATTTTAGATGAACACCTCATTTCCTGTGCACATATATTGCAAAAATAGGACTAAGGCCACAATCCACCTACTTGTATTTTAACATGTTAAAGGTGAGTGGGGATATTTTCATTCTGGGAGCGTTTAGAAAATATTTTTAAATGGATTTAACTTACTATGCAAAAGCAAGAGCTGAAAAAGCTCCTTGGGTGAGAAGCGAAACGTCTTCAAAGAAAAACCAGCAAGTTGAGTTGCCTCTTGAAAAAGCACCTTTGGGACAACGATGACCTGAATGATTGAGAATCTCCATAGATATTTAAAACGCAAACAAACCTGCTCCCCAACCTTGATGCAAAAATGAAAAATTCCTGTATTACCATTGATTTTCAGTGATTTGAGTCTTCAGATAGCTTTAAAGGTTATTTATGTTTTTGTGAACCGCCAGCCCTTTTGAATAGCATTTTTGAAAAACTAAATAATTTACATACATTTTAAAATAATTTCTAGATGGTTTGTCTGTCTATTTACAAAGGATTCATGCCTGAACTCTGATAATAGTCCAGATAATCTGGTTCATCAATGGCATTCTGTAATTGATCCCTCACCCTCAACAGTTTTTGTTAATGAAGAACCGTTGGAGAACTCTTTGGATTCAGAGGCCTACTGAAGGACTCCAACAGCTTCCTTCAAGGCTTCCAGCCATAACCCGTCTCACAAAGAACTGTTGTCAATTTTCAAAATTCACAGAATAACTCCCCCTCCATTATACCAAAAAGGCACAAAGGACAAGGGTCTAGACCATGGACTGCAGTGGTCATCCTGGTGAGTACTTTATCCACTTTCTCAGAAGTTACAGGGAGAAAAAAGTCCACATAACTTGGCAAGTAGTTGTTTCAATTACTACTATAGATCCTGCCCAAGTGGAGTCAAGACTCAAGTGAAACAGGACTTTATTAGTGATAACCAGTGGTAACTGGTCTTAGCAGCCAGGAGGAAGCTCTTGGAGCTGTTCCTTTCCAGAAGGAAAGTTGTTATCCTAAAAAATGCTCCAAGATGACAGACCAACATCCCCACTTTCATTCAGTCAGGTTTTGGTAATGCACTCCTGGTATGCCTTTTTATCATCAGATCATGAATGGGCATAGCTTCATTACAGATAATGTGTTTACTAGCAATACCTTGAGGCAAGTCCAATTACAGGTCCCAGGGAAGGACTACTAGTAAATATCAAGTTCATTCCAATCCCAATAACTTCCAATACATTCTAATCCTACATTAAAGGTAGTCCTTGATTTACAACCAGAATTCAGACCAGCATTTCCATTGCTAAGCAAGGCTGATGTTAAGTGGGCCTTGCCCAATTTTACAACTTTTTTTGCCATGGTTGTTACGCAAATCACTGCAGTTGTTAAGTGAATTATGCAGTTGTTAATCAAATCTGGCTTTTCCCATTGACTCTGTTTGTTGGAAACCAGTTGGGAAAGTCACAAATAGCGATCATGTGATTCCAGGATGCTGCAACCATCATAAATGCATGTCAGTTGCCAGATACCTGGATTTTGATCATGTGACCATGAAGATGCTATGATAATCACAAATTCCTTCATCCCTACCTATACTTACCAATCAATTAAGAAATTCATAAATGGCTTTCGTAAGACAGAATGGCTGACATTATAAAAATGGACATAAGAACATTATGCAGAAAATATTTTATAAACAATGTAACAACCATATATATGTATGTATGTATTGCATACTAGTCAATGTCACAAGATGTAATGTACACTTTGGAATAAAAACTATAAAAGTTTAATGTAGCTAATCCAAAACAAATAAAAGCCTTTATAAGATCACTTGTTTTGCATTTTGCAAACTCATAATAACTGTATAAACATAAGTTAACATGCTAGTTAACTATAAAATAAATGCACAACATGAAGACTTTATAGCAAGTATATTTTTATTAATTTCACAGAATACTTTTCAAATACAAATGACAATCATTCAGAAACAAAGACAACATTAAGGAATGAATACTGTAGAGGATAACATACTGTAATAGTATTAATGTGGGCAGTCATGTTCTTATTCCCCCCAAACAAATACTGAATGTATATTGCATAATCACTACAACTATTATCCACTAATATCTTTTTTATTTGGGATCCCAAAACACATTTTCTGTCCAAATACCACATATTCCATCCATAATACACACAGAAGCTGGTCACAATTGGACCTAATAGATGACAAAATATTTATAGTGACTGCTTTTTATCAAAAACAATTAGTACAACACAGGTGACAAGGCAGTGCTTCATATCAGAAGTAATATTTTTTTCTTCAGATTGGGTAGAAAAAGCCCTTTCTCAGATATGTTTCTCAAATGGATTAGAGCAGGGGTCCCCAACCCCTGGTCCACAGCCCAGTATCAGGCTGCAGAAGGGGTGGGCGAGCACGTGTGCACGTGCATATGAAGCTGCACTTGTGAAAGTGGCACACATGTGCGCAAAACTATCCCATCTCCCCCTGCCCTCCCATTGCTGCCTCCACCAGTCCACCAAGCCAGAAAGATTGTGAACCGTTGCATTAGAGGCCAAATATATTGAATTATGCAGCAATGTAAGATTAACCCATGATAGCAGCTAATATATAAAACAATGTTTCAAACACTTTTGTAATCTATTATCACACCCATAAGAATTTTATTAGAAGATAATGGCAAATTTTCATTTAATCATGCCAACCAATGGAAAAGTGTACAGCATCCATTATGAATTATTTGATTTCATGTAAGTTCTTGTAAATTTAATTGGTTTATGTTGTCATACTATGCTTACAGACATCATATGAAGCCAGTGAATTCACTGGCTCTTATTTTTCAGCAGTGCTGAATTCTCTTTAATCTGGATTTTAAAAATTGCCCAATGTAGGATTGATAACACTGCCCAGCTCTACAAAATACAATTTATTGGTTACTGTTTCATGATTTTAACATGAAACACTATTTCAGATTTGATAGAAACTGTTGATTTATTGGGGTTAACAAGTTTTTTTGTTATCTGGCTTCCTATAGGAGATGAAGAGGCTAAGGGAGGGGTCAAATGTGTCATCAATCTCAAGTCCCTCATGCCCACAAGATATCTAAGTCCACCCCACCTTCAATTTCTCTGACTTTTATCTACCACCATTTGCTTTGACAGTAGCTCAGATTCTTGTAGAGAAACACAAATAAAATAAGCATACAATAAAGTTATATTCATTTGAACTGCCTGGACTCCTAATTTCCTGTGCTTGACACTTCTTTACATCATTGTTAGATTTTTAACCAAAAACAAATTTTTGATTTTATAGTATCCTATGTTAAAATTGCATTTCTTATTAACACCCCCAAGGTATATTTTATATTATATAAGAGCATAATTATTTGGGTAACTGAAGCTGAATATAACAACATAATAAACAACATTGCGTACATTGCAAGACATAAAAGTGGATTTCTCAGGAATTTAAGGTGACAGACCCTTAACTGTAAAAACCTATGAGCAAAAACCCTAAAAGGATTTTTTTTAATCTCCAAAGCAATGACATTCAACTGAATACTATATTGTTTTCAAAGGTAATATTGAACTATTTTAGCCCATATGTTTAACATCTCTGCCTTTATGTTGAGTCAAAATATCACCACTGAATAGCTAAAATCACTATTAGCACTGGGAAGGAACAGTATTTAAAATTTCCCATGAAACAAAAGGGCAGAAGAAGTTGCCACTTTATAAAATTGGCATTATAATTTTCATAAAGAAAAATAAACTATAATAATGAAAATGTAAAGCAATGAACCAAGAAAAAAGGCCATTTAAGAATTTGACAATAAAAACAGGTAACAAATATGCTATTATCATACAGTAGCATTTTTGTGGAATATCAATTCTAGGAATAGTCCATGTAGTACTTAAATTTGGTATAGATATGGAATTTTGAAAAGACCTATCTTTAATTAAAATAAACAAGCCTTTTCACTAAAAGGATGGGAAAAATCTGAATGTATAAAAGTGATATCTGGTTTAGAACTGTATTGTATATAATAATGTTAGGATTAACCACTCTCAAAATTCATAACAATTTTCCTGAGATGCATTAATTCAATAATCTATATGTCACAACCTCGTCAGACAGGTTCTATCTAGACATAACATATGGCTTTCAGCTGTATTGGTTAAAGATTATAGGAGATAAAAATCTAATAAATCTGGAGTTCGAAAGACAGATGCCTTTCTTTTCTGGATGAATTTGAGCTTTTTTTGTGAAATAATTAAATTTGGGATGCAAGACTTCAAAGGAAATGTATGGAAATCACAGTCCTATGATATTTGAAGTTTTTCCTAAATGAGTTCCAGACTAATTTCCATAACAATGAAACTGTCCACATATTACATTATTCGTATAGTTCACAGAGAATTATTTTCCTAAAACAACAGCTAAAGAAAGATCTGTCACCTTCTTCCTTCCCTCGTTAAACTGAAAAGCTAGTTAAAATAACAAGATACACCTGACACAAATAAAATAAGAACAATCTACTAGTGCACAATAAGAACATGCAGTCACACTCTGCAATGTTTCAGTAACATTTTCACTTTTTGAAAAAAAACCATCGTAAATGATGTGTAGCTACAGACAGTGCCCGAAGTACATTATATTGTATGATGCAATATAAATCAGTAAAGCTGATTTAAAAAGTACAAATTTAGAGTATTTTCAGTTCAGCTATCAGAAACAAAACCTGTTCAATGTTTCCATTCTACTGTATGACGAACACCAAGTAACAAAATTTATGTCATTTAAAATACATCTTAAAGTAAATATTTTCCTTCAAGGAAAACACATTACTATAAATAAATTACAATACAGTGAATTTTCCTGAACTCACTTTGTTTCTGCCTTCCAGCCCTTAAAATAAAATAAAACAGCAAAAAAAGAGAAGAAAACCACCCCTTACACTTTCTGACATGATAGTCTTTTTTAATATAAAATAAGTTGTTTTCAGAGAAATTAGTTTCACAACAAGGAAAACCCAAGCCTTGCTGCAGTCACTATTAAAAAATATATGTGTATAAGTGTATCTATTTGTGTGTGTGAGGTGTGTGTGTCTGTGTGTGTGCGTGTATACACACAGTATATATGTATACCTTTCTAATTTTTTTTACAAAATGTGTATATTAATAATCTTTGCATATTTTTTTAAAAATAAACTTAAGTAGTTCAATAACTTCATTTTAAAATAAGAAAAGGCAGATAAATACTTCTTTATACATCATCAGCTGGCAGAGGTGGGACATTGATCCTTGGCCTTGTAAAAAATGCCATCTTCTCCCTGTCATATATGGGAAAAATATTGTACAATTATTTTATAGTTTAACTCATTTAACAAACAAACAAACAAACAAACAAACAGAATACTATATCATTCTCCCAAACCAAAGTAGCAACATAAGACTAGAAAAATTATAAACAGGTATTTTGGATGTCCTCAATCCTTCTCATACTTGCATAGTCCCACTGGATGCTATCTTAATTACCTCAGAAATACCCAATGTATTTGCGCAATTAAGCATACTCTATGAGACTTCAAGAATCCAGGCAAGATGAAAAAATTAAATCAGACTTCAAATTCCAAAAATTCCCTCCCTACAGGTATTTTTAATGGTTTATCTTTATTTGGGTGTGTGTGAAAATATGTGCATGTATGAAAACCAGGAGATTTAGTATAGAACTAGGAGCAGGAATGGCTCAGTATTACATTTCCCCTCCTTGGGTGACTCAGGATCACTTAGTCTTGGCCTGAAGTATCTGATTGTATCGTTATGGAGAAAAATTAGCATGAAACATAGGATATAAATATGGAGAGTTTGTGTGTGTGTGTGACTATGTATACATTCTTTGTTTACATAAAAATATCATTAGCCAAATATGTACAAAAATTTTAGATTCATTAGTACTTATAGACATGAATTTGATTTTATATAATTTATCTGCTTATATCTAAAAGCAGATGCCTAGCAGGGTCAAATGTGAAAGTGTACTATGTCTGATAAGACTCTAAAAGTTTTAGATCTATATTCATTAATCCTGTGCTTAATTTTTCTCAAGCCTAGTGATCATTAAAGTGGTAACTCATATTTAGGTTTTATCACTTATAAATGGAAAGTCTTTTATTTTCATTCATTTTCACTTTTTATTCCATGTAGTCTATGTTCAGAAGGAAATAGTATGTGTAGAAGAAATAAAATAAATGTGTGCTCTTTTCAATTATGACATTAACTATCATTAAATAGTTTCAAAATAATTTAAACCATTCTTAATAGTTTACCGGAAAGTCTGCACCTGAAGAGGTTCCTTTTGATTTTGACCACGCAGTTGGTATACTTCTTTGGAAGCTTTTTTAAGCAATTTTTCAGCTGCTTGTTGTTGACGATGCTCAAATTTTGTTTGCCTTGTCTAAGGAAGCAATTAATTCCTTAATTTATTTATTGAATTTCTCTTGGTATAATAAGCAATCTAAGTAGCTTATAACCATTCAAACAACTACATGAAATATAAAACATTATCCCACTAAAATCAATGTAATCCATTTGAAAAAAATCAATAATTACGAACTTTGGCAAAAGAAAACTCTTTTCTGCCATTTTCCTTAGAGTGCAGTTTGTAGCCTGAGACTTACACTAGGAAGCAACCAAGACTGTATGACTTCCAACACTGATGATATACCCTGGTCTAAGTAATTAGGCTGGTTCATAGTGAGAGCCAGTCCCTCAAATAGTAAAGATCTAAGTTGCTATGGAGTTTTAAGGTCAAGACCAGCATCTTAAATTGTTCTCAGTAAGTTACTGGCAAGTAGCTATCTTTACATACAGGCATCATGTAATCCCTGTATTTTACACATTGTTATCTGATACTATTTGAGACATTTCGGAAGGGCAGTATCGAGGAAAGAACATTGCAAAACAAGATGCATGTAACCATGGTTAGGTCAGACTGGTTGAGAAAGGATCATGCTTGGTGCACTAGCAGTAATTTACATGTATGCCATTTGAAGCACAAATGCCACATGCAAATTCAATGACAACTGGGGGTTTCTGAAAAATTCCCAAACTGTAAACAATGCGTTCCAAAGAAATGCCACCTCATCCAAAATCAGCTTCACTTCAAACCTCAAGTTAAGCTTTTTCCTACCAACAATGCCTCCAATATTTTCTAGATTTATTTACTTATTTAAAGCATTTATATGGTCATCCACTTACTTTCAGTGACTCTGGGCAGCTTACAAAAAAAACAAAAAACAAAAAACCCAATATACAATCTGTAAAAATAACAATGTCCCCTTTTTATTTTCTAGATTTAATGTCATCTTGAAACAAGTCAAGATTAGCGGACCTTTAATTATATCTATTTTTTTAGTGGGTTATGACATTCAATATTTAGTAACCGTTTTCCTATTTAAAAAATGGAGTGATTTTTTTTCTTGTCTCCTAAGCTTTAAAGAAATAACAGCTGGAAGAAGGGATGCCATTCAAAGTGATAGCTATCACCTTCATGGCATATGGCTGGTTATCTAAGGGACTGCTTAAAGATAAGGGACTGTTTCTGCCCATCCTATATGATTGGACAAAATGGGCATGCTTTAGGTCCCATCTATCATCATCTATTGGACAATGTCATCTATTGCAACTTTTCTGCTGCAGTACCCACTGTCTGGAACAGCATTTCCCCTGCCCCCAAGATCCATACAGTTCCCACTCTGACAATGTTTAACAAATTCTTGAAAACCTGGATTTTTACCTAAGCCTTGTGATAGGATAGGTGTCAATAGCATTTTATTGATGAGAAGGAAATGGAGGTCTTTTGGTTAATCTTTCTTTTTAACTGCTCTTACTATTTTTAATATGGCATACCGCTCAGAATCTTATGCAGTTGGGTGGCCTCTTAAAGTGAATACATAGATAAATAAATGAGCACTAATTTGGTTTAAAATGCATAGAAAGACAACAGCATGCAAATAAGCACAGCAAAAAAATGGACATTTCTTCAGCAATTTCTCTAACAGAGCCATTCCTAATATCAACTTTTCCTAATTGGTTCCTATGGGCCTAAACTCCTATTAGACTATATATCAATGGAAAATTCAATATCTCACTCTTTTTTTTTTTTGCCAGCAGATCTATTACGATTAAAATTATACTCACTATTAAAGCTATATTTAAGATATGAAAATGCATGACACTGCTAGTAAAAAGTTCCTCCTCCCAGAAAACAATGTGACATAAATTCAGCTATCCTATAATCATTTTGATACAAATCTCTATTTAGGATTTTAGGATATAGATCTGAAATGTATACATTACTAGATGTAAATCTACTCTCTCAAACATAAAGACTATCTTATATTATCTGAAAAGAATTGTGAATCCAAATAGACTTCTCAATAGCTCCGCATAATTTTTAAAGAATATCTTTAAACATTAAAAATCTGATAAAAACATATTTTTATAAGACCACTTCAATGTGAGTGGTCATGTAGCTTGACACTGGTTTTATTTTCTACTTCTTTGTAAGTGCAGAAGCAATTTTCCACATACTCCAAGGACAGTTTGTTTTTTAATCTTATTTCTGGAGTGTTCCATACCAGTAGCAACAGATATGAATGATTGAGAAAGAGAAGGGAAATGCCCTATTTTATATTTTAAGGGAGAGAGGGGATATCTAAATAAACTTCTTCCAGAAGTAAAAATCTGCCTAAACAATTTAAGTCCTGTTTTTCCCTTGCTTGATACAATAGCATTACTTCAAACTGTTAAATTATTTATATTTGCTGTTCAATAATTTATTAATATTTATAGAAATTAAACATTATAAATCTGATTTCTGTATCTCATTGCTGTATGAACAACAAAAACAAGCTGTAGTAAATGTTTAGATGATTCCATACCTGCCTTTCTGCTTCCTTCAGCAAATTTCGGAATCGTTCATCACGAATGACCCAGTGAGGCAGATCAGTTTGACCACTAAGCTGGGCATCCTCCAGACGCTGCCGTAATTCTCTTAGAATAGATAATTCCTCATTTAAGTGTCTCTGCCTTGTTTTTGATGCCTGAAGATCCAGCTCCAGGTCTAGGGAAGTCCTTTCCATAAGATCAGCCAAAGATGATCTACATGAATGCTACAATAATATAAAAATTATGTCAATGCCTCTAACCGTCTTAGAAAGAACTATAAGGCTCTAAACTATTTCACAGATATACAATTGTTGCAAAATGGTGAGCAAAAATAATAGGAGAAAATTGATTCAGTTGTGTTCAGGCAGAAACTGGTCCGCTATAGGTTAAATGGGACAACTTTAAACCACATTTACACAATTAGGAGCTGGCACATATTCTCTTCACCACATCTTACATTAAGAATGTTTTCCTTTCCTTCTTAGTTTAATTTTATACTTACATTTGTACTGACATAATCCCAATTAAAGCTAACAGGAATTTATCATGAAATTGCTGGGATTAAATTTCAAGAAATATTGAAGCAGTGGAAGAAAGCTCCTCTTTACTTGGGACAAATGAAAATTTCAGAAAAACTAAAATACGATATTTTACAAGTATAAATACAAATATAAAGTTACTTGATTTGTTCATAAAATATGTCCAATGTATACAATTTGATAAATTAACCCATATCATAATTTTAAAGTTATTGATAAATGTTATTAAACACATTTTTTAATTGTTTTACTTCAAGTTGATACACTTTAAGAAATTAAGCATTTTTAATGTCTGTCTTTTAGAAGAAACCAGCAGACAACAGGTCCAGTTTTAAAAACAGTTTATCTATGTTATAGTAGAAACATATGGAAAATGGAAAAGGAACCAAGGTTCAAAGTACACAATATACTATATCACAGGAATTTTCCATTTTATTTTTTAATCTGAGGTAGTATCTACTGTTAGTTTCAGCTTCTATTTATCCTTATTTTAATTGTTTTGTGCCTTATAAAAACTGATTTTTTTATCTACCATGTCTACCTATTCCTGTTTGGTTTCTAATTTGGTATAAGTATTTATTCTTAACCATTTTATGAACTATTTAAAAAAGTATTAGGAAATATTTTCTACTATTATTCCATATTTTTTCAGAAAACAAAAGAAAATGTGAGGGGGGGGGGACGACCACAATCCTTTGTCTGTCTACTTGTAATCCATGTTTCAAATGATGGATGGATAAAATTTTATTTCTGATTGCTTATATTTGGCATAATGTTTATCATTAGCCTTCCTTAACTTGTGTATCCAGTATGACCGTTAAGCATTCTCATTGGGTATATAAGCAATATTTCTTTGGCTTGCAAACTGAAAAATGAATTTGCAAAAAACACTGACATTACCAAAAATGTTAAAGCATGCACTACTGTTCTTCAATTGTGGTTTTATATAAGACTTGTCTTCCTCAGTCTGATGTCCAAGCTAGCTTCTGTATGCAGTTGACAAAGAGACTTTTTGAATCTTCTTGATACCAGTATTAATCAAGACATTATCTAGCGACTGAACATATATTAAAATAATCAACTCAATAGAAAAATGTGGTTATCATCTGGCCTTCTTTTAACAATGACAGGGTAATTTACATAAAGTAATGAAAAGTCTAGTCAAATATATAATAAAACTATTAGATAGTATCAACAATAAAAGGAGTTATATGCGACAAATAAAACACAGCAACAACTAATGAACAACCTTATTGCAAGCCTTTATGATTAACATATGAGCAAAAACTATAACATTTATCATAAGATCACACTATTAAATACCTGCTTATAACGCAGCGTACGCCTTTCCAAAGTATTCCGTATAAAAGGTGACTTTCTTTGCAAAGTGGAACTGTCACTATCACTACGATATAGCTGACAGAAAGATGTGAAACACTGATTATAGTCTATCTTAATACAATTTAAAGTTTAAATACAGTAATTTTATTATAGTTATCCACATTAATTTGAAATGATTTCCTTTAGATAATCTGATGCAAATTTTAGTTTTATCATTCTTGTATTGTCTATTATTGATTTATCAATAGCAACAAAAAACAATATTTTTTCAAAAAACAAATTAAAAATCAATGAAATAATTGAATTGGAAATGGGCTGCCCATTCTATATTTTTCCTTATCTGCAGGAACCCCTTTCTCTGATCAGCTGAGTAAAATGATTTTTGTCCTATAGGTGTGGCACAATTAAGGAATGATATTTTCAGAAGCAGATTCCATGAAAAATTTCATCAGCAATACTGGAAGATATAAGCAATGCTTGTGACAACAGTAAAAATCCTCAGAAGGAAGAATATAGACAGTTGGGCAAAATATAGACAAAAATTACCTATAATGTAATCTATGGTATGGGTTAATACTTAATACATAATATTTGTTAACTAAATTATGTTTTGTGCTTTGGAAGAATGTACTTTGTATAAAAAAAACCACTGTCTAATATAAAACAATCCAGATTTTGACAAATCTGCAATGGCATTGTCCTTCACCAATCTGGTTAGAGCTGATATGAGCTGGAATGCACAAGCATGAAGAGGATAGCAAAGTCTATACACTGACTTGTTCAAATCTTAACCAGTATACAGATATTCCATTGCACATATAGAGTAAAAAAAGCTTTTGTAGATAGCTTGGCTTGTATAAATTAATGGGAAAAATTTCCTGAAACTATGTATTCTGCTGATAGGTCATTTACACCAATTTCAGACAGAATTATTTAGCATTCCAAATGACTTTTGCTATGAAATTTTCTACTCACTCGGCAAATATATTGACTTCGTGCACCAGGTGAAAATGTCTGTGAGCGAACAATAGTATTATTACGAACAAATGCAGAACCACGGGAGCGACGGCCAAGTCTGTTTTTATGAGGCAAAACCATTTCTTCAGGAAAAAGATCTTCTGTATTAGTCTCCTTGTCCACCTATAGTAATAATCAAAATCTGAATACTTTTGTTCACAAAGAAAGCACAAGTATTTTAGGGAGTAATTTTAAAGTAATTAGTCCATTACTATACCCTACTTATAATAAAAATCAAATTAAGAGCATTTTATTTCCTAAAAAGAAGAAAATAAACATTCATTATTTAAATAAAACTCCAGACCAAGTCCCATAAAGATTTAGGAAAAACTGTAACAGTTATATTTACTTGCCTTTAAAGTTGGAGCCTGAATTTTTCCAGAAATACACTGATCTGTTTCAGAGGCAAACATAGGAATCTGCAATGATTCACCACAATAGGAGTCCAAGTGATGACTGGACTGCATGCAATTACTACATCCACTATCAACTGATTCTGCTTGCCAGCTTCTGTAGAGGAAATATTTTAAATTCTTTTACTGATTATTTATTTTATGAAATTCAGTAACTGGTGATCTGAATGAGCAATAGGTAACTTAAGAGAAAAACAGAACAGCCAAACCATTTAAAATCAGCCATCAAGGGGTAAGAAATTCTTGTATTTATATATAAGAGAAAATAAGATTTATATATTGGATAATAAAATAAAGCAGTCAATTGGAGCATACAATAGAGTATAAGCCTTTCCTAGGAAGATATTCAAGTGATGGCCATCATAACTGAAAAGGTCTTATGTTGTAACCACAGCCTGGCAGAGCAGGTCAGACAGGTTGATTTCTATATTGTATCTTACTGCATCATAATCCTAACAAATATGCAATCTTTGTTTCTAGACTCCTCAGATATGTTATCAAAATCAATAGGATGGGTTCTTTATCTTCACAGAAGTATTTACTGCTTACATATATATTTTTCAGATGTACAGAATGCTATTTATTCTATGTTTAAAATTTTGTTCAAATGTGCATGAACTCATGTTGGCTCAGAAAAGAATATGGATTTGTGTACTCCTTAAGATCAACACAAAGGCTAAAACATTTTAAGTCTGTTTCAGCTACAAATGCTTAAGTTAAGATACTTCCTACAATAAAGAGGGAAAGTCATGCTAGGATTAATTGAATATATTTAGGATTCATGTCAAAATATCAAGCATCAGAAATGGAATCAGCTTTAGGACACTAGAGATGGACATACATGGCTGTCCAACTTCTGCACATTCTTATTGTTTGCATTCCTCCCCATAAAAGGTACCTCTCTGACACAGCTTCTCCTTGATCTTCTTTTTGCTCCATCTGCTGTATTTCCTCTTCCGTGTACTCCAATTTTACTCTCTCCTCTGCAAGCTCTCTCTCCACAGCTTCCAGTTGAGCTGTGGTCCTAGCTAAAAGAACAGTCACAGCATCCTAGAGAAGAAAGGACAGTTCAGATTGAATTATTCCCATTTTATTTATATGTGAACTGGAATTAATATTTTCAAAACATAATAATAATGACCGAGTTCATATGTGCCAAAAATGTCTTAAATTAGCCAATATGCAATATATTCTACACTTTGGGAAATTCTCATAAGTAAAGGGTGCCATTTCATACTGAATTCCAAAAGGTATCCCTTTCTGCTGTATTTTTTCGTTGTCCTACACTGTTTCCAGAACAAATAGGCTATATTTTCTTAAATTCAGATCTCAGATATAGCATGTAGAATGATTCATATACTTCAAAATAACCTAAACATGACCAGACAATTCAAAATGGACACAGAACATACTCACACTTTTAGCATGACCAGCAGATCAATGCCAGTTAAACAGTTCCACTGATAATAAAGAAGTTTCACCAATGCAGCTTTTTATCAATTGCCTCATTTATCTAGCATTTCAGACATATCTTCCTTTAGTATCAAGTATCACATAAACATAGAAACACAAGAAAAATTATATATGACTATACCATTTTCATTATATTTTTATTTTCAACAGAATGAGAAGCACTTTCTTCACGCTTAGGTTGTTCTTTTTTTTGTTCACAATCTGAACCAATGAAGGTCTGAACAGGATACCAGCAAAGCTGCATCTCACTAGCACTCTCATAGTTAGCTAGGCTGATCTGAGCAATGCCCTGTGAACATATCAATGCAAAATGTGTCAATGTATCATAGAAAACATTTCTATTACAAAACTATTTCTTTTAATTAAAAAACATTAGCTTCAGTATTTAAGGAATACTCTTCACATTCTGTGGGAGTAGCCTCATTGCCTACATTTCTCTACAGATATTTTACATCTAATTCTAATAAATTTGTTTTGATTTTTCACTCAACTAGGGAAAAATCAACTAGGGATATATAAAACATTTTCCATGTAAAATGTTTTCAGCTCAAAAAAAAAATTGTGTTAAGTTTGAAACCTTTGCTTCAACCCTGAAATGGGTTGTTCTGACCATTCTGGAACATTTCATGGAAAAGAATCTCTTACCAATAATTCTTCTTGTTGGTGCTGGCCAAGTGAACAAATGTAAAGTTGCAGCGCTTTGAGTTTTAAGATATTTGACTGTACAGGAATCTGAAAGACTTCATTAAATATTAACGAAGCCTGGAATTCCAAAGCCTTAGAGCAATATGTGGTTGTGGTGCCTGTCTCAACAGATGGTAAGTATATTCTCACATGTCTGGAAAAAAAGAAAAACTCCTATATAGTAGAAGTATCAATAAAATATATGAAATATATGTAAATACGTTTTCTTTTTATCTGTTTAAATGGTCATTACAGTGTTGCACTGAAAAGGCCTGTAATTCTTTTCCATGTGCTAAAGCAATAATATTTGGGATTCAATATGATACAAATGCTGGCAATTTTGGATGCCTACAAGTAGTCCTCGATTTATGACCACAATTTGGACCAGAATCTCTGTTGCTAAGAAATGCAATTGTCACTTGATGGTGCATAATTAATCACATATCTTGACATTTGATAGGATTAAAAAGAGAGTTAGAATAATGTACAATCTCAACATACATTTTACAGCCTTCTTTCATGGCAAAGCCAGTAAAATTCTTTAGCTGCAATACATGGACAAGGAGACATTCACTTCCACTGTCATGCCTGAAAAACAAGATGACTGTTATTATCCACTCTATTCTCAAACTTACAAGCCATAAAGATTTATATAAGTCATATTTTCGTTTTTATATAACTGGTATATCATATATTTATAATGAATCATATTGATATAGTGACAGCATTATATTACAATGTAACTTTAAAATAGCAACAAGTTAGAATTACTAATTTAATTTAAAATTCCTCTTTATTTTGGCAGAAGTATCTGACATAGCTAGCAGAACCTATGAGGAATTCTAGTCCATTCTCACAAATCTGGAGAACTGATTAATTTGGCCATTTAAAGGTAGTATTTATGTGATGAACCATAAATTTTGGATGTACTATTCTAGGCTAGTTGGGGATTTTCTTTTAGCCCCATACTCTTTTCCCCCCCATAAATTAAAGCAATAATTATAAGATAACCCAGAAGATGTACATTCACTACTCACAAGTGTTCCTGAATGTTTATTTTATTTATTTATTTAGGGAATTTATATTGCTGCCTATTCGCACATGGTGACTCAAGGAGGCTTACAGAATATAAAACCTCATATAAAAACAATAAAACTAATGAGTCATATAATAAATTAATATAATAAAATCATATATAATATGCCACAAAGAAGAGGGAGTCAAACTATTATCCAAAGCACCTGAAGGCAGGACAAGAAGCAATGGGTGGAAACTAATGAAGGAAAGAAGCAACTTAGAACTAAGGAGAAATTTCCTGGCAGTTAGAACAATAATTCATTGGAACAACTTTGCCTCCAGAAGTTGTAAATGCTCCAACACTGGAAGTTTTTAAGAAGAGATTAGATAACCATTTGTCTGAAGTGGTGTAGGGTTTCCTGCCTAAGCAGGGGGTTGGACTAGAAGACTTCCAAGGTCCCTTCCAACTTTGTTAAATTATTATAGTATGATATGATATAATATGATTATAATAATATAATAAATTGTTGTCTGTTTTGGCATATAATTAGTACTAACCAAGGCATATATACTCACAGAAATCCAACCTGCATTTTGGGCTCTTCATTAGTGACACCATCATTATAAAGTGATTCTTCAACATCTTCATTTCTATATAGGAATTTAAAAAATTTATGGTAATATCGCTACAGTAGTACTCTGTCATCATATAGTACTATAATAATAATACTATAATACTACTACTGTATAATACTACAATAATACTAGCTAATAAGTGCAAAAAAACCTCCTTCATCTGCTTTCTGTATTATATGATACATGTTCATCAAACTCAAATCTTAAAGACATTGTTGAATTCTATGGCATGTAATAAGTCCACATGTGATTAACCTAATGTCTACACTTTATTTACTGGCAACTACCACATATGGTTATTTTGCAAAAAACAAAACACAATTAGTATATTGATGCCCAGATATGCAAGACAAGCATCAAAAGTAATTTTAAACATTGAGGCATGTGCTATTCCCAGTTTTAAATAGGTACAGGTACAAAAGCTTAAACTACTTTAACATCCTCAAGGTCCTCTTCAAAGGATTAGATTTTCTATTCAAAGCAAAGTTGCTTCTATTCTATGTACTAATATGTAGTGTTTCAGTCTATTATAACTGAATTTTGTTATAAAGTTTTAGTGCTAGAGCACTAAAGCATTGCCAGACAAAATTATTAAAATTTCAATGGATCCAACACAACGTTACCTTGCCCTCTCATAAAGTGGCAGCTCTTCATTTTCAGCTGCTATTCTTTTCTTCTCATTTTAATTCATTTATTTTTCTTGTTTAATTTCTACTCATTTTTAAAACGTAAAAATATTTCAAAAATAAATTTCCAAATGCCTCTTAACTACCATTAAAAGAGAAGAGTTCATGTTTCTATGTACCGTATTTTCCGGCGTATAAGACGACTGGGCATATAAGACGACCCCCAACTTTTCCTGTTAAAATATAGGGTTTGGGCTATACTTGCCATATAAGACTGCCCCTCTTCCAATGCACACCAAATAAAAATTAAAAAACATCAACTGGCTCACCTACAATGTAAAAGCAGCTGTGCTAGACCCAAAATGGCCCCTGTAACAAGCAGGAACCTCACACAGCCACAAAAAGCCCCCCCAAAAAACTTTCACACTCTAAACACACACAACACAACACAACTGGCTCACCCACAATGTAAAAGCAGCTGTGCTAGACCCAAAATGGCCCCTGCAACAAGCAGGAACCTCACACAGCCACAAAAAGTCCAAAAAACCAACTTTCACACTTTACACACACAAAATTCCACATACAGCTTTGTGAGATTTTGTGTGTTTGTGTAGTTGGAGTGAAACACTACAGAAACACACTAAATCTCAGAAAGCTGCACAAATATTATTTTATTTTATTTTATTTTTATTTTTATATGAAAGCTAAATTTAAAACTTCCTAAAAGGCTTCCTAAATGGCTAGGTCTAAAAAAGAACAACTAAAAAAACCCCAATTGACTATTTTTTTTAAAGCTCCCAAAGGGGAAAAATCTTACCCAATAGAACAGGGGTCTCCAACCTTGGCAACTTTAAGACTTGTAGACTTCAACTCCCAGAATTCCTCAGCCAGCTTTGCTTTGCTGGCTGAGGAATTCTGGGAGTTGAAGTCCACAACTAACTCCTTGCTTGATTGCAGGCAGGGAGTTGCTTGCTTGCCTGAATAGATTCAAGCAAGCAAAGCAAGGCAAGCATTGCGATTAGCAGCTGAGGTAAGCAAGCTGGAGGGGGAAAACTTTTTCCCTTTTACATGGCTCTGGCCATCCCAGCTGAGTTGCAGGGAACTCAGCTGGGATCGTCAGAGCTGGGATCCTCAGAGTAAAAGGTAAAAAACTTTTTCCCTTTTACGTGGTTTCTGGCGATCCCAGCTGAGTTGCAGGGAACTCAGCTGGGATCGTCAGAGCTGGGATCCTCAGAGTAAAAGGGAAAAAACTTTTTCCCTTTTACGTGGTTTCTGGCGATCCCAACTGAGTTGCAGGGAACTCAGCTGGGATCGTCAGAGCTGGGATCCTCAGAGTAAAAGGGAAAAAACTTTTTCCCTTTTACGTGGTTTCTGGCGATCCCAGCTGAGTTGCAGGGAACTCAGCTGGGATCGTCAGAGCTGGGATCGCCAGAGCCATTTAAGGCTCGTCAGAGCCTTTCGGGCTGGTCTGCCTGGTTACAGGAGAACGACACCCGGCGTATAAGACGACCCCCGACTTTTGAGAAGATTTTCATGTGTTAAAAAGTCGTCTTATACGCCGGAAAATACGGTAGTTACAATGCTCAGTAAACAATAAAAAAAAATTAAGAACTAAATTTAAAAAAACAACGTTGTTAAAAGATTTTATTTGCCATTAATCTTATCCAGTAGAAGATAAAAATATCTTTATCAAGTATTTTAGAGGGGAATTTTTAAGGGGAATTAAGTATAATTCCGTTTTACACATATTTGTACAACCTGACCTTTTGCTTAAAGCTTCAAACACGCCACTGTCACTAGCCAGTGAATAATTGGACAGACATGCTGAGACTCGCCTGGATCTCCTTTCCAATCTTCTAGTACTATCTTCACGTAAGGTCACAGCTACAACATGGAAAACAGTAAAGATAAGTTACACTGAAGGTTTGTTTATTTATTGGATTTATCCTCTCCTTTTAATTTGTAAAGCATAAATAAAGGCAGAATACATAATACACCCTCTTCCTATTTTCTCTTCATCAACAACATTGTGAGCTGAGTTGGGCTGTGAGACAGTGACCAGTGACAGTGACCACCCCAAGTAACTCAGCCAATTTCCATGTCTAAGGGAAGACTCAAACTATTTTTACATCTGTGAACAAAAAACCCAAGTCCATCAGTTTACCAATACAAATATATTAAATGTGACTTATGTGTATTGAAATCTTAACACAAACTGGCCTATCTTAAATTTGTATCTGAATACTTTTAACTGAGTCTTGAGCACATGCTTGCATGACTACCCATACAATTCACTCCAAATTAAAAAGATAATACATGTTGCTAAAGCAAAATATAAAGTATTTATAAACTATTAACAATTTAACATGAGTATAGTCCACTGGTATATAGAAGATAATTGGGTGCATTCAGATTATATAAACTATCCAACACTTACTCCCAATCCTTTGTGATTCTCTTTATGATTAACAGATTGATTAATGCTAATTGTGTTATTGGCCTATGACGTCTCCCTTCACTAACTAGAGAAACAAATCTAAAATAACCCATGTCTTGTCTTAGATTTATATTCAGGTTGGCAATGAATGGAAATCAGAGCAAACAGCACAATAATCATTCAGCCAATGACCAAGAACAAATGACACAAGGACCGTTAAGCAAGCTACTAATGCGAATTATATACGTGCAGCACATTAAGAGGGGCCAACTAGTGAAATCAAACATCAAAAGTATGGCTCTCATATAATTTGAAAGTAATTATGTGCATTTGTTTCAATTCAATTATAATTATATCAAGTGTTTTCTTAAAGCTATCTTTACCTATACCTGTTTTTTAATGAGATAATCATGTCAATTATAATTTTAAATATTTCCATGGTGAATTATTTTGTTGAAAGTTACATGAAAATAATTATGCCATAAAAATGCAAAGTATTTTTAAGATCAGTACAAAACAAACAGTAAGCAAATTTTTGATATATTGCACAACACAAATAAAGAAAATATGTTGTCATTTTATTCTTCAGGTTTTTGACTTCCTAACTAGCCTACAGTTCTACTAGTCAAACTGAACCCTGTCAGCTTCCTATCTTGGCAAAGCCAGCTAGTTTTACCAGGAACATATTAATATAGAGTTTATTTCTGTAATTTAATTATATATAATTACTTTATAGCTATAAATTACATATATCATTATTTCAGATTTCTAGTCTTTTAAATGTAAGATTTTGTTTATCTTATTGCAAGAAAGTTTAAGTATCTGAGATAATTTTGTAATACAATTTTATTTATTTTGTTTGAATGCAATACCAAATGTTTGTGTCTTTATTTTCAGTTTTTTAAAAAAGGATGCTCTTAACACTCAAATTCTATAATTGTGATATTCTGATGTTTGTCTAGGTTAAAGTATTGAAGAAGATACTATTGCTACCTTGTTTCAATTTTGTAACAATGCAGTTGCAAATTAAGACATGCTTCCTACTCAAATGACAGAAACAGTTTTTCACTGAAGAGTTTGTCATTTTGTGCAGTAACTGTCTTCCCACTTTTAAATATTTTATTGACTCTTAAAAGAAACTTCATTTTAAAAGATTAAGTAATAAAGACTTCTTTGAAATGATCTTTACTCTATGTGACAACATTGATAAATTACTGAAAATTATTCTGTGCTTGGTTTTCAGTTTGCCTTTACAGTTCCCAATCTAGTTTACAGTTTGGGGTTTAACTGAGAGTTTTGTATCCAAGAACCAAGCCTAAATCATTTTAGCTTCTTGCGATCAACTAGTCATCTGCTAGTTGATCGCAAGTTCAACTTTAGCTAGTCAACTAGCATTTAGCTAGTTGACTAGCTAAATGCTAGTCATCTGATCTGACGTATAGAGGATGGCAGCTGAAGTTTGAAAACATTGCATAGTTAATATCAAATAAATGAACATGTAGCTAATATCAGATGGTGAAGTAGAAATGCAAGGAATTAGAATTCCACATTTTTGTTCAGCTGATGCTCTTGTGCTTAGCTATTAGATCCTTAAATACAACAATGACTAATACTAGCTATTACTATAAACCCAATAGGGCTAGGAACCAATAGTTACTCCTAAGATTTTTTAAATAAAATCATAAAAAATATTTTGGTTTTTAAACATGCAGAACAAAACCCAAACTCTACAAATACACATGAGCTTTACAGGCAGAAAGAAAAGAGTAAATCTAGAATCACTTACAGCATTTTTTTCTGTTGTGCCACATGAGGAACAAAATAAAGGAATAATTTAAGTGAAAAGTGGAACCAGTTTGTCAAATCTGACATTTTCATTTAAAAAAAGAAACCCACAAAATTAAGCATTCCCTGAAATTCTGCAACTCAGGGAAAAAATAAATGTTGAAGGCTAGATCAACAGTACTTTCCAAACTTCATTAATGAGAGCTAACAGTCTATAGTACAAAAGAAATATTTTAAAATCTTTATTCTTTATATATATGTTCTTTATATATCTTTATTTTTTTATCTCAAACAAATATTCTACAAATAATAAATGAAGCACCTACACTTTATTGCTTTATTCAAAATGTACAGTAACATCTTTATTTTCTGGAAAAGAACCAATTGTTTTAATGGAACCATTTTTGTTAACCTAAGAGTGCAGATTTTGGCATCTTACATTCAATTTTGCAACCAAAATTGTATTTCTGTCACGTTTAAAATATATGACAAAATTGTTAAAAATAAAAAGGAATATGAATTTGTACTAATATTCCTTCCTTTTACACTGAGCAGAGAAATACAAACAGGTAGCGTTAGTTAAAGTTTCGATACTCATGTCTCTGTAAATCAAAAACAGATCAAGTGAATTATTTCAGAAAAAAAGCATATTTCATGGTACTCCAACACTAGATGGCAGCCATTTATACCTTATGCACATTTAAAAAAACAACAACAGTGCTGTTCATTAATTTCCCTAACCTTTAAATATTAAAACTAGCAAAATGGGAAATGGAAATGCCTAAGCAATTCAATCACATGGGTATAAAGCAGACAAATCTATATATTTAATTTTTAAAAAATGATCTTACACCCAAGGTAAAATAGCAATTATTTTTTTAAAAAATAAAAAATGCAAGCTAATAACATTGAAAAATTAAATTTTATATTACAATGTAGCAAAAATTGTAAAAATTGCACTAAAATGCATATTATGGAAATTATTGGGCAGTTTATAGCAGAAGTGGTTGGGGGGAAGGAAACTACTGCCTTTTCCTTTAAACTATACTCCCTTCTAGAATGGAAAAAAATGAAAATAAGCAATCTACTTACAAAGCACAATCAGAGCAAAGAGAACAGTTGCATTACTTGAAATGGTAAATCCTTTCATTGGAGTTGAAATAAATATACAATGTTGTTCCATCCACTAGAGTTGGAGTTTTGAAAACGATCTAGAAATTCAATTCAGAATGTTGTGGCCCATGTTTTAACTGGTTTGGAGCAGGGGTGAAATGCTCCTGGTTCGGACCGGTTCGGCCGAACTGGTAGCGATGGCAGCCAGTGGTTCAGAGAAGTGGTAGCGATGGTGGCATGAGGTTCCACACACACACACACACACACGGTCGTCATTACTTCCCGGTGCGTGCACCTCCAAACCCGTTGGGAAGGTAAGTAGATTTCAACCCTGGCCTGGAGCATATTATACCAATATCACAGGCCCTGAACTAGTTACTAGTTCCGTTCTGAATAGAGTTGAAAGTGCTGATATTAACCTATAATGCCCTTCACAGTTTGGAACCTGAATATCGAGAAAATTGCTTCTTCTATCCCAGCAAGTTAAGAGTATAGAAATGTTGTCCCCTTATTTCTGAGGATCAAGGTAACCAAAGCTAGAATGTGTTGCTTCGCCACAACAGTGCTGACACTATGAAATGGGCCGTCCACAGTAATTTTTATGAAATGATTAAAAATGGAACGTTTCAAATAATATTTCACTAACATCTCCTGTGCCTCGTTTCTTGCATCTTTACTATTACTCTCTCTATTTGGTTTTGCAATTTGAATTGTACATTGTTTTTACACTCCCATTGTTGTATTATTGTGATGCTGTAAATTGAGTGATTTTGGTGTGTTAAAACCTGAATGAATGAACAAATAAATGTCTTTTTTAGGCTTAGAACACTGCAAATGAGTTTCAAAGCACAAGTGTTTTATTCATTTCAAATTACAATTAACTTGCCCTATAATTTCAATAGGAAGTAGTTTCCTTCATTTTGTTTCAGAAATAGATAGGAAAGAGTTTAGAATATGAACACAAATGAAAAAACTAAAATATGTAGCAAGCCAGCAAAACATTTTATTTCCTTCTCTTAAAACTTACTCTAATAATTTAATGTTTATTTTATTTTATTAATTAATTAATTAATTAATTAATTAATTAAATTTATATACCGCCCTACTCCTGAAGGACTCAACTGAAACACAGGCATGCTAACTGTTCACAATTTCATTCAGCCTTTTTCCACCAAAGCAAAACATGCACAACTGTATTTTTTTAGATAAGCTAAGTATCTTGTGACATTCAACCTAAATTCATTGTTTTGTTGATATCTGAAAACAAAATATAAATGGTAAAAATTAACTTACCACCAGAATTTGGAATATTGATAATTTGCAGCCCTGCTTCATTTCTTGTGGAATATTCAGTAGCCTTAAATGCCACCATTTCTTGTCCTTTGTCTTCACCCAAAACAGTGCCCTGAGCTCGAAGTACTTCTGAGGCACCTGTGTATGTTACTTCTTCATACCCTTCTGACTTATGGACTAATGGAGAATCCCGAGAAGTGGGTTGGAAGGGAGTGTCGAGGGGAGAACTTGGAGGTGATAGTGAAGAAAGAGATGATCTTGATGACAATGATGCCAAAGACAGAGGAGTATCTAAAGATCTTCGTTGTTTACTGATAGCTGGGGATCCGATAGATTCATGATACTGTACATCTTTATTATGAGAATCAACTGAAACTGGTTCATATCGCATATGATGACCATATTCAACAGCAATATCACATTTATCATACTGAGGGAGACCATAGATGTCTGTGAAACTAACTGAACTCAGGGAGCCTCTGCTGGATGCCAGTGACCCACGGCTGGATGCCAATGATCCTCGACTGCTTCCAGAAGATATTGTTAAAGAACTGGCAGATAAACTGTAATATAACAGACATATGTAGTAAGTATGCATTCACAAATGTAGATTCAAAATATGAGTTTTTTTCCTCTTCATTAGCTGAAACAATAATCAAGATATACTCCTATATGCAGGCTTTGCAGATAAAAACTCCATCATTTTCCTTTGTCATTATATTATCAAATGAGTAACAGCAGGAAAAAAATCAGAGAAGGGAAAATTAATTACAGTGAAGGACTAATGCTGGTTACTCTTATAAATAACTAAACCAAGTCACTACAGAAAATGAGTTGATTTATGCACTATATTAGACAGCCTTGAATTCACACATTTATATCTCCTGTAGCTCCTCTGTCTTCCATTTTTCCTCTGTGACTGAATTTGTGATCTGATCTTTGTCCTTCAGGAGAGTTCCAAATTATAATCAGAACAAGTCTGCAATTCTGTACTGAACATGTCTGCATGAAATTGCAAAGTATACTTTTCCTAAGTCACACATACATATAGCAAGAACTGCTTAAAAAATCCTTAATTGTATCCTAAAAATAATTGTTTGCTTACCTAAGGTTGTCTATGCTTTCATATATATGCCTCTATGTCTTCAAAGATGATATTTATGGAACCCACAATGTGCTGAAATCTTTACCCTTTGGGCTATACTCACTTAAAACCTGGACAATTGTGCCTTAGAACATGTAATGAAGGACAAGGGGGGCTAGCAAAAGCATACATGTCCACTGAAGGAAGCAGGTACAAAAAGGCTGTTCTTATTCTTCATTTTATCTATGCATCATACATATTGGAGAAAAGCCATCTGACATGATTGTTGCAAGAGGCTGTGCTATCATGAAGAGATTAAAGCAAAAACTGCACAAAAAAAGTAGAGCAAAGTTGGCATCTTCTAATCTACATATCCAGATGGTCCTACCTAAAACATTTTGATTCATATGAGCACCAAAATACTCATGTTCTCTGAAAGGGATAGCATAATTCTTTCTACAAGATCTTCTTGGATTTTTTGCATGTATGTATAGGCATAGTAATGTATGCACAGGCATAGTATCTCTCACAGAGAAAGAAGTGCACTGAGCCATCCAAATGAAGTGGCTGCTTCAAACTTCAAGAAAAGATACTTTGCTTATGCCAGCACATGTCACAAAATCCTTCTAATACAGTGTTTCTCAACCTTGGCAACTTTAAGACAGGTGGACATCAACTCCTAGAATTCTCCAGCAAGAATTCCCCAGTCAGCATTCCCAATTCTGAGAGCTGAAGCCCAGTCATTTTAAAGTTGTTAAGGCTGAGAAACAATATTCTAATGCTTTACACACCATAATAAATAATAAATGTACAAGATGTGGATCAAATCTTTACTTAAGCAAACACCATAGGTCCTGTGGAATGATTCCAAATATCAGGTGGTAAATTTGTATACAGGTAAGAAAGTAACACAATTAAACAACTCAATATTAAGGAGAAGGACTATTTCTTTCATAGCAAATAAGTAATTATTGACACAAGAGAAAGTGTTCATTATGATCAAAGTAGAAGACAGAACATATAATTTGTAAATTATGTAAAAGAGTTTGAGCAGAGCCCTTTCGATCTGGAAAGTATCACACTTTAGCAGCCAATATGTTTCTGAAATTATGGCTCTGAGGCAATAAACCCTGGCCTGGAAAAAACATTAAAAACCCAAAAATGAATAAATGAATGAAGTTTAAATAACATAAATAGATATTTTAAAAAAGAGAAAGCTAGGCAAGTGTTGAGAAATTATGATCTGCAAGGATCTTCCCTGAAATGCTACTAGGCATACTTCCCTGAAATGCTGAAAGAGCTATATCCATGGAAAGCTCACAAGGCTGTATTGAAAACTGTTCCCAGAATCTAAAGATCACAGCTGCTTCTACAATTTAGGGAGGGGAGGTAAGGTATTTCCTTATGCTAGCACACTAGGTAAATTTGCACAATTTAAAGTCTAGATACATTCAAAATAATTATCAAATAATAAATGAAGTTAGCAAAAAGGCAGACATGAAATAACTGGAAGGAACAAGCTATTAAATAGGTTAAAGCAGTAAATTGGGAGACAAAAAGGAACCAATATAACAAAAAGCAACATTTAGTTATTAAATCAACTAATTAGAAATTAATTATATTGGTCGATTCTTATTATTTCCTTCTAACATGCCAGTCAATTTCTCTAATATACTAACCTTTTCAATTGTGAGCATAAATAGGAACTTAAACGAGTTGCTTCTTCCAATTGCATAAGCAAACAATTCTTCTTCTCTTGTAAGAGTATCCTAAAATAAAGCAATTTTTTTCCTTACTATAATTTTTATATAATATATCTCTTATTTAGAAAACTATATAGCAGAGAATTGATTTAGGCTTTTGTAGATGGTATCCTAATTTTGAATGTTTACATACTCTGTGTGTAGACATGTATTATTATTATTATTATTATTATTATTATTATTATTATTATTATTATTATTATTATTATCATCATCATCATCATCATCATCATCATCATCATCATCATCACCACCACCATCACCATAATTATTATAGCTGGTCACACAGTCAGCCAAATGTTTAGACTGGATTTGACATTTTTATCCACATTATCAAGCCTTTCCCAAGGACCTGGAATAGTCAGATGTTGTTTGATGGTGTTAAAATCATTGTTGCAGAATGTAAGCTGTTTATAAAGGTGCCTTTTGCAACTGACTGATGGTAATTTTCTCAATGCTGGCGGTGCTCAAGTGGTTCTCCAGATGTTTTGGGATTACCTAGTATTATTGTACTGTCTTTGCTTTCTTTTCCAACAATCATTCTACTTCTAATCGCAAGTATTTGTATTTTGTGATTTTCTCCAGTTCTTTCTCTTCTATTCTGGTGTTTCCAGGTACTGCAATGTCCATTATCCAGATTTTTTGTCTTTTTATTTACAATTGTTAAACCTAGTAGTTGTGTGGCAGATGCTTGTCTGTTTGAAACTTGAAGTAGCAGAGCACTTTAGCTTGTACATTCTTTATTACTTACTCTCTTTTGTGATCCCACTAGTTCTTACCTGCAGGGAAGTGTTATTTCTCACAGATATTCCAATGTGCCACTGTTGCTACTTTGTCATGCTATTGTTTGTAATCAGTCTTGTGCATTCTTCTTGCAACAGTTAACACTAGGTGGTCCACTGTATCTTCACCTTTTTTGCAGAGATGGCATTTCCTATCTTTTTGATTCTGGCTTTGTATGTGTTTGTTGTTAAAGAATGGTCTTGTGCAACCAGAATTAGCTCCTCTGACTCTTTCTTTAACCTTCATTGCCGTGTCTATTCTTCATTTGGTCTTTCTCGTAAGCCAGTTCAGTCTCTCCAGTACTCAGAAAGCCTTCATAGTATACTAGCTTCAGTGCAATGTCTTCGCTGATCTTTAGACATTTTTCCAATGCCTTTCTTCTTTTTCTTTAAGTATCTGGTGTAATTGCAAAATTCAATGCCCACTTATGATCTTTGCCAAATAGAGTCTGTCAACATTGCTATATGGGTGAAGGACATGATTCACTCTCATTATTTCTCTAGTCTTCCTATCCAAGACTTCTAATTCAGCTGTGTATCTAATGATTGGAATTGCCCAGGTGTTAATACTGCATTGCCAATGGACTGCACTGAGTGAAATACATTTAGACTAAAGAATGATTATTATGTACTACAACTGAAGTATACTACATCACAAGAAAATATAAGAGAGTAGAGCAAGGATTGCACCAAAGACCTCTTTACTATAGGTTTTGGCAAGCAGGACAATAAAATGATGACATCAAGAAAATGAGGGGATTATTTTTCCATTTTTATTTTCTGGGGTATTTACGGTGACAAAGGTATAAATTCTTGATATATTTTTTTCTTTAGTAGAACAATTAGTACACAATACAAAGTTGTGCAAAGGCCCCTAGGCCACAGCTGACACCTGCTGTTGTGCCACTCTGGAAATAGCATAACCCCATCCAAACTAAGGATGGAAAATCACTAGTTCCAAGAAGCCTTAAAACCCAAACCCACTTGGTCTTGCTAGGGTTGATATTAAACCGGTTATTTTGTATCAAGATTCCACTGTCTCCATGCACTGAGACAGAGTCTCCACAGTCTATTTGGACATCTGTGATTGAGTATCATCAGCATATTGATACTATTTTATCCTATGTTACTGAATGACTTCAGCCAGTGGTTTCATATACAAGTTAAACAAGAATGTGGAAAAAGTCATTACTGAAGCATTCCATGTAACAGAAGTCATAGGGCAAGATCTCCACCCCCCTTCCCCAATTAATACAGAGTGGAAATTATTCTGGTTTTGGAAGAAAGAGAATCAGCATAACAATGTACTCCCAACTGCTAATTCCTGGAGCAGCTTCAAAAGGATACCATGGTACTTAAGACCACTGAGAGATCAAGTAGAACAAAGATGGATGTATTACTACCTCCCACTCTCTCCAAAGGTCATCCACAAGTGCAACCAATAACTCATACCCAGGCCTGCAACCCAATTAGAAGAAGTCCATAAACTTCTGTATGGTTGATGTCTACTAAATGTTATTATTGCCTTCATTAAGCAACTATTGACAAGAATGTTATAAAAGCAATACATTCTCAACCTTTCAGCAGCACCATGAGAAGAAGTAGCTTGAGCCTGCTGGATATCCTCCTCCAATCGCCTTTTTTCCTCCTCTATGTGTTTCAGATCTTCTGGTGAACGCTGCTGTTGACTTATAAGCTGCAGTTCTTGTAAAAGAGCTTCTTTTTCTTTAATAAGCTGAAGATGATCAATATCAGCCTCTGCCATTCCTGGCCAAGATTCCTGGTCTTGTAAAGCCAACTGTTGCTGGATTCTGAAAACTCTTAATTACAAAGGAATATGAAAAGTTAATATATAAATGAGAAACATCCCCCCTCCAAATTTCTACATAGATACATTTTTGATATGGAAGTAGTTAGTTGAAGTACCTTGAGATGAAAATAATATCTGTATATAACATAACAAACAGTTATAAAATCCACAATAAATTTGAATTGCATAAAAGGTATAGAGCTATCATCAGAACTTGATGTCTTCTTAAACATATCAATATCACTATCTCTGGAATCCTTATTCTCAATTTCCATTTCTGGTTTGTTTATTTTTTTTAACTCCAAAGAGTTTGCCAGGGTACAAACTTAAAGTGGAATTTAAAATTTTGATGTTATGGGTGGACCAAGGCAGTAGCAGGAAAAATGGGAAGGAGAGTTTCTGAACATGATGGTAATAATGTGCAAGCATGCTATGGGAAATAAATCTGCTGCACAATGTTTTTTGCTAAACATTACACACTGCCAATTCTTCTACCATTTAAAAAGAAAATTCTGTATCACAAATGGCCAACTAGATTAAGATTAAGCTAGAAATGTTTTTAAAATTGTAAATAGCAGCACATTTATCGAGACAATTTGAGAGGGAGAGAGGACAATATTAAAATGTTGAAAGGCTAAGAATGAATATGGACAGATAAACACTATGAGTTTTTTATATATTAATATATCTGTCTTTGTTTAAGTTTCTGTCAAGGAAGCAATAATAACACAACAGTTATTTGTAGTATTTATCCAGTTTCAAATCAAAAGCTTTTTAATATGTGGGGCTTTTTGTGTCTTAGATATTTTACGATTGGCATCATTATGACCAACAAAAAAGAGAGCTCTCACATTTTATTTTCCTCTTTTAACTAGGATGAGACACAATTTTTAGAATCCATTTACATTCTGAAATGGATAACAAAGCATCCTTATATTTTGAGACTACCATATTAAGTAGGTTCTCCAGTGAAAAGTACTCACAGATAAAAATATATTTTATGTAAGAATCCGCCAACTGAAATGGTAACATATGTACTTGGTTCTCTTGCCACTTTAGCTATATGAGGAGCCTGATTAAAATATTTTAAATATATTGTAACACTTTAATTTTGTCAACTTCAGTTTTAGACCAAATACAGCACATTCCACACCCACACTGTATAATTTTAATAGGGTTTCATGAGCAAAGTTAGGCTGAACACAGAAATGCTTTATGGAGACAAAAGCTGTACAGAATGCCAATAAGCTAACAGAAAGGAACGCATGATAAATAAAGAATGTGACCACTGACATAACCTAGGAGAAACAAATGTGTCTTAGCTCTTTGATTTAAAGTTTAAAAACCATGTAACACATATGTAAGAATAAAATTTGTGAACAGATGAAAGAGACAAATATAGAATTACAATTAGGAATAATATTTTTTCCTAAACAGTATACACACACACATACACTATATATATAATTGTCTTATAACAGAAAAACACCACCAGGCTTACAAAACAAACAAACATTTACTACTAGTAATTTTGTATAAATCTTGGTTTACTTTTTCATACTTATATTCAAATGAGTCCTGTTTTATTCTTTTTGCATTTTTCTAGCTTAAGGACTTTGAAAACTTAACAGAGAATGTATTTTTCTGTCAACCTGACACTTCAATGTTAACTGGAATTGTAAGTAATTTTTATATTATTTTCTTAGATACATGCTTCTGGAATGGGTGATGTAAACTATCTGTATAAATATTCAATGGGTATGAAGTTACCAATATATTTATAACGGAATGAACTGAATGTAGCAACATCTACCATAGGTTAGAGGCAGGGGTAGGTTCTACTTACCTTTACTACCAGTTCGCAATGGGATCGTGCGTGCATGCTTGCTTTGCTCATGCGCCTTGCTTCTGCACATGCACAGAAGCTTCTGTATATGCGCAGATCACTGATGATGACATTCGGGGCAGTGGGCGGGGCCTCCCGCCGGTTTTACTACCGGTTCTTATGAACCGGTCCGAAACGGGGGCAACCCACCACTGGTTAGAGGTATGAAAACATTATGTCTAATAGATGCATTGGAATACCCTATCTTGTCCACCAGGCAAACTGAGTAGTTTTCTAACAAAATATAGGTAAAGATAAAGGTTTCCTTGTCTAGTAGTGTCCAACTTTAGATGTGGTGCTCATCTCCGTTTCTTGGGCCAACGTTGTCCAAACACATTTTCTGTGGTCATGTCGCCAGTATGGTTATATGCCAAAGCACACGGAACACTGTTACCTTCCCACCAAAGTGGTAGATATTAATCTACTCTCATTTGCCTACTTTTGAACTACTAGGTGGGCAGTAGCTGGGGCAGGAACAGGATCTCACCCCATTGTATGGTGCTTGGGTCTCGAACCCGGGCTGTCAGATTTCCAGCTGATAAGCTCAGCGTCTTTAACCAATGAGCCATCCATCCCCTCCACAAAATATAACTGGTGCCTATTCCATGTCTATCCATGTCCAGGATTCACTACAAGCACATATATTTTTGGGTTTGTAATATGTGATTTTCACCCTCCCTCATTACAACTTGATTAGCTCATTTTTATTTCATCTATCAAGATCTATAGCAGTGATGGCTAACCTTTTTGCCGTTGCGTGCCAAAAGCGGAGGGGGGAGTGCGGGAGGGGGTGTCACGCGCATGCATGCCCACACCCATAATTCAATGCCCCACTTCACCCCACATATGTGTTCGTGACCCCCATGTCCCATTTTGGGCCTAGCAGGCCTACCTGAAGCCTCCGGAGGCCGGAAACGGCCCCTTTCCAGACTTCCAGCAGGCCCGTTTTTTGTCCTCCCCAAGTTCCAGAGGCTTTCCTGGAGCCTGGGGAGGATGAAAATGGCCCCCCATGCCCCCCGGAGGCCAGAAACAGCCTCCCAGAGCCTCCGCGGAAGCTCTTTACTTACCTGGCATCCAAAACTGGCTGCATGGGGACTCCTGGGAGGGGAGGGGTGGCGTGGACGGGGCCAACCAAAAATCAGCTGGCTCGCATGCACACTGGAGCTGAGCTAGGGCAACGGCTTGCATGCCCGCAGATATGACTCCGCATGCCACCTGTGGCACACGTGCCATAGGTTCTCCATCATGGATCTATAGAGATCTGTTACCTCAAAAGTTATAGCCGAAATATAATGCAATCCATATCACTTTTATATGTATGTATGTATGTATGTATGTATGTATGTATGTATGTATGTATGTATGATTTCTTTATAAAAGTTTTGGTAAGCCAAGGTATTAGAATGTAATTTCTTTTATGTATTTGTTTTTTGCCTAATTTAAATGTGCACTGCTGCAATATATTGGATATATTGGATAGTTATTTAGTGGTTCTTCAGATTATTAAACTATGCTAAATATCTAGTCACTCATATGCAAAATCCCAACCAAGGCGATAGCTACTAATAGATTATTTTCAATGTTAAAAATAGCAACTTAACATATTCACCTTTTTTTGGTCTCTTCATACTGCCAAATCAGTTTCATTTTGTCTAGATATCTTGTTGTATCTTCCAATCCAACCTTTTGTGAAGAAAAGGAAAAAAAGAAATTTAACAATACTTAATAGAAATAAATTATGGAGAAAGAAACAAAAAATTATCTATTACTACTTTATATTAATCAGCAGGAAAGATTTAGTTGAGGTAGTTAGCAGATACATTGTAAGAAAGGGTCTGGGTTTGATGCTGGAATTCTTGATTTTGAAAGACACTAAACTTGAGCACATACATTTAGCCTGAATTTTCCCCAAAAGATCAATGATAATGAGAACAATGCTTAACAAGATCTCAGAACAGGAGAACCTAATAAGAAAAGGAATTCAAATATGAATAACAGATGAATATGAAGTAATATAGCAGTAAAAAAAAAAAAAACCAAAGCAATTTTACATTGTACCCACAAAAATATAATGTCCAAATCATGGGAACAATCCCATTTTGAGTACTGTGTTTATTTCTAATCCTTTAAAAAGGATTCAGATAAATTGTGTCTGATAAGAACAATGAGAATGATCATGGAAAGTAAATCTTATAAAGAGACATTGAAATAACTGGGTACGTTTAGCCTCAAGAAAAGATGACTGATAGCACTCCTCAGAAATGAAAATATGCCACAGAAAAGGTCAAACCTGTTCTCTTTCATTTCTGAGAAATCAGAGAATAAAGACTGTAAATTACAGAAATATAACGGAATGTTAGAGGTAAAAAAAAATTCCTAACAGTACAAGCAGTTTGACAATGGAACTAATTACCCCAAAAAAAGTTTAAGTACCCAAAGAAGGTTCCCTTCATTCAATCTATTAAAATGGTAGCCGAATATCTACATGATTTGGATGTTATTATTTGAATTTCTGCACTTGGGGGGAGGGGATTAGCTCAATGGCCTTTTATGATTCATAATAGGTTATCACTTTAAAACACTGTAAAAGAACAACTCCTGATTAGTACATAGGAACGTCTGCATAGGACAAGTTCCAAAAAGACAAGATAGAGGCTGTGCGTGTGCAACTGAAGCCCTGCCCATCTATGTTGTATATGTGCTGCTAAAACAGCAGCTTTGATCATGCAATCATAGTTGTTATGTCTTTTGTTTATGCCATCCTATCAAGATTGGAAGATGTTGAGAGACTTGGCCCGTGGCATCACCAAGAGTCAGACACAACTGAATGGATAATATCATCATCATCATCATCACCACTACCACCACTACACATTGATACCTGTACTGTTTAGAACTATACTCTACTCTACTCTACTCTACTCTACTCTACTCTACTCTATACTATAGAACTCTGAAGTTCTAGTACAAACGTTGCCTTAGTCAACTGTCACAGTTATACTCACTTTCTCAATACAAATTGTAACTTCAGGATAGTTACTACTACCATACCAAAGGGATCTCTCTATTTTTAGAGAAATTCATCCTCCCCATGGGTATTCAATAATTAAGGCAAATTCAAACCTCTTTGGCAGATTAAGCAATCATTCAATTTCAATTCCCTGAAAGATTTATCCATGACCTATTGTCTCTGTGGTAGATTTAAAGGCCACCAAAAGTACTAGAAGTTCAGAGATCCAACCTAGGAAGCGTAATTCCATTACAGAATCCCTGTCAGCTCCCTGAAATCTTCAGAACTAGCTTCGCTCTCAGAACTCCAGCACCAGCAACAAGGACTAAATGTTGTTGAGACAGTGGAATTAATATCCAATCTATTTTCAAATCTGAAGGAAAGAACTTTCTCAATGATTTCAACATAAGAAAATATTCAGGGAACGGTTGTTGTATGCATGCCCTTTAAGGACAAAATTCTGCAAGAAAGAATTTCTTCCTCACTTCTGTGGTTTTGTATCTCAAGATGTGGAAGTTGTTTGACTTCCTTAACACTACTATTAAGGAAACCTGAACAACTAGGTATTTCATTTTAATTTTTTACTTCCTTCTTAGTTAATGCCTTTGTGCCTATGCAATATTTTATATTGGACAAATATTACAGATTTAACAAATTGTGTACCTACAAATTATTTATATAAAATATAAATATATTATAAAATATAAATATATAAAAATTATTTAAGGGTTAGCATTAAAATTAATTAATGCTGGACAGATAGTAGAAAAACACGTGTGTGTGTGTGTATGTATCCACTATTAACCTTATCACTTATACTTCAAAAAAATTATTGATCATTTAACTATTGTATTTAAAAATGTGTATTTGATAAATCTGTCTGCTCTATAATCTTATTTTATAGATTTTTTTTTTTAAAAGTAATTCAGCATGGTTGAAATAGATAAACATTGACAGAGTAAGATGGGCATGAATGGGATCCCTAAGATTTCTAAATTACCTTTTCCTTCAAGTGTATACAACATATTTTTCTTATTTGCACCAGCACATATGAAACACAGTTTTGATTTGATTAAATCATATTTTAATGTAATAGAACAGTAGCCAATTTTTTAATAGTAATGACAACTTTTTCTCTGAAAACACAATGTAGTATATTAAATTTATATAGTATACCTCGCCAATGATGTCAGTTTGAGAACAAGCATCACAATATATTTGAGATAGATTGGTATCATTGAATGAACCAGAACTGTGCTGAAGATCATGAAAAGATTCTGTAATACAACAACTATTTCTGAATCCATCTGTCAGCTTGGCCAGACTCTTGAAAAAAAAAGGAACATTAAGAACAGAATTATATGAAAGAACTTTCTCATGGTTTAATAGTTTTTTTAAAAATAGCAAAATAACTTTCACGAAACTTTCCTTAATTATGGAAACAATAGAGAACACAATCTTTACAAAGAAATCTTTAAAGAAATTTTAAATAGAATACACACATTTTAAAATAGCTTCCAAGACTATAAACATAAGAATAGCCATTGACAGAACTGAAACTCACCAGTAAAAATAATATGCTAAACTCTCTATAAAGATTGCTTTTATTTCTTAATTTGAGGCAACTACCATCCAACAGGGATAGACAGATGGTAGGCAGCTGTGTTCTACAGATCTCTTAAGTAATTCTGTAGCATTCATCTGTTGTAAAAGCAAAAAGTATCTTTTAAAAAAAAAACTCTTTCTTTTTTTGAATTTTCAATTCACTAAAATATTTGGTTTATAAACTGAATTCATATTGATTTGGATGGATTCTATTCCCTTATGGGAATTTTTTAAAATTATTTTTAACTGCATTTTAAAATCTGTTAGCAATCTGTCTAGAACACCAGTCACTTTAATGAAAATTAAAAATTAGAATATATACAATTAAAAAATGAACAAATGAACTTCCACACTGCACAGAATGCAACAGTATAGGTAGTTCGACTTACGATCATAATTGAGCTCTAAATTTCTGTTGCTAAGCAAGGCAGTTGTTAAGTAAGTTTTGCTTCATTTTATGAACTTTTTGCCACAGTTGTTACGCGAATCGGACGTTGCTTGGCTGAACGTCCATTTTCGGGGCGCTGCAACTCCAATCCATGGACGGGTAGTATCTCCTAGTTGCTGGGCAGAACTGAGTGCTGATCACTTCCCAAAGACAGGCCACGCCCACACTGACCAATCAGCTTCAGTCTTTCCTCACGAAGGCGCAGAAAACATGGCCAACTATGAAATCTAACACACAGGAACAAGAAAAGGTAAGTAACAAACAGGAAGCCGAATGGGTGGGTATGGATTGGAGTCGCAGCGCCCCGAAAATGGACGTTCAGCCAAGCAACGTCCATTTTCCATTGCACTGCTCCTCCAATCCATGGACAGGATGTACCCAAGATCAAATGCCCAGGGCGGGCGGCTGACTGGTATCCTCATATTGGGACGTGGCCACTTGTTGTAGGACTTGACGGCCAAACGATGCATCCGATGAGGCATACAGATCAATTTTGTAATGAGGTATAAAGGAAGTGTCAGAAGCCCACGAGGCAGCTCGACATATGTCCATCACAGATGCATTCGTCAACCAAGCCGCCGATGCAGCCGCACTGCGTGTTGAATGAGCAAAGATTTTAGCAGGGCGAGGGCATGCTCGAATGTCATAAGCGATTGAGATGCAAGCCTTAATCCATCTGGCAATTGTAGCAGACAATACCTTCTTTCCCATGGAGGAAGGAGTAAAGGACACTAGCAAGGACTCAGTCTGGCGAAAAGTACATTTGATATAACGTCGAAGGGCACGCCTAACATCCAAGGTATGCCATAAAGACTCAGTCTGGTGATGAGAGTTTGGACAAAAGTTTGGAAGAACTAACTCTTGAGCTCGGTGGAACCGAGAGTTAACTTTAGTCAAGAAAGACGGGTCCAGGCGTAGCACCACTCTATCACTATGAAAAATACAGAGGTCTTTGCGGACTAATAAAGCAGAGAGCTCGGATACACGCCTAGCAGACGTAATAGCTAGGAGAAAGGTGACCTTAAGCATTAGAAATTTAAGAGACACCGAAGCCAAGGGTTCAAATGGTGTGGAGGTCAGCGCTTGAAGAACCAACGGTAAATCCCACGACGGGTACCTATGTATCACTGGCGGGGAGATGTTGGAGGCCCCATGTAGAAAACTCCGAATCCTCGGATTGTGCGATAGAGTGCGGTGCTTCTCTCAGGTAATGACAGTGGATAAAGCAGCAACCTGGCGCCGGAGAGTTGCCGGAGCAAGACCTTTAGCTAGACCATTATGTAAGAAGTCCAACACATCCGGGACATCTGCTGATGTTGGGTCCACATGGTGGGACACACACCAGGAAGAAAACGCTCGCCATGAAGCTTCATAAATTCTGGTGGTGGAAGGGCGCCTGGCGGCTTGAATCACCTTGATGACGTCAGATGACAATCTGTCTTTTTGTAGTTGGAGCCGCTCAAGCGCCAGGCGGTCAATTGGAGCCACCCTGGATCGGGGTGGGAGATGACCTCTTGGCTGAGCATATTCTCTTCCAGTGGTATTGTCCATGATGGAGAGGTGGACAGCCCCACTAGGTCTGCATACCAGGGCCGGTGAGGCCACTGAGGGGCAATTAGAAGCAACTCAGCTCCCTCCAACAACAGTTTCCGAATCAATCTTGGAATCAACGGCAAGGGAGGGAAGGCGTAGAGAAGCCCGGGAGGCCACTGACAGCGCAGAGCATCGTAACCTTCTGCTCCGACGGTCAGGTAACGCATGTAGAACCTCAGTAGCTGGGTGTTCTGGGGCATGGCGAAGAGATCCACCTGAGGACGACCAAATCGGCTCACAATCTGTTCGAAGAGGACAGGGTTGAGAGACCACTCTGCAGGGTCTATGTGCTCCCTGCTGAGCCAGTCTGCCATGATGTTGTCCTGCCCCGAGATGTGGTCCACCACTAGAGATGCAGTGTGTCGATCCACCCAAGCTAACAAACTCTCCGACTCCATCATCAGGGACCTGGAGCGTGTGCCCCCCTCCCGATTTATGTGCGCCTTGGTGGTGACGTTGTCCATCCGGACTAACACATGTTGCCCCTCCAAGGCGTGAACGAAATGGCGTAAGGCAAGACGAACAGCCCTCAACTCCAGCCAATTGATGCTGTTCGCCTGCTCCGCCAGAGACCACTGACCTTGAATTACGTCGTTCCGCAGATGGGCTCCCCAGCCCGAAAGGCTGGCGTCGGTAATTAGAACGATCCGGTCCGGTTCGAGAAAAACACATCCTCTTTGTAGAGCGGGGGACCTCCACCATGTGAGTGACAGTCGAGTTTGTGGAGGTAAGACAATTTGATAAGTTGATGTACTGCGTTTCACTCTCTGAAAGGGAAGTAACAGCCACTGAAGTGGACGGGAGTGTCTGCGTGCCCACGGTACGACGTGGATGCAGGATATTAACTTCCCCAACAACTGAGTCAACAGGAGCAGAGGCACCTTCTTCTGAGACTGAACCTGCCGGACCATAGTCCTGATGTCGCAAATGTGATCTGGGGAGAGAAACACCTAACCCAGCTGAGAATCAATCACTGCACGCAGGAGTTGGAGCCGAGTCGTAGGCGTCAGATGGCTCTTTTGCCAGTTGATGGAGAAACCGTGGTTCTGGAACGCCTGAAGGACCACCTCCATGTCCTTCCGTGCCTGCGACGGTGAAGTTGACATAACCAGCAAATTGTCATGGTAACAGCTGAGACGTATAGAGCGAGACCGGATGGAAGCCGCGACCACCGTCACCAGTTTTGTGAAGGTCCTGGGGGCCGAGGAAAGTCCGAAAGGCATTGCGCAATATTGAAAATGCATGTTGTTGTATTCGAAGCGGAGATAGCAACGATGCAATGGGTGTATTGGGACATGTAGGTATGCTTCGCGCAGATCCACAGACTGAAGATAGTCCCCTTGTCTGATGGATGCCAGAATAGATCTGAGGGAGTGCATCTTGAACCTGCGATACAGTATATACTGATTGAGGCGTTTCAGGTTCAAGATGCCCCTGTGGCCCCCTGATGATTTGGGCACCAGAAATAAGGTAGCGTAGAATCCAGTTCTCTCCTGGCCCTTGGGCACAGGTTCCACGGCTTTGATGGAGAGGAGGTGTAATATTTCCGTTTCCATGTGCTCCCTCTGAACCTTGCACCAAGGAATGGGGCAGCGACGAAAACTGGTGGGCGGTAGAGTGTGGAACTCGAGGCGAAGGCCGTGTTGAATTGTCGTGTGGATCCAAGTGTCGGTCGTTGAGAGGTCCCACAGGAGGGAGAATTGCTGGAGTCGACCTCCGATAGGACCTGAGACCAACGAGTTACTTGCCTCTGCGTGGAGGTTGGTAGGAGGAACCTCTGAAGGGACGCTTTGCTTGGGGCTGGTTCCTGGTCCTATCACGAAATGGCTGTCTGTCTGATGCTCGGTCAGACATCTGGGAATAAGAGCGCTGGTAGTATGGGCCGCCCGACCCCGAGTAGGATCAAAAGGGCTGCCGCTGTGTATAAGGCGCGTATCTCTGCTCAGGACGGCGGAAGGATAGCAGCACTTTGCGCTTGTCTTTATCTTCTATCAAGATCGGCTCAAGACAAGGGCCGAATAGCGATGGGGCAGTAAATGGCGCTGATGCCAATTTCCACTTTGCCTTGTTGTCCGCGCGCCAACTGCGAAACCAGAAGAGACGCCTGTTGGTTACTGTCGCTGCCATAGCCCGTGAAGCAAATTTTGTCGCCGTCAAGGAGGCATCCGCCGAGTATTCCGTTGCTGCCACTAGTTTATTAATGTCCTGGTGCAGCCTGGTATCAGCGGGGGGTAACCTCTCTGAAGCTGGCGGAGCCAGATCAGGGAAGCCCTGTTGAAAAACAATGTAGCAGTGGCTGCCTTGATACCCAAGCCACTGCTTGGTGCGCTTTACGGAACCCCATTTCCATCTTACGGTCCTCCGCCTTGAGGCCATCCACAATGTCCGAAGTCAACATGGAAGGAGTCGATAAGGCAGCGACCGGGGTGTCAACAGAAGGTATGGCCAGAAGCTCTTCCAACTCCGACTCGGCAGAATAAAGACGCTTGTCAAGGCCACTTGGAGCTGTCAGGGAACCTGGTTGGCCAAAGGCAGATTTAATGACATTGGAAAACAAGGGAGGACAAGGAATCACATCCTGATCTTGTTTAGACACTTGGAATAGAGTATCGTGTGGGTCCTGGGACTCAGAAGTTTTCTCAGCAGTCCCTTCAGCGATACCAAACTTAGTAGCAACCTTTGCCTTATGCAGTAAGGATTTGAAGACAGAAGGCCGGAACAAGTTTGTGAAAGTAGGCTTCTTGGGGGAAAGATCCTCATCCTCTGAGAATTCGACCTCCTCCGGGCAAATTTCACCCTCTTCTGACTCCTCAGAAGAAGATTCGGCAGGACGGTGCCTACTGGTACTCGGAACTGACTCAATGACGGGGGCTGGAGCCTGTGAAGGCTGACAGGTAGTAACCGGCCGTGCCACCTCCTGCTGTATACCAGCCGCTAAGATCTTTGCCAGCGCATCTGACAACATAGATTGGAAACTTACAGGAGTATCAGGAACCTCCGGACGGAGCCCCGCCGCAGTAGGTGTAAATGTAGCTTCCGCTAGATGTCTACGGCCCAATGAAACATCAGACTGGCTAGAAACATCTGGTAATGACATCGATACTCCTTTGGAGCGTTGCAAGTTGGAAGCAGCGAGTCTGGTTGATGTTCTGGATGAGGATCCGGCTTGCAAATTCCCAGAAAGATCTGTGCAGTCCTCAGAAGCGGGAAACTGCCTGGACAGAGATGCCTGTTGTTGTTGGGCCCTCTCAAATTGCCTTTCCAAGGCCTCATGGCGCCTCTACTCCACCTTGTTCGAGGTGGAAGATTTAGAGGACAAATGAGATTTGCGAGACTTGGATTTCGCTTTCTTACTGCGTGACTTGTGTTGGGTGGCAGGGTAATTACAGGCGCCCTCCGAGTCAGAAGATAAGGCAATGTCTGCCATTCTGAATGATAGAGTACAGGGCAAGCAGCCGGCCAAAGCAACCAGAGTTCAGCACCGAGGCTCCTCCCAAGGAATATTGCCCACAGTGAAGACTCAGCTGAGTAGGGGCAGATTAGGCTCAGAAGCTGCTGAGCTCAATCCCCAATATTAAGACTGCCAACCCAACAAAGCAAGGGAGGGATAAAGCTGATCCATCCTGGTCAGAAGGCAAGAACTCAAGTCAGTAAGAGAGGCTAATAAGGCCCTAGCGCCACTCCGCTGCTAGCAAGCAAACTGTCCGTTTTATTTTATTTATTTATTTATTTTTAAAATTGTCCCTCCAAAATGGCGGCCGCCACGCCGGCAAAGTCCTGAAACAAAATGGGGCCGTCAATCCGCAAAACTACCTCCTGAGGCGTCGGGCTTGGTGGTCGATGAAAGGCACCTCTGAAGCCACTCCAATGAGGTCCGGGCAATTGGCGCCTCGATGCAGCCTGAAAACGGCGCAGAAGGGTGCTTCCCGGCCAGCGCTTGCCTTCGGAAACGCCGCAAGCTCTCAGCGCTTCACAGCTGACTTCAAAATTCTCGGAGGCTGCCTGAGGACAAGGCAGGCACTCCGGAGCCGCTCGATGGTCGGAGCTGAGGCAACGGCAGTTTTACCGGCTCACCGGTAAACTAGTGCGTCGCCAGCGGCTGGGAAAGCACGGATCCGCCCAGCCGGGTCGGAATCCGGCGCGCTGTAGCCCCGATCGATGGGGAAATAGGCCAGACGGCTTGGAGCCCCAAACTCGCCAGAACCACACAGCAATAAAAATCCCACGTAGCAGCTCCTCAGCAGAATAATAAGGAAGACGAAAATAATAAAATAAAATAATAAGAAGGGAAGGATTAAATTTAATTAGAGAGCACTCAAATTGCCAAGTTCTCACAGCAACTGAGTGAGAAAGACTGAAGCTGATTGGTCAGTGTGGGCGTGGCCTGTCTTTGGGAAGTGATCAGCACTCAGTTCTGCCCAGCAACTAGGAGATACTACCCGTCCATGGATTGGAGGAACAGCACAATGGAAAACACTGCAGTTGTCAAGTGAATCATGTAGTCATTAAATGAATCTGGCTTCCCCCATTGATTTTGGTTGTTGGAAGCTGGTCCGGAAAGGTTGCAAAGGGTGATCACATGATCTCCAGACAGTGCAATTGACATAAATAAATGCCAGGTGCCCGAATTTTGATCACATGACTGTGGGGAATACTACAATATTATAGATGTGAAAATCAGTCATAAATCACCTTTTTCAGTGCTGTTATAACTTCAAACAGTCACTAAACAAATGGTTGTAATTTGCGGACTGCCTGTACCAATGAAGGAGTGCAGGGAGAATAAACTTGTAGATGGAAAAGAAAGAGTTGTCAGATTTATAAGAATTAAAGTGAGGCAAACTTAAACTTGAGACGTGCTACAAGGTTTAAAATTCTGTGGTCTGCACATTATAGACATCAGAGGGAAAAAACAAACGTTTTAAAAAAATTATTCTGTGTAGGTTTTTTGCTTTCCTACTTAAACATTCGTGTATTATAGGAACATTGACTGTCACTCTATTTGCCATGTTTAAAGCAGATGATTCATACTGCAAAGAATTTGAACTAACAAAGAAAACAAAACAGTTCTTTCTTGAACTGTTCTTTCTTGAAAGCTTATATCGCTTTTCTATTATAGCTCCAAGAACATTTATATTGAAATGTTATTTTGATTTTTTTAAAAATAAAAACTGTGTTAGTAATTTTGCTCATCTTAATCAACCATATATAAAAGATATGAATTATACATTGCTCCATTCAAATGTTTATACATGATTATTGTTTATTGCCCCCAGAGATAAGGAGAATCCAAGACCTCGGTGCCTTCCGCCGTGCCCTTAAAACTTTCTTTTTTCAGCAAGCCAGGCTGGCTTAACATATTTTTCAATATTTTTAATTGGTTTGTCATTTTAAACTGGGGCCAAATTAATATATATTCTTTTAATTGTTTTTAATGTTTATATTGTATGTTTTTATCTGGCTGTATACCGCCCTCGGGAGAAGGTGTGGTATATAAATTCGAAATAAAATAAAAAATAAAATTATTGTCTTTCTTTTTTTTTATTTTACACCAAGCAAGCAATAACAAATAAATTACCATATCCTTATTAGATTAAGTGATACATGGCCTCTATAAAATATAAGATTTTATATTTCAGTTTGGGATATCCATCTATTGAAATTCTGTGGTTAACTTTTGTGTACAGCACAAAGATATAATATAAGGGAAATGGGCAAATTAGAAATAGGAAATATAAATAAAAATATCTTCAAAATAATATTGCTGTATATTAATTATGCAAGGATAGACAACTTCTAAGTTCTTCTCATTACAAAAGAAAACCTGAATTGCTCCTTTGAACTTTACTAGTAAAACAACAGCATTTTTGCATCAATTAGATCATTTTAACTACCACACTATAATTTTAGATGTGACTAACACTTCTCTCCCAGTTTATACTTTTCAGCAAAATAGCCTGAAATAACTATAATTGAAGATAGGGTTTTAGTTATAATGAATGTTGTCTATCTATTCCAAGACCATTATTAAAGCAGTTTTTATTTACTTCTTTTAACTTTACTTCTTAATTTGTTCTTATTTTTCATTTGGAAAAACTGACATTTTAAAATACTCATAATTTTATATCTTATATAACTATGAGTGTTTTACTCTTATACTTTAAAATGCCAATACACGTAATATAGTCATGGCAGGTAAAAAGTAATATAAATAACAGTACAGTAATGGATGATGACTTAAGTGTTAATGGTCTGCCTATACAGATACATGTATGTGACTCTTTAATTTAAAGAAAAACAGGTCACTTTCAAAGTTAGATTGTTTTCAGCATTTATCTTACAATTATCATGAGGTCAATATTATCTTCAAAGAAGGATTTATGTGATTAAAAAAATGTGTCTGTTCCAGCAACACAATAAAATTATAGCTGATCTGTAAACCAAGACCATAGTTCATAATAATTCCTTCATTTCAATCCAGTTCTAATATTCGATATTGGTAAATTATTTGACTCTCTTCCAGATGCGTTAAAGAAGAAACTGCTCTGCAAAACACCATTGCTTTTGCTGTGGTGGTGATGGTTACACTGGTCTAAGAGTAGTATATGGTTAGCTATTTTAGATATGAGGTGATAATTGACTTTACAGTTATAGCCAAGACAAATCCTGAATAAGATAAAAACATAAAATATTATTAAGCATTACCAAAAAAAAAATTATATTTCTATCTAATTTTTATAGCTGCCCATTTCATAGGCAAGTGACTCTGGGCGTCATACAACAAAATATGAAGTAAACTTACATATTTTCATGCTTCAAAAATATGCCATTCACCAAAAAAAAATTCTATTGTTGGTTAAGAAAAAGGACATCCCTAAGAATTATAAGAGTTAGCAGACATCATAAAACCATATACATTATTATTTACTTCTTACTTGCATTAAGTCTTGTCTTTCTCTTTCACCCAAACATATGGCTTTCCTGATACTTCGAAGTTCATTCATTATTGCTTGGGCTTCATCCAATTTATAATTCATATGAGAATTAGACATCTTCCGATCAATCCTAATACACAAACATACATTTGAAAGTTTACCCACTTTTGGTAATACAAATCTGAAGTCTGATATTAAGAATTGTTTCCTTTTTTCAGCTGGATGGTCACAAGTAGTAGTGGAGGTGGCAAGTATTAAAAGCTTTTTCCACCTTGCTATTTATATTAAATTAGGTGAAGTACTGTCCTTCCAACCCTTCTGTTGATAGATACAGATAGAGAGGGGAAGAACAGGTAAAAAAGTAAAAAGATCTATGTTAGCTACTGTTCTGCAAAATGGCCAAAGTATACAATGCACATATGTCATGAGGAGGGAAAAACTGTTCTATACAAACATTATTTCAGTAGTGAACAGGAAGGTTATTTCTTAAGTAAAAACGATAGTGTTTTTTTTTAAAAAAAACCCTGCTAATACCACTAAAACTAAAATAAGATATAAAACTTATATCATCATTATTTTAACATCTTTTTGTTGCCTACATATAAACATTAACAAGAGCAACAGCCCTGTCCTTTAACATTTCAACTTACTCTTGCAGTGTTTCTACTCCTTTTTCTTTGTACTGCAGCTCTTGCTTCATCTGTGTTAATTCTCTCTTTAATCTAGAAAGCTTAAAATAAAACCATGAAGAAACAATTGTGCTAATAACCAAAGAAATTATTGCAATTTATAGTTCATCTGATGATCACAGTTTAGTTTCTTAATTTAGGGTTGTTGAATCTAAGATTACAGTATGACCTTTCTGTACATAACTGCAATTAGCTAATTAGACAGAAAAACCTAATAGCATTATACAACAAAATTTGCAATTTGGTTTCAAACTGTGTATGAGCACTATCATGAAAACCCATATTACATTGTGATATTCAGTGTTATTTTTATGTCATATTAATAAATAATACATTCTTTGTCATAGATCAGCTTTAGATAATCTAAAACTATAAAATTTACAATCAGTAACTACAGTAAATTAGAGTATAAAATATAAAAATAATTAAAATATTAGGATTAGTATTATAAATGTCATACTTTCCTAAATTAATCTCTGCATCCTAAATTGCAATTACTTCTCAAAATGTTACCATAAATAAGAAAATGATGTAACTTATTATGTACTTTCTGGGAAAAAAGGACTTTAAATATTTATGAAAATATTACACCAATTCTTCCTAACAAGCAGTCCTTCTATTGTGGTAAAATATGAATTTAAATAATTACATTTAATATACAGTATTTTAAAAAATGATGCTCACTCTATCACGCCGACTAGCTATTTCTGCTTTTATCTGAGATGGGTTGTATTTAGTGTTGGTTGAAAATCCAGAATATGCTGAAAAACACAAAAAAATAAGTATTCAAAATAAACTCTACAAAAAGTTCCTAATAAGCACAAGAAGAGAAGGGAATTTCACTCCGTTTCACAGAAAACTCTTATTTTGCTACTAATAAGGTTGCAACATATAATCTATCTGTTCATCTAAAAGTATGATTTCACTCAAAAGCTAAATTCACTGTTTATTCAAGAGACACAATGTTAGTATTTATTTTACAATCAAGAATTTAGCATTTTATAACATAAACTGTAAGGAAAGGGGGAACTAAACTTCTCACTCTAACTTAAAGAAGAATAGTGCTTGTAATAATGTCCAATTATTTCAATTCAAAATAATAGAAGTAGTGGCACATAGAACAAAATTAAACCAGACTGGAAAATAAGCTTACAAAACAATACATTTAAATAATAACAACTGCAAAAAAGAAAGAAAAATCCATTATAATCCAAAAGCTTCCAAAATTCAAGTAATTTTGTTAAATATAAAGGGGAACTAATCACAAAGTGACATTTATTAAATAAATAATTGTATAAACTGCCCTGAATTGTTACTTAACCTAGATTTACTCAGACTAAATATATCCAAATCCAGTAATTTGTTTCTGCATTATATTTATAGTCTAGGAAATCTTTACTAAATGATACCATTTAAATAACCATGATTGTTAATGCAAATGAGACAAGGATACATAAACTGCTCAGGCACAGTAGTTTATATATAATTAATGGACTAGGTCTGCCTCAACATCTGTCACAATTGCTAGCTCAGCTCTTTTATTTCTGGGAAAATCAAAGCATACACATCTATCTTCACAGCAGAAATTAATTTACAAAAGGAGATTACATATAAAGGATTGAAAGCATGGACATTTTCAAGCTCCCCTGATCAGATTCAAACAGAAAAGAACTTTCTAAAACTCATTTAACTCAATATAGCTAGGAATCAATCTTTACTATAATACTAAAAGTGAAGTTATTTCCAACTGCTTCCTCTACCAATTTTGATTGCAGTATTTTTTGCTATTGCTATTTTTTCCATATAAGTAGTCCTCTACTTATGACCACAATTGGATTTAACATTTTTGTTGCTAAGCAAGAGATTTGCAAAATGAGTTTTGTCTCATTTTACAACTTTACTTGCCACAGTTGTTAAGTGAATCACTACAGTTGTTAATAACATGATTGGTAAGTGAACCTGGCTTCCCCATTTACTTTGTCAGAAGGTCACAAAAGATGATCAGATGACTTTGGGATACTGCAACCATGACAAATACATGCCAGTTGCCAAGCATCCAAATTTGGATCACATGACCACAGGGATGTTGCAGCGGTCATAAGCATGAAAAACAGTCACAAGTTACTTTTTTCAGTGCTTTTATAACTTCAAATGGTCAGTAAATGAATGGTTGTAAGTCAAGGACTACCTGTACTTTGGGGAAACCTTGTTAATTAAAAAATAATAAATTAAAAAGAAAACAAAAAACTAAAAGAGCAGACTTGATGGCCCATTAGGTCTTTTTCTGCCGTCAGTTTTCTATGTTTCTATATATTTAGAGCAGCTACGTGTTGACATATCCACATTCCTATCAAGAAGCATTTTAGAGACAAACTTATTTTAAATAATCCGTCGAGCCTCTCCAGCATTGAGAACTGAAAATCTGTTCCATTTCAAAGTTTTTCCTATCTGCCAAAATAGAAAGGATAGTTAAGATGTGCTAAGCCCAGATAAATTATTCCTGAAGCAGTGAGGATTATGGAAAACTGATGTATCTTCAGCATACGAAAAAGGTGCAAGTAACAAAAAAACAATTGGTACAAACTCAAGGTAAACAGCTCCAAACTCGATTGCAGAAAATACGATTTCAGCAACAGAGTGGTCAATGCCTGGAATGCTCTACCTGAATCCGTTAATACATCATCTAACCCTCACAGCTTCAATTTTAAACTGTCTACCGTAATCCTCACCCCATTCTTAAGAGGTCCATAAAGGGGATGTGCATAAGCGCACCAGCGTGCCTACCATCTCTGTCCTACTGTCCCCATTTATTTGTATTTATTTCTTTCGTTCATATCCATGTTTATGGATATGCCTGCTATCTTGTACATGTTTGACAAACTAATAAAATACAAAATAATAATAATAATAATAATAATAATAATAATAATAATAATAATAAAAAAAAGTAAAACACCACCAGACTGACTTTTGCCAAAAAGGAATGGTCCAATAAATTTCATATCTAAGTTATATGACTTCATAGATAGGATATGCTTGGTAGAAAGCAAAACACTATTTCTCATGGAATTCAGGAAAATATTCCTGGTTATAGGGTTAGAAAGACACCTGTAGGAAGCCTTGATATAGTAACTGTTCCTGAAGAAGGCACTGAGCTGCCTGAAGCTCTTGAAGGAATTGGAGACTTCCAGGACAAGCATGGGTTAGAAGTGCAGGTGAGGGGTGGGGATGTGTATGCACAGATAGTCACAAAGGATGAGTAATGCCTGGATGAATACATAAAGCATTTGTAAGAAATTATATAATTTCTTTCTCTCTCTTTGTGTGTGTGTGTGTGTGTGTGAGAGAGAGAGAGAGAGAGAGAGAGAGAAAGAGAGAGAGAGAGAGAGAGAGAGAGAGAGGAAGAGAGAATTTGTCTTCCACAACATTCTGTATATTCTGTGTGTTTGTGTGAGTGTGTGTGAAGACTAGTTTGTATTTATATTTCTCCAAGATGGCACTAGTCTTATTAGCTCATCAAACCATGGGATGGTCAAATTTATCCAAAACTTAAAATAAAGGCTGACAGAAGGATCAAATTAATTGCAGGCTTTGCTAGTTCGTTAAAGCAAAAAATTCCTCCTGGTTCCAAGATTATCTCTGAGTGGAGTTGGGGAAACAGTCCTCTAAAATTTTACGGGCACAGATTGTTAAACCCAGGAAGGGTTGTAAGGCACAGATGGTTTTGGATTATATGACAATGCATCAGCTTGCTGGTTATGTCTTCCTGGAATATAAGAAATCCAAAAATCAAATAAGAAAAATTGTGTCCACTTATACTGATGTAGAATAGACTTCTTTAGATGTTTCATATTCTTTTGTGATCAGGCCAAACATCTTCTGGAAGTTATATGTAATACAGTAGATGTTATGTCTGAAAGACATCTTTAGATAGCTCAAAACTCCTTGTTAATAATGTTGCACATTAATTTGGTAGATGATGGACAAGAAAAAAGAAATGTACAAGGAACATTATGTCCAGAAACAACAGCAGACTGAAATAGCAGAGTTCCCTCAGTAAAATCAGAAGCACCAGCCTGTATGATTAAGGAGCAGGATGATTGGGAATAGGCTAGAACTGGAGGTTTGCGTGAGTCAATTAAGTTTGCTAAGTCTTAAAATTCCAAAGAAAGGAGTCTTAACAAATTGGATAAATGGCTGAAGAGAGTGCTGGAATAAATTTATGAAAAACATTGGTCAAAATTTAAAATTGCTGTAATCCCTGGAAGTGTGTGACGAATTGTTTTTGGATGTATATTCTATAACTGTGTACTCTCAAATGAGAAGCAATATTCCAGGTAAGCCGATATAGGCAGATTAAAAATAAATTCTTCTAACTTAAAATGATAAATATGTACAGATTCAAAAGAACTGATCCCAATGGAAAAGGGCCCTCAAATTACTCAACTCAAATAGCTCAACCAAACTAACAATAAAAAATGTTACAAAATCATAGAAAGTAGAATTAACCAATTTCTGAATGAGGGCAATTTGTCAATAAAAGACAGTTGAATGCAATTTTGTGTATTTAAATTTCCCATAGTGATTGCTACTGTAAATCCCGAGGCCTGACTGAAAACTCGTTCTTTCGGTAATCATTCTAAGAACTTTGAAATCATGAAAAAAAAAAAAAACAAGTGATCCATAATGTTTAGAGGGATTAAGAAAGCAGACAACACGAAGAAAGCTACCTTTCTTTTTACTAAAAGGTGTATGTGCTGGAAGAAGAAAATTAATAGATAAATCGTTTTTGCAGATTTTCTGCCTCCCTCCCTCCCTCCCTCTCCCTCTCTCAGACACACAGGCACATACACCCCTCTCACACACACCGTGTGCACGCACACACACACACGCACACGCACACACACACACATACTTTAGACTGCCCAACAATGGGTATAATGGAGCTGATTGTTATCTACACTTATCCAGGGATAAGTTTGTGGAATCAGTATTTCAGATTAAGATCTGACTCTTCCAATACATCTGCATACTTCAAATATTTGGATGACAAGGTTGAAGGCCCTCCTCCTATGAAACTCTGATTGATGAGTGTCTGACCCTCTGAGGATTACAAATCTTGCATGCAGTCAAAGGTGATGTCATTGTGGTCCCACTGAATACATGGATTGTGAGCCGGAAGCCAGGTCATTCCCAGGACTCCTGAAAAGTATGAGAGGCTAAAACATGAGAACATATTTGGTTTGGTTGCTGAAAGTTGCAATAGTTTTGTGAGCTTAATGATTGAGTCCAAGCATATAAACTGACCACCAACTGCTTCAAATAAGACAAGATGGAGAACAATGAGTATATTTTCATGAAGTGGATTGTTTTATACAATTACCCGCTATACCAAAACCCTATTACAATCTACAATTATATTCTGCCACCTGGCTGGGTTTTCAGTATGATTGGATGACTGTGAAAAAGTTGTTTCACAAGTTTAGGCATCACTTATTTTCTGGTTATCTCACACTTATTGCCCTTGGTGATTGGAGTCATCAAGACTTATCCTGACATAAATCCTTACCAAAATCAAATAGAGTATTTGCTGGCAAATTCTATCCCACAACTTCAATATTTAAATCAGCTTTGCTGGTTACCCTCCCAGAAGTGGTGAGACTGTCCATAGCATTAGTATTATTCCCATGTATGATGGCACTACTTCTGGACAGAGTAGAATTCTACTGGATCTGGAATGATTCATTCTCTAAAGTCTCTAGTGAATGAAAGAGGGAAGAAGAGAGAGAAGTGATATCTTTCCATTCCATCTGTGCTTACAACTCCTTAAGCCAGCGGTTCTCAACCTGGGGGTCGCGACCCCTTTGGGGGTCGAACAGCCATTTCACAGGGGTCGTCAAAGCCCTCTCTCGCCCCCCCCCCCACGCCTTCACTCACCCTCACCCTTTGCCTCTGTTGGATCGCCTGGTCGCCGTTCGCTTACCCCACCCACTCCCAATCTATTGCTGCCTCCGGAGTCCCAGCTGATGGCTAGAGGGAAAAAAAACTTTAAATTCTTGCCACGGGGCTTCAAAGAGCTAGCTGCAAAGAGGTAAATTCCTGGAGCAGATTTTTTTACCTCTAGCTATGCTGAAAAAGCGAAATTGAAAGTAAGCAGGCTGCAACGTGACAAAATGAGGCAGAGAGATTTCTTTTTCTTTTTCCTCACCAAAAAAGGTAGGTGCAAAACTGCAAACAATGGGAAATTTAGGGCAAAAGAGGAGAGTTCCAAGATTTTAAAACACAAAAGAAAAAAAGCTCTATTTAACTAGGGAATTGTAATAATTGAGATACTATTAATTGGTTAAGTTGTGGTTTGGAGGAATATATGGGGGAAATTATTTGGTTTATTATTATTGGTAAATATAATTAATTGATTTGTAAGAAATTGGATTGCATGCAAATAATTGGAATATTCATGTTCATATTGATTAATATACAAAGAAGATAGTTATATAACTAATTGATTTATATTAAAATGTTGAATTTGTATTAAACAACTGTATTACATAATTAACCAATGTGAGGATGGATATAAAAATAGATGACAATGCGAAGGGGTATAATATAGTATAGAAGGGAAAAATTGAATTTGATTAAGATTAGAGATGAGGATGAAGGGTGATATTGTTTTTTTAAAAAAACAGATGAGGAATAAATATGGTAAAAAGGAAATATAGAAATTGTAAATTTAATTGAAATGACTAAATACTGTGTTGGAAGAAATATCCTTCTGGGTTCTGCTCCAAGTGGGGAAAAAGACACTGGAAACATGGAGACTGCTTGGAAAGATGGTTTAATGGTGGACAGGATCACATGGCTTGATGGGGCCCATTGTGTTAGTTTCTGTTGCTATTGTGTTGCAAATGTCCTTTGACAAAGGACTGACTTTCTGCTTCTGGACCATTAACAAAGGGTGGGGGGCAGGAAGGTGGGAGTTGCTTTGTCTGTAAAATATGCTTCTCCATTTCTCATCCAGGTAGGGAAATATAATATTCTGCCTTTTTAATATTTCCCAAAATATTTCATTCTTCTAGGAAAGGGGTGGGTGCTAACCTCCTACAACTGTTTAAATTTGTGAACCGGCCAAATACTCTGTTCAAAGAAAATACGTTGTATGTTTGTATATGTGTTTCTAATTATTGATATTTATTGCTGTTTGTTCTCTTTTATTTTTTAAAGTTTAACAATTCATTCTTTATCTTAATATTTATTTGGGGTTGGCTTTCTTCCCTTTCATCTTTTTTATTGTACAGCAATCTTTCTCCTCAAACCTACCACCTCTCTTCTTTCCTTCTTACTTTCTCTTCCCCCCCTCTTCTTCTTCTCCCTACTTCCTCTTTCTTTCTCTTCCTCCTCCTCTCTTCCTCCCTCTCTTACCTTCACTCCTACTCTAATTTCCCTTCCCTTCCTTCATCCCTCTCTATTGCTGTATCCTTTTATGTATATGGACTACTCAGAGGGCTGAAAAAGTTATTTTTGACTGGTCCTCGCACTTTTGACCAGTCCTCGAACTTACGACTGTCCTCACAATTTACGTCTTTGCGCTATCTTGTCACCATGATGAAGAGAAGCAGTTGTGAAATGAGTGACACGGTTGTTAAGAATGATACAATGGGCATAAATGATGACCAGTCATAACTGCGAAGACTGGTCAAAAGTGCGAGGACCTGTCAGAAATGACTTTTTTCAGCCCTCTGAGTAGTCCCTATACATATAGCCATGGCTACCCGGTCATATGACCAGCTAGCCACACCCACCTAGTCACATGACCTCCAAGCCACACCCACAAAATAAGCCACGCCCACAGAACCGGTAGTAAAAAAATTTAGAACCCACCCTTGGTTGGGGGTCACCACAACATGAGGAACTGTATTAATGGGTCACGGCATTAGGAAGGTTGAGAACCACTGCCTTAAGCATTGCACTAATGTGTAAACAGATGTGGATTAATTTAACTGCTGTGTGTCAAGGATAACTTGTCACACCAATTCATACTATATCTCATCAGCTAGATTAACCAGTTCTATGACGTGCTAACTTCATTTCAGTCACCTCCTGCCCCAGCAATTGGATTAAATGCTTATTTATTGGAGAAGCAAATTTCATGTTCAATTCTGCAAGTTACCTCTCAACATTAGCATAGTTGTCAAATCAAAACTGCCTTGGGCCAATAAAGTGTTATCCACTTTGCAGCCCTCCAGAGAATCAAAGCTTATTTAAAAAAATAAAACATTCATATCCAGTCAAGGGGAAGTACTCTCTTTGAGATATATGGTTTATTCTGCTAAAGACTAAGCAGTAACGAGATGATGCATCATATTTGGCAATGAAGAAGGCTTTTAGGGCCAGAGATCCATTTGCAATCACTGCTGCAACTGCCCCATTTGTACTGATGACTCTGCCATGGACAGAAGAGTTTCTCACACAGACGCACCAAAATAAATAAATAAACCACTTAAGAAATCCACCAGTTTGATGTATTGGGTAGTAGTTTTCTAGATATGGGTCTGTAATCTTTCTATCCCAGTTCTTATTTTTCTAACTTTTTCTTTTCTACTACCTTGCCTATTCAAACAAATAACATAAAGCATTGCTATACAAACATTGATGGAGAAGCATAGTGTCTGAAAAACTATGAATTATAGTTATTTTAAAAGATAATTCAGTATTGTTTTATTTCATGGGGATTAGGTGGCTCTACACCTTAAGAAGACTAATTTAGCAGTTCTCAGCTACAATTGTATGGGTTTTTTCTCTGTTTTTTTAAACAATTGTGGGATCTGGTGTTGTTATTTGATCTTTTGATATATTGGGCCTTTTTTTCCTTTTAGGAGAACATAGTAGTAGGAGAATTAAAGTTGATTCAGTAACATCACAATATATTAAAAATTGAAAGGGTCTGGATTATATTCTATTTGCAGCATTAAAGAAGGCTGTAAATGTTTCTTTTCTGTCCACCAGGTCCACCACGTCCTGAGTGAGGTATCCTATTCCTAATGCAACTCTAGTGCTAAAGCAGTATTGCATGGAACACCCTTTCAGAAGTTTTCTCAGATACTGCAAATATTTGTTACAGTTACATCTGATGAAGCAAGCTGTTAACAAAAGCACATGGTTTTTAATAAAATTGATAGTTTGAAAAGATGCTACCAGGCTCCTTTTAATTCTATATGATCTTCAGACTTTTTGCATGTTATCGAGAGAGTAGAATGAAGTACAATCTAAGACTAAAAGCCATTGTGTAGTTAAGGAAGCTAGAAAATGTTATTTATTGATTTTTATTCTGACTCTTCCATTAAAAAAGCAATTCTCTGAAGCATCTTACGACTAAACTGTCTAACATGAATGAAGCAATAATTTATTTTCTTCATTCAGTCAAGACATTTCTCACAGGACTTTTTACATTTATTGACAATACCATTCACTTCCCAAGGAACTAAGCCCGAGCCATCATAATGGCAATATGTAAAAAAAAAAAAGATAAAAGAAAATCTGGCCAATTATCATTCAATCAATCTTTTGAATACAATCAGCAAACTCTATGCCAAACATTCAAGAAGTTCTATTACTGGACTGAAGATAAGATTATCCTAGCTAAAGAACTAGAAAGGTTTAGGACAAAATTTAGTTTAAGATCCAGTGGTAATACTTCAACACTAGTAGATACTTATAAATCTAGAGCAGTGGCTCCCAACCTTTTGGGCACCAGGGACTGGTTCCATGGAGAGAGGTTTTTCCATGGACCAGAGGTGGCATGGTTTTGCATGCTGGTTGCATCCCATCGATGGGGCTTCGCTTATTTATGTGGCCCAATTTCTGGCATGCCCAGTGCTGGTCCACAGACTGAGGGTTGAGGATTCCTGATCTACAGGTCCTTCTTATGCAGCTGTTGTAGATCTCCTACCTGCATTTGATTCCACTTTCATGGGAACCATGCCTATGAAATCTTCACTAGTTTAACACATTATCTGATTCCTAACTATCTGTAGTTTAAGGAAAAAGCTTCTGCTTTGCATTCAAAAGGTCCCAGATTTAATTCCTTGTCTCATAAATTAGGATTAGGAATCCCAAGGTCTGTTTCCAGTCAATTTAAATAACACTGAGTTAAATAGACAAACTGGAATAAAGCAGCTGCACCCTGTATCACTATTATACAACACAGAAACAAAGAAAAGTGATAGCAGAAAAAGACCTAGTCTGCCCTTTAAAGTTTATTTTTAAATTTATTTTATTTTTAAATTTTGTTGGGTGATAGACATGTGTTTATCCCAATCATTTTAAACTCAGTTACCAATGATTGGCCCACTATCTCTACTGGAAGTTCGTTCCAAGCTTCCACTACTCTTTCTGTGAAGTAACACTTTCTAACATTATTTTTGAACTTCCCTTTTGTCAACCCTGTCAGCCAAATGACATCCAATGTAGTCTTAAAATTGCAGTGTATGCTGTGCCATAAAATATGACACTAAACAAAGCACACATAAAGAAAATTAGAAGTGTAGCAGTACATTTTCTCTTTACAAACCACAATATTCTATGTTGCTGTTTTGTCTACTTCCCTGCCGCCAAAAACTTCTGCAAATGCCAACCACATATTAATCAGAGTAATTATGTCCTTAAACAGAGCAAATGGTTGGCAACTGTTAACATGTGAAAAAGTATGCATATTATCAAAGTTTGTCATAACGGTTGTTATGTTTGTCATAAACATTTGTTTAGTGTCAATATTGCATTTCAAATAGTAGAACTTAACCTTTAAGAAAAAAATCGAGTAAAAAATCCAATCTTTTGTTTACTAAATATGGAACCAAAGCTACTGAGTTCAGTGTGATGTTTGTCTGAATAAATAGACACGGAACATCTCTAATTTATTAAAATGAAATTTAAAAGATGAAGTTAGTAAAAAAAAACTCATTTTATATTTCAGAACAGTTAAAAGTAAACTAATATTTGCAGCTAGGCAGTGAAATTTATTTTGTTTAAGCTAATGCTGTTTTAAACAAGCTATTTTTCTAGACTCTTTAGTTTGGAGCACTCCAATCAAATAAAGGAAAAGTAGGTATTCTAATATTTCTGTTGGATAGGTAAAGAAGGGCCTTTACAAAAGACAACTATAATTGCTTAGAAAAAGGTTTGGGGGGGGAAGTAATAGAATTGTGGAAAAATAGTTTTAAAACTAAATAAATAAAGTATTTTGATTTTAAATTATAAGTGTAAAAAGCTGCAGCAGTAGCACCAAAAATTCAAAGTACACTACTATGAAAAAAATAAAATTTGGTAAAAATGCTATTATACGATTGGTTTTTTAAAGATTCTGTAAGATTCAGATGTCCCTTTAGTTTTGTCTCAAGAATGAATATGGATTTATTTTTGAGATGAAAATTATATTTCTGAATTATTTAAACCACCCACAACTTGAAATATGTGGCATTTTTCTTTCATTTTTATCTACACCAAAAGATCTACATCTACACTGATCTGTATTATAAATATAACAGGATTCCCAAGAACTATCCTCATGTTATAACTTTTTACATTCTTAACTTTTATATTCTATACAAAATATTTATTTATTTTGAATAATTTGTACTTCCAATTTATACATCATTATTTGCTGAATAATGACCTTAAGCATTCATTTGTAAGTGGAACACACTATTTATTCCACAAAAAGAGGACAATGATTAAATATAGAAGTATTGTTAACATTTACCAATATTTAAAAAGAGAATACAGATTATTTTATGCATACATATTTCCTGCTGATATGACCAAATCAAACCAAATCTCTAGATTTGAACAATTGGGTTAGATTAAGAGCAAATGTGTTGCTCTATATGCATTGAATAATTGGGACTTGGAATACAAATTACTAACTTTTGAAAATATTTCAGTAGTTTAACTGAAATTTAGTTCATCTGGTCTAGATAACATTCATTTTGAAAATATCACATTCTGAATTCCAGAAAGTGAATATCAGAATTTTATTATATTTATCAGATAGGCTGTTCATAAAGAAACAGTGTTTATTTCAAGTAAGTTGCAAAGTTTAATATCAATGTAATCAAGGAGACTTGCTCAAACAAATGTCTATTTGTTTTTCTATTGTTTCACTTATAATAAGCAATAGAAGTCAGGATTCTGAAGGATTTCTATAAGAAAGTACGGTCATTCCCACTTTGTTCATTGTTTGTTTTTCAGGGAAAAATAAGAGGCACATTCAGAACAGAGCAATGTATATCAGCCACTGTAGGAAGCCAAAGAGATCTAGTATTTAAGCGCTGGACTATAATTGGAAAGATCCATGTTCAAGTTTATCCCCAGTTCCACAAGCTCAATGGTTGATTTCCCATGCTAGCTATTAGGCTAGCTACCATGAGTTTGTGGAGAAAAAGTTTGATACAGTATAAATAAAGCATGATTCTCAGTTACTACACCGTATAAAGATAAGTGACAGTCCTTTTGTTGGTAGTAAAATTAATACTTGTAGACCAATGTTAGCAACAATATATCTTATACTAGCTTTCCATTAAATAAAAATATTGTGGAACAGAATCCCAGCCTCCACATAAAATTTAGATTGGTCCTTTATTCTGCAAGTAACTTCAGATAAAGAATTAATTTCGTAAGATTTTTTTTAAGGTAAAGATCATTAAAAAAACCTACAATTAAATAAAAATAAATAAATAAATTGCACATACTATCAAATGTAGTTAATAGTCTTTAGTAATGCAAAACCCTTAAGTTATCCAGAACAATTTTTGATGGATTGGGATTTTTAACTTAGCTAAAATATATAAAATCTTAACTTTAAATTTGAATTATTTGAAGAGGAAATGCAAACTTACTACTTGCATAAGAGTGACTGTCATCCTCACACATTTTATTCAATTGTTGATACTCTTCTTGTGCTAGCTCAAATCGCTGCTGCTTAATTTGATAAATTTCCATTTTGGCATTAAGTGCTTCCTGAGCGACAATTAAATATTCCTTTAGCATGCGCTCCTGTTCTCTTCTCCATTGCTCTCTTGGGTCTTCAATTTGTGTTAGTTCTGATTTAGAAGGAAAAAAGTGTTCCAACATATTAAATGAAAAAACACAGAGATGTACAAAATTCACATATTATGGCAATTAAATCACATTTTTATTAAAAAAAACTAATGTCTAAAACTATACAAACATTTAACTTAAACTTTAAAAACTATATTCTATCCAGTCTATTAATACTTCAATAGAAGTCTTAAAGAAATGTACTTTAATAAAGAAATGTACTTTACAACCAAGTTATATAAGGCATAATGCTAAATAGATAATGATCTGAATCAACCTAACAATTAGACATAATTTAATCACTGCTTCCGTAAACCTGCTCCATTTCTTTCCCTTTGGCTCAACTTCAAAATACTGGAATATTTATTTAATTTTATAACTACAGGTAGTCGTCGGCTTTACAAGTATTTGTTTAGTGACCATTTGAAGTTACAATGGCACTGAAAAAAGTGACATATGACCATTTTCACACTCACGACCACTGCAATATCCCCATGGTCACGTAAACAAAATTTGGATGCTTGGCAACTGGTTCATATTTACAACAGTTGCAGTGTTCCAGGGTCATGTTATTACTTTCAGTGACCTTCTGACAAGCAAAGTCAATGGGGAGCCAGATTCACTTAACAACCGTGTTACTAACTTAACAAATGCAGTGTTTCACTAACAACTGTGGCAAGTAAGGTCATAAAATGGGGCAAAACTCACTTAACAAATGTCTTGTTTAGCAAATTTTGGGTTCAATTGTGGTTGTAAGTCGAGACTACCCTATAGTTTCTTTTCTTGTCCTAACTGGAAAACATATTTAAAGATATCTGAACAAGCCAAGACAATGATTCTTAATTTGTCTTTTTCTTACAAATTACTATTACAAAGTAGTTTGGATGCAACAACGAACTGCAACTACAATTAGACCTTGACTTACAACTACAAATGGAACCCAAATTCTCATCACAATCATTGAGATTGTAACTCAAATCGAACCTGATTTTATTATTACTTTTATGGTAGTCACTAAGCAAACACTGGACCCTGATTGGCCGAGCTCAAAGGTGGGCAGCCAGAGCTCCAATAGCTTTGTAAATGCCCTTGGTGCGGACGACAGGCCGAATGGCATGGCCCTGTAATGGTAGTGTTTGTCTGCGTAAGAAAAGCGAAGGAACTGCCTGTGGGCAGGCAGAATTGGTATATGAAGGTATGCCTCCATCAAGTCTATGGAGGTGAGGAAGTTGCCCTCTTGTATACTCGCCAGTATCGACTGGAGGGACTGCATCTTGAAGCACTTGTATTTTAGGCACTTGTTCAGTCGCTTCAGATCTAAAATCAATCTCTACCCCCGGAGCTCTTTTGGATCACAAATAAGATTGAATAAAAACGCTGTCCTTGCTGGTCCTGAGGAACAGGTTGAATAGCCTTGATGTCCAGTAGATGCTGAACTGCTGATTCCATCAAGGCCTCTTTTGGATGTGTCTCTGGATACGGGGCATCTGATAAAAAACTTCGGGGGAGTGGTGAGAAATTCCAGAGCCAAACCGAATTTCACAGTGCTGAGGATCCACTTGTCTGATGTTGTAGCCTCCCATTGATGGGCATGGAGGCTGAGCCAGCCGCCGATTGGCGGGGCAGCCCTTCAGTCACTTCAAGCGATGATGGGGCGACTTCCTGCTCCACGAAAGGGTTGCTTGCCCTGAAACTGTTGGTGACTCTGAAATTCCGACCTGTCTGGTTGTCTTTCTTGCCTGTCAGAGTATGGTCTCTGAAACTGATGGTAGTCGAGTCCCGTGTCTGGGGCTTGAAAGGACTGCCTCCTGAAATATGCAAGCAGGGGCGCCTATCACCCCATCTGAACAGGGAAGGCAAGGTCTTGTCCCTGCCCTTAGAGTCAACCAGAATTGGTTCCAGGGCCTCTCCAAACAACTTGCTGCCCGTGAAGGGAGCAGATGCCAACTTCCATTTATTCTTGTTGTCAGCCTGCCAATGCCTAAGCCATAACATGGGACTGGCTGTGACCAAGGAGGCTATAGATCTAGATACAAACTTTGCTGCACTTAGGGTGGCATCAGCTGAAAATCCATGCAGGCATCAATTTGTTGATGTCTTGGTGCCATCTGACCTCTTCAGGAGGAACCCTCGCCTGCATCTGGCAAAGCCAGAGCAATGAGGTCCTATTTAAAAAGGAAGCCAACATGGCAGTCTTAACTGCCCAGCTCTAACTGCGTAGAGCTAATTCTGCTTTCCTGTCATCTTCTTGAGGCAATCAGCTGGCAGGAGGGCAGTAGATGCCAAGGCTGCCACTGGCTTAACCACCATAGATGTTTGCAGGACCTCCAAGAAGTCTGCAGCTACATTATAGAGCTTCTTTTCAGCTCCTGTAGGGGAAAGACCCGCCCCTGGATTGGTCCACTGCATCTGAACCACGTCCAGGAAGAGCTTGGGCGATGGAATAACCTCTGCTTCAACAGTCGGCTATGAAAAGAGCATATGACCCAAATCCACAGTACTCTGAGCTGAATCAAGAACAGACTCAGATCCCAAATTAGTTATGACTTTGGCCTTGCATAACAAGGACTTGAATAAATCAGGACAGAAAAGGCCTGTGAAAGGCGAAGGATCAGAGGATATCCCCTCATCCTCTGAAAAGGCCATGAATTCTTCCTCTCCAGCAGAGGAGTCCCCACTCGTAATGGAAGGAGCTTGAGAGGTAAGGCTATTAGGGTCCAACCAGGATTCTTGTGTCATGGCTGGCTGTTGCTGGGCCTAGTAATATGGAAAACTCTGGGGAGGTTGACTCTTTTGCTGCAGGCCTGCAGCAATTCCCTGCGATATAGCCTAGGATATCATCAATTTTAAATGGCCAGGTAATTCTGAACCACTATCCTCCCCTGGGTGGAGCCCCGCCGCAGTTGGTGTAAAAGTAGCCTCAGACACTGTTCTTGAAAGAGAAATTTGCCTCTCTGATCCTGCTACAGACATGCTGGGAGTTGCAGCAGAAAAAACCTCAGATCTATCCACTGATTCCATCTGTATAGTGGAAAACAGCTCTCTAGTGCCATCTGGTGACCAGGCGCTATAGCATACAGGCTGCAAAAGGCTTGGTTCATTAGGGCAGCCCAACGGTCGCTCCTCTGCAAGGCGGGAAACTCCAGCTCCTCCCCTGGGAGGGCTTCCCAAGTTCTGGCTCTTTCCAGCCTTTTGGGCTTTGGCCAGTTCCTTTTCAATGGCCTTCTTGTACCTTTTTAGCATCCATTTCGGTTGCCTTTGAGCCTCTGCCGCTCCGAGCAGCTGCCTTATGGCTTCTCTCTGCTGCTCCTTTGGCAGCAGCCCTCTGGCTGGAGGAGCTCAGCCTGTAGCTCGGGGAGGCTACAGGACAAGCCCTATTATCCCCTTTCTGAGGCTTCTGGCTGGTGGAAGACGCCGGAGCCACCATTTTCCACTGCTTGGAAGGCAGACCTGGCCCGCAATGGGCTGCTGCTGCCACAGCTATAAAGTGCACCTCAAACGCACGCATGCCGCTACCAGCGAAGCTGGGCAGTGACTGAGTCCCCTCCGCCCTTTAAAATTCCTGGCGGGAAGCCTGGGGCCTTGGCTCAGTGATTAAGAGCCGGAAGGAAAAGGAGCCTCTCCGCTGTTGTGTGGCTGGCAGGTATCTTGGCTATCAAAGCTGGGAAAAGGTGGCTAACCAGCTGACCGCATAGCCTGAATCTGCTCGCTGAAACCACTTTCAGCATGAATCTGCTCGCTGAAACCACTTTCAAACAGTTTTCCCTTTCTTTGCTCAGTTAGAAGAATCCAGGAATAGATTGGACAAAGCCACACACGTCTCTTCTGGCTGAAGACTGAGCCAAACTGGTAGATCACTAGGCAAGGAAGGCGTAACCAAAAAAAAGATCACATGCTCAGTCTCCAGGAAGAAGATAGAGCAACACCCACTCCTGGATTCTCTCTCTCCAGCTCTATGGAGAATGATAGTGTCACCCCTGGGGGAAATTCACTTGCCTACGTCACTCAGCCTCTTTCTCTGCCTTAGCAATCTCCTTGTCCAGGGCCTTTTGATGCCTCTGTGCATCCTTCTCCTTGGCCTTAGTGGCCTTTTTGGAGGAACGGGCTTTTGCCCTGATTCGGAGCTGCTTCTATGATAGCTGATTTCGGCATTTTTCCCTTGGGGCCTGGGGCTTGGCTGGGAAACCCAATTCTTCCCCACTTATGGTTTCTTTGTGGTTTCCTGTTGCCATGGAAGCCTCCATTTTGTGAATCCAGCCCTTTGGAGAAGGCAGGTTCGTCCTGAGTGGGAACACTGCTGCCGCAGCTGACTGATTGATTGCCGCTAACAAGTATGCACAGAGACCGGGCAGTGACTCCAGTTCCCTCCGCAAACTGCGGGAAGAGGCCAGAGACCTCTTCTGGATAATGGTGGCTATGCCAGTCAGACCCGGGAGCCTGCCTGTCAGTTCGCACTCCTTGCGAATGTTGGAGGAATGTTGGAGGAAGCCAGTTGCTTTCCTGCTGCTTGAGTGAGAATACAAGGAAGGGAAGTTCTCTGTCTTTTACTCTTTAAATTTTGAAAGTTGGAGCTAATCTATAAACGTCTATAGCGCTATGACTGAGTCAAAACTGGGGACGCAGAAAGAAGAGGCGTGGCTACAAAATATTGAGACTCAGTCTAATGAGCAGAAAGGCAGAATTAACCCATTCCTTGGATTCTCCTCAGCACACTGGAGAACACTGGGTGCCCAGAAAATACACAAAGGATGGACACATTAGTATGTTATATGCCATTACTGAATCCAAAGCCAGGGAGTGACTAACTAGCTTTGTAACCCTTAGATAGTTTTGAACTTTTATCTTTTTTTGGCACCAGCCATTTTAGCAAAAAAATAGAATGTTCTAGTTCAAAGTATCTGTAGGATTTGAAGATGCCCGCTTCTACTACATGATAATTTAAAGGTATAGCTGTGCTTGAAATAAAAAACAAAACACATTTAAAGTTCCTTCAAAACTGGCCAATTTAATTACTGGTAACTATACCCTGGTTATTGTTCTCTAGGAAATGCCGTGAGTGACGTCAAGCTGGCCACACCTACTCAGTCACATGACCTCCCCCCAGCCATGTCTACCCAGCTGGTCATTAGGGAGAACCGGCTGTTGAATTACTTGAATCGCATCACTGCTGCCTTCTCACAACTCACTGGAGCAATGAAGAATAATGAATTTCTTTAGGGAATACAGTAAATGCCAAGGGTTGGTGATGCCATTCAAAAGGTAGATCAAACATCTTACTATATAACCACTCATCACATTGTGTGAGGCCCCCCCATGGCCTGTTTTGGCCAGCAAAATGATGCAGGAGACCATGGAGGCCGAAAACGGGTTGCGTGCGACACCCCCCCATGACCTGTTTTTGGTCGGCAAAGGCACCACGAGCCATTCCTTTGATATTTCCAGGTCAGCCCTGTGGGCCAGATCTAAGCAGGCCGGATTCGGCCTGCGGGCCTTGAGTTTCACACCCCTGATCTAGATAAAGAAAATACTACTACTAAACAGGAATCCCTAGGAAGAGACCCAAACATCACCATCCTGCCAGCTGATAAAGGAAGATGCAGTCATCCTGAACACAGATGACTACAAGGCTAAGATGAACAGTTTTCTGAAGGACACTGCTATGAATGAGACTCTGAAGAGAGAGCCCACCAGCAGTTACAAGAAAAAGGTCACTGATTTCCTGCAACAACTACTGAAGGACAATGCCATCAAGCAGCCACAATACTACTCCCTTTACTCTGGGAAAGCCACTCCATGCATATATGGACTCCCCAAAATCCACAAAGAAGGAATTCCACTCAGATCAACTGTCAGCAACATCAACTCTATCACTTACAATGTTGCAAAACTTCTAACCGCTTTATTAGATGACAGAACCAACCTCAGGCCAGACCACATGTGCACCATGCTGGACTTCTGCCTGACTACTACCTGTTTTAAATATAATGAAGGTTTCTACAGACAAAAACATGGCTGCGCCATGGGTTCACCTGTGTCCTCCACAGTGGCCAATCTCTACATGGAAGAGGTAAAAACCAAAGCCCTAAACTCTTTCACAGGAATTCCATCGACTCACTGATATAGGTAAGTGGATGATACTTGGGTCAAGATCAAAACACAAGAATTGGAAGCCTTCACCAAACATCAACTCTGTGGACAGATATATCAAATTCACACAGGAAGTTGTTAAGGAAAATAGTCTAGCCTTCCTGGACTGTTAAGTACACATTAAGGAAGACAGGAGCCTTAAGATTGAAGTTTACAGAAAACGCCCACACAGAGATCAAGATTTACATTTTGATTCCCACCATCCACTGGAGCACAAAATGGGGGCTATCAGAACCCTACACCACTATCAGCAAAGATGAGAAAGAAAAAGAACTAAAACACATCAAGGAAACCCTCGGAACATGTGGCTATCCCACTTGGGCCTTCATCAAATCCCCAAAAAGAGCTCCTCCATAATAAAGAAGAGAACAGCAAACAAAGCAACGTTATTGTTCCATGCGTTGCAGGAATATATGAAAAGCTCAGGAGGATTTTCAACCAACACAACATATATACACACTTTAAACTCAAAAATACACTAAGGCAGAAGCTTGTCCACCAAGGATAGAACACCGAGACACAAATTGAGCAACATGGTATATGCAGTACAATGCAGATCTGTACATTGAGGAAACAAAACCACCACTTCACAAAAAAGGGAGAGGGATACGACATCATCTATACAGTCCTTTCAGCAGTTCCAAGAAGGCTCCACACCCATTTGCACTACTCAGGTGATCCTGAGGACACAGATAAATCTCCAAGTGGCGTCAACAACTCTCTAAAACAGGGGTGTCAAACTCAAAACCCATGGGCCGCATCTGGCCCATGGGGTGCTTAAATTTGGCCTGTGGGGCCAGCCTGGAAATATCAAAGGACCAGCCTGCAGTGCCTCTGCCAGCCAAACTGAGCCGTGGGGGCGTCACATGTGCTCCCCCAGCCCGTTTTTGGCTTCCATGATTCCAGCACCACTCTGTTGGTAGCAGCACTCTGCCATTTTCAGCTGGCAGAGTGCTGCAGGAGGCCAGGAAGGCCAAATAAGGGCTACAGGAGGATTGGATTGGACTGGATTACAATTATGTGGCATCAAGTAAGTGCTTGATCGGGATAGGAAACAAGCAACATCTTATGTTAATACTACAGTTTAATGCCAGAGTTTACATACTGTAGATCCATTTAATCTGTAATCAACAATCAATAATTGACAGCCATTTTTATTTACTCTCCTGGAAATTTACCTCTGCTGTTAGGTCTTGTATTATCATGTTATTTATGCTATTCTATTTTTATTATTAGTTGAATAATAAAAATACAATAGTATAAATAGTTTTTCTGCCTGGAAAAGCAATTTACTATTAAACAATGGGGTATAAATTTAGATTAAAAGTTTAGTGGAGTATGAAGAATAAGTAATAAATGTTTGTCAGTAATATCTGATAGAAGAGATAGGAAAATGGTTATAGTACAGAACTGTGGAAAGAAAGAAGGGAAAAAAATGCATCTTGAGCCTGTGTCAAATGCACACCATGGCCATGCCTATGGCCACACCCACCTACCGCAGCAACACCCACCCCTGGCCACCCCACCCCCCGGCCCTCCAAGGTCAAATACAACCCTGATGCTGTCCTCAATGAAATCGAGTTTGACACCTCTATTCTAAAAGAATGCAAATGACCAGTTGTCTGCAAGGAATATAAATCCTTCCATTTCTCACCATCCAGTCAGAGCTGAAGAAGCTTATTGGATGAGAAGCGAAACATTTTCAAAGAAAAGCAATTGCCTCTTGAAAAAACACCTTTGGAACAACCATGACTGGATGACTGAGAATCTCCATAGACATGTACTACTATACTACTGGACCAAAATTACTTGGGTGATTGAGCAAGATCCAGGAACGGATCTCTCAGGATTGGTAAAGGAAGAGTGATTTAGATGTTCTTGGACCTAGTCAACCATACTTATCGGCAGTATAAATTTACCAATACATAAAGGTTGCAGATTGTTCATCTCTGCCTTAGTGGATATACAATTCTATGAAATTATTACAATGTTTTTGAAGATAAGGGGCGTTGGTTTTACCTGATACAGCTTTTCTCATGGTAATCAACGGAAGAGTCTAGGATGGTTGCTCTAGTCTCATAGCTCTATTAACTGAGGTGAAATTCTGAGGACATGCCTCCCTGATAATGGTCCCCAGTTGAAAACAAAGACGAAATGAATCATGTAGTCTGTCTCCAGTCCAAACATATCTCCTCCCAGAATCTGGACCAAACAGTCCACTGGGTGGGACTGGACTCTCCCGTCGATCACCATGAGAAAGGGTGTATCAGGTAAGACCAATGTCTCTTCTCCATAGTATCGACTGGAGAGTCCAGGATGGGACATACCAAAGCTTGGCTGTCCTACAGACAGGAACTGCTCTGGTCCAGAGTCCCCACCTCCTCGTGAACTCACTGCAGGATACACCTGCCGAAGGCCACCTCGGTGGAAGCATAAGTGTCCAGGCTATAGTGGCAGGTGAACAGCGATGGGGAAGTCCATGTCGCTGCTCAACAAATTTCTTCTACAGAAGCCTGCGTTGCCCAGGCCACTATTATGGCCGCACTCCTAGTGGAATGCTCCATAATCCTCTTAGGCACTGGAAGAGCCTGCAGCTCATAGGCTTGGGCAGCCCGTAGCCAACGACCCATCATGGAAGGCGTCACCTTATGGCCCAGAGTTGACAGCTGAAAGGAAACTAACAGGGACTCAGTCTTCCTGATGGAAGCGGTCCTTGAGATGTAAATGCGGAGGGCCCTCCTAACATCAAGAGTATGCCATTTCTGCTCCAAGGCGTACCGAGGCCTTGGACAGAAATCAGGCAAGATCAACTCCTATGCTCGGTGAAACAAGGAGTTAACCTTTGGAAGAAAGGCAGGGTCCAACTGCAGAACCACCCTGTTCGGATGAAAAACACAGAGGTCCTTTCTCACCGATAATGCCAACTCTGATATCCATCTGGCAGATGTGATAGCCACCAGGAGAGCCACCTTACACAAAAAGAGATGTAGGCTGGCCTCTCTTAAGGATTCAAATGGTGCCATGGATCAGGCCTGTAACACCCTGAGCAAATCCTAGGTGGGGTAGCAGTACACCACTGGGGGCTTCAAATTGGAGGCATCTCTGAGGAAGACTCACACCGTGGGGTGGTGAGCGAGGGAGCCTAAGTCCCCAAACCTCAAAACAAAGCCAGGACTGCGACCTGTCATCATAAAGTGTTCAGGGATAGACCCTTCTCCAGGTCCTCCTGCCCAAATTCCAGCACACCCGCCACTGTGGCCAAGTTAGGGTCTATATGGCCCTTGGCACACCAGTCACTGAAAATCCTCCAAGCTGCATTATAAATGTGAGTGGTAGAAGGCTCCTGGATCATCCGTATGACCCTATTGGAGAACCTCTCCTGTTTCAGAAGTCTCCGCTCAACCATCAAACGGTCAACTGGAGCCACTGAGGCTTCGGATGGATGATGGGACCTTGGCTGAGGGAGACTCTCTCCAGGGGAATCCTCTAAGGTCTGGAGATCGACAGGCCGACCAGATTGGCGAACCACAGTCATCTGAGCCAGTGGGGAGCTATCAACAGGACATCCACCCTCTCCAACAGCATCTTTCTGATTACCCCTGCAATCAGGGGAAGAGGGGGAAAGGCATACAATAGACCCTTGGGCCATGGACATCACAAAACATCTACCCTTCTGCCCCCGGTGCTGGGAACCTTGCAAAGAATCTGGGAAGGTGAGAGTTCAAAGGAGAGGCCAAACCATTCTGACAGTTCTGCGAACAGACTGGGATATAGGCGCCACTCCGACTGGTCCACAGTGGCCCTGCTCCACCAGTCTGCCTGCACGTTGGATACTCCCACAATGTGCTCTGCCCTGATTGATAATAGATGTGTCTCTGCCCACCAGCACAATGTCTCTGCTTCCTTCATGAGGGACTTCGACCAAATCCCCCCTTGCCGATTGATGTGGGCTTTGGTTGCCACATTGTCCGTAAAGAGAAGGACATGACGTCTCGAAACCCCCTGCTGGAATGACCTGAGGGCCAAGTGGGCCACCCTGAGCTCCAACCAATTTATGTTGTGGCCAAGTTCCTGCGGTGTCCACCACCCCTGGGCCACCTGGGGGCTGAAGTGGGCCTTCCAGTTGAAAAGGCTGGCATCAGATGTAATCGTCAGTCTGTCCGGTTTCTTGTAGAAACAGCCCCATGTGATGGGTCAGGACCCCCATCAGCGGAACGAGCAAAGCACCCCCGGTGGTACTCACACCTCTGCCATTGAGGTATTACCTTCCGGAAGGTATTACGGAAGGGAAGCAGAAACCATTAGAGGGGCCTGGCATGGAACCATGCCCAAGGCACTAAGGCAATACAAGATATCATTTTCCCCAGGAGCTGAGACAGCAACGCCAGCGGTACTACTCTGTCTGCTCGAATCTGGCCTGTCAAGGCCTTGATGCTGTCTTGCCATTCCTGGGAGAGAAAGACTTGTCCAGTTACCGTGTCTATGACTGCACCTAAGTGCACCAGTCTTGTGGGTACTAAATGACATTTGTCCAGGTTGACTGAGAACCCGTGATCCCGGAGGATCCAGATTGTCGTGCTTAGATCTTTTTCCGCCTGTGGCCAGGAGGATGTCTGGATTAGCAAATCGTCCAAATAGCACTGAATCCAAATGGGTAATGCTCTGAGTTATGCTGGTACAGCTGCAATGATCTTGGTGAATGCCCGTGGGGCCAATGCCAGGCCTAATGGGAGGGCCGCATATTGGAAATGGCACCCAGAATAACAAAACCTCAGGAATTGCCTGTGACTTGGATGAATAGGGACATGGAGGTATGCCTCCGTCAGGTCTACAGAAGCCAAAAAGTCTCCCTCCCAGATGCCTCCCAGAATGGAATGAAGGGAGTGCATCTTGAATCTTCTGTAGACCAGATACTGGTTAAGTCCCCTGAGGTTCAGAATTGCCCTCCTCCCCCCGAGGGCTTTGGAATGAAAAACAAAATTGAATAGAAGCCCAGCCCCCGCTGGTCCGGCTGAACCGGCTGAATGGCCCGAATATCCAACAAACGGTGGATCGCCGATTCCATGAGGTCCCGTCTTGCCAGGTTTCTGGAAATGGGACAGCGGAGGAAAAACCTTGGGGGATGGGAGAGGAATTCTAGGGAGAACCCTGATCTTATTGTCTCCCTGACCCAAGCGTCCATCATGATGTCCTCCCAACAGTCTGAAAAAAGACCGAGATGGCCCCCTATGGGAGGTTGAGGCCTGATGTCACTTGTGGCGTCTGAATGCCCTACTGTTGTTGCCACAAAAGGGGCATTTTCCTACACGCTGCTCAGACACTCCTCAGAATGGGAAACGATCACCCTATTTGCACAGCTGAGTGTCAATCAAATCCCTCTGGAGCTGGATCCACCTCACTTCCTGCTTCTTCCCCAGACTTTTTCACTCAGCCATTGCAATAGCATCGAGTGTCTGTATTTCTGTTTAAATTTATTCTTAATTTTACCTTTCCATTTAGTGATTTGGCTTAATATCTTTTATTTATTACTTTAAAGTGCTGCGCTTCGACTGCCTTCACTGGGTGAGGTTTAAAGCATATTCGGCGGTCCGGGGCTCCGGCCGCCGCTAGCGGCTTGGTTTGACTGGCGGTTTATTTCTAATCATTGTTACCGCCATTTGCCGCCATTTGCAGCCATTTTGCTGCCAGTCACTGTGCGAGGCCGTGGATTGATTTAGCGGCCATCGGATATATCGGCTTGAGTCCCTGCCGGCTGGCATACTCATCAGCCGTTTTGGGAGATTGAGACTGCTTCGTTCTGCTGCAGCTTCAGTCCGGCCGTAGGCGCTGTGTTTTGCCTGGCTTAGGACTTGTGGAAATTCGCCTCGCGGGCCGCCATTTTGGGCCCTGACCATCGCCGCTGTTTTTCGCTGCTACATGGGCATAGCGACCTGGGCTTTGGTTTCCAGGGTCGCTAGGTTGCCGGCAGGTGGGGACGCTGTCCTGATCGTACCTGCAATTTACAACTACCGCAGAAGGGTGCCTGAAAGTCCCAGGGAAGTACATATTGCTTAATTTTATTTACATTTATTATTTAAAAAAAAAAAGAAGAAGAAGAAAAGGCCATTGCCTCGTTATAATTGATAGCCCTGTTTTTCTTGTACAGTTATTTGAATTTATAAAAAAAAAAAAAAAAAAAACCAAAACCAATATCAGATATACATATATTAAAATTCATATTACTAATATTCAATTATATATATACAATTGATAAGTTTCTATTTACAATTAATTAATCAATAAATACTAATTCATTGGGGTGATTGATCATGGATGACAGGGAGGAAGTTGCTCTTTCTTCTGATATGGACAGGAGTCCCTCTCCCTCCCCAGTACCTTCCCCTAGACAGCTTAGGGGGAAGAAATCTAAGGCTTCCAGACAGGTGAAGGCCTCCAAATCTGCCACAGCAGATAAAGATGCCCAAAGGAGGCATAAGGCATTAGAAAAGCAGTTTGCTAAGGCTAGGCAACGGGCCCAGGACCCTGGTCAAGGACCAATTCCTGAAGGCTTGAGCCACGAGGTGACCTGTGAGCCCTTGGCCTCTCATAATGTAGATTTATTGGCCAGTGGTCTGAGGGAGGATGGACCATCAACCTCTCAGGAGGTTCCAATTTCTGCGACTAATCAGTCAAGGGCTAGTGTCAGGTCCCGCTCATCTAGTTTTGCAAGCCATTTTTCTCAAGCTTCTAGGTCAGGACCTGAGGCTACCTTTACACCCACTGCAGCCGGCCTCCGTCCTGAAGCAGGCCCAGGGTTCCCTCAGCCTGTGGATTTTCAGTCCTTTTTTTCTCAGGCCATGTCCCATATGTATCAAATGGGGTTGCAACAAGCCACTGGTGCCTTCCCTGCTCCTACGTGCCCTACTACTTCTGCCTTTTCCATGCATCCCCCTGGGGCACAACATCAACAGCAATCTGTTGCCTGTAGCCTTGTGCCTGAATCAGCCCGGGAGGACAATTTCCTAGATGACTTTGAGATGTCAGAGGATGAAGAAGAGATTCAGGACAAGCTGGCATTTCCGGGTCTATTTAAGCCTTCTTTGTTTCGCTCTCTTCTACGCAAGGCAAAAGCTGCCACTAATATGGATTCCACGCCTCTTCAGGGCTCCTCTTCTTCTACTCCATCTGGCCCCAACAGTAACTTGTTCAATCTACCTCAACCTGATGAGGACTTTGTTCCCTGTCCGGATCTTTTCTGCCAGGTTGTTCAAAAGCCTTGGGACCGCCTCGCCTCGTTGTCGGGTCCGAATTCATTTGATCGAAAGCTCTATGCCTCGGCCCCTGCGCTGGATGCCCTCCTGCAGTTACCTACAATTGATGATCCGGTGGCGAGTCTCACATCGTCTTCCATCCTGGTAGGTGAGGCTGGGGATGGTCTCAAGTTTGAGGACAAACGAGCCGAAATGGGGTTTCGCAAAACACACCAAGCAGCGGCTTGGGCCATTCGTGCTGCAACCTCCTCATCATTCTTTAATCGGGCATCGCTGGTGTGGTTGCGTCAATTGAAGGACAGGCTTCCCCCAGAGGACGCACGATTACAGCAGGACCTGGCCAAACTGGTTGCAGCTGCTGAATATTCGTCTGACGTGTCTTTGGACGCAGCTAAGTTCGCTTCCCGGGCCTTAGCTTCGACTGTATCTTCAAGACGTCTCTTGTGGCTCCGTAACTGGAGAGCTGACGCCAAGTCCAAATGGCGCTTGACTGCTGCCCCTTACAAGGGCCCTGCCTTATTTGGCTCATCCCTGGACTCTGTGTTGGTCGAGAATAGAGATAAGAAGAAGGTGTTACCCACGTCTTTCCGACGTCAGAACAGGCGCTATGTACCTTATAATCGACAGCCCTTTCGACAAGAGCAAGGCGCCGGGGGCGCCTCTTACTACAGATCTTCGCAGTCTCAGTACCAGTCAACTTCGGACAGGGCGCCCTTTCGTGACCGCGGTCGCCGACAATCCAACTTCAGGCGACCTTTCAGACAGTCGGCGGGCCGTTTTTCCAGGCGCGGTAAGTGACTCACCGCCTCTGGTCCCAATCGGGGGCAGGCTCCAGGCATTCTCTCACCTGTGGCCAACTACCACCTCGGATGCCTGGATTGTCCAAACTGTCACCGAAGGGTTACGTTTGGAATTCACCACCATGCCACAGGACTTTTACCTTCAAAGCCCTTGGCCACTTCAGCCGGAGAAGCGATCTCTTCTGTTACTCGAAATTCACCATCTGTTGCAAATCCAGGCCATAGAACAGGTTCCATTGGATCAACTCAAAACCGGCTTTTATTCAACACTATTCCTGGTACCGAAATCCTCGGGCGATTGGAGAGGCATTTTGAACCTTCGACGTCTCAATCAACACATCTTGTACCGTCGGTTCAAAATGCATTCCCTCAAGTCTCTGCTGGGCTGCATTCGTCGGGGAGATCTGATGCAATCTGTAGATCTAAAGGAAGCGTACTTGCACGTCCCCATTCATCAGTCGCACAGGAAGTTCCTCCGGTTTGCGTTTGGAGACCACCACTTTCAATATCGGGCTATGCCATTCGGCCTTTCGTCCGCTCCGAGGACGTTTACAAAGTTGCTAGCGGCAGTAGCGGCGTCGCTCAGAGAGGTTCCTGTTCGTCTGGCATGCTACCTCGACGACATTTTGATCCTGTCGTCTTCTCCCGAACGGGCGACCCAGGACCGGGAGCTAGTACTTCAGTCCCTTCAAGACCACGGGTTCACTTTGAATCTTGCCAAAAGCCATCTTGTTCCCACATCGAGTATCCTACATCTCGGAGCAACAATAGATTCGACACTGTGTGTAGTCTCCCTATCTCCCGACAGACAAGCCAGCATTCGGGAACTGACATCTCAAGTCTTACTACGCCGGACTGTGACCTTACTGTCTCTCTCCCAGCTTCTGGGAAAGTTGATATCTTGCATAGACATTGTTCCGTGGGCGCGTTTCCATCTTCGTCGCCTCCAATGGTTCCTGCTCCCTTACCAGAGACAAGGTCGAGCGGAGTCTCTTCTCAAGGTAAAGGTTCCAGCTCCCGTTCGCCTTTCCCTGAGGTGGTGGCTGTCTCCGGCCCTCAACAAGGGTTCTCCCTTTCTGGAACCAGCTCGGATGGTGTTGACCACGGACGCAAGTCTGCGAGGCTGGGGGGCTCACCTCGACCGTCAGCTAGCCCAAGGTGCCTGGTCGTCGGCGGAAAAGCTGCACAATATAAATTGGCTAGAGCTCAGAGCGGTCCGACTCGCCCTGATACACTTCAAACGCCTTGTATATCGCCAGGACCTTCTGATTCTAACGGACAATGTGGCCACCAAGGCCCATATCAACAAACAAGGGGGGACCCGCTCCTGGACACTAATGCAGGAGACGGAGCGTCTTCTGTCATGGGCGGAGCTCCACCTCTCATCGATAAAAGCCGAACACATCTCGGGGACTCTCAATTGAGAAGCAGATTGGCTCAGCAGAGACCAAATAGATCACGCCGAGTGGAGGTTGGAACCCGGCTTGTTCCAGGACCTGTCCAGGAGGTTCGGCCTTCCCCTAGTGGACCTGTTTGCGATGGCTCAGAACACCCAATTGCCGAGATTCTTCTCCCGCTATCCATGTCCAGCAGCGGAGGGGCTGGATGCTCTTCGGAGTCAGTGGCCCCGGGGCCTTCTTTATGCCTTCCCTCCCCTTCCTGTCATCTCCAAGGTCGTGTGGAAGGTCATTCACGAACGGGCGAACCTTCTACTGGTAGCACCGTATTGGCCCCGTCGAGAGTGGTTCGCCGACCTCAAGAACTTATCGGTCGAACCACCGTGGAGGATTCCACCCGACAAGATAGTACTAACTCAAGGAGCCATCCGTCATCCGGAACCAGAATGGCTTCGATTAGCCGTGTGGCATTTGAGCGCATAAAGCTCATCAAGGACAATTTGTCTGACGACGTTATCTCCATTATTCAGGCAGCTCGAAGACCATCAACAATTCGTATTTATAACGCCTCATGGACTGCCTTCACGAGATGGTGCGGGGATCATCACGTAGATCCCACAACGGCTTCTGTTCCGGACATTCTGTGTTTTCTGCATGCGGGATTCTCCAAGGGCTTGGCTCCCGCGACTCTACGCCGACAGGTGGCGGCTCTGGCGACTGTCCTGTCAGGAGAAGCTCGTGTTCCTTTGTCTCAGGACCCCAGAATCCGTTCCTTTCTCCAAGGGGTTTCAAACTTACGGCCGCCGCCGATTCACCGCTACCCCACTTGGGACCTTACCTTAGTGTTGCAGGCCTTAACGGGTCCTCCGTTCGAACCCATTGCTTCGTCCAGCCTGCGCTTCTTGTCTTTAAAGATGGCCTTTTTGTTGGCAATTACTTCGGCTCGCAGGATGTCTGAAATTGCAGCTTTGTCCATGAGGAGTGATCTCTGCGTTTTCTATCCAGACCGGGTCGTGTTACGCCTAGACCCAGCCTTTGTGCCCAAAGTGAACACTCGTTTTCATCGAGCCCAAGAACTCGTCTTGCCTAATTTCTGCCCGAACCCTCGTCACCCTGCTGAGAGGCGATGGCATACATTGGATGTCCGACGGGCATTGAGAAGATATCTTAAAAGGACTTCCTCCTTTCGCAAGACTGAGGCGCTGCTGGTGTCTTTCCTTCCCTCCTCCTTGGGTCAGAAGGTTTCCTCAACTACAGTAGGCAGGTGGCTCAAAGCCTGTATAGCTAAGGCATATGACTTGAGGGAGGCCCCTGTCCCGGGTGGTATAGTGCCCCATTCTACTCGTAGCGCCGCAACTTCAGCGGCTTGGGCTACCCAGGCTTCAGTAGATGATATTTGCCGGGCGGCCACATGGTCATCCCTTTCATCCTTTGTAAGTCACTATAGGCTGGATAAGTTTGCTTCTGCAGATGCTGCCTTTGGCAGGAGGGTATTACAGGCTGTAATCTCTCCCCAAGACCAGTCTACGGCTTAGTTCCCCCCCTTCTTTCTCTAACTTGGGTATGTCCCATTCTGAGGAGTGTCTGAGCAGCATGTAGGAAAATGGTCGTTGCTTACCTGAACGACCCTTTTGTACACGCTGCGAGGACACTCCGTCCCTCCCTTTTTCTTCGCCGTGCCTGGCTTTGGTGGAGGTCTGCTTTCTCTCCCTCTGTAGCTGTCTGCTTCCTGTATGACTACCTGGTGGAGTTTCTAACTGTCGATCCTGCTGCTATTGGACCAAGTTGTCTTCGTGAAAAGTCTGGGGAAGAAGCAGGAAGTGAGGTGGATCCAGCTCCAGAGGGATTTGATTGACACTCAGCTGTGCAAATAGGGTGATCGTTTCCCATTCTGAGGAGTGTCCTCGCAGCGTGTACAAAAGGGTCGTTCAGGTAAGCAATGACCATTTTCCCTGTTACTACTGTCTGCCTCTGCTGCCAAAACCAGATCTCTTGATCTGGTAATTGGATCTGGAAAGAAAGGGCCTCTGATGTCGGGGAAAGCCCACCGCAGCTTCCCCCTGCCAAAAGGAGGGTCACCTGAAGTATGCCGAAATCAAGGCCAACAGCCCCCGGAGTTGCGTGGAGGCCCCAGGCCCCTGTCTGCCGCCATGGATCTTCAAGGGGCTGCTTCAATGCTGATCAGCTGTAGGGCGAAGGATCTAACATGCCGAGCTCACAAACACGCTCCTTCCTCTAACTGCTAAAAGTTATTTATATCTACAAGTCCTATTTTTTCAGTTTTAATTCTTCATTTTCATCTCTTTCCATTGTCTTTTCTTCTGCTCTTTCCTATCTCTGCTGCCATTGTCCATCTGCCATTTAATCTAATTCGAAGACAGTATCTTGGACTTTTCTACTATGGCTACCATTAATGGAAAGACTCTAAATATTTTTAAAAAGCAATATTAAATCCAAAATTTGGAGGAAAAAAGAATTTATATAAAATCACAATTATTTGAGCATGTGCACTAGTACTTACCAAGCTTGCCAATATTATTCAATAGTTCTATCTTGAATAAAATAAGTCATGACAGAAATCTTCAAGCAAGTTATGCAAAGACAATCCTAAACCCATGAAAATGGTGAACATTTTTTCATATTGCAGGACAGTATCCATAATATCAATAATTTTATGATTTTATTGTATCTTTCTCCCTTGTCCAACTCTGATTTGTCTATATATAAATGAATATTTAGGATCCAAGTTTGAGTTTATAACTGTATAACTTAAAAACAAAACAGGTTACTCACGATTTATGTGGTCCATGTAATAAACACCAATCTGTTGATCGTAAACAGTTTCCCATCCTAAAGGTAGTTCATCACCAACACAGTCAGCAAAAGTTAATGGCTTGGTAATCCTACAAATATTATAAAAAAACAAAAAAAGGTTCAAGCATGCTGCGTTTAATTATAATTATAGTTGACGACAATGTAACTTTGATAAATTATGATTAAGGACATGACTTTTTAATGCCAAAACTTTTAACATAGAATAATCTCAAGTAGGAACATATTTCTTGTACTGTATGTACTGAAAGGCAAGAATAACACATTTTATTTACAGATATGGACTTTACAATTTACTTATAATGTCATGTAATTTTGTTTTTCTTAACAAAAAAGTTATACAGGAAGTCCTACCAGTTTTCCCTAAACAAAAACAGCTGTATTGAAAATATATATCACTAATATAAGTTGGACTTGTTTACTGCAGAAAATTATTAAAATGCACATCTTTATATCTATATTAATAATGTAGTTCCAGATATGTTCAAGAAACTTATTATATAAAACCACAGCCAGGCAGCTCAATTATAACGAAGTCACTGATGAAAGCCTGACTGAGTTGATATTAGCCAATTAAATCCAACCCCTCCTATCCCAAAGAGGTACAAGATGCTTTTTTTTATTACTACTCTGGTCCAATACATCTGTTATTTCTCTAGATTGGCTAGGATACTGACACTAATACAACTGTATCCTTTTTTCACTCCTTTGCTTGTTTAACTGGTTACCGGAAAGTAGAAATACTTTGAACTCTTGATTCCATACAAAAGAATATTTTAGATTGTGTGCTTAAGAACTTTTTAAAATGCAGATTTAGAAAGCTTTCAAATTTCACGCATTAAAAGTCCCAAACAACTTCAAACCTAAAATAGCACCTTTATGACTATAGACATGACATACTAACAGAACTATTACATTTTCAGATATATTAATGGAGGAAACACATGCAATTTAATGTTAAACATTCGGTATTACATTTAAACTAGAAATTAAAACCTCACTATTGAAATAGCCACATAGTAATAGAAATATGACTGCACCAAATATACAAGCATACTCAGATCCATCGCCACAGATTTAGAAGGCAGACAGTATCTTATTATTATACTCTTATCTTTAGCTCTCATAAACACAAAAAAAGAAACTATAAAAGATATATATTTGTGTTACAAAAATACCCTATTAAACTTTTTGTTTTTAAACAAGAGGAAAGGAAGCAAGGACAGTCTTTCATAGGATTTGCCTACTAGCACTTCAAAGTTTATCTGAAAGCTTACATTTCAAATGGAGAAATGTGATTCAAAACACATGTGGGCAAACATATAGCCCCTGTTGGAAATTCATTAAAAATGTGTCATTTCTAGCCATAACTGCTTCTTAACTACAGGAAAAGTCACAGTTGCTTTAAAGTGTTTCTGACACATGCTACATGTGCATGAGCCAAATCACATCTGTCCTTTTGAATCTAAATTGGTAATCTTGGTCTCATCCAATTCCTGATTCCTACTCTCCATATACTTCTCTCAACAAACATATTTTTCAGACTTTCCTGATTTTACTCTTTTCTTCACAATATTTAAATCTTGCTTTGTTCTTATCACAAGCCACATTGTTATTCCTAGCTACTTTGCTTGTTCTGTTTTCAGTCTGATTCAATAAGACTTTGATCAGTCACTTACCAGTTCTATCTTGTATCTCTGCTCTAATATCTGGCATACTAGAATGCATATTTTAGTTCCATCTCTGTATCTTGAACATTAGTTCCATTTCTATGTCTTGAACAATCTGCTGTGTATTATTCAATCCCAATCATAATATTAATTAACAAATAAAAAGAATCTATATATTACATCTGTAGAATAAACCATCTTGCAGGCATTCTCTGTAAAATCTGTTTGTAAAATCTAAGACACAATTCAGAAAGCAATATCTCCAGTCACTCATACAGCTACCAAAAAAAAAAAAAAAATGAAACTCCTTGCTGACAACTGGTGTGTGTGTGTGTGTGTGTGTGTGTGTGTGTGTGTGTATGTGTGTGTTACAATTTAGCATACTTCTTTCATAGAAAACCAACTGTACCAGCTAACAAAACAACACTTACATCTTTCTTGATGTAGACAAACTCAGAAGAATACGCTGTTTGCTAAAATGATTTTGAAAAATCACTTTTAAACAAAGATTTGATTAGGAAGTTTTAAAGAAGCATAGTAAAACTGACATCAAAATTATGACTTGGTAAAGCAAATAAAGCAACAACTCTGGGCATGTCTTCAATATGTTCATTCTTGCCATGCACCAAGATGGCAGCTCTCGCCTAATCTCCGTTTGATGATGGGGCAGCTTTGGGTCATTTGGAGGTCCACCGGGGCTGATTTAACTCCCTTCAGCCCCAGCACCAACTAGGGGAGCCTTTTCCCAGCTCAACGAGGTTTCTCTCACCCTCTGGATCATCGGAGCTGGGCAGATATTGGCATGTGAAGGCACCATGGGAGGCTAACTCTAGCAGTTCTGTTAATGGCAGTTACATCAGTTCCTCCATTCTTAAAGCAACGGTGGTTGGAATGACAATGGCGGCGGGCGGCGACGACGAATGGCACCATGGCAGTCCCTGTCGAGCCCTAGACACCCTGGGGGCTCCGAATTGGTTTGGGGACTTGCCAGGAAACCTGAAGTTGCCCTCACCAACAATAGCTGCTGGGGCGGTAATGACTACCTCAGAGTGTCATTATAAAGGAAGGTCTTGACCCTAGGGAAGTCACTGTCCCTCAGACAACTGGATGTAAGTCCCTCCTCGTGAAGTGGGGTTATGGGTTACAGATGGGCCTGTTGATTGCGTACCTGGCTCCCTGCCACGTATCAGCAGCCCTGCCTGAACTCCTCAACGTAATAGCCAAGGTGGCAGTTGAGACTCCTAAGCTACTGGTTATGGGAGATTTCAACCTGCCACCCATTGGTGAAACGTCTGAAGGGGCTCGGGAGTTTATGGCTTCCATGACGGCCATGGACCTGACCCAATTAGTTCATGGCCCTATTCACATGGGGGGACACACTCTGGATTTGATCTTTATCTCTGACCAGTGGCTGAATGGTTTAGATATAGAGGATATAGTCATTGAACCCTTGTCATGGTCAGACCATTCTCTCCTTAAGCTTGACCTTCTGACCACTACAAGCCACCGCAGGGAGGCAGAATCAATTAAATGGTTCCGCCCCAGGCGCCTGATGGATTCTGATAGGTTCCGGATGGAGCTTGGGCCATTTCCTGAGACCTTGGCTCATGACTCGGTTGAAGACCTAGTGGCATCCTGGGATAGGATGGCCGCTGGTGCTTTAGACCGGGTTGTGCCTTTGCGGCCTCTGACTCGGCGTCGAACCTACCCAGCTCCTTGGTTCTCTGATGAGCTAAGGGGGATGAAACGCCGGAAAAGACATCTAGAGAGCAGTTGGACCAGCTGTTCCGAATCCAACCAAACACTAGTGAGATCTTATATTAAGACCTACTTAGTGGCGATAAAAGCGGCAAAATGTAACTATTTTCCCGCTCTTATTGCATCGGCAGATAATCGCCCAGCTGTCTTGTTTAGGGTTACCCGCTCTCTACTCCAGCTGAGAGCCCGGGAAGACCCTCTGCAAGGACGAGCTGAGGATTTTGCACAATATCTGCACGATAAAATCGCTCAGATTCGGGAAGGCTTGGACTCTAACTGGGTTAATTCGGATGAAATGACGAGGGCAGATCTTGAGGACATTATCTGGGATGAGTTTGATACTGTGACTCCTGAGGACGTGGACAGGTTACTGGGGAAGTTGAATGCGACATGTTTATTGGACCCGTGCCCTTCCTGGCTAGTGCTGACTACCCGGGAGGTTACACGTAGCTGGCTCCAGAGAATTATTAACGCTTCTCTGAGCGAGGAATTCTTACCTCCCGCCTTGAAAGAGGCGGTGGTGAGACCCCTCCTTAAGAAGCCCTCTCTGGATCCGGCTGTTTTAGCAAACTACCATCCAGTCTCCAACCTTTGCTTTTTAGCGAAGGTTGTCGAAAGTGTGGTGGCACGACAGCTCCCACATGAAGCTGTCTATCTAGACTCGTTCCAGTCCGGCTTCAGGCCTGGATACAGCACAGAAACAGCATTGGTCACGTTGGTTGAGAATCTCTGGAGGGCTCGGGATAGGGGATGTTCCTCTATCCTAGTCCTATTAGATCTCTCAGCGGCTTTTGATACCATTGATCATGGTATCATGCTGCACCGGTTGGAGAGGCTGGGAATGGGAGGCACCGTATTACGGTGGTTCTCATCTTACCACTCTAACAGGTCGCAGTCAGTGTTGACAGATGGACAGAGATCGACCTCGAGGCCCCTTACTTGCGGGGTGCCACAGGGGTCGGTCCTCTCGCCTCTCCTGTTCAACATTTATGTGAAGCCGTTGGGGGAGATCATCCATGGTTTTCGGGTGCGATGTCATCTGTATGCTGATGACACTCAGCTGTACATCTCCACCACAAACCATCCCAATGATGCCCTTGAAGTGATGTCCCGGTGCCTTGAGGCCGTACGGGTCTGGATGGGGAGAAACAGGCTTCGACTCAACCCTTCCAAGACTGAGTGGCTGTGGCTGCCAGCATCCCGGTACAGCCAGTTAGTCCCATCACTAACCATTGGGAACGAGTCATTGACCCCCGCAGAGAAAGCTCACAATTTAGGCATCCTCCTGGATGCACGACTGTCTTTAGAAGTTCATATAACAGCCGTGGCCAGAGGAGCTTTCTATCAGGTTTGCCTGATTCGCCAATTGTGTCCCTTTCTAGACTGGGACTCATTACACACAGTCACTCAAGCCCTCATCATTTCCTAACTTGACTACTGCAATGCTCTCTACATGGGGCTCCCCTTGAAGTACACCCGGAAGCTCCAACTGGTCCAGAATGCGGCCGCGCGAGTAATTATGGGAGCAACACGGCACTCACATGTAATACCTCTTCTACGCAAGCTGCACTGGCTTCTGGTGGCCTTCCGAGTGCTCTTCAAGGTGTTGGTTCTTACCTTTAAAGTGCTCCATGGCTTAGGACCTGAGTACTTACGAGACCACCTGCTGCAACCGATAACCTCCCACCAACCAATACGCTCTCACAGAGTAGGCCTACTCATAGTACCATCATTAAAACAATGTTGTCTAGTAGTTCCAAGGGAGAGAGCCTTCTCTGTGGGGGCACCTACTCTTTGGAACAAAATACCCCCTGGAATATGAATAATCCCAGATCTTCGCACTTTCCGACGTGCCCTGAAGACCTTTCTGTTTCAACAAGCAGGGCTAGCAGAAACATCTAAATTCTATGCCAAGATCTTAGCAGATACACCAAGTTGACTCAATTTATTATTTACTGTTTATAAAAATATATATATTTTTATATGTATATGAAATCTTAATCTGTTCACCGCCCTGAGTCCTTCGGGAGAAGGGCGGTATAGAAATTCAATCAATCAATCAATCAATCAATCAATCAATCAATCAATCAATAAATAAATAAATAAATAAATTTGTGACTCGGCTTACTTAAATCCAATCAAAACAGACCATTAAACTAGACTGTCAATTCATAAAGACAAAAGTATAGTAAAATAGAAAAAAAGTTTAATTTAGTAATAATGGTACTTTATATTCAAATATGTAATAAAGGAATAAATGCCCAAACCTTAATACGATATCTTTTTATCTTTGTGGTTGTATATTTATCTTTCACAGAGTTGTGCATAAACAAAAACCATACTAGATTTTAAATTTTATATTTACTAATCTCACAATTCTGAAACTATCAATATTCTATATTAAATTTTGAAAGTAATCATAAAATGAAACATGGATAAAGAATTTAAGTTGTCTCACAAAGTTCAGGAAAAAAAAGACTTCTTACTATTTCCTCAGAATTATTGAAGAATAACGCAGAGTAATGGGTTTCAATCTTGTCATTGATTTTTACCTATATTGACATCACTGGATGTGTCTCCAATTTTTAAGAAGGGAAAGAGAGATGACCTTACTAACTACAGGCCAGTCAGTCTGCTTAATATAATCAGCAAACGTAATGCTAAGCAACTCTACAATAATCGTAAGGACTGGCTGAATCAAGGAAAATTGAAAGCGAAAGAGCAAGTCAGTTTTAGAGAAGGTAAAGGCACCACTGGAAGCATGTTTGGCCCTACAGCACTTGATCAGAAAATATTCAAACAGCAATGTGATGTCATTGTATGCTACCTTCATAGATCTTAAGGCATCCTTGTATTCTGTATTCAAGACCAAAGTAAGGGAAAACCTGAAAGCCACATCAATCAACTTTAGGCTTCTCCACTTAATTCATGCTCCACACACTAATACGATTCTTAAGGTCAGATGCAATATGCAAGGGTTTCTTTCGAAGTTAGTTAAACTTGAAATGAGATAAAACAGCAATGTATTTTGTCCCGCCCTTTCAATTTTTATATCAATGATATGGTAAGATGTCTAAACAATCTAAATTTCCAACTCTCTAAATTAGGTGATCACAGCATTGTCCTGATGTTCTATGCAGACAACACTGTGGATCTTTCCAGAACACCAAGAGGCCTCAAAAGAGCTCTGAGAACTTTGGTCTGATACTGCAGCAATGATAAATCTGGAAATCAGAAAACTAAGATTATGGCTTCTGTCAAAAAGCCAAAGCTCCACTTATGGAGCATTAATGGCCATAAAATAAAACAAGTGATTAGCTCTGATTATTTAGGAGCAGCCATGCATGCTATTGGCTTGAGGAAAACCCATTGTGGATATGCTGCTGTTACTAGAAAAAGATCTGCCAGTGCCATCCTTAAATTTTTCCAGTCCAAAGGACGATATTACATTCCAGCTGCACTTAAGCTCTCTCAGGCTAAGCCACTAGCCCAATTGCCTTATGAGATTCTGGTTGGCCCTCAGCTTCGTGTTTCACTTCTCTGGAGAGGGTACAATCCAAATTTATCAGAGCCAATCTTGAGATATCACACTGGGTCCAAATGCACACTGAATCTCAAAACACAAATGTACTTCTCTGACTGGAAACAAGTATGATATAAGTTGACTCCTGAGTGTATCTAACTTTTATAGACCTTTGGTTAAAATTCAACTTCTATCCTCAAAGCTTAAAACCATTCAGGACAATTTTCAATCCACATGGGTCAAGGCTGTTGAATCTAATATTTTAAGTCTAGGTTACTTTCCTTCTTCAGTTCTTAAGATGGAATATGATTAGGCGAAACAAACCCTGAAGCAAAGATTAAAGGATACAAAGAGGCAAACAAATTAGGGAAGACTCTAGTTTTCCTGACACCAGTACTCAACAGATATACTGCATTGCTGCCAGCTATACCTGACACAACTAAAAACACACAGCATTGGTAAGCTTTCTCTCTTGCCCAATGCCATCTCTACCCTCTGAAGTAGTGGACAGTAAATATTTTTGAAAATACCATTGGGTGAAAGATTCTGCTTCTGTGATTCTGGAAGGTGGACACTATAGAACATGTTCTTACTTTCTCCTAATGATTATAGCTTTATTGGTCATATCAAAGCACAAGGTTCAAACACATTTCACCAATAAAATTCTATACAAACAATTTAAAATAAGAGAAGGGTAAAATACAATAGCTACAGGATAAGATACAATATAATTTAATACATAAATATATAAAATAGAATAAAACGACATAAAATTATATTTTGGTGTCACCCTTACAATCTACCCCAATCAGTCCCACATATGTAGATCTCAAACGAACCATTTTGTTTAAGTACTGTGCTGTGTTAAATGTTATTTTCACATTCTGGCTGCGCATAAAGTAAGTTGTTTTGATATGAGGATCCCAATGGGTCGTTTGTTTGGTATACAGACCAAGATACCTGTCTCTCACCCCCTTATACAAGCAACAATCAAATAGGATGTGAGCCAGGTGCATTGTAGGGTATAGAATGGAATCTCCCATATCTGACCATTGTGTCAAGCTGTTCGAATCTCAATCATGTAAATATCTCCCTAAGATGTTTTGGCAGTTGTAACTTCAAATAGCTGTCTATTTGAAAAATATGTTTGTATTTGCTCAGCCATTTCAAGTTACCCACCTTGTTAAAGATAGCTACATCATTTTGTGCTTCTATATCCTTAATTCTTTGGGCAGCTCTTTTTTTGAATTGTTCTCCTGTTATGCAAGAGACAGGATCCTTTCTTCTAAGTTTTGTGCAGCAGCACAGAAGATCTGTTGGACCCTGATGGTTCAATCTCTTGCAGTGCATTTTTGTAACTATAATTTATTTAAATTTTAGATATCATTACTTTGTTGATACTCATAGTTTAGATACTATTATTTTGTTGTAATTTTATGTTATCATATTTAATATAATTTTAGTGCTTACATTATAATTTAATATAAGTGCATTGTGCACCTTACTTATAGATGTTAGTTAGATTGTTTTACATAAATTATGGTATATATTATGGCCATTTTTCACACTTGCAACTATTGCAGCATCCCCATGGATGATCAAAATGTGAACACTTGGTAATTGGCTCATATTTATGACAGTTGCAATATCCTGGAGTTATGTGATCACCTTTTGCAATGTTTTATGAAGCAAAGTCAAGGATTCAATTTACAACCATGTTACTAATTTAGAACTGCAGTGGCTTAGCTATAAAACTGATTCAGTCTCCATCAGTTAAAAACCTGAGCTCTTTTTTTTATTTCACTGAAAATATTGAAGTTTAAATAGGAATGAAATTATGTCAGAAATTATATCATATAATAAGTTAGCCTCCTTTGCTCTGATTTTTAGGTTCCTTGCTGCTTTATTTTACTTTATATTATCATTATCATTATATACATTATTAGTATTAAACATATTAATGTTTTAAGTCTATCAAACTATAGAAATGAATCATTAAAATCACTTAAACAGAGCACTCTATGTTGATAAAATGTTTAATCATTATAAAGAACTAAATGTTTAGTAATTTACAATAATACTTATAAAAACTATTTACCAGTCACAAGTTTTAGATGTGCTTCATTACAAACAATTAGATTCATAAATGATGTTTCTTAAGAACTTAGATCTGAATATTCCTAAGAACCACTGAGATAATAAGATCCATTTAAATATGACTCACCAGGATAAAACCCATTATCAACAACCAAACATGCATACTCTGTACTCTATAATAACTATCTGTACTTAAGCAAACTGAAATTTGTATATTAAATCAGACTTCTGCAAAATGCATACACTTTGAATATCAATATTTTAAAAATAGTTTTAATTTCTGCTAATTAGCAAAAAAATTAAAACCTCTCATTTACCTATCCTTAGGAAACATAGACCTTCTTTTATGTCTTCCCACTAAAGTCCTCCAATTCTAAGAAATATGTCTGGATATTCACCCAATTTTCTGAATTTGAGTTGCACTGCAAAATACACTAAATGAATCCCATTCTATTGATGAAAATACATAGCTGGGTAAAATATATTTATCAATAATCTCTGGAAACTTTGTTAAAGAAATTGTAGATAAAATAATGAAGGAATTTTTTTAAAGCTCAGATATCCTAAGTATCACAAATAATTTACTGCAATATCCTGTAGCACTTTTTTATTTTAAAACGCACAGAAAAGCTTTTTTTTAATATAATGCTGATTTACTGCTACTGCATTGCAATAGTTCATCCATAAAAGTCCACCTCTTTATGCCTTCAAAAATGGAAGTACTACTAAAATGTGGGTGGCAAAATATTTTAAAATTGAATACTTCCACTGAAACAGGTATTTCAACTCAAACCAAGTTCAGTTTAATTCAAAATGGGCTGATTCTATTGTTTACAAGTGTTTCAAGCTCAAAATGCAATTACAAAATAATTGAAACAATTCAGTTCAAATATGAAACAGCTGCTTTGAAACCAAAATAACTTTCTAACTCGAAGCAAGGTGTTTACAATTAAAAATAAATTCAAAATGTTTTATATTTCACTATTTTAAGCATATGTTCCCAATTAAAAACAGCAAAAACTGAAATTTTCAGAACAAGTTTAACAAGTCTTCTGATTCACATGTGATTCTATGATGCTAACACTGCTGTATACGAGTATCTCCATCATAAAAAACATTCTAATTTCTTTCAATATGACAAAATTCAAAATTCTTTGCCATTTCTATATCAATTGGGTTCCTCAAAAAATGATTTGGTCATCACTTTTAACTCTTGATGTAAAAATCATCAAGTAGTCATTTATGATTAACATCTTAATTTTCTTTTCTTTTTTTATAGGCAAGTTTTATTGAAAAATTTTTCTTTTCATCATACATATTTTATGAACAGAGTGCTGACCAGGTAATATCTTATACATCTTATATATAATCAAAATCATCCTTATAATATATCTTTTATCTTCCCATTTTCTCAATATTTGTCTCTTTTATACATCCTTTATCACAAATTTATCATTTTCCTCCATCTCTTCTTATTTCAACTTCTGCCATATTATTTTCTTTCCATCATTTTTATCCTGTTCACTTTACACTTTATGCTTCTTCTCTGTTACAATCACTCCAGTTGTTTAGATTCTTCCTTCATTTCCAGAAATGTCTCTCTACTTCTCTGCCCAATCATGAACAATAAAATATTCATCTTAATTTGCATTAATATCAGAATTAATAATATTCTTATATTGCTTATTTTCACCTTTCTATCTGCTGTGGTTTGTCACAAAAATGTTCTATTCCTTCTTTTTTACATAAATAGTCACTTTCATGATTTCAGCCTTTTTTTTCTTCACAATTAACATTTTTTACATTGATATCACAATTGATATTATCAAATTACTTATTTTCACATTTCTATCTTTTAAAATTTAATGTAGACAAACTCTATTCATTCATCTTTATATATTCACTTATAGTCCTTTCCACCATATCTTATTTTTTCTACTTCTACCATATTATTCTTACATATTTCTTTATCATTTCATTTTCAATGCTTTCATCTAGTTACTATCACAGTATATCCTAAAATCTTCTCTTACCATTACTATAACAATTAAAATTCCATTCTAATTTTAAAAACTTACGTATCATTTTATTTTCAATGTTTTCCTTTAACCAATATCACAATATATCCTAAAATTCTTCTCTTTTACCCTACTATATAAAAAACTATCAAAATATTATTATTATTATTATTATTATTATTATTATTATTATTATTATTATTATTATTATTATTATTTAATCTTTAGTGAGATTCACAGCCTTTGAGGCTGGTTAATAGCTCAGCAGTTCGAGTCCTAACTAAGGACCTAGGAACTGTTAAGGTATCGTCGGAGGATGTAAGCTGTTCCGAGTAAGGTGATTTTTTGTAGAGTCAAAATGTTCAAGTCCGGCAAATTTAGAATTTCTAAATAGCGGGTTAGCCCTTTGGGTATTGCTCCAAGGGCTCCAATTACAATCGGGACAACACACGATTTCTTTTTCCACAGTCGCTCAACTTCAATTTGTAAGTCCCGGTACTTTGTGATTTTTTCTTGCTGCTTATCTTCAATTCGTGCATCACCAGGTATTGCAATGTCAATGAACCATACTTTTTTCTTTTCAACTATTGTTATGTCAGGTGTGTTGTGGACCAAGTGCCTGTCAGTCTGAATCCTAAAGTCCCACAAGATCTTGAGTTTCTCATTCTCTAAAACTTTCTCAACCTGATGTTCCCAGTGGTTTTTGCTATACTCAAATCCAAACTTCTGGCACAATTTCCAGTGAATGATCTTAGCAACACTGTCATGGCGTTGTAGGTAGTCAGTTTGTGAAATTTTGCTGCACCCGCTGATCAGGTGGTCGACTGTCTCATCTTTCTCATCGCATTTGCTGTTGGTGGTAACATGTTGAATTTTTGCCTTCACACAGTTTGTGGCTAGGGCTTGTTCTTGAGCTGCCAAAATAAAGCTTTCTGTTTCTTTTTTCAGTACTCCTGATCTTAACCAGTTCCAAGTTAGTTTCTGGTCAACTTTGCCTTCAATACTTTTCAAGTATTGGCCATGCAGAGCTTTGTGTTTCCAATTTTCAGCTCGCTGCTCAATTACTTCTTTCTTATATTCTGCTTTTGTTTTAGTTGTCTTTAAAAGGCCTCCTTTATTTACTTCCTTAATCATTGGTTCTTCACTTTTCTGGATGTAATCATTCAAGCTGCATTTTTCTTCTTCCACAGTCTGCTTTACTTGTAGGAGTCCTCGACCACCCTCTGCTCTTGGTAAATATAATCAGTCAACATCACTTTTAGGGTGCAAGGCATGATTCATTGTCATAAGCTTCCTTGTTTTTCTGTCCAAATTGTCTAACTCCATCTGGGTCCAGTCAATTATTCCTGCAGAGTATCTAATCACAGGTATAGCCCAGGTATTTATGGCTTTTATGATGTTTCCTCCACTCAATTTGGACATTAATATCTTATGAATTCGCCTATATACTATATACTATATATATATATATATATATATAATATATATATATATATTCGCCTTTATACTATATAAAAAACTATCAAAATATTATTATTATTATTATTATTATTATTATTATTATTATTATTATTATTATTATTATTATTATTATTATGTCTACTTTCCCCTTCCCATTTCTTAATCTACCTCATTAATATTTGCCTATTTTTTATCACATCATTCTTCATCTTTAACCATCATCTCTTTTTAGTATCCTCTTTTCTAATAATTTATTGCACGACCTTTATCTTGCTCTAACTTCTCAATTCTCTTTTTTATTTTTTAAAATATGTTACATTTCATTTTCTGGCTTCCATTTATCTTTTTTTGTTGTGTTGTTTGAACCTCCCTCCCCAAAGCTTTCCCTTGTCTCTTACTGATTTTCCCCTTTTTTCCTTTTTCCTGTTTCTTTTTTAGGAGGAGTTTTCCCCCTTTCCTCTCTACTCTTTTTATATTCCCAACCATTTCTATCATGCTCACTGTCTGATTTCTATTTTTTAATATTTTCTTTTCACCATTATTAGTTTCTTGTTTCTCATTCAAATTTCTCTCTCCCAGTTTCTCTTCATTTTCTTTTTCTATATATTTAGGTGAATTTTCCATTTCTTTTTTGCCTATTAGTGATTCATGCATGTTTTTGAGCATCAAAAATAACCCTTCATACATCTGCAACTCCATTTTATAATAATTTAAAAGATTACTAATACCTGCCCCAATTATATCTCTATACACTTAGTCTAAATTTTAAGTCTATTTAATTTTCTTATTTCTCCTCTTCTTTTCTGCTCCAATTATTCCTTTATTCTTAATAATCAAAATATTCTTCTCAATTATTATTATCCCAAATTCGGCAACAATCAAATCCAAATATAAGACTATCTTCCAGAAGAGAAAGAAAGTAAAACAACCACCCAGATGTAAAGCACAGTCACTCCTTAATTTTTCACATGGTATCCAATTCTTCTTCTATATGGCCAAGGTCGAAATTTCCAGCTGTTATTTCTTCTGTTTTGTCTATTTGAATAGAATGTTTTTCTTTCCTCCAGCAGATGGCACTCTCTGTCTCTACTCCATTACAAAGCTGACTCTTTTATCCATTTATTTATCAAAATGTCCAATAATTTTTCCAAAGTTTTCTTATGAATTTTTATTTCTTCCAAAAATCATATTTCCTTTTAACAATCTTTGCTTTTCCCAATTTTCCAAATCAGCTTTCTCAGCTTCTTTATATCACAATCCAAAGCCTCCTCTTTGTTCCACGTGTGTCTGTGTTTTTTCCTCCCTCAAAAGCCCAATAGCTGCTAGTCTACGCTCAGGAAAGCTTTTAAAACTTCAATTTCCACTTTTTTTAGTATAAATTGGCATTTATCTCACCCAATTCTAGCACTCCGTCCAATCGCTACTCCTGCACAATTCTTCGGTCCGGTTGTCCCAGCTTCAAGACGATCACCATAAAACGGTCACCACCTGCTGCCGCTTCGGGAGAGCTGTTTCTGCTCCAGCGAGGAAATTGCCAATTCCTCACAGTCCACTAAATGCCTCTCCTTTCTTCACCATCCCTGCAAGATGGCTATGGTTTGAAAGCCTCTTGGCAGTGATTCGTCCAGCTGGATTTCACGTGGCTCATCAGAACCCACTATTTTCCAGTCCGTTCCCGTTGTGACGTCAACCGGAAGTCAACATCTTAATTTTCAAAGGTAGATGATTTTGGACAATTTCATAGAATTCAGCATTAAGGCACTTTTTCCACAACTAGCAGTTCCACTCTCCCCACCAATCCAAGCACCATTAAGTTAAAAATAGACATTTCCATTTCCGTTCTTATTTCCTCTGTAGTTTCTAAGCTCTTAGAGTGTTTATTTAATATATCAACTTCCTATGTTTGTATTTTTGAAGGATCGGAATGAAAAACAGAAACATTTAGGCTTTGAAATCAGCTCCTTCTGAAGTATGACTTATGGTTTGAATGGCACATTTTTGTACCAGGAGAAGTTTATAACAATTAGCAGCACTGCACTTAAATGCCTGCATTCAATGCCATCCAATAATTATTTTTGTATATGTCTCTTTCCAATATACCGTAAAATAGTAAATTCTTGTGATAGTCATATAGTACAACAGGAATTCATTATGGGATCTTTTTATGTACTAATATGAGAGAAATGTCTATGGAGATTCTCAATCATCCAGGTCATGGTTGTCCCAAAGGTGCTTTTCAAAAAGCAACTGGGCTTTGTTGGGTTTTTCCTGTAAAACATTTTGCTTCTCTGCAATAAAGATTTTAATCTAATTGAGTTTCTAAGTGTAGATGATAACTGATTTAAGAGTTAGGTGTTAGGTGTTTGGACACCAGTAATTAACTACTGAGCTCTCATCTGGAAGATTGCCTGCTCAAACTCAATTTTGGATTTTTATTTTTGAATTTTTCTCAATCAACACAACAATTTGGTCTTCCGGGTGCGCTTCAAGATGTTGGTTATCACCTTTAAAGCGCTCCATGGCATAGGACCTAGTTATCTTTGAGACCGCCTGCTGCTACCGACGGCCTCCCATCGACCTGTGCGCTCCCACAGAGAGGGTCTCCTCGGGGTGCCATCAGCCAAACAATGTAGGCTGGTGACCCCCAGGGGGAGGGCCTTCTCTGTGGGGGCACCTACCCTCTGGAATCAGCTGCCCCCAGAGATAAGGAGAATCCAAGACCTCGGTGCCTTCCGCCGTGCCCTTAAAACCTTCTTTTTCCAGCAAGCCGGGCTGGCCTAACACTTTTAAAAAATTTTTTAATTGTCTGTTATTGTTTTTAATCATGGGGCCAAATTTATATATATCTTTTTAATTGTATTTTAATGTTTGTAGTTTATGCTTTTACTTGGCTGTTCACCGCCCTGAGTCCTCAGGGAGAAGGGCGGTATACAAATTTAAAAATAAATAAATAAATAAATTCTTCAAAGAAAATTGTTGAGAATTACAATACAAAGATAGCTTGATCACACTTTGAAGACTTTTGGCAGAGTCAGATTGGGATTGATACATCCATTGTAGGGTCTTTGATCTCTCATATCTCATGATATCATCAATCAGGTATCTTTCTGGCTAGCCATATGAGGGGAATAAATTACCAGTAGAGGTCTTTAGGGGTCTTCACCTGCCTACCTCAAATATGAGAGTGATATGTCACCTAGATTAACAAGGTCTGTGTCAGATGTTAGACAACCAGGACAATATGATATATGGGCTACTAAAACAAACCATACATTGACAAAACAAGAGAACCTGGAAAGGATGAAACAGCATTACAACATTAGATCTAATAAGAAGAGATATATAAAAGATATGATGGAACTAAGGATGGACAAAAAACCTGCATCCATACTAAGAAACAGCTAGTTATCTAATGCTTCAACATAATGAAGAGGAAGCCACTCTCATAACCTGACATGGATCAATGGTTCTCATCCTGTGGTCCATGGACCCCTGCGGGTCATCAGAGGGGGTCTGTGAAAGTTTTAAGAAATGTTATGATTTAAATATTGAGTTAAGTCTTGAGGGTCCGTAGCCACAAACGGTATTTAAAGGGGGTTGGTGGAGAAGAAAAGGTTGAGAACCACTGACATAGATCAACTACACATTACATCCTGGACTCAAGAAGACCCAGAAGAACAACTGGGTGGATAGCCAATATCTGAAGCTGGAATGTCACTATCATCTCCTCCATTCCACAACACAGAAGCTAATATGAGGCATATGATAATGGATATGCTAGCTACAATCAACCCTTGACACCAGGTTCCAGGATTCAGTGAAAAACTACTGTCAGATAATATGCCAGAGGATGCCAACAAAGCCCTTCCACCATAATTCAAACAATGCAATAAAGAAAAACAGCAGTACACACACAGACTTGGTTTGTTTGTTTGTTTGCCTAAAGAAGTAGAAGCCAAAAAGATAAATGCTTTAAATTTTTTGAAGTGTACTCCCAAACACAGTGCACCAAACAATAAACAGCAGAACCACCAACAGCAGAAACTAAACAATACTGGAAGAACATATGGGAAAAAGAGGAGACATATAACACCAGTGCATTATGGCTACAGGGTCTCAGAGCAGACCACAGCTATCCCCGAGAATAAGAACCAGTCACTTTCACAACAGGTCAAGAACATGAAAGGCTAGGCAGCAGCTGGCCAGGAAATAATCCATACTACTGACTAAAGAACCCTACAACCTAGCAGCACAGAAGAACCAGCTGCTAGCAGCAGACTCCCTCCCAGACTGGCTAACGTAAGGAAGGACAGTGCAGATCATGAAAGATGCCCACAGGGAAATAGCACCATACAACTGCCATCACTCACCTGCTTCCCCAGAACATGGAAAGTCATATCAGGCATCATAGCCTCCAAGCTAAAGACACATATAAGTTAGTACATGAATCCAGCTCAGGGTATTGGGAATAACACTAGAGGCTCAAAATACCAATTGCTTATAGATAGAGCATGTGCATCACACGGTCTTTCATTAATCCTGGCAAGTCACTGGTGTATAAATTAAATAGTAATGGAGCTAAAATGCACCCTTGCCTTACCCCTTTGCTTGTGTGAATCTTGTCAGTCAGGGCTCCATTAACCCCATGCCGCACTTTCAAACAAGTATTTGTATATAGGGCTTTAATCAGGATTAGTAGTTTGGGTTCAATTTTAAGAGCTGTCAGTTTACACCATAGTACATCTCTACTTACCATATCAAATGAGGCTATGAGATCTATAAAGCCTGCATATGGGGTTACCTCTTGCAGGCACATTTGGCAGTTAGATGGTTCAGAACAAAGCAGTTGTCAATGGTAGATCGACTTTGTCTAAAGCCTGCTTGTTCTTCTATGAGAATATGATTTTCCTCTGGCCAGATTTCTGTTACTTTGTTCAGAAGTAACCTCGCATATATTTTTGCTACAATATTAGAGCAATCACCTAAGACTCAAGGTCTAGACAGACCAATCTGAACACAGCTAAGTTTCACTACAAGAAAGCCAACAACTCAATGCCATACACAGGGATCTATGAATGCCTGGCACTATACAAAATGAATAATAATTGAAACATCTTCCTCAAGAACTCAATGGGACTTTGGAAGACAACAATGGAAGTCAACTCAAGACAGTTCACACAAGTAGTCATAAAGTGTGGCATAAACCAAAGTGACACAGTTCTGCTGTTCTGCATAAGCTTGAACTTCCTCAGGCAGACAATCACAAGGAATGGATACAGGTTCAAGAGTGGAACTACCATCAAGCACCTTCTCTGCTTGGATGAAATCAAGTTGCATGCTAGAGGTGGCCCACCTGAGAGAGATCTACAGTGAGGACACTTGGGATGTCATTAGGACTGAAGAAATATGGCCAGATGGTGGTCAAGAGCAACAAGGTAGTTAAGACTGATGGGTTGGAACTAAGCAGCTACAGAGCAGACATACAGACCAGCTACAAGTAGCTTGGTATCCCAAAGTCACATAGGATCCACAAGGCAAGGAAAACAGCAACATCCAAGTACCATAAAAGATAAGACAGGATAAGACAAGTCCTGAAGAGCCAGTTTAATGGGCAGAAGGAACATGCCATCAACACTTTTGCTCTGCCATTCATCCATACCCACCTGGTATAGCTGGCCAAAAGTGCACATGAAATCTGCTAATGTGAAGACCCAGAGGCTCTTCATAATATACAGAAGTTTCCTCCTCAAAACCAACACTCAGGGACTGTACACCACCTGGAAATAAATCAGGCAGTGTGTGTCAAAGTGTTCATCCAGGACACGAAACCCAGAGTATCCAGGAATAGATGACACCTCAAGATGAGCTGCTGAGAGAATACCTTAGGCAGCAGCAGTCATGCAAGGAAATCCAACTCTAAATGGGATATACCATCAACATATAGATGAGGTGGCAGACATTGGGAAATTCTACTAGCAGCTGGAAAGGGTTGGAGTAAAAAAAACAGCACTGAGTCTCTGACTATAGCACTGTAAGAGCATGCATTAAGCCAGACCCACAGAAGCAGATCTCTACCCCATTAGAAAGAATTTGAGATGTAGACTATGCTGAGAAACCTCAGGAACAGTCCAACATACAGTGGCAGGATGTAAGATGAAACAGCATATATTGAACAGCAGAATGCAGTGGCTGTCACTGTACATAGAAACATCTATATAATGTGTGAGCTAGACTTTTTCAAGTTCAGACAGGAGATTCCACAGAAGATCACAGAGAATAACAGGGCTAAGATCCTGTAGAATTTCTAGACCCAGACAAAAAAGTTGGTATTGGCCAATTAGTCAAGACATCATGTAGAAGACAAGGACCAGAAGATGACAGTAACAATGGATGTAGCAATACCAAAAATGTTGGGAAAGAGGAATGTGAGAAACTGGAGAAGTACCAAGGTCTGAAGAAGGAACTAGAGAGAATGTGGAAAGTAAAGACCAAAGTGGTTCCAATTGTGATAGGTGGGACAGTTACTTCTACAGATGCCAGGAACATCAGAAGAGTGCAGTACTAGGAACTTCTAAGGTATTGCATAGAACCCTTAAACTGTCAAGTCTCTGGTAGGACACCCAAGATTGAGGAAGAAACATAGCATCCATGGGGATGAAAATGACTTTTTTCATATATGTATGTGTGTGTGTTCGGCAAAGTTGGGGAGTACTAACAGAATTAAGCAGGAGATAAGTGAAATGGATAGGATCAAATATATTACTGGAATATCTTTGGGAGAGATGAACGTGCATTACTAAGGACAGGTTACAACATTTGTTCATAACAGTCACCTAGATTTGAACCCAACTCACCTAAATAAGTAAATATAAAATTTATTCAGAATTATTTTACAAATTTCTTCTGACATTTTGAAAAACCTGCCAAATGCTCATGTAAGCTCCATAAAATAAAGAAAGACGTTTATATAGCTCTTAAGAAAACAGAATAAAAAATTCTAAAGCAGGTAACTTAAGTACTTAAATCAAATTACATTCCATTCAGGTAGCACATTAATGTCTTACAATAGAAGTAAAGGCAGATTTGTCAAGTAACCAGTAAATACATGTCTCAGCTAAAAAAAACTCCCCCAAAGAACTTTAAAGATATATAATTAATATATGAATTTCACTTTTTTGTTTAATATAGTAGTTACCAAGTTGCTAAAGCTCACAGAAATGGCAACATCAGGTAATCTTACCTGCCATGTCTTAGCATTCTAACAGAAGTATCAAGTATTAAGAAAGGGTAACTTCATAAGGACTATATAAAATGGTACACACAGTGGTACCTAGTTTGTTAATCCAATGAAAACTATAAATTCTGCTTGTGCGTTTGCCATAAAGACCAGCAAGTTCAGTTAACATTAAATTTCTTCAGTAATTTTTCTACCAACAGATGGAATTTGCTATTCTAAATTACAATGCTTAAGATATTTTAATTAATTGATGACTTCAGAGTTTGATGAAATCTATGTCCATTTAATGTTTCACTGCATGTTCAATAGACACTGCCTCTCCCCAATCACATCAGTCTTCCTTATGAGATCTAGCAGTGAGGGCATGCTGCAGATACCACCAACTAGGGATCTACATTTGGTGGATTCCAGATGTGTCTCTTCTCCCATGGACCCATCTTATTGAACATTCTTCTCCCTCAAATTACATTAGTTCCATCACTTCTGACATTTTGAAAGTCCCTCAAGACCTGGCTATATAATTAGGCCTGGGACTCCCAGGGAACCAAGACAACTCAGATGCCAACTTTTATTCTTCCTTTGCCGAGGAATATATATTTGTATATTTGTTTTAATAATATTTATTTTATAATCTGAATTATTTCTTGTTTTTAATACTTATTGTTTGATTGTTGTACGCTACCTAGAGTTGTATTTTCTGAAATGGGCAGCTGTACAAATATAAATGAATAAAATTAAAAAATACATCCATCTGAACTTTAAAAAATCCCACCCAAAAGATATCTATAATTGGTGTATCTCTATATAAATATTATACGATGAGACCTAAATTAGAGATAATCTATCAATATACAATCCCCAAAGTATAGCTGCCTTAATTGTGGGCTACTCTAATGTCTGCTACCCAAAGCGTGGTGAAGTATGATTACTAACTCATTCTGATCAAGTACAGAAGAAGTACTTGATCACAAATGACTAATACAGAATGGTGAATCTCTACAAATTTCTTGGTTACAACCTTATGTAAATTTTAAGTAACAGATGCAATCAGGGTGGATAAAAATCAATGATTTTTTTTAAAAAACAAAAAAATCAGATTTTTTTATTTAAATCGGATTTTTTTGATTTTTATTGAATTTATTTTAATAAAAAACTTTTGGGGTAAAAATCTATTGTAAGATAGTTTTCTATTTAAGATATATAAATAATTTAGTTTATTCAGCATGAAATGGAGCTTAGTTATGTAGCACAAGTCTGTATATTCTGCAACACTGGGACTATCGGTGAGTCAATAGCAGGTCAAAGGAGTAGCAGAGATGACAGTTGCTCTTTAAAAATTATGATTTAAATCCGAGTTGATTTAAATCAAGTCTTTTTACTAGTGATTTAAATCATGATTTAAATCGACTTGATTTAAATCAAATCCACCCTGGATGCAATAATATACTTTTACAGACTAGTTGCCTAATATTGATATATAGAAACGTACTATTCCCAAAGCATCTCTTATGAACTCATAACTTATACCTATCAGGATGGCATATAATATATTTCATGCTGTGGGCTACAGATAACCTTTGAGAAGAATGCAGTGGCTTGAAATTTGAAACATCATGAAGCAGAGAAAAGTATAATATAATTATAAATTAACTGGTATTTAATTAGATAATTATTCTTTTCTACTTCTTCACTCACATTCCCTATCAAATTCAAATTGTAATTTCGTGACAATTTGATTCAAAGCCCAGAAATTGTACACATCTATGCCAAAAAAAGGAAAAATATTTTGTTTGCACAAGTAAACATTTTATTACATTTATTCTTTTTTTATCCCTTGTAGTAGCAAAGATAAGCTTCAAAATATACACACAAATGTTTCAAAGAAAGTTGGTGATTTCCAATTAATCAAGGCAGGTATCTTTAACATAAATGCCTTCATTTCATCTGTAATGGAAATAGAGCAAAAAATCTATTTAAAACAGCAAAACCAGGATGGAGGCAATACACAAAACCACATCCCTTCCAGTCCACGGAAAAACCTTTCTCCATGGAACCGGTCCCTGGTGCCCTATGTCACACTGCAACCTATTTTTTGAACTATAGACTTTTTTATACTATATATATATATATATATATATATATATATATATATGTATGTATGTATGTATATGGTCTTTGGTTATTCGGGTTTTCTCCCGCATAAAATTGGAGGTGTCTTGGCAACGTTTCGACGAAGTCTCATTCGTCATCTTCAGGCTGGTGTTCTCGGCTTCGTGCTCCTAGAAGCACGAAGCCGAGAACACCAGCCTGAAGATGACGAATGAGACTTCGTTGAAACGTTGCCAAGACACCTCCAATTTTACGCGGGAGAAAACCCGAATAACCAAAGACCTACATACACACACCCGCGAAAACCTCAGAAAACAAATATATATATATATATATATATATATACACTATATAGAGAGAGACTTTTTATACTATAGACTAACTCAAAATAAATTTCTTATCCCAATTCTTAAGCATACTTAAACTAATGATATACTTCCAATTATATTAATTCAATTATATTAAAAATGCATGAAATGTAATTATGTAGTAGACACAAAAATATTATGAAAAGACTTGTTTTGAAATGTTGAAAATTACTGCAAATTAGCTAGCTTTACTCCTTTATTAAAGTATCAAAACAGGAATTTTACAATTTTCTTACTTCCTTTTACAAACTCACAACAAATCTTTTTAGCAATTATTTAACATTGCAGAATTATTTTTTGCCAGGTACCGGTGGCTAATACCCAAAGTATGTATAGTAGTCTTGAATGCATAATTCATGAGAACAAATACATATTTTTTTCACAAAACCACACAATACTGACAAACGTTTGTTTTCTTAATACATTAAACAGTTATGCAGTCACACATCTTTTAGCAACATCAGTCACTTGCACAAAAATAATCTTAAAGTAGTAGTCCTGATATCTATTTCTCATCTTTTTAAACAGGGAGAAAGAAAGATGAATCCAAGCTGCTACATCTCAAATCCCACGTCCATTCTCAACCCAGCAATCAAATTTTGCCATCTGGCTTAGCAGCCAAATATACTGATATAAATCCAGAATATAAATTAGGCATAAAAATGGAATAAACAAATGGCATACACAATTTCTTTTAAAAGACTCTTCTTACCCTAATCACATTCTCGGCATACACTACATGTTTAGGACTTAGAATCTGCCAAGAACCATTGTAGTAACTATAGACCTTGGACTCCCATTAAATCCTTAGCACCAACTGTTTTTCAATCCTGGTGTGCATCAGAAACAAAGTTGTTTCTATTGATTGAAAAAAGGAGACTGAAGCCAGGAATATCTAGCCACTTAATATTAACCCAATGGTAATGTGATGGTGGGACCGCTGTAAAGACCACTCAGCCAAATTAATTTCTAAACTACAGTCAAGCAAATTTAATAGTATTAATGTTCAATAAGCATTTCCAAAGGTGCACATAGATGTTTTACTACATTTCTCACTTTGATCAGAAGTTATAGCTTTTCTCACTCTGGTGTCATTTATAGATACTAGGATTATATTCTTATGATTTTCAACCAGCAATACCATCGTACACATAAAGAATGCCAGCCTGGCACAGAATACAACCATAATAAACCTTACAAAACCTTTCCAAAAAAGATTTGTATATTAAATGTCCCTATGCAGTCTCAGTTTACAGTCAATTTCACATGGTCCCTGAAAGCACATTAAATATTCCTATGCCTTACTCTACAGGAACTATAACTTCATCCCTACATTGTAATGTCCCAAGTAATGTCTTCAAGAAGAAGAATCTTCAAAGAAAAACAAGAAAGTTCAGTTGCCCTTTGAAAAAACACCTTTGGGACAACCCATGACCTGGATGACTGAGAATCTCCATAGACATTCTACACAGTAACCACTTAGAATTCCTAGTGACAGCTAGGGACATTCTCCAAAACACAAGTGAAAAACGAAGTATTAAGTTATGCTCCTGAACCTTTAAAAATTCACCTATGACTTGCCAGAAAATTTTCTAACTATTATTATTAATTGCATTTGCATTTTCAAGATTAGTATGACAAAACTGTAAATATAAATAATGGATAATTTCACCGCTCAGTAAATTTATGGTAATGTTAAAATTGTAATATAATTTATGCAGTATTTCCTTAATATAGAAAGTATGTGTGGAGTATGTTAATATAATATTGTCCTATTAATACTAAAATAGTCTGATGCGTAATTAGACGTGGAAATCCAAGTAATTACAATTAATTAGGGGGGAAAAGCTGCTCTGCAGCTTCAATTTTTTTTCCTTTTGTTCAATTGTGTTCAATTCTCAGACTGACTGGACAAGTTCCTGCAGTTTTCTTGACAAGATTTTTTAGAAGTGTCTTGCCATTGCCTCTTCCTTAAGGCTGAGAGAAAGTGCCTGGTTCAAGATAACCCAGCTGACTTGTGCCTCAGGCAGTAGAACTCACAATCTCCCAGTTTCTACCTTTTGTAGTTTGAAGCCTTAACCACCATACCAAACTGTCACTTGCAGCTTAAATACCTAGATTCATATTCAGTATTTGTCAGTGGCTCTTAAAAAGATATACAGCTTTCTGACATCCAAAACCAATAAATGAAAAGTTAACAAATACCAAAAAAAAAAGCACTTTGGGTTTCTTTGTCATTGAATCAGATTCAGTAGTCCCAGCTACAAAAGTCCTAGCTACAAATGATACCTAAGTTTACACAGTACATTTAACTGAACCAACTTGTTTTCTGTGTATGGACAGAATTAGTACCTGAACATGAGGTTTGTGCATTTATTTGTTTAAAGTTTAACAAAAAAAAATTCCCCATAAACAATCTGCTATATTATCTCAGATATCATCCTGATTCATTATTACAATAATTCTGCAGTGATAGAGCACACAGACATGTGGCTGGTAGTTTTAAGAGAACACTTAGAATTATTTAACAGTATTTCAGTTTTCATGTTAAATTTACAATATTTGACATAAATCTTTTAAAAATATTTCCCGGAGAGAAATAATTAAAACACCGGAGAGAAATCTTTTTTCTACTATGTAAAGCGATACATTGTCAATGTCACTGGGATACTGATAACAAAGACAGGACTGCTTTCTAGTCAGCAAAATTAAGAGGTGTTGTCCTAGAAAGCAATACATGGACATATCTGCTCTTACTTCAGATCTATTAAAAAACTGCAGTTGAAAAGCAAATCTTGTTGTACTAACTTTGAATAAGTTACTACTTATTCATTGGCCATCTCAAGTTAAAGAGAACGATGGAGAACAAAATGGAGTTTTCATATCCAGGAATTGGAGATGTTCGTCCCGTACTACAAAGCTTGCGGAAATGATCGTACACGAATAATTTGGGCTTTAAAAGAAGTCTATTTCTAAAGTTAACTTCTCTGAGAGCCAGCCCGATCTCTCCTTTCTCAACATAAAACAGGGATTCAGGCTCTTTCGAGAAGGCAAAGCGGGGGTATCAGACTCCAGGCCCGAGATGCTGGAACCTTTCCTTCCTACCTACCAATATCACAGGCCCCGCTGTGTGAATCGAGGGCAGGGTCAGGATTCGGGGCTCCGGGAAGGAAAGGGAGGGGGGAGAGAAGAATGGGCGCCAAGGACGCCAATGGCTTGGGCTTCAAAGGGGAGCCTTTTCCCCGGCCTTTCTGACCTGTCCCTGGGGTCGATCCACGAAGTCTGCCGGGTGTTGTGGTCGATGTAAAAGACGCGTCCGTCGTAATCCCTCGCCTCCTCCCAGCCAGCGGGCAAAGGCAATTCCGAGCTCTCCCGGCCTCGCGGCCCACCACCACCGCCGCCGCCGCCGCCTCCGATCGCTGCAGCGGGCACGACAGGAGGCGCCCCCGTCCCTGGTCCTCCGGGCGCCGCCGTCGCCGCCTGTTGCTGCTGCTGTTGCTGCCGCCGCCGTCTCCGACCTCCGCTGAGCCACGGCATGGCTCCGCCGCCGTTCCCGGGCCGCAGCCTCGGCGGCAAGCGCTCTCCCTCCAGCAGCCGCTCTTCGGCCGCGGGGCTCCGAGTGCTCCGCGCCGCCGCCGCCGCCTCCAGCCCTGACTAGCGCGCGGCCCAGCCGCGTGAGGCCACAAGCGGGCAGCTCCGGCTGCAGCAGCGCCGCCGCCGCTCCGGATTCACCATTCTCTCGCCCTCCCACCTCCGCCTGGATCCCGGGACCAGCCCAGCCGCTGCCGCCTCAGCTGTCCCTTCAAAGCGGCCCTGGGCCCCGTCCGAGGAAGCAGAGGCCACCGCAAGCTTCCCGCCCTTCCTTCCTTCCTGCCTCCGCCACCGGCCTCCCCTAGCGGCTCAATTTCGCAGTCTCGTCGGCTCCCATCCCGCCGGCGCCCGCCCCGCCATCTTCCTTCGCTCCCTCCCTTTTGCCCGAGAACACCCCCCCCCCTCTGTCCGCCTCCACTCCGCCCTTCTGCTGCTGAGGCTGCGGCTGCAGCTTCGGGAGGCCCGCTTGGAAGCCGTCTGGGTTTCCCGGACAAGCCGGCGGGCTGGGGAGGCTCCCTCGGAAAGAAAAAGTAAGATGTGGGGTTGGGAGGGGAATGAAAACTTTGCTCCAGTCTCTGCTAACTTCGGCCTTGAGATCGCAGCTATGACTGACGGACGGGACTTTTTAAAAAATGAGAGATTCTGGGTTTCCTTTCAGGACAAAGGAAAAGCGGAGCGTTGTTAAATAACCCGCTTTCCTGGCTGTGTGTTGCAAACGGAGATACATTTCTGAACCGAACAAAATATTTGTTGTTGTTATTTGCGAAATGGTGTCGGACCCATCGCGACTCCATGGACAACGTTCCTCCAGGCCTTCCGTCCTTTACCATCCTCTGGAGTCCGTTTCAGCTCACGCCTACTGCTTCAGTGACTCCATCCAGCCACCTCATTTTTTGTCGTCCCCTTCTTCTTTTGCCCTCAATCATTCCCAGCATTAGGTTCTTCTCCAGTGAGTCTTTGCTTCTCATTAGGTGGCCAAAGTATTTGAGTTTCATCTTCAGGATCTGGCCTTCTAAAGAGCAATCAGGGTTGATGTTCTCTAGGACTGACCAGTTTGATCGTCTTGCAGTCCAAGGGACCCAGGAGTCTTCTCCAGCACCATAGTTCAAAGGCCTCAATTTCTTTGGCGCTCAGCCTTTCTTATGGTCTAACTTTCACAGCCATACATTGCAACTGGGAAAACCATAGCCTTGGCTACATGCACTTTTGTTGGCAGAGTGATGTCAATGCTTTTTCGTATGCTGTCTAGATTTGCCATAGCTTTCCTCCCCAGGAGCAAGTCTCTTTTAATTTCTTGGCTGCACTCTCTATCTGCAGTGATCTTGGAGCCCAGGAAAATAAAATCTGTCACTACCTCCATTTTTTCCCCAACTATTTGCCAGGAATTGAGAGGGCCGGATGCCATGATCTTAGTTTTCTTAATATTGAGTTTCAAGCCAACTTTTGCATTCTCCTTTTGCACCTGCATCAAGAGGCTCTTTAGTTCCTTTTCACTTTCTGCCACTAGAGTGGTATCATCTGCATATCTGAGGTTGTTGATATTTTTCTCCGGCAATCTTAATTCCAACTTTTGAGTCATCTAGCCCGCCTTTCTCATGATGTGCTCTGAATATATGTTAAATAGGCAGGGCAACAGCATAGAGCCTTGCCGGACTCCTTTCCCAATTTTGAACCAATCAGTGGTTCCGTGTCCAGTTCTCACTGTTGCTTCTTGACCCGCATATAGGTTTCTCAAGAGACAAATAAGATGGTCTGGTACTCCCATCTCTTTAAGAACTTGCCACAATTTGTTGTGATCCACACAGTCAAAGGCTTTAGCATAGTCAATGAAGCAGAAGTAGATGTTTTTCTGGAACTCCCTAGCTTTCTCCACGATCCAGCGTATGTTGGCAATTTGATCTCTAGTTCCTCTGTCTCTTTGAAATCCTGCCTGTACTTCTGGTAGTTCTCTATCCACATCCTGCTGGAGCCTAGCTTGTAGGATTTTAAGCATAACTTTACTAGCATGTGAAATGAGTGCAATGGTAAGATAGTTTGAACATTCTTTGGCATTGCCTTTCTTTGGAATTGGAATGTAAACTGACCTTTTCCAATCCTGTGGCCACTGTTGAGTTTTCCAAATTTGCTGGCAAATTGAGCGTAGCACTTTTACTGCATCATCTTTTAAGATTTTGAATAGCTCAGCTGGAATACTGTCACCTCTACTAGCTTTGTTGTTGCTCAGATTTCCTAAGGCCTATTTGATTTCACATTCTAGGATGTCTGGCTCGAGCTCAGTGACCACCCCATCTTGGTTATCAGTGACGTTAAGTTCGTTCTTGTATAGTTCTTCTGTGTAATTTTGCCACCTCTTCTTAATCTCTTCTGCCTAGGTTAGGTCCCTGTCACTTTGGTCCTTTATCATGCCAATCTTTGCATGAAACGTTCCCTTTATATCTCCAATTTTCTTGAAGAGATCTCTGGTCTTCCCTATTCTATTGTTTTCTTCTATTTCTTTGCACTGTTCATTTAAGAAGGCATTCTTATCTCTTCTAGCTATTCTCTGGAATTCTGCATTCAATTGGGTGTATCTTTCTCTTTCTCCCTTGCCTTTCGCGTCGTTTCTTTCCTCAACTATTTGCAAAGCTTCCTCAGACAGCCATTTTGCTTTCTTGCATTTCTTTTTCTTTGGGAAGGTTTTAGTTGCTACCTCTTGTACAATGTTGCGAACCTCCATCCATAGTTCTTCAGGCACTCTGTCTATCAGATCTAATTCCTTAAATCTATTTGTCACCTCTACTGTATATTCATCAGGGATATGATTTAGTTCATACCTGAATGGCCCAATCAGGGCCGGATTTAGATGAAAAGAGGCCCTAGGCTATTCCACTTATGAGGTCCTTTCACCAGTGGTGGGATTCAATTTTTTAAACAACAGGTTCTGTGGGCGTGGCTTAGTTGGAGGTGTGGCTTGGCAATCATGTGACTGGGTGGGCGTGGCTATGTGCATAGGGACTACTCAGAGGGCTGAAAAAAGTCATTTCTGACTGGGCCTCGCACTTTTGACCGGTCCTCACACTTATGACCATCCTCACATTTATGCCCGTGCAGCTTTCTTAACAACCATGTCACTCATTTCACAACTGCTTCTCTTCACCATGGTGACAAGATAGGGCAAAAACGTAAACTGTGAGGACAGTCGTAAGTTCGAGGACTGGTCAAAAGTGCGAGGACCAGTCAAAAATAACTTTTTCAGCCCTCTGAGTAGTCCATATGCACAAAAGGACTACCCAGAGGGCTGAAAAAAGTGATTTCTGACAGGTCCTCGCACTTTTGACCGGTCTTCGCACTTATGACTGGTCATCATTTATGCCCATTGTACCATTCTTAACAACCGTGTCACTCATTTCACAACTGCTTCTCTTCACCATGGTGACAAGATAGGGCAAAAACGTAAAATGTGAGGACAGTCGTAAGTTCGAGGACTGGTCAAAAGTGCGAGGACCAGTCAAAAATAACTTTTTCAGCCCTCTGAGTAGTCCATATGCACAAAAGGACTACCCAGAGGGCTGAAAAAAGTGATTTCTGACAGGTCCTCGCACTTTTGACCGGTCTTCGCACTTATGACTGGTCATCATTTATGCCCATTGTAGCATTCTTAACAACCATGTCACTCATTTCACAACTGCTTCTCTTCACCATGGTGACAAGATAGGGCAAAAACGTAAATTGTGAGGACAGTCGTAAATTCGAGGACTGGTCAAAAGTGCGAGGACCAGTAAAAAAATAACTTTTTCAGCCCTCTGAGTAGTCCACATGCATAAAAGGATACAGCAATCGAGAGGGATGAAGGAATGGAAGGGAAATTAGAGTAGGAGGGAGGGTAAGAGAGGGAGGAAGAGAGGAGGAGAAGGAGGAAGAGGAAGTAGGGAGGAGAAGAAGAGGGGGAGGAAGAGAAAGTAAGAAGGAAAGAAAAGAGAGAGGTGGTAGGTTTGAGGAGAAAGATTGCTGTACAATAAAAAAGATGAAAGGGAAGAAAGCCAACCCCAAACAAATATAAAGATATTAAGATAAAGAATGAATTGTTAAACTTTAAAGAATAAAAGAGAACAAATATGAATAAATAACAATAATTAGAAACACACATACAAACATACAATGTATTTTCTTTGAACAGAGTATTTGGCCGGTTCACAAATTTAAACAGTGTTTAGTCATTTCAATTAAATTTACAATTTCTATATTTCCTTTTTGCCATATTTATTCCTCATCTATTTTTGTAAAAAACCAATATTACCCTTCATCCTCATCTCTAATCTTAATCAAATTCAATTTTTCCCTTCTATTCTATATTATACCCCTTCCCATTGTCATCTATTTTTATATCCATCCTCACATTGGTTAATTATGTAATATTAGTTGTTTAATATAAATTCAACATTTTAATATAAATCAATTAGTTATATAACTACCTTTTTTGTATATTAATCAATATGAACATGAATATTCCAATTATTTCCATGCAATCCAATTTCTTATAAATCAATTAATTATATTTACCAATAATAATAAACCAAATAATTTCCCCCATATATTCCTCCAAACCACAACTTTCTGCTTTCAGAAATATGCAATTAATAATATCTCAATTATTACAATTCCCTAGTTAAATAGAGCTTTTTTTCTTTTGTGTTTTAAAATCCTGAACTCTCCTCTTTTTCCCTAAATTTCCCATTGTTTGCACCTACCTTTTTTGGTGAGGAAAAAGAAAAGAATTCTGCCTGCCTAATTTTCCAACCTTGCAGCAACAGCAAAGCAGTTTCAGTTTCGTTTCTCAGCAATGCTAGGGGGAAAAAAATCAGCACTTTTTGCAAGGAAGCAGAAGAGCCCTGAGCAAAACAGCTGAGACAAATCAGCTGAGAGCCGGGAGGCCAATTAGCCGATGCTGAAGCTCCGTGGGCCAATAAATTTACAAAAAAACACCGAACCCTTTGTTAAATTGCTGGCTCCCCCGCCCCTCGCCCACCACTATTTATTGGCAATAAATAGTGGTGCGGAGGGGCGGGGCAAGCCAGCAATTTAACAAAGGGTTCGGCTGCACCACTGGCTCTAGGGCGGCTCTTTGAAGCCCCGCGGCAAGAATTTGAAGTTTTTTTTTCCTCTAGCCATCGGAGGCAGCAATAGATTGGGAGTGGGCGGGGTAAGCGAACGGCCGGCGATCCAACAGAGCAGAGAGTGAGGGCGAGTGAAGGTGTGGAAGTTGCTTTCTCCATCCTGCTCTCTTGCGTCCGGAGCCAGTGGGGAACCATGTGGCAGCCCACGTGGATCCCAGGCAGCGGAACTCAGGCTAGGGAAGGGGTGGGCAATTGTGGCTCTTTTACAACCTGTGGCCTTCAACTCCCAGAATTCCTGAGACAGCCAAGCTGGAAGTTGAAGTCCACAGGTTGTAAAAGAGCCACAATTGCCTACCCCTGGCTACGGTAGGCTGGCGCCGCACGGGTGGGAGGCGGAGCGGGGTGAGGGGCGGGCAAGCCAGCAATTTAACAAAGGGTTCAGCCGAACCCCCTAAAACCCCCAGAATCCCACCACTGTGTAGGCCCCTCTTGATCTTGAGGCCCTAGGCTGAAGCCTAGTTAGCCTATAGGAAAATCCGGCCCTGGGCCCAGTGCTTTCCCATACTTTCTTCAATTTAAGCCTAAATTTTGCAGCAAGAAGCTCATGATCTGAGCCAGTCAGCTCCTGGTCTTGTTTTTACTGACTGTATAGAGCTTCTCCATCTTTGGCTGCAGAGCATATAGTCAGTCTCATTTCTGTGTTGACCGTCTGGTGATGTCCATGTGTAGAGTCGTCTCTTGGGTTGTTTGAAAAGAGTGTTTGCTATGACCATCATATTCTCTTTACAAAATTCTATCAGTCTGTGCTCTGCTTCATTTTGTACTCCAAGGCCAAACTTGCCTGTTATTCCAGTTATCTTTTGGCTTCCTGCTTTAGCATTACAATCCCCCATGATGACAAGACAACATTTTTTGGTGTTAATTTTATAAGGTGCTGTAGGGCTTCACAGAACTGGTCAATTTCATCCTCTTCAGCACCAGTGGTTGGGGCATAGACTTGGACTACAGTGATATTGAATGGTTTGCCTTGGATTCAAACTGAAATCATTCTATCATTTTGGGGATTGTATCCCAGTATTGTTTTTCCTACTCTTTTATTGACTATGAAAGCTACTCCATTTCTTCTGAGGAATTCTTGCCCGCAGTAGTATGCCTGATGGTCATCTGAATTAAATTCACTCATTCCTGTCCATTTTACTTCGCTGATTCCTAAGATGTTGATGTTCAGTCTTGTCATCTCTTGTTTGACCATGTCCAGCTTGCCTTGATTCATGGATCTTACATTCCAGGTTCGTATGGAGAATAGACCTTTACAGCATCGGACTTTCCTTTCACCACCAGATGCATCCACAACTGAATGTCCTTTCAGCTTTGACCAAGTCGTTTCACTCTTTCTGGCGCTACTAGTAATACTGTAGCCCTCTGCTCTTCCCCAGAAGCATATTGGACACCTCCCAACCTGAGGGGCTCATCTTCCAGCGTCATATCTTTTTTCCATTTGGTACCGTCCATGGGGTTTTCATGGCAAAGATACTGTAGTGGGTTGCCATTTCCTTCTCCAGTGCATCATGTTTTGTCAGAGCACTCTGCTATGACATGTCCGGCATAGCTCATAGCTTCATTGAGCTACGCAAGCCCCTTCGCCACAACAAGGCAGTAATCCAAGAAGGGGGAACAAAATATTGGCACCCTCTTAATCGAAGGTCTACCCTGTATAAATCACATGGAAAGAGTGCTGCTAACGAGTCTGACTGGTTTAAGGTGTGGTGTACTTCAAATATACTGAAGGTAAAAGAAATATGCCGATGATCTGAACATGGAACTGTGGAACATGCAAAGGTCACAACTTCAGTTCGTATAAACTCAGGATATTCTTTACTGAGGAGGCAGAAACACCTTATATTACATTTTCAGCATATTTAGCTATCAATCAGTTCAGTGGAATTTACGGTATTTTAAGTCAGTGCCTAACAATGAAATTGCTACAGGAGCTGCTCTTACTTTTATTTCTTGAAGGCTCATTGGTTCCTTTTTGGGAAAGCAATTTGGTTAAATGCATAGTGGATTTACCGGTAATCCCTTTCTCTTGTCTTAATAACTGGTTTTAGAGTGGAGCCAGTTCTTTAACAATCCTGTCCTTTGCTAAAGAAATTAGGCTGAATTTGTTTTTCTGAGGGTGAAAAAGTAATAAAGTTTCCTCCTGTGTAACAGTATTTCTAAAGTATTCTACTTATTTTTAGACAGCCAGAAAAGGTTATTTTTCTTCATAATAATTATTTAAGTATAGCGTTATAAGTTGCATACATGTAAACCATTGCATACTGTAATTGCTCCTAATTCAGTAGTACACAAATAATTGCTTGACAGGTAAAGTATTGGGATATCAGAACTTTTTTAAAAAAGGTGATTCCAAACGTGTGTGTGTGAGAGAGAGAGACTAGTCTAATCTAATCTAATCTAGTCTAGTTTACTCTAATCTAGTCTAATACAGTATAGATCTAAGGATGATCTCCATTTCTCTTCCCTTTCCTGGGACATTTTAAGGCAAAATGCATTTTCCCAGTCCTTCCAACTTTTTCTCATATAAGTAATAATGCAGGAAACCCTGAACAGTGTTAGAGTCAAGAAAATTGTGGACAGGAAGTTTGGTTTATTTTTTTCCCCTTTCTCAAGTATACATGAAGCTAGGAAGCCTCTATTGATAATGAGAAGTTTTTTTAAAATTTAATTTCAATAAATATATTATATGTATATGTATATGTATTTTATTTAATTACATTACATATATCTTTATACAGGCAATCCTTGTTTAGCAACTGCCTTATTTAGCAACTGTTCACTATTTCTGTGGTGATGAAAAAACAACTTTATGACTAATCCTCACATTTATGACTCTTGTGGTTCTGTAAAGCAAAGGAAAACTGAGTAAGATTCCTAAGTACAGTTGAAATTTCATATAGCCGCCACTTTATTTAATGACTGACTTGCTGACAATAGTCGCTAAATGAGAACTGCCTATATACTGTTTGAATTAATGTTAAATAATGATTTGTCCACATGTTAAAAAAGAAAGCTTATATGGGATGTTCTTATTTTTTCACATGACTGTAAAATCTGTTGCATTTTTATAGTAAGTTTCATATAATTCTAATTTTTAAACTATAGATATATTTGTGACTAATTTCTACATGTAGCAGTATAATTTGAGCAGAATGTATGTGTTATGAATTATATCTTTTGATTACATGTTGTAATTTCAGGAGCACAGATCAATAATTCTGGACAAAGAATGCCGTTTAAGCCATGCAGAAGAATGTAGATGTTCATTGAAGAAATTAGAAGTCATTTCATTCTGCTTCTCTAATGCCTTTGTGATCTGTAACTCCATTAAATATTCCTTCCATATCAATGTCATTAATGAAAATGTTGAAAGGGTTGAATCTTACAAAATCACATTTAATACATCACCACTTTGATGAGATCAATGTTGACAAACATTGTGATTTGAAGCCAACTCTGTTGCCATGTCATCCGGTACATGCTTAACTAGTTTGCTAATCATAATGTCACAAGTTACTGTATTTTTAAAATGCTTTTTGCAGATGAAATATTCTACATATATATCATTCCCCAATCTAAATTTCTTAATTTTGTTAAATAAATTTATTTTCATCTGTTTATTTTACCAAATCCATTGACTTTGATAATTATGGCATTGTTTTCAAGGTGTGAATAGTTTAGTGTGTTTAGAATACCATGATTTGAACAATTTGTCCAGTGTTTTCCAAAAAGTCTTATCTGTGTGTGTAAGATCATTGTTGCCCATATTGTACCTTGTAGGTCCATAAATGATGACCAGGCTTCATTTCAAAGAAGTTCTTCATGCATTTATCTTATAGAGGAAAAGTGTCAAATGATGAGGAAATATTAATTCATATAATCTGCAGCACGTAGATCATATACATTTTTGTATTAATATATGTCAAATAACAATTTTCTTAATATAAACAGGATTTTATCGTGTGTGTGTGTGTGTGTGTGTAAAAAACATCTAAAATTATTTCCAATTCTATTAAAGATCTTCAATTCTGTTAAAAATTGTGTTTTGAGACCAAAGTCAAAGTTCAGGTCTTGAATTTCAAAGAAGAAATGGCTTGATATCTGGATATCTAAAGGAGTGCCTTTTCCCATATCAATCATCTCACTGATAAAAGGAACAGTTTAAATAAATGAAACATGGAGGTAGAGTAGATCATGTTAGCAGGTGGTCCTTTAACACTTGATGTAATTTGTCTGATCCTTTTCTTTTTTATTAGGAATCTCTTAATGTGTTGAGATTGTAAATGGGATTTTACATTTGGGAAATTTGTAAATTTAACACTAGTTTTCATATTATATTACAAGTTCACTTACACAGGACTCGTGTATAGTCCATTTTTCTTTTTGTTAACTACTTAATCATTTCTCTTGAAAACAGACCATGAGATGAGAAAGATACGATGGTACTGTCAGGGTTCCAACCTGACAGATTAATTAATTAAATCATGAGCTATTCCTCAGTTATTCATGTGAATAAGCTCCATACAATACAATATTGTACTACTTTTTGATTAATAACTGTATTTTACATATAGTGTATACAAAGGACTAAATGTAGGCTGTTCAAAGAGAAGTAATAATGTAACTGAAAAATCAGACAGATAACTGTCTTTCAAAGCTTTCCTGTGCTTATATGTGAAATGTAAATCAACATGGAAACATTGTAATTAATATATTAAAGATGTATACATACTTGTTCTCAAAACTAAGTTACCTTTATTTTCTACCATCCTGGTAATTTAATATTGCTCCTTCTAAGACAAAATTGCCTGGCGAAATGGTAGCACCTAATTAACCTTCTTTGAGCTCAAAAGCTAAGCAAGATCAAAACAATATGGTTAGTTTGGAAAGCTGAAAAAAAATCCCAGAAGGCAGTATCAAGTTGCTTCCATATTGTTGCCAAGAAAACTATTTGGAAACATCCATAAAATGACGTGTCATTTTTACAATGGGCTAGATTTTACTTTTAAAACCAAATTCACATTACTGATTAACAAGACAATCTCAAAGTTTGTATAACAATTATATTATTTGTACACCTGTGTTTCTTTTATTCTCTCCACCCCCCCCAAATACCTGCATGAATTGTTGAACTAATAAGAGGATTTTCCATAATATAAACAATATTTAACATCAGGCATTTTCAAGTCTAAAACTTGTCATAACATGCCAAATTACTACATTGCAATATCCATTTTTCTAAAACAACAATATAAATTTCACATGTGGACAAACCAGTCTAGTTGGTAAATTTTGCTATAACAATTCAAGAAACCAGTATGGCCTTCGTAAATTTCTCTTGTTCTTCATACATCTCCCAGTTCTACAAAGGAATTCCTCCTTTTAGAAAAATACAGTTTAGTTTTTCTTTTATTTATAACATACCCACTTTTGTTTACAATTGACATGCTAGGATATTGATACGGTGGAATTTCCTTTTTCCTTCCCTCCCCCTCAACCCGCATAAAAAAGCTTTCAAACGCTTGTATAGAACTTCAAGAACAAATATAGTTTATAAAGTTAAAACACATGGCTTCTCCATGAAGGTGGGGGGGGATAAACAGAATGAAATATAAGAGGAAACAAAATATATGGAAACCTTTATAGATGGGTGGTAAGGACAACCAATGACTTAGCAGTTTTTAGTCACATTTAATCTCCAAACTTCAACTATTATTATAGCTACCTAGAATTTATGATATAAAAAGTTATTGTATTGGCTGGATTCGTATATGGCAGGGGTGTCAAACTGGCGGCACGCACCGGCCCCGCCCACCCCAGCTCCGCTAAGGGGGAAAAAGTCATGAAAGACATGGTGGGTTCCTCCCGGTTCGGCCTGGTTCCCGTGAGCTTGTAGCGGTGACGATATGACGTCACCAAACCGTTCTCCCCCACCCCGACCGTCCCACCCCCCATCCCCAGTTATTCTTACCTTTTATTTGGCCCCACTCCCAATCTATTGCTGCCTCCTGAGTCCCTGCTGATGGCTAGAGGGAAAAAAACTGTTTAAACTCTTGCCACAGGGCTTCAAAGGGCCGCCCTACAGCTGATCAGTGTTAAAAGAAAACAAATGAGTAGACTGGTGTCTGCAAAAATAAATGGGTAGACCCAGTGGTGGGATTCTACTTCGGTAGAACTGGTTGTTAAGTAGTTAAGCCAGTGGTTCCCAAAGTGGGCGGTACCATGCCTTAGGGGGGCAGTAAGAGGCAAGGGGGGGCAGCAGGGGAGCACTAGAGGCAAAAGGGGACTACGGGTGCGCTAAGTGGCAAGGAGGGTGGCCCCCACCCTTTGGCCTGTGCCTCACAGCAGTTACCTACTTGCAAGCAAACAGCAAGAAAAAAACAACTCCTTTCAGCTTCAGCATAGGCTAATTAGCCTGTTGATTAGATCTGCCTCCCAACTCTAGCTGATTTGCTCTCAGCTGTTTTGTGCAGGGCTCAGCTGCTTGCTGCAAAGAGCTAAATTGCTGGAGCAGATTTTTTTTTCTCCTTATGCAAATCAAGCTGAAAACGAAATTGAAAGTAAAGCAGGGTGTTGGCTGTTATGTTGGAAAATTTCTTTTCTATGAGGCAGATTTCTTTTCTTTTTCCTCATCAAAAAAGGTAGGTGCAAACAATGGGAAATTTAGGGCAAAAGAGGAGAGTTCAAGATTTTAAAACACAAAATAAAAAAAGCTCTATTTAACTAGGGAATTGTAATAATTGAGATACTATTAATTGTATATTGTGTGGAAAGCAGAAATGGTTAAATTGTGGTTTGGAGGAATATATGGAGGAAATTATTTGGTTTATTATTATTGGTAAATATAATTAATTGATTTGTAAGAAATTGGATTGCATGGACATAATTGGAATATTCATGTTCATATTGATTAATATACAAAAAAGATAGTTATATAACTAATTGATTTATATTAAAATGTTGAATTTGTATTAAACAACTGTAATATTACATAATTAACCAATGTGAGGATGGATATAAAAATAGATGACAATGGGAAGGGGTATAATATAGAATAGAAGGGAAAAATTGAATTTGATTAAGATTAGAGATGAGGATGAAGGGTAATATTGGTTTTTTACAAAAATAGATGAGGAATAAATATGGCAAAAAGGAAATATAGAAATTGTAAATTTAATTGAAATGACTAAACACTGTTTAAATTTGTGAACTGGCCAAATACTCCGTTCAAAGAAAATAAATTGTATGTTTGTATGTGTGTTTCTAATTATTGCTATTTATTCATATTTGTTCTCTTTTATTCTTTAAAGTTTAACAATTCATTCTTTATCTTAATATCTTTATATTTGTTTGGGGTTGCCTTTCTTCCATTTCATCTTTTTTACTGTACAGCAATCTTTCTCCTCAAACCTACCACCTCTCTCTTTTCTTTCCTTCTTACTTTCTCTTCCTCCCCCCTTCTTCTCCTCCCTACTTCCTCTTCCTCCTTCTCCTCCTCTCTTCCTCCCTCTCTTACCCTCACTCCTACTCTAATTTCCCTTCCCTTCCCTTCCCTTCCCTTCCCTTCCCTTCCTTCCTCCCTTCTCTTCCTTCCCTCTCTCTCCTTCCTTCTTCCATCTCTCTTCTCCTTCCTTCATCCCTCTCTATTGCTGTATCCTTTTGTGCATATGGATTATTCAGAGGGCTGAAAAAGTTATTTTTGACTGGTCCTCGCACTTGACCAGTCTTTGAACTTACGACTGTCCTCACATTTTATGTTTTTGCCCTATCTTGTCACCATGGTGAAGAGAAGCAGTTGTGAGATGAGTGACATGGTTGTTAAGAATGCTGCACAGGCATAAATGTGAGGATGGTCATAAGTGTGAGGAACAGTCAAAAGTGCGAGGACCAGTCAGAACTGACTTTTTTCAGCCCTCTGAGTAGTCCCTATACACATAGCCATGGCCACCCGGTCACATGACCAGCTAGCTATGCCCACCCAGTCACATGACCTCCAAGCTACGCCCACAAAATAAGCCACGCCCACAGAACCGGTAGTAAAAAAAATTAGAACCCACCCCTGATAAAAGGTCACATGACGGCAATGTGATGGCATGAGTTTGACACCCGTGGTATATGGCAATAAAAAATTACACATTAAATATGTTGTCATTGTCTAATTCCCAGCAGAGTTTGGTAATGAACCATTATTTATACACTTGAATATTTGGTTTTCTAGATTATAGACAAACCAAAGCAACCACATTATTACTAGCAAGATGTTCAATTTTCTCTGATAGTCTGGATTTCATCGTTATTGTAGTAACATGCAGAAAGGAACCATCTGTTTTTTGTTCCTACCATGGAATCTATGTAGGATATAATTATAAAATACATCATAAAATACAGCAATCAGCCTCTGACATCTTTTAATTTTTTTTGTTTAAGACACCTTGAGGTAATCCTCAACTGTACAACAGTTCATTTAGGGTTAGGGTTAGGTTTACAACGGAACAGAAAAAAGTGACTTATGACTATTTTTCACACTTATGAACATTGCAGCATCCCCATGGTCATGTGATCAGAATTCAGACACTTGGCAACTGGTTCATATTTATGATGGTTACTGTGTCCCAGAGTTATGTGGTCACCTTTTGCAACCTTCTGATAAGCAAAGTCAATAGAGAAGTCAGATTCACTTAACAACCATGTTATTAACAACTGCAGCGATTCACTTAAAAACTGTGGCAAGTAAGGTTGTAAAATGGGGCAAAATTCACCTAACTGCCTCATTTAACAACAGAAATGTTGGGTTCAATTGTGGTCATAAGTCAAGGAATACCTGTACTAGTTTTCTATTTTTTATTCCCTGAGCAGACAGACAGAAAAGCACACAGACAGCTCAATCTTCGTTGACCTGTTCAGCAGCATTTAGAATAGAATAGAATGGAATGGAATGGAATGGAATGGAATGGAATGGAATGGAATGGAATGGAACGGAACGGAACGGAACGGAACGGAACGGAACAGAACTGAACTGGAAGGGACCTTGGAGGTCTTCTAATCCAGCTCCCTGCTCAAGCAAGAGAACCTATACCATCTCTGACAAGTGACTGTCCAGTCTCTTTTTAAAACCTCCAGTGCAGTGGTGGGTTCCTCCCAGTTTGGTCCGGTTCAGCCGAGCCGGTAGCGGTGACGATATGACGTTACCGAACCGTTCTCCCCCACCCCGACCGTCCCACCACCCACCCACCCATGTTATTCTTACCTTTTATTTGGTCCTACCCCCAATCTATTGCTGCCTCCTGAGTCCCAGCTGATGACTAGAGGGGAAAAAACTGTTTAAACTCTTGCCGCGGGGCTTCAAAGGGCCGTCCTACAGCTGATCAGTGTTAAAAGCAAATAAATGAGTTGGGTCGTAAGTGCAAGGACTGGTCGTAAGTGTGAGGACCTTCCAGAAATGACTCTGACCAGCTAGCCACGCCCACCTAGTCACATGACCTCCAAGCCACACCCACAAAATAAGCCACACCCACAGAACCGGTAGTAAAAAAAATTAGAACCCACCCCTGCTCCAGTGATAAAGCGCCCATGATTTCTAAAGGCAAGCTGTTCCACTGGTTAATTGTCCTCACTGTTAGGAAGTTTCTCCTTAATTCTAGGTTGCTTCTCTCTTTGATTGGTTTCCAAACATTGTTTCTTGTCCTGCCCTCTGGTGCTTTGGAGAATAATTTGACCCTCTCTTCTTTGTGGCAGCCCCTGCAATACTGAAATACTGCTATCATGTCACCCCTAATTCTTCTTTTCTTTAAACTAGCCAGACCCAAAATATGCAGCCGTTTTTCATATGGTTCAGTCTCCCGGCCTTTGAATATCTTAGTTGCTCTTCTTTGAACTTTTCCCAGAGTCTCAACATCTTTTTTGTGGTATGGTGGTATGGTATCTATAAAATTAGTTGCAGTATTCCAGGTGTGGTTTTATGAAGGTTTTGTAAAGCAGCACTAATACTTCATGTAATCTTGATTCTATGCCTCTGTTTATACAATCCAGGATTGTATTAGCTTTTCTTGCTGCTGCTGCTGGCTCTTATTTAAAATAATCATCCACTAGGACTCCAAGGTCCCTCTCACAGTTACTGTTTTTGAACCAGGTCTTGCCTAATCTGTACTTATACCTTTGATTTTTCCTGCCTAAATGTAAAGTTTTGCTTTTATCCACATTAAAATTCATTTTGTTGGACAGGGCCCATTGTTCAAGTTTCTCAAGATCTTTTTGGATCCTGAGTGTGTCTTCTGAGGTGTTGGCTATTCCTGCCAGTTTAGTATCATCTGCAATTTTTTTTTTTAAATTTGATTTATATGCCGCCCTTCTCCGGAGACTCAGGGTGGCTTACAATGCATTAAGCAATAGCTTTCATACTTTTGTATATTTATACAAAGTCAGCTTATTTGAGTTTTGATGAGTTCCCCTTCTATTCCCTCATATAAATCATTTATAAAGATATTGAAGAGTACTGGCCTAAGACAGAGACTTGTGGTACCTCACTGCTACTTCTTTCCGTGTGGATGTATTACCATTAAGGACTACACTTTGAGTATAGTTTGTCAGCCAGCTACAAATCCATCTGGTGGTGATGTTATCTATTCCACATTGTTCTAGCTCACCAAGAAGTAGATTGTGGTCTACTCTGTCAAATGCCTTACTGAAATCTAAGTATACTATGTCCACAGAATTTTGCTGGTCTACTAATTTAGTGACTTCATCAAAGAATGAAATAAGATTGGTTTGGTATGATCTGTTTTTAACAAACCTGTGCTGGCTACTAGTTATAACTTTATTTGCTTTTAGTTGTTTGCAGATCTGTTTTTTTTTTATTATTATCTTTTCCAGGATCTTCCCAGGTATTGATGTTAGACTGATTTGTCTGTAGTTTCCTGGGTCTGTTTCCCCCCCCCTTTCTTGAAGATGGGAACCACATCATCCCTTTTCCAATCCTCAGGTACTTCCACTATGCTCCAGGATTTTTGAAAGATTTGGTACAGTGGTTCTGAGATAACATCTGCCAGCTCCATCAGAACTCTGGGATATAATCTGTCAATTCCTGATTATTTATATTCATCAAGGTCAGATAGGTGTCTTCTTACCATTTTCTTGCTTATTTTAATTTTTATTTCTGGTTTGTTTTTTACAGTAGCTTTTTTGGTATATTGGGCTATAAATTTTGTGTGTGTGAAGACTGATGCAAAGAATGAGATAAACAGCTGTGCTTTCTCCCTACTGCCTTTATTTCCTTGCCATCTTCTCTGTTTAGTGGACTTACTGTTTCATTGACTTTTTTCTTGTTATTATAACTTTTATTTGTGGTCACACACCAAAATACAAATATAGTTACAAAAGAACGTGGGGAAAGTAACATCATAAACAGTTGGCTACCAAAAGCTTGGCTGAGAGGAATTACAGCGTTCTCCTCTCTTCTTGTTATTAATATGTTGGAAGAAACTTTTTTTTTTATTATTGAAAAAGTTTTAATAAAAAAAAAACCCACAATTTTCCCACAACCCTCCCACCCATCCCCCCTCCCCCTCCCCGACTTCCCAGAGCAGAACACAAGGTATTTCAGTTAACTTTTAACAATAAACTAAATTGCTTAACTATCCATTAAACTCACATCCCCTCTTAAAAAAAATTCTTAACCCCCCCATAGATAAAATCATGCTCTTGGATATAATACTTCTAAAATCACTCATATAACGCTTATACCATTAAAGATTCATTCATAAGCTATTTGATATTTTTTAGTCTGATACTTATTTTGAATATAATCAATCCATCTTCTCCAATCCAATATATATCTTTCTTGTGTATGATCCTTCAAGTATGCAGATTTTAGCCATTTCAGCTAAGTTAGTTACTTTCAGTATCCAAGCATCAATAGTAGGCAAAAAGTCCTTCTTCCAGTGTTGTGCTATCAACAATCTTGCTGCTGTTATTAAATTCAGGATCAGTTTAGTCTCTACAACTGTACAGTCCGTAGTTATACCCAGTAGAAACAAGTGCGGAGTAAATTTCAATCTTTTTAAAAAAATATTCTGCATCACCCACCAAATCTTTATCCAGAATGTTTTGATTTTTTTACAAGTCCACCATATATGATAATAAATTGCATCATCACAATCACATCTCCAACATTTAGCTTGCACATTAGGATACATACATGATAGTTTTTTGGGATCTAAGTGCCATCTATAAAACATTTTATAAAAGTTTTCTCTTAAATTTTGTGCTTGTGTAAATTTCACATTTCTAATCCAAATCTTTTCCCAAGTCTCCATCATCACGGGCTCTTGAAAATTTTGTGCCCATTTAATCATGCAATCTTTAACCAATTCCGTCTCTGAATCTATTTCCAATAAAGCATTATACAACCTTTTAATATGCATTTGTTTTTGATCTCTAATTTGTTTTACCAAATTTTCCTCATTTTGCACAAAACCAGTTTTTTGATCTTCCTTCCATCTAGCTTGAAGCTGACCATACTGAAACCATGTATAAATTATACCTTCTTCTCTCAATGTATCTAAAGATTTCAAATATAATACACCCCTTCCCATAACAAGTAGCTCTTTATAGGTAATCACCTCCTGTTTTTGTTCTATACTTATATTTTCTATTGCATGTCTAGGGTTTGCCCATACAGGTATCTTATAATTTAACTTATATTGATATTTTTTCCAAACCCTCAACAAAGCATTTCTAAGTATATGGGCCTTAAATACTTTATCCACTTTTTTATCATATAACAAATAAGCATGCCATCCATATAGTAAGTCATAACCTTCCAAATTCAACATTCTCCCCTCAGTTAAATTAAACCAATCACTAATTTGCGATAAGACCGCTGCTTCATAATATAGTCTTAAATTAGGCATTTTAAGACCACCCCTTTCACGTGTATCTTGTATAATTTTCATCTTTATTCTGGGTTTTTTCCCAGCCCAAATAAAAGTATTAACACCTTTCTGCCATTCTCTCAAATTTTCATCTTTCTTAAGCACTGGTATCATTTGGAACAAGAATAAAAATCTGGGTAACACATTCATTTTAATTGCTGCAATTCTTCCCAATAAAGACAACTGTAATTTTTTCCAATTCTCCATATCCTTCTGTACCTTCTCCCAGAGATCTTCATAATTATTTTTATATAATTTTGTATTTGAAGCTGCTATATACACTCCTAAATATTTAACCTTTTTAACTATTTCAAACCCAGTTATTCTTCCTAGTTTATCTCTTTCAAGTACAGACATGTTTTTGGTTATCATCTTTGTCTTATATGAATTGACTTTAAATCCTGATACTTTCCCATATTGATCAATTATATCCAATATATATGGAGCCAACTCTATGGGTTGAGATAAAGTAATAACCAAGTCATCTGCAAATGCTCTTAATCTATAATCTTGATGTCTGATTACAATACCCTTCAATTTTTCTGAGTCACGTATCTTATTCAATAGCACTTCCAAAGTCAAGATAAATAACAATGAGGACAGGGGACATCCCTGCCTTGTTCCTTTCTCAATTCTAAAAACCTCTGTTAGACCTCCATTAACTATTATTTGTGCTGTTTGCTGCTGGTATATTGCTCTAATTGATTGTGTGAAATACTCCCCAAAATGCATTTTTTCTATTATTTTGAACAAAAATTGCCAGTTCAAACGATCAAATGCCTTCTCTGCATCCAAAAATATAAACGCTGCAGGGACTTGGTTGTTTTTTTCCAAGTATTCCAATAAGTTTACAATTTGTCTAACATTATATTTCATTTGTCTCCCTTTTATGAACCCTGATTGATCATTATGAATTATTTGTTGCATAACTGGCATTAATCTATTAGCTAATATTTTAGCAAAAATCTTATAGTCAGTATTCAAGAGTGAAATTGGCCTAAAATTCTCAGGTTTAATACAATTTTGATCCTCCTTTGGAATTAATGAGACAAAAGCTGTTTTCCAAGAGGGTGGTACTCCTCCCCCTACCTGTATTTTGTTAAATAGAATTTTAAGTGGTTCTAACATTTCAGATTGTAAATGTTTGTAATAAACAGCTGTTAATCCATCTGTTCCTGGAGCCTTACCTATTTTTAATTGTTTGATTACCCCAGCAATTTCCTCAGCAGTTATTGGCTGGTTCAATCTTTCTCTCTGTTCCAGCGTTAATTCAGGAATATCTACCTTTAAGTATCTATCAATATCAACATCTTGGATTGAGTCTTTAGCATATAACTTTGTATAGAAATCCAAAAAAGCCTTTTTAATTAAATTTTGTTGATAAATTTCCTTACCTCTAAATTCTATCTTATCTATAGTACGTGATTTTTTCTTTTTCCTCATCGTGTAAGCCAGCCATCTCCCAGGTTTATTGGCATTACAGAATGTATTATGTCTAGCATATTGTAAACTGGTTGCTACTTGCCCAGCCATTAACATATTAAATTGCTCTCTTAAAATATTTATCATATCTTTTGCCTTTTTATCTCCTGGATTAGTTATAAGCAATTGTTCTTTCTTTTTTATTTCCTCCTCTATCTCTTTCCGTCGGAAGAAACTTTTTTTTTATTATCTTTGACTTTTGTAGCAAGCCTTAGTTCATTCTGAGCCTTTGCTTTTCTGACTTCATCTTTGCACGTTCTGGCTATCTGTTGATAATTAACCTTAGTTATGTGTCTCTCTTTCCATTCTCTTCAATCTGTTAAGGCAAGTTATCCTCACTAGTCCAATTGCTTCAGTACTGCTTCTGGTATCTTTTCATATATAAGAAATCACCGTTTTGCTGAAAAATTAATTGAAAAGAAGGATTTGATGTGTAATCTTGTACATATTGCAAACCATGTTTTTTTGAAGCATTTGCATGGCCCTAATACCTCTTGGATCTGTACTACTGCAAATTTTAAGATGTAATCCTAGAAATAACTCTCTTTTGTAAAATTGGGGCAATTTTATATAACTTACCATATTTTTCACAGTATAAGATGCTCCAGACTATAAGATGCACCTAGCTTTTGGGGAGGAAAACAAGAAAAAAAAAATCTGCCTCTGCCTCCAGCAATTTGCCTCCTTGCAGCAAACAGCAAACAGCCTGGTAGCTGATTGATGGTTGGATCGGTCTCCTGGAATACTGCCAATTAGCTGTTCCAGGCTGCAGGGATTGCTGCCACCCATCACTACCGTCACCGCCTATTGCCACCTCAGCAAATTTTCGGTCTCCGCACGCCCCATTTTTGGCCTCTGTGCATCCCGTTTTCAGCCTCCGCATGCCCCATTTTCGGTCCATTCCAGGCGGCAGTGATCTCCATTGCCTGGAACAGACTAAAAATGGGACACATGGAGGTTGAAAATGGGGTGTACAGAGGCCAAAAATGGGGCATACAGAGATGGTGATAGGCAGCGGCGGCAATGGGCAGCGACAGCAGTGATGGGCAGCAGTGATCCCCAGAGCCTGGAACAGCTGATCAGCAGTATTCTGGGAGGCTGATCCAACCACCAATCAACTGCTTATGCTTAATCAGGCTGGGCTGAAGCTGACTAGGCTGTTTGCTGCAAGGAGACAAATTGCTGGGAGACAGAGGCCAAAGGGTGGGAGCCAGCGGGTGGGTGGGGCTTCGGCAACATTAGCTCTATAAGATGCACAAACAATTCCACCCACTTTGGGGGGGGAGTGTGTTTTATAGACCGAAAAATACTATATGTGTAAAATAGATATGCACAACTATCATGAACCAATAAATTGCTATGAATCATTCTAATTGAATGGCTAATAATACAAGATCTAAATTTGCATAAAACAAGTTTATAAAACTACATCTATATTGATATAAAAATCTAATATTTACATATAGACAAAACTATGTGTGAATAGTAAGCATAATAGATATTCATATTACTGCATTTTAAGGTGTTCATAAATAGCTTCTTAATTTCATTTGAAGTTTTTATTAAATGAATCTTGCTTTCTTCCCTTTTCCTTTAGCTTTAAAGTATAACACTATTGCATTAGAAAAATCATAAATATGTACAAACTTAATGGATTCAGACTGGTAGGTTAAGGTGCTCTACATATGGTCATTTGACAGAAACTCAAAACATTTGTAGGGGTTGGATTTTTGAATTACTTGCCCTACACTACCATCTAGTGGTTATGATGGTTCATTATTTCATGCTTTCTCTTTTCGGACATAAATAATTTGTAAATTATTTTAAGTCTGTTACATAATGTTTAGAAGAAGAAAGTAAAATTGCCTGTTGAATTGCTGACAATTGTCTTTCTAATGGTAAAATGTAAATTCAGTGTTACTATTCATTGCTTCATTGACCTTTCTAGCAGCCAAAATAATTCTATATACATGTAAATATTTAAATCTGGAGATAATTGGCAGATAGATAGATAGATAGATAGATAGATAGATAGATAGATAGATAGATAGATATTGATGTATATTTTTCTCAATTACTTAAAATTATTCATTTATGAGTCTAATTTTATGAGTAATATTCATTTTAAATCAGTACATTACTGTAATGTATACAAATGGAGATATACAAATGGAAATTAATACTTTCCTTTGAAAGAATTTGGGTTCATGATTTTTATTTCATGACTCATTCATGAAAGATACATTTTGGGTTAAAACATTACATTTGACTATCATAAAGATCACTTATTGCTATTACTATTACTTTCTCCCATAGTATCTGCCTGGCTGGCTCAATCTGGCAAGATGGTATACTCTGGCTTCCATTAATAAACAATGCCATGTAATAGAATCCCAGAAGCATGTCTTCTCTTGTAGCATTATCTGCTTTCTGGAATGAGGTTACCCCCAAAATTCAAATCACTTACACCCTATTAGTATTTCTTCACCTACCCTTTGGCAAGGATGACTGATGCCCCTTTTCTCCTCTTTTGTTCCCTCTGTTTTTCCTTACCAACCTTAATTTTGTGCTATTTTTGTTTGTTTTTTGTAAATGTTTTCAAAGTTGTAATCACGGATACATGAAAAAGAGTTGGGTGACAAAAAATGATAATTTATTATTATGACTCATTGCACAGTTAGATGTTCAGACTGGATTTGGCACTTTTGTCTACCTTTCGAGTCCTTCCAAAGACCTGGGATAGACAGACGTGGTTGTTTGATGATGTTATAGATGACGTCATAGGATGTAAGCTGTTCCAAGTAAAGCTGCCTTTTGCACTTCAATGTTGATGGTGAATGTCAATGCCGATGGTGTTCAAGTGGTGTTCCAGTTGTTTTGGAATTGCACCCAGAGCACTTACTACTATGGTACTACCTTTGCTTTTTTGCCACAAACAGCTTTTTTGCTATTTTAATTTCTACTTGGAGGTCTTTGTATTTTGCTATGTTTTCCACTTATTTTTCTTTTATTCTGCTGTCTCCAGCTACTACCATGTTCACTATCCAGACTTTTTTGTCTTTCTTATCAACAATTGTTAAGTCTGGGGTATTATGTGGCAGGTGTCTGGTTTCTGGTTGAATTCTAAAGTCCCAGAGCAATTTAGCTTTTATTTTATGGTCCATCAGTTCTTGCTTGCAGGCAAATGAATATTTTTTGCAGTCTTCCCATGCATCATTGTTGCTACTTCGTTGTATCATTGCTTGTAGTCAGTCTGTGCAATCTTCTTGCAATCTTCTGTGCAATCAGATGATCCATTTCTTCACCTTCTTTGCATAGGCAGGTTTTGTATGCATTTGTTCCCTAAGGCTTGGTTTTGTGCAGCCAGAATTAGCCCCTCGATCTCTTTCTTCAACTGTCCTGCTCTTAGCCATTGCCAACAAAAACAGGTATTGATAAAGTCAGAATCTTTTCCACTAAAAGCCCCTCACTGATGAAACCTTCATTGAAGGATCAATAAATGAGCAGAAAGTCAGTTGATCAACAGTCAAGATCCTGAGTTTGTAGTTAAAGTGAACAGTATGGTCCAGCAAACTCTTTTGCTTTCTCCCCCAAAAGAAGCATGTTAATAGTTTAGGTATCCTCCTTAATCCATGCCTGTTATTGGATTTGTACATTGTGATTGTAGCAAGGAGCTCTCTGAGGTTAGGTCAGTGTGTTTTATGTTACTTTTTTCATATTAGCTTTTTTAAGATGAAAAAAAAATGGTGAACCTTGGGGCTTGGCATATCAGAAATTAAGAAAATGCCTAAAATGATTTTTACTGCATGTCATCACCCATGGAACAAGGGAAACAAACCTCTATCTCCCCATACCCAATCTAGACTACCCTGGACAGCTGCACTTAGTGACAGTGTCAATGCTGGCCAGGCACATCCAGGCACACACACTTAATTGCAGCAACCCAGCTGTGACTATCCAGCCATGCCTATGCATGCCCACCTGATTGCTGTGAGTCATCATAGTCTTACATGCAACTGGCCCTTTGAGGGCAACCACAATGCTGATGTGGCCCTCAATGAAATTGAGTTTGATACTCCTGTCATAGTCGCTTTCACCTGAGCTAGTTGGAGCTTGGACTAAGCCTTGCTACAAAGCTCAAAGTCTTCCAAACAGTAGTGTTAACTACCCTGATGTATGCCAGTGAGACTTGGACTGTATACAGGAGGCACGCTAGGCAATTGAACCACTTCCACACGACCTGCCTCCATAGAATTCTGAGGATCTGGTGGCAGGACAAGGTGCCAGACACAGAAGTCCTCTCCAGAGGAAGCCTACCATCAGTTCACATCCTGCTGATGAAAGCCCAGACACGCTGAGCAGTCCATGTTGTAGGGATGCCAGACCATCACATCCTTAAACAGCTCCTCTATGGTGAGCCGTCTCAAACAGTGATGGGTTCCTCCTGGTTCGGCCCGATTCTGCCGAGCTGGTAGCGGTGACGATATGATGTCACTGAACCGGTTCTGCCCCCCTGTTCCCCCGCCCCACCCCCGCATTATTCTTACCTTTTATTTGGCCCTGCCCCCAATCTATTGCTGCCTCCTGAGTCCCAGCTGATGGCTAGAGGGAAAAAAAACTGTTTAAATTCTTGCAGTGGGGCTTCAAAGGGCCGCCCTACAGCTGATCAGTGTTAAAAGAAAACAAATGAGTAGACCGGTGCCTGCAAAATAAATGAGTAGATCAGTGCCTACAAAAATACATGAGTAGATCAGTGCCTGCAAAAATAAATGGGTAGACCAGTGCCTGCAAAATAAATGGGTAGATCGGTACAGCTCTGAAAGCAGTTAAAAGCCTGGTAGACCAGTACCTCTGCTAAATCCTAAATAATTGTCACATGACCATCAAGCCACACCCACAAAATAAGCCACGCCCACAGAACCTGTAGTAAAAAATTTTAGAACCCATCCCTGGTCTAAAGGAAAGTGATCGCACAGGGGACAAAGAAAGCGATACAAAGACACGTTGAAAGCCTCCTTCAAGTCCCTGGATATTGACACCATTTCCTGGGAAACCCTGGCAGAAGATCGATCGACATGGCGCATGCTGATCCACCAAGGCTGTCAGACATTTGAGGACAGAAGAATAACCATAGCACAAGAGAAGCGAGCACTCCACAAAGCCAATGCTGTAACAATGGTGCCCACACATGTCTGCCCGACATGTGGCAGAACATTTCATGTCTGTATAGGCCTTACCAGCCACCTGTGGACACATCGTGGACAGCCCATCATCTGTTAGATGTCAAGGTCCTCTTCGAACACGATGGACGAACGTCACATGCAACTGGCCCTTTGAATATAGCTGAAGTCAGGAAAGCTGTATTTGCAAAATTGTGCAAAACATCAAATTGAAACAAATCCTAGATCCCACCCACCCCCCTTGTAGCTAGGTAACTAGAGGTCAAACATTGGCCAGAGGATGTTTTCTTCTGTATACCAAAACTAAAAGAGATAAACAAAGTCTAGGTTGGTAGTTGCAAAGCTTCACCAAAAAAAAAATATAATCCATTTTTCTCCTGCACGCTTCTTTCCCTCCCCACCCCCAGTGCCCATCTCTCTCCTTTCTCCCCATTTTCATGCCAGCCAGAATTCTATTCTCCATTTGGTCTTTCTTGTCAAGCCAGTTTGGCCTCTCCACTGGTCAGTAATGATTCCTGGTATACTAGCTTCAGCACAACTTCTTCACTGTCCTTCAGATATTCTTCCAATGCCCTTTTCTCTGTTTTGACTGTCTGATATACTTGCAACTTCTTCAACTGCCTGATATGATTATTAATGTGAAAAGTGCTCTGGGTGCTACGAATGCTCTCCCTAGCATACCTAAACTGTAGGTTTTGGAGCAAAGCTTAACCCTTTTACAAATTTAGTTGAGACATACTGTATTATCTCCGAAAGAGGTTAATCATAGCTAATTCAGACCAAATATTGTGTGAAGAATCCACCGAGTCTTAGATTTTATTAGTCATATGGAGGAAGTTCTTGCAAAATTAAAACATCTAGAGAACTTCCAAAGAAAACCTGATTAGACATAATTTCTAGTCTTACTAAAGAATTAGAAAGATATCTGGGCATACAAGTAGAGCCCCTGATTTGTCTGATTTTTTTTTTTTTTTTAGAAACTACGTTGTGATAGCCACAGATCCCTATGCCATAGAGAAGTCAACCTTAGCATCTTAGATTTTTAATATGTTTATGATATGGGTATTGCCATTGCAAGCAGCAAATCAGAGGATGGAATATAGTTTTTAACAAACTTGGACAGAGGAATTTATTAAGAATTCTGTAAATTATCAACGTTTGCTTGTTTGTTCTATTTATACCAATTAATTCCTTTTCTTCTCTTAAAGCTGTTTGGATGAGAAACAGAATTGTACTATCTGAATCCTAACATCCTTGAGCATCTTCCTTAAAAATGTCTTTTAAAAATTCAGAATGTTACATGATGTTTCCCATGAACCTCTATATCCTTGCTTCTAGTCTACCACCATAATTTCCATCTTCAAATTGCAAGGTTTTATCTCACAAAATAGACACACTCACATATACACACATTCCTATTTTCCCTTCTTTTCTACAATTGGAACTCAGATGTAGGAGTCTTCTTGGTTGTACTGTATAAGCATATAAAGAAACTGTCTGAATTTTTAAAAAAAGTATTTTTTAGATCTAAGTTGCACTGGAGATATTTAAATAACAATCCATTTTTTTTACTTGTTATATTTGATTCTGTATTTAAACTGAATTTTTTAAAGGATAAGAAAATTCAATGTATGTTTATAAATACTTTTATTAGTTGCAATGTACTTAAGAGCTATTAATTACACAGCAATATAAATCCTTAAGATTAAGAAAACTATTAAATTATATGATCATTATTTAACCTATTTAACTAATTTGTTGTATATGTGAGTATAAACTGGTCTATATATGAACTTAGAAATCTTATTCAATAGTAATTTGGAGGATGATTCTCTTCTATCCAGGTGAAATTCTACTTGATCTAAATGTAACTGAACTTTTTGTTATCAGAGTCATATGAAATAAAGTAGAAAACCCACTCAGAAATAACAGAATGCTTGACAAATATCCTAAGTAAACAGCACCCCCATTTTTTTGTTGAAAGGGCTTTGAGGGCAAATGAAAAGAAGAGGGGAAAGATATGCTTTCATTTCTAAATACAGAATAGACATTCCAGCTAATGGAAACAAAGACACAGATGCCAGAAATCACACACAAGGTGCCTCCAATCAAAGGCAGCCATCTAATCCGGATATATTTTTGAAAATATATCCATGGAATTAGGAATGCAAACAACAGTCCCCAAAATGCCAATAAGGAGCCAATGAACATCAATATCTGACCAAGCTTCATTTCTATTGGGAAGAATTTTTCCAAAAGGTCAAAATCATGACAACAATGCAACACGTATTCATCAGATTCCATTGAATTCGGAGGAAAGCAGATCTTCCATATTCCCAACCGAGCAACACCTGGTTTATAATGGCTACTTTTTTCAAAAAACAACAACCTCCAGTCTGAGTGGTGTACTGTAATCGGCAAGAGGATGCAGCCCATAGCTCCTGTTGAAAATCCAGTCAGTTGCAGAATATGCGTTGTCTCCTGTGATGCTTGTTCCTCAGTTGTCTCTGTAGGCATCATTTTAGAAACTTCACACAAAAGCAAAGAGTGCTGAAAAATATGTGATGAATTGTTGTAATTCTTCAATATTTTTACTCCCATTTATCACATTTCTAATCACTATCACTGCAGTTATTTTTATACTATCATAGATCTATTTACTAGCTTGAATTAGTATTAACTGGATGTTGCTCTTAATGTTTAAATATCTATTTCGGTGTTTTAGAATAGCTTCTTTTTTTTAAAAAAAAATCTAATTGTTATATTATTGTATGAATCATTCTAACCTTTTTTTTATAAACACTCAGAAACACCCAACCTATTATTGGGTGACCGAAAAATAAAATTAAAAGTATCAAATGTATGAAAATCTTAAATAGAGTTGCAATATTGATTCATAGAACAAAATTACACATTGGGCATCACAAAGAATTTTTATTATTAATAGCTAACTCCTATTCCCCCAGCAAAACTTATTATATTCTCAATTATATCCTAGTTTCATAGCTTTATTTCTTTCAAAAGATTTTAGAATGGTGAATCTTTACTAACATGTATGGCTAACTACCGTATTTTCCGGCGTATAAGACGACTGAGCGTATAAGACGACCCCCAAATTTTCCTGTTAAAATGTAGGGTTTGGGCTATACTCGCCGTATAAGACTACCCCTCTTCCAACGCACACCAAATAAAAATTAAAAAAACATCAACTGGCTCACCCACAATGTAAAAGCAGCTGTGCTATACCCCAAATGGCCCCTGCAACAAGCAGGAACCTCACACAGCCACAAAAAGCCCCAAAAAACAACTTTCACACTTTACACACACAAAATTCCACATACAGCTTTGTGAGATTTTGTGTGTTTGTGTAGTTAGAGTGAAACACTACAAAAACACACTAAATCTCAGAAAGCTGCACAAATATTATTTTATTTTATTTTATTTTATTTTTATATGAAAGCTAAAGTTAAAACTTCCTAAACTTTAAATGGCTAGGTCTAAAAAAGAACAACTAAAAAAAACCCCAATTAACTATTTTTTTTTAAAGATCCCAAAGGGGAAAAAAACTTACCCAATAGAACAGGGGTCTCCAACCTTGGCAACTTTAAGACTTGTAGACTTCAACTCCCAGAATTCCTCAGCCAGCTTTGTTTTGCTGGCTGAGGAATTCTGGGAGTTGAAGTCCACAACTCCCTGCCTGCTTGATTGCAGGCAGGGAGTTGCTTGCTGATGGAATGGATTCAGGCAAGCGAAGCAAGGCAAGTAGCTAAGGCAGTGGTTCTGAACCTTCCTAATGCCGCGACCCTTTAATACAGTTCCTCATGTTTGGTGACCCCCAACGATAAAGTTATTCCTAAAACCATCAAAAATATGTGTTTTCCGATGGTCTTAGGTCAGGGGTCCCCAACCTTTTGGACCTCAGGGACCACCAACTTCATAATTTTAAATTTCGCGGACCACTAATACGAATCCAGTGTGCCGCTTGCTGAAGCACCTGGCCTCCCAGTACAGGATGGGGTCCTTCAGGCACTCTCCCTCCTCTCTGTCTCTCTCTCTCTGTCTCCCACTCTTTCTCTCTCATTCTCTCTTTCTCTCTCTCTCATTTTCGCGTTCTCTCTCTCTCTCCCTCTCTTTCTTTCTCTCCCACTCTTTCTCTTTCTCTCTTTCTCTCTTCCCCCCTCTCCCCCACTCTCTCATTCTCTTTCTCTCTCCCCCTCTCTTTCTCATTCTTTCTTTCCCCCACTCTTTCTCTTTCTCTCCCCCCTCTCTCTCATTCTCTTTCTCCCCCCTCTTTCTCATTCTCTTTCTCTCTCTCTCCCACTCTTTCTCTCTCATTCTCTTTCTCCCCCCTCTTTCTCTCTCTCTTTCTCCCACTCTTTCTCTCTCCCCCCACTCTCTCTCATTCTCTCTTTCTCTCTGGCCCCCTTTCTCTCTCCCCCCACTCTTTCTCTTTCTCCCTCCCCCTCTTTCTCTTTCTCTCTCTCCCCACTCTCTCCCTCTCATTCTGATTCTCTCATTCTGATTCTCTTTCATTTTTTCTCTCTCTCTCTTTCATTTTCTCTGATTCTCTGATTCTCTTTGATTCTCTGTCTCTTTCTCTGTCTCTCATTCTCTCTCTCTCACTCTCTCTCTCTGATTCTCTCTGTCTCTTTCTCTCATTCTCTTTCATTCTATCTTTCTCTTTTATTCTTTGTCTCTTTCTCTCTCTGTCTCATTCTGATTCTCTCTCTCTCTCATTCTCTCTTTTATCCTTTGTCTCTTTCTCTCTGTGTCTCATTCTGATTCTTTCTCTTTCTCTCTCATTCTCTCTCTCTCTCATCTCATGGGCCAGCCAGTGTCTTGGGGCTGAGAGGAAGTCAAGCATCTCCCTGAGAGACTGAGGGCCGGAAGAAGTGTGGGAGCGAAGCACTACTTGAACTTGTGTGGCATGAGCATTCGCCTTGGTATATTTGCGCCAGCTGATGGCCAAGGCAGCCCTCATCTGTCTGCTGAAAGTGCAGCATCAGAATTCTGCCTTGGTATGTTTGCGGCGCAAGGCAGCCTTCGTTTCCTGCTGCTTGGGACTCAGAGCGGTAAATGGTGACTGGTCCGGGGAGCAGCTGGATTTTGCTCTCCATTGCGGACGCCAGATCAGCCCCCTGCAAGATCTCATCTTTCGAGGAGCGCTCCCTGAAGCGGGGCTGGAAACTTTGGTCGGGCTCCTCGAGAGATGAGATCTTGCAGGGGGCTGATCTGGCGTCCGCAATGGAGAGCAAAATCCAACTGCTCCCCGGACCAGTCACCATTTACCGCTCCGAGTCCCAAGCATTAGGAGATGAGGGCTGCCGCTCTTACAGCGCTCTTACAGCGGAGAGAAAAAGCATTAGGAGATGAGGGCTGCCGCTCTTACAGCGCTCTTACAGCGGAGAGAAAAAGCCGGATTTTGCTCTCCATTGCAGACACCAGATCGCCCCCCTGCAAGCTCTCCTCTCTCAAGCAGCCCAACCAAAGTTTCCAGCCCCGCTTCAGGGAGCGCTCCTCAAGAGACGAGAGTTTGCAGGGGGCCAATCTGGTATCCGGATTAGAGAGCAAAATCCAGCTGCTCTCCGGATCAGACACCATTTACCACTCTGAGTCCCAGGCAGCAGGAGAGGAGGGCTGCCTTGTGCCACTGGCTGACACAAATATACCAAGGCGGAATGCTGTTGCCGTACAAATGAAAGTAGTGCTTCACTCTCACAGCTTCCAGCCATCGCAAACGCCGCTTCTTCCCGCTTCTGCTGCCCCCTCCCCCACTGCCACAACAGCACCATTCATTTTTTCTGTATTGCACCACCTGCAAAACCCCTGTGAAAGGGTTGTTTGACCCCCAACCACTGAGCTAAGGTAAGCAAGCTGGAGGGGGAAAAGTTTTTCCCTTCTCCATGGGTCTGGCGATCCCAGCTGAGTTGCCTGATTAGCAGATCGTCAGAGCTTGGATCGCCAGAGCCATTTAAGGCTCATCAGAGCCTTTCGGGCTGGTCTGCCTGGTTACAGGAGAATGACACCCGGCGTATAAGATGACCCCCGACTTTTGAGAAGATTTTCATGTGTTAAAAAGTCATCTTATACGCCGGAAAATACGGTACCTAAATGGTGCACTCTAATTTAGACTATGGTAGTGAAATAATTACAGGTTGTAGACCAGCTCTCGTCAGTTGACCTGGTTATGAACTTTATTGAATTAAGAAAAATTGTAAAATTTTCTGTGATGGGCTTTCTGGTTTTAATTTGTCCTCTCATTCTTAAGAGTTTCCTTGTTAAACTGTAACAAGACTCAAATTTATTTATTTATTTATTTATTTCATCTATTTATATGCTGCCCTTCTCCAGAAGGACTCAGAGTGGCGAACACAAGTTAAAAACATGTACAACAAAATCCCATTTTAAACCAAATTAACTAATAAATAATAAAACCCAGAATCAGAGTCAGCCTATTTGCTTGAACAGCCAAGTCTTCAGGTCCCGACGGAAGGAGCAGAGATCAGGAACCGTCCGGAGCTCAGTAGGCAACTCATTCCAGAGGCATAATTCAAATACGCATTTCAGGAGTAGGACATGCCAGGCTTCAATAGAGATCACTGGTACATAGGATGTTTATCTATACTCAAAGAAATGGGTCATATGCAAGTCTGTGTAGACTGATACAGTTTGCAAGGGTTTCAAGGGCCTCTTTTACAAATTTTACCTGATACACCAGAGGTTGATCATGGTATTGTCTATAAAGTTTATTCGCTACCATTAAACTATGCTCATTTTTTTTTAAAAAGGAGATTAGACGAAGACTGTATTTTTCACTGGGAGTCATATTTTGTAATATTTAGGTTGAAGTGAATGAGCAAGACCATTTATTTCTGGAAGTACAAATTATTTTTATAGGCATGAAATGGCTTTGTAAAGAATTGCCATTATGGCTAGAAACATACAAACACACTGTGTTAATGCCGTGTTTCCCCGAAAACAAGACTGGGTCTTATATTAATTTTTGCTCCAAAAGACGCATTAGGGCTTATTTTCTGGTTAAAAAAAATATTATTTTATTAGATTTAAAAGTAAAACAATGGACATTGCTCAACGTCTCTGGTTTCTAACATTTACATCAAATTCAAGTTAATAAGTAATTATTCCTTCCTCTATATAGAAATTTACATATCTCCTACTTCATTATGTATCAAGTATACAGTATTTTACTTCCTAATCAACTATGCATGTATTTAATAAACCAATATTACATTCACAAGTTCAATATATTGATATATTAATATACATTGATATGTACATTTCCAGACATTCATTATCCCTTGTTTTTGGCATTCTTCCTCTTATCTAACCATTTTTTTTAAAATTTGATTTATATGCAGATCCAGCTTTTGACTCAGTCGGTCAGTCTGGACAGGCATGTGGGTCTCTTGCTCTACTTTTAGTCAAATTATTACCTTCTTTCTCCTATCTCATGGTTGGATTTTTGGCTTTGACTTTGGATTGTTTTTGACTACGATTTGCCTCCCCTCTTCATGTTTTTTTGTTCTCTGGTTTCTGACTTGGACTGCTCTGACTACGTATCGTGAGTTCCTCTGTATAAAGACTGTGTGCTTTCCCCACAGGCTCTTTGTTGTAGCCTGGGGGTGGTGGTGCCGTGTTTGATTGCCCCCTTACTATACCTTGGACAATTTGTTGACACTGCCCTCCTGAAAATCACGGAGCTTGACACTCCCTAAACATCGAATTTACTGTCAGCCGAGTTGTAACACTCCCAAAAACCAGCGGAGTTAGTGTGGAGTTTTTCGCGCTCCCGGAGAGCATGGCTAGCTGTCAATTGGGACTCATTGCTGTTAACAATCGCTCTCCTCCCCGGTTCGTGGCGCAAGTTTTTTCTCACTACCCGTCTTTGTCATTGCAGCCGCTGTGAGCATCTTTGGAGGAGCTTTCGCGCTCCCGCTCTCTTCATTCTACTGTCTGCCTTGCAGCCGCTGGGAGCAATATTAAGAGGGGCTTCGCGCTCCCGTATTGGCAGGCAAGGGTGATTTGGAGCAGAGCGTTGCGCTCCCGTGGCACCCTTGGCTTTTCGTCCCTGGACAACTGTTATCTGTGGTTCTGGGTGTGGCAGCAGCAGTGGAGTTTTTGCGCTCCCGTTTCTCCTCAGCACCTTGCTGGCCGCCATTTTGGATCGGTGGAGCTTTCTCTCCTCTGCGCATTGCCGGCCGCCATTTTGTTTGCTTATTGTGTTGCCGGCCACCATTTTGTCGCCTCCAGCCAGCATCTGATGTTGTGAACTGTCAGGGACTGCTTCATTACTGGCCCATTATCAACTTTGGTCCCTTGCCATGGGAATCTTGCTGAGGACATACTGCCTTTGGCCCAATGCCTAAGTCCTTGGAAAAATCCAAGCACGGCCGCAGAACTGGGGCTCGAGGGGATGCCCATTTTGATGACCTATCTACCACTCATAGGTCATCTGCTCAGGCCTCAGCTAAGCTGGCTATCTCCGTCCAGTCATCATGCTCACAGCACAAGCCACGTAAACAGCCTTTAACATCTTCTAAAGATGAACGGCGCAGAGACAAGGTGTTAAAAAAGCTTTGTGACAAAGCTGCTCCTCTGGCACCTGACCAGGGTCCGGCCATTCCCAGGAACCCTGATGTTGTGGTGTCTCCCAGGCCTGTGACACAGGATCAGATGTCACTTCAGGACTGCCCCATAACCATCCTGACTCAGGACTTGTGGGGGTCAAGTGACTCAACTGACGCTCCATCGGCAATCCCAGGCCCTGTGGTCCCCCATGATGCCTCTGAGACTAATACGGCTTTGGGGTCTGTGGTCAAGCCTCCTCAGGATGTGGTTACTTGTCAGATGATGCCTCAGCAGCTACAGTATCTTATCGATTCCGCAGTTCAATGATCATTGGCGGCAGGTTTCTGGCTGCCCAGTGGGAATGGGTCAGAGAGGTCAGTTGCTTCAGCTTCTCCAGAACGGGAGAATCCTGAGGACTATCATTCAGACTGCTTCTCCTACAGGCTCCCACAGCCATTCATCATCTTTGGCTGACATGAACTCTGGTGAACAAGGCTTATCTGAAGATGAGGACCTTCCCCCGGATCAACCTGCATTCACCGAGCCTGTTTCCCCAAGCCTTGTTTCGCTCTTTACTGTTCAAGGTGTTGAATACCGCTCAACTTACTTCAGAGGCTTCCCCTCCGCCTTCAACACCTGCTCTGGGGTCTTTGGACCCCTTGTTTGCGGAACCTGCCAAGCCTGTCACGGCTATACCAACTCTGCCCCTGTTTTTGAATGTCATAAAAAAGCAGTGGGATCAGCGCCTTCCCCATCTTCTAACGACATGAAGAATTTGACTGTTGTGGCTGACTTGGAGTCTTTTCTTCAGGTCCCATCTGTTGACACCCCGGTTGCCGCATTACTACCTAACGCAAATGTTCCTGGTGATCCCGACGAAGGCCTCCGGCTGGAGGAGCATCATTCTGATTTAGTGCTTCAACGGTCTCATCAGAGTTCGGCTTGGGTGATTCGGGCTGCCACCACAGCATCCTTTCTTCAACCGCATTACGTTACTGTGGTTATGTCAATTACAGGAGAAATTATCCCCCGATGATGCAAGGGTCAAGCAAGACTTGAATAAGATCATGGCAGCGGTCCAATTCTCCATGGACGCTACCTTGAAAGCTACCCGTTTTGCTGTTAAGTCCCTGGCTTCATCCATAACGGCCCGCTGTTTAGTTTGGCTCCGCCACTGGCAGGCAGATGCCAGACACAAATGGTGCCTGGCTTCTGTCTCCTTTTCCGGCCCTAAATTGTTTGGGCTGGGACCAGCCGCTGCCTGAAATGCAATGCACTTATCCCGCAGCTTGTATAAACCGCTCCCGTCCCTTTCAAAATAGCCACTCGGTGCTTCCCTTGGCGCTCAGGGCTGGCAAGAAGAAGGGGGGGAGAGGCAGGTGTGTCGGCGGAGATGGGCTTTGGCTGCTTGTTCTGCTGCGACCCTGAACCCTTGCTTGGGCTCCTCCCCGCTGCCACCCGAAAATACTTTCCTCCCTGGAAATGCACATTCCAGAGCCGAGCGCCCTTCTCCTCCTCCTCCGCAGACTCACTATATCTTTCCTCTTGGTTAGATCTGCCACCCGAAAATGCTTGCCAAGATCACGGCAACAGTATTTTCGGGTGGCAGTGCCTTGCCTTACACCCCCTGCGCAGCACCCACTTCGCCAACCAAATCCCGACCTCCACACTTCCCCACGCCACTTATGTAATCAGGCTTTGACAGAGGCAGCAAAGGTGCAGGGGGCTTCCCGGGAAGCCCAGCACCCAGCAGGGAGGAGGCCAATTAAAGGTTCAGGATTGCAGCAGAACGAACAGCCAAAGCCTGTCTCCACCGGTGCGCCTGCCTCTCCCTCCCCCTTCTCAGAAGAAAAGCCACTTGCCGGACCTGAGCGCCCGAGGGAAGCACCGGGTGGCTATTTTGAAAGGGGCGGGAGCAGTTTATGCAAGTCGCAGAATAAGTGCATTGCATTTCAGGCAGCAGCTGGTCCTAGCCCATGCTGCCACCTGAAATCTGCAGATCTAGCCAAGAGGAAAGAGAAAGTGAGTCTGTGGAGAAGGAGGAGAAGGGCGCTCGGCTCTGGAATGTGCATTTCCAGGGAGGAAAACATTTTCGGGCGGCAACAGGGAGGAGCCCAAGCAAGGGTTCAGGGTCACAGCAGAACAAGCAGCCAAAGCCCGTTTCCACCGGCGCACCTGCCTCTCTCCCCCTTCTTCTTGCTGGCCCTGAGCGCCCAAGGGAAGCGCCGGGTGGCTATTTTGAAAGGGACGGGAACAGTTTATACAAGCCATGGGATAAGTGCATTGCATTTCAGGCAGCGGCTGGCCCAGCCCATGCTGCTGCCTGAAAATTCTGTATCAGATCAATTGTTTAGTTTATTAGCTTCTCCAGATTTTTTCATTCAATCTCTGGCTGCTGAAACCTCCCCAAAGGTCCCCCTGAGCAGCCCTCACAAACTCCCCCATGATCCCTCTGCCCCACGCCAGCGAGGCCAGGGCCGCTGCTTTGCACCGGGTTGCCTCTCCCTGTGCGTTGGGGAAGGCTGACTCCCTCAGTCGGAGGCCAAGAGTGCAGCGCCGGTTCGCGGCCGCTCCTCCCGGGGCAGCTCAGCTCAGCACCGTTCCTAAAGACAACAGCGGGTAGCGGGTCCTCCAAGCAGAGAGCAGGTGCCGGGCTGGCCAGAGATGCCGCCCCTTCGCTCTCTGCTCACCGGGCTGGGCAGTGGTCCAGCTGGGGCCGCCTTGGGGGAAAGTGCAGCATGGCTGGGGTCCTGATGCTCCCTTGCTGGGTCCCTCAGAGCGCAGTGAGGAGGAAACCTGGGATCCGCTGGCAGCGCAGATGATTCCCACCTGTGGCGATTGCAGGCGCTGAGCCCGATGGCGGGAGGGGGTGGCTGGGGCTAAGGGAGCCGAATGGGGTGGGGGGGGGACGGGATGGCCGGCACAGCCACAACTCCAGCACCTTCAGTCACAGGTTGCAGGTGCCCTTTGGAACAGGGCTCTCCAACCTTGGCAACCTTAAGATTTATGGACTTTGAGAACTCCCAGAGTTCTCAAAGTTGCCAAGGTTGGAAAGCCCAGCCCTGCCTTGGAAAGGCCCGTCGTAAGGCAGGCAGGAGGGTTTGACTCTCCTGAGCCTCCGCTCCTGCAAGGCACATTTACAGCCCAGGGGCGGAGCTGCAGTCCTGCTTGCGCCATTCATTGCAAGCCTCAGCCGCCCACTAACCGGAGAAGGCAGGCAGGCCCAGCTGGCAGCAACCGCGGCCTCCTCGCATGTTTCCCCGCACCCCCTTCTGACTGGGGGAGCAGCATGGGCAAAAGGCTGCTGGTCCACCGGTGGTCTAGACTGCCTGGGACCGCACAAGTAGCTCGCGCGGGCAGGGAGGGAGGGAATCTCTGGCTTACCTTGCTCTGCTCCTTTAGGAAGTGACCGCCAGGATTTCCTCTGCATCTTTTGGCACGCGCGCCAATTGCTGGCCTTTGTGTGCGCATGTGTGCCAGAAACCAGACCAGCTGGCCGGTGTGCATGTGCACTCTGGAAATGGGAAGATAGTTTTCCTGGAGTGCGCATGTGCAATGGGCGGCTGCTCTTCCAATTTTTGGCACGCCCGTGCAGATGAAAACCAGATGACCGGCATACCGGGACCCAGAAGAACAACGGGCGATGGCTTTGCGTGCCCGGAGGAATGGCTCTGCGTGCCACTTTCGGCACGCGTGCCATAGGTTCACCAACACGGTTCTATGAACTCTTTTAAGATTTGCAGCAGCAAACCATCGAAGACTTTCTTTTTATTACAGACTTCTGTAGGCTATGTCATTATGTTATATAACTGCAGCCTGAGATGGCAAGTAACTTTTATAAGATCATTTTTACAAAGGACATTTATGTCTGGTTCTACTCGTCAACACATGGTCTTATTGGTTCATGTTCTTAGATGTTTCAGTGAGACAAAACATGGACATACGTCTGGCCTTACTTGCCTTTGTCAAATGAAGTCCACAAAGTTTTACCTAAAAATAGAATATTTTTTCAGTGTTTCGATCAGAAATTATATTTATTTTTTTCTGAATGACTATTACTATAGGTGATTATACAATGCATTGTATAATCACCTATAGTAATAGTCATTCAGAAAAAAATAAATATAATTTCTGATCGAAACACTGAAAAAATATTCTATTGTGACAAGCAAAGTCAATGGGGAAGCCACTTAACAACTAGATTACTAATTTATCAACTGCAGTGATTCACTTAACAATTGCGGCAAGAAAGGTCGTAAAATGGGGCAAAACTCACTTAATAAATATCTCAACAGAATATTTGGGCTCAATTGGGGTCATAAATTGAGGACTACCTGCAGTTATGAGGGATAATAATCACATATTGCCAACTTTTAGAAATAGGAATATCTGTATTATATTGTTTTCTTTATATATGCACTCTCTCTCCCTCCCTCCCTCCCTTCTCTCCATATACATGTATGTGTGTGTGTGTGTGTGTATGAGAGAGAGAGAGTATAGAGAAAGAGAGGGAATATTGGTTAACATTCGACTATTAAAAAATATCTTTCATAAGAGTAAAACTTTTAACCTGAGCTCCATAAAATATGGCACATAGAACATGAGATTTACAAAAACAGAGCTGTGTTAAAATTGTGAAGTAATTTATTTCTTGTGGCAAATATTCTTTTGTCTTTGCCTGGGGAGGGAGGGAAGTTATCACTGGAATTGTTTTTAGAAATTCAGAATAGCTTCCAAGCTTCTGCTTCTGATTGATACTTCTGAGTGATACTTTCTACGTTATTATGACAGTAATTTGTTTTTAAATAGAGCTGGAGAGAAAATGTGTGTGGGGGGGGGATGTTTTATAGATAGGGCAGACAGTAGAAAGATAACTAGTAATATTATTACAGTTAATATCATATAAGTAAATTGCTAATCTGGTCTAGAGCTTGTTACTAAAAAGTGCTAGGTAAATGCTCATTTCACGAACCATGATAGGCAACATATCAGCAATGTAAATGTCATAGAACCGGAATGATCACTGGCTGCCTTTGATAAGTAAGATATGCTTACCAATTCCAGAGGAGTTACTCAGAATAAGACGGGCAGAAAAACAGGAAATACAAGACTTCAGGGCAGATGCCCAGTGGAAAAAGCAGGAAGAAGAATTTGGAGAAGCAGCAACTTAAGTTTAATTAAATTGTAATTCTTTGGAGATTTAGGTATCAGCATTCTACCAGAAAAAATGATGGCATTTTTTTTTAACCTAAAGCAAAGAATGTAATTTTTTTTTGTTATTTTATACTGACATATTTATTCTTATATATCCACTAAGCTAGGTAGCCATTAACCCAATCAAATCTTTTTATCACATATTATGGCAAAACACAATCACACCAGGTGGGTTAACCCTAATCATTAGGGGAAATGAAGTTTTCACAGTCAATTCCTCCATGAAATCTTACACCTAATTTCTGTGAATTAATTATAAGAATGTAAAGGACATTAGAGACCTAACAAGGAAAGTAAAAGCAGTTGATGTATTCACATCTACTGGTTTCAGATTGGAGAGATCTAGAAGTTGGGATATGGATAATATTTTCAGATTCCCATAGTAATCCAGATTTCACTACAATGTACCAGGGGACTAGAACAAGCCACAAGGTACATGGCTACCATCAGACTACATCATTGACCTTTTAAGGCAAACTTTAATCACATCATTGTAGAGATGTCACAAGTAAATCTATTATTTCCCCAAAGAATAGTAAGTATATCAATTGTATCCTCAGTTTTTATCTTTCATTCCTTTGTACCTATCTTTTTGATCAATAGCTCAAACAATCCTATCTCTTCTTCTAAATTCTGAGTTTTGTATATTTAGTTGTTCTGGTCTGCTTCAACTCTTTTCAAAACAAGTTAGCTTAATTCATGAGTTATTTAAAAAATGGAAAAATACATGAGATAAAAAAAATATAACCACCTGGTCAAGCTTTCAATAAAATAATCATTTTGAAGATAGTGTTCTCCTCAGTAGAACAGTTGTTCTCCCAGTTCTCACCAAAATCAGGAACTTTGCTCAAAACTAATCTTGTTGAGACTTGTCTTGACTAGACTAAAAGAACTCAAGTATGACTACAGATGATTCTTTTTACTGGTCATTTTTTTTGGGGGGGGCAGTTTTATTTCTTAGAATGTTGATCCAAACATTCTTGTTGCCTTGGGAAACCCCAGTTTCAATTGAAATGCTTAGAATACATTTAAAATATATTTAAAATATAGATTAACTTTTGCTCTTTTCCTATTTAGCGGCATTAACTACTGGCTTCACACCATAAAATTTTTAACATGCAGCATGCTTTTTACAAGCTCTTCATTCTTACAGATCTTCAGAAAAGACCTCATTTTGGTTTCTATTTTTCTATTTGTATAATTAAAAAAAATCTAAAACATTATTCATAACAAACATTTTAAAAATAAGGGGGGGACAGTATTTTTATTGCTTATAATATGAAGAATTTGAGTGTAAGAATGAATTAATATGTGAAATGGAAAAGGATATCACATGGAAACAAAAAATTCCTATCAGAAGGAGGTCAGAAAAGAAAAGACGGCCTAAACAGGTCAAATAAACTAACACTTTTTCTAAAATATTTTTTATTATAGAATAAAATAGAAAAATATGAAAGCAAGTAATAGGGCACAGCCCCAGTGCTTATTTTGGGGCCCAAAAGAAAATAAGACCAGATCTTATTTTCGGGGAAACACGGTATGTATGCTTGTGTGTGTGTGTTTGTATAGAGTTTAAGGAACCATATTTTCTTTCAAAATACTATTAAAAAAAAAAGTAATGCTACCTCTAATATGAGGAAATTCACTGATGAAAAAATAGTATTTTTCCTTCTGATATCCTAACAGTACATATTGGCAGATTTTTGTGATGGAAAAATAATGAAATAAGACTGCAAATTCCCACCCTTCCCTTCCCTCGCCTCTCCTTTCTGCTCCCGTGTCTCGTTTCTAACTCTTTCCCTCATTTCCTTCTGCCGTATCCTGCTTCCCCCACTTGCATGTGTAAAGAAGGTTCTCAGCTGTATGCCAAACACTCGGTTAAGGGGAAGTCCTTCATAATCAAGCATCAGGCACCAAGTTGCCTGAAAATTCCACTCTGTCACATAGGTGCAATTTTTTGTTTTACAACAGAAAGACACTTTTCCCGTTCAACCCTATCTCGCTTCTTTAAAAAACTTGCCCGTGAATCAGATCTCTTAGATTTCACATCTCTCAATCCCAAAGTGTGTAAGAAATCTCTACCTTGCTATTTCCTCTTTCTTGAACAACTACAGCCAATGATAATTTTAATAAGCATGGTTTTTGTCTTTAGCATTGTGTTCCTTCAGAACTTCAGCAAAATAAGATTTATCCAGGTGTGTCTGAAAGTATTAATAAAGCATTAAAAACTTATCAAATAAAATATTAGACATAGTTCATATGTCTGGTTTACTTAAATCCTGTAATTTAAGTACAAAAAAATCCTACAGAATATTAAAGTTGGAGTAAGACATTATGCATAGTAAGATACTTCTGGCAGATGTTGAAAATTTCATATCAAATGAAGCAACCTCTATATTAGAGGCATTGGTGAAAAAATTTAAAATGATAGCATGCTAGATTACATTGTAACAAAATGAACTTTAAATGATATTTTCTGAAGATATAGTGTCACTGCTCTGTTTTAAACATTCCATATACTTTCACAATCAAAAACTTAGTTTAACACATTTTAATTAATTAATTTGTAGGTTGTCTGTCTACTCTGGCCTATTTTGGGGCACAATATGTCAAATGAAGAAAATAACAAAATGTTTACATTGACAAGAAAAGGCAATTTGTCAGTGATTTACTCTTCAGAGAAAGAAACAGAAAAGGAAAATGGTACATTTCTTAGTGTGTTGGATTTATATCCCTTCTTTTTTATGGGTGCTGAATAGGATTTCTCCTTGGACAATGCTGAGCTTCAGAGTTTAGAGATTGTGGTCAAGACAAAGAGATTTCCTGAAGTTTTGCTGGCAAATATGGCTGGTATTTATAGCAATCCACCTTGTCTGAAGATGCCAGTCACAGTTGCTGGCAAAATGTCAGGAAATCTATTGTCTAGACCATAGTTCCTAAGCCCTGAAGTCCAACACAGCCCAACAGATACTGGCTATGAAAGGCTACACCAGGATCTCCCTGTTTTATTTCCACAAATCATATGGGAGAGGCTGGGCTGTGACTGAGTAACTAGTCCCAAGTCTGTAAGATTCCATTATTGAATCTTGGTCTCCCCAGTAGTCCAGCATACAATCACTCTGCTACATTGACACGCTGCTGTTTATGTAAACCAGCATCCATGGCTATGTATCAAAAATCTTGAAAACTGAGAACTTATAAATAGATAATTACTAGTACATAAGTGTTTGTGCTATTTGTTTTTATTGATTTTTTTAAATTATAAAAGCTTTCCAAATTAATAGCCACTCTTAAGTCAACAGAATACTAATTTTCACATATTTACTGGGTTATCCTAGAAAATTCACTGTTGGGTCATTCTTTCAAAAAGGAAAAGAAGAGAAGGGATAAGAGGCAGAACTTTCTACAGGAATGCTTTAACTTGCTATGTCTTCTAAAAAAAATCTATTTGTTATCTCATATTAGAAAAGAAAAGTGACGAGATGGTCCTTTGAGACCGCCAGCCCCGTCACCCGTAAAGAGCCACCTTTATAGCTGAAAGGCGGCTCGAAAAACTCCGTTTCCGTAAGGAAACGTGAGACAGAGCCGGCGAGGGCAGGTAGAGCCCTCTGCGAAGTCCCCAGAGTTCTTTTTTACCTCTGGGGAGGAAGCAGGATGAGGCTCCCCATTTTCCTCGCCGCTGCTCCAGGCTTCGGGAGAACTCTGCGCTTTGCAGAGCCAGGCGATGGGACCAGACCAACTAACGAAAACTAACAGACTTTCTGAATAAGCAGGATGAAATCCGGACCTGGGACCCTAAATTGCAAGTACTTCTAACAAACCTAAGACTGATTTTAAAAGCAAAGAAGAGTGAAAGGGGGAAAAAAAGAAAGTTTAAAATGGCGACTGGCTGAGGCTTGAGAAGAGCTGAAAGCGAAAGTCCTTCTGTTTGACTAGTTTAATACGTTACAAAGTATCTGAAGCAATAGTGCTGGCTAGAAGTGAAGAGAAAAATTCTTATTTCATGCTTCTTCCTTCTTAGAGACTTGATATTGATATTGTTTGGAGAGAATTTTTTTTCTTTAAAGGGGAAAAAAAGGGAAAAAAAATCTGCTTGTGTGGCAGGATGGCGTTAAAACTCACAAAGCCAGACAACCAAGCTGGGGGGGGCCTCCCCCATTTATAAACCACATGAACAAGCTTTGAGTTTGCAGATGCAGAGGAATGGCTTCAAAGATCTAACGCAATTTGTATTGGAGGAGACGGCAAGACATGATGAGATTGTGAACCAGAACCTTGAAAAATTTAGACAGGAAATTAAAGAGTTGGTTCAACAAAAGTATGATAAATTCAAGCAACATATGATAAGTTTCTTAGGCGCAATGATAAAGATGGATGAAAAGTTTAATTCAGAAATAGAGTCTAATATGAAGGAAGTTGATTATAAGATTCATAACTTGGATAATAAAATACAAAGAATTGAAAATGATTTAACAATGTTTCAAGAAAATAGCTCAGAAGTAGAGTCAAAAATAAAGGAAGCTGACTACAAGACTTACAATGCAGATAATATAAAACAAAGGATTGAAAATGAAGTCATAATGATGCAATTCAGATTTATGGAATTTGCGGTCAGAATTAGGGGAATACAGGAAGATAAAAGAGAAGATTTGAGAAAGATGTCTGCTGAAGTTCTGGCTGGGATTTTAAAGGTTAGTCCTGAAGAGGTATCCTGTAAGATTGATAAGGCCTACAGAGCAAATTCTTGGGTGGCAAAGCAAAGGCAGTTGCCTTGAGATGTGGTGATTTACTTTACTGATAAAGGAATAAGAAATGATATTGTGCAAAAGTCTTTTAATTCCACTCTTGAAATGTATGGAAGGAAGATTTGGATATTTAAAGAGCTGCCACCCAAGATGTTAAAAGATAGAAAGGATTTTGGTTTTTTGGTGACTGAGCTAAAGAAACAAAACATCCCATTTAGGTGGGATGCTCGAGTTGGAATAATATTGAGATATCAAGGAGAAAGATATCAACTAAATACTGTTGAAAAAGCGGAAGAATTTTATTATAAGGTTCTTAAAATGGATTCAACATCTCCATGTATAATACACGAGGTGAATAAAGAAAAGCGAAATCAACAAGAGATTGAAACCCAGGCTAAGCAGATAGAGGTGGAGGTAATGGAAAAACAACAAGTTACAGAGGCTTTTGTGAACGAGCCGCTTATGGATTCTCCTTCAGAGGTTATAGTTGGATTACCTATAAATACAAGAGAGATGGCTTTGGATTCTAATGTGATGACTTATCAAGTTACAGACCAGCATGGAAATCAATCAGTTGATATACAACTCCTAGAAAGGCAACCAGGGTGGAGATCTAAACCACAAAAAGTTAAGAAAAGAAGAAGCAGGTCCTACAAAAATAAAAAAATTTAGACTAAACAACAGTGTAATGCCAGTTACTTAAGAGACGATTAAAAACATGAAAATATAGCTGAGGCAAAGTATTGGTTTATACTATTTTGAGGAGAGTGACAGATCTCTGCAGTGCTGTGTTTTTGGGATGTGGAAGATGGCCTTTAACTGAGTGGATTGGAACTTTCTATTTTGGACTCTTTGACAAATGGATTATGTTTATGCTGAGCTATAAGGCAAGAGAACTATGGGACTGGGGCATGCAGAAGATCTGGTTGTTACCCTAATACGGTGGTTGGAATTAATAATCTAGATGAAACATATTACAGAAGACACTATATGGAATATAAATATAAAGTCACTCGGGTGGTTTTTTTTATATACGAAAACATTTATTATTGATGGGGGCAGATGGTAATTGAAGATACTGAACATACTGTTGGAACTAGAATTTGATGTTAACCTAACATGGGTGATGGAATTAACAATCCAGTTGAAAGACATTACAGAAGATACCATATGGATTACAAGCTTAAAGTCATTTGAGGATTTTATCTATATATGGAAATATTTTTTAGTGGTGTGGGCAGAAGAACAAAGATATTGAAAATATTATGTATGGTAGACCTGCAGGAAAGTGGGTGGAGATAGGCTAGCTTACTGATTGTTTACTTTAGGAAAAGGGATGTTATGTTATATTAATATACGTAAAAGATTTGAATTAAGAGATATATGTATGGGGGAGGAGGAAATGGATAGATTATGAGTTGAAATTGCCAAATTAGGATTTATTATATAATTTTACAGCTGAATGTTGCTTTGAAATGTATAGTATAAGGGGGATATAATAATATTGTTAGAAAGAAAGGGTCAGCATATGGGGGGGTGGAGTAAAAAGGATGGTAAAGTATTATATAATCTGTTATTAATTTGGGTTTTATTCTGGAGAAGCCACAGGGGGAGGGAGGGGAGGGGGAGGGGGGTTAGGGAGGAGGGGGGGAAAAAGGGGGGAAAATCTGTATTTGAAAAACTTTTTCAATAAAAAAAAATTAAAAAAAAGAAAAAAAAAGTGACTACTATCGTATTGCATGTACAAATAAGAACTTTCCAACTGTTTTTGTATTTTTCTTATTTTACTGTGGAAGCTGTCTTTGGAAAAAAACTTAAATGTAAATTGAAGTAATCTCAAGGATTTGTAATTTGATGCTAATTAATCAACATTCAAGTAGAATTAACATTCTTTATAATGGAAAAACATTCAATTATGTAATATTAATATACATAATGGCTAAAATTAACACATCACTCAATACTCAAGCACAATATTTTATTTTCCTTGATAAAACAATATAACCTTGTCAGTAGGTAAATAATTAAGCAAAAATTAAGAAATTGAAATATGTTGTTTGAATTTGAGTAGCATATGGAAAATTGACCACAGGAAAAAAAATCAAAATATATTTTTTACTGTACAAAGTCTAAATACTGCAATGACGTACAAAGTGAAGAAAAAAAAATCCTCCACTCATGATGCCAAAGCAAGACATCAGCACCAGATTCTCTCTCAGATAGAACAAACAATAGAAATATTTGTAAAGTATATATACAGAAGAGAAATAAAGGGAATCCCTTTACTGGCCCTTTCCAGAGAGCCTGCCAAACCAACAAACAAAAAAAAATGGCAAGCTTAACCAAAGGTAATGATTAAATATATTATTATTCAAATTGAAATATAATTATACATTAATTTATGTACTAAGTTCATATGAATTATATGACTTAATGCAAATTACTGTGTACACTGGTTATATTTGAATGCACATATACAAACTGAATCACCACAGAAAAAATTTATTTCCTTAAAGAGTTAAAGAAAAAATGTTACATTTGACTGGAACAAAAATGGTGCTTTATATTGTGTATATGTAAGGATTAAACCAGAAACAAAGTTGAACACTTGTCTAATATGGACTGGAGAATGTATGTCACAATGATGACAGATATAAATAGTAGAGAAAATTGTTAAAATGATGTTAACAACATAGAAGGAAATGGCATCAAATGTATGAATTAGCACTGATATATTTGTGGGAAAAGACCAATTAAGAATACATGATTGCAATCCCATACACATGTGTGTTGTGGTATCAGTCCTAGGTTTGCTTTTGAACAGACATGCATGGGATTGAGTGATATCTGCTTCTGAAATACATGATTATGTGGAATCTGTTATAGCTAGTCCTTCTATAGCTAACAATTTTATTGCTAGAGTAATCAGAACAGTTGAAATTGTACCTACTCTTGTGGAATGATTCACAATTAAGTTCTTTTGTAATGGTGCAGTTAATTTAACTTCTAAATGAGGGTACTGTGCAGAATGGCTCAAGGTTTTAGGTAAATTATTTCTCAGTAAGTCTTAAAAATACACTATAGAAAAGACATAATGATTATCTTTATTCATTACAAACATCCATTAATATTAAGGAACATTACCTATAAATTGGGTAATACACCAACAGTTATTGCATCCTTATCATGTAAAAGATTTTAAAGGGGCCTTTTTTAAAAAAAATTTTTTTAGATTACAATGTTAATATGTCCCTACATGTGATTGGACTGGAAAATAAGATCAAACTGTTATATTATTTGTTAATATAAACACGGCACAGAGGTATCCAACTGTAAGTCCAAGTAAAACAAGGAGCTTCATATAGAACAGTCACAGGACAAACAGTGATCCTTAAAGGCAAAGTCATACGGTGAAAACAAACAGATGAAGAATATGCAGAACAATCTACAAATATACGACTCACTAAACTCCTGGCAAATAGTACCTAATGAAATGTTGTATTAATTTTGCACTGCATTACAAACTTAAGACTTATAAGAATCAATCCTTCAGTTTTTCATTCACGTAAGAAAATTGTTTTGAATGAAACTTTTCTTTCTTATCCCTGCCGCAATACTGAAGTGATAAATTAATGAACTATAGTTATATTTCATTACAACATTAAAATTCACAAAGCCACAGAAATATGCAATTTACTGGTACATTCGGAATTAGTTTAACTGGATATAATTAAAATCTTACTTGAGCAAATGGTTTTGAAATAATTTTGAAAGGATTCATATCATGCAAAATTTCTTTTTTAAAAAAGTATCTAAATGTATAATGTTGCCAAAGTATTTCACCAGCCTAATCATAGTGCTGGAAAAGTTATTTTGTCTACTTAATATAACTACTTCTCCAAGTCTCTAAAATTAACCATTTTCTTCCCTTTTGGGAAATCGGAACAGTGCTCATGTGTATATTGGTCTCTTTTCTGTCTTAAAAAGCTGTAAAAGATTTCAAGGTTTTCAAATAAAATTATGTAAAACAAAGTCCCAGGATTATTGCCATTACTGAATCATTATTTGGGTCTTTCAGGCTGGAGACTTTCAGTCAGGCACTTGAGTTGCTCTTCCCCAAGTTTGATTTTGTCCTCCAGCTCTCGCTGTTCTATTATGAGGGCTGATTTCATTTTGACAAAGTGCTCATAATCGGCAAGGCTTTCATCACTCAGATAGCTGGCCAGAATATCAAAGACAATGCGTTCTCTTCGATCCAAGTTTTCCTTCAGCTCCTTTGCATCTTCATGCTGTTGTATGAGTAATTTCTGTTTTTCTACTAGAATCCGCTAAGGGAACAGAACAGGAAAATTGTAATGATTAATACATTTAGCTTTATATTCCATTTCCATAATGAACATTCTCCTATCATTGTTTAAAAGAAAACATTTTAGAAAGACATGCTTCCCAAGCAAATAGTAAAATGAAAGAAGCAGCTTTCTGAATTTTATTATTTGGTAGAAATTTTTTTAAAAATATACTGTATAATTAATGGCAGCACTCCCATGTCTCAAAAATGTTGATGAAGATTTGATTCACTGTCTGCTTTGTGAGCCTTTTTATTTTTAGAGTTCTTTTCTACAAGTTCTAATTAAATTATGTCCTCAGGGACATTGTCTTGTGATGAGTTGTTCTGTTCCATTACCATCTTAGGACAACCACCCTAGAAATGGGTACAACCTCAGAGGTTAAGTGAGTATTCTTTTCCTGGCTCTTGTATGGTTTGGTCCAAAATATGTTGGAGAATGCAGATTCTCTTAAGAACTTCATTTGGGGATGATCTACTTAATTAGGCCACAGTATAACTGATAGGTCCAAAGTGCCCCAGCCCTTCCAACTTCACTTCTAGAATTGCAGCTAGCTAAGAATGGAGGCTTAGAGTCTGAGATGTCCACAACAAGCAGTCCTCACCTACTAAATGAGGAGGAAAAATGCTCTCCTTAGCAGGACTGATCAACAATTTTCTATATAAGGCAGTTCAGATAAAAGAAAACCACTGCTCAAGTAACATCTCTCTAGCATAACAGCTTTTGGGCAAAGTTGATTTCTTATTTTTAACCAAGAAGATTACTCAATAAGACAGGAGTCTATGTATATACTTGAGCTGGCAAAACAAAATAACATTAGAGTTCCTCCTCATATGACAATACAAATGCCTTACCCTTTCTTCAGGAGAAGCATTTTCATCCAAGTTGTTTAATGCATTTTCTACTCTGGCAAGTCGACCAGAGAGTGATAGCAGGAGGTTAACCACTTTGTCTAGATCTCCAATAAACATCCGAAACTTGTCAAATTCATTGGGTTTGCAGACCTCCTTTACCACTACCTCCACTTCATCTCCAAGAAGATTATTGGCTTGAATGTCTTCCAAGAGTGTCTCTCGAGCGTCTTTTAGCACTTTTAGTTTTCGACTAATGCTATCTATAAGCTCTTGCTGAAAGAGAGAGAGAAGCTAAATTTATGAGATATAATTGTTAGATTTATATGACTACTCATCTCATGACTTCTAAATGGTTAGATGATGAAACCACAAGATAAGAGAATCTTTCCAAAATAGTCTATATATTTTTGGTATTCAGAAAAATCAATGTGAGCAAAATATGTTTGTTTCAAATAGTTAGAACAGCTATTAATATTCCCTTACTGGAGTGGTTATAAAGGCATGCTGTGAGCAATTTCTGATTTGGATTAAGAAAAGACAAGAAATAAATAAATAAATAATAACTGTCAGTTAAATAAGAAAGGATTTTAGTGGCAAAAACATTAAAAAATACAAGTTAGATTTTTCTTCTAGTGATTTGATCTTAAATCTTCAGTAAGGCTGGAAAAGTATATTGTAAGAATGGGAAATATGGATATAATAGAAATAGGGTGGGAAAAGTAAATGATGGAATATCAGAAGTAATAATTTATGCATTTGCATAAATGCAATAATTATTTTCTCTAAAAAACAAAAGTGCCCTCAAATCAATGTAAATTATAATAGGATTGAAGGAAGAGAACTGGGATGTCCAACTGAAGAAACAACTCTTTAAAAGTAGCAGAACAACTATGTTATCACTACATATCTGAAATGAATCAAGGATAGTTAAATGAATGTCCTGTGAAAAGAGAATTTCACAATAATAAAAATCCCAATGCCTTTGGGTTTTTTTTTTTAGGAAGTATCTTTTTTGTCTCCTACATTTTATGTGTTTTTCATGTGCGCACAGAAATTGAAAAATTGAAACAACATTTAGTGTGGTTGAGATCCAGATAGTGGGAAAAAAATTTTCAGCTACGGCCGGGTTCATGATTTAATTATTCCTGGATAAAGTTATATCATGAATATTAAAAGGAAACTGGCTTATTTGACTGTATAAAAAAGTTTGAACCAGTAGTTTTAGTTTCAGCACTGAGACATAGGTTTTAAACAGCTGATGACACAATAGTTCTATGCTTGACAAACACAGGTGCGACTTCCTAGAACAGGGAATTTTTCCACAAGAAAATCCCACCTGGCTACATATTCCATTTGAATTACACAATCATGTGGGTGTGACATTTAAATCTGAGCCATGAGACACTAATCAAAAGCAACTCCCACACAACTGCACTTCTGTCTATAGAGCATCTCAGACAATTATTGAAAATGTGCAAAAATGTACTTCCTCTTTATTGAAAGATAGGAAATATTAACAGATCAAACTTGAGAAGAATCACAACTTTTTTTTAATCTGGGGAAGATTTATTTTATAAAAATCATTTTTAAATTAACAACTGTTTTTGTTCAAATCTTTTCCTGATTTATGCACATGTGAATAGAACTATTAGAAATTAAATGAGCAGATATTATCTAGGTGGATATGGAAATGTCTGCAAATAAAAAACCAAACTCAGAGAAGTTTTAAAACCCAAGTTTCTAACACTCAGTTGGATATATTTTGTACAATTGTGTTACACATAATCCAACAGGGATATTAATTATTACAGTACGTTTTGATCATACTGCTAAGAGTATTGTGAATGACTTTATCTTGATTATAAAGAAAGAAAATTTCCTTTGCTCTTGCCAATTTATGTGTAGCATAATTTAGTTCAATAATCAAATGTTAATGAATATGGATCTATATTTATCAAAATCCTTACAAACATAAATTTTGGACTGCCAATCTAAGTTGTGAGAAGTCCATCACTGAAAGTTTTTAAGAAGAGATTGGATCGCCATTTGCTTGGAATGGTATTGGTACAGGGTCTCCTGTTTGAGCATGAGGTTGGACTAAAAGACATCTAAGGTCCTGTTCAACTGTTATTTTGTTATCTGTTAAGTCTCCCTTCAGATATCCTGAAATTCTCACTTATTAACTTTGGCCTTAAATATTTTTATTTTGTTACCAGTATTTGTCCTGCCTTTAAAGCTACATATAATACCTCTCTTGAAGTGGGTTATATATTATTTTATTTGTAAACTGCCCAAAATCACTCAGATAATGGGGTGGTATAGAAATTTTATAAATTAAATAAATAAAAATCTTAACCTAATGATAAAGTAAATATCATGAGTAAACATCCTGTTTGGAGCCAAGAAAAAAAAAATCAGCAATAATTTAAAGAATTTTCATTTAGAAGTTGTCATTAACTTCAAATTAAGTAAAAATTGAAATAATTAATATGGTTCTTAAACAGGAGGTCTGAATTTTCTTTTAGAAGTTCTGAAATGATAGGCTTAGAGTTAAGGTCACCAAGAAGGTTCTTTTTTTATGTTCATCAACAAGTTGAACTCAACAGTAGCCCTTGAGCAAAACATCAGAGTTTGATCTAAATTAATCGTGCTGATTCAGATTGATGAAAGTACCTCATAAATTACTGATATTCTGAACAGGTTCACTAGGAAATAAATGCTGTTGAACTGAATGGCATTTTTCTCAGTTATGTTTATATAGGATTTAATTCTAAAAGTTAATGTAATTCTTTGTTGAAAAGTATCTTCTTTACACATAGTAAATTATTCTGTATTCTGAAGAGGCATTAATGCTATCACTTTGCTTTTTTGTTCAGTATTTCAACAGGAGCTTCTCTCTTTTACTTTGTGAATACTGGATACTAGGCACTTGTTGCCTCCTCACAATTTTTGGTGTGATCACATTTTATTTTCAGCTGAACAGGCAATGAGACAGACCACTAGAAAGCTCAAGACCATGGCTTCCAATAATAAGTAAAATACTGAAAACAAAATCTCATGACAAACTTACCTTCTTCTCAGACAAATTGTGGTCTAACTCATTTTCAGAATCCTCCTCACTTTGCTGTTGCTGCTGCTGCTGCTGCTGCTGCATATCCTTCATCTTGATCAGAAGTTCTGCCTTGGGTGCAGAGGTGCTATAGTAAGTGGAATTAGTTGTTAAGGGAATGGCCAAAGACAGAGTCAGCTCCTCTTTCCTAAGCAAAGATTTAAAAAAATACTAGTTTTCAACAGACTTCTTGACATGTTTATGCACTGAAAGCAAGATAATAATTACTTTGAAATACTATTTGCAGTAGATAGATTGTAGGGTTAAGAGAAAGCTACCTACAGAAACAATGGATAAAATAACCATATTGTTTTATCACTCTAAGAACCTAGCTAGAGAGACAGGAAATTAAAGGAATGTCTCAAAATTATGGCCTAAAATGCTGATTTCTATTTTGCTTCTAATTTATGTTCTCTGACCATATTTAGATTTCTATGCCCTACCCTTGATTACATGGGCAATGGAAGAAAGGTGATATTTAAATCTGTTTCTGGCTTTCATTAGCCTTGATTATCTAATCCCATAAACACACATTTTGTAAATATATAGGTTCTTGGGTTTCATTATCTGCAGTTCTAATGCTTAAAAGAACCTACTGCTAAAAATACCTTTCTCTTAACACTAGAAAAGTTAAGATTGAAATCAGTTCACTGATAGCAAATATATTGTGTATATAGGATCAATTCTTTTGGAACATAATTCAATTAAAGGAGGTTTATTTTTCCTTCAAATAAACAGTAAAGAACCAATAATGTCTGCAGTGGGTCAAAACTGGCAAGATGGTGTTCATGGCATCCAACCCAAGCCCTACTTCTTTTAGATATCAATGCACACATAATCACATACATGCATACACAGAGTACAAAGAGACAAGCCAGGGACTATAATACTGAAACCCGTACAGTGCATGGTGAGTGCCAATGAGAGGACTAATGAAGAATCAATCTGAGAAAAGCCTTCACAAAATTCAACATTTTCTATCATATATCACTGCAAAAAAGAAATCAACATTATTTCATCCCTCAACTGGCTGCACTTAATAGTCATTCTATTAAGAGGGACAAAATTTGAATACCTAAGATATTAATTAATTAATTAATTAATTAATTAATTAATTATATTTCTATACCGCCTTTCTCCCGTAGGACTCAAGGCGGTGTACAGTCAAGAAAAATATAGATACGCAAACATCATAAAATTGCTAATTAAAATTATTATTATAACATAGTTTGACCCAATTAAATAGAACCTAAAATTAGATAACATTTTAAAAACATTCACATGTTCATATGTTTAGCCCCACCTGTTGGAACATCAGGGTTTTGAGGGCACGGCGGAAAGCACGGAGATCAGGGATATTTCGTATCTCAGGGGGCAGTTCATTCCAAAGGGTTGGAGCCCTCACAGAGAAGGCCCTCCCCCTGGGAGTCGCCAGTCGGCATAACTTGACTGACGGTACCCTGAGTAGTCCCTCCCTGTGAGAACGAACTGGTCGGTGGGAGGCTATTGGTGGCAAAAGACGGTCTCGTAGGTACCCAGGTCCTAAGCCATGGAGTGCTTTAAAGGTGATAACTAACACCTTGAATCGCACCTGGAAGACCACCGGGAGCCAGTGCAGCTCGCGTAGGAGAGGTGTTACGTGGGCGCAACGACCTGCGCCCATAATCACCCGCGCGGCTACATTCTGGACCAGTTGGAGCCTCCGGGTGCTTTTCAAGGGGAGCCCCATGTAGAGTTCATTACAGTAGTCCATACGGGAGGTGACTAGGGCATGAGTGATCGTGCGCAATGCATCCCGATCCAGAAAGGGACACAACTGGCGGATCAGGAGAACCTGATAAAAGGCACCCCTGGCCACGGCTGTCAAATGATCTTCTAAAGATAGCCGTGAATCCAGGAGGACACCCAAGTTGCGGGCCCTCTCTGTGGGGAGCAAGATCTCATCCCCAATTGTCAGTGATGGTACCAGCTGACTATACCGGGACGCCGGAAGCCACAGCCACTCAGTCTTGGAGGGGTTGAGTCTGAGCTTGTTTTTCCCCATCCAGATCCGCACGGCTTCCAGGAAACGGGACATCACAGCAAGGGCATCATTGGGGTGGTCTGGGGTGGAGATGTATAGTTGTGTGTCATCAGCATACTGATGAACACTCACCCCAAAACCACGGATGATTTCGCCTAGCGGTTTTACATAAATGTTGAACAGAAGGGGTGAGAGGACTGACCCTTGCAGCACCCCACAAATAAGGTGCCTCGAGGTCGATCTCTGCCCCCCTGCCAATACAAACTGCGAACGGTCAGAGAGGAAGGAGGAGAACCACCGAAGCACGGTGCCCCCTATTCCTAACCCCTCCAGCCAGTGCAGTAAGATACCATGGTCGATGGTATTAAAAGCCGCTGAGAGATCTAATAGGACCAGGATAGAGGAGCAACCTCTGTCCCGAGCCCTCCAGAGATCATCAACCAATGCGACCAATTCCGTTTCTGTGCTGTATCGTGACCTGAAGCCCAACTGGAACGGATCCAGATAGACAACTTCATCCAGGTATCGGGGTAGTTGTCGCGCCACCACACTCTCAACAACCTTTGCAACAAAGCGAAGATTGGAGACTGGACGATAATTTGATAATATAGCCGGGTCCAGGGAAGGTTTCTTGAGGAGGGGCTTCACAACTGCCTCTTTCAAGGCAGCGGGAAAGACACCCTCACTCAGAGAAGCATTTATAATCCCCTGGAGCCAGCCTCGTGTAACCTCCCGGGAGGCCAGTACCAACCAGGAGGGACACGGGTCCAATAAACATGTGGCAACATTAAGCTTGCCCAGAATCCTGTCCACGTCCTCAGGAGCCACAGAGTCAAACTCTTCCCAGATAATGTTCTCAAGACCTACCCCCGTCTCCTCCCCTGGATCTACCAAATCGGAGTCCAAGCCTTCCGGAATCTGAACGACTTTATCATGCAGGAATTGTACAAAATCCTCAGCTCGACCCTGTAAGGGATCTTCCCGTACCCCCACCTGAAGTAGGGAGCGGGTCACCCTAAACAGCACGGCTGGGCAGTTCTCTACAGATGCAATAAGAGCGGAGAAGTAGCTAGACTTCGCTGCTCTTATCGCCACTAGGTAGGTCTTAATATAAGATCTCACCTGTGTTCGGTCAGATTCAGATCGGCTTGTCCTCCAATCGCTCTCCAGGTGTCTTTTCCAATGCTTCATCTTTCTCAGCTCCTCGGAAAACCAAGGAGCTAGACGAGATCGGCATCAGGTCAGAGGCCGCAAAGGCACGACGCAGTCCAAGGCCCCAGTAGCCGCCCTGTCCCAGGCGACCACCAGGTCCTCAGTCGAGTCATGAGCCAGAGTCTCAGGAAATGGCCCAAGCTCCGTCAGGAACCTTTCGGGGTCCATCAGGCGCCTGGGACAGGACCATTTGGTTGGTTCCGTCTCCCTGCGGGGGGTGGAAGTGACTTGAAAGTCCATGTGAAGGAGAGAATGATCAAACCATGACAAGGGCTTGATGTCTATATCCCCTATTCTTAGATCATTCAGCCACTGATCAGAGACAAAAATCAAGTCCAGAGTGTGATTCCCCAAGTGGGTGGGGCCTTTAACTACCTGGGTCAGGTCCATGGCTGTCATGGAAGCCATGAACTCCCAAGCCATCTCCGACATCTCATCAGCGGATGGCAGGTTAAAATCCCCCATAACAATAAGTCTGGGGGTTTCCACCGCCACCCTGGCTATAATGTCGAGCAGCTCAGGCAGGACCGCTGTTACGTGGCAGGGAGCCAGGTACGCAATCAGTAGGCCCATCTGAATCCCCCGACCCCACTTCACAAGGAGGGACTCACATCCGGCTATCTGAGGAACAGTGGCCTCCCTCGGGCAAAGACTTTCTCTAATGATTGCTGCCACTCCCCCACCCCTTCCCTGAGTCCTTGGCTGATGGAATGCGCGGACACTTGGCAGGCACATTTCCACAAGAGGAACTCCTCCCTCCTGGCCTAACCAGGTCTCCGTAATCCCTGCCAGGTCAGCACCCCCCTCTGAAATAAGATCATGAATGAGGGGGGCTTTATTTACCACTGACCTGGCATTACATAACATCAGCCGTAGACCCAGGGTCTGAGACTATAAATATAAATATAAATAGCTCTTTGTCTCTCTTTTTGGCATAAAGCAACATGAACCAAACAGTCACTTGCTTGGAAAGAAGACTCCAGAGTTACTTATGTGTGTGTATGTGTTTGTTTGTGAGAATATTATATTTTCATTTTCTATCTCCCATTAATTTTCAGTTAGATGTTTGCAATTTCTTATGATTCTCCTCCAAAAATCTACAGAAATATCCAAATTGAATTTTTTTGCAAAACTTAATAGTATATAAAAATTATTTTATATACCATATTTTTTGCACTATATAATGCTCCGGACCATAAGACGCACCTAGCTTTTGGGGAGGAAAACAAGAAAAAAAAATCTGCTTCTGCCTCCCAGCATCTATTGGTATTCATCTGGCTAGCGTCCTTGCAACAAACAGCAAACGGCCTGGTGAGCTTCACCATGTTATCGCAGCCTGATTTAGCACGAGCAGCTGATTGGCAGTTGGATCAGCCTCCCGGAATATTGCCAATCAGCTGTTCCAGGCTGTAGGGATTGCCGCTGCCTATCGCCACCTCCGGAGTCCCATTTTCAGCCTCCGTCTGCCAAGGGTGGGATCTACTGGTTGGAGAACTGATTCGCTGAGCGCATGCTGACCCTTACTTATGGTGAATCAGACTATAATTTATCAGAATATTTACTAGGATGCATTATTTTTTATTTTATTTATTGCAATTATACCCAGCTTTTTCTTCTGACAACTCAAGATTACATATATATGGAAGTTCTCTCTCATTCTACCCTGCAACAGGTTTGAAAGGTAAATTGGTCTAAAATAGTGACTCACCCAAAGTCATTCACTGATTTGAATCAGCATCTGCCATATCCAACATTTATCAACAGACTGTATAAGTGCTAATCCAATTTATCCACTCTTAATTTGAGCTTGTAAGACCTACTGCCTTTCTCAGATTGCTCAGAAATGTAGATATCAATGTTGCTGGTGACATGTAATTACAGTACAAAATTACTGTAGAACTCCCTGTTCTGTGCAGTAACTCTTACTTGCTATGAAAGATAACATTTATAATAAAACACTAGGAAGTAATGAAAACAATTCTTATCCAGCAAGGCACAGTGAATCTGTCAACAAGAAGCATATATAATAGTGAAATGAAACCTTCACAATCATTAAGTATTTATATGTTTTTGATAAACCACTAGGAGAAATGGGGATTCATCTCTAGTTTGTCAGCTTAACACAAGTATTTGGTTCCATGAACATAGAAGGTTGGGTATTTCAGTCTTTTCGAAGCTGGTATTTTCCCAGACAAGTTAGAATCTAAATCCCAACCAGAACCAGGTGTGAATTGGAAGAAAGTTGTAGTAGTTACATTTGTTAAGTTTGTCTTGATTCTATAACTTATATTTTAATAGAGCAAAAATTAAAATAGTGTGTGCACATATAAGATTAAAAAAAAAGATAAAAAGCGGGACTTCTGGTTGGCACCGCAGGCTCCGTGGACGGTCTTCTAAGACCGCCAGCCCTGCGTCTTCGTAAAAGCCGCTTTGACAGCGCAAACCGGCTGTCTGGCGGCTGAAAAACCTCTCCTTCGGGAAAAGAAGGAGAGGAGAGCCAGTGGGTGAGAGTAGAGCTCCCCGAAAGCCCTCTGGAATATTTCCAGAGGCTTGGAGGGTGAGAGCTCCCCAGCCAGCCCGCCAAGAAGCTCCGAAGCCAGGATGACACTGCGAAAGCAGAGCGAGAAGCCGCGATCCGATCCTGCTTTTAAAAGTGAGTTTGACTGATTACAAGCGCAGGCAGAGCGGAAAACAGGAGAACAAGCTTTAAAAGTACAGAGCTTAACTCCGAAGTTACTTTGTTTCAAACTGAATCTCATTGAGCTGGAGGCTGAAGATGGCGTCTTTGTTATGGTTTTGAAAGTGAAAGCCAGAAACGAAAGTGCTTGAGAACTTTGCGCTGGGAGAGTGGATTAGCTGCTTATTAACTGCTGGGAAGTGAGAGCTTGTGGGGAAAAAAAATTATCCTGCCTGATAAATTAGAGACTATAAATTACAAACATTTTAAAGTTGTTTAAAAGACTTTGTGGCTTTGGGGGAAAAAAAAAGAAGATCTTAAGAGGGGGAAAAATGGCTTCTAGACAAGTGAAACCAGGAGTTGTTAAAGGAGGGGGAGGTTCTCCAGTTGTGTCAGTGGTGACATAGAAAGCACAACTTCCGGCTGATTCACAGAGTCAGAGTCGGAGTCAAGATGCAGCACTTAATGATTTTAAAGAATTTATGAAAGAAGCCATGAATAATCAAGCAACAGCAATGAAAGAAGCTATGAATAACTTAACATTACTTGTGGAAGGGAAATTAAAGAAAGTTGAGGAGGATATAAGTTCAATTAAGGAAGTGGTTGCAGAGAAACACAATGAGATAAAAGAGGATATTGTTTATGCTGTATCAGGATTGTCAAACCTTGTTATCTAGCTTGATGGGAAAGTTGAAGAAATTAATCAAGCCAATTTAAATTTGGAAAGTAAAATGGGAGATGTTATGACCAGAACAGAGAAAGTGGATGATGAATTGGTAATGTTATAATACAGGTCCATGGAGTTTGCTCTGAGATTGAGAGGCCTGAAAGAAAATAGTAAAGAAAACCTAAAAGATATTTGTGCTGATGCTATTGTAGAGATAATTAAAGAAAGACCAGAAGATGTGGCAAGCCAAATTGATAAAATTTACAGGGTTAATTCCTGGCTGGCAAAACAAAGGCAGCTGCCAAGAGATGTGGTGATCTATTTTACAACTAGGAGGATCAGAAATGATATCTTACAAGCTTCCTACAAGAATAAAGTTCAGGTGGCTGGGCAAGAGGTGGTGGTTTTGAAAGAGATTCCTCCAAAGATGCTGAAAGTAGAAAAGACTTTGGCTTTTTGGTAAATGAGCTGAGAAATCAACAAGTGGCATACAGATGGGACATTCCAATTGGTCTAATAGTGACTTATAATGGAGAAAGATACCGGTTAAACACAGTCTGGAAGGCAAAAGACTTCTATGTAAATGTTTTAAAGGCTGGATACCCACCCTCACCGGGGGGGGGGGGGAGAAGAAAATGGAGATGTTACAACAAGAAAAAGATGGAAAATAGGTACAAACCTATGCTGAAGTTGCAGCTGGAGGAATTATCATGGAAGAAGATTTGGATCTTGGGGGCTTACCTCCAACTTTGGAACCACCTAAGAAGGGAGAGCCGAAAGTACAACGACTGACCCGATCAACTTATAAACTTCAAGAACAACAATAAAAAAGGCAACAATCTCAAGATTTATCTCAAGAAGTTCAAAAAACAAAAGCAGTGGGGGGGGGGGGTAGGCCGAAGAGTAAGGTGGAGGAGGAGCTTCAGCTGATGCTCATATGGCTTCAAAAGGCTAAAGATGGCAACTAAATTCCTATCTTGGAATGTCAATGGCCTAAATTCACCACCAAAAAGAAAGAAAGTATTTCACTACTTGAAACAATTTAACAATGACGTTATTTGCTTGCAAGAAACACATATTAGATTATCAGATCAAAAATATTTGATAAATTCAAGATTAGGTACACATTTTGTGGCATCAGCGCCAGAGAAGAAAAATGGGCTAGTCATATATGAAAGGAAAGGACTAATTGAGGCAGATGATCAAGGAAGATATATTGCAATTGAATTATCAACACAGACTGGAAAAATGCTTTTTATTGGAATATATGCCCCTAATCAGCAACAAGACAAGTTTTATAAATTTCTACATACTAAAATAATACAATGGGATTATAAATCTTTTATATTAATGGGTGACTGGAATGGAGTAATAGACACATAGAAAGATAAAAAAAAGTTTATCAAAGATATCAACACGTGCAAAAGTACCTAAATCTTTTTTTGATATGGTGGAAGATATAGAACTGAGAGATATTTGGAGAGAACGTAATGTGGAGGAAAGAGACTTTACTTTTTTTTCTGATAGACATCAATCCTTCTCCAGGATTGATTTTATACTAACCACAAATGATTTTATTTCCAGGGTGAAGAAGACGAAGATATATCCAAGAACTTTAACTGATCACAGTCCGGTTTCGGTGGAATTTGAACAGGAGAGGGGAGAAAAGCGGTCTTGGAGGTTAAATGAAAATTTATTTAGATATGAAGAAAATGTGAAAGAGCTTAAAAAACAAATGAAAGAATTTTTTGTAATTAATATGAATAAGGGTACTTCCATGGAAATGGTCTGGGATGCTAGTAAGGCTTATATGAGGGGTATGTTAATACACATGAATAATAAACATAGACTAAAACAACAAAAGAAGCGGAAAGAGATAGAGGAAGAAGTAAAAAAGAAAGAACAATCACTCATACTTAATCCAGGAGACAAGAAAGTAAAAGAAACAATAAATATACTACGAGGGAAATTTAGTATGTTAATGGCTGATCAGGTGGCAACTAGCTTACAATATGCTAAACATAATACATTTTGTAATGCCAATAAACCAGGTAGGTGGTTGGCCTACATATTGAGGAAAAAACAGAAATCATGAGTCATTGGTAAGATAGAATTTAGAGGTAAGCAAGTTTACCAACAGAATATGATAAAAAAGGCTTTTTTAGAATTTTATACAAAGTTATATGCTAGTGACTCAATACAAGGTATAGATATAGATAGATACTTAAAGGAAGGGAATATTCCTGAATTAACGTTGGAACAGAGGGAAGGATTGAATCAACCAATAACTTCTGATGAGATTACTGATGCAATTAAGCAATTAAAAGTAGGGAAAGCTCCGGGAACAGATGGATTAACAGCTGTTTATTATAAGAATTTACAGCTTGAAATGGTAGAACCGTTTAGAGTTCTATTTTGTAAAATTCAATTAGGGGGAGGAGTCCCACCCTCTTGACGAACAGCTTTTGTTTCACTGATCCTGAAGGAAGATCAAAATTGTAATAAACCTGAAAATTTTAGGCCAATTTCACTTTTGAACACGGATTATAAAATTTTTGCTAAGATATTAGCGAATAGACTAATGCCAGTTATGCAACAAACAATTCATAATGATCAATCAGGCTTTATAAAAGGGAGGCAAATGAAATATAATGTTAGACAAATTATAAACCTATTGGAATATTTGGAAAAAACCAACCAGGTCCCTGCAGCGTTCATATTTTTGGATGCAGAGAAAGCATTTGATCGATTGAACTGGCAATTCCTGTTTAAGATAATAGAAAAAATGCATTTTGGGGAGTATTTTATACATTCAATTAGAGCAATATATCAGGAACAAACAGTACAAATAATAGTTAATGGAGGTTTAACAGATGTGTTTAAAATTGAGAAAGGTACTAGGCAGGGTTGTCCCTTGTCGCCATTGTTGTTTATTTTAACTTTAGAAGTTTTGTTGAATAAGTTACGTGACTCTTATAAAATAAAAGGAATTGTAATTAGACAGCAGGATTATAGATTAAGAGCGTTTGCAGATGACCTGGTTCTTACTTTATCTCAACCTATAGAAGCGGTTCCCTATATGTTGGACATAGTAGCTCAATATGGCAAAGTATCTGGATTTAAAGTAAATCTTCATAAGACAAAGATGATAACTAAAAATATGTCCATAACTCAAAGAGAAGACTTAGGGAGAATAACGGGGTTTGAAGTAGTTAAAAAGGTTAAGTATCTAGGAGTATATATTGCAGCCTCAAACACGAAATTGTTTAAAAATAATTATGAAATTCTTTGGCAAAAAGTACAGAAAGAAATGGAAAATTGGAAAAAGTTACAACTATCATTACTGGGAAGGATAGCAGCAATAAAAATGAATGTACTACCTAGGTTTTTATTTTTGTTTCAAATGATACCAGTGCTTAAGAAAGATGGAAATTTGATGGAATGGCAGAAAGGGGTTAATACTTTCATCTGGGCTGGGAAGAAACCAAGAGTGAAACTGAAAATTATACAGGATATACATGAGAGAGGAGGTCTTAAAATGCTTAACTTAAGATTGTATTATGAAGCAGCTGCTTTATCACAAATTAGTGATTGGTTTAACTTAACTGAAGAAAGAATGTTAAACATAGAAGGTTATGATTTGTTATATGGATAGCATGCTTATTTGTTATATGAAAAAAAAGTGGATAAAGTGTTTAAGGATCATATACTTAGAAATGCGTTGTTGAGGGTTTGGAAAAAGTACCAATATAAGCTAAACTATAAGATACCCATATGGGCAAATCCCAGACATGCAATAGAAAATATAAGTATAGAGCAAAAAACAGAGGTGATTACTTATAAAGAGCTTCTTTTTTTGGAAAGGGGTAAGTTGCAACTGAAATCTTTAGATGAATTAAAAGAAGGGATAATTTATACTTGGTTTCAGTTTGGTCAGCTTCAAGCTAGATGGAGGGAAGATCAAAAATTTGGTGTTATGCAAAATGAGGAAAATCTGGTGAAACAGATTAGAGATCAAAGTCAGATGCATATTAAAAGGTTGTATAATGCATTATTGGAAATAGATTCAGAAACGGAATTGGTTAAGGATTGTATGATAAAATGGGCACAAAACTTTCAGGAACCAGTGATGATGGAAACGTGGGAAAAGAGGCGTTGGACTTACCGTGAACGCTCTTTCTCCAGGGGATGCGGAGTGGGTCAGAAGTGGGATGATCCAGCTCGTCTGGCCAATCACTGAGTCGGATAAACTTGGCCACGCCTACTCAGGCCTCCCTTCCTTCCAGTTTGTTCGACGAAGGCAGATCTGCAAAACAGTCTCAAGCCTAGAAAATACAAAGGAGAAATCGCAGACGGGAGGGGCTGACCCACTCCGCATCCCCTGGAGAAAGAGCGTTCACGGTAAGTCCAACGCCTCTTCTCCCACTGGGATGCGGAGTGGGTCAGAAGTGGGACATACCCAAGCTTGCTAATTCGTCGGGCGGGAGGTCTGCGAAGGTCGATGTCGAGGTGCCAGGTGAACCTGTTGGAGGACTCTCCGTCCGAAGGCTGCCTCGGCGGAGGCAAAGGTGTCCAAACGGTAATGCTTGATGAATGGAACGGGAGAGGCCCAGGTAGCTGCCCGGCAAATTTCCTCGAGGGAGGCCTGCGTGGCCCAAGCAGCGGTAGTAGCTGCACTCCGTGTGGAGTGAGCTGTAATATGACGTGGAATGGGGAGAGATCGTGAGTCATAAGCTTTGGAAATACAGGCTCGGATCCAACGCCCTATGGTGGCAGAAGAAACTTTGGATCCCAAAGATGAAGGTTGAAAGGAAATAAATAGGGCTTCGGAGCGTCTTGAGGGTGCGGTCCGAGAGATATATATTTTTAAAGCCCTGCGAACATCAAGGGTCCGCCATTTGTGTTCTAGTGGGTGAGATGGATTCGGGCAAAAGTTAGGCAGGATCACTTCCTGTTCACGATGGAACCGTGAGTTAATTTTTGGCACGAATGCCGGGTCCAGTCTAAGAATTACCCTATCTGAGTGTATCACACATAAGTCTGGCCTGACTGATAGGGCTGCCAGTTCAGAAATGCGGCGAGCCGAAGTCACGGCCACCAGGAAAGCCACTTTCATGGTTAGAAATCTAAGGGAGGCAGTCCGGAGAGGTTCAAAGGGTGGACCTGTCAAGGCTGACAATACATGTGGCAAGTCCCATGTGGGATATCGGTGTACCACGGGTGGACGCAGATTTCGTACCCCACGTAGGAATCTCCGGATGGAAAGGTGATGAGACAGGGGCACGCCGTCCCTGGGAGACAACACCGTGGCGAGAGCTGCAACATGCCGCTTGAGGGTATTATGCGCTAGACCCTTGCTGTAGCCATCATGGAGGAACTCCAACACCTGCGGAACAGAAGCTGACAACGGGTTAATTTCGCGCGCAGAGCACCACGAAATAAATACCTTCCACGTGATGTTGTAGAGTCTGATGGTGGACTCCTTCTTGTCAGCCTGCATCACCCGGATGACATCTTCTGAGTACCTCGCTTCCCTCAAGAGCAGCCCTTCAAACGCCAAGCGGTTAGGTTGAGCCACTGGGGCTCTGGGTGTAGGATTGTCCCTTGACTGAGGGACACCTTCTCCGGAGGAAGCCGCCAAGGGTCCGTCGTTGAGAGGGCTACGAGGTCGGAGAACCATGGCCTTCTTGGCCAATAGGGAGCGATGAAGATTACATCCGCTCTCTCGGTCACAATTCTGCGAAGGACCCGCGGGATCAATGGGATCGGCGGGAACGCATAGAGTAGCTCCTGAGGCCAGGGGCAACGGAGAGCGTTTGTGTCCTCTGCCCCCCGCGATGGGTAGCGCGTGAAGAATCGGCGTAGCTGTGCGTTCTCTGGGGATGCAAGGAGGTCTACCTGTGGCTGGCCGAACCGGAGACAGATGTCCCGAAACAGAGCGGGGCTGAGGCGCCATTCTGATGCGTCTATCGTGGTGCGGCTGAGATAGTCCGCCTGAAGGTTGTCCTTCCCCGCGATGTGATCCGCCTTGAGGGATTGAAGGTGGGATTCCGCCCACCTCCCAAGAAGAAGAGCCTCCTGCATCAAGGTCCTGGACCTTGTCCCCCCTTGGCGGTTGACATGTGCCTTTGCTGACACATTGTCTGTAAGCACTAGTAAGTGTTGTCCCTGCACCGTCTGAAGAAAGGCCAGAAGAGCTAAGCGGATGGCCCTGAGTTCCAGAAGATTGATACTTGACCTTGCTTCTGTCGTGGACCATCGCCCCTGAGCGACCTGGGAACCCAGGTGCGCACCCCAGCCCGTCAGACTGGCGTCTGTAGTCATAATCAGTGGATGTGTGTCCAAGAAGACGCATCCGTTGTCCAGAGCCGGGGATAGCCACCAGTGCAAAGACCGGCGTACTGACAGGGGGACCCTGATCTTGGATTTGGAGGCTGCTGTCCTTGCCCGCTGATAGGGGAGTAGCAGCCATTGAAGGCTGCGGGCATGAAGCCGAGCCCAGGGAACTATGTCTGTGCATGAGGCTAGTTTCCCCAGGAGACGGGACAATTCTAGCTTGGGAGCTGTCGGATCTTGTAACAGATGCCGAATCAGAGATCTGAGGCTGTCTTTCCTCTCCTGGGAGAGGAACACCTGTCCCACCTGCGTGTCTATGACTGCGCCTAGATGATTTATGCGCTGTTGAGGGACCAACTGACTCTTGGGCTCGTTGACTAGAAACCCATGATTCTGTAATATTTGCAATGTGAGAAATACATTGGTTCTGGCTCTGTCGTAGGACGAGGCTTGTATTAAAATATCGTCCAGATAAGCCTGAATTCGAATTGGTACGGACCGCAGGTGAGCTATCAAGGCTGCCAGAATCTTGGTGAAACTGCGCGGGGCCGATGCCAGGCCAAATGGAAGGGCCCAGTATTGTAGGTGACGCCCCGCGTAGCTGAACCTGAGGTACCGCCGGTGAGCTGGCTCTATAGGTATATGAAGGTACGCCTCGGAGAGATCGATTGAGGCTAGGAAGTCTCCGGGTCTTATTCCCTCCAGGATAGATTTGAGCGTACTCATCCTGAACTTGCGGTACACTAAATGGGTGTTCAGGGATTTTAAATTTAGGATTGCTCTCCATCCCCCCGAGCGCTTCGGAACCACGAAAAGAATCGAGTAAAATCCCTGCCTCCATTGCTCCCGAGGGACGTCCTCCACAGCATTGATCTCCAGAAGATGCTGAATGGCGATCTCCATCAAATTCCGCTTGCTGAGGGAGCTGGAGACAGGGCAAGGCACGAAGCGGCTCGGAGGGCGGGAGAGGAACTCCAATGGGAGGCCGAATTCGATGATATGAAGAACCCATTGGTCTGTCGTACTGCGAGCCCATTCGGGGAGAAACAGGCTCAACCTCCCCCCAATGGGAGCTATCAAGCGAGAGTCACTTTTGGCGGCGGAACTGACGTCCGCCAGTTCCACGAAAGGGCCGTTTCTGAGGGGCGAAGGGTTTGGATTTATCCCTGTAGGAACCTCTATCTTGGGGACGAAAGGAACCCTGTGAGTAAGGTCTTTGACTGGGACCCTCCTGGAAAAAATTACGGGCCGGGGGCCTGCGATAGTAGGGGGTAGCCCTGCGATCAGCTCGTCTAGTAATGGAAGGAAGGACCTTCCTTTTGTCCCTGTCCTCCACTAATAATGGTTCAAGGGAAGCACCAAATAATTTAGGCCCAGAGTATGGTGTAGAAGCTAGACGCCATTTGGCCTTGAGGTCAGCTTGCCAAGGCTTAAGCCACAAAAGGCGACGGGAAGTGACTGAAGAAGCCATAGCCCGCGAGGCAAATTTGGCAGCATTTAACGTGGCATCCGAGGTGAATTGAGTGGCAGCTATTATCTTATTTAGGTCCTGATGGACTCTGGCCTCCTGGGCTGGTAAGCGGGACTGAAGCTGCTGGAGCCATAATAGAGATGACCGTGAAAAGAATGAGGCCGCAGTAGCGGCCTGAATTGCCCAAGCTGAGGCCTGGTGAGCCTTCTTGAAAGAAGAATCAAACTTACGGTCTTCCGGCTTAAGTCCCTCAGAAGTGTCCCCTGAGATGAAAGGAGACGAAGATGAAAGCGCTGCCACAGGGCCATCGACTTCGGGAACCTGCAAAAGACTAGTCAGGACAGGATCCATGTTGTAATTTCTACGATCGTAGCCACTAGGAGTAGGAAAAGAAGTTGGATTAGTCCATTGTTTACGAACCACATCAGTGAAAAGTTTTGGCGCTGGGACAAACAGTTGTTCAGTTACTGGTTCAGAAAATATGCCTTGACTGGAGGAAGCGGCAGAAGTTGATGGGACAGAATCAGTGTCAACTAGGCCCGAGGTGACTTTGGCCTTGTGAAGCAGTGATTTAAAAAGTCCCTGGGGAAAAAGGCCGGTAAAGGCTGGCACATCAGGAGCAGTGGATTCGTCATCCGATAAATCCACTTCCCTTTGAGGTTCATCCTCTAGTTCTATATCAGCACTGCCTCTAGATCTAACAGGGGAGTGATCAGGGGACCCTGTAAGACTGGCATCAGGGGACACCCTTGATCTTCTGGAATGAAGGCTCTCAGAGACAAGAGAGACAGAGCGATGCTCTCTGATGCCCGCTTGGATGCCATGAGAAATGGCCCTGGCAATTAATATCTGAACTGATTGTGGAAGGTTCTCCAGATCTGACTTAGGTTGATTACTTGGTGGAGGATCCTGAACAGGGATAGAGCAATCAAAGGGGTCCCCCTCCTGTCTAATTGGAGAGCCATGAAGGCTGTCCTGGCGTTCTGGAGAGAAGGCTCTTGTCAAGTCAGCCTCCTCTGCAACCCCTGAATCAAGACCGGTATCCGGGTTTGGCTTATCTCCATGGGTATGTGAAGTCAGATCAGAATCATGCTGATGAGACGTTTTTGTATGTTTTGATTTTGAGGAGGCCTTACGGCCAGAATCAATCTTGCAAGATGACTGGTCTGCCATAGCGATGGATAAGTTGTGTCACAGCAGGAATCTGCACACAAATGAACAACAGTAAGTATTATCATTATCATTATTTTGAAAAGAGGCAGTATAATCCATTGTAATTTCCCAGATATCTTAAATCAAGGATAAATTAGGAAGTTCGCTGCAATCCAACCACCAAGGAAATTTTCTTTTTTTTTTTTTTTTTTTTTTACTGTTATGCTGAGAGATAAAATGGCTGCCCGGGAACAAGTCTCCAGGGTCAGACAAAATGGCCGCCAATAGTTGAAATATTCTTTAAAATAACCAAAAATCCACAAAGGGACCCCAGACCTACTCCAATCGTCCTCTCCCCTTTTTTTTTTTTTTTTTTTTTTTATATATATGGGGCAAGTGCAAAGCTCACCAAAGAAGGAGATCAGGCAGGTCCCAGCAGCCGATGGAAGAAGCGCGCGGAAATGGCGGCTAATTAACGGCTGCAACAAAGATGGCGGCACGGAAATTTGGCGGGGAAGTGTCAGACACCCCCCACGCCAAGGCAAGAGCAGCGCAGTTGAAAACGCCGTCTTCCCCGATCGCTGGGAAGAGCGGCGGCAGCAACAAGCCGGAACGAAGCCTTTGGGCAGGCAGCGGCTTCTGCGGCTTCTCCGACCTCCAGCTGATCGACGCTGAGGCGGAGACTGACAGCAGAGCGGGGCGGCGAAGAGGAAACCCAGGTGCCGGTCCCCGAAGCGTCGCGATCTTCGCGCCCCTCAGCTGATGGGCGCTGAAGTCGGCGGCTGTCAGGGGAGCGCGGCGGCGGCGTTTCCAGCCCAGGAGGACTGAAATGGCCCGCACGCACAGCGCTAAGAAGAATGGGGGCTGAAGGCAAAGTCACACTCACGTCCCTCTGATGATCGAGAGGCAACGGAGGCAGTCGTCTGCGTTTAAAGTTGAAGCCCCCAACAACACACACGATCTCCAATGTCTGTCAGAAGTGAGAGACTCAGCGAATGCGACTGGTCAGAACCACTGAGTCGAATAAACTGGAAGGAAGGGAGGCCTGAGTAGGCGTGGCCAAGTTTATCCGACTCAGTGATTGGCCAGACGAGCTGGATCATCCCACTTCTGACCCACTCCGCATCCCAGTGGGAGAAGATTTGGGTCAGAAATGTTAAATTTACGCAAGCACAAAATTTGAGAGAGAATTTTTATAAAATGTTTTATAGATGGCACTTAGATCCTAAAAAATTATCATGTATGTACTCTAATTTGCTAGCTAAATGTGAATGTAATGATGCAACCTATTATCATATATGGTGGACCTGTAAGAAAATCAAGGCATTTTGGATAAAAATTTGGTGGGTGATGCAGAATATTCTGAAAAGAAGGTTGAAATTTACTCCTCAATTGTTCCTATTGGGTATAACTACGGACTGTACAGTATCAGAGACTAAATTGATTTTGAATCTAATATCAGCAGCTAGGCTGTTGGTAGCGCAATATTGGAAGAAGGACTCTTTGCCTACTATTGAAGAGTGGATACTGAAAGTAACGAACCTAGAAGAAATGGCGAAAATCTCAGCGTACTTGAAGGACTATACACAAGAAAGATATGTATCGGAATGGAGAAGATGGCTTGACTATATTCAAAATAAGTATCAGACAAGAAAATATCAAATAGCTTATGAATGAACGTTAAGTATTAGAAGTATTATGTTATCTATAGTGGAGTTAAGGTTTCAGGGGGGGAGTTAGTAGTCTGAGGATAAGTAGGTTAATCTATTTTATGATTGTTAAATGAAACACCTTGTATTTTGCTCTGGGAAGTCTGGGGGGGAGGGTGGGATGAGGGGAGGGAAAGGGTGGGGGGAATGGGGGGGAAGAAAATTTTTGTTTTTTTGTAAAACTTTTCAATAAAAAAAAAGATAAAAGCATTAATTTGTGTTGGAAAAATATGTACTCACTTTTCCTCTTCAGTTTTGGGTGCTGAAACCTTTAAAAGAAATTTTCTGCGATGTTGTGCTTCTTCTAAGAGATGTTCATCTTTGGGAAAGATTCCCTCCATTAAATCCATTGTGGTTTTTATTTTCACATTTGGGTCTAAAATTTCTGCTAATGATTTATCCTTATCCACTATTTCTCTAGCTAATTCTTCTGATTTCCAGTCCTCAATTGTCTTTTCTTTGGCTCTCACGTAGTTAACTGCATGGGTGGATATGTCATTCTCCTTTATGTTCCTCCCAAAGCTTTCAGTAGGTTGCAAAGAAGAAAGGTTTGATTTGTTCTCAAGCTCAGTTTCCACACCTTGTCTCGTATAAGCATAAAAACGTGAATAGGACTGTTCAGAAGTGCTAAGTGTCTTGATTTGGTCTTTTTCTAAGCCGCTTGGTAAAGTAGGAGGCTCTATTGTGGTCCCAAGATTCTGCCTGCTTGCCTTCTCTGTATGGCTCTCAGAATGTACAATCTTGATTGGAACCATTTTTACGGTTGTATTGTTATCCATCACTCTTTCAATTCTTTAGAAAAAATTGTAAAATAGCACATTATATGTATTATATAAACACTGTTCACTCATAATAGCCTATTTATGAATTTATGAATGAGTAACTTATCACATTTTATCTTTCACATTCCCATGTATATTTTAAATATCTTTATTTAACTGAGCACTAGCTATTGTTACTAACGTTATAAAATGTACAAAGAACTGCACTTGACTGAAATTTCAAAGATATTTAACATGCTTTCTTCTTTTAAAAAAAAGAGCAAAAAAAAAAAAAGCTTAAATGTACTGACTGATCCCACATATATATGAAGAAACATCTACTTTGTTCAATGACAATTCTTTCCAATAATGTGTAAATTATTATTGTAATCTAAACAAGGTTCTCATTGTTTATAAGAAAGTTTTCTAAAATTTAAGCTATGTTCATTATATATAAGTGAACAATTGAACAGCAATGTATAAATCAGTATGAAACTTGAATTGGCATATGAGACATAACATCTGCTAAATCTGTAGGTATGACTAATGAAGGTTACTTCACTTAAGGCATTTATTATAGCAATAGCAATAGCATTTAGACTTATATACTGCTTCACAGTGCTTTACAGCCCTCTCTAAGCGGTTTAGAGTCAGAATATTGCCCCCAACAATCTGGGTCCTCATTTTACCCACCTCAGAAGGATGGAAGGCTGAGTCAACCTTGAGCCTGGTGAGATTCAATCTGCCAAACTGCTGGCAGCCGGTGATCAGCAGAAGTAGCCTGCAGTACTGCACTCTAACCACTGTGCCATCGCAGCTCCTATACTTAAAGCTGGTAATTGGGACTAGAATTTCCATCACTAAGTGATGAAGTCATAAAGAATGACATCATGTGATTCGCAAAGGCAATTCAGAGAGCCCCCATTGCTGTTGTTAAGCAAGGATCATGTCATTAAGCAAAGACCACACATGATTGTGATTTGTGAATTCTTGACAGCTTCCACAAGCAAAGTCAATGAGGAAGCTGGCAGGAAGTTGCAAGTTTTTGGCATCTTGCAAACAGGCCAACAGATGGGTAAGTGCTACAAGGTCTGGAAAGGCAAGGAGTGGCTGCCAAGGTGCAGCAGAAGCATGGCCAGATGGAGAGATGGTTGCTATGAGTGCAGGAGGACATCCAGTTAATGAGCATGGCTGGGCAAGGAGGAGCGATTGCTGAAGCCTGGCATAAACATGGCTGGGCATTCCTGCACTACGGAGTACAGGCAGAGGTTACTGCAGGCATGTGCAAACTATGTAGTACAAGGTCCCTGGGATCTTGTACTGTTGAGTTCAAGCTCCTCAGGAAAAAAAAAAAGGAGGAGACGGGAGCAACTTGCCACCTTCCTTGCCACCCTCCCCATTGACTTACTTGTAGGAAGCCCACCAGAAAGGTCGCAAATGGTGATCATGTGACCACAGGATACTAAAACCATTGTAAATGCAAGCCAGTTGCCCAGTGTACAGATTGTGACTGCATAACTGCAGGGATGCTGGGGCGGCTGGAGTGAATATATTGAGGATTTTAACTTGGGTCTTCCCAGATACATCTATTTCTTTCTTGGCTTTACAAAATATGAATAATGGTCCATTTGTATTATTCACAAATTAAAATTCAGTGTGCAAGATTTTGAAGGGCAGCAAATCAAGAGCTCTATACCTTTATATAAAATTCTGCTAACTTGTACCAATGAAGAGCTAATTTTCTTGGCAGTTGTTTTACTTGTTTTTGATATTAAATGTCCTTTATTGTTGGCTATAATGGGAAAGTAATTGTTGTATTAGATGCTGTATTTTATGCTGATCTGCCTACCAAGGGAACAGAAATGTTTAGAAACTGTCTAAGGCTGTCTTTGTTTCATTTTAGGAAGTCCTGTTCTGCTGGCAATAAAATTAAGTCCAAAGAACTGTCATTGTAATATAGGGTTCCCTGTAGCCACCCTCATCTTCTATCCTATAAATACAATTGTTCACTTAGAGAAGTTAGATCTAGAGATTAAAATTGTTTTGCTAACTATTCTGGCAACATTGATAGCAGTTTTCAACCATTCATAAAAATAACTTTTAGATTTCCATAGTGAGAAAGATATGAACCTCTGGTTTGAAAACATCAAAATATGTTTGTAATAGTTTATATAAGACCAGATACATGCATTCTGTTTTGTTTGGATTTTATTAACATAGCCATATATATGATACACAAAATAGTCCTTGGAAAATAAGTTTTAGGATAATAAGGGAACTTGCAATTACAGCATATGTTCATATCTTGTGCTTTCTATTCTTTAATTAGTCTTAGAGTTATTGGTTGACTATACTTATTTTCAAGAGCTGTTAATTAGATTCACTTGTAAATTAAGCATGTTGTACTGAACTCAGTTTAAAAGCTGAAATAAATTGTATATAATTTCTGTTGGGATAAAATAATGTGGTTCTAAAACTCTCTAGAAAGCTTAACATTAAACTGCTAAAACCATATAGTGACAGTGCCTGGAAACCTTAATATTCAATTGGTGAACAAATCCAACGATAAAATATGTGACAAATATTTAACAGTTAGTGTAAAGTGGCTTACCGTGTGGAATTTTCATCCTGAGCAGCCACAGGTGGCTTATCAGTCAGCTTTGGTGGAGCAAACTGTGGTGAAGGGGATCTTGATGCTTCCATTCTAGATTTTAGATGGTAACGATAAGTTGAAGGAAGGGGGGGTTCAGATTTGAGATGTCTTTTTTCTTCTAAATGCTGAAAAACATTTTCTGTGGATGCTAACTGCCCAGTCTCTGGCAGCTCTGCACTTACAAATTTTCCAGAAATTTTTGTGGGAACCTGAGAAGGTGATGAGCTGCCTACAGCTATATTGTTAGAAGCAGGGGAAGACTGATCTAATCTGTTGGGCACTGTCAGTAAAGATTCTGAAACAAGTGAAGCTGAAAAACTATCTTCTCTTCTGTGTTTCTTATCTCGTTTGGGTGCGGGTGGCCTCTGAGGAAAAGAGCCATGTTTCTTATTCAGGAGTACAGAATTTCCCTGTAGATTTTCTTCTGCTTTGATATGTGTTAAACAGTGCTGAGTCTTATCTGATATTTGTAGTCCAGAAATCACAAGAGGCAAAGAACCATAATCTTTGCTTTTCTCATTTACATTTTCCTGTGAATATCTGTAATCACTGGGCAATGTCTCAGATCTACCTCGGCTCCGCTGTGATGCAACTGTGGCAGGTCCTGCATGAAAGGACCTTGCAGATACTTTGCACTTGTTTCCTGAACTGTAGTCCTCCTGAGCTGTGAGTTCTCTCAGACAGTCTTCTGAATACTCTTTATCAGATGATCTGGGGAAAAAGAGAGATGGGAGAATTATTTGAGCATCAGTAAGTAGGGTACAGTTAGTAAATATATTTCTGGGTACAGTTAGTAAATATATTTCTATTATTAGTAATAGTAATAATTTCTATTATTCAATTATGTCTAAGCTTACAGTATTCCATAATAAAACAAATGTTTTTGTAATAAAACTGGCTTTCAAAAAACTGTTGTCAAAAATTAAGATTATGTAGAATCACATTTTGTGACATGATACTTCAGTTTCTTTGCGCACACACAGAATTTTTATTTCCTTTTCATGTGAACTAAATGAGGCTACTTGAACAAAATTATGCACAGCATATTTTATCTCATTAAATCTATATTCATTAGATCTATATTCAAACAAAATGTTCATTTTTCCTCCTCCTTTAAAACACTGCAATAAATTGTATTAAAAATCAGTTAAAAATTTAAATTAGAAAAAAATACTGATATAAATATAATACAAAGAATAGCATGTAGAAGAGAGGAAATGAAAATATTTTACAAAATATTGGAGTTGTGTAGAAACAAATCCCCACCCACTCACGGTCAAAAGTGAACAATGCTTGCAAAGGTATGTTGACTAACAGAGGGATTTTCCTTCTTTTAAAATCCCTGACACAATGGGAATACAATTTTTAAAAAGCAAATTTAAGCATCCAATTTGCAAGGGGCAGCCTATTAGAAGTGGGTATCTATATTCCTACACTAGCATAAAAAGTACCTACAAATCATGGATTGTTAATTTGGCCATTTTCCTGGCATCTGCAGAGTTAGTAGTTTTTGAACATATTTGCAAACATAAGCTATTATCGCTTACATCTGAAATTCTTAGGATACTTGGTGCAGAATTAATATATTATACAATACAATTTTGATGATCAGATTATTCAATATTGAAAAAAAATCCTTATATGCAGACATTATAAATCAAGATAGATTTATATTTCAAGGATTCTTCCATATAAAGTCTCCTTCAATATATAGATGACAGGTACTAGAAGTTTTACTTTATTTTTTATTCTAATTTTTTTTATTTTGAAAACATTAAAAACAAGACACAAACACACAACATTTATATACATATCACTTTTCCCTACAGCTACTTCAAAGTGATCCTTTCTTACTATTTACATCTATTCACACATATTTTAACTTTATCTTATTCAACAATTTATTTTCCATCATTCTTTCTTTCGTCTAGATTGTACTTTGATCTTCCACATTTTTTCTCCCCTCTTTCCTTTATTCCTCTTTCTCATTTTTCCTATTCTCCAACCATTCATACCACCTACATCACACTTTGTAATATTCTGTATCCTCTTTCTCCTTGATTTCTTTTGTTAATTTGTCCATCTCTGCGCACTCTAAGATTTTCCTAATTAAATCTTCTTCTGATGGTAAGTTTTCCTTCTTCCAATTTTGCGCATAGACTATGCGGGCTGCTGTCAGTATATGTAATATTAAATGATGTATTTCCTTAGTATAGTTTTCTGTGGAAATTCCTAGAAGTTTTCTATGGAAATCCCTAGAAGAAACTTCTGAGGGAGAACCTCAGAAGTTTTACTTTAATATAAAATAGGATGCATTTCTAGAATTATACTTTATTCAAATCTATGAGATAAATTGGTTCAGACCCAAAATTTAAAGAAATTATAAATGATAAAGGGTTCATTTTTAAAATTTCCCTAAGTACACAATAAAACAAATAGCAAAAAAGAAATACATGAAAGAATGAATGTGAGATAAAAGTAATTGTTAAATAATTTGTTTGGAATTTAAATGTTTTCCTATAAATAATTCATGAAGTATTTCATATAACAAATAGAAGGGTTTCACTTCTTTCTTTTAAAACTATTATTTTGTACATAAGTTTGGAAAGGATATAAACATTATTAATTACTTTTAAAAATAATAGCGATGGCAGTTAAAAGCATTTAGAGGACATAGCTGAAATACTGAAATATGCATGAGTTTCACTTAACCGAAAGCAGCTTTTTGTGTTGCTTTGTTCCTCCCTTTATACTGAACCAGCCAGGTCTTTCTTTTACATTCAAATGAGGTAAAAATGGTTAATTTTTCCAAAATAAAGTATAATAAGGAATGTTGCCTTAGTTGCTTTCATGAAGACACAATTCCCATTGTGGAAATGTAGTTAAGTTTGAATTCCTAATTGATTTGTGTATGTGAAGGGAAGGCAAAATGTGCATACATTTTGGAATATTAAATAGAATTTTGATGATATGAATGCAGATATTAGATGGTCAAAGTATGTTGTAAGAATTAACCCCAAGTAGAAATACCTGTGAGTCTCAGAAAGAAGACAGCTTTGCTCTTTAATTAGAGGAGGTTGGAGAGATACTGTAAGTTTAGGAAAGAAGCTGAAACAGAGAAGCAGGACACTTAGGAATTCTACTTGTAGCAGAGCTACTTACCAAGGTTAGGTATAAGTCAGTACAGTAAAGACAGCAGTTAAAAAACTAGGTCTATGGAGTTTACTTATCTTTTTGAAAAATTCTAGAAAGCCATTGTTTCTTACAGCTATATAAAAATTATTTAGATATTTACTCTAATAAACTTTGAAACATTGTCATTGAAAATAAGGCTGATTAATAGTACCAGGAGCAATGTTAGAGTGAAACAACAGAAATCTTAAATTGTGATTGTGGTTTGTTTATGGAGTGCATATGTGGCTTGTTTAGCATGTTTGTGAACAATGCATTTTTGTTGATCACAAGAATACCACAAAAGAAAAGATAGCAAAATAAAAGCAGGATTGAGAAATCAGTTTGTTAAATGCATTTAGAAAGCAGCTGCAGATTTTAATCAAAAGGCTAGGAGAGATGATAATGAAAAAATTTTTGGGAAGTGTGTTGTGACTTTTTCGCAGGAAGACAGTTTAAAATAAAAAAAAGGTGATTGTATATTTGCTGATATAAAAATGCATATGACTGTTCTAACAGATTTGAGTGAATGACTTGAGGAACACTTTATGTAAACATGGAGTTTAAACTTGGTTGTTGAATGCATAAAAGGTATATAGGTATTCCTTATTTAACAACCACAATTGGAACCAGCAAATTGGTTGTTAAACAAAGCGGTTACTAAATAAAACCATGATGTGCTTATGATCTTACTTCAGTTTTGTTTTACAAACCTGCTAAGGTCATCAATACGAGGATTGGTTATAAAGTTACCTGGTTATAAAGTTTCCTTTTCATTAAATAAGGCAGTTGTTAAACAAGGACTATCAAGGACAATAATAAATGCATGAGAATGGAATATGTAACAAATTGGTCAACATTAAACAGGAGTAATTTAAGAATGGGTGAAGTCCACTTGGTCCTTACTATATTTTATGGATAGAGGCAAAAACAATACTTGTATTGACATTAAAGATGTGCTTGTTGGGGAAGTGACTGCATGTGATGTGAGAACCCAAATGAGTTGCAGTGATTAATAGTATGATGCAATAAGGAATATGGATCTGAAAATTAATTTGTCAAAAACTAAGGTGTTTGACATGGATAAAGGATGGAATAATTTCAAGTTGTGTACAAATAATAAAAAAAGGAAGTGGTTAAATTGTGTACCCTGGTATGTCACTGAAGACAGGGACATGATGAAGAAACTTTAAAATGTTCAGAAGCTGGTAGAAAGATAATGGGCAGTTTATCACAAGGAATTAATGTTTCTTTAAAGAGACCAAATGATTATGTAGAAAGCTATCCTGCAAGTTTTTTTTACAAGGAACGAAGAGTTTGCTATGTTAATGCAAACATAATTGTAAATTGAATGCAATGGAGATAGAGTATTTAAGAAGTGAATGTGGTAAAACAGGAAAAGATAAAGTAAAAAATGAATCGGCATGAGAATGGACCAAATACAAATGTAAATGACCGGTATGAAAAAAAAGGATCATAGAGAGAGAATCAACGAGAATCAAACCCAAAAATAATTATATAATGTTTAAGAGTAAATGGGTTAATAGAAAGAGTACTTCAAAAATGTAGAGGGATGAAAAAGAAAATTAAAATTACGAGAGATTTTAATACTGAAAAAAAAATCTACATTCTGCATCTTGGCATGCATAAATCTGAGAAGGACCAATTAGGGCAACTAGCCCAAAAGACATTGTGACATGCTTGAATGCCCATAATCTTCAATACTATCTTTCAAAACATCTTTTAATTTCTATTGCAATTATCAAATCAGCAAAATGCATACAATCATGCTGAGGTTCAGATGATCTTAAGATTTTTGCTTTATTTCAAGAGAAACTGCTGTTTAGGAGACATAACAACAGGAATCTTTTTAAAAGTAATTAACAATGACAATTATTACATTAGTACTGACAGGATTATAAAAAAAATGGAATCTTTATTCAACAAGGAGCATATTACAAATGGTGATTTTTCATGCAACACATGCTGATCGTATTACCCTGAAAAGACAGCTTACTGTTCAAAAAGGACAAAAGAAAGCTTGAAGCACCAGAAGCACCCAGAGGAAAAACCTGTAAAGTGTTACAGCAATATTAACTTTCAGCAAGTCCATCATGAAGGATTTATAAACACAGTTTAGAAATGTAATTCAATGTGACTTAGGTCATTTTCCTCTCACAAACATCACAACCCCCCCCCCAAACTCCGAAAAATAATGACTTTTAATTAAAAAATAAAACACACCCATTCTGGAAAACGTATGCCTACAAACTTTGTATAAATTGAAAATCATCTGGCATTTTAAAATCTCAATCTATGATAGGTGAGTCATGCATATGTCTATGATTAATCAAATATTTTTTGACCGTACAGCTATATATCTCTACCAAAAGAAACTGGTAGTTGTTCTGCTGTCTTATATTTCAACAGTTACTTCACTTATTTTCTTAGAGTGCAGAACATATATTGAAGCAATTTAATGTTCCCTTTAAAATAAATGAAAGCAGACCCTTAGCTTACTACCAAACCAGGTCTCCCAATCTCTTATTTTGTGCTCATTAAAAATTAGCAGTATAGACTGCAAGGTAAGTAATCACTGATAACATTTGGCTTTTATGATCTTTGCATAAAAGTTGAAGCTGACAAGGCAAGGCCAGATGAAATTATGATTTAAAAAAATGAGCAATCAATACCCAATTTCAAGTCTAGGAACACTCTGTCCAAATTTCCAGTTATTCAAAAAGATGACCAAAAAAGCCCTAGAATTGCAATCCCGGAAAAGACCCAGATTTAGAGTTGGATGTCCATGTTTCACAAGATGCAGATCTGTATACAGCATACATGAGTTCTGTGTTGCCTATACTGAAGAAACTTCAGTGAGTTTCTCGCTAAGTAAGTTTATGAATATAGTGATAAATTCTTTTACTGAAGTTAAGTGGTTGCAGTGAAAGTAAAGCTAGATCTGAGTATTCCTGTGCAAAGGTTACACTTTGCTCCTTTTCCCTGCCATTCCACCCCTCTTGACTAGTTCATCAGTGTCCAATAGTATGCCTTTTTGATGTTTTGGGAACTTTTTGGATATTTGGCACCTCTCAACTCAGTTTCATATTTGGTTCCCAATATAGGTCTGGAAAATTCTGATTTATTGCATGAGATTCAATACTTTTTCTCAAGGAAAAATTGTACTTCTTTAGTTTCTACATATTTGCTATTATCTCACGTTAATTCTTAAATTTAGTCAGATATATAAAGCTGTGGATCACAGAAAAGTACACTATCAAGGAATTCTTAAAAATTGAGTTTAAATACAAATAAGTATTTAAAGAGGTAGGAGCCAGGGAAATTAGCTGGAAAGGACATAGCCAAGAGTCCCAAGATCTTGTATAGCTGCTTCCAGGACAATAGTAATGCAAAAGACAATACAAAAAGCTACAATTTTTTTGCTAGACAGCATATTTGCTTTAAAGTCTACTTCTAGCTAAGTGGAAACAGATGTATGGATTATGCAGACCATAACTATCATATTCTTGTATGGGCAAATGTCATAGGATTGCTCTTCAATTCATTCAGAACAAGAGAAGATAATCACCTTTAAAATCATTACATCCAGAGCTCAGTAAACAGATCCAAAATACTTGCTTATATCTTCTCCTTTTTGGAGACGAAATATTCAACAGTTATTTGCAGAATATGACAAACTTAAAATAAGTAAAACACAGAAGAAATTTTATAATCAATAGTAAGCTGCTGACTAAGGATTTAAAAGGGACGTTGGTCCTACCTGATACGTTCCTTCTTGTTGAGTGGAGACAGCAGCCAGTGTGGGTAGTACTCGCCCAATCAGATTGAAGGACTGAGTCTGCCAATAATTCTTAATCCAGCTCCTGTTGCCGGGTAGACCAGCTTTTGGCGAAGACTTGAAGACAGACTCAGCGTGTGGGATATGAAGGAAGCACAGGGAAGTAGCAAACACAGAGAAAACAGCAAAGACCAGCCTAAGAAAGGTAGGGAGGGTCTGGCTGCTGTCTCCACTCAACGAGAAGGAATGTATCAGGTAGGACCAACGTCCCTTAGCCATTGAGAGTGGAGACAGCAGCCAGTGTGGGACATACCGAAATTCACTGTCCCGAACTCAGGGGGGGGGGAACAGGCTGGTCCACAACACCCTCCCCGGCAATGACCCTTTGAAGAACCCGCCGTCCAAACGCGGCCTCTGCCGACACAAACTGGTCCAATTTATAGTGTTGTATGAACGGGACAGGCGAAGTCCACATGGCCGCTCTACATATTTCAAACAAAGGAGCCTGGGTTGCCCACGCTGCCGTCGTAGCCACGCTGCGGGTGGAGTGAGCAGTCAGTCGTGAAGGACGCGGAAGTGATCGAAGGTCGTAGGCCGAAGCGATGGTCTGTCGAATCCCGCGCCCAATGATAGAAGATGAGACTTTACCACCTTGGGAGACAGGCAAGAAGGAGACGAACAGCGATTCCGAACGGTAGATCCGTAACGCCGGTCTGACATCCAAAGAATGCCAACGTCTCTCCCTTGGGTGAGAAGGCCGGGGACAGAAATTAGGTAGTATAAGCTCCTGTGAATGGTGAAAAACAGAGTTGACCTTTGGCAGAAAGGTCGGGTCCAAGCGTAGGACAACGCGGTCCGAGTGAAATACACAAAGGTCAGAACGGGTTGACAAAGCCGCAATCTCTGAGATGCGGCGGGCCGATGTTAAGGTCACCAAGAAGGCAACCTTGCAGGAGAGAAGCCGGAGACTAGTGGTTCGTAACGGCTCGTATGGAGGACCCATCAGCGACTTCAATACCAGTGGAAGATCCCAGGTAGGGTATCTATGCAGCACGGGAGGGCAGAGGTTCGTGGCGCCCCGGAGAAAACGGCGGATCAGAGGATGCTGGGCCAAAGACGACAAGGAACCGCAGGCAAGCACAGAAGACAAAGCGGCCACCTGCCACCGTAAGGTGTTAGGTGAGAGGCCGTGGGACAGGCCCTCTTGCAAAAAAACCAGAATGTTCACAATGGATGGTTGAAGAGAGGGTACACCATTCTGGCCACACCAGGAACAGAATGCCCGCCAGGTGGCAGAATAAATACGGTCCATAAAGGAACGGCGGGAGGCCTGCAATGTCCGAATAACGTCCGCCGGAATGTTTGCCGCCCTCAACGTGCTCCGCTCAACCGCCAAGCGGTCAGATTGAGCCAGGACAGGTCTGGGTGAGTCAGAGCACCCTGAGAGAGGGTGTCGTCCTCGAGGGGAATGCACCACGATGGGGCCACTGAGAGAGACACGAGGTCGGCAAACCAGGACCTCCGGGGCCAATGAGGAGCCACAAGGATCACTTCCGCCCACTTGAATAAGATCTTGCTGATGACCCTGGGAAGGAGGGACGTCGGGGGAAAGGCATACAGAAGGCCTCCTGGCCACGGGGTCCGTCGAGTGTTGACGCCAGCAGCATGAGGATCTGGATACCAGGTGAAGAACCTCAGAAGCTGCGCGTTCTCATGCGTTGCGAAGAGGTCGACAATCGGAGTGCCGAACCGGAGAGAGAGGTCCCGGAAAATGCGCGGGTGGAGATGCCACTCTGCATTGTCCACTCGACAGTGGCTCAGCCAATCCGCTGAGTTCATCACACTGGAGATGTGCTCCGCCTGAAGGGAACATAGGTGGCGCTCTGCCCATAGCCCCAATTTCATTGCTACCATCAGGAATGATCTCGACCTGGTGCCTCCCAATCTGTTCAGGTGCGCTTTGGTGCCGACGTTGTCCGTCAGGACGAGAATATGAGCCCCGGAAACAAGGTGACGAAACACCTTCAGGGCAAGGAAGACAGCCTGCAGCTCCAGCCAGTTGATTGGATGTTGAGACTCCATGGAAGTCCATGTCCCCTGAGCCAGATGGCCCTGGCAATGAGCTCCCCAGCCGAAGAGACTGGCGTCTGTTGTCACCACCACCCTCAGGGGCTCGAGGAAGAAGCAACCCGCTGCGAGAGCGGGGGAATGCCACCATCGAAGGGACCGGCGGACGGCCTGAGGAACTGGAACCGGCCTGGACGAAGTGCCTCTGCCCGCCTTCTGTAATGGTAAAAGAAACCATTGAAGCTCCCGGGCATGTAGCTGTGCCCAGGGAACTATGGATATGGCAGAGATCACCTTCCCCAAAAGTTGCGATAGAATATAGGGGGAGACGACCTGACACCTTTCAACCTTGGAGACCAACTGTCGCAGACTGTCCTGTCTCTTGGGAGAAAGAAAAACCTTGCCCTGAAGAGAGTCAATCAGAGCCCCTAAATGAACCAAACTAGTGAAGGGAGAAAGGTGGCTCTTCTCCAAATTAATTGAGAAGCCATGAGCCGCCAGAGTTTCAACAGTAAGGTGAACATCAAGAGTGGCTTGCTGGGCAGAGGGAGACAATACTAAAATATCATCAAGGTAACACAAAAGTCTAACTGAACGGAGTCGAAGGAAGGCCGCAAAGGCGGCTAACACCTTCATAAAGGTACGGGGGGTGGAGGACAACCCAAAGGGGAGAGCCCTATATTGATAATGCACCCCCCTGTAACAAAATCTCAAAAACTGTCTATGGGAAGGGAGGATAGGGATGTGTAAATAGGCCTCTGTAAGGTCAATGGAAGAGAGGAGATCGCCCCTCCGTACACCGTCTAGGATCGTTTTCAAAGATTGCATCTTAAATTTACAGTACACAACATACCTGTTCAATTGTTTTAGGTCCAGAATGGGTTGCCACCCCCCCGAAGATTTAGGAACCAGAAAAACCTGGGAATAGAAGCCTGTGCGCTCCTGACCAGGAGGCACCAGTTGAATTGCCCTGATGGCCAGGAGGTGCCGGACCGCTGAGTCCATAAGGGACTTTCATTCGGGGTTACGAGAAATCGGACAGGAGACAAAGGTGTTCGGAGGGGTGGAGACAAATTCAATGGCCAGCTCTGATCGTAAGGTGGCCTGGACCCACTTGTCCGAAGTGGACCGCTCCCAAATGGTGGCGAAGACGGCCAATCTGCCGCCTATGGGAGGGCCGGAGATGCAACTAATGACGGCACCGGTAGGAACGATGGCCTCCCCCTCGAAAGGGCCGTTTGGAAATAAATGGCTTGCCCCGTAAGGACCTATTCTGGGAACCCCGTTGTCTGTTGAATTGATTAAATGACCTAGGGAAGAAAAGGGAGCAGACCCCCCGGTGTCAGGACCTCGGAATTGTGAGCGAGGAGGGTAAGGGGAGAAGCGTGACTCCCCCCTACGATAAATCGCAGCCAACACTTTCTTCTTGTCCCTGGTCTCAGTAAGGAAGGGATCTAAGGCGTCACCAAAGAGACGGGACCCTCCGAAAGGGACAGATGCGAGATGCCACTTATGTCGGGGGTCCGCCTGCCAGTGGCGGAGCCAAACCAAGCGGTGAGCCACAATGGAAGAGGCCAGAGCCTTGGAGGCAAAACAAGCAGCATTCAGAGTGGAGTCCGCCGAAAACTGCAATGCTGCCACAATCTTGTTCAGGTCCTGTCTGGCCCGCGAGTTCCCTGGAGACAACTTGTCTTGCAGTTGACGCAACCACAAGAGGGTAGTGCGATTGAAGAACGACGCCGTGGTTGCCGCTCTAATCGCCCAAGCTGAACTTTGGTGAACCCTCTGGAGGACCAAGTCCGACTGGCGCTCTTCAGGTCATAGACCCTCGTCCGGATCCCCAGGAACACTGGCGTTAGGTAACAAGGCGGCCACAGGAGGGTCCACAGAAGGAATTCATAGAAGAGAGTCCAAGTCCTCGGCCACCTGGAAGTTCTTGCGGTCATTAGAGGACGGGAGTGGCGCAGACCCCGGAGAAGACCACTGACGAATAACCATATCCAAAAAGAGAGGAGGGGTAGGGATCGAAGTCACCGGCCTTGAAGGCTCCGCAAACATGGGATCCAAGGCCGCAGAAGAAGAAGAAGAGGCAGGAACAGGATCAGCGTTTGGAGATGACAAACGGGCAGTATTAACGGCCTTGAAAAGCAAGGATTTAAACAAAGCTTGTGGAAAGAGTCCGGTGAAGGCTGGTTGGTCTGGAGGGAGGTTATCATCATCCAACAGTCCAGAGTCACTGTAATCTGCCTCTGTCAGAACTAATGGGTGGCTCGAATGAGAATAAGTAGGAGAGTCAGGAGCCTAGTCTGACTGTGTGCTCTCCTGGACTGCCCACTCTGGAGAAACAGAAACGACTGATCGAGTCGAACCCAGCCCACCAGCAGAGTGGCGCCCTGCAGCCAGAGATCTTTGCACTGCTGCCTCAATAAGTTGTTGCAGTTGCTCCGGGAGGAGTTGACAAGTTACAGCTGCAGCAGGAGGAACCCCAGGGGGTGGCAAGGCCGTGGGATCCTGGGCAACCGCCCGACTAGAGGGATCATGCTGAGTTCGAGGCTCAACAGGTTGATGGTCGGGATGACCTGCAGGTTCCGGGTGAGGAGGGGGAGGAGGATAATTCAGTTGTTGAAATGACCACTGGGCAATCCTAAAGTGACAGCTGGTCCGGAGTAACCGGCCGTGAAACGCCCACAGGAACCAAGGTCTCCCCGGTGGTTGGGACAGGAGCAGGTGTTGAAACAAGATTAGAGCTAGCCTTGGCACACAATTTTGTTAAGGACTTTGTCTCGTCGTTTTTCGGCCTTAGAAGATCCAACATGATGGCCATGAGACTTATGGTGGGAGCGCGCTGGATGTAAGGCCAGGGATGGCTCCTTGGAGGCCTCCCGGGCGAGCGGAGGGATAACAGACGAGATGTCTGATTTACCTTGATCATTGGCACTGGCCCCCTGGCCGTGCTTAGATTTTGCCATGGCTTTTGGCATCAAGGTGGCTATTAGACCTCCGTATAATCAAGTCCAGCAATGAAGAGGTCAGGCAGTAGTAATGGGAGCGCAAAACAACTCCACAAGGGCCAAAGGGAGCGCTAGACTACACAAAATGGCTGCCGATGCCCAGATGCAAGCTCACAAAATGGCGGCCGATAAATGTCACAGTCCAAAGTGCAACAAACTGCAATAGTGAGCACAAAGTTGCACCACCAGGAAGGGGCTGCTGAAAGTCTGAGGCAATTCAATGTCCAAAAAGCTCCAATGGCCACCGCCAGGCACTAACGGGAGCGCGAAGCTCTGCTAACAAGCGATTAGAAATTGGCGATCACAGCAGCGCTGGCTCCGCTAACAGACGATTAGATTAGTGCGATCCCAGCAATGCTGGCTAGTCCTGGCTGAAGGGCAGGAGCGGAGAAGCTCACAATCGAATAGCTGGCAGCAGAAAAATACCAAGCAGGCTTGACAGTAGGCAAATTAAACTTGGAAATTCAGAGCAGAGCAAAAAGCGCTCCAAAATGGCTGCCGCCGACTCCATGGTGCGAAACTCTTCACCAACGATCCTCTTTGAAGTTGGGAAAAGCGCTGAGGGCACTGGACTATTAAAACGCCAAACGAGGCCACCGCTAAGGAAACAACAGTCCTGAAGCCTAAAGCTGCCCTCCACGAAGGAGGAAGACAGGGAAAAGGCAGTCCCGATCACCAGAAGCAGCCAGGCAAGCCGAAAATACCAATTTTAAAACATAACACTCACAACGAAGTCAGACAGTCCGAAGTCAGCCAAAAGGACAAGTCAGAGAGCGAAAATCGTAGTCAAGAAGTCCGAGTCAAAAAACACAAATTCCAAACCGTAATGATAAAAATAGGTAGAAAAAAGCACAGAGCTAAGACCCACACGCCCGTTCAACTGAAGGACTGAGTCAAAAGCTGGTCTACCCGGCAACAGGGGCTGGATTAAGAATTATTGGCAGACTCAGTCCTTCAATCTGATTGGGCGAGTACTACCCACACTGGCTGCTGTCTCCACTCTCAATGGAGAATGTAGAGAAGGAAAAGCAGAAAAATGAACAAGTTGATATAAAATACACCACTTTATAAAAATAAAGACTAATGAAGTGAACGGGGGAATAAACCAAGAGACAATCTAAAGTGCCAAATTCTGTCGATGAAATAGAAGTTGGGACTTAAAAAATCTATTTAAAACAATTTTCTATCTCTCCTGTTTTTTTGCAGTATACTATAAATTTTCTAAGGTAGATTTATATTCATGTTCATTAAACAATATCAAGATTTTCAAATTTTCAAACACTTTTATGCAATCCTATAAATAGTGTACATTTTTGTTCCATGCAAACGCCAACCCACAAGCTACTTCAAATGTGGGAAGGAAGTACAGCAGCTGACTGCTGACTCGCCAAAGTAACTCCAAAAATTGGTGGCAATGTGGGAAAGCTCACACCGAGGCCCCACAAAATGCCATTGGAGGGAGTCCAAGTCGTTGAGTTCTCCCCACCCTGTTATAGAGACTGGGGAACTCCAACCACCCCAGAGAGGAGCAACATGGACTCTGACGATGACACTTTGGTAAATACCAGTCATTGTTCTGATACAGGCACATGTATGGTTTTTTTCCTTCCTCATTCCTGCTCTGCAGAAATATATTTAATACTTGTCTGATATTGATTTAATCTGAAAATATGCAATGTAACTGTAAGATGCTGTAACATTCAACCCGGACACAAATGTCTACCCATGGGACTGAGCAAAAGTTGTCAAGCCATGAAAGTGACTTGAAGGAAACTGGAGCCTGAGGGAGCACCCCAACGAAACCCCATTGTCCCTAGGACAGAGTTGGATATCCAGGAGATGGGAGCATCAGCGAGGAAGCTCTGAAACCCAAGTGGTCGCTCACCCTGGGAATAAAGGAGGAAGAACGGGAGGAGAGGGTTTCAGGCATGACATTCATGAGGGGAACCCATGGAGAAGTTGAGGAGAGAGGTGCACCAGCTGGGACAAGGGAGACCTCTGAGGGGAACCAGAAGCCCAGGAGGACATGGTGGACCAAGCCTGGAGACTGAAGGAGGCATTTGGGAACCGCTGAGCCCAAGAGGTTCTCGCTCAGTAGCCACTACTGCCATCCTGGACCATCTGGGGATTGGGGTGGCTGCCCAGAGTCATGGCAGCAGGGCTGGTGACCCCCCTGGACCAGCACCAGCCTGGGCAACGCAACCTGAAGTACCGCCAGCAGTGCAGCCTCCTATGCCAGCATGGGCTGCCCTCTCAAGGCAGGAAGCACCAAGACCACCAGCCCTCAGCCTGAAATATGGGAGGGGTCCAAAGCAACTAGGATTCTTCCTTGCCCAGATGTGGAATTACATACAAGAGTATGGGGCAGACCTGGCCACTAGAGCAGTCTGGATCAGATGCATGACCACGGCCCTAGATGGCACAGCAGCAGAGTGGTTTCCCTATACAATGAAGATGCTCCAGAACTCTGGAACTTCAACCGACTCATGATGGCCCTTCAGAAGACCCGCTGGCACAGAAGGCGCACACCTGCATAAAGACCATCAACCAGGGCCGGAGAGCGGTGGCTGCCTACAACCAGGAGCTCCATAAATTGGCATGCTGGCTAGCCAACTGGCCCGAAGACATCCTGATACAGTGCTTCCAAGATGGGCTCAACGACACCTGCATCTCATGGGGAGCTCCCGCACTCTACACAAGTGGTACGTGTTAGCCAAGGAAGTTGAAATCCATCTGGCTATGTCCCACAGCTGCAACGCCCGCAGATGGTGCCCTTACTCCCCCTTAGAGAAGAATACCCCGAAAGAACCTGGGCGCAACCACAGCTCCAAATGCCGATCCACAAGGTACTTCAAATGTGGAAAGGAAGTGCACCAGGCCGCTGACTGCTGACTCGCCAAAGAAACTCCAAAATCTGGTGGCAATGCGGGGAAGGTGGAAAGTTCACAACGAGGCCCATGAAATGAAATTGGAGGGAGAATAAGTCATTGAGTTCTCCCCACCCGGTTATGGAGACTGGGGAACTCCAACCACCACAGAGAGGATCAACACGGACTCTGATAACGACACCCTGGTAAGTCACTCTGTGAATCCTGTCACCATTGCAGTCGAACTGAAGGTGCCATCATCGGGCACCAAGAGGAAGATGTTGGCTTTACTGGACTCAGGTTGCACCAGATGTGTGGTGACCCCTGAGGTAATGGAGAAACTGAGACCGAGGCTCCAACAACTGAGGGTGCCCACAGCATTTTACCAGCTGGATGGGATTGTGGCTTGGGGAGCGTGGTCCCACTTTATAGTGGAGCCAGTAGAAATGCAGATGGGGAAGCACCGGGATACAATAAGCTTTATCATAGCTCCAGGGATGGAGAGGTCCCTCTTATTGGGACTGGCATAGCTCCAAAAATGGAATCCTAATGTTAACTGTTGGGAGAGATTGTTAAAAATCCGATAGAGGAGGTCTCAGAGAGGAAAAGCTTCCCCACAGAAAACTAACCGCCAAACCACTCAGGACATGACAGAACTGGCCCTGTGGCACAAAACCAAACAAGGTGGGACCCAAAAATCCCCAAGGAATATTGGGATCTAAGAGAGGTTTTTAGTGAAAAGGGGTCAATGCACTCCGACCTCACTGCCCGACAGACTGTGCCATCGAGATCCTCCATGGAGCTAAACTGCCAAAATCCAAACTACTCTATGACACACACACCAGGAGTTGGAGAAACTTCGCATTTTCATTGACAAAAACCTACAATGTGGCTTCATCCATTCGGCCAGGCCTCGGGTAGCCACTCCAGTTCTATTCCAAAAAAAGAAAGATGGTTCTCTCTGCTTGTGCATAGATTATCTATGTGGAGAATGTGTATGCCTTACCACTCATAAAGGACATATTAGCCCACCTAGCCAAGGGATTTATTTTTTATGAAGTTGGACTTACGAGAAGCCTTTACTGTATCAGGATTAAGGAGGGGGATAAGTGGAAAACAGAGTTCAACTGTCCTCTGGGGTGTTTCCGATTCAGAGTGCTTCCCTTTTGCCTGCATGGGGCCAATGCCATATTTGTGTAACTAATAAACAAAGTCCTACATGAATACCTCTACAAGATCAAGTATTTAGATGACATTCTAATCTATACCAGAATGAGGGACGAGCATGTGAAACTCGTGTGAGCAGTGTTAAAAAAATTATGAGCAACTGAGCTGTACACTAATCTCACAAAATGTGAGTTCCATCAGGACAAAATCAAATACCTAGGGTATCAAAACTCACATGAGGGAGTGGAGATGGATTCAGAGAAAATTAATGCAGTGCTAGACTGGGTCTCCCCTTGCACGAGGAAGCAACTTCAGAGCTTCCTGAGATTTGCAAACTTTTATCTGCAATTTATTCCTTCTTTTGTGCGAATTGCCCTACCTATCGTGAACTTATTAAAGACAAAAAGAAAGGGCAAGCCCAAACCTAATCAACCTTTGAACTAGACTATGGAATGCCAGGCAGCCTTCAAGAAATTTAGTGGCTATTTGCAGCAGAGCCCATGCTAGGACACGTTTGCCATTCAAGCAGATGCTAGAGATGTGGCCGTAGGGGCTGTATTACTACAGGAGAGCCCCCAGAGAAGCCTTCAACCTTGTGCCTATAGCTCCCAAAAACTAACTGACACAGAATGGAGGTGGTTGGTGTGGGAGGAGGCTTATGCAATTTGATGCATTACTAACCTGATGACATTTCCTAGAGGGGTCTAAACACCCATTTGAAGTATGGACAGATCATAAGAACTTGGAAGCCGTAAAAACCCTGTGGAAACTGTATTCCAAGCAAGCCTGCTGGGTGCAACCGCTTTAATTTTACCCTGCGCTACATTTTGGGGTGGGAGAGGAGGCATTCCTAGCAGATGCCTTATCCCAATTACCACAATATAAAAGTGCCAGACCCGAAATCATTTGACCTGTCATTCCGCCAAATCAATTGGCAGTGGTAGTAATCATAAGACACCAGGGGAAAACTGAGATGGGTGTCCCCTGCGAAATATTAGACAAACTGAGAACTGTCTTAAAAGACAATGAATGGCTGATAGTTCACAAAAAGGAGTACACTCTGAGGGATGGACTGGCATAGGTGGGGATGAAATTATATGTTCCTGCCCCCTTGCATGCTCTTGTTTTACAGACTTGCCACAATTCAGAAGCAGCAAGGCACTTTGGCTTTGTAAAGACCCTACATCTGGTCAAATGGCAATTCTGGTGGCTGTCCCTCAAAAAAGACATTGAAAACTATGTGGCCAGATGCCCAGTATGTGCTTTGGCAAAAAGGCAACCAGGGAAACCCACGGGATTTCTACAAGCAGTGACTTGTGCACCTTGATAAGAAATTTCTATGGAATTTTATGCTGCAACAACTAAGATACATGGATTTTGGTGATATATTTTTAAACATGTTTACAGCAATATATTCCAAATAGGAGGCCAGAAAAATAGTGAATGGAGAGGTGACAAAAAATTTTAAAATCCAGAAAGGCACAAGACAAGGGTGTCCATTGTCCCCGTTATTTATATTGACTTTGGAAGTACTAACAAGAATAATAAGAAAAGATAGGAGACTTCCTGTCTGGCTTCTGGCACCGCCAGACGGTCCTTCGTGACCGCCAGCCCCATTGCCTGTAAAGAGCCGCCTTTACACCTGAAAGGCGGTTCAAAAAACTCAATTTCCTGACGGAAATGTGAGTCAGAGCAGGTGAGGGCAGGTAGAGCCCTCTGCGAAGTCCCCAGAGTTTTTTTTTAACTCTTGGGGACGAGCAGGTTGTGGCTCCCTATTCCCGCTCGCCGCTGCTCCGGGCAACGGGAGAACTCTGCCTTTTTGCAGAGCTAGGCGCTGGAACCGGATTAATCAACGAACCTAACAGATGGATTAATTAAAAAAGATGAGACTTGGACTTGGGACCCAAAATTGCAAGTATCCTTAATGAATTTATAAGCATTTTAGAGTGAAAGAGAAAAAAACTTTAAAATGGCAACCGCTGAGGCTTGGGAAGTAGAAGAAAGCCGAAAGTGAGAGTCCTTCTGTAACAGCTACAAAGTAGCGGAATATATAGTGCTGGCTACAATTTGGAAGAAAATTAGTTATTTTAAGTTCCTTTCTTCTTGGAGATTTGTACTTGATCTTGTTTGGGGAAAAAAAAGAGTCTGTTGGCAAGATGGCGTTAAAACTTATAAAGCCTGATAGATAAGCAGTGGGGGGGGGGTGCTCCCCCACTCACAATTGTTTGAACAAGCTCTGAGCCTACAGACTCTGCAGAATGGTTTTAACTTAAAAGAATTTCTTCAGGAGGAAATGGCAAAATATTATGAGACTGTGAACCAGAAATTTGAAAAATTAAGGCAGGAAATTAAAGAAATGATACAACTAAAGTATGATAATTTGCAACGAAAGATTGTAACAGTGACTAATGGTTTTTCAGAAGTTGTTATAAAATTGGATACAAATATCAAATTACTAGAGTCTAAAATGGAGGAAGTTGATGATAAGATTTACAATTTGGACAATAAAATACAAAGAATTGAAAATGATTTAATAAATATTCAAGACAATAGTTTAGAAGTAAAGTCTAAAAAGGAAGCTGGTCACGAGACTTATAATGCAGAAGATATAAAGCAAGGGATTGAAAGAGAAGTTGTAATGATGCAATACAGGCTTACAGAATTTGCGATCAGAATGAGAGGCTTAGAGGAAAATAACAGTGATGACCTAAGAAAAATATCTGCTCAAGTTCTGGCTGGGATCTTAAAGGTTCATCCTGAGGAGGTATCCTGTAAAATTGATAAGGCCTATAGAGTAAATTCTTGGATTGCAAAGCAAAGGCAACTGCCTAGAGATGTGGTGATTTACTTTACAGATAAAGAAATAAGAAATGATATTGTGCAAAAATCCTTTAATTCTACTCCACAACTGTATGGGAGAAAAATTTGGATATTTAAAGAAGTGCCGCCTAAGATGTTAAGAGATCGAAAGAAATTTGGACTTTTGGTGACTGAGCTAAGAAAACAAAATATTTTATTCAGGTGGAGTAAGGAGTAAGATATCAGTTAAATACTGTTGAAAAAGCGGAAGAATTTTACTGCAAGGTCCTTAAAAAGCAAAATCAACAAGAGATAGAAATTCAAGAAAAGCAGAAGGAGATGGAAGTAATGAAGAAACAACAAGTTACAGAGGTCTCCACAGATGAGCTGCTTTTGGATTCTCTCTCAGAGGTCTCAGCTGGACTATTTAATATAAGAGAGGTGGTTCCGGATTCTAATGTAATGACTTATCAAGTCACAAACCAGCATGGAAATCAATCAGTTGATATACAATTTATAGAACCAGAAAGATTTAAACCACAAAAGCAAAACCAACAAGATCAAGTTATAGATCAGCATGAAAACCAAATAGTCGATACACAATCTACAGAAAGGAATTCAGGATGGCGATCCAACCCACAAAAAGTCAAGAAAAGAAGAAGTAGGTCTCACAAAAACAAAAACTTTTAAACTAAACAACAGTGTAATGCCAGTTATTTAAGAGAGGATTGAATATATGAAAAGATAATGGGCAAAGTATTGGTTTATTTTATCCTGAGGAGAGTGACAGACCTCTGCAGTGCTGAACTTTTGGGATGTGAAAAGGGCCTTAAATTGAATGGATTGGAAATATCTTTTTTGTTTTTTGGATTTTTTGATAAATATATTACGTTTATGCTGAGTTACATGGCAAGAGAGTTACGGGATTGGGGCACGCAGAAGATCTGGTTGTTACCCTATTATGGTGGTTGGAATTAATAATCTGGATAAAAGACACCTCTATAGACATTATATGGAATATAAATATAAAGTCACTCGGGTGGTTGTTTTTTTTTTTTTTATAATATGAAGATATTTGTTACTGATGGGGGCAGATGGTAATTGAAGATATATGTATATATATTATGTATATTAATATACATAAAAGATTTGACTTAAGAGATATATGTATGAGGGGTAGTAAAAGGGTAGATTATGAGCAGAAATTGCTAAATTGGGAGATATAATAATATTATTATGTTAAATTAGGAGTTATTAGATAATGTTATAATAGAATGTCACTTTGATATGTATAGTATAGTATAGTATAAGGGGGATATGATAATTTTAGTAGAAAGAAAGGGTCAGCATATGGGGATGGAGTAAGTGGATGGTAAAGTATTATATAATCTGTTATGAATTTGGGTCTTATTATGAAGAAGTCACAGGGGGAGGGGAGGGGGAGGGGGGTTAGGGAGGAGGGGGGAAAAAAGGGGGAAAAATCCGTATTTGAAAAACTTTTTCAATAAAAAAAAAGAATAATAAGAAAAGATATACAGATTAAAGGACTGGAAATCAAAGGAGAAAGTTATAAATTACAAGTTTTTGTGGATGATTTAGTCTTCATACTAGAGGAAACATTGCAATCGGGTTTGAGGCTTATGGAGGTACTGGAGGAATATGGAGAAATAGCTGGACTAAAAGTAAATAAGGAGAAAACCAAAATGATTGCTAAAAATATGACAAATAAACAGAAATATGATTTGACCAAGAGAATAAATATACAATTAGTAAAAAAGCTGAAGTATCTAGGGGTTTATTTGATGGCAAGATGCACATCGATTAAGGAGGACAATTATATTAAATTATTAAAGCAGATAAAAACAGACTTGAAAAGATGGGGAAACATCCAACTCTCCTTGATGGGTAGAATAGTGACTATTAAAATGAATGTTCTGCCAAAATTACTCTTCCTATTCCAAAACATACCTCTAAAATTAGAAAGTATTTTGATAATTTGAACAAAATTGTGTTGAAATTTATATGGCAAGGGAAAAAGTCAAGAATTAAACTGAAACTACTGCAGGAGGCAAAAGAAAGAGGAGGGTTTGGTTTGCCTGATTGGGAACTACAGTATATTATCAAGCGGCAACCATCACCTGGGTGAAAGAATGGATAACCCTAAGAAACAAAAGATTATTAACATTAGAAGGTCATGACATCCAACAGGATGGCATGCATTCCTCTGGTATGAAAGACATAAGGTACATCAATACTTCCAAAGACACCACATACGACAGGCATTATTGGGGATATGGAACAAAATTTTAAAAAACAGAACTATAGGGAAATACTGATCTGGCACTCCACCCTAGAAGCGGTGGTATATCCAAGTCTTATTAACTGGGGAAAAATTGTAACATATAAAGATATATTAGATGAACAGGGGAGATTAAAATCGAGACTGCAGCTAAAAGAACAAGGGTTAGATTTGGAATGGTGGCCATATTTAAAAATTCAGTCAAGTTATATGAAAGATATGAAAACGTGGGGCATCAGCAGAAATTTAACAATATTAGATTAACTTTTATTGGGGACAGAGGAGAAAATGATTAAAGCAATGTATAAATTTTTATTAGAATACAAAATGGAGGAAGAGTATGTTAAAGAGACAGTGGTGGTATGGCAAAGAACTTTGGGTACAATATCGAATGCAAAAGTGGGAAAAATTGTGGGAAAGAAACAGGAAGCTAACTTTGGCCACGTCGTACTAAGAGAACCGATATAAAATGTTTTATAGGTGGCACCTACCACCAGTTAGGCTAGCCAAAATGTACAAAAATTTATCACCTAAATGCTGGAAATGTGATCAAATACCGGGCACCTATTACCACTTATGGTGGATATATAGAAAAGCAAAAGAATATTGGCAAAGGATCCAAACATGGTTAAAAGAAATGACAGGACAGAAAGTGGAACTTAAACCAGAACTATTTCTGTTAGGAATTATAAAAGAAGGTTTAAGTAAAGGCTTAACATAATTAAGACTGCATATCATAACAGCAGCAAGAATAGTTTATGCCCAACTATTCAGTTGTAAAAACATACCGAAAGAATGAGAAATAAAAAAGAAAGTACTTGAATGTGTAGAATGTGATAGACTGACGTTAGAACTGAAAAATAAAGGAGAGACAGAATACTATGAGATTTGGAATAAATTTTATCAAAGGTTAGACAAGGAATGGAAGTCGGAACAGATAAGAACAAGGATGTATAGATCGAAACAAGATGCAATATATGTAATATAGTATGTATCTGTAAACATGTAAAAGAAGTTAAGTATTTGTATAGAATTAATGTATAATGTATAATGAAGATATAAGAAATTTATGCTATATTTTGTATGGCGGAGATATTGCCAAGACGGTTCCACCATGTTCAACTTTTGTTTTAACAATAAAGTTTTTAAAAAAAAAAAATTAAAAGAAATTTCTATGAACTTTATAGTAGAATTATCTGAAAGTGTGGCAAACACCGTAATTTGGGTAGTCACAGACTTACTCTCACCACAAGACCATTTCATCCCATGCTCCCAAACCCCACACCTTGGCCAAACTGTTTATGCAACATATTTACTGACTGCATGGCATCCCTGATCACATCATCTCAGACCCGGGGGTACAATTTACTTTGTGGGTTTGGTGCAAATTTTTAAAATTGATAGGAACCACCCAGGGCTTAAGCTCCTCCCATTGCCCCCAAATGAATGAGGGGGTGCAAGAGGACAAATTCAGTGCTGGAATAATACTTCAGATGCTATATTATCAACAAGACAATTAGACTGATCTCTTGCTGTTTGTGGAGGAGGCGAATAATAACTCAGTACATAGCAGCACTGGGTTTATTAAGGTAGTCTTGGGTCAGGATTGTAGCAATCCTCAAACTACCCCTGGAGAAACCCCAAACCCCCTCGTTGATGGAGTGGATACAACAATTGCAAAACAGTTGGCCTGTAGCCCGCAGAACCTTAGAAGCAGCGCAGGAAGCATTCCAAGTGGCAAGCCGAAAAAATGTGTGCCAAGCAAAAAGAGTTTAAAGTGGGCAACCGAGTATACCCTTCCACCAAATACATACAGCCCACCCAACAATCCAGAAACTTGGGCCCTAAACACATGGACCCTTCAGAAAAATTATAAACCCGGTTACTGTGCAACTAGAACTGCCAAAGAACCAGAAAAGAATCCACCCCATTTTTCACTGCAATCTACTAAAGCCGGAAGTCACCTCCCCCCTTTGCCCGCCTCCCCCCATGCCACTCATTCCCATTTTTATAGAAGGAGAGCAGCACTTTGAAGTAAAAGAAATTTTGGACTCTCTCAAACAGAAGGGCAAAGTACAGTACTTAATTACATGGAAACATTTCCCTGCCTCACAATCTGAATGGATTGATGGATGTCACATTCACCTTGATGTGATGTCCCGCTGCCTGGAGGCCGTGCGGGTCTGGATGGGGAAAAATAGGCTCAAGCTCAACCCTTCCAAGACTGAGGGGCTGTGGCTCCCGGCGTCCCGGTATAGTCAGCTGGTGCCATCGCTGACTATTGGGGGTGAATCTCTGCCCCCCACAGAGAGGGCTTACAATCTGGGTGTCCTCCTGGACTCACGGCTGTCTTTAGAAGAGCATATGACGGCCGTAGCCAGGGAGGCTTTTTATCAAGTTCGCCTGATCCGCCAGTTGCGTCCCTTTCTGGACCGGGATGCCTTGCGCACGGTCAATCACGCCCTCGTCACCTTCCGTCTGGACTATTGTAACGCTCTCTACATGGGCCTCCCCTTGAAGAGCACTCGGAGGCTCCAACTGGTCCAGAATGCGACCGCGCGGTTGGTTATGGGCGCACCTCGTTATGCCCATGTAACACCTCTCCTGCGCGAGCTGCACTGGCTCCCAGTGGTCTTCCGAGTGCAATTCAAGGTGTTGGTCACCACCTTTAAAGCGCTCCATGGCATAGGAGCAGGATATCTACGGGACCACCTTCTGCCACCAACAGCCTCCCACCAACCAGTTCGCTCCCACAGAGAGGGACTCCTCAGGGTGCCGTCAGCCAAGTTATGTCGGCTGGCGACACCCAGGAGGAGAGCCTTTTCTGTGGGAGCTCCTGCCCTCTGGAATGAATTGCCCCCGGATATTCGTAACATTTCTGACCTCCGGGTTTTTTGCTGCGCCCTCAAGACCTTACTGTTCTGACAGGCGGGGCTATCAAATTGATTGATTTTAAATTGGGTTTTAATTTTGGATTTTAAAATTCGGCCAAAACTATTTAATGATTTTAATTAATTTTAACTAGATATGTATATTTGTATATTAATTTTGGCTGTACACCGCCCTGAGTCCTTTGGGAGAATGGGCAGTATATAAATATAATTATTATTATTTATTATTATTATTCGGGCTGCCAAACTCCTACGTTCCTTCCACTAGAAATACCCTAACAAACCCCAAATGCCTAATCCTACTTGATTGCTTATTTAAGTTTTCCTTTTTTTTTTCTTTCCCAGGGCTAACACCTCTGAAAAGGGGGGGCAAATGTCAGATGGCTATCTTTGTTTCTTTGACGCTTACCAGCAACTTCCATAACCAGGGGGGGAAGGGGCATTTGGGAGGGGAAGAATACTGGAGATGTGAAAGAATGCTGTGAGAACTTGGGGACTATGGACACTAACAGGAACTAGAGTTGCCAAAGCCGAGTCATCTTCCTGCCTTCAAGGACACCAGCCCTGGGAAAGGAATTTACAGCAGGCCTGATGCACCAGGTTCCCAAAACATCGGAATAGCATTTGACTGAATTGCTCACATGAGGAGGAAGATTTTGGACATTGGGGATTGCTTTCAATATATGATTTTTGTGCGGATTTTTCCCAATTTGCCTCATTTGTGCTGCACTCAGTTCGCTAGTAAAAGTATCTTTTCTCTAACCTCCATAAAGTCAAGGGTTCTTTCTTAGGAACCAAATTAAGGTCAGTCTGACAGTAACATTTACTGAGGTTAAGCAGATTTGGATGTGGCTAGTGCCTTGATCATAGACAAGTCTTGAATCCAAGGAGCATTACTTAGAATTCCATCAAAACTTTTTCTATGCACATAATTGGTTTTTCACCCAATACAATCCTCATGAGTACACAGAAGTAGCCTTTAAACAGCCAAGGTTTTGGAAGGCAATAAGATCTAACTGCCATACCCAAATATGGGTAATCGCTCATCTTTATTCAAGATGGCTAGATATTAAATAATGATCCCCAAATTCAGGACCTTGCATTCTGGCAAGATTTAATGCCCTCCCAGCAGCTGTTCCTGAAGGAAAATTACAGGATATCCCATTCAAAGAAAGAATTTGTCCCTATTGTGAAGGAGTTTCTGAAATATTAACCTATGTTTTGTTATATTTCCCTTATTATAAACTTGTCAGATTGCAGCAAAAAAATCATTTTATTCATCCATTTTATTTACTGTTGTTAGTGCCTGGTCAACATGATTATTTGTCTGAATATGTTTAAATTTTGTTTTGCCATTTGTAAAATATGACACTCAAGCTTTATAAATATATGCTTTACTATAGTTTTTATTTGCTATCTCAGGATTTTTCTTTTTGCTTTAGAATTGATGATAGTAATAAAGTCTACTATTACTATTACTATTGTTTCCTAAAATTGATGTTTCTTGAAAAGCCAATTTCAAAACTGATAGTATTTACTATATGCCAAGCTTCAGTCATACTTCATGGTAACTCCTAAACAAATAACCTGTCATTTGAATTACCTCCAAATACATCAAGATTGAGTTCATAAAAAGACAACTGCACCATTCAATTATACTTGTTAAAATTACCTTTCTTTTGTGTTCTTGCCTAATCCTTTACTTCTTGCCAAAAGTATGCCTGTCTTAGAAAATCACGTTTCACATGAATGTCTAAACTAGAGAGGTTTGTATGAAAACTGTTAGGAGATTACAGTAACATGGGCATAATTGTTTAAAGCAACAGGAAATAAGAATAAAATAAGAAAAATAGTCTTGAACCAGTGTTCAATTCAGTATTGAGCTGATAGAACTATTGTGTATATTGTTTTTGATTTAATTCTTCTTAACCCTAATATTCAGCAGATTTGAAAGTCTTTGAGTAGCAGACCATCTATGGTAGCATAGCATATATAAACAAAAGCAGAGATGAAATATAATAAAAAAGTAGCTTAGAATTTCCCCCCCTCAAAATACCAAAGAGAAGGGAAAAGGCATAAATGGGCTTATGTTCAAATCCCAAAACTTCCAGTAGAGAAGTTTTCCTGATATAAAGAAAAATCAAGTTGACAATGAGAAAAGGAGAGATCCTACCTGCATTAGAGCTCAACCACTGGGAACTGCTGTCTATATTACCAACTACTGTAATTACAGCTAAATGCAGCCCTTGACTGATAAATAGCCAATGTCTTGCCTTAAGACTTTGGGAACTGGCAGAGCAGACAGGCATATACTAGATAATCCAATAGCTGGATTCAATGTAATACTGCTTCATATTACTAATGCTACTTTTAGCTTGCTTATTCATAACTTTCAATGGTCTCTTCAAGGGTGTAAACTGCACTGCGCAATACATTTCAAACTGGGTATGGATGGGAGAGTCAGCTGGCCACAGCATTGTGAGAGCTATAGGGAAATTAGAACTAACAATGTAAGACCAGACAAATGAATGATCTGACTCAGCAGGTTGAGCCAGCATTCTGGGATGAGAACAGTATTAAAAATCCAAGCATTGTGTGTTACATTGTCTTTCTCATGGAAATAGCAGTGAAATTGAGCAAATGCAATGGAATGGCATGGGACATCATTTGAAGTAAATTGGCTGGGCAGCATTCTAACCATAATTTTGCTGCAGATCTACAAGAAAGGGCCTTACTAAAACTGAACTAAAACCTCAACAATTAATCCTCCATTTTTTTTCAAAGAAATAACTTGCCATCATAGACCTGGGGAGACGATACCTGTATATGTATTACATTTCCATCTCGTCTATCTCTAAAGAAATCAAGGAAGTATACAAGAAGTCAGACTCACAACAGTCACTTTGTGAGGTAGGTTGAATCAAGGGAATTAGCTTGGCAAAATCAGTCAGTAAGATCCACAGTTCTGGAGATAGGAACTTGAGTATCCCCATTTTATCTTTTATCCTATTTTAATAGCACTTTAATCTACAGTAATCTATGGTGCTTGGCTTTTCATTTTACAATAATTTTAAATCCAAAGATTTAACAGCTTCACTAGCATAGCTGATGCCTATGCTCTTCTTCTCAGGCAGTCAGGCAGCTTTTGATGAAAAACTAGAACTGTGGTATCAAGAATGCTGTTGTTGTCAATTACACAGTTCCAGATAATATCGTGCCCAATAGCAGAAACAGATAACAAAGAATATTTGTTTTGCTCAACCAGAAACCTGAAGACTTTCAATTCTAGACTTTCCTTAGCTGGGTGACTTTGGCCAAGTCACTTTGTCAGCCCAACAATAGGATTGTTTTGGGAAAAATAGGAAATAGAAATAATTGCATAGCCTCGAGTTGTACAAAATAAAAGTGGGATATAAATCTAATAGTAAATACATTCTTACAAATTAAATATAAAAATGCTTTCCTACAATCATAAATAGATTCTGCACATTTAATTTCTAAATCAAAATATGCATATTTATTAAATTACTTTATTAAACATTTTACCTTCTGAAATCATAACACGTCTGTGAAATACAAGACAACATTCACAATAATAAAAATATAAACTATCCGTGTAACAGAAGGAAATCCTCCTCCTCCTGATTCAAAAGTCTCCACTTGCCCTTCCAATAGAAGCTGAGGTCTAGGAGTCATGGACCCTCAGGACAATGGTATCCCTTGGATACTGAAGCTGACAGACATTTTTGATGAATAAACAGCAACTACATATTGCCTAGGTTCAAATTCAGCATGTTTCTTTTTAGTTTCCCTTTCCCTTTTATACTGTGCACGTCAGAGAAAGACTTGACAATATTATAATTGTGGATCTAGGGTAAATGAAACAAACAAAATGTTAAAAGTTAAGGTATTAATTATTTACCAAGCACATATGAATTATATTAAATTAACCAAACTATCTTTACAAATCCCAAGGCATGTCACAATGTTTGAGCATCCCTAATGTTTGGAAATTGAAAGTTGAAAAATTTGTCACACCCTAGGTCAGTGATGGCTAACCTTTTTGCGATTGCGTGCCAGGAGCAGAGGGGAAAGGTGGGGGGGAAGTCATGTGCATGCGTATACCCATAATTCTATAATTCCATAATTCTATGCCCCGCGCATGCGACCCCCCCCCCCACTCCACCCACTCCTGGCACACAGTGGCCGGGTGGGCCCGGTAGGCCTGTTTTTCTTTCTCCCCAGGCTCCAGAGCCTTTCTAGGAGCTTGGGGAGGGCAAAAACAGCCTTCCTCACCCCCCCCGGAGGCTCTCATGAAGCTGGAAATGGCCCATCTGCCAACTTCCAGTGGGACCCGAAAGCCCTTTTTTGCTCTTCCCCATGCTCCAGAGCCTTTGTAGGAGTTTGGGTAGGGTAAAAACGGCTTTCTCCACCCCACCCCCGGAGGCCCTCTGGAGCCCGGAAATGGCCCATTTGCCAACTTCCGTTCCCTGCCCCAGTAGGACTGGAGGCTGGCATGGCTAGACTCTGCCCGGAGCACAAGGCAGACAGGCCAATCATGCCAGCAAAGGTTGGTGCAACCCTCTCCCACCAGAGAGCATGACTGCTGACTGGCTGGCGCGCCTCTTACCACTTACTGCAACTGCTTCCCCGCCGGTGGGTCTCCATGAGTGAGGAGCTGCACTCTCCTCCGGTCCTCCTCTGGCCCCCTGCCAGCGGCTTCTCCTTTTCTTGGCTGCTCCAGGCTCTGCCTCTTAGCTGGTGCAAAAGCCATGCTGCTGCAGCCTTCCACAGCCCTCTCTGCCCCACCAGCTGCTCCTGGTGCTGCCAGGGAAACGGCAGCACGAGAACCGCTGTTGCTGGGGGCGAGGCAGAGGCAGTGGCAGTGGCAGCAGGTCAGGGCTTCCCTCATTCTCTCCCCAGGAGGCCTGGAGCTACACCAGAATCCCGCTCAGGTGGGGAGACAGGGAAGCCCCACCCCACCCATTCTTGCCACCGCCACCCCTCGCACCTGATCAATCTGCTCCTTTCGGAAATTTGCTTTTCTTCCAATGACAAGACTTGGATCCAGAGGATTGCAGACTGTCTCTGAGCACATGCAGAGTGAAAGACTCCGCTACCCTTCAGGGCTGAATGCGGAAAAAATCACTCCAAGACAAGGGCCGAGTGACAGGAAGAAGCTGCTGCCGGCTCCGGACCTGGCGGCCCACAGGCTCAGCCTGAGCTTTACAAGCTGCTGCGGTAACCGTGCAGCCTCGCCAGCTCGCCAGAAAGCCCACCATGTACAAACACAGCAAGAATTGGTTGGGCCAAACAGCCCTGCCTCCGAATAACAATGCCACCACTACCGCTTGGAGCCTTTCCAACTCTTCCAGAAAAGGGCTAAGCAGATCGCTCCCGCTGCCCCCATTCTCCATGTGTCGCGGGGCGAAAGGGAAAAAACCCACCGCAGCCCGGCACGCCCTAAGCAGGTGGGCAACCAGGTGACCAAGAGGTTGAATAGCAAAACGCAGCAGCAGGCCAGCTTCACTGGCCTAGGCATAGGCATAGGCATAGCTGCATAGGCAGATGATGGGGATATAGGGTGGGACGAGGCTGGCAGTGTAGTCGCAACAACAGCAACAAGTAAAGTGAGAGTTTTCTTTCTGCCGGCGCTGTCTTAGGTTACACAGGTTTGGAAGCCTTCTTGGCCACCTTGTGCTCTTTTGGAGGCTGGGTATGAATATTGTTTGTCAAGGTCTTGAATGCTTCTTCAAGGCATTTTGCAAGGAGAGAGAATGAGGACAATGCATTCAAGGTGTTCATTCAGGTTTTCAAAATGCAGGAACTCCTGTTCCTGGTGCTGCCGGGGAAGTGGCAGTGCGAGAATTGCTGTTACCGGTGGCAAGAGGGTGGTGGCACCAGGAGCAGCGGGCTGGGGCTTAAATCCCTTCCCCTGGAGGCCTGGGGCCATGCCAGAAGCCTGCTTGGGCGGAGACAGGGAAGCCTCGGACTGCCCATCCTTGCCACCACCGCCCCTCGCCCCCATCAGCAGCGGTTCTCGCACAGCCACTTCCCTAGCAGTGGCAGGAGCATCTGACGGGGGAGAGAGGGTGGTGGCAGGCTGCGGCAGCAGGCCATTCGTGCTAGCTAAGAGGCAGCGGCGGCTCCTCCTCCTGCCAGCCTCGCGCTCTGGGCAGTGTCCAGTTAGCCATACCTGGCCTCCCCCTGCGGCAGCGCAGCTTTGGGGCCTTTCCTCACAGTGGCGATGACGAGGCAGGCAGGCAGCTGGGCTCAGGGAAATGACTGGCAGCAGTGCTCCTGGCTGGCAAGTAGTGGATGTCCCGGGGCTACATGTGGGTGATGACGGCATGGGCGGTGTGTACGCGCACTAAGACATTAAGGCCAGCTGATTGTCGCGCATGCATGCACACCAATAATCAGTAGACTAGCTGGCTGGTGCACATGTGTGCCCTGGAAACCCGGAAACGGAATGGGCGACGCCATGCGTGCCAGGCGACATGGCTCTGCGTGCCACTTCTGGCACACGTGCCATAGGTTTGCCATCATGGGTCTAGCTATTTCTTCATCCATTGTGAATTATATATCTCGGAAGATGGAATTCAGTAGTATAGGAAAGTCTAGGAAAGTCTTTCAGTGCATTTCTTTTGATGATGACAAATGTGTCGTCCATGTAGCGGCACCAAAGTATAGATGTCTAGTTTTGAAATGCAGAGTTTGCCCAGGACAGTTTCTGCAATGACATCTGATATTGGGATCCCATCAGTATCCGTTTTATTTGCTCATGCTCTTTTGAATGTGAAGAATGTGAAAAACATGTTTATAAATATTGTTATTTATAAATAAATAAATTAATATAATATAATATTGTTGAACTACTATTCTCAGCAATCCCACAGGGTGAAATTCAGCAGGTTCTGACAGGTTCTGGAGAACTGGTACAGAAATTTTGAGTAGTTCAGAGAACCGGCAAATACCACCTCTGGCTGGCCCCAGAGTAGAGTGGGAATGGGGATTTTGCAATATCCTTCCCCCTGGAGTGGGGTGGGAATGGAGATTTTGCAGTATCCTTCCCCTGCCACGCCCACCAAGCCACAGAACCGATAGGGAAAAAATTTGAATTTCACTCCTGCAATCCCAGTTAGCATAGCCAATGATTAAGAATTTGTGTTTTCTTACAGTTTATCATATTTACAACACATCAGTAGTTGGGAGTCCACAATTCAATTGTGAGATGTTTAAATAAATATTTTTTAAATAACTGCTTCTCTCCCACTTACAATGCTATACAACATTTGCATCATGCTCACATCTTTAAAAAAAACTTGCTTATGCCTATTGATTATTGCAGTAAAACACAAAACACTACTACAATACACGTAAGAGATGCCAGTGAGATCCTACCCTACTTTCATCCATGCAGTTCAGTGGTGGGTTGCTACTGGTTCGCCTCGGATCGGGAGAACTGGTAGTGGCAGAGGCTCCGCCCACCCGCCCGGGCATCTCTGCGCATGTGCAGAAGCATTGCACAGGTGCGTGAGCGCGCGCACGAGCAAACCAGAGTACCAGCCAAAATTGAAACCCACTACTGATGCAGTTGTATATTTATTGTAATACAGTGGAACCTTCAATTATATTTTTTTTCCTCCTTATAATTTGGCCATTCATTCTTGGAATCTTTCACTGTTTGTTATCTTGTTTGTCAACTTTGATTATTAAGCTTTACACAAATAATGTGATACACAGTGACAGTGCTAGCACTGTTCACATAAACACAGAATACTTGGGGGCAAGTTCAAACACACAGAAACTTCATTTGGCTGAATAAATCTCAGCCATGTTGCTTTGTGCAACCCTATTTTTTTCTTTCCCCTTCTCTGGCAGGCCACAAGGAGAAGATTGAAAGTTCCATTTTGGTTTTTAGACAGCAGAAATTTAATATACTATTCAAATACAAACACAATTCTCTGGTTTAAAATAGCTTTCATACCAAGCAATAGGAATAACAACTTTGAAATACACTACTACATAAAACGGGACTCCTCAGAAAATGTAAATATCAAGTGCCACTGATTTCCAATACGTGCTTAACTTTGCCATAAAAATAGATTTGAGAGTGATTATTTTTGACAGAAATTATTCAGCTTAATTTTGGTAAGAAAAACTATTTGCTTATTTAAGATATCAAATACTTTAAATATTTCCTCTATTAGTAACAACACAATTGTTTAAATATTTCCATAGTATCAAAATAGAATATATGTACTTAATTTTCAACATTTATCTTCTTTTAGAAGCACATGTTTTACAAAATGAGGAATACTAAAAATAGATTCAACAGCTTTTGTTCTTCCTGGAAAATATCTAAGCATTTTCTGCAATATATGCTATTAAGACTTGAAGAAAAACCTCCTTGTTTACCTTAAGTTGCAGCTGCTTTCATCTGATTTTGCAACAGAGGAAATAAGCTCTTCATTTTTCCTGGATTTTTCAGTTTGCCTTTTTGCTTCTGTTGATGTTCCCTGAAAACACAGTTTTATAATATGGTAAAGCAACAAATCATCAAGTTTCAGTTTCCTTAAACATATTATTACACACCCCTTCATTTGTGGATTTGCCTGAAGTCCTCAAAGTATCCCGCCTTCTGCTGATTTAGCTCAAACCAGATGTAACATCTTAGTTTCACAAACTTTTCATTCCAGTTATTATTTCATCTGACCAGTTAAAAGGAAGAAACTATAATCATTTGCAATTCTGTTTGGGAAAATCTTAAATGAGGACACTGAAAAACTAATGATTATGATGCTCAAATGTATTTCGCATGCAACATAAACAAGATTTTTTTTTACAAAAAAGTGAAGCTTTAAAAATAATTATTTAAACCTGTGAAAATATCTATCTTATCTAATCTAATCTAATCTAATCTAATCTAATCTAATCTAATCTAATCTAATCTATCTATTGTTCCTCCAATGAATTCTTTCCTCTCCATATGTTTTCAATTTCAAGTTCCATATTTTCTCAGACAGTTTAAAGAGTAGCGGGGGATTATAAAAGTTGAAATGTTAATACACCTGGAAGCATTAGGCTGAAGATGGTTGATATAATCTCAAACTCAAGGCCTGCTCCGCACCCCCTGCCTTGCTTCGTCCTCTCCCCCTCCCCCCCGGCCTCACTTCGATCTTCGCCACTTCTTCTCCTTGTTCGTTGCCATAACCTAGCAGGAGGCTGAGCAACACACTGGTGCGGCGGCCACAAATCAAGGTGGTGCGGGGTGGAGGATGAAGGTGGGGGAGGGTGCAGAGCTGGCCCCCACACACTGCACCTTCTTACCAAAGCGCCCCCTCAGCCAGGCATTGAAGCGCTGCAACAGCTGCCGTAGCAAAACAGAGAGAAGGGGGGCTCTCCAAACTCTGTGTGTGTGTGTGTGTGTATTTGTGTATGAGAGAGCGTGCAATCTGTTCTTCATCTGAGAAACCCAAGCTGCTGGCAGCGGCTGATTCCCTCCTCTTCCACCAACCAGTCCCGCCTGACTTGCTGCTTGATTGGCTAGCCAGCTGGTGCAAATCCTTGCCATTCTCCTTGTCATTGTTATCCTCCCTGCCCAAGCGGCAGTGGGCTAAGCAGGACAGGATCTCATTCCTGCCCCAATGTGGCGAACTCCGGCGGGCCGGACGCAATTGTAAAGGGACTGGCCCTGCAGTGCTTCCTCACTCAGTTGAAGGCTTCGTGCAGCCTTCAAACACTAAGGCTGGCCATGGAATTGGAATTGGCCAGGCACAGGAACCAATGCCATCCATGGCCCTGGTGCGTTGCTCGCTTGTGTGTGCCAACCTAACTGTTTGAAGGCTGAACAAAGCCTTCAACTGAGCGAAGCACTGCGGGGCCAGGCCCTTCATAGCCGCGTCCAGCCTGCCAGAGTTTGCAGTGCCGGGGCAGGAATGCAACCCTGTCCAGAGGAGCCCGCCGCTGCTTCAGCAGAATGGCAAGGATTTGTGCCAGCCAGCTGGCCAAGCAGGGAGCAGGTCAGGCGGGGGAAATCATGATGGCTCCTGCCACCCCCATTGCTGCCAGCAGCTTGCACATAAAAGTCAGAGGAGCTCTGATCAGCTACTACAGGCATCATTTTGACAATTTTGCTGTACTGTTGTCTATGGACGCCCCCACAAAATGCAAGCATGGGCTAAACTGAGCCTGGTTTGTTCTTGGTTTATAAATGGCCACAAACTACTAGCAAAAGTGGCATTTGATCACAAGGTGAGGAGGCATCGAGAAATGTTTCCCCTTTTGCATTTGAGCATTCAAGAAAGGACAGGAAAGACAAAGAAAAAGAAGGAAAGAGGGGAAAGAAGAAGAAAGAAGAATGAAGAGGGAAGGGGAAAAAAAGGGGGGAAAGGGAAGGAAGGAGTTTGTAATGAGAGGGAGTGAGGGTTTGAAGTAAATCCTGCCTTAACACTTGACCACCAGCAGCCTTGCTGCCTTTTGCCATCTCCTTGTCCCCTCCTCCTGACCTCTCCTGGTGGTCTTCCATCCTATCACTGAGGATGCTTTGGTTACAAAGCTGGGTCTCCTCACAAGGAGAGGGAGTGGGCCTCCCTATAACCACACACTTTGCCCTCCCTCACACACCATGAGCAACCTAGCCAAGGAAAGCAAGCACAGCAGCAGTGGGAGCTGGCCACACCCGCCATGCCCATGCCCACACCAGCCCCCCGAAGTCAACCACAATCCTGATGCAGCCCTCAATGAAATTGAGTTTGACACCCCTGCTCTACAGCAAGGGTGTCCAACTTTAGCAACTTTAAGATTTGTGGATTTCAACTTCCAGAATTCCTCAGCCAGCATGGGAGTTGAAGTCCAGAAGTCTTACAATTGCCAAGGTTGAATACTCTTGCTCTACAGTCAGAATCTAAAATATAGATTCTGGATCTATACCTTGACTGGATCTAAGGTATTGACAAAATAAACTGAAATGGCACCCATTTGTGAATAATTTATTGCAGGGCATAGTCAGAAGAAAAAGTATTTATCTCTTTTTACCTGTGGCTTCCAGCTAATATAGATTCCTCATACTTTTACAAGTGCTGAAAATGAAAAGCTTGTCTTTACTAACAGGAAACCACCATCTCCCTTCAAATAAGTAGAAAACAACTAATAGCAACTTGAAACAGCATTAAACAATAACTGATCAGGTCTGTAAACATAAGGAAATATGCTTTGACGATCCCAGCCCTATCCAATATATTCTGGTTTACTGACAATTTTCTTTAAAATATCTCACTCACAGCATAGTAGGTTCATTTGTAGAGTCATTTCCAATGTATTAAGACTATGCCATCAGAATGCTCTTTCTCCATGTACATATTGTGTATAATAAATGTATACAAAGCTAACATAAAAAATAATAGCACTTGTTTATTGATAAATTGCAAAGCACTTTTTGCAGTGTGAATCTACAGGCATCTTAAAACAGTAGCACATTGCCAAGGAATTACTAAATGCCTTTTTATTATATCCCCCATGATTAAGTTACAATAATTTGCAGTAGACATCAACTTCTTCATATATTATAAATTTGCTTTAAAATTTTATTTATAGAACAATGCTACCATTCCAGATGGCCAATGACTGTTGCAATTAATGCATATTTAGCTTATCTTAAACTTTACACAGAATTGTTTCTTCTTTGTTATCTGATCTCTAATTCTCCATTCCACATCCATACCCATCAATATGATCACATATTAATGTGTCATCTAATAAGGAGCCCATGTATCTAATAATGCGTTATACCATACTTATTTTAAATAGGTTTTTAAACGGGAATACTAATATATAAACATGGCATTTTTAAATGGAACATTATAGTTATATTAGATTTAACCCAGTGGTGAAATTCAGCTGGTTCTATCCAGATCACGCAATCCAGTAGTGCCGGCTGTGGGAGGCTCCACCCACCCACCCACCCAGACGTCATCACGTCCCATTTTTGACCCTCTGCGCATGTGTGGAGGTGCGCACGCTCACATTTGCAAACCAGTAGTGAAGGTAAGTGAATACCACCCCTGATTTAACCAAGTCTGGTTCCCAACATGACTCTCAGATAATCCATAAAGCTCCTCACAGCTGATTTGGGAAAATTTCCCTTCCTTTTTTTCATATAGTGGTGACATATACAAAGACCTTAAGCTGGAATCCCTTGTAGAATACAAAGACTTCAGGAATTAACCCAACATCTAAATAGATGTTTCAGGTTGAATATGTTTTTTAAAAGCAAAAATAATAATAATAAACTCCCCTCTTAATTAAGAGACTGTCAAGGCTAGAGATTGGCCTGAATTATGGAAGAAATAACAATGGGTGGAAGAAATGATTGATGTATAAATGCTAAAGGTTAAGTATATATTTAAGAGAAAAAGCAACACAATAGAGACTGTGGGGTTAACCACATCTGATGCAGGATATTTGTAATTGGCAGGTATGTGAGAAACAAATTATGTTTTGGATCATTATCTTGCTAAAGTATCCATTTTCTTTTCAGATTCAGTTCTTTGCTGCCTGGACATTATTTATTTCTTTGTTTTTAAATTTATATGTTGTTCAATTTTAAACTATTCCGAGCAGCAATAAATGGAAATATTAAAAATAAAGAAAAATACAGAAAAAAATGCAGAAGGAAAAATGAGAAATAAAGATAAGAAAGATGACCATAACAAAAACACAAGGAAAACAAATCTGGGTAGGAATAAAATGAAACAAATCCATACAATCCAAAGGGTGGGGGGATTCACTTTATCCTGAAACAGGTCTTCAAGGCCTTTTAAAACAAGATCAGGTTTTACTGGTATTTAGCCAAATCCATTCTTCCTTTCACCCATTCAGAATTTCCTGTGCTATTGTCTGTCATACAACCACAAAATATAACTAAACCCTCTCAATTTTTTTACCAGCTGGCAAGATATTTTTTCTTCAAATACATCATTACAGAGCCATAGAAAAGATTTCCTTCTGATAACTTTACATATATGCATTTTTGTTGCCCGGTAAGCAATATTTTACCGGAAGTTGAACAAATATCAGCTAAAATTTTTGGAAGGTCATTTGAAGAGATCTATGAATACTGTTTTGCAGACCTAACCACTTTTGAATCTCCAATTCTGGTGGAACAATTCTTGCTTTCAAACTAATGTCCAGCAGTTAATAAGGTAATTAAAACTGAAAAGAGATTGGATAGTTCATGAAGCATTACATGAAACAAAAGTCAAAAGTTTTGGAATAGCCCTCTTATCTTCAGACTATAAGATTACTGAACATCTATGAGAAAATCTCAAACATGCAGTGGCAGGCAAGGAAGCCTAAGAAAATTTCTGACTTCTGCAAAAGAGATAGGGAAAAATCAGTCCAACCCCCCAAAAGGTGACTACAGTTGTTTGGAAGCTCTAATTACTACGAAATACAAAGTACCGACTGAAAAGGTGTCCATAGTTCAAAATCTGTCATATTTTCAAATTTTTAATTGGAACTTGTATACAACTAAATAAATACTATGGTAAGTATGCATTCATATTTGCAGAAAAGTATATTTAACATTTTTCGCTTTTTTTCTGCAAAGGTTTTCTGTTCATGTAAGGACTCATTGAAGTGTATACTTTAACAGGATTGCCTGAAATTTTGTATACAACTATAAGCTTAAGAACTTTGCTCTTATCATTATATCAGTTATATGTGTGCATGGGCGCACACACATATATACACACTTATTTTTCATTGCTTTGAAATAAAGTAAAATCTTGTAAAATGTGTTTACCTGCTTGTAAAAATCAGTAGAAGGAGATGACCTGGATCTTTCATGTTTATACTGAGATTTCTCAAGTTGTTCAAGGCCAGCATCAAGGATATTATCAGCTGAATGGTACTTTCCAGAACTACAATTTTCTATAGGTTTTCTCTGCTCTTTCCAAGAAGCCTGGTATTCTGCAAATGTTTCTAACCTCTGAGGTTGTCTTGATTTAGTGATATGGCCACTGTAATGTACAGTTTCACTAGGTCTATCAGAAGCACAAAGCACATTCTCAACTCCGAAAGAAGCTGACCGCATTCTTTTTTCGTACCATGATCCTCCAGATTCAATTTCATGAGAATTTCTACGAGCAGTAGCAGTCTGTGAAGATTTTTGACAGACTGGTTTACTAGTCTCTTCAAAAAACTTCCATTTATCTGCAAAAGTTTCCAAAGCTTCCTCTGATGTAGTTGGACGATGGTGTGTTTGGCAGTTATCATCCAACATACCCACTTCATTTATTTTCTCAGGTTCAGAATAAGATTTTAACTTTTGTTCTGCAGTAAATCTCTTCCTAGCACCAATACGTGAAAAATGATGAGCACCATTACTCAGTGATATCTCTTTAGAAGACTGCCTAAATTCAGGGAAACCTAATTCATCTTCAGAAACAAAAGTCAATGGAGAAGTATTATATATATTTGTCTTTCGATCTGGAAGATAATCTGCAGAATTGGGTTCCAAGTCTCGACGCTGAAAAGAAGTGGCCTTCAAAACTCTGGCTTGGGCCTCTTTCAGATTATCTTTGTACATGTGAGAATAACAACTTTCTGATGAAGAAGCCGTCTTTTCTTGAGAATCATGCTTCCAGTTCTCAGTATAGTCCTCTTCCTCAGTTGGCTCTATTAAGGCTGCTGTGCTTTTGCTTTTTTGGAGTTTTGCTCTCTTCATTTGAATTTCATTTCTCAGTGTGGTAGCAAAACGATCACTCCTTCGTGCATTTTTGCTTAGGTGAACATCAAATCCTGTCTGTTTATTAATCCCAATTTCGGCAGCAACATTAATCTGCTTTTTCTCTTCCTGAGCTAAAGAATGCAACATCGGGGTCTTTTGGGGAGAAATACGGTAGTTCTTCTCCTGGTTCCATTTGAAATCTTTTTGGGCTATTTTGGTGTCAGACACCTGAAAATACTCCTGCCCATCCTCATATTCATGACTACTGAGATTTTCTTCAAATGTCTTGTTCTGACCTGATTTCTCAGAATAATTTATCTTCCTAGAACCTTCCAGTACAACAGCCTTAATATCCTCTCCTTTATTAACTACACAATGAGCTCTCTTTTCACATATATCCAGAGAACACTCATTAAGATGCTGAGGTAGAGAATATTTAGGATTTTGGCTCATGGTTATGGCAGGATTCTCACTTGACACAGAAGCAGCAAGATTTCCTGTTCCAGAATTCCTACGTTCATTTTTAAACTGTAATGATTTTGAGGTTCCCTGAGCAGACTGAACAGGCTGCTGCCTTGCTTTTACACAATAATAATGATTTAGTCCAGGGTTTTCCTCAGAAGTCATGTCAGAAACGGCAGTGGTAGTATTACTAGGAATCTTGGTTTGGTTTAGATGACAGTTATGTTTATCAGAAGGCCTTTCCTTAATATCACTATAAGAAGAGAGCCATTTTGGCTCTTTAGATGATGCAGAGGCTTTTGCATTGTGAAAGAAACTATATTCATCACTATATTGACGCTGATGTTGATGATGCCGAGACTCATAAACAGACTGGGCAAATCGAACATCAGAACTAGACAGAGAAGAATGCAGCCTCTTAGCATGTCCCATATTATTGTTTATCCTGTCACCTGGGGAAGAGATATCATAATCTGGAATAAAATCAGGTCTTTGTATTGGGCTGCTTCCTTGTCTTCTGTGTGAGGTCTTCTCAACTGATCTGATCATTTGCTTTTGTTCTTTAGCAGTGTCAGCACTCCAGTCATTTCTGATTGGTGTTCTATGTAGGACTTCAAAATGCTGGGGGTTCTGAATGCCCTCTGAATATAGAGGAGGTGCATGATCTCTATCATGACTTTTGGTAGCAGCATAACTATCACTTCGGAGAGGGGGTGGTGGAGGTGGAGGGGAAGGAGACTTTTTTCCTTCAGGGACATACCATACAGGTACAAAATTAGATCTTCCAGCCCCAGAATAGACTGAATTAGTATGGTCTTCTAGTCGTGAATTTAGGCTGTTTTCGTGTTGTGGTGGAGGTGCAAAGGAGTTAACTTTTTCTTCAAATCTTCCATTATCACTCAGAAATGAAACAGTCTTGCTATTCCCTTGTTTTGGAGTTTCCCAGTGACCCACTTTATACATCACATTCTCTGTTGACAGACCATCTACACTGGACAGTGTGTGATCAGGTGTACTGGAGCTAGTAGAAAAAGAACCATACGCAGAATCTCTTTTGCTGGGATTCCCCAGATGATCAATGCTGCTATTGGACTTTGCAGAGGAAATCTGTCCATACTGATATGTTTGGGGTGTGTGATCCCAGATATCCATGCTTCCCACAGAGCTGAACTGGCCTAAGGTACGATGTAGATTTGATTGATTCCATGAATTTGAAAGCTCAAAGGAACTGCAACAAATAAAACAAACATACGTCCATTAATATAGTACACACATACACAAAACCATTATTACAATTACCTACAGCAATATTTTATCTATTAAAGCTGCATATTAAAACCATATTGTCACTTTTGCAGTGTGAAAAAAGCTTTAGTGAAGACTACAGCAAGCCCATGATTGTATCTATCAACTCTCTGCATGACTGACCACGGTCTCGAGATAAGTTCTGATATGTTCTTAGTATGTCAGCTAATACTTCGTTTTTAAGTTTTTTCTCGCTTCTGTCTTACTACAAAATCAGCACAGACAGAACCCCCAGATGAATTAGTTTCATTCAAAAAGAATTTCATAGTATTTCTGAAAAAGATGCAATACAACATTAAAAAATAGATATATACTTAAAAAAAAATCCTACAGAATTCCTTGATGTTTATTTCTAGCTAAACTGCTGTATGATTGCATCCTTAGATAGTTGTCAAAATATAAATTAGGAAACAGAATATATTATTTAATAGTATATAAATTTAACCAGCCAGCATTATAGTGTCAATAATGCTAAATTTATTTCTAAATTCATTACAAATTTGAATATTTTAAATTAAGGGTTTTTGTGTTAATTGTAACTAAATCATAGTATTATGAATGATTGAAAAAAAAGATTTATAGCTTAATTAAGGTACTTCTTTTTAAAGTCCTGGTAGAATTTTCACAGAAATAATTATTACTGTGGACTTTTTAATTATTAAAAAGGCAATGGTAAGCAATACCTATTTCTCATCAAGGAAATTACACAGTAAATAGAAAAGTAATTACAGAATTATTCTTTAAAAATATGCCACAGAAGAATATACATGTGTAATTTTAAGAAGCTACCCCGGAACAGCAATTTCAATTTCTTCCATCAAATGCTGCTGGAGGAAGTTATTTGGTACAAATAGCTGCTCAGATTTGAAACGATTATACATTCTGGTACTAGTTGTAGGGAAGAAAAAAACTCACTGTCCATCAAAACTTGCAGATATTATTTTTCATTCTTCATAATGAAAAAACATTGTGAATTAATAACTTTCAGGTATATAATTTACTGATTTTTTTTAATAGTAGAATTTGCTTCATACAATAAGCCCATTGCTGGAAGTTTAAAGTTAAGAATAAAATAAGACAAGCAATTATTTTCTTACCGTTTGAGCTTGCTGCTTGTAACTTTCAACAGGAACTCACCTTGAATGATACTGAGAGGGCCATGAAGCACAGACATTGGTGGAGGAGAATCTTGACGCAGCTGTTTCAAGCCGATTCTCAGTGAATTTGGTAGCATGCCAGGAATGAGGCCTGCAGGCTAGATCATTTTTTCTGGAATGAGAAAAGTGAAGCAACTACAATTATTGTATATGGAAATCACACTATGTGGAAAAAAACCAAAGACCTACTTAAGTTAACAGATACAATAAGAAGGATTGCATTACAGAACATTTTCATTTTTCTAACAAATCACCTCTTAGAAGAATCCAGCTTTTGTTTTAAATGACATTCCAAATGGATGATGAGTCAGTGACAGCAAGCTGAAGCCTTTTTTAAGAGCAGGTAAATAAAATTTGAAACAATTAAGCCTTGTATACAAGTAAAGAAGTACAAAAAAAAAGTATTCAGAGTTTGATCAGGGCTCAGACATTCCTTTTATTTGAATCCCAGAATAGAATAGGTGTGGTTTGTTAGCTATAGGAAAGGCTAAACTTTGATACAGATGCAAATGCCTGCTGTTTACAGAATCAAGAATCACCTTGAAAGAGAATTCACTCCACATTCTACAACTGTAGAACCCCACAGCTGAAAACCAGAAGCTTATCTCTCTGCTTTTTATAATCCATTTAGCTTTCTTCTTCAGGTGTACAAAAAATGTACGAAACAACAAACATGAAGGAGCCTTTTATGCTGTCTTGCCTTTTGCTGCTCTACAGAGCGGGGATGGGGGGACTTGTTAAGGCCAGTTGCTTCAAAATTTTACATAACCTGGAACGGATAGAGATTATAGCCCAAAGTGCATGAGAAAAAATAGTCTGTACTGTTAGTCTAAATAAATTCCCATTTCCTAAAGCTCCTCAAGTCCTATGTAACTTCCTGTATGAAGCTGTCTAATGTTTGAGTAGATCTAATTCAACCAATCTAGCAATAATTATTTTGCTGATCACTTCATGATCAACTATACATAATTGGATTGCCTAATGAAAAAGATAAATATAAATAAAATTTACATTTACAGTATAATCCCTTCAGATGATTATATACTTACAAGGAAATTCATAGGATTTATGTCTTCATGAGCATTGGTGGAAATGCAGACTTTTATTATAAAAATCCCAAAGGTGCTTTTCAAAAGGCAACTGGACTTTATTGTTTTTTCTTTTGAAATAGTTGCGCTTCTCATCCAAGCAGCTTTTCAGAAGCAAAAAACAAATGAAGTCGAGTTGCCTTTTGGAAAAGCACCTTTGGGAAACCATGACCTGGATGATTAAGAAGACATTCCACTGCAAAAGGTTAACTTTTACATGTGCTTATTATTTATTTATATGTATAACTCACCCCTCCCCCACAGGAGCTCATTGTATTTTATATAGTAATCTCCTTTCATCTTACCTTCAGATCAAGCAGCCTTGTGAAGTAGGGTAGACTGACTTTATCATGTGAGTTTTAATGGATAAGAGTAGACTAAAAACCTGTGTCTCCTGGCCCTTGTTCTATAGCTAAGTACTACATCATAATAATTTTACTGGCTTTTTATTTGTATGGGATGTAGCCCAGTTACAGAATATTTTATTTCTGGATGAATTTGGGTTAAACTCTTATATCCCAAGTAAGGCTATAAAGTAAAACATGGCTGCAATTGACAAACAACTGTAGAATGCAAATCTTTCCAGACAAAGGCAAAGCTTATCAAATCATTAGGAAACACCCCAAGCTTTCTCTTAAACTGATTCAGGTCCATTAGTTACTGTGGACAGACAGATTTCATTATTTTTGTCCTGCCTTTATTATTTTTATAAATGTTTAGAAATATTTCAAGGTGGTGAACATACCTAATACTCCTTCTTCCTCCTATTTTCCCCCATCAACAACCCTGTGAGGAAAGTTGGGCTGAGAGAGAGATTGGCCCAAAGTCACCCAACTGGTTTTCATGCCTAAAGCAGGACTAAAATTCACTGTCTCCTCTAGGTTGATGTGTTAATGATTAGAGAGGAGGATAACATCAGGAAGCTGAAAAGGAACCACAGAGTGGTTGTGACTCACAGACACCTGATCATATGATAAAACACTGGTGGTAACGTCTTCCACGTTCAGATCATGTCATTGCTTCCCTGAGATTAAAAAAACAACCACCACCAGATCTACAGTATGTCCTAATGTGCATGTTAGGCCATCAATAACATAGTTAGATTTATGATTATAATCTTCAATCTCATTATTATCTTCAGTCAGTTATTGGTTTTGTAGATCTTTCTTACATTAAGTATTTTTTTTAAAAATATGCTGGGGAATGCTCTACTACATTTTTATTTATAAAGCCCTCTTTACATTCTTTTTTAGGGAAAAATAATCTTGCTACTTAATATATATTCCTGAACATATTCAGAAGCCCCAAACCATATATTTTCCACAACAGATGCTATTCTATGAATCCATTCATTTAACTAAAGTCAATCTAAAAATGAAATTTAATCCCTACATTGTTAAAATTCTTAATTTGCATAAGAGCAAATTCACCACCAAGGGCACATTCACCACCAAGCCATTATTGGTGTTTTAAATCTCATAGTGCTGCTTTGTCAACCAGCAACAGATGTATGGCTTTACTTCACTATGTATTTATAAGGCAATATAATACCTTGACAGCTTTTTGATATCTTATGATCTTTCTGTGAGGCATAATGGATATTCATGGCTGTGTTCACAGGATCAGATTTAATTTAAATGAACCACATCAAGGAAGGAGTTTTTAGAATTAGGAAATTTTTGTTTTATGACTTAAACCCAATATGTACATTATTTAAAGACAAGTTTCTTTAAATGTCAGTTGGAATGAAACTGCAAGCAGTAACCTTTAAAAAAAGGTTTTGCTTTAACTTAAAGAAAAGTTGAAGCAGCAAGTCTCTTTTCTGATGAAATTTTTTTCACTAAGGAATCATATACATATTTTATGGGGAGAAGAGATGCAACTTTAACTTTCTATGCAGTTCTCACCTCTTTGAGAAATGGGGTAGCAAACAAATATAATGGAACAGTGTTATTTAACTACAACTGTCCACAATGAGGTAGCAGTAACATTACTGCTATGAAAAAGATAATTTGCATTTTAGAAATACAGCCTGCTCTCTAGCTTTGAACTAAGCTAAAGTGATTTATGGTATGAAACTGAAGTTGAAAGGAAAGGAAATTATCCCAACACAATGAAATGAATAAGACAAGGAACTGGAACATAAATGTAATATAACTTTAGAAAAGAAGTAAAAAAAGGCAATAACAGATGGTTTTAAGTTGCAAAATTAGGCAAAGTTACAGAATAGCAATTGTAAAGGTATCATTGAATTAAACTTTCCTACTGAGGAATAGACCATTTTTTTGAGTAGTATTACCTAACTTTAACTTCAGTGGAAAGACTAAGGTACACCTGGGCATGATTACTGAGTGCATTGTGTGCTAGGGAAGCAAACGGCAATCACTCTGTATATCATTGATTTGTACATATTGCATAGCTTTACTCTTATTTATTTCCTACGACCAATTTGCATAACAAAGAAATGTTTTATTGCTAAATATATGCCTTTAAAACAACAGAAATATGGAGCATTTAGAGCAGGGGTGTCGAACTCAATTTCATTGAGGGCGACATTAGCATTGTGGCTGCACTTGGACCAGGTGGTTGCGGCCCAATGGGTGGGTGTGGACAGCTCGACGCCATTCGTGTCGGGGGGGCGAGCCCTGTGGGGGATTGGGCAAGGCTAGGGGGGATAGAGGGATCTCTGGCAGAAAGGGGCAGGACCAGGGTGGGTGCTGGGGCCTAATTCACCAGAGGAACAAAGACAGAGGATTTGTTGCGAGGCAGCCCAGTCAGTTGCCATCATCATGCTGCAACCCCTGCACGCTCTGCCTCTGCCATCAAACCTGGTTCTTCAGCAAGCCTGTCGCACGCTCACTTGCAAAGGCCCTGGTGAATGGTGGAGGTGAGGAGCCTCCATCCCCAAAAGGCAGCTGGGAGTCTGCATCCTGTGCAGCGCAGGTGGGTCCAAGTCCTGTGAGTGACGGGCTGACATTCCAAGCAGCATGCAGAGAAACCCAATCAGGCCTGCCAGATGCCCAGGTGACCACACGGCCTGCCAGATGCCCAGTCGCCTGGTTTGTTCCAGCGGCGGCGGCCACAGGCAAAGACAGATTGTGGGGTTGCAGTGAGGCAGTTCAGTCAGTCGCCACTGTCACGCTGCAACCCCTGCATGCTCGGCTCCCTCCCTCAAACCTCATCCTCCAGCGGCACTGGGAGGGGAAGGCCTGGGAGCAGGCTCGCTGGAGGATGAGGTTTGAGGGAGGGGGCTGAGTGCACAGGGGCTGCAGCTTGGCGGTGTCCACCTGGGCTGCCTCACTGCAACCCCACAATCTGTCTTTGCCCATGGCCGCCGCGGCTGGGATGGACCAGGCGGCTGCACAGCAGCCCAGTTCACTTGGCAGGCTGGATTGCATGCCTCGGCCTGCTTCTTGGAGTGTCAGCCCGGCAGTCACGGGTGTCAGGATTCCAAGTAACACTCCAAACTAATTAAAACTCCGAGGCAGGGAATTCCTCAAAGTTCCATTTTATTAGAGATGTCATATTGGCACATCTAGGAAAATCCAAATCTGAAAGCCCCTGGGTTTTCCCTACCCAAAGGAAAGTCAAAGTCCCTTCCCCTGCACCCACATGTCCATCACATGGTCCAATCAATCCACTGTCCGAAATGCAGATATTTCCCAGTCATGCCTCTCTAGGTGCACGCTGAATGTCCTTAACTCCCAGAGAAAAGAATGTTATGGCTATCTATCTCTACCAACTCCATGCAACCCCCCCTCCCAGTTTCTCACAGCAGGCCTATGCACTAAATGTGGCAGCCCTGAAGATCCAAAGAGAAAGATGGCCTCCAGGGCTGACAGTGGGGCTTGGACCAACCTGTGCTGCGAGGGCTGTGGACTCCCAGCTGCCTCTTGGGGATGGGGGCTCCCCACCTTTCCCATTTACTGAGGCCTTTGCAAGTGGGTCAGCAAGTGGAAGACTCGTTCCACATGTGCAGTGGAGTTAGAAGATGAAGTTGTATGGCTCCACCCCTGCCCCGCATCTGCCTCTCCTTGCTTCGTGGCAGCAGCACAGGCAGCAGGTGAAGGTAGAAGCATGGAGGGAGGCACACAATACAGCCTACCAGATGTCCTGGGTGGCCGCCCGGCCGCCTGTCCATCCAGCTGTGGTGGCTGTGGGCAAGCAAAGACAGACAGTCGGATGGAGCATGCAGTCGGGTGGGCGGCTGCCCAACACTTCCAACAGGCCCAATCATGTACCTCCTTCCCTGTGCCTCTGCCTACTGCTTAGGGCCAGCCTGGTGGTCACAGCACCCCAGACCCATCTGGACTACATGTGCTGCGGAGCCCCTCGGCTGGCGGGCTGCTACTCCTGTGTGCGCTCCGGGGGTGGCCAGCAGGGGTGGCCAGTCCCTCACTGTCTCTGGGGCGGCCTTGCAGACCAAATCTCTGCCTTGTGTTTGAAATGTCTGGTTGAAAGCTTCGTTCCTGCCCTCAAACAGTAAGGCCACTGCACGCAAGTAAGCAGTGAATCTGGGCCATGGATGGCATTTCCTGCGCCCGGCCTTAGATCTGACCCGCAGGGCTGCCCTGCCACCTCAGCCCCGCCCCCTGGGCACATGCACAGGTTGCGAGTGTGCGAGTGGAGTCCTTGGTGAAAGCAAAGCGCTCATAGTGCAGTCAGCCTGTGGGGCAACACTGTCCCCGGGGTGTCAGGCACACGTATGCTCATCATCTTCTATGCGTGTGCCCAGGGAGCAGAGCTGGGGCTGCCCCTTGAGGGTTCCAGGGCAGCCCCATGAATCTAAGGCCGTCACATTCTGACCCAGATGGCTGCCAGCAGGTTGTTGATAGGCGCCTGGTTGACCTGGGCTTGGCCAAGGCACCTCAGGCTGGTCCTCCGCTGCTTCTAGGGGAGCACTGCAGGCAGGATCTAACCACCTCGCGGGCCTTGAGTTTGACACCCCTGATTTAGAGTGTGCCTTGATATTTCATTTAGTAATATTAAGAATTTATGACAGTATTAGAAATTAACATAATTCTAATTTGGGATATTGTTTTATTTATACAATAATAATCTCCCAGAGGAACTGTATATTATAATTGCTAATAAATCAGTATAGATTTATTATTTAATTTTATTGATTTGTAGTTTAGTATTGATTTTATACCACCAAGAGTTGCTAAAGAATTGGGCATTCTTATAAAATTAATTTAAAAAAAAAGCTACTCCACAAATGGTTTAATGATTTTCTTAGTTTTAATATTTTAATGAAAATGTTAATAAAAATTTAATACTCATTTTAATTGATGTGACATTTTAAGTAACAAGTGTTTAGATCACAAGGTATATAACAATTAGCAAATGCCTCCAGCTTATTGCTTTGCTCTAAGGGCATTATGAAATCCAGCAAAAAACAAATGAACAAACAAAACCAACAGCAGCAATAATAAAATTTCCTTCTTTTATATCGGGCCAGCAGGAGACAGACCAATGTCAGGGAATTTAGGAATCTATTTTCATAATATAATCTTTGTTTTGTTTTTTACCGGACACAGCTGGAATATTACAGCTCATACACAAAGTTAAGAGAAAAGCAGGAACATTAGAAAACAAACTACAGGGAATTTCTTTTGAACTCATCAGGTATCTAGCAGACTAAGACATCACTTCTTCCTTCCTACTAAGACTTATATCATCCTGTGTGTCATCAAATTGAAAGACACACAGTTTAGAAAAACTATAGTGAATTCAACATAAAAATAGCTTCTTTCCAATGCAATTTCATGGACTTTCTTTTTTCCCTCTCTAAATTGCCAATTCATTAAATATCAAGGGAAAGAAGATACAGATGGAATGTAGAAGTCTAAACCAAGACATTTTTATCCACTGAAACATCAGGAACAGAAAAAATAACTTTGAAAACGTCATTTTTTTTTTAAAAAAAGAACTTTTTCAGGATAGGTATTAAAATACCAATTGCATAAATGTATACAGTAGTTTAAGGCATATTTCAAAACTATTTGAAACTACATTTTCTTAATTCACAATCTCTCCCAGCATGAGAACTTTCCCATTCAACTGGATACCACTTTGCCTAAAGATTTTACAGAACTGTCATGAACATGAGTACTAATCAGATCTGTCAGCTATGGTTCTACACTGTTAATGGAATATTCTAAAAGAACTAATCTGACAGGGGGGTTTTATGCACACACAAAGTAAGATCCTTAACTGTGCAAAAGTTTAGAACCATGAGAAATTTAAAATAGATTTTCATTAAAGCTTACATGTTTTATAATAATATATATGAAAATCATAATCTTATACAAGTACATTAAATAATAATGGACACACTACTGAATCCAAATTTAATTCCCTAATGCAGAACAGCATTTAAATCAGTTGAATCAAATAAACAAAATATCCACTAGAGGGCACCTAAAGCAAAGGACCAAGTTCGTATAGTTGCAATTTAATATCATTTGGAGGCAATTTTGACATTTTAACAATCTACTTATAAAATATTGAAGGTTGCAAAATGTGCAGAAAAAATAAATAAAAGAAAGAAAGATGGAAAGAAGCACCATTTGCAAAACTTGAATCCAAATGCTTGGCATTTTTATGTACTCATCCAAGTAAATATAAATTATATCCATTAGGTATAAGAAAAAATACTTGAAGAATTATATCAATGAGGAATAACTGTTAACATTAAAAAAGTATTAAAAAAGCAAAATCTAACATTTTGGAAACCAGGAGCAATGGTCATTAACCATGAAATATTTCTTGTATGAACTGTTGATTCAGTAGGTTTATAAAAAGCATATTATGCAGATGTCATAAAAAGGCAGCTCTTTCCCTCTCCAAGGGAAAAATAAAGTAATATTTAAATAAATAATTAAATAATATTTAAAATAATTTATAATATTTATTAGAATAATTACTATTTCTTTTCACATTTATCATGCTTTTTTAAAGACAAATTTAAAATTTTTAAAGACTGCTAACATCTAGGAAAAAATGGTTCCCAACAGGACTGCAAAATCCATAGCTTGGTGCATCTGGCTCATAAGAAATTAAACAAGGCATTAGCCCTATTTGGAGGAAGGATATGCATAGATCTACTTTTATTATTCCTTCAGAAAAGTAACAGTACTATGCAAATATTTTGCTACCTAGTCATCACATTTATTTATTGCATAGGAATTACATATGGAGAGAAAATAGAAAAGTGAATGAATTCATATTAAGATAATAAAGCACAGATCTCCTTAAGTATTTTGGTATACTGTATATACTTTGTAGAAATCTTTCTACTGGAAAACTTCTATTTTTAATTAATCTACCGTAGTTTTTTTCATTAAATATATATGTCAACTAGTATCAGGAAATTTAAAAAAGAAATACTGTGTATATAACCAGGGAATTTAATGCATGTAATTGCTCTTGTTAAACATTTGAGAGTATTGGCTGGTAAGATCATTCAATTAGCTTAATGGGATTGGATCTTACGATATACCTTGAGATTTGAACCACTCTACTATTCAATGAAATTTAAATATAGCCACAGAAATGTCTCTCAGTTCACTGCATTATTTAATTTGGATGGTAAAACTGATTTAGAATCAATACTTTATATAACTGTATTGCAATGCAGCATGAATGTATCTTAATTATTGTGTAAACGGACGTTGCTTACCTGAACGTCCCTTCTCGACGCGCAGCTGGAGAATCCAAAGCTTCGGGTAGTTCAGTAGTTGGGTAGCCTACACTGAGTGTGTTCCTTTAAGAGATTTCTCTTCAGACACGCCCACTTGCTCAACAGAGTCCCAGTTTTGTTCACGAAGTAAGGAGCAGTACAGCGTAAGGAAGAAATGTTCAGCAGCCAAGCTGGGTGGGTTGGATTCTCCAGCTGCGCGTCGAGAAGGGACGTTCAGGTAAGCAACGTCCATTCTCCAACGCGCAGCTTGGAGAATCCAAAGCTTCGGGATTTACCCAAGCAAGTTCAGACGGGGGGGAACTGGCTGCCGCACGTCGTCTGAAGAGTTGTATACAGCTTGGAGCACCCGGCGACCAAAGGATGCCTCCGCCGAGGCAAAGGAGTCCACCTTGTAGTGCCTGATGAAGGGATTTAAGGATGACCAGGTAGCCGCTCTGCAAATGTCGGAGACGGAGGCATTAGTGGCCCAGGCGGCCGTGGTGGCGGCGCTCCTGGTGGAGTGTGGAAGGATTCTCTGCGGAACTGGCCTGTTCCGAGCTGAATAAGCCCTGGAGATGCAGGATTTGATCCATCTCCCAATTGTCGTAGAAGAAACCTTCCAGCCCATGGAGGCGGGCAGAAAGGAAATGAAGAGCGATTCAGATTTTCAGAAATGCTCCGTTTGTTTAATGTATCTGCGCAAGGCCCGGCGGACATCTAAGAGGTGCCAGTTTGCTTCCCGAGGATGTCGAGGTTCCGGGCAGAAGTCCGGGAGAATCAATTCCTGGGCTCGATGGAAAGAGGAATTTACTTTAGGTAGAAATGATGGGTCTAGTCTCAGTACGACACGATTGGTGTGAAAAACGCAGAGGTCGCTTCTCACTGATAAGGCCGCAAGTTCAGATATTCGGCGAGCCGAAGTAATTCCGACCAGAAACGCCACCTTAAGTGTCAGAAAATGGAGGCTGATGGAGGCGAGAGGCTCAAATGGAGGATGCATGAGGGCCTGAAGAACCAGAGTCAAATCCCAGGTCGGGTAGCGATGTATAACAGGTGGGCGCAGGTTGGCTGCCCCTCGAAGAAAGGCACGAATCGTAGGATCCTGCGAGAGAGGAAGCGTTGCGGAAGCAGAAAGGACAGTACTTAGCGCAGCAACCTGGCGACGAAGAGTGTTGGGCGCAAGATGCTTGTCCAGACCTTCCTGTAGGAATCCCAACACTTCAGGAATGGATGCAGACATTGGGTCTAGGTGGGATTTGGCACACCAGGAACAAAAGGAAGTCCAAGTTGCGTTATAAATGCGGCACGTAGACGGCCGCCTGGACGCTTGAATTGTGGGAATCGCATTGCTAGGCACGTTGACTCTCCTCAGCAAGATCCTCTCAAGCGCCAGGCGGTCAACTGCAACCATTGGGGATCTGGGTGCAGAATGACCCCCTGGCTGAGGACGACCCTGTCCCCTGGAATCCGCCATGGCCGTGCCACCGATAGGTCCACCAGATCCGCAAACCAGGACCTCCGAGGCCAGTGGGGTGCGACCAGAACGACGTCGGCCTTGTCTTGTATTATTCTGCGGATCAGACGAGGGAGGAGCGGGAGAGGGGGAAAGGCATAGAGGAGACCCCTGGGCCAGGGAGAGGCGAGAGCATCGACTCCTTCCGCTTGAGGACACCGGTACCGGGTGAAGAACCTGGGAAGGTGTGTGTTGTCGTGGCTGGCAAATAAATCGACCAGAGGCATGCCGAATCTGCGAACAATCTCTGCGAACAGATCCGGGTGAAGGCGCCACTCGGCGTGGTCCAGATGTTGCCTGCTGAGCCAGTCCGCTGTGATGTTCGTGGTCCCGGCAATGTGCTCCGCTGTCAGGGACAGGACATGTGCCTCCACCCAGATCAGAAGCAGAGTCGTTTCCTCCATGAGTGGTCCCGAGTGGGTCCCCCCTTGGCGGTTCACGTGCGCCTTCGCTGTTACATTGTCCGTGCGTATCAGGACATGGTGCCCCGACACGATTCGTTGGAATCGTTGGAGGGAGAGGCGAATCGCGCGGAGCTCCAGCCAGTTGATCCCTTTGCGACGATCCTCTGTTAACCACGTACCTTGGGCAACGTGAGAGAGAAGTTGACCTCCCCATCCCGTCAGGCTGGCGTCCGTTGTCACCACCAGGCGCTGTAGGTTCTGGAAGTAGCAGCCCTGCTGTAGACTCCGGGAAGACCACCAGAGGAGGGACCTTGAAACGTCCGGCGGGAGGGATACTCGTGCGGAAGAGTTGCTTCGCCTGGTCCTCTGAAAGGGGAGGAGGAACCATTGGAGCTGGCGGGAGTGAAACCTCACCCAAGGGACGACGGACAGGCAGGATATCATTTTGCCGAGCAGGTGGGAGAGGATCAGCAATGTCACCCTCCGAGAGGAAAGGACCTGGGATGTTAATGACTGGAGACTGGAGCACCGATCCGTTGACAGGAACACCTGGCCCGCCACTGAATCTATTATTGTCCCGAGGTGGAGAATTTGAGTAGTGGGCTGTAAGTGGCTCTTTGGAATGTTGATGGAGAAGCCATGATGATGAAGGCAGCGACACACTACTCCTAGGTCTCGAAAGGCCCGGGCCGGGGACGGGGAGAGCACTAGGATGTCGTCCAAGTAGCAGTGGAGCCGTACCGGATGTTGACCTAGGTGGGCCGCCACTGCTGCCAGGAGCTTCGTAAAGGTTTTGGGGGTGGAGGAGAGGCCGAAGGGCATTGCCCTGTATTGGTAATGCCTGTTGTTGTAGGCAAAGCGGAGATAACGACGATGGGACGGTCGTATGGGCACGTGGAGGTACGCCTCTTTCAAATCGATAGATGTCATCCAGTCCGATGGTCGAATGGAAGCCAGAATCGAACGGAGGGACTCCATTTTGAACTGATGGTAGATGATAAATTCATTCAGCCTCTTGAGGTCTAAGATGCCCCTGTGACCCCCCGATGCTTTGGGGACCAGGAAAAATATTGAATAGAAGCCGGTCCCGCGATGATGGGGGGGAACCGGTTCTATGGCCTGAATTTGGAGCAGGTGATGGATTTCTGCCTCCATTAATTGACACTTGGCCAAATTGGACGAAAGAGGGCATTGGACAAAGTGAGAGGGGGGACGGGAGCGAAATTCGAGGGTAAGGCCCAGTCGGATTGTCTGGAGCACCCAGGCGTCCATCGTCGAAAACTCCCACTGAGAGAGAAAGTGAGTCAGACGGCCGCCAATGGGAAGGTGGGTGTAGTCATTTTCTTCTTCTAAAGGCACGGGATCCTGTGCCTCGGAAGGGCCGTTTGGGTGCTGGAGCCTTTCGTCCACGGTCTCTGAAGGAAGATCTATCGGAAGAACGGTCGAACCCCTGATAGTAGGACCTGGAAGAGAAGGACCCGGAAGGTCCAGTGTCGGTATGAAAGGGCTGCCTGGTGGAGTATGACAAAGGCCTTCGATCTGCCCTTTTGTAAGAGGATGGCATTACCTTCCGCTTATCCTTGTCCTCGACAAGGATGGGGTCCAAGGCGTCCCCAAAGAGACGGGAACCCTTGTACGGAGTTGAGGCCAGGCGCCATCTGGACTTTGCATCAGCTCTCCAATTTTTAAGCCACAATAAGCGGCGAGATGTAACGGAGGACACCAGGGCGCGTGAAGCAAACTTCGCGGCATTGAGCGAAGCGTCCGCCGTGTATTCTGTAGCTGCCACCAGTTTGTTCACATCTTGGCGGAGGCGTGAGTCGTCAGGAGGGAGGCGCTCTTGAAGTTGGCGGAGCCAGATCAGGGATGCCCGGCTGAAGAAGGAAGCCGAGGTGGCCGCCCTAACAGCTCAGGCGGGTGCATTGTGCATACGACGAAAGGTGAGGTCAGCCTTCTGATCCTCTGCTCGCAGGCCATCGGCGACATCGTTGGAGATCACCGAAGAAGCGGTTAGATTGACCACAGGGGCGTCCACAGTTGGCAACTGAAGGAGTTCCTGGAGGCTAGGTGCCGAACAATACAGCTTTTTGTCCAGACCCGATGGGGCCGGCAAAGAGGAGGGTGTGGACCAGGAACGCTGGATCACCTCGGAGAAGAGCTGTGGGCACGGAATGAAGTCCGCTTTGGGCTTGGGTGCCGTGAACAGGGCCTCATGTTGTTGTGAAGGGCCCGGGTGATCGACCTGTTGAGTCGGATCTGCCAATTTCGTGGCTAATTTGGCTTTGTGTAGAAGGGATTTAAATAGCGAGGGCCTGAACAGGCCAGAGAAGGTCGGTTTTTCAGGCGGCATATCAGCATCATCGGATAAGTCCATATCCAAAAGGTCGGCCTCGTCCTCCTCCGAAGACGAGTCCCTGCCATGTCCGAGATCTGGATGAAGAGCGTCCACGTGTGACATGGTGGGATATTGGTAAAGGCCCGGTTGGGATGCCCGATGCAGAGGTCGAGGAGGAGGATATTGTGGTTGAGGCCAGGCAGCATATTGGACTGGATGGTTTGATTTTGCTGCCAGAGTGCGCGATACAGTGTCGGATATGATCTTTTGAATGTCATAAGGATAAGGCGGTGGAGCCGGCTCCGTGGCTCGCAACCCTGCTGTCAGGTTTCGGTGCTATCTTGAATAAACTTCATTCTCAAGCGCAAGCTGTCTAATGAAACATTTTATTTTTAAGCATAGCAGAATCCGACATTTCTGACTCAAAATTGCAGCCAAACTGGCCCCTCCTTCCAACCCCCTCCTCTTCCGCTCTCCAGCCCCCACGTCCCATTGGCCATCATACAGATCCATCTCTACATCCCGGCATGTTCTTTTCACAGGAATGCAGCCCCCACCCTCGTCTCCCAGGAAACCCTATCTGTATATACAAAACTAGGTAAAAGTTCATCTCAGCAATAAATCACGCTTCCGCTCTTTCTGCTTCAACTTGTTATGTCAGCGCTGGAAGAAAGCCTAATTTGGAACGCTGACACCTGCAGCCGTGGGGGTAAACGTCGCCTCCGGCTGAGCCCTTCGAGATTGTGAGTTGGTACAGGAGAGGTCCACCGGTTTCACGCACTGGGGCGGAATTGCCTCGGGAAAACAGCCCATGTCAGGTTGTTGAATTCCAGGCTGCAGAGGTAGGTGGTCAACCTGATGGATGGGTTGAGCACTGGCTTCAGTCACCGGTGATAGCGGGACTGGCAAGCGTGAGAAAGAAGCTAGATTAGACTGCTTACGGGCCTTCTCAAATTGTTGTTCCAGAGCCTTGTGCCTTCTGGAAGCATCCTTGACTGCAGCAGAAGAAGATTTGGACCTCTTTGATGTTGAGGTGTCAGACGAAGACGAAGGATGCGAAGAACGTTTGCGAGACTTCTTATGCTGCCTGTTTTGCTCTGAGTGCCGTTCAGGAAAACTGTGAATATCCTCCAAGTCAGAGGAAAGGTCACGTTCAGCCATATTTAATAACAATGGGAACGAAAGGTAATTTATCTGTCTTCTTCTTCTTCTTTTTTTTTAAACAGGTAAGTACTGAGGCTCAATAACAGAGGGAAAGCTGAGGAAGCACAACAGGTAAGTCCAGAAAGAACCGGGGAGAAAAACAGAATATATTGCCTGAATTTTGCCAGCAAGGCTGGAAATTGGCACTCAGCAGCTATTTGCTCATGCGCGAGGCAGTCACTAGGTAGAAAATGGCAGCCGTTAAATTTACTGGCCAGAGACCGAATAAATGGCGCAGGGCGAGGGCTGCAGATAAACTGAGGGACTTGAAACGGGTCTGTTGATTTTCCAGTCCTCTTCAGATGGCCAAACGATCAGGCTCGGGAGGGAGTTAATGAGTTAGGAGAACAGGCAAGATGGCGCGAGCTGTCAAAGTTCCAGCTCCCAGCGCTGAGGCGGGCAAAAATGGCGCGAAAAAGCCGGAGTCTCCAAGTGCCACCGCCAAAACAATTAATGGCAATTTGCTGAGTCGATGATGCGAAGCACGCAGCAGAAGCCTCAAAAGCACCCCAGCGCTGCGTTAAAAGGATCGGAGCCAGGAGAGAGACCGCGATGACGAGGGCGGTCCAACGATCGAGGGCTCAACGAAAATGGGCCGCGGCATTATCCCAGCGCTCCTCAGGCGTGTGATCACTCAGAAGTGATCCAAACGCCGAAGACCAGTTCAATACACAGAGAAAGTGCCGCTGAGAGCAGGGCAACAATCTCAAGCAGCTCAGAGTAATTAAGGAAGTCTGAAAGGGGCGGGGGCGGTGTTGCCGGCAGGCCTGGAAACCAACCCACACGCCAGCGGCTATTAAATGGGGTGGGAGATTCAAAGAAGTGGCCGGGCTTCCCGTAGAGCAGGAAACTGCCACGGACAGCTTGCCTGAGGCAGCTGTCAAAAACTCACCCCTGGCAATCAAACGAAGATAGAAAAAAAAAAATCCAAAGCTTCAGGAAAACAATAGTTTGGTAGAATTGCAGAGAAATTTTCAGACAGTATCACAGGCTCAACTGAGTGAACTAAACTGGGACTCTGTTGAGCAAATGGGCATGTCTGAAGAGAAATCTCTTAAAGGAACACACTCAGTGTAGGCTACCCAACTACTGAACTACCCGAAGCTTTGGATTCTCCAAGCTGCGCGTTGGAGAACAGTCTGTCTTGCTCTTTATTTTCCTTCCTTAATAAAATGTTACCCTAACTGAAGATATGACACTAAAGCCACGCTTACCTAAATAGTGGGTAAAATAACCACTGGTTTAATAGGTGAAAATAAACCTTAATTTTCCTGCAATTAGACTATCACAATTAATTGCTAAAGTTATAGAAAATATAAGACACTGTAAGTGCCTGAAAAGGTAATTACTTGAATCACAATATCATGTCCAATCCTTAGCCAACTCAGTCTGTATCTGCTGGAACCATATCCCTGCATCACCTTTATCAAATGTTTATTTATTTTGCATGATTTAAATGAACAAAATATTAACAAACAATTAATCCACAAATAGTATATATGTTTTAACTTTTTATACTGTACGCCAGAGAGTAGAGCCTGTGTTTTAACTGATGTAAACTGCTTTCAGAAGAAAATTGCATCTGAAATGTAAAGGGAAAATCTATTAAACAAATAAAGGAAGTATGGGAGCCTCACCAGCAAATTGTTTTCTATAATAAAAATGTTTTTTTCTCATGTAATACACACATATTGATGACAAAAATGCCCATACACTGTAAAAGGCAAAAGCTGAGAATCCAAAATTAAGCTTATTTTGTACTGATTCATCTTGACCTTCCAATTAACTTCCTCTTGAGCAAGCATGACTTAACCACATTTAATAGATGGTTACTCAAATAAATGTGCATTCCAGTATAATTCATTTCTTAGTTTAATGAAACAATGTATCTCTTACATATACACCATCTGATCACAAATACCTTTTGTTACCCCAAACCTCTACAAGCAAAAGGAATCTTACTTTATTGTTTTCTTGCAGAACAGAGATATTTCTAAGGTAAATTAATTGGTGTCCCAATATGTGCACATTTTCCTATCTCCTTACCTACCTCCTTATAATGGAAAGCTTGCAGCTTCCAGCAATGTCCTTATTTAAAAAAAATCCAAATGTGCATACTTGTGTACCAGGACTTTAAATGAAGAAACATTCTATTATGGCCATTGCCTTTATTCTGGGTAGCTACCCCATGGCTGCTTCTGTCCTCACTACAGTTGGCTTTCATTTTATTTATGTGACATATTTTTATGAAGGTTCATATTTAAAATTTTATTTATTTTATTTATTTACAAAATTTATTTACTGCCCATCTCATATCCAATGACTCTGGGCAGTTTACAGCATAAAAGTATTAAAGCATTAAAAACATTAAAATCATCAAAATAATAATGAAATGAATAATGAAGAGTTGGTACATTCCAACAATTCTTTGACTCTCCCTAACTAACTTTGCTCTGATGGATGAAGTTGCTTGGATGAGCAAATGTCTCAGATTAACAAACTTCGATCTAGTTGCCATGATTCAACCTTTAGACTCTTTTGGCCTGGATGATTGAATCTTCATTGACATAAAGATACTGTATGATACTTCCTATAAAACTTTAAGAAGGATAAATGGGTCTGAAGGTTCCTTAGTGCTCTCTGAGTTTGGTTGTTTTGTTGCAGGTGTTTCATCACTCAAATCAGGTAATATAATCAGACTAGCACTGATGATGTTACCTAGTTTGGGTAATGAAATGTCTGCAAGAAAACCACCAAACTCAGAGAGCACCAAGTCCCCTCATTTCAAACCTGAGCTACAAATATTCTCCTTTATTGATATATGGTTCATTCAGCAACCTGCAGAAAAGACTGATATACTGCTTTTCTTTTAGAGATGAGGTAAGAAATTTAGCAGTTTTTGTTTTGCCATAATGGAAGTATATGTGCTATCAACATGAACATTTAACTGATAAAAGAACACATCCACAAGTGCTGTCAAGGTCATTTAATAAGTACTAAATGAGGTTCTGCTGCACTAAAATATACAAATCAAGTTAGTTGTTTTAACAATTAGAGTAGACTGCAATTACACACATTGGTTAGCTTATTTTGGTGTTCTTTTAATACAATTACAAACACAAAACAAAACAAACAAGGAACACCCACACTGGATATGCGGAAAGACTCCAAAACTGTGTGTGGAGGGAGAGGAAGGTTACATACTTTTTAGATGAATAGCATTTCCTACAATGTTTTCAAAAGAGCAAACAACATACTTGCCCTAGCAGGTCCAAAACAATAAATTAAAGAGTACTGTTTACACTGTACATTTGATAGCACTATTTCGTTAATATAAAAATTAAAGTGTTAAAAGGAAGTTCAACACCACATGAAACTTTCATTTTATTCATAAATTCACATATTTAACATAATGTCAACATGCCTCCTAAGAGCTTGAACTCAGCCTATCATGGATTTTGAGAATAAATATCTCAGAAGTGCTGCATGCAGGAAGAAATTATCAATTCCAGATCTAAGATTTTAAGGATTGGATGAGTATTTAAAACTATTTTTAACACAGGGAGACTTAAAATTCACTTATTTTTATTGGCAGTTAATTTAAACAAAGCACTATAAGCAGGACAGAGAAAACTCCACCATTGAAACTTGCAGCACAGCAAGATGGGTTATTAAAATGTATAGATACATTATACGTAGCCGTCAACTTAGGACCAGTCACCTAACAACTCTTTGAAGTTACAACAAATCTCCCTGGGAATACTTACAATTGGATTCAAACTTCCAATGGTTGCCCCATGATTTTGGGTACTTGGCAACTGCATCACATATTCATGTTCATATGACCCTTGTTCATATGACATATTTTACAACATTTTTTTGCCAAAAACCAACAGTATTTACTTCTGGTAAAACCGTGCCTGTAACAAATCACTGGTTTGCTTAATGACTGCAGAGATTTGTTTAACATCCATAGCAGAAAGGTGATAAAATTGAGTTGGCTACATGAGTGATCTGATTTATGACCATGACAGGCAGGATGCATTATGATTAAAACCTGAGGAGTACTTGTAATATATTTGCTAACAAAGCAACAAAAACAGAGCCAGTATCTAGATGCAGATTCATGTAATCATTCAGAAATAGCAAACAGTCATAACTACATGAAGATGTATCTTTATAGCTGAGCAATGAGATATCCTATAGAATGTTTAAAAGACCTGAAATAAATAGAAATTCTGTGCAGTTTAGGGAATAGGTGACATGTTAATTGTTCTCATTTTCCAACAAGAACTCAAAATGTTATCAAATATTCAGACCAGATGGGTTTTTGTTATAATCCAGTGATGGTTAACCTTTTTGGTGCTGAGTGCCCAAAGAGCGTGTGCCCTGGAAAGCCTCCTGCACCAACCTGGAAGCCACTGTGCGAGGCCCCCTGTGCCCCGTTTTGGGCCTGGAAAGCCTCCTGCACCAACTTGCACCCTCTGCTCATGAGCCCCCCCCAGCACATGCATGCACGTGTCCCCTGCATGCATTCTGCCACCACACATACACGGCAGAGACCCAAAGACCAGTTGACCGGCGGGAGGCACGCACGCATGTACAGTGGGGCTAGGCTGGGGGGACAGCTGGCGTGCCCGCAGAGAGGGCTCTGTGTGCTACCTGTGGCAAGTGTAACATAGGTTCACCATCACAGTTACAACCTATTGGTTCTTTGGATATATAATTTTTAGTAGGTCTCCCAGAAACTATTCATATTTGCTGTTATTCTGACATCTGTTTACTGTTTCCTTGATTTCCCATTCCTATCACTTCCTACTTCTCTATCATAGCAATTTTTTGCCATTATATAAACATTTAAAAAGTTAAAAGTTCTTCTCTTATGTGGCATTTACTTGGAAGTCATTTTATGAATAAATTCAAGTCATGGAAACCATTACCCTACTACATGTTCTATTTGGGGGATGCATATTCTGGAAGGTTTTGTCTTTATACTTCTCTTATTTTCTAAACATTTCCAGTTCAGTAATTTTGGTTTCAAGGATAGAAATTTGCTCCTTTAGAGCAGGAACTCAAGACTGTGACATAAACCCTAGCTATAAGCAACATAAGATAATTTGATACAATATAATGGCACATTCTTTGTGCCCTGCTGACTTTGAATTTTCCTCCTCCCTTTCCCCTTTCTATGCCTCTCCAAATTGTTGCAAAAGCAGTGCCCAAAAGTTGATTGTTTAGATATCTTATTCTGCTTCCTTTAAGGACAATGGGAAAATATTAAACATGAGAACCCACTGCTCATAATTCTCTGTTATAATTCTTTAACAATTTCTTAACATATTACAACATGCAAGACTGTTCTCTAGATAACAAGGATTAAAGACCGATAGAAGATATTTCACTAGATGCTCAGAAGGAACGTAGTATATGGCCTAATTATAGAACCGAACCAGAAGGCTTTCTCAAACTGACTCCATAGACTCTATACCCTTTCTTATTGAATTACAGGTATTTCCTGTATGCTTTTTATTTACTTTTGTTTTTGTGTGCGTGTGCGTTTCCTTGATGTGCCAATCTTATTGTGTAAGTTTCTGGAGTCACTTTACCCTTGAGGCAATATACAAGTGGATGGTAGAATGATAATCTAGTTACTGTCCGTAAAATTTGTGCACTGCAATACACAGAAATTATACGCGTCTTTTCTTTCCACCTTTGCCTATTTGCCTATTCCTCTTATAGTCTTGAAATAGGGCGTTGGTCTTACCTGACACATCTCTTCTCAGTGCGCTTCAGGAGAATCCAAGCGTGGGTTGACTTCTATCTATCTGAGTTGTTACATTTTCTTGGCCATGCCTCCTCTGTTCGGCTGACCCCCAGTTTTGTGACGAAGGCGTAGCTGTCCAGTAGAAGTAGTATGGTGATGGTGGAGACCATCCTTTGACCCCCAGACCAGAACAGTTGTAAGGGTAGGCTTGGATTCTCCCTCAGCGCACTGAGAAGAGGTGTGTCAGGTAAGACCAATGCCATTTCTCCAGTGGGCTGCTTGGAGAATCCAAGCATGGGATATACCCAAGTTTAAAGTTCTAGAGGCAGGAATCGGACTGGTCCAGGGTCCCCGAGATGGAATGAACTCGCTGAAGCACTCTCCGTCCGAAAGATGCCTCAGCTGAAGCATAACCGTCCAGTTTATAGTGGCGGATAAACGGTGATGGAGAGGACCAAGTGGTTGCCCTGCAAATATCTACAATGGATGCTTGTGTTGTGCATGCAGCTGTCGTGGCCAAACTCCTAGTGGAGTGGACCATTATCTGCCCAGGTAAAGGTCTGGCCTTAAACTCATAGGCCTTTGCAATACACGCCTTCAACCAATGGCCTATAGTGGAGGAGAACACCTTCCTGCCCATGGAAGAAGGCGGGAATGAGACGAACACGGATTCTGTTTTCCTAAAGGACAGCTGTTCTTTTAATGTATTTGCGGAGAGCCCTCTTGATGTCCAAGGTGTGCCATCTTTCTTCTAGGAGGTGATTAGGTTCTGGACAGAAATCAGGCAAAATGATCTCCTGGGCCCTATCGAATCAGGAGTTCACTTTGGGCAGAAAGGAGGGGTCCAACCACAGAACAACCCTGTCCGAATGGAAGATGCAAAGATCCCCCTCGCACAGATTGGGCCGCTAATTCAGATATCCTCCTGGCCGACGTGATGGACCTTAAGGGTCAAGAACCTGAGGCTAGTGGTCTTCAATGGTTCAAATGGCATAGATGTGACTGCCTTTAGTACTAAGGTAAGGTCCCAGGTGGGGTGTCTATGTACCACAGGGGCTTCAGGTTAGTGGCCCCCTTGAGAAAGCTGCATACCCACGGATGTTGAGTGAGGGATCACTAGTTCTCACATGTCAGAACAGTGGACAAGGCCACCACCTGCCGACAAAGGGTGTTGGGAGCCAACCCTTTGTCCAGTCCCTCTGGACTTCCCCTTGTAGGAAGTCCAGGATCTCAGGGACTGATGCCGAGGCGGGATCGATGTGTCCCTTGGAGCACCATTGACAGAATGCCCTCCAGCTTGCATTATATATCCGATTTGTCGACGGACGTCTGGAAGCCTGAATAGTTTGTATCACCTTCCCGGAGAATTTGTCTTTCCTGAGGAGGTTCCTCTCAAGTGCCAGATAGTCAACTGGAGCCATTGAGGTTACGGATGGAGCACAACCCCCTGGCTGAGAGAAATCCTGTCCTGGGGAATACTCCAGGGTCGGGACACTGAGAGGCTGACCAGATCTGTGTACCAGGCGCGTCTGGGCCAATGAGGAGTGATAAGAAGCATCTCCGCCTTCTCCTCTAACACCTTCCTGATCACCCTCGAAATGAAAGGGAGTGGAGGGAAGGCATAGAGCAGTCCCTGGGGCCAAGGACCGCGGAGGGCGTTAACCTGTTCCACCCTCGGTGTTGTAAATCGGGAAAAAAACATCGGCAACTGGGCATTCATTGGATGGGCAAACAAATCCAGTCAGGTGGACGAATCTTTTGGACAGTTCCTTGAAAGGGTCCGGATGCAGGCACCACTCGGAATGGTCTATTGTCGTCCTGCTCAGCCAATCCACCTGCACATTTGTTGATCCTGATATGTGCTCTGCTCTGATGGAGAGTGTGTGCTTCCCTGCCCAGAGTCACAATTTCTCTGCCTTGCTCCTGAGGATCTGGAGCGTGTGCCCTCCTCACGATTTATGTGGGCCTTGGTGGTCACGTTGTCTGTTAAAATCAGGACATGGCGGTCTGCCACGGCATTCTGGAAGTGGCGGCGAGCCAGGTGGACTGCCTGGAGCTCCAGCCAATTTATATTGCTTGTTAGATCCACCGGAGACCACTGCCCCTGGGCCACCTGAGACTGAAGGTGGGCACCCCAGCGAATAGGCTTGCATCTGATCTTATCATTATGCATTGGGGATCCTTGAATATACATCTCTTCTTTATGGCTCGTGAAGTCCATCAGTGAAGGGAATGAAGGACATTCAGTGGAACTCATACTCTGGCCTTGGAGTTGCTATTGCTGATTCTCTGGTGTGGCAGAAGGAACCATTGGAGATTCCTGGCATGCAGACATGCCCAAAGCACAATTGCGATGCAAGAGATCATTTTTCCTAGAAGCTGCGACAGGAGGGCCAGGGGGATTGACTGTAGTGACAAAACCTGGCCTACTAAGGCTCTTATACTGTCCTGGCATTCCTGGAGTCTATCACTGCGCCAAGGTGAAGAAGGTGGGTGGTGGGGACCAGGTGGCTCTTTTCTATATTTATTGAAAAGTCGTGTCCCTGAAGAATCCGGATCACAGTGTGTAGATCCTTTGTCGCTTGAGACGGGGAAGAAGACTGAATTAAAATGTCATCTAAGTAGCACTGCATCCTTACAGGGAGTGCTCTGATGTTTGCCGCCACTGCTGCCAACAGCTTTGTGAAAGTTCTGGGAGCTGATGACAAGCCGAATGGCAGGTCACGGTACTGGAAGTGGCGCCCTGAGTAAGAGAACCTCAGGAACCTTCGGTGGGAAGGTTGGATGGGTACATGGAGGTAAGCCTCCTTGAGGTCTACAGACATTAACAGATTGCCTTCCCAGTTGCAGCCCAAGATGAATTGTAGGGACTACATCTTGAAACGTTTATACACTACATGAGTGTTGAGTTTCTTGAGATCTAAAATTCCTCTACAGCCCCCTGAATAGTTCGGTACTAGGAAGGGGATCAAATAGAATCCCAGTCCCTCCTGACCCCTGGGAACCGGGTCGATGGCATGGATGTCCAACAAGTGTTGAACCTCGGTTTCTATCAGGTTTCTCTTCATGATGTTTTTGGGGACTGGGCAATGGATGAATGGTTGGGAGGAGTGGAGAGAAAGTCCAGTGTGAGGCCTAGCCTCACAGTCTGTAGGACCCAAACATCTGTTGTGGTCCTCTCCCATTGGCATAGATGCAGTCAACCGCCAATGGGAGGATTGGTCTGGTAGTCACTTTCCTCGATGAAAGGGCCTGCTGCTAGACCCTCAAAATGGTCGAAGTTGGAGGTTGTTGCCTGCCTCTATCATGGAAGGCAGTCCTGTTTGGAAAACAGTCAAAGCACTGGGAGTAAGTCTGCTGAAACTGTGGAGCATGGGAGCTGGTGTCAGCTGACCAAAATGGCTGCCTTTGAAAGTAAGGGGAGGGTCTACAGTCTGCCCACCTGTGCATGTAGGGCATCACCTTCCTTCTGCCCTTATTCTCTATGAGGATGGGATCTAGTGCCTCCCCAAATAGATTAGAGCCCTTGTAGGGTGCTGAAGCTAACCTCCACTTTGACTACATATCAGCTTGCCAGTGGCAGAACCACAGGAGGCGGCATGATGTAACCATGGATGCCTGGGCCCTAGATGCGAATTTCACCATGTTGAGTGTTGCATTGGCTGAAAATTTGGTGGCTGCCACCAACTTCTTTATGTCTTGGTACAGCCTGGTTTCTTCTGGTTCCAAGGCATGGTTAAAGAAAGAAGCAGATGTTGCTGCTCTAATCGCCCAGGCAGCCGCCTGGTGTGTCTTATGGAAGAACATTTCTGCCTTCCTATCATCTGCTTTTAAACCATCTACAATGTGTGTAGGTAGAATGGCAGAGGTGGTCAGATTTGCTACTGGAGCATCCACCATCATTAGTTGTAGGAGCTCCTCGAGATCTGGACCTGCACTGTAAAGCCTTCTGTCATGCCCACTGGGGGCTGCAAGGGAGCTAGGTTGTTTCCACTGTCATTGAATTATGTCAACGAACAGCTTTGGAGAAGGGATGACCTCTTGTTCTGCGATTGGTTCCGAGAACAACCCTTTATGTGGGTCTTGCGAACCCTGGGGGTGTTCTGCAGGAATTTCTACTACTCCCATATCGGTCATTGTTTTGGCCTTATAAAGTAGCGATTTGAATAAGGAGGGACAAAAAAGACCTGTAAAGAAGGTCTGTCAGGTATCATCCCCTCATCATCTGAAAATTCCTGGTCCCCCTGATCCTCATCCCCCATAAGCGAATCTGCTCTGGGCAGAGATGTGTGTGATGAGGGAGGTCCCAGTAGTGGTGGTATATGTGGTGGGATCTGAGTATGTAGGCTGGGTGGCAGGGGGTCAGAATGGCCCCTCTGTTGCAGTCCTGCCGCTATCCCTTGTGATATAGCCTCAGAAATGAGCTTTCGTATATCTTGAGATAGCCCAGCCCCCTGGCCCTCCCCTGAGTGGAGTCCCACTGCTGTAGGGGTGAAGGTCGCTGCAGGAGCTTAGCCTCTAGCAGTAGACGCTGATTCCAAACCAGCAGTTGTTAGGCAAGAAAGTAGAAGAAATTTCTCCTCATAACAGGCTGACAGTGAAGGCTGCAGCTCACCAGCGCCCGCTGGCGATCAGTCTTGTTGTCTATCCTCAATTATCTGAGAAGGCAGTTCAGGTTGCACAGAGCGGGAAAAAACTGCCTCTGCAGGAGAGACAGTTGAGGCCTTGTCAGGTTGTGCCTTTTGCTGGGCTTTGGAGAAATGTTTCTCCAGTGCCTTGTGGTGCCTTTTGGCATCTTTGTCCAAGTAGATGAAGCCTTCTTGGGAAGACGGGTTTTTGATCTGCCCCTCCCTGTGGCCCCCTTGGCAGTTGCCCTGGTACTCCTGGGGCTAGAGTCCTCTGCCCTGTGGGGCCTGGGAGAAAGACTCACCTGTCCGTTATCCAGGGAGGGGGATTGCTCTGCCATTTGGAAAACTGTCTGGGTTATTCAAACCAGTTTGCAATCGATCTGGAGTTGGTCCCTTTGTCAGGATCAAGGGTGGTGGCAGTCACACCTGACTAGGCAGGGAGGGCCAGCACACCCACAATGGGAGGGGAAGCCAAGGCACGAATAAGCGGCAACGCCGCCACAATGGAGTCCTTGCCGTGACTTACAGGCACTCAAAATGGCGCGAGAGCAGGAAATCCGGCTCTCCCAGTGCCGGGCGGGAAAAAAATCCCGATTCCTCTGAGTTTTCCCTAGAGAACCGGGCAGTGACTCTGGAGCTGCCTGGCCTACGATGGAGCTGATATGGTGGTGGTGCTTGTGCTGGCGGATCAGGGGAACCAGCGTACACACCGGTGGCGATCAATGCGGGGGAGCAGGAGGCTCATGAAAGCCATATGATCCCCGATCACTGGGTTGAACTCCGGACTGTTGCCCTGATGATGTCCGTGAGGCGGTGGTGGTTGTACTGGATGGACCAGGGGAGACCAGGACACTCGCCGGCAGCTGCATTGCTGCTGTAGCAGCTCAGAGCCACAAAGCGGGAAGAAAATTTCCCGTTTAAACTGCCTCTGTGAGATCAGCTCCTAAATTGAAATTATTTGGAGAATCCAAGCTGAGTAATTCTTCTAACTGCCCTAAGTGTTAGAGTGGAAAATTTCACGTCTCTCTAGCTAGACTGAGTCGTAAAACTGGAGCTCAGCCAAGCAGAGGAGGCGTGACCAAGAAAATCTAACAACTCAGTTTCTGGCAGATAGATAGAAGTCAACCCACGCTTGGATTCTCCAAGCAGCGCACTGGAGAAGCATCTGATCTATGTTGACATAATTTCTTTAGGATGCCAACTTCATTCTTTACATATAGCCATATTGTCCTATAACGCTACTCAATAAGATACTCTCAATATATGCAGGGACAACAACAACTAGATTTCTGAAGCTATTGGTTATTGGGAATATTAGAATTGTAGATTGAATACATGGACAGTTTTCCAAATTGGGGTTGAGTGTCTTATAAGCAAAAGCCTACACACATAAAAACTGCAATGGAGATATGAATATCACATTTTATAACCTTAAAAGGAATGAGAAGGAATATTTCCCACAATCAACGAATGATTAAACCCACGATATCTGACAAAGCATCATTTCTACATATGAGGTGCATTTCCTCAAAACTGTCACAGTCATAAGTGATGAGACTTAAAATATGTACAAGCCAGATGCTTACCTTGCAGTTGTTTTGGTTTAGAAATGCTACAGAACAAACCCTAAAAGTTTTCTTGACCTATTGTCAAGTATTCTTTTCCCAAGAATGAATAACATAGACTAGCTTTCTGAAGCAATTTAAAAATAAAATATGTTAAAGTAGAGTTGTTACTTTAGAAAATGCACACAGAAATTTGTGAAGTGACAAAGGTATTTCTGTAAAAAGTATTCATTGTCATTAAATTAATAACATCCAAACAAAATCCGATTTCAGTTTTTGCTACTGCATATTGTGATCTTACCTTTTTACCACAAGCTTTAGGAACTTGTGTGAGCCTTTCACCAAGCAGATTGCCTCTTGCCTGAAGCCAGAGAGGTTAATGTCATTGATGCTGACAATCTCATCTCCAGCCAGCAATTTATCCACAGCTGCAGCTTTGCTACCTTCTTCAATCTGAAAATATGAGAAAAAAATTAACTGTCAACTCTGTTTACATAGGTTATTAAAAAACCATTTATATTCTCCATAGAGAATATAAAAATCCATCTGCTGACATGACAATAGCTATGTGGTTAAATTTTCTTGCCCGAAAGGTAGCCCCATTATAACAACATTTTAAGAAGTAAAACTCACATGCAGTTACTTTCTCCGGCTAGGCAGCAATTCCAAACTTAAAGTGCTAGAAATCTCTGCTTCCATCACAAAAAGTTGAACATTCATCCCACTGTAAATATTCCCACAAATCAGACCGCACTTATCTTATTGAAATTAAGCATCAATTAGATCACTAAGTAATCAAAATCTATCCCATCATTAATATCAAAATGCTGGCATTCCTTGTAATGGAGAATATAAATGAGTTACTGAAGACAAGTCGTCATTCATTGAGTGTATCAGCCAGAGCTGGGAAAAGGTCCCTCTAGTCATGGCCTCCAGGTGCTCTTTAAACTGGAGCTGACACCTAACAATTTGGGAAACACTGCTATATGAAGAAAAATGATATCTGGAACAATACAAGGAAGTACATTTAATGTGTTAGTTGTTTAAAGAAATCTCTATAGGAAAAAAAATAATACAACACAGACATTTACCCCATTTCCTACTACTGTGTCTTCCTGAAAATAAGACCCCGTCTTAATATTTTTTTGAACCCTGAAATAAGCCCTTGGCCTTATTGCCGTGCACTCAAAAGCCTGATTGGGCTTATTATCAGGGGATGTCTTATTTTGGGGGAAACAGGGTAGTCCTTGTAATTGTTACATATTTTTTCTATTGTTTCTGATAACTTTTTGCTTCATTCTGAAACGCACTTTATTACATACATATCTGCCTGAAAGAGGGTGAGCAGAACTATTTATTGTCATATACCTCAACAAAGATTGTTGCACAACTGCCTTCTTGAATTTAATAATAAATATAACATTTGAAGTAAAGCAACCTGTGTTCTTTCTTCATAATATTTACCAAACAGACCAAGAAAGAACTTCTGAAGGCAAAAACAAACCAAACAAAAGCAAAAAAACCAAGTCATCGGTTGGAATCTTGTTTTGTTTAACAAAACAGAACAGAAAGTGGAATTTCAATAAGCTTATATGAAAACATGAAGAACTATAGTACAGCCTATTAGAAAGAAATATTACTTCTACACTTTCTTAAACTATCCATTATAGAAATGCTCCTAGATTTTTTTCAAAAACCCAATTTCTATAATTTATCTATGAACCTAATATGAAAAAACAGTCACAAAATCCAGAGAATGGATAAGGAGTACAAGAGATAAGTTATAGGACTTCTGGTTTGGTGTTACGGTAAGACAGTCAGGGAAATAGCGGGCTCTGATGAGCCCCGCAAAAACCCTGGCTGCCGAACCGCCGCCAATGGGTCTTCGGACCGGAACCATCCTGCAGGGATGGAGGTAAAGGAGGGGCACCTGGGACGACCAAGAGGAACAGGCAAGTTCCTCAGAGGTCAGAGGAAACCCTCTGTGTTGGTGACAGGGGGCGGCAGCCATGGCAGCTGCCACGAAGCTGGGACAACCGGGCAAGAAATGTGCTTGAGGAAAGTGGATAGAAACGGAGCTCTTTGAAGCCAGGTGAGTGACAACCAACCCACGCTAGAACAATGCCTAGAGCAAAATTAACATCTATAAGACCCCTAGCTATAAAATAATGGCTGAATAACAAAGAGGCTGAAAGTTTAAAATGTTACCTTAAAGAAACAAAGACCCGATAAACAACTATGCTTTGAAAAGAACTAAAGGAATTAAATATCGAGATATGGGACAAAGACTGGATATTTTAAAATTTGAATTGGATTTTTTAAAAAAAGAAGATTGGATACTTTTAAAATTAAAAGAAGAAATAAATTGGATTGTTACATAATAGCACAAAATGGATACTCGCATGACTAATGGAAAATGTGGATTGTAGAGGGACACCATCTGATTCAAAAAGGAACTTTGTAACTCTTTTCTGCTATGGGAAATTTTGAGTCCTACAGATAAAAGTTGTGGGATCTTGCAGAGGAGATTTTTTTCCCTGTCTGCAGGCAGCTTGACTTTTGTGAAAAGAAAAGGAAATTATAATGGAACTCCTATAGTTGAAACAATAGTAACTTTAAAAATTGGCGCAGGAATAAAAGAAGGAATAAGTGCAGGCCCAAGAGAAGATTTGATATATTATATCTGGAATAAAAATAACAAAAAGATATGATTTATGGAGGACAAAATTGAAAACTTTGAAAATGGAAGGAAATATATGTTTGCAGGTGAGGAAATGAAGAAATAAGATAAACACAACTGGAAAAAGAAAAAAGAAGATTGAAACAATGTGGATTGTAGTAATAAAAAGGAGGTTTTTACAGAAATTAAGAATGTTAAAAAGAATTTATAAACATATTTAAAGGTATGTTTGAAGCAAGAATTATGTGTTAATGTTAAATTGGTATGAAAAAGGATAAAGATAAATATGGTTAATTTAAAATGTTAAAAGGAATTTATAAATATATTTAAAGGTATATTTTAAGCAAGAACCATGTCTCAATGTTAAATTGTTATGAAAAAGGATAAGGATAAATATGATTAACTGAAAATAAGCAATGTATAGATGGATGGAAACCACAAAGAAAGGATTAAGTAGGGATAGTTAAACCAACTATGATTATGCTGTGTTTAACAGCCAAAAAATAAAAATAGATATGCTGTGTAACAGCCAGAAAACAAAAATGACTATGCTGTATTTAACAGCCAAACAAAATGGATATGCTGTGTAACAGCCAAAATAAAAATGGATATGCTGTGTAGGCCAAAAAACAAAATGAGTATGCTGTGTTTAACAGCCAAAAATAAAATGGTTATGCTGTGTTTAACAGCCAGGAAATAAAAATGATTTGTTTAACAACAAAGATGAAGATAAAGATGTTGGGTTTTATAACAAAATAAAATGAGGTGGGATAGCCAAATAAGGAGGAGTATGTTGAAGTTAATAGTTAAAATAAAATGAATAAGTTAGGTTTAATAACAGAAATAAAGACTATAAATGTTGAGTTCATTAGTAAAAATAAAATGATTATGTTGGAATTAATTACTTTATGAATGTTTATAATAATTGTGATGATTTATATTGTTAAAATATATCCATCTAAGCAAATGAAAGAGAAAAATGGAATTATAATTAATTCCATTGATTAGGATTTAAGATTTAAGTAACAGGTTTTTGGGGATAATGGCATAGTTAAATAGATAAAATTGAGGGAAATAACTGAGTAAAATATTAAGCTGTGTTAGTTGAAAATTAAGATTTGTTAGTGATTTGTATTAATTTGTGACCGGAACAAAAGCTTTGCTTTGAAAAAATGTGTTTTAGGTTTATGTTTTAAAAAAATAATAAAAAACTTTAAAAAAAAAGAAGATAAGTTATACGGCTTTTAAAAGGGGAGTCTGTTTGTAATTGAGATTCCAGCTCCAATGCAGATCTAATGTTTTATGTTTTTTAAAAAAACTTTTGTATGATTTACTTATATATTATTTTATTCCAAAGTCAAAATAAAAAAAAAAAAAAAAAATCTTTTACATGATTATTTTGCACGTTTGTGGTTTTATATTCTTTGCTGTATGTCACCTGTTTAGTAGATCATTATTAATGACTTTATTATCTACTAACATATACCTAGGACTGAGAAACTAATATCCTTAAGTTAAAATGTCCTTCCTATATTTCCTCCAAATCCTTTCTAATTGATTAACTTCCTGACATTCTCATGCACAAAACTGAATTTTTCACTTTGAGAAAAAATAGTCTGTGTAACAAAAATCAATGTCCTCTTTTGGCATTAAGTACAAACTATATAATCACCTCAAAGTACTATAGATTTTAAAAAGTCAGCTTTCTGGACTTCCAGGAAAGAAATGGCAAACTGAAGACTGCTCCACTGTGGCAGAAGAAAGAGCCATCTTGCTCAAATCATGGTTGGGACTATTAAAAGGATACTGGTTTTGCATATTTCCTTTCTAATCACTTTTGGAAATAGTTTATTAACTCCTTTTCAGCTTTTATGAATCTTTGGATTGACAAGTTTTACAAGCCTGGGTTATTTTTATCAATCCTTGGTGAAAGACATTCAAAATACAAATTTAATGACTTAAAAATGTTTTTGGAGTAAATAGCACAAGAAGGATTTCTTAAAAGCTACAAATAGACTGAGGGTACAAATAAATCTAAAAGGAGATTTTGGAATTTATTTTAAAGAAGATAAAAATTTAAAAATTGGATGCCAGAGGAAAATAGAAGGAACACTAGATTAGGAAGAAGAATAGTTAAATTCAACTGATAAGAAGCAGCAAACTATTTTAACATTGGACATATTGAAGAATATTTTGGGACCCTGAAATTAATTATGTCTGCCTGTATAGATAAATTGTGTTTAAAATGTATTATAGAAGTGGAACAAATTTTACCTGACATAGTTGAGACTGATTTTGAAGTGGATTTAAAAAGAATTAATTGCAAAATTGCAAAAAGATGTTACATTGGACATACAAAGATTACAAGCTGTCATAATAATTAAAAGGAATATTAACAAATCAAGAGAGTGGCTTGGATAATTTTCCAATAGGATTTTTAAAAGAGTCTTGTTAAAACTTTGAAGAATTTTGAAGAGAAAGGAGCAAAGAAAATATGAAAAGAAATAAACTTCTAGAACATCTTGAAGGGAAGATCTGAAGGGACTGAAGATCAAGATTGTTACAAGTGAAAGGAAGGAATATAAATCAAATATGGTTTATTTAATCAAGGTTAAAACAGATATGTTATCTTTGGCAACCCTTTTGCTGACATCAGGATTGAAACAATGAGGCTTTAAGGATTTGTTTACATAGATAAAAGAGAGGCTATGGGAAGAAGAGGCTATTTGCTGTATTTTAAGAGAAAGTGATAATTTTCTCTTACAATTGTTCATACTTTTGGTGATGATAGAAGAGTCGTTTCCTTTTATATTTCTTTTTTTCTTTACCATATCTTTATTTTTTCTTTACTATATTTTATTATTTTCTTTCTGCACCTTTTAAAAAATGTATTAGTTTTTATTGTTATATTTGTAATTTTTAATAAATTAACTATAAAAAAATCAGTTTTCTGTAAATATACAACTATCCATTAGTATTATTTATAAAAGACCATATTGAAAATAAAATTACATGTGCTGTGTCTCAGTCAAAGCTAAAAAAAAAAGATGATTAGATTTGTAAACGAGCAGCTATTACACTGATAATACAATACTTTCATGGACTGAACAGACATTGATAATATGTTAGGATGGATGCATCAAAGAGTAGGCAAAACTAATATCAACAAAACTGAAGTTGAGATATAAATGTTAATTTCAATGTTTTCAAAAAATGCAGACGATCTCATGCCTAAACCACATTTCTGGACATGGAAATTCCTGGTATACATTCAGGATTTGTTATAGATTTACTGATAAATGAGTTGTTACCATTAATTATCAATCGAATTAATGCTCCCTTAGTTGCAGAAAGCTTTCTACAAGCTTAGAAAGTAACTTATTTATGTTTTTGTATTTTACAAGTTTAGTCTTATCTAACATTACACTGTTTCCTTAATTTTTGAATTTATCATTTCATAAAATGCTGTACATTAAAAACACAAGTATGACAGCATTTTCTGAAATAAACTCACCTGAATTCATGCAGGAGAGTTCCAAAGCTATTTATTAAAATGTCTAACACTGATCTAAAGCTTTTTAATCACTGATCAAAATAAATATGACATGCCATGTACAAAGAAAACTGATTTCTGAACAGAACTGTAACAAAGTGCTATAAATCCTTAAACCGATGAGGGGAAGGTTGGTAATCCGCCCAAGAAAAAAAAAACTTTATTAAACAATAATGTAGAACATTCCAAGAATAGTTACAAATCTATTTTCAAGCACTGACAACCTACAAGGAACAGGAGGAAAGGGAATGTCTGCAGATTTAAACAGATAAAAGATGAACAGAGATGCTCCAGTCTCAAAAAAAAAAAAAAAAAAAAAAGACCCATTTGCTGATCAGCTTTCATTGTTATTGCAAAAATGTCCACATTCCTTTAACGACACCTGTATGAACAAGCAGGCTATGTCACACATCATCTGGTGTCATGTGGAATGATGACTTTGTATCAAGTTATAGTCCTTGGAGAATTCACATTTTTGTTTCTTTTCATTAATATCTTATCAGCATCGCTTTGTTTTCAGACATAAATGACCTCAGCTCTCCTTCCCTAATATCTCTTACAACTAAAAATAGATTTAGGATATCTGCCCTAAATATTAGTGTTTGATAGTTTTTTTTTTAATGGACAAAATCTAGATCTTTTCTCCCATTTGCTCCTTTTCTGTTTGGCTTCAATTCTGAGAATTGGCTTTGTTGATGCTATCTGGGAAATTTGATAATAAAGTCCCAACACTTACAGATTTGCTCAGAGTCACTTCTAGGCAAGATAGGCAACGTGCAACTCTAATAAACAAACAAATAAATACTAGGAAGAGGAAAGTTGATTTAAAATTATTGTTCCCATCTTGTGTGAACTAATTTGGGTGATTTGGATGGCATATTAACAAGATAAATATTATAATTAAAGGACATTGTAAATTGTAAAAAAACAATTTACAGTTGCTGAAGTCCACACATCTTAAACTTGCTGGGTTGAGAAAATGCTCTACTGCAGGGGTATCAAACTCCTGTTGTCACAGCAGCATCACGTGACATATTGGGACTTTTTCCCCTTCGCTAAAGCGAGCACGGGCATGGCATGTGATGCATCCAGCCCGCAATTTTGACAGTCCTGTTCTACTGTATATAATGGAGAACCCTCATTTGTTTTTTTCCAAATAGGTAATTATTCTATCTTGCATCTTTGGAGATTGTGGATGATCTTACACTTTGACTAAATAAATGTAGTGGAGATATGTAGTGTGTGTGTGTGTGTGTCTATCACATATATATCTGTGGGATATATATACTATATATAGTGGAGCAAACCCCCTCCTTACTAGCACTGGTGATGTTACCTTGTTTGAGTAATGAAACATTTGCAAGAAAACAACCAAGCTCAGAAAGCACCAAGGCCCCCTCATTTCAACCCTGAGCTGCAAATATTCTCCTTTATTGGTATATAGCAATTTCTACAAGAACAGTAATATAGTAGATCTGCCTGGGTGAGGAAGAGTTCTGGAGTTATGTCTACAGACTTTTCTAATGCTACTTGCCAAAGAAAAATATCTGAAATTGTAATCTTGATAAAATGTAGAGAATTGGCAAGTGAAAGGAAATATTAATAAGCAAAAATTGAAGGTAAAATCAAATCATGTATTTACTATGAACTACCGTATTTTTCGGACTATAAGACGCTCCGGACTATAAGACGCACCTAGCTTTTGGGGAGGAAAACAAGAAAAAAATCTGCCTCCCAGCATCCATTCGGTGTTCATCTGGTCCGTTTGCTGTGGCCCGTTTGCTGCTGCGGCCCATTTGCCACAGCAGCCTGTTCTAGAACAGCTGATCACTGCCACACCAAACCCCCGCACCACAATATTTGCTGTATAAGACGCACAGACTTTTCCACTCACTTTTTTGGGGGGAGGAAGTGTGTCTTATACTCCAAACAATACAGTACTTTTTCCTCTTTAAAATATTAAATGATGATTCTAAAGCAAGCATATATTCTGAATCATTATTTTAAAAAACCTCAAGATCTGAAATACAACCTCAATTTTTCAGTTATAGTTACATGTTTAAAGATTTTTACATAGTTACATGTTTACAACAGTTTAAACATTCATTTCAATGGATTTATAGTTCAAAACATCATGTGAAAAATTACCCAATTACTTTTTTATCCGCTCATGTTTTAAAGAATGCTTATGAACTTCTTTCCAAGAAACATTAAAATATTTCTTGTTAAAGATTAAGCTTGCCACCCAGGTTGCAAAAGCTGAAACATTATGGAAAAAAAAATGAAATCCAGTATCCAATTTAATACCCACCTTTTCCTTCTAACTCTTAATCTTGAAAAGTCTGAACAAAACAGTTTCTTATTGTGGTTAATGTTTGTGATTTGTACAAGCAGGCATTTTAACCACAACATTTTCACTTATTTATTTTCACATTTATTTTCACATTTATGTGAAGCCGCTGGGTGAGATCATCCGTGGCTTTGGGGTGAGATACCATCAGTACGCTGATGACACCCAGCTGTACATCTCCACTCCAGGCCATCCCAATGATGCCCTTGAAGTGATGTCCCAGTGCCTGGAGGCTGTGCGGATCTGGATGGGGAGGAACAGGCTCAAGCTCAACCCTTCCAAGACTGAGTAGCTGTGGCTCCCAGCATCCCGATATAGTCAGTTGACTCCATCACTGACTATTGGGGGCGAGTCTTTGGCCCCCACTGAAAGGGCTCGCAATCTGGGAGTCCTCCTGGATAGGCAGCTGTCTTTGGAGGAACATCTGACGGCTGTTACCAGGGCGACCTTTTATCAGGTTCGCCTGATTCGCCAGTTGCGGCCCTTTCTCGATCGGGATTCCTTGTGCACAGTCACTCACGCCCTCATCACCTCTCGCCTTGACTACTGCAATGCTCTCTACATGGGGCTCCCCTTGAAGAGCACCCGGAGGCTCCAGCTGGTCCAGAATGCAGCAGCGCGGGTAGTGATGGGAGCAACATGGCGCTCCCATGTAACACCGCTCCTGCGCGAGCTGCACTGGCTCCCGGTGGTCTTCCGGGTGTGCTTCAAGGTGTTGGTTATCACCTTTAAAGCGCTCCATGGCATAGGGCCTAGCTATCTGCGAGACCGCCTGCTGCTATCGACGATCTCCCATCGACCCGTGCGCTCCCACAGAGAGGGCCTCCTCAGGGTGCCATCAGCCAAACAATGTAGGCTGGTGACCCCCAGGGGGAGGGCCTTCTCGGTGGGGGCTCCCACCCTCTGGAATCAGTTGCCCCCGGAGATAAGGAGAATCCATGACCTCAATGCCTTCCGTCGTTCCCTTAAAACCCATCTTTTTCAGCAAGCCGGGTTGGCTTAAGAAGAAATTTTAAATTCTTTTAATCAGTCTGTGATTTCTTAACTTTCGGGCCAAAATTTATATATATTTTTAAATGTTTTTTAATATTTGTATTCTATGTTTTTTATCTTGGCTGTACACCACCCTGAGTCCTCAGGGAGAAAGGCGGTATATAAATTGGAAATTAAATTAAATTAAAATTAAATTATGCTAAATATATACTTCATGATGGAAATTTATACTTCTTACAATCTATTTCAGGAAAGTAGTAAATGTAACCATTACAATTCTAAAACAGTATTATTCTGTATCTTGAACCACTTAACTTATTTATTTATTTATACAGTAATAGTAAAATTAAAAACAAAACAAATGTTAGAGCAAATGAGGTCTGTGGGAAGATTAAACTTGAAGTTTTGGTTCAAAAGCAATACCGTTTAATAACATCTTTAACTCAATCAATACATGAATATGATGATTCAATAACATTTTGGTCACAGCAGTTCATTTTTACTGAATTTGACTGAATCACAAATCTCAATTGGACTTTGGTTGATTTGATTTGCACATCCTTAACAGAAATTACTTTGAAATTGAACATCTCCAAAATAAAAGAAATGCTATGGCTTGTTTGTATTTATTTTATTTCCTATGGAATGCAAGATCAACATTTGGAAGATATAAAATTCTGTTGGATTTCATGATTCTGCTGGATTTAATAGAAGTACAACCAGGTGGCATTGTATATGAAAATCAAGTCCTTTGAGAAAGAGTTTAAGAGATGGATATGCTTACTAAGAAAAGAGGAACTTAAAGGAAATCATTCAAATGGCAAGATATTGCCTGCATATAAACTTCATAAAGAAACTGAGTTCAGTCTAGAGCAGCAGGAGTGTAGTACCTAGCTTTCCAATAATAATAACTGAACAATATTCACTACCACTTCGCTTTCTCTTAACAAATATAAGACTCTATCATTTGATATCTGAACTCTTAACTGTAAGTGAATCCAATACGGTACATAATACCTTTTCTAGTCCAGGTGATAGCAAGTGCAGAAAGAACTCCCCCATGTAACAACATATCCCATTTTAATCCTGATCAAATATGCCAATTTTTATATTCCTTCTTTTTTACACAAAACAATCTTGCTCTTTAATTCATTTATCATTATCCTCTGCCTCAAGTTTCTTCAAAATTTTAACGTCTCTTTTGTAAATCCAGCAGGAAAAAATTATTCCAATTACTCTCTTGAATTGGCACTTTTATTTCTTTCTTAATATTTTAAGATTTTTTTTGCACATACAGCAATGAATTCTTACCCATATTGCTCTCTACAAATCTTTTTATGTAATATGTTATGATGTAACAGCTTCTTCTGGGAACAGGGTGTTCATAAAAATTTACTATAGCTGGCAATATAACATTGTCCATTGCCATTCCTCAACAAAATCTCTGAATGCCATTGTAAGTTGATTATCTTGTTATATTTCCAGTATCTAAAATAAAAGTTCTTTCTCTGTTCCTCATTTATTCTTTAAAATTAATTTCAGAGCCCTAATATTGAAATAAGCACTTAATTAACACTAAGTTCTGCTTACTTAATCAGTTTAAAACTTGCTATAGCCAAAACCTTTTCTTACTTTTTGTTGTTTATTTTGAATTTGTAAAGTTTATAGTTTCATATTCTTATATTAAAGATTTAAGGCACTCACCTAGTGCTTCTCACCTTGTCTAACATTTTAAAGCAATTAATAAACAATTTCCAAAGATGGTTAGCAAAGAAGTGCAAACAAGTGTCCTTTGAAGGCTCTGAGTGAGCCTGGAGCAAAAATAGTAAATTATTTTGTCTGCCAGTTCTCTCAACTTCAAGAGAATGCTGCCTTGCAGTTTCCTTGTGAGGAACACAGATTGGGTAATCTTGCATCTTCTCATTCTCCAGAGAAAATCCCTTGATTCAATCTACTTGTGGATTCTTTGTTCTTAGCTGCAATTGTCAGCTCCACAAAATGTGGAAACTTCCTCAATATGCCATTTCTTCCCCAGAAGTCCCTCAATATTGGAGAACTTGCTGAATCACTGTACTTTATCCATAGAGAATAGAGAGATAACTTTAACCTGCACTGCAATGGTTAAGATGAATAAGATCTGAAAATACAGAGATATTGATATAAATACAAAAATCAGGTTAGTTAGAGCAGTAGTCTTCCCTATAATGATGTATGGGTGTGAGAGTTGAACCTACTGTCTGATCTAAAAAGAATTGATGCATTTGAACTGTGGTGCTAGTGTAAATTATTGCATATACTATGGGCAGCCAGAGCAACGAACAGAGTGGTGCTGAATCATATAAAACCAGACACATCACTAGAAGCTAAAATTATAAGACTATGTCTGATTTACTTTGGCCATGTCATATGTGCAAATTCAATGGAGAAGAAAATGATGCTAGGAATGGTTAATGGAACAAGAAGAAGGGGCGAGCAAAGAATACACTCACTTGATAACATCAAAACTGATACAAAGATCATCATCCAACAACTGAAAGAAGATGTGCTTGACAGGGTAGCATGGAGAGCACTTGCTATAAAGTTGCCAAGAGTTCAACAAGACTAAATGGTTAAAATGGACGTTGACTTACCTGAATGTCCTTTCTCGGCGCGCTGCTGGAGAATCCAAATCTTGTGGGGGGGGGGAGTTCCTCAGCTTGATTGCCAGACTGGGTGAATGTTTCTTTAAGAAACGTCCTTGGCCACTCCTCCCCTGCTTGGCTAAGCTCCAGTTCATTCGCGAGGTCAAACAGAAGATGGTGCTGTCCTGGAACAAACACAATAAGAAAGGGGAACAGTCCTGGCCATGAAGCAGCCGAAGGAATGGGTTGGATTCTCCAGCAGCGCGCCGAGAAAGGACGTTCAGGTAAGTCAACGTCCGTTCTCCAGCGCGCTGCTTGGAGAATCCAAATCTTGGGATATACCCAAGCTAGTCTGGAGAAGGGTGGGCGGAGGGGAACAGCCAGGACAGATTGCAGCACCCGACGACCAAATGAAGCCTCAGCCGATGCAAAGGAGTCAATTTTGTAATGTCGAACAAAAGGTGTTAAGGTAGTCCATGTTGCAGCCCTACAGATGTCCAGGATGGAAGCCTGGGTAGCCCAAGCAGCTGATGTGGATGCGCTACGGGTAGAGTGAGGGAGGACCCTCCCCGACAGAGTGGTCCGTCTGGTACGATACGCTGTCACAATGCAGGCCTTGATCCAATGACCAATCGTGGATGAGGAGACTTTCCTGCCCAATATAGATGGATTGAAAGATAGGAACAAGGCTTCAGATTTACGGAAGGAAGCCGTCCGCTTAATGTAACGACGGAGAGTCCTCTTAATGTCCAAGGTGTGCCATTGATGTTCGAGATGGTGACTCGGAGCCGGACAAAAGTCAGGTAGGATCAATTCTTGGGCACGATGGTACAGTGAGTTTACCTTGAGCAGAAAGGAAGGGTCCGTACGGAGCACCACTTTATTAGGATGGAAGATGCAAAGATCGGGTCGCACAGTCAGAGCTGCCAATTCAGACACCCGTCTTGCTGAAGTGATAGCCACTAGGAAGGCAACCTTGAGAGACAGACATCGAAGAGATATAGATGCCAGTGACTCAAAGGGAGGTGACATGAGGGCTGAAAGTACTAATGGCAAGTCCCAAGTTGGGTAACGGTGGACACTAGGAGGACGGAGATTGGATGCCCCCAGTAAGAATGTTCGTATACGGGGATGCTGGGTCAAAGGCCGATCGTCCACAGAAGACAAAACTATGCTAAGGGCGTAGTTGACGCCTCAGGGTATTAGGAGCGAGGCCCCGGTCCAAACCTTCTTGCAGGAACATGAGAACCTCAGATGGAGATGCTGTTGTGGGGTTCCGATGGGTCTTAGAACACCAGGTGCAAAAGGAGCGCCAGGTGGCGTCGTAGATACGGTTAGTTGAAGCACGTCTGGCGGATTGCATAGTGTGGATCACGCTGGCCGGGATGTTGTCCTTCCTCAGGCGTATCCTCTCAAACGCCAGATGGTCAACTGCAACCACTGCAGGTCTGGGTGCAGGATGACCCCCTGGCTGAGAGATATCCTGTCGTTGGGGATGTGCCAGGGGCGCTCCACCGAAAGGCTCAGGAGATCCGCGTACCAGGGCCGACGCAGCCAATTGTGGGCGACCAAGATGAGATCCGCCTTCTCCTCCAACAGCTTGCGAATCACCCGAGGGATGAGCAGCAGAGGAGGGAAGGTGTAGAGGAGGCTTTGAGGCCATTCGCTTCGAAGCGCGTCGCAACCTTCTGCCCCGGGACAGGGAAACCGGGAGAAGAACCGGGTAAGCTGGGCGTTCAGTTGGGTTGCAAACAGGTCGACCGTTGGAAGGCCGAACCACCTCGATAGGTCCCTGAATAAGGCCAGATCCAGGCGCCACTCCACCTGATCTATCTGGGTCCAACTGAGCCAGTCCGCCCTGACGTTGTCGACGCCGGATATGTGCTCGGCTGTCAGAGAGAGAATGTTTTTCTCTGCCCAAAGGAGCATCCTCATCGCCTCATCTATCAGATGTCTGGCTCGGGTTCCCCCTTCCCTGTTCACATGAGCCTTCGTTGTTGTATTGTCCGTTAGGACTAGGACATGACGCCCCTTCACAGATATTTGGAAATGGCGGAGAGCGAGGTGGACTGCTCGAAGCTCCAACCAATTTATGTCGTGTTGTAAGTCCTGAGGGGACCAGCGGCCCTGGGCGACCGATGACAGCAGATGAGCGCCCCAGCTGAATGGACTTGCGTCCATCGTTAGTGTTATCCGACTGGGTTCCAGGAAATAGGAGCCCTTCCGTATGGACGGGGAGATCCACCATCTCAGAGACAACCGGAGTGCAGTCAGGAGGACCACTGTGATGTTTGAACATGCTCGTAGGGATCTCTGATAGGGCAGGAGGAACCACTGAAGAGGACGACTGTGAAGACGAGCCCATGGGACAATTGAGATGCAAGAAATTAATTTGCCGAAAAGCTGGGACAAGGTGATCAAGGGAATGGACCGGAGAGACAGTACCTGAGTCACCAAGGACCGAATGCTGTGAACCCTGTCGGGGGACAGGAAGACACGACAAGTGATCGAGTCTATGACAACTCCTAGGTGGAGAATGCGAGTGGTGGGCAGAAGCTGACTTTTGTCGAGGTTCAGAGAGAACCCGTGCTGTTGTAAAAGACGAGAGACTGTCCTGAGGTCGTCCACGGCTTGATCCAGAGTGGCAGATAGAATAATGATGTCGTCCAGGTACCACATACCTCTGATCGGGACCTGTCGCAGAGAAGCCGCCAAGGCTGCTAGCAGTTTCGTGAAGGTCCGAGGGGCGGACGAGAGGCCAAACGGCATGGCCGTTTGGAAGTGCCGGTTGGAGTAGGCAAACCGAAGAAACCGTCGATGTGAAGGACGGATCGGGACATGGAGGTAAGCCTCCTTGAGGTCGACTGAAGTCATAAAGTCGCCCCGCCGGATGCCCTGCAGAATCGACTTAAGCGACTGCATTTTGAAGTGGTGATATCTGACTAACTTGTTCAGTGCCTTCAGGTCTAAAATCCCTCTCCAGTCCCCGGAAGACTTCGGGACGAGAAACAGGTGCGAGTAGAAATAGGATCCCCGTTGTTCTACCGGCACAGGTTCGATGGCGCAGATGTCGAGCAGATGTTGTATCTCTGCACCCATCAAAGCTCTCTTCTCCGGGTTGCCAGGTATGGTGCATCGGAGGAAGCGGTTCAGAGGGCTGGAGAGGAAGTCCAATGTGAGGCCGAGCCTCACAGTCTGGGGAACCCAAGCGTCTGTCGTGGAAGAAACCCATTGGGGCAAGAAGTGGAGAGATGACTGCCAATGGGTAGTTCTACGGTGTAGTCACTTGCCCCTCCGGAAAGGTCGGTTGGAGGCCCCACGGTATTGTCGTCTGGAGTTAGGCTGACTTCTGCCCCGATCCCGGTAGGCAGGTCACTCCACGGCCTGATCGCCTCCGTGAGAGAAGTGCCTGGAAAAGTAGGACCCGCTGGGTCCGGACTCAGTCCGAAAGGGCTGCCTTTGGTTGTAAGGAGCAAATCTCCTGTCATGACGTTTGTAAGAGGAAGGCATAACTTTCTATTTATCCTTATCCTCCACAAGTATAGGGTCTAAGGCTATACTCCACAAGTATAGGGTCTAAGTCTAAAGAGAAGAGAACCCTTGTAGGGGCAGATGCCAGCTTCCACTTTGATTTGAGATCGGCCCTCCAGTGGCAGAGCCAAAGAAGACGTCGAGAGGTGACATTGGAGACAAGGGCCCGAGAGGAAAATTTAGCCGCATTCAAAGACGCGTCTGCACAGTACTCGGTGGCTGCCACGATTTTATTTATGTCATGATGAAGCCTGCTGTCATCAGGCGGGAGCCGCTCCTGCAATTGGTGCAACCAGATGAGAGCTGCGCGAGCAAAAAATGAAGTAGACATAGATGACCGGATGGCCCAGGCCACAGCTTGATGTGTCTTGCGGAGAGACAACTCAGCCTTTCTGTCCTCAGTTTTGAGTCCATCGAGCACATCGTTGGAAATCACTGAGGTAGATGTCAGCTGGGCCACAGGAAGGTCCACCGAAGGTAAATGAATTAGATCCTGTAAGGAAGGATCTGAACAGTATAACCGCTTATTGAGTCCCGTCGGAGCAGAAATGTAAGCGGGTTGGGACCATGATTTTTGAACCACATCAATGAATAATTCCAGGCATGGAATAAAATCCTGATCCGGTTTTTGCAGGTGGAATAGATCGTCATGAGGATTCAGATCCGTCTGTTGAGATGTCTGAGAAGATGATAATCCCATGTTAGTGGTAATCTTGGCCTTGTGGAGCAAGGACTTAAACATGGAAGGACAGAAGAGTCCCGTAAAAGAAGGTCTTTCCGGAGTTAGGTCCTCGTCCTCAGACAATTCCCCTTCTTCAAGCTCCTCCTCCTCCCAGGGAGAGTCCTCAGTTAAAAGGGATTCTGGATGGTGAAAATAAGAACATCGCGGATCGCCATACAATGGAGCCAAGGGGGGAGGAGCCAAGACAGGAACCTGAGACCCTTGGAGAGGAGCAGAAGTAAGGATTCGAGAAATAGTTTGAGATACGAGGTCCTGGATGTCCCGAGACATAGCGGGCTGAAGGCCCTCCGATGGACGAAGACCAGCGGCCGTAGGAGTAAAGGTAGCCTCAGGGGCAGACCGACCTGAAGGTTGCTTGGCTGGGACACTGGGTCCTGGAACCATGGATGGAAAAGCCGCCTCTCTAAGGTGTTGGACATCCGAAGAGCATTGAGCAGACACCGAATGATCTTGAGTCACCAGAGTAGGCCTGTCCAGAGACATCTGGTGATGAGATGATTGAGCCCTCTGTTGGGCGAGAAGATACTGTTTCTCAAAGGCCTTGCGTTTCCTTTCCTCAGCCCTATCCACAGCAGCAGAACGAGTGGTAGGATGAGGACTTGCAGACCTAGCCCTGACATCACGTTGTTTAGAAGCCTTGGCAGGCGCCTTTGACCGTTTCCTGGCCTCAGGAGGGCTGTAGGCCTGTTCAATTTCCTATGAGATGTCAGACTCCACCATAGCGAGGATGCAGACAAGGTAGGTAATTGACAACAATAGGAATAATTGATGAATCAAGTGAATAATTAATTTGTCCTTTTTTAAAAAAAAAACAGGAACACCAGCGGAAGTACAAACAACTGCTACAGGCAGGTCAACTAATGAGCAGCAATTAAGGTGGCCAAGAAGGTGTCAAAACACCCCAGAGCCGCTTCGCAATAGTAAGATCCAATAATGGCTTCACAGAGTGTATGAGAGCTGTAGAAAAGCCAAATAAACTGCTCAGAAATGGCGAGAGGCTGGTATCAAGCCGCTGGGCGCCTCGTTCCGCAGATATATTTCAAGTAAAATGGCGCGTGGCTCGAAGTAGCTGCCGATCACCTTTGCCGCCAAGCGCTCAGTCCGATTAATGGCGGGAAGCAATCACAATTCAAAATGGCGCGCGGCTCGAACCTAGCCGCCGATCGCAGTTGCCGTCGAGCGCTTCTGACAGAGAAATGGCGGGAAGCAAGAGGCAAGCTCCAAAATGGCGCGCGGCCCGAATTTAGCCGCCGAGCACCGTTGTAAAGTGAAGGGGCAGTCAGAAAGGAAAACAGAAGGCGCGCAGGTCTCCCTTAAGCCGCTCAGCGCCGCAATGAAAGGAGAATGCAAAGCCGATAATAAAGGAGTTTGCCGACCAATGCAGGGACTCCTGGCCGCCAAATTTAAAGTTGGAGCGGTTTTGTGGATGGCAGAGGTGGTAATTCCGGCGATCCGGACCCCAACGCAACCGCCGGCGGCAAAGACAGTCACTCAGAATTGCCTGACAGGTAGTGCTCCGAGGAAAAGGAAAAGGCACACGGAGGGGAGCCCCCTGGCAGATCCCCAGGGCGTACTCACCCACCGCAGCAATAACAGAGTTGGCTAGTCCACAAAAGTCCACCGCTCGAAGTAAAAGGTAATAAAAAGGATTTGGAGAACCAAATTTTGCAAGTTCTTCAGCCAAATTGCCAGAGCCAAGGAAAAAACCAGTCTCTTGCTTGAATGAGTGAATGAACTGGAGCTTAGCCAAGCAGGGAAGGAGTGGCCAAGGACGTTTCAAAGAAACATTCACCCAGTCTGGCAATCAAGCTGAGGAACTCCCCCCCACCGCCCAAGATTTGGATTCTCCAAGCAGTGCGCTGGAGAACAACAACATCCCTAGAGAATGAATTTAACTGGCTGAACTATCTAGTAGACAGGAAACAAACATTCAAAGAATTTCTTGTTGTTAGTTGTGAAGTCGTGTCTGACCCATCGGGACCCCTCTACCATTCCCTGGAGTCCATAAACATAAAGAAATTGTTGCAAACCTTTAAAACTGAAGGCTCAAATTGTGAGCTATATCTTTTTATAGCAATTATCTAAATTTGAGTTGTTAATTTATAATATTAATTTCCTTGGTAGTATAATGTTACATTCAAGCATTTTCTCTGAGGAAACAAGATACTAAAGATCCTTTCCTTGCATGCTCTTTAGGATAATTAACTAGATTAGAAATTAATGGACAAAGCTTCTCAATTATATATGAGGTAGGAGTTGTTAATTTGCTTAGCTGGAAAATCTATCTGCCATTTGAAAATAGAAAAAATAGATCAACTTTAGTTTTGCTTTAAAAAAAACCTGCTTCATCACTACATCTATAAAATATGCATAACAGATTTGGATTGTAAAAAATTTTTTCTTTAATTTCTTTCTATGCATGTATTTTAAATATGGAAGTGCACTGGCTTTCTACTCTGGGTATGATCACATTTAAATAATGTTTAATAGATGTGTAACAATTCTGTTATTTATTCATTTACAGTCCAAGATCAAATGACAACATTTAAAATATAATATACCATTAATAAAACATACGTATATAGAACAAAAACACTATACAATTATTCATTAGAGGTGCCAAAAGGTTTCTACAAGGAAAGGCAATAAATAAAAAAATTGCTAATGCTTTGAAAACACTGTGAGATGCTTTGATCATATAGAGAGAATAAATGAGAATAAAATTGCAAAACAAATATATGAAGGAAGGATGAATGGACCGAAAAGGTGGAGACTGAAAAAGCTGTAGGTAAATAGAATTATATCAAAATGCAAAAGATGAAAGAACAAAAGGTAATGTATGAAGTAGTGTATGGTAGATATGATGTAAGTAGGAAAGGAAATTATGAGGAGATATGATGAATAGTGTTAGTTTATAATAAAGGGACTACGCTTTTTTTTCTTATTTATTTGGCTTAATATTTATTACTTTTTCTGCACTCCATATAACAGTACTTACCCTAAAAGGAAACAGCATGAAAAGTATGTATATATGTTTATCTCATGATATTCAATAATACTATATTAATTAAACAGGGAGGAAAGTATGCATGGCAGTCATTCAAAGGTGTGAAGCATGAACATACTGTATCAAATATTCATAAAACAAAAGATTAGCAAAATATAAATATATTACAGTGGAGAATTTTATATGAAATGTTAATACAATGCAGACATTTCATTCAGATAGGTTCAGCTAAGCTTTCATTTATTTAAATAGTAATAGTATAATCTGATCCATATGTATTTGAAAGCCTGCTAGATATAACAGAAAGTTACTCTGACAAAAATGTATGTAAAATTTTAGTCATGCGAAAAACATTATTTTACAGCAGATTGTTGTCATATATTGCTGAAAGATAATTATATTTAAGGTATCTCTTTCTATAAACAACTTGTTAGAATCTAGGTGTAGTGAGGTCAATGTTCATTTTTTTTAAAAAACAACCTGACTGTAACTGACTGTAACAGTTGCACAAATGAAAGCAGCTTTGAAACGTTCACTAGCAAAAGCAGCCTAACCGGAAAAGCATCTTTACATTACTGAAAACATATTTGATTGTGAGAGACATAGTCCAGTTCCATTTAAATTGTCTTCTTGTTAATAATATCAGTCAAAAAGTATGGGGGTGATGCAGTACTTTCTTGTAATTCAGTACAAAGTTACAAACAAATAACAATGTTTTGCATTTTAAAGCCTTGGAGAAAAAAAGATACTACTTACCGTAAATTGGCCCCACTCTTCCAGTAAGAATTGAGGACAGATTTGTAGTTGCAAAACAACCTTATAAAGTAGAATAATGTGAGAACATCAGTGATCTTCCCAATATAAAGTTGGTAGACTAAAATGTGAACTATACATTATTCAAACACCGTTCATAACCAACTTTTGTGGTGGGATGCTGTTTGGATTCCCAGGAGGGAGGGGCTGCATTCAGAGAGTAAAGAAATAGTGAATCATTTGCAAGATTCTTTATTATTCAAAATATTCACAGTCCTTTTAGCTATCTTCTTAAATCAAGGATGCAAAAAATATGGAACATCATTGTATGTGGCTCCCTATTCTCCTTTTTGTGGCTTACCAAATGTAAGCAGCCGAAATAAGGAAGACTGTTTCAGTACTCTTTGGAACTTTGTAAAATGCATGCCTTAAATATCACAGAGACTTACTTCACATAGTTCACCTCTTAAAATCCCAGATCCTCCTACAGAAACTGGTGTGGCCATGACTAGTGCATCCATACTAAATAACGATAGCTACCTGATTGAAGGACCATAAGTAAAGTTTCACTGATATAAATATGGCCATGAAATACCAACTGACTTTTAGTTCAGCCTCCAGGGTCAGATGGAGCTCAACCCAAGTTCTGAAGGTGTGGCCAAACCACTACTGGCTTTGCAAAATCCCTGCTATATGAAATGTAAGACTGGAGAAGGAAAATGTCTTCTAAAAATGGAGAAGGGAGGATTTGGAGACCTACAGATTAGAAGGTATAACAGTGATACTTGGGAAAATTCTAGAGCAAGTCATAAAATGATTTATCTGTAAGTATGTGGAAACACTGAAACTAGAAATCATCATGTGTTTACAAAGACAAGTCTTGCCTAACTGAACTTACTTCTTTTTCAATCAGGCAATTTCTTGGGCAACTATGAGAATGCTGTGGATGTCTTGATTTCAACAAGTTTTTGACCAGTGGTGGGATTCAAAATTTTTTACTAACGGTTCTGTGGGCGTGGCTTGGTTGGCGCGGCAGGCGAAGGATACTGTAAAATCTCCATTCCCATCCCACTCCAGGGGAAGGTTACTGTAAAATCTCCATTCCCTCCCCACTCCTGGGGAAGGTTACTGCAAAATCCCCATTTCCTCCTGATCATCTGGGACTCGGAAGGCAGGAAATAGATGGGGACAGGGCCAGTCAGAGGTGGTATTTACCGGTTCTCCGAACCACTTAAAATTTCCGCTACCAGTTCTCCACAACTGGTCAGAACCTGCTGAATGCCACCTCTGTATTTGACATAGTACCCCAAAATGCTCTGATTAGCAAGCAGCATAGTATACCTATTAAAGATTTACAGAGAAGTTAGAAATGTTGCCAAAATAGTACTAATGGATTCCAATCAAAGGGATGTACCAGATGGAATCCCACAGAATTCACCCATGGATGGAACCAAAACTTTCATATTTTACTAATACATTATAATTTAACTTCTTGCTGTGATAACCAATGCTTTAGAAGATTGAAATATCATTGACATAGATTTTTATAAATCTCTCTCCCTCTCTCTCTCTCTTTCTTATCTATTACATATATATATATAAATATATATGTATGTAAGTTTTATTAACTGGAGTAAGGAGTAAGTTTTATTAACTGTACACACACACATATACACACACACACACACACACACACACACACACACACAGTGAACTGGTCTAAGCAAAAAATTTTTTAACTGGATTCAGATAAACTGAAACAAGAGCAAAATAGATATTGAAAACCGTAATTAATGGATAGGGAAACAAATCTTATGAAGTAGGGATGACGAAAATGGACACATTAATTTTAAGAAAATATGATTAAGATGGATGTAATAACATTTTTAAAATACCTAAACATATCACACAGAAAAAGATGAAGGATGTGTCTCTACTTGCCCTGACAAGACTTTTCTCCCAAAGATACTGCCTTTACCTCATTCCCAGCCCTTGACTTAGAAAGGCTTAAGAAATCTTTAGCTGCACTAGTACAGTTACTTCCTTTCTTATTCTGACATTGTCAGGGCTGCCTCAAAATGGGACCCTCATTTTGCAGGGAAGCCAGGTTATTGTTAATGTCTAAAAATAGAAGCTATAGAGGCTGGATAGGAAATGGTAATAAGCATTACACATCCCATTTCTGCAGACTTAAGGATGGATTGGTAGTTTATAATTTGGTATTGGGAAAAAGCCTGAATATCATTTTTTTATTATTCCATAATGCAGAACAATTAAACTTTTTGCATTATGCAAAATGATAGAAAGCTAGAATCTCACAATCTGATAAATCTGATAGCATAACCAATGTCCAAAAAGAAGAATAAGGAATTAAACACTTAGGAATTAAACAATTATTTAAAGAAGTGATCTTAAAAATACATTGCCTACTACACAGGACCACATAGTGTAAGAAAACCCATTTTAAAACTTCACCTAATTTTGCTTTGGTTTTCCATTACGTTTTCAATATAGTCACAGCTGTATTTTACAGTGCAGATTTCTTTTTCTTATAAGAATATATAATACTACCAACATTATCATATTCTACTCTTGTATACCAGTATTTTTCAAGGAGTATAATTAAGTACTTAGTACTTTGATTAATATGAAAAGCATTACTTATGTGAGTAAGCTAGTACACTTTCCAAAATTCTTTTTTAATAAGCAGCTCAATAAAACTCAGAGTATTATATTTAATTTACAACCTTTAAATTTATCACAGCAATTAAAATTTAATATCTCATGAGCAGTATAATTAAATCTGCTACACTGGAAATAAAAAGGATAATTAGGCCTTTGTTTCTGTATTCCATACTACTGCAAAACAAATAAATATATACACCTTTATTTCATTAACATTTTGAAATAAGGACTTTTTTAAAATAACAGCAATCAGGTAACGTTTACTTTGAACATATAAGGGAAACCCAACTAAAATATGATTCAATATTTTTTATCACAAAACAATCAATTTAAACATAATCATATGAATTAGGAGAACATTGGTGCATGCTTAGCATTCCAAACAGAATCTGGCCTAGTACTTGGAACAATATAAATTGACCAGTCTTAGTCTAGGAATATCATTTCCTGTTGAGCTACTACACATTTCAGATTCTATAAAAAAAGTTGATTTAATGCTGACAAAATATTGATTTGTCTTGGTTAATTATGACCATATTAAAATCATTCTCAATTCAGCAACACTGATCCTCTACTTTAGCAGCTTTATTCAAGCCTACCTGAGACACCCATGAAAGAGCTGCTTGGGTGAAACTTTTTTATCCAGAGAAAAGAATGAAATAAATGTTTTTGCCTTAGGCTCATCTTGATCATCCAGAATCTTCAGCAACCTGAGTCAATAAACTCATAGGCTATAAACTTTCTGATCCAAACTTGGATCCTTGTTTTGCTTTATAAAAATCTCCTGCTGACTAAATTACAATCTTGTGAGTATACTATGCAGAGTATCTTCAAGAACTAATTGACATTGTTTTGTCTATACTGAGGTCCTGTAGGTTATTGTGATTATCTAGGGTTTCAAAAAATTTTAGATAGACCAATCCTGAATTTAGGTTAAATATTCAAAACAGAAAGCTTCCCTCAGCTAACTTTAGAAATTATTCAAGTTTCTAGAAGCTACGAAAAAAGTCCAAAGAACATGTATCTTGAGTGACCTGTTTATTTTCTCAAGCTGATAATAATTATCTCAAAAAAGTATTCCAGAGAAAGGAGAACTAATGTAAATGCATTAAATATGAAATTAAAAGTTGTTAAGAATCTGAAAAGGCAAACAATGGCAATTCTGGATAACACAGTACAGCCTTACCCACTTCCAATCAGTTTTATGCCATATTTCCAAATGGATGAAATTAAAGCACCCAGTCATCAAAGATTCACTCTTTGGAGCGTGGGGTATCACATTCGGAAATTGATTTATTAATAGTATTTTAATAACAGTTGCAGATGTTAAATTATTCACAAAATGTTTCCTTTGATGAACATGCCTTCTCTCTTCTCTCCTTTTTTACACAAACCAAGAAATACAAAAAACACCACAAATTTTTTGAGATAGCTTTCTGTAAGACCCTACAGATTTTACCAAATCGGCTCACCTTTGACTTTTCTTGGACAAATGAAGTGTAGAGCTGCCTGGTTTCAAAGAAGATGGTTGTGATCATAGGCATCACACTGCCTATCTCTGAATTTAACTACCATGTTTCCCCGAAAATAAGACCCTGTCTTATATATTTTTTGAACCCTGAAATAAGCGCTTGGCCTTATTGCCATGCACTCAAAAGCCCGATTGGGCTTATTATCAGGGGATGTCTTATTTTGGGGAAACGGTAATATGAATGATACCACATATTCAACATTAGAAAAAATCATTTCTGCACTTTTTCTACTTTTTATATACATAGCCTGTATATAATATACATTTATGAACAATATTATACCAATGAGATATGGCTCAATATTGTGTTTCACATCTGTTTATTCTTTCTGGATTAATACATACATGTATAAACTATTTTCCCCACACAAAAAAACCATTTTAAACAATTTTAAACACATCATTAACTCTAATCATAGAATAATATTGATTAGTTTTTTCTATTGCACCAATAAAGAACATTTTTGTAGATAGAAAGAGAACATATATCATTGTAAACAATTGTAAACTTGGATCATATTGTCTTTTCAACTTCAAAGAATAATTATTTCTGCTGTAGCCCATGCCTCATAAATTTTTAATTCTTTAAAACAATCATTTGCTGAAGTAATCTCAAATCTTTATATTCCTTAACATTCTTTTCCATTTAATATGGTATATTCCAACAATTTAGTCCAGACTTCTTACAAATAACATCTACATTAATTCTTTGAAAAAATACTGTATATTTAAATCATCCAATGCATATTGATATTGAGAACAGGGAATTTTCAAACACATCTGCATAGAATTATAAAATCAAGTGTTTAAACCTTTGATTAGTACAAAGCTTAATGCCCATGACTTTCAAGAAGAGAAAATGTGCAATTTTCAAAGTACAATTACCTCAGAATAAAAGTTTATTAATTTACTTGTTAAGATTTTTATTATGCCATTATTATTTTTATAAGTAATTCAAGGTGGTGAACATATATAATAATCCTTCCTCCTCCTATTTTACCTCCCAACAACTCTGTGGAGTGGGTAGAGCTGAGAGAGTGTCATTAGTCCAAAGACACTCAGCCAGTTTTCATGCCTAAAATAGAACTTGAACTCACAATCCCTTGGTTTCTAGGCCAGAACCTTCACCACTGCATCAAACTGGCTCTCCTTTTTATCATTGTGAATAGGGGTCAAAGTTATGTTGCTGTCACAAAATGTTCCAAATTTCAATATTACTGCCTTTAAGAAAGTGCAATAAATTACTAAAAATTTAGTCCCAGAATAGTCATATGACTATATATCACTATATTTCAAATATTTTTGTAATTCCATTACTTAGATATTTATAATTTATAATTAATGTATATTAATCATGAAGTAGTACTGATTTTGGCACATTTATTTTACTCCATAAACTCCATGGAATGTTTTTAAACAATCTATTCGTATCAATGTTAATCAAGGATAAGTAATTACATCCACAGATAAAGTTTCTTTGCAATAATTATTTCCAGAGTATACACATGTTAAACTAGTATTTTTATAAATTTCTACAGAAACTTCACAGCTTAAAGAATATGAAACCTAATCCAGTTCAATGAATAATTTATGAAAACGTCTGCCCAATATCATTATGTTTTGAACAGATCATAAATAGTAAAACCTATTGTTAGTATATAAAAGTGGTTTGTGTTCAATAGAATTCTTTATTGGCCAAGTGTGATTGGACACACAAGGAATTTGTCTTTGGTGTATATGCTCTCAGTGTACATAAGGAGAATAAAATACATTCATCAAGAATAAAAAGATACAACACTTCGTGATAGTCAAGGTTACTAATAAGCTATCAAATCATACTAGGAAACAAATAAAAACAATATAATTCAAAGGTACAAGCAACATGGTTATAGTCATAAGTGGGAAGAGATAGATACTAGTAAGGAAGAGGAGAATAATAGTAATACAGTCTTAGTAAATTATTTGACAGTGTTGTGGGAATTAATTGTTAAGCAGAGTGACGGCATTTCGGAAAAACCTGTCCTTGTGTCTAGTTGTTTTGTTGTGCAGTGTCCTATAGCATCTTTTTGAGGGTAGAAGTTGAAACAATTTATGTCCAGGATGCGAGGGGTCTGTAGATATTTTCATAGCCCTCTTTTTGACTCAAACAGTATACAGATCCTCAGTGGAAGGCAGGTTGGTAGCAATTGTTTTTTCTGCAGTTCTAATTATTCATTGAAGTCTGTGTTTGTCTTGTTTGGTTGCAGAACCAAACCTGACAATTATGGAGGTGCAGATGAGACTCAATAATTCCTCTGTAGAACTGAATCAGCAGCTCTTTGGGAAGTTTGAGCTTTCAGAGTTTGCGCAGAAGAACATTCTTTGTTGAGCTTTTTTGATGATGTTTTTGATGTTAGATGTCCATTTTAAGTCTTGAGATATGTTAGAACCTAGAAATTTGAAGGACTCTACTGCTGATATTGTGTTGTCTAGTATTGTAAGAGGTGGTAGTAGAGGATATTTTCTTCTAAAATCCACCACCATATCTACAGTTTTGAGTGTATTTAGTTCAAGATTGTTCTGGTTGCACCACAAGGCTAATTGTTCAACCTCCTGTCTGTATGCAGATTCATCATTGTTTTGAATGAGACCAATCACTGTTGTATCATCTGCAAACTTCAGTATTTTAACAGAGGGATCTTTTCAGATTCAGTCATTGGTTATAGAGAGAAGTGGAGAAAGCACACAGCCCTAGGGGGCTCCTGTGCTAATTGTGCAGGTATCTGGTGTGATTTTGCCTAGCTTCACCTGCTGCTTCCTGTCTGTTAGGAAGCTTATGATCCATTTACAAGTGTGGTCAGGTACAGCTAGCTGATTTAGCTAGAAGAATATCTGGAATGATGGTATTGAATGCTGAGCTGAAGTCTACAAAGAGGACCCTTGCATAGGTCTTTGGACATTCAAGATGTTGTAGTGCAGTGTAGGATGTAATCCAGCTACAACATGAAATACTTCTCATTTATGTAATGTGGTAATCTCAACGTTCCAATACAGTGCTACTTTAGTACTCAATTACTTTGAAACTCATCAAATTTGGTACCCAATGCATTTTGATGTGAAAATTTTGTCCTGTTATTCATCATTTGTTTGTATTCAACCCACAAAGTAGAACTTGTCAGTGTCAACCGTCTTGTGATTCACTACATTATTCCTTATGGGAAAAATTGTTTGGTACTCATCACGCCTTCTGGAACCAATTAATGATGAGTGCTGAACTGGTCCGAACTGGTAGCATTTCACCCCTGATATGAACATAAAGAACCTCAAAACATATTGGAAATTCAATAATTACTTGAAAAATAATGTCAGTAAAAAAAACATCCAACTTTTTTACAAGAAAAATGCAGCTAGTCTTTAACAAAAAAGTGTTACATACACTTTAATTAAATCAAGAAAAAGCCAATGCAGAGGCTATGTGTCTGGAAGATTGAGTTAGGACACAATATGTTTTCCTTCAAGATCACACAAGAATTCCCAGCACTCCATCTTTACCAAAGCTAAAAGATATATTCCTTTTCTCACACCAAGATGCTAAAGAGAAAGAAAACACATTCCTGAACCCTGTGATAAAAATATCTCAGCATGTGGAATGTAGGAGCACATTCTTGTATTAAAAGCTTCATTTAATTTGGTGCCTAGTCTATCACTTTGGGGACGGAATAGAGAGGACTTTGAATGTTGAACTCTTTTTGCCTCATAGTCTATCTATCCCCTGTCTGTAGCATGCTCCATCACTGCCCTCTGTAAAGGAAATGACATCCTCTTTAAGACACAAAGGCAGAATTTTTCTTGAAGCTCTTAGAAGAGTAACCAAATTTTAAAAATATACCATTAACTTCTCCAGTATATGATATCAAATTCTTTTTAAACAGACAATTTCCAAAAAGTTAAATTATCACAATATTACTGCTTGAAATTATTATTCCTAATCTTTGCTTTTTCATATAGAATGTATACATTTCAAATAAAGTATCTAATTCTAATGACCACTGGCTTATATTGAAAAAATGGCAAAATATATGTAAGGATAATAAATGTGTCCATTTTCCAGGCATAATGTTGTTCATTCACAGAAATTATTTTTTTGTTAATGGACAGTGTGTAGAAAATGAAAACTTGAAATATGCAGTCTTTTTTTAAAGAGGGTTATAATCCCTTTTACAACCATATCCCTTGTCAATGTAGTCACTATTTGACTTGTGTGAATAAGACACTGATATATACATTTCTTGCTTCTCATCACTATTGCCAGTGAAAGTGGACATGAAAATTAGAATTAGCTGCAATGTTAGGAACAAAATGTTAATATTCCTTTTAAATCTTAGCTTACAAGTACTTTCATGTAAGTCTGAAATAATAACACAGCTCACTTCTCAGCAGTATTTCCTGAACATCAAAAAATCCTCATGAAGCAAATAGACCAAATCAGCAATTATATTTCTAAGCCACCAACATCTTAATGAAATCCATAACTTACTGAACTTTGTCAGCACTTAAGAATTGCTTTCTGAGAAGAAAAACAAGATAAGGAAAAGATAAAATGAAAACGGGTTATTAAGTTTATCCTAGGAAGTTCCTGAAAACTCATGTTCCTACGATCGAATCTTTTCTGTAATTTGTCCTGGATCTCTGTATTGTCATTGCTAAACTGAAGGATAAACATAATGGAGAGATGTTAAAAGAGTTCTAAAATAAGTATCTTTTCAAACATGTATATAATTATTAACTGTTTCAGTTTTGTTTTTTATATTTATATTTATTTTTTTATATTTATATATATATATATATATATTATATTTATTTATATTATATTTATTAACTTCTGAGAGATTTATGAATGGTAGCATAACAAGTTGGCAGTAAATAAACTCACATACGTGGATGCATGTGTGCGTGCTTGTGTGTGTTTGCATGCTTGTCTCTGTGTGTGTATGTGCACCTTTGAATTATTCTTGATTCCTGTGACCGGACAAGTTCTTGCATTTTCCTTGGCAAGATTTTAGAAGTGATTTATGCCTCTTTTTCTTGGACTGACAGAGTGATTGGCCCAAGGTCACCCAACTAATTTTGTGCCTAAGGTGGAACTAGAACTCAATCTCCTGGTTGCTTAATTACTAAACTAAATTGGCTCTAAATAAGCTTAAGAAAACAAATTATATTTTACTGTTTACTACTACTCTTACATGAACCCAAGTAACTATATCCAGTTATTAAATATTCAACACTTTTAACTTAAAACAATGCTGTTTTTATAGCAACAAATCTTTTCCTGGAAAGATGGCAAAGATTAAAAACACAACTGAACCTATAGTTTAGAAATGGAGAATATGAAACCATGTTAAACAATTAGTGAAACTAACTATAGTGTTCAGTAAGGTAAAATGTTGATATTTGCTCATAATAGATTGAAGTATTCCATGGCCTGATAAAATCATACCAACTTGAAAAATGACTTAAAAATAACTTAAAAACCTATAAAACATGGGATTATGAACTCAGACAATATTTTTGTCCTAAAGATCCATTTAGCTTCTAAAACTTGTGCTATATGTTGAAGTTCATAGAATAATATTGTACTAGAATTGCAAGGTGCCATTCTTGTTCAGTGCAGCTAAGGCCTCTGAAACAAACACTTGTTTAGTTTCTGCCTGAACACATCTAATGATCTACTTAAGGTCAGATAACCATGTCTCTGGCATATCACCCAGAGACGAGGAGCAAGATGGAAGACTTAGCAGAAATCATTCGGTGATTCATCAAATTAATAACTACTTCTTAATCTAACTGACTAAGGAAGAAGTACCTGCATGGGAGGAATTGCCACTGGGAGGAAAATCAGAGATCCCCAAGAACAATTTAGTAAAGCAGGGTCAGACATGAAAAACTAGAATCCAGATCAAGCAAAGGTCAATCATGCTGAAATGCACAATGTAAGAAACACTGCAAAATTATTGAACAGTCCCTGAAAATGGTGGGACAGTCTTATCCGGGGAACATACCATATTTTTCGGAGTATAAATTGCACCTTTTTCCCCAAAAAAGAGGGTGAAAATCTGGGTGTGTCTTATACACTGAATGTAGCCCCGCCCACCCACTGGCCTCCGCATGTCGCATTTTCCAGTGGTTCCAGGCGGTGGGGATCCTCACTTCCACTTGGATTTTGATAACGAGCGGCACAGATCTTTTTATCCATTTAAAACAAGCCCTATCACCCTACGCACATTTAACTGGAGTGGATGGGGTGGGGGATAATTTTCATGGGGGCAGAAGAGGGACTTGGCACCGAAGGCGCCACTCCCAAGACAACCCCCATCTTCCTACCTATAGCCGTAGGCACTGAAAGCCTGGCTTTCTCTCAGCAAGGCCCCATAGAGACGCAGGAGTTCAGTCCTCCTGGACGCTCGTAAACGCCATCTCATAAACACGGTGCGATTGAGGTTGGTCCCCCCACCACTCTCTTAAACTGAACTGCACTGTGCTTTTCTGACTTGTTGATAAGTAATCCTGGGAGAAAGCAGCAACTGGCCACTGCGGTGGTGGCGCTGATCTGTTTCAGGTGGTCAAAAGGCCAAGTGGTTGTATGGAGCTGAAACATTTCTCCTTCACGCTGCCCCCCCAGCTGCTCAATGCAGTTCAGTTTAAGAGAGCAAGGGGGGAACCAACCTCGACTGTGGATGGAGCCCCTCTTGGTACGAAGACCATTTGGGAGAAGAAGGTTGCTGAGGTGGGAGGAGTGTAGGTGCAAGGGAAGGTGCGAGGAGGGGGGGAACTGCAGGAGAAGCAGCCCTTCTCCCCTTCTTCCAGCAACAGAAGTGTGTGTCTTCTCAATGTGCCCAGAGTTTTCTTCTTCCCCTTTAGCCACCGAGAGCTCCAAGTCCTCCCAGGGCCTGCCTGGAAGCGGCTCCAGCAGGTCTGATGGCTACCTTCATAACTTGTGCGAGGACTGGAGATCCCCACTCCCTACAGCAGCAGACTTCTCCTTAACCTCCCGAGATTTCTGCTCCCATGGCTGCTGCACGGCATAGGGTGAAGATGGTCCGTGCAGACAACCTGCAGGCTTCGGGTGTGCTGGGTGGGCTTGCATTTTCAAGGAACTGCTGGCTTGCTGGGCGCTGCGCAGGAGGTGTAAGGCAAGGCGCTGCCACCCGAAAACACTGTTGCCACGATCTCCACTGCCTGGAACCACTCAAAAACGCAAAGCTCTTTTTTTGCCTCCGCACACCCTGTTTTTGGAATCGGGGAGGCAGCAGAAATCATGGCAACAGTGTTTTTGGGTGGCAGTGCCTTGCTTTATGCCCCCTACGCAGCACCCACTTTGCCAACCGAGTGCCGATCTCTGCGCTTCCCTGGGCTGCTTCCAGAATCAGGCTCCAATTGAAGCAGCAAAGGCGCAGGGGGCTTGCTGGGAAGCCCGGTACCATGTTTACAGATGGCAGCATCCAGGAGGACTGAAGTGCAGCGTCTCTATGGGGCCTTGCTGCGAGAAAGCCAGACTTTCAATGCCTACGGCTCTAGGTAGGAAGATGGGGGCGTCTCGGGAGTGGAGCCTTCGGTACCAAGTCCCTCTTCTGCCCCCATGAAAATCATACCCCACCCCACCCCACCCACACCAGTTAAATGCGCGTAGAGTGATAGGGTTTGTTTTAAATGGATAAAAAGATTTGTGCTACTTGTTATCAAAATCCAAGTGGAAGCGAGGGCATCGCTGATCCTGATCATGGTAGGCAGAGGCCTACCTTGTTTTCCTCCCCAAAAATTAAGGTGCGTCTTATAGTCCAAAAACTATGGTAATTCCCCAGCTAAGAGTCACTTAGTATCTAATAAAAAATACATTCTTTTAAAAGCCATTTCAAGAAAAAGATTTCCTTCAGTATCCAATAAGTATCCATTTTGTATAGATACCATCTGAATTCCAAAAGGTCCACATGACATTCCAGAGACTAATGCATCAAATCACCTAGATATCAAATCAAATAAAACTGCCGTAACCAGTTTTTGGAAGGCTGGCTTGTATTAACCTGCCAAATGCCAACTTTACCAAGCTCAATTACCATATTTTTCAGAGTATAAGACGCACTGGAGTATAAAACGCACCTACCTTTTTTGTTTTGTTCTTTTTTTATAAAAAGTTTTTTTTTTAATTTTTTAGACAAACACACATACAAACATACAATGTATTTTCTTTGAACAGAGTATTTGGCCGGTTTACAAATTTAAACAGTGTTTAGTCATTTTAATTAAATTTACAATTTCTATATTTCCTTTTTGCCATATTTATTCCTCATCTATTTTTGTAAAAAACCAATATTACCTTTCATCCTCATCTCTAATCTTAATCAAATTCAATTTTTCCCTTCTATTCTATATTATACCCCTTCCCATTGTCATGGGAAGGAGTATAATATAGAATATTATATAGAATATCCATCTTCACATTGGTTAACTATGTAATATTACAATTGTTTAATGCAAATTCAACATTTTAATATAAATCAATTAGTTATATAACTATCTTTTTTGTATATTAATCAATATGAACATGAATATTCCAATTATTTCCATGCAATCCAATTTCTTACAAATAAATTAATTATATTTACCATTAATAATAAACCAAATAATTTTCTCCATATTCCTCCAAACCACAACTTAACCATTTCTGCTTCCAACACAATATGCAATTAATAGTATCTCAATTATTACAATTCCCTAGTTAAATAGTTTCCCTTTAACACTCTTAAACTTTCCCAATAACCCAAATAGTTTTGCCCATATAATCCTCCAAATCACAACTTAATCATTTCTACTTTCATCACAATATATAATTAAAAATATTTCAATCGTTACAATTTACCTAATTAAATTTAAAAATGTTCTAGCTGTTATCTGAGCTACAACTTGATCCTTTTTACTTTCACCACCATATACCATTAAAGGTATTTCAATTGTTACAGTTTATACTTATTCATATTTCTAAAAAAAATAAAAAAAAATAAAAACTTATCATTGTCTAGATTTCAAAAATACAAAGACAAATATTCCAATTATTATTCATTTCATTTTTACAATCATGATTTCCCATTTATTTCTTACTACTATTCATATTTCAATTCTAAATATGTATAATATTTTTCTCTTTCATTTCTCTTTCTCCCTTCCCATTTTTATTTTTGCCTTTTTCTTTCTCTTTTTTTCTTTTGTGTTTTAAAATCTTGAACTCTCCTCTTTTGCCCTAAATTTCCCATTGTTTGCACCTACTTTTTTTGGTGAGGAAAAAGAAGAAAAAGAAATCTCCCTCTGCCTCTACCTAATTTTGCGACATTGCAGCAAACAGCAAACAACCTGCTTTACTTTCATTTTCATTTTCAGCATAGCTTGATTAGCACAAGGAAAAAAAAATCTGCTCCAGCAAGCAGCAGAGCCCTGCCCAAAACAGTTGAGAGCAAATCAGCTGAGAGTTGGGAGGCAGATCCAATCAACTTGTGCTAATTAAGCTGTGCTGAAGCTGAAAAGAGCTGTTTTTTCTTGCTGTTTGCTTGCAAGGAGGTAACTGCTGTGAGGCACAGGCCAAAGGGTGGGGGCCAGTGGGTGGGCGGGGCTACACTCGGTGTATAAAACGCACCTAAATTTTCACCCCCTTTTAGGGGGGAAAAAGGTGCATCTTATACTCCGAAAAATATGATATGTTGCCTAGGTAGTAGATCACAAAGAAGTCAAGACAAGCACAAAAAACCTACACCATATAAAAAGGTACACTCCATTCACCAAGAAGGTGATGCAATTATTTCTGTGGGCTGGAAGATATTAAATACATTTTATTTCTCACATCTCCTAAAATACAAACCCTCATAGACTTCCCTAAGAACAGCCTACTGAAGTCTATTGGGCATCAGCATGTCAGAAAACCTTTTACAAGTTGAAAACTGTGCTGTGCATGAACCCAATATTAAAACAATATTCATCTACTATTCCTGCTATATGTTGATAGATGTTATGTGAGCCTTATATTGATCTTGATGTAACTATAGAAAGACACATTCTTAAGTGAATTACTAAAAGCCTACAAGCACACTTGTGGTGTTGAGACTTTAGCATAATGATAGATTACCAATTGGAGTGGAAGAAAGATACAATTCAAAGACTCACACATGGGTACTTGACTTTCCAATTATACAACTTTTCAGCTTTACTGTAATTACTAGGATAAAGATAAAGTTTCAAGAAAAAAATTTGCAAACAGTGACTTGAAAATTCCTTCATTATCAGTAAAGAGACCCATCATTTCACACAAAGGAAATAAAAAAGAAAATGAGGAAGATTCTACTCAGTATTAAAGATACATCCCGTTTATAAATGAGAAACAGTTTAGTTGCCAGAATTCTTGTTGTCATCTTTTTTTCCTTTTGAATAAATATTGGTAACAAGACTTCGTGAGAATTGTGCTTAGGAAAGAAATTACTTGCATTTTTTTCGAAAATGCTAAGAACCGACATTAATATCAATATGGCAAACAACTTTTAAGTGCCAGATTTTTTGTCAATAGGTACCTGTATTTTTTTGTCACTCTGTACCTGAATAGGTACAGAGTGTATCACCCATAATGGGACAAACAATATAGAAAAATATCCTCAAGAAGATAAAAAGTTAGCCAAATAAAACTTTGGAGCTTTAACTAAAAGTACGCAGGGATTTTTTTTTGAGAAGACAAGTAAAAAAACATCTGTCATTGTCTCTCACTAACTTTTAAGGTTCATCTCCCGCTAACTTTTAAGGTTCCTGCCAAATAAGAGGAGGAGCCAATCCTTTAAAGTAGGTTATAATTTCCTCAACTTCTTTGGTAAGGAGGAAGATAGTGTGAAGTTGTGAAAAAGGTTTGCAATGAGATAGGGTGTAGGACGGCAGCCGAAGATGCTAAAGAATATTTGACAGAGTTGAATATGTTAGTGGGTGACTGTGAAAAACATTTGAGAAAGTCAGCATGCAGAAGACTACGAAGCTTTGGGAGTGGTGGAGGATAAGTTGGGAGCAATGGTAGTAAATCCAGAAAGACTCAGGAGGCCAGCAGCAGGCCACTAACACCAATAGCAAGCCACCAAGGTCTGTTTGATCAGCACAATAGCAGCTTCTCCCTCTCTAAGTAAAGCCAAAATATATGAAGGCCCCAGTGGCAGCTGGCAGTAAGAATCCACAACAAACACATTCTGCATATACACCAGCATGTATGGGGTGTGGTGCTAATTCGCCTCCTCGCGGTGCACCCTCGATAGCATGGTAATGTGAACCTAACAACTAGCAACAATTGGCAGCCAGACTACATTGAAGAATTGGCAGTTAACGACAGTTGGCAGCCAGACATCTTTGTAGAACTCCTGGCTCTCTATATATATGGCAACGGATTAAAATCTACTCCTGGCTCCTGGCTCCCCATCTTGAGCCACATTGCACCACCAGCTCTACGAAGGCAGGAAGCTTAGTGAAGGAGTATAACAAAATTATTTAACTTTGACATCAACACCTGCAGATGGTGCAGATGGGCCTGCTGATTGTGAACCTGGCTCCCTGCCGTGTGGCAGCGGCCCTGCCCGAGCTGCTCAACATGATAGCCGGGGTGGTGGTTGATACTCCCAGACTTATGGTCATGGGGGATTTCAATCTGCCATCTGTCGGTGAAACATCAGAGGCAGCTTGTGAGTTCATGGCTTCCATGACGGCCATCGACCTGACCCAGTTAGTTCATGGCCCTGCCCACACGGGGGGACACACTCTGGACTTGTGTTTTGTCTCAGGTCAGTGGCTGAATGATCTAGAAATAGGGGATATAGTTATTGAACCCTTGTCATGGTCAGATTACTCACTCCTTCGACTTGACTTTCATACCGCCACACCTCGCCGCAGGCGCCTGATGGATCCGGATAGGTTCGTGATGGAGCTTGGGCCATTCCCTGAGGCTCTGGCTCACGACTTGACTGAAGAACTGGTGGCCGCCTGGGATAGGGCAGCAGCTGGAGCTTTGGACCGCATCGTGCCTTTGCGGCCTCTGACCCGGTGCCGATCCCAGGTAGCTCCCTGGTTCTCCGAGGAGCTGAGGGAGATGAAGCGCCGGAAAAGATGCCTGGAGAGCGACTGGAGGGCCAGCCACTCCGAATCTGACCGAACACTGGTGAGGTCTCATATTAAGATCTATCTAGTGGCGATAAGGGCGGCAAAATCTAACTATTTTTCCACTCTTATTGCGTCTGCAGAGAACCACCCAGGAGCCGTTTAGGGTGACCCGCTCCCTTCTCCATTTGGGAGCGAGGGAAGACCCCTTGCAGGGTAGGGCTGAGGATTTTATCATGCAATTCCTGCATGATAAAGTCACTCAGATTCGGGAAGGCCTGGACTCCGATTGGGTAGATTCAGATGGGGTGACGGAGGTGGGTCTTGAGATTGTTATCTGGGAGGGGTTTGACCTTGTGACTCCCAAAGACGTGGACAGGATTCTGGGTAGGCTTAGCGCTGCCACATGTTTATTGGACCTGTGTCCCTCCTGGTTGATGCTGGCCTCCCGGGCGGTTACACGAGGCTGGCTCCAAGGGATTAACACTTCTTTGAGTGAAGGTTTCTTCCCTCTCTCCCTGAAAGAGGCAGTGGTGAGGCCCCTCCTCAAGAAGCCTTCCTTGGATCCGGCTGTACTAGCGAACTATCATCCAGTCTCCAACCTTCGCTTTGTGGTGAAGGTTGTTGAGAGTGTGGTGGCGCAACAACTTCCCCAGTACCTGGATGAAGTTGTCTATCTAGATCCGTACCAGTCGGGCTTCAGGCTGCGGTACAGCATGGAAACGGCATTGGTCGCATTGGTTGATGATCTCTGGAGGGCTCGGGACAGGAGCTGTTCCTCTGTCCTGGTCCTATTAGACTTCTCAGCAGCTTTTGATACCATCGACCATGGTATCATGCTGCGCCGATTGGAGAGGTTGGAAGTGGGGGGCACCGTGTTGCGGTGGTTCTCCTCCTTCCTCTCTGACCGTACGCAGTTTATGTTGGCAGGTGGACAGAGGTCGACCTGGAGGCGCCTTGTTTGTGGGGTGCCGCAAGGGTCAGTCCTCTCGCCCCTTCTGTTCAACATTTATGTGAAGCCGCTGAGTGAGAACATCCGTGGTTTTGGGGTGAAGTGCCATCAGTACACTGATGATACTCAGCTGTACATCTCCACCCCGGACCACCCCAATGATGCCCTTGATGTGATGTCCCGGTGCCTGGAGGCCGTGTGGATCTGGATGGGGAGAAACAAGCTCAGACTCAACCCTTCCAAGACTGAGTGGCTGTAGTTTCTGGTGTCCCGATATAGCCACCTAGCTCCATTGCTGACTATTGGGGGCGAGATCTTGACCCCCTCAGAGAGGGCTCACAACTTAGGTGTTCTCCTGGATACACGGCTGTCTTTAGAAGACCATATAACGGCTGTGGCCAGGGGGGCTTTTTATCAGGTTCGCCTGATCCGCCAGTTGCATCCCTTTCTGGACCAGGATGCCTTGCGCATGGTCACTCACACCCTCGTCACGTCACGTCTGGAATACTGTAATGCTCTCTACATGGGGCTCCCCTTGAAGAGCACTCGGAGGCTCCAACTGGTCCAGAATGTGGCCGTGCAGGTGATTATGGGGGTGACATGGTGCACCCATGTAACACCTCTCCTGAGCGAGCTGCACTGGCTCCCGGTGGTCTTCCGGGTGCAATTCAAGGTGCTGGTCATTACCTTTAAAGCGCTCCATGGCTTAGGACCTGGGTATATATGAGATCGCCTTCTGCCGCCGATAGCCTCCCACCAGCCAATACGTTCCCACAGAGAGGGACTCCTCAGGATGCCGTCGGCCAAACAATGTTGACTGGCGACACCCAGGGGGAGAGCCTTCTCTGTGGGGGCACCTGCCCTCTGGAATGAACTGCCCCTGGAGGTTCACATGATCCCTGACCTACGTACCTTTCGCCATGCCCTTAAGACTCTTTTGTTCCAACAGGCCGGGCTGGCTTAGAAAATGAATTTTAAATTGGGTGTTTGTAGCTTTTAACATAAGGGCCAAATTTATATATTTATTTTAAATTGTTTTTAAATTTTGTGAGTATATGTTTGTTTTAATATGGCTGTACACCGCCCTGAGTCCTTTGGGAGAAGGGCGGTATAGAAGTTTAATAAATAAAATAAAATAAATAAATAAACACACAGTGGAAAGCCAAATGGACTGCTGAACGCCCAGATACAGGCAGTTATGTTGATGACCCTACACAAAAGGTGCCACATTTTGACCTTCTTCGCCAGCTTTGGTCAACTCTGAACAGGATCCATGTGTGACTGTGGTGCTCCTCGACAAAATATCCATCACATTGGGTTGTCTGGATATTAACATTTGAACTATTATAGGTCCACGTATCTGCCATACACTAAAAAAATAAATAAAACCAGCATGTATATGTTACAAATCCACTACTAAGTTGCTCTAAGTGTTTCATTCATTAAAGACAAAGCAGCTTTTTTTCTTTCTACCCTCAGTGATCTGATCTGCTTGCTAATAGTGAACTGGCTGATTCCTGTGCAAAAATGATGCAGTCTCAAATATCTGTGTGCCAAACTGGACCAGGTAATTCCAGATCTACCAATGTTCCCTGGCCAAAAACTTTGCACACGCAAAGTCAGAGCCCTGAAAAAACATGGTCCCACTCAACCTGGAGAAGCACAACATGGAAAAATGACACTTTCTCACAGCAATTTTGCTCAGAATGGACAAGCCAAAACTATTTTCAATACCCATTCAATTTATTCATAATCCCCTAAGGGTTCCAGCTCACAAGCTGAGAATTGTTCTGGGGTAGTTCACTTAATTTTGTGTCAACTGCAGATTTCATCAGTATCTTCCCACCTATTCATCAAAGTCATTAAAAAAATATAGTACCCAATACACCACTGACCAGTACACCACTTAAAATTTCTCTCCTATCTAATGAGTAAACATTAATGATAGTCTTTTATATACAAGTTTCAATTTCCACCTTCAGTTTATATCCACTCCACTGGTATGCCATGTTGCCCAAAGTTAACTTCTTTTCTTCATAATCAGCAAACCACGGGATAATTGGGCTGTATATAAATTATGGATAGAAGTCAGGATTGGGTACACTTTTTCAGTTCAAACTGAAAATATTTTAAAATACTCATATAATCAATAAGTATTCCAGTTACAATTCTATTATACTAAATACATATTATGTCTAGTTGTAATGCATTTTGAATCTTTTAAAGTACGCTTCTAAATTTTACTAAAATTTACTACACCAGGAATATCACATTTCTTTTTTATGTAGTGGTTTCTATGCATGCAAACTAGAGAACAAATTAATCTGCTGAAAGGTGTGAATTGTGGTGTGCATACCCATTTAACAAGTTGGCAACATTATCCTGGTTTCTTTAAACTCCATTAATCTTAACACAGTTCCACAAAACAAAACAGTTTCCCTTAACGGCCAGATTCTTGACCTTCTGCTGTTCTGGTGTTAAAGTGGGGGTTGGGGTAAAAAAAATATACCAACCAATCATATCCAAGTGCTACAGTATTACACATACCGAATAGCCAGGAAAAACACAAATCTTTCCCCCATGTAACACCACCATGGCAACCAGCCAGCATTCCTGCTTCATAGTTTGCAAACAATAATTCAAATTCACAGAAAAAATACTTTTTATGACTGTGATAAGGGCTATCAAGAATATTTGTACAGAATTTGTCAGTACAGATAATATTTAAAACCAAGCAAAATGCAAAATTAACAGGTTCTAGAAGTTTTAGAAACTAAAAATTAAAAGAGATAAAAAGATAATTATATTCATTTGTAGCTATAAGTCCCACTGAAACTCCATCCTCAAAACTATTTCTTACTCAGTATCTCCTTCTTACTGTTTAGTTCTAATTCATACTGAGAACAAACATGTACTTCTTATTTATTAATAAATTTCAGTTCTTTCATAGTGCATAGTTTGTATACAGACTCCTGCAGGGAGTCCTACAGGGGGTTGGACTAGACTTCTAAGGTCCCTCCTAATTCTATTATTCTATGTTCTATTCTGTCATAGAAATCCAGTTCAAAATAGACTATGTTTGTATGTGTGTGTGTATTCTTTAGAAAAAGAATTTGCTTTTATTTCTAATAAAAATTGTATGGCAATGCAAAGTATTTGAAAGAAGTGTTTTACAAGCAACACATGACAAACAAAACAATTTCCTTAAAATTGTAAACTGGCTGTGTCCTTTGAAGAGAAAAGTCTTTGAAGCAGCAAAGGTGGCTGACCCTTCTGCAGACTATGCCTCCTTCAATATGTTGAAAAGGGTGTTTCATACCAATATGCAACATGTTCTGCTTCAGTTCCTAAAAGTTCAGGGAACAAAGAATATTTATTTATTATTATTTATTTATTCATTATTCGAATTTCTATACCGCCCTTCTCCTTTGGGACTCAGGGCGGTGAACAGCCAAAATAAAAACATTTATACATAAAGTACGATTAAAAATAGATTTAAAATAATTAAATTTGGCCCATAGTTTAAAATTTATCAATTTAAAATCCATATCAAAATTTAAAACCAACCATAAAATCATAAAATCAAGAGAGACCGGCTAACTGAAAGAGATGAGTTTTTAGGGCCCGATGAAAAGTCCGGAGGTTGGAGATCACTCGTATCTCTGGGGGTAGATTGTTCCAAAGGGTAGGTGTCACCACAGAGAAGGCTCTCCTCCTGGGGGTCGCCAGCCAGCATTGTCTAGCCGATGGCACCCTGAGGAGGCCCTCTCTGTGGGAGCGAACTGGCCGGTGGGAGGCTATTGGTGGCAGAAGGCGGTCCCATAAGTACCCTGGCCCTAAGCCATGGAGCGCTTTAAAGGTGATCACCAACACCTTGAAGCGCACCCGGAAGTCCACCGGAAGCCAATGCAGCTTGCGCAGGAGAGGAGTCACATGGGAGCGCCCAGTCGCTCCCATAATCCCCCGCACGGCCACATTGTGCACCAGTTGGAGTCTCCGGGTGTACCCCCATGGGAGCCCCATGTAGAGAGCGTTACAATAGTCCAGACGAGAGGTGACGAGTGCTTGAGTGACCGTGTGTAGGGAGTCCCGGTCCAGAAAGGGGCGCAACTGGCGTATCAGGCGAACCTCATAAAAAGCACCCCTGGCCACGGCCATCATATGCCCTTCTAAAGACAGCCGTGCGTCCAGGAGGACGCCCAAGTTGCGGGCCTTTTCCATGGGGGCCAATGATTCGCCCCCAATAACCAGCGATGGCGTCAGCTGGCTATACCGGGACACCAGCAGCCACAGCCACTCAGTCTTGGAAGGGTTGAGTCGAAGCCTGTTTCTCCCCATCCAGACCCGCATGGCCTCCAGGCACTGGGACATCACTTCCAAGGCATCGTTGGGATGGTCTGGGGTGGAGATGTACAGCTGAGTATCATCAGCGTACTGATGGAACTCCACCCCAAAACCACGGATGATCTCACCCAGCGGCTTCACATAAATGTTGAACAGGAGGGGCGAGAGGACCGACCCTTGTGGCACCCCACAAACAAGGCGCCTCAGAGTCGACCGCTGCCCCCGTCAACACGGATTGCGACCGGTCAGAGAGATAGGAGGAGAACCACCGCAAAACGGTGCCCCCCGCTCCCAGTCCCTCCAGCCGGTGCAACATGATACCATGGTCGATGGTATCAAAAGCCACTGAGAGATCTAACAGGACCAGGATAGAGGAATAACCCCTATCCCGAGCCCTCCAGAGATCATCCACCAACACGACCAATGCCATTTCCGTGCTGTACCCAGGTCTGAAGCCGGACTGGAACGGATCCAAATAGACAGCTTCATCCAGGTACTGTGGAAGCACCACCACACTCTCAACAACCTTCGCAATAAAGCGAAGGTTGGAGACTGGACGATAGTGGGCCAAAACAGCCGGATCCAGGGATGGCTTCTTGAGGAGAGGCCTCACCACCGCCTCTTTCAATATATCGCATCATCTGTCATAGGAGTAATCTAGGGTCCAGAAGTATAGTCTCTACCTTAGGTTTATAATGTGTGGAGCAGTGGTGGGCTGCTGCATGGTTGCAAGGGATTGGGCAAACCCTTATCTCTGATCACTGACTGGGCCCGTCCACCCGCCCCTGTTCTATGCTATCCATTTATAACTTACTTTCTGGCTCATTGGCTGCTGTTCTCACCGGAGCTGCCTGAGTTGATTAGGAGCCTGTTTAAAGCTCCGTTTCTCTCCCAAAGGGGCACATGTGAGCGAAGCATGCACGCGTGCGCAAGCGCTCACAACCAGCAAACCCTTTGTTAAAGAAAGCACAGCCCACCTCTGGTGTGGGGTAGACATACCTGAGCCTAAGTCACATCTGAAACACCACAAATCACTTTCCATCATGAAAGATTTATGTGATTTATTTGTGGAACCTTTGTGCACCATATCTAACCAGTTGAGACTGATCCAGAGAAAATTCCCAAGTTTCCTGGAATGTTTCATCCCTGGAATGCAATAATTTACACCTCCCTATGGCTTTATTTTTGCCAGCTTGCTTTGTGAAGCATGTTTTTTTTAATGCTTTACATAACATGAATAACTAAGTCAATAAAAAAGAGAAATGACTGCTTACATTTCATCTTTTTGTCCTTTATTTTTATCTAAAAACACTAATACAATTCAATTTCTAAACCGGTGTACTTATTAAGGCTATGAAAAGCATTTGAAGGAGTGCTTTGTGGAATGTTTTGTTGAAAATTAAATGCCTATCCACAGAGCCCCAAGCTAGCTGCATCTTTCTAAATGCTTGGCAAGCTGCTTTGAAGGATTTCCTACCTTGTCTGCATGTATGTACAATCAACACTTCTGCCTTCATTGCAAGAAAGTGAAATGATATCACATGATCAGAGATGATCTAGAGAAGCTTTCAAAGCATTGTACAAGTCCTTAAGAAGATGTGTCTATCTCAACCTACTGAAGAGGGGTCCTTTGTGAAATGTGCATTCAATTATTTTGTGTAATTCAACTTATATAGAAACCTTTCATTCAAATAAAAATTAAATCAAGCAATAAGAATTCCATCCATTTGAATGGTTTAAATCCTGAATATTAATCCTGAACATTAATACATTAGTGGAAGCCATAGTATGCAACTGATGCTAATTCCCAAATAAGCTATATCTGTATGTAAAAGGAGTGTTAATTGTATTTTATTTGGATTGGTACAATGTGTTTCACATGGGAATTAACATATAAGAATATTTGAAAACTAAGTGTTTCAGAAAGCTGCAGCAAGACCACTGATCTGGGCAGTCTGTAAGGAACCCCTTTTGTCATAATATACCATAGCTAGTAATCAATTAACAATTAAAACAATTCAAAGTCATTGTTATAACACAAAGCATCTTACTAAATTTTGAACCAGTCTATTTGAGATGTATTTTTTTTTTCAATAGAAAATCCAAAACGCTTCTTTTGCTCCATTGCTATAAATGGCATGTTTAGTGGGACAGAACTAGAATCTGGAATTCTGTCATTAAAGTAACATTAAATTGATGAGATTGAATCTAACTTCAAGATAATAATCTAGAGCAGCAGTTCTCAACCTGGGGGTCGCGACCCCTTTGGGGGTCGAACGGCCATTTCACGGGGGTCGCCAAAGCCCTCTCTCACCCCCCCCCATGCCTTCACTCACCCTCACCCTCTGCCTCTGCTGGATCGCCCGGTCGCCGTTCGCCGTTCGCTTACCCCGCCCACCCCCAATCTATTGCTGCCTAATGGCTAGAGAGGAAAAAAACTTTAAATTCTTGCCGCGGGGCTTCAAAGAGCCGCCCTACTCTCAGCTGTTTTGCGGAGGGCTCTGTTGCTAGCTAGCTGCAAAGAGGTAAATTCCTGGAGCAGATTTTTTCACCCCTAGCTATGCTGAAAAAGCAAAATTGAAAGTAAGCAGGGTCTTGGCTGCAACGTGACAAAATGTGGCAGAGAGATTTCTTTTTCTTTTTCCTCACCAAAAAAGGTAGGTGCAAACTGCAAACAATGGGAAATTTAGGGCAAGAGGAGGTTCAAGATTTTAAAACACAGAAGAAAAAAAGCTCTATTTAACTAGGGAATTGTAATAATTGAGATACTATTAATTGCATATTGTGTTGAAAGCAGAAATGGTTAAGTTGTGGTTTGGAGGAATATATGGGGGAAATTATTTGGTTTATTATTATTGGTAAATATAATTAATTGATTTGTAAGAAATTGGATTGCATGCAAATAATTGGAATACTCATGTTCATATTGATTAATATACAAAAAAGGTAGTTATATAACTAATTGATTTATATTAAAATGTTGAATTTGTATTAAACAACTATATTACATAATTAACCAATGTGAGGATGGATATAAAAATAGATGACAATGGGAAGGGGTATAATATAGAATAGAAGGGAAAAATTGAATTTGATTAAGATTAGAGATGAGGATGAAGGGTAATATTGGTTTTTTTAAAAAATAGATGAGGAATAAATATGGTAAAAAGGAAAAATAGAAATTGTAAATTTAATTGAAATGACTAAATACTGTGTTGGAAGAAATATCCTTCTGGGTTCTGCTCCAAGTGGGGAAAAAGACACTGGAAACATGGAGACTGCTTGGAAAGATGGTTTAATGGTGGACAGGATCACATGGCTTGATGGGGCCCATTGTGTTAATTTCTGTTGCTATTGTGTTGCAAATGTCCTTTGACAAAGGATTGAGTTTCTGCCTCTGGCCCATTAACAAAGGGTGGGGGGCAGGAAGGTGGGAGTTGCTTTGTCTGTAAAATATGCTTCTCCATTTCTCATACAGGAAAATATAATATTCTGCCTTTTTAATATTTCCCAAAATATTTCATTCTTCTAGGAAAGGGGTGGGTGCTAACCTCCTACAACTGTTTAAATTTGTGAACCGGCCAAATACTCTGTTCAAAGAAAATACGTTGTATGTTTGTATGTGTGTTTCTAATTATTGCTATTTATTGCTATTTGTTCTCTTTTATTCTTTAAAGTTTAACAATTCATTCTTTATCTTAATATCTTAATATTTGTTTGGGGTTGGCTTTCTTCCCTTTCATCTTTTTTATTGTACAGCAATCTTTCTCCTCAAACCTACCACCTCTGTCTTTTCTTTCTTTCTTACTTTCTCTTCCCCCCCTTCTTCTCCCTACTTCCTCTTTCTTTCTCCTTCTCCTCCTCTCTTCCTCCCTCTCTTACCTTCACTCCTACTCTAATTTCCCTTCCCTTCCTTCATCCCTCTCTATTGCTGTATCCTTTTATGCATATGGACTACTCAGAGGGCTGAAAAAGTTATTTTTGACTGGTCCTCGCACTTTTGACCAGTCCTCAAACTTACGACTGTCCTCACATTTTATGTTTTTTGCCCTATCTTATACCATGTTGAAGAGAAGCAGTAGTGAAATGAGTGACATGGTTGTTAAGAATGCTGCACAGGCATAAATGTGAGGATGGTCATAAGTGTGAGGACCAGTCAAAAGTGCGAGGACCTGTCAGAAATGACTTTTTTCAGCCCTCTGAGTAGTCCCTATACACATAGCCATGGCCACCCGGTCACATGACCAGCTAGCCACGTCCACTCAGTCACATGACCTCCAAGCCATGCCCACAAAATAAGCCACAGAACCGGTAGTAAAAAAATTTAGAACCCACCCCTGGTTGGGGGTCACCACAACATGAGAAACTGTATTAAAGGGTCGTGGCATTAGGAAGGTTGAGAACCACTGATCTAGAGCAAGAAAAAAGCATAATTAACTTATTGGTCATACTTTCTGACTAATTAGGGAAAGGGAAATTATAAATCAATTTGTGGAGGATATCGATTGTTTTGTTTTAGATAAATATGTTAGTTTAACATGCATTGTGTAAAGTTAGTTTAAATATGCATTTGTGAAATCTGAATCAATGAATGTAAATATGTATTTTATTTATTTGTAAAATTTATTGGCTGCCCATCTTACCTTAAGACAAGTTGAAAATTAATTTGTTTTCAATGTAATATGCACTTTATATCACATCTATTGTTACAAATCAGATTATCTACATCGTTGTTGACATGGGCAGCTATAGAAATAAAAAAAATACATAAAAATGCCATTCCCTTAAATCTCTTGAACTACTAAAATATTTTATGTTTTACGTCTAAAACTATTTCTGACATGATGGCCAAAGCTGGAAACTTCAGAAAAAAGTACCAGACTTCCATCCTCGCAATTTGGACTTGAAACAGTTATTCTAAATTTTAAAAAATCTTAGCACCCTGGTTATTTTTATTTGAAACCACCTTTTTATTTTTACAAACAACCCAATGGAGTGAACATATCCAACACATCCTCCTCCTCCTATTTTCCTCACAACCACTTTATGAAGTGAGTTGGGCTGACAGAGCGTGACTGGCCCAAAGTACCCAGCTGGCTTTCATAGCCAAAACAGAACTTGAACTCATAGTCTCCTTTGTAACTTGGTGCTTTAACCACAAAAGACTAGACCAAACTGGCTTTTCATTAGATTAGAAGAAAGAATAAGGTTGCAACCCAAGAATCCCACTGAATATTCTATATCCAAATGAAAATTGACATAAAACCCCACATAGGAAAACTCTGGTTTGTTTTGTGTCTTTTTAGTGCAAATGGGAGAAGACTCTTTTGTGAAGATAGGGCAATTTACATTTATTGATTATTTTGGTAGTTGCAGTTGGATTTCTTATCATCAGTGTGAGAAATTATTCTAGCCTGAGAGCAGGCACAATACAGCGAAGGTGTTCTCAATATCCAAGGCTGAGGAGACCATTACCAAGTAAAAATGGAAAAATAGACATAATATTTAATCCTGTTATACTTTGCAGCCTGAATTGCTAGATTTAGTAGTAAATTTCACAGAATTTCTTGTGTCTGCAATAAAATCTCTCTCTCTCCCTCCCTCTATGTAGGTGTAAAACTGAGCCTTATCCTTGACCCTTCTGTTGCACTTCTAGACAGGTTTATTGGTATACTTTGGCATGCAGAATCTTATCTAACCACTTTCCACAGCACTGTAAATTATGGTTACTCCCATAGATGCCAAATGACATGGATTCATATTTAACTTAATGAGCTCACCTTTTTTGAAAAAGATTCATCTTGCACCTATAAGATTCATTAAAATCTTTTAATTACATTTACCATCAGATCAGCTGTTTGTCAGTAAAAAGACTGAGGGCGGTGGGGAGGATGTCAACATCAAAACCTGGCTGTCATGACCGGGTCAACCACTGAGTCTAATACAGCTGATGAAATGGTTGGCGAGACGGTGGCAACAGCGACTCCGGATAGGGTGTTGATAATGATGCCTGGGCTAATAGGCGCTGCATGTAGCAACACGGCGGCGATGATGTCTATGGCAAGGGGGGTTACCACAATGGCGAGGGGAATGGCGCTAATGGCAGTGACGGCGACAGCAACACCAGAGGCTGCAAGGAAGCCCTCGTTGTTAATAGAGGAGAGGGCAATGCTGCAAAGGCTATAAATGTTAGGATCCCTTCAACCTCTAGGGATCTGTTGCACTCCTCTTTCTTGAAACTCTGAGGACTTATTAAACTAATTGAACTAAGTAGCCTGAGCAAGGTGATGGATAGGGACTGAGGATTACAAACTGGAGATGATGACTTACTCTCCCCCTCAACTGTCCCTCTCTCCTTTATCAGATCTAGATCTATTACGACCACTCAGTGTTAACTTACAATCTTAGATCGATCTGCAGCTTTATTTACCACCTATTCCCCCAAGATTACCCTGATTATTTAACCCTAAATACTTTGTCCAGTGGCTCTGCCTTACTTTTTTGATCTAATCCTTGGCCATCGCTGGTATCAGGACTGGAGGAGATACAGACATCGAGAGTCTTGGATTATGGGGAGATAGACCACCTTCTCTTTGTTTGTTTCAAATGGTTTGGTCGCTGTGAGAGGACGACCCTTTGAGACCTCTACCCCCACCTCCTTTGGATGGACTTACTACAACCACAAGACTTCCCATCGTCGTGAGAGGGCGATGATGTTCCGATGTATTGACATTTGTAACATACTGGTCTCCCTTTTACATCTATTTCCTCCCTTATTTTAAATTACCTGTCTTAACCATCTCTAACACTCTTAGAAGAAAATGATCCTTCATCTCCTTCAACTCGCTCCTATCTTTGATGTATTCAACTGCGGAGCTCCTTGCACTGCGAGATTCCCCCCTCTCGCATGTCTGGCCCTCTCAGTTATCAAGGGCCGCCCTTGAGGACGGGTTTTGGAACCCTGAGAGGTGGTTTGCAAAAAAACGACGGCTTTGGGGGTTTTTAGATAAATCTTTAAGTTCTATTTTAAGGGGTTCTGGGAGGGATTGTGGGAATGGATCTGGGGGGATCCATAAATCCACTGAAAGGGGTAATGGGTCTGATAATCATGGTGGGGAGGATGGGGACAGAAATCTGACAAGGATGCAGGGGGATGAAGCGATGGGCATTAGTATAGTAAGTGGGAGGGGCAGATATGACGGCTGCAGGGGGCCATATTATGTTTCGGGAGTGCGCACTCGATGTTTACGAGCGATTACTCACTCCGACCCCCAAAGCACTGCTCGTTTCCCGGGTTGTTCAGAGTCTCAGACCCTGGGTCTACGGCTGATGTTATGTAATGCCAGGTCAGTGGTAAATAAATCCCCCCTCATTCATGATCTTATTTCAGAGGGGGGTGCTGACCTGGCAGGGATTACGAAGACCTGGTTAGGCCAGGAGGGAGGAGTTCCCCTTGTGGAAATGTGCCCGCCAGGTTTCCGTGCATTCCATCAGCCAAGGGCTCAGGGAAGGGGTGGGGGAGTGGCAGCAATCTTTAGAGAAAGTCTTTGCCCGAGGGAGGCCACTGTTCCTCAGATAGCCGGATGTGAGTCCCTCCTTGTGAAGTGGGGTCAGGGGATTCAGATGGGCCTACTGATTGTGTACCTGGCTCCCTGCCACGTAACAGCGGTCCTGCCTGAGCTGCTCGACATTATAGCCGGGGTGGCGGTGGAAACCCCCAGACTTATTGTTATGGGGGATTTTAACCTGCCATCTGCTGGTGAGATGTCGGAGACGGTTCGGGAGTTCATGGCTTCCATGACGGCCATGGGCCTGACCCAGGTAGTTCAAGGCCCCACCCACTTGGGGAATCACACTCTGGACTTGATTTTTGTCTCTGATCAGTGGCTGAATGATCTAAGAATAGGGGATATAGACATCAAGCCCTTGTCATGGTCTGATCATTCTCTCCTTCACATGGACTTTCAAGTCACTTCCACCCACCGCAGGGAGACGGAAACCAACCAAATGGTTCCGTCCCAGGCACCTGATGGACCCCGAAAGGTTCCTGATGGAGCTTGGGCCATTTCCTGAGACTCTGGCTCACGACTCGACTGAGGACCTGATGGTCGCCTGGGACAGGGCGGCTACTGGGGCCTTGGACCGCGTCGTGCCTTTGCGGCCTCTGACCCGATGCCGATCTCGTCTAGCTCCTTGGTTTTCCGAGGAGCTGAGAGAGATGAAGCGTCGGAAAAGATGCCTGGAGAGTGATTGGAGGACAAGCCGATCTGAATCTGACCGAACACAGGTGAGATCTTATATTAAGACCTACCTAGTGGCGATAAGAGTGGCGAAGTCTAGCTACTTCTCCGCTCTTATTGCATCTGCAGAGAACCACCCAGCTGCGCTGTTTAGGGTGACCCGCTCCCTACTTCAGGTGGGGGTATGGGAAGATCCCTTAAAGGGTCGAGCTGAGGATTTTGTACAATTCCTGCATGATAAAGTCGCTCAGATTCGGGAAGGCCTGGACTCCGATTGGGTAGATCCAGGGGAGGAGACGGGGGCAGGTCTTGAGAGCGTTATCTGGGAAGAGTTTGACTCTGTGGCTCCTGAGGACGTGGACAGGATTCTGGGCAAGCTTAACGCTGCCACATGTTTATTGGACCCGTGTCCCTCCTGGTTGGTACTGGCCTCCCGGGAGGTTACACGAGGCTGGCTCCAGGGGATTATAAATGCTTCTCTGAGTGAGGGTGTCTTTCCCGCCGCCTTGAAAGAGGCGGTTGTGAAGCCCCTCCTCAAGAAGCCTTCCCTGGACCCGGCTATATTATCAAATTATCGTCCAGTCTCCAATCTTCGCTTTGTTGCGAAGGTTGTTGAGAGTGTGGTGGCACGACAACTACCCCGATACCTGGATGAAGTTGTTTATCTGGATCCATTCCAGTCAGGCTTCAGGTCACGATACAGCACAGAAACGGCATTGGTCGCATTGGTGGATGATCTCTGGAGGGCTCGGGACAGAGGTTGCTCCTCTATCCTGGTCCTATTAGATCTCTCAGCGGCTTTTGATACCATCGACCATGGTATCTTACTGCACCGGCTGGAGGGGTTAGGAATAGGGGGCACCGTGCTTCGGTGGTTCTCCTCCTTCCTCTCTGACCGTTCGCAGTTTGTGTTGGCAGGGGGGCAGAGGTCGACCTCGAGGCACCTTATTTGTGGGGTGCCGCAAGGGTCAGTCCTCTCACCCCTTCTGTTCAACATTTATGTAAAACCGCTAGGTGAGATCATCCGTGGTTTTGGGGTGAGTGTTCATCAGTATGCTGATGACACACAGCTATACATCTCCACCCCAGACCACCCCAATGATGCCCTTGCTGTGATGTCCCGTTGCCTGGAGGCCGTGCGGATCTGGATGGGGAGAAACAAGCTCAGACTCAACCCCTCCAAGACCGAGTGGCTGTGGCTTCCGGCGTCCCGGTATAGTCAGCTGGTACCATCACTGACAATAGGGGATGAGATCTTGCTCCCCACAGAGAGGGCCCGCAACTTGGGTGTCCTCCTGGATTCACGGTTATCTTTAGAAGATCATTTGACGGCCGTGGCCAGGGGTGCCTTTTATCAGGTTCGCCTGATCCGCCAGTTGCGTCCCTTTCTGGATCGGGACGCCTTGCGCACGGTCACTCATGCCCTAGTTACCTCCCGTATGGACTACTGTAATGCTCTCTACATGGGGCTCCCCTTGAAAAGCACCCGGAGGCTCCAACTGGTCCAGAACGTAGCCGCACGGATGATTATGGGCGCAGCTCGTTACGCCCATGTAACACCTCTCCTACGTGAGCTGCACTGGCTCCCGGTGGTCTTCCGGGTGCGATTCAAGGTGTTAGTTATCATCTTTAAAGCGCTCCATGGCTTAGGACCTGGGTACCTACGAGACCGTCTTTTGCCACCAATAGCCTCCCACCGACCAGTTCGTTCTCACAGGGAGGGACTACTCAGGGTACCGTCAGTCAAATTATGTCGACTGGCGACTCCCAGGGGGAGGGCCTTCTCTGTGGGGGCTCCAACCCTTTGGAATGAACTGCCCCCGGAGTTACGGAATATCCCTGATCTCCGTGCTTTCCGCCGTGCCCTCAAGACCCTGATGTTCTAACAGGCAGGGCTAAACATACAAACATGCGAATGATTTTTTAAATGTTATCTAATTCTGGGTTTTATTTAATTGACCAAACTAAGTAACAATTTTAATTAGCAATTTTATGATGTTTGTGTGTCTATATTTTTCTTGACTGTACACCGCCTTGAGTCCTACGGGAGAAAGGCGGTATAGAAATATAATAAATAAATAAATAAATCATAAATATACTTACAATAAGTCTTGGCTTTGTCACTAAGCATTATTTCAGTCCTCATTTCCTTCTTTGCTGCTTTTACTTTAAAAAATTCTTTCAAATAACTTCACTTTTTCTAATCATGTTTCTATTCTTATTTTGAACCTTATTCTTAATTCATAATAGAGTGCAGTGAAACAAATTAGTAGGTCAAGAGGTAGAGTGTGTGTGTGTGTGTGTGTGTGTGTGTGGTCCTGTCTTCATATTCAGAACAAATTTTCATTTCCAGATTTTAATTACCTCAAAAGAGGAAATATGTACAACTAGATAGACTTTTATGTTTGTCCAAAGATTTCAAATGAGATATAAAGTAATATATAATTTTGATTTTTCTAAAATACAAAGGCAAAATATGTAGTACTGAAGTTGGAAGAATTCCAAAAAAGTACATTAAATATTTTCAAAACACAGGCACATAAATTTCTTCAGTTATGCTGAAAATTTCAGAACACATATTTGAGATTTATTTATTTCATAAATCTAAGGCAACATTTTTTGGAAGAGCTTATAAAAAACAATTATATACAGAAAATGGCTAAAATGTGTTGAAATTACCAAGCAATTATTATGTTTTTATTATTAGAAATGAAGTCACTTCCTCCAATATAAGAAACTGTTGAAATAATATTTGAGTTTAGAATAAACACAGAGAAAAATGAAGGCACGGCAGTGAGAAAAAAATTAAAATCTTCAGAACTGATGGTAGTTTTTTATTTTATCTTGCTCCTTTATTCATAAATATTAAAAACAAAGCAAAGTAGTACAATTAATGTCTATGCCTTTTATTGTTTTCATAAATTATGTTCTAAAGTTTGCAGCATTAAAAGTATAGACTATAAACCATGTAAATTTTATCACATGCGATGGTCTTGTAAATATGCTAAATCACGTTGGAATAAATATAATAATGGTTCTGCAGAAAATACTTAAAACACATTTATCAATATAACCTGAAGCCTTTCTTCTAAGTATTATGGATAAATCAACAGAAAAACAATTTGGAACCTTATTTTTGTATATGTCAAATATTGGAAAGAAAAAGGAATGCTGACAATGGAAGAATGGATTTTGAAACGGACTGAATTGGCAGAGATTGTAAAATTAATTGTATTGGTTAGAGACAATGGTTTGGATAAGTTTCTAAGAGAAGCCATTTGTGGAGTTTCTGCAAGTAAATGTAATAATGGACTGTTAACAGAGGACTTTGAAGTTTAATACATTTTTTGGGTCAACAGTTAACAGCTTTTGTACAGTGAACAGGTGTTGGGTTGATTTGACTGACAGACAATAGATTCGTATATTTGAAATATTTGTTAAGAGAATGTGATCTAAAATAGTAATTTATTCAGCATACATGAAAAATGTATAAATATCTGTAGACTCACAATGCAATGGTGCGAACCTATTAGATTTGTCTAAGATACAGGTATCAGCATTCAACTAGAGTGGAGTTAATACATTTATTGTTAATCTTATATTTGTTTTATATATTTTTTCTTTTCTTTTTTATGTTCTGTTTGTAATTCTTGTTTTGGTTTTTTTTTTTTCATTCTGTATAAAATAATTATTTTTATAAAGAAGTACAGATTATAACTCTTACAAAAGGGTCATATTATCATTTGCCATTAACTAGTCATATGCTCATTGTTTCAAACAATACCCTTATTACTACAGTATAATGACAATGGCATGAAGTGAGTCACTATATTTATAATTAAATCATTTATAGTTTAACATAGAAACAATGAGAAGTCATCTCTCTCTTAAAAGTTCCATTGTACTCTCTGGAATTTATTCTCAGATAAATATGAATAAGATTGCTATCTGTAGATTAAACAGCAACAAAATTACAAGAAAATAGTTGGCAGAAGAATAGAAGGTTTTCTAATGTACCATCTACCGCCATGTTGCTCATTTGTGAGTTCTAGGCCCATATTAAGCTAATTTTGGAGAACCTCTTAATGATGTTTCACAATAGTTCTTATTCATTATGCTATTTTAACTTAGGCTACATCAGATTAAAAGCTACATTAGATTAAAGTTACTTCTAATTTATTTCTTAAACCAAAGCTGAACATCTTAAAGCCTGCCTACCGATATTCATTTATGTCTCAAAATCTGTATAGATTGTGATAATGAAAACACAGCACTGAACCTGTTTTGTGGCAGATACTATCTAAATATATTTATCTTCTACTGTCTTCTTCCCTGTTCCCTTCCCTTTATCTTCAACTGTCTTCTTCTTTCAGTATGCAACAAACATTTTTATTTGATTCAACTTTTCTTGTTAATTTATTAACAATAAATTAATAATTAATTAATTAATTAATTAATAATTAATTTATCAGCAAAGTATTCTATGTGTTGTGACCGAGGCCCACGTAGTGATTACCAAACACAATTCAGTCCTGAACAAACTATTTTATTAAAACAGCTGAGAATTAATTCATTCTCAGTTTAGTCCAAAACAAATTCTTCATAACCAGTTCTACAGCCTTATCACCAACCTTTGATGTCTTTGGCAACCTGTCAAAGGCTTTTCTTGGCAAAAAGAGATGCTGAAAAGAAACACTGGAATCAACGTTGCTTTTCTACAAAGAACCCAACGCCTTGTTGCTGCTTTTTTATGCCTTATGGGAGTGGCCAATCATCTTCTGGCCTTACTCCCGAGTCGTCCTTTTTGCTTCAGCTGCTCTTGCCTTCTGGCAGCTCTTCACATGTGTGCACTAGGCTCCTCCTGTTCCTCTGCCTCTCTGCTGTCTGCCTCTGGAGGCTCCGGAGTCTGCACATTGCTCCCAAATGGCTGTTGTGGGCCGCCAGCGGCCTGCGCGGATCGTGGCTGATCCCAACGAGGAGGCTGGTGTGGGGTTGCGCCAGCAGCCGGCACAGCCGGCACTTGCGTTGGACAGCGAGGAGGCTGAAGAGGATGTAATGCCAGTGCCAGAGACTCAGCCAGGGCCTTCAGAATCTCCAGAGGCTCCTTCAAGTGGAGAGAGCGAAGTGGAGGAGCCTCTCCTCAATGCTTGAGCACGCAGGGCTGCCAAAAGGCAGGAGTGGCTACTCAGGAGGAGGAGGTCTACTCGAGAGTAGGGCTTGAGGATAATTGGTCACTCCCTTAGCCTATTTTAGTCGCACACAGCTAGTGCGTTCTTGCTGGAAACAACTCGTATTATTATTAGAGTATTTTGGTTTATCATATCTTGTTTTCTGGGCTGGTTGCCAACCTTTGCCGGTCTTGTTTATTCTTGCTACTTAATAAATTTGATAAGGACCGTTGGTGTGTGTCAATATCCTCAGAAATCCGGAGCTGGGGCAGAACAATGGCCCTGGCCCCATCTCTGCCTCCTACGCAGAGCCCTCGTCCGGGCCTTCCCCTGACTCCAGGACTGGCCCATTGTCCTCCCCAGCCTCCTCACTGTCCAACTCCACTGCCAGATCCGCAGGCTGCTGGCGGACCACAACACTATGGTTTTCTTTTGCATCTTTGTGTGGTATTATTTTAAGAGTATTTTTTACTGAAATATTTTAAAATATGTGATATCATGGACCTAATGACTTCATTGTGTAGCACTTCAACAATCTATCGGACTAGATGAATGAAATTTGTTTATTATAAAATAAAAACATACGACAAAGATTATAAAATTCAACTTGATGCCAAAATTAAAAACTTCAAATGTTAGCAGTTTCCAGTGCATAAATGAAAAAGTTTTTCTTGCATAATCATAATTGATTGTTCATTAGAAAGATCACAGTACTTCAGCAGACATATTGTGACAGATGCTTGTTCAAAAATTATCATGCCCAAAGCTTTTAGCGTTTTAAGCATAGTCATTCTTATTCAGTCTAAGTTATATGATTTTATATTCTGCTTCTGGTCATCTAACTGCTGGATTCTGTGTTACTTGCAGCTTCTATGTCCCATTATAGTGAACTGTAGTAATTTAAAGAGATAAATATCAAACCTGTTAGAACATTTTATAGGAAAAGAAGCTGACTAAAAGCTTTCCAGGCCACTTATTAGAACTGAGTTTAAATGTAAAAACACTCACAGACAAGCAATATAAAATGTAATTTATTAGAAAATAAAGGATGCTTGTTAACCTGAAAGTCCTTACCAATTGTTTCTATAGAAAGTCAATGCATTCAAAGACCTCCACTACCTCAGTCCCTACCTCAGTCACTCTTTCCAGAAAATTATTTTAGTTTTATCTACACAGTTATTTCTTTAATGTGGATTGTGTTAATTGTCCAGCAAACCTGAGCAGTTAATACACTCATATACCTCTTTCTAATCCTTTCTTGAATGGATGGAGCGGAATACAAACAACATCAAATATTGGATGTAACAAGTTCTCTAATTATCACCATTCCTTCTTCTGTTAATATTGTAGGAAGTCCCCCCACCCCGATTAAAATATTCTTTATTCTTAATATTAAAAAGAGGCAGGATAGAATATTTCCCCTAAAGGAGAAATGGAAAAAAATCTTAACAAAGGCAGAAAGCAGCCCTAGTCACACTGGAATAGTTGGTGGGACAGCAGTACAGTGGTGATATAGCTGCCACAAGTTAAAAAAATATATATTAAAGAGGTATCCAGAAATAGGTTGCTCTATGCAAAACACACGTCTGTCTTCAGCTAGGACTGAGACAAAAGTTGGGGACCGTTGGTATAGGTGTGTCCTTGCAGCTTTGACAGTCTCAGTCCTATTGGCTAGCAGACGAGGATAACTCATTCCTGGATGCTGCCTCCATTACAAGGGAGAACAATATTTTGCTTATTTGTCTTAAACAAAAGCAAACAATCAAATGAAGTGCACGAATCAGTAGTATGTCATCTATCATTTCCTGATAGTTTAGAATTCCCATTTGTAAACACTTACTATGCTGTTTAAGACTACCAAAGTTGAAAACTAGACTTCTATACTGTACAGCATTAGGTTCCCCACCTCTAATACAGATTTGAACAAGCTTCATTCTCAATCTTAAGGAAGGGTTAGGGTAAGAACTGAAAGTTTCACCAGGAGTGTGGGAAACTCTATGATTTATATCAGTTTATATATGATTTATATACAGTTTTAATGAAAAAGATATGGAATATTTTTTTAAAAAACAAATCAGATAGGTAAAAATAAAAATATCTGATGTCTGTGTTATATGGTTTCAAAGTTTCAGGGGGGTGATTGGGCTGTCCCCATTTCCTATCTTATGCAACTTATACATTTTATGGCTCTTACTGGAACACAAAGAAGCATATGGAAATAGGGATGAATAAATGCAAATAAATTGGAATTGATCAGTACTCAGATTCCAGTATCAGCAAAATTACAGTTCATGGCTATGCCATATATCTATCAGAAAACTAGTCATATCCCCTTTTGTCCTATCCAAATATAGAAAAATGAATAGGGGGAAAAATGAAACAGAATTTTCAGGTATTTTGTAGTAAAAATCAAGTTAACAATAATCATATAAATACTCAAATACACTAATACGCAAGCTACTTTGAGTGCTTTTAAAATAAAAAAATCAATGTGATTTTTAAAAAATGCTATAAACCATAATACATTCTACTCAAACAAAACTCTAAAAAGAATGACTCACAAACTGTGGATCTCAAGTGGTTTGCTGCAGGTTTCCCACATTCTTAATCTATGTATCATCTGAGCCCTACACTTGCACAATCATTGTCAAAGTCAGCAGGCCAAATCGTAGCTTCCCACTAACTCAGCCTCCCAGTATCAGCTGATTTTCAAAATGAACTGGGACTGAAAACTGGTTAATTTAAGTATACAACAGATAATAGAAGTAGTGTCATAAGTGATAAACTTCAGGCAGCTAATAAATTCTTAAGCACAGATATTGACTATGAGTGCCTATGTGCAATTCTAATACTCAAATTATGGCTTTGCATAAGGGAAGAATCAATAGGAGATAAGACAATATCTAAAAATAAGGCTTTGTGGGCTGAAAACCCACTTAAATTTAATCCCTTCAAAATCAGAGATTTTTTTTTATTTAAGACAATTCTTGACTATGTAGATAGTTTTATTATTATATAAAGTACAAAAAATAATTAAATAGTAAATAGATACTAATTTCTGCAAACATTTTGGGGGAAAATTAATTTTTTAATTCTTTTAAAAATAGAACGATAGACACAAATGCAGCTCCAATTACCATATTGCTTGCAAACCAAATGTGACCTTTTTCAGAGGACACTACATAGAGATGTGTCTAATTGGATGTTTTCTGTATTTTCTGAATATTTAATAGGCCACAACTGCAAAATGCTTGGCAATTAATACTTTAAAAGACATTATTAGATCAATCTAAATTGGGTATCAAAGGTCAAAAATTTTGAATCTTTTTTTCCTTTACAATACAATTGAAGTTATTAGTTTTCTTCTTAGACATTATATTTGGACAGAATGATTTATAATTAAAAGACTGTAAAACTATTATGCTTAGTAATTACTGATAACATACACTTAATCTTTCATGAATGTATTTAATATATTTCAAAGCTATTATAAACTATATGAGCCGAGGTGGCGCAGTGGTTAGAGTGCAGTACTGCAGCTACTTCAGCTACTTCAGCTGACTGCTAGTTCAGCAGATCAGCGGATCAAATCTCACTGGCTCAAGGTTGACTCAGCCTTCCATCCTTCCGAGGTGGATAAAATGAGGACCCAGATTGTTGGGGGATATATGCTATTTAGTATATTGTCTTTGGTATAAGCCGCCCAGAGTCCTCGGAGAGTGGGCGGCATAGAAATATGACTAATAAATAAATAAATAAACTAGTTTCCAAAGTTTAACCATACAGTTTATTAAATTTCTCGTGCAACACAAGTTCGAAGCCACCTGGGAAAGTAACAATGGGAAAATGTTACCATGGAACATCACAACCATCATAAACACATGTCAATTGCCAAGTGCCCAAACTTTGATCATGCGACTATGGGGACACTGCAATGATCATAAGTGTGAGGACCAAATGTAAGTCACTTTTTCTGCATCACTGTATTTTGAACATTCTATGGGAAGTGTATAACTGAAGAAGAAATGAAAGATATCACCACACTTTGGTTAACATTTTCATAAGATATATTTAAAACAATATGTGCTCCAGCATTCAAGAGGAAACCAGGTAACTATAAAATACAGGTAGTCTTTGACCTACACCCACAATTGAGCCGGGGATTTTGGTCATAAGTCATTGCAGTCATAAGTCAAATCACCACATGACTGGACTTGATTTTAACAACCATTTATACAATGGTCATTAAGCAGGTTAATATGGTAGGAAATAAATTTCTATTCAAATTTCCTATTTATTCAAATAGGAATAAAGCTTACCCAATGGGTGTTTTTTGCCATTGAAATGGCAAAAAAGTCACAAAATGTGATGTGATTGCAACCAGTCAGCTGCAGATGTGAGTCAGTTGTCTAGTGCCTGAAATGATTATGTGACTACAGAGGTGGTACAGCAGTTTTAATTTTGAGGATGGATCATAAATACTTTTTTTCAAATGGCCATTAAGCAACAGATCATAAGTCGAAGATTACTTGTGTATTTTATAGAAATAAAGGTGATTGTGGCTGCTGTATTTTACTGTTGTAATGATGAACTAATCAAAGGATCAAGCTTCTGCTTTGAAATAAGCCTCACTGGTTTCATTGTGATTCTTCATACATGAACATGATTGCAATTTTGGCTTCAAAATATACAATTTTAATAACTGGCAATTTCCAATATATTTGTGTCACTTTTATCACAGTTGTTGTCCAACTGATTGCCTTGAAATCCCATTCTATCCTGGCATCACTACAATTGGAAGAATGATAACTGGGAAGGAAACACTATTATGCCAAAGAACAGAACAACCATATTCAGTAGGATGACAATGTTATCTCTTCATGACAGATGTGCATCCTCATTATATAATTACAGTATATAATTAAAAATGAATTAAATGTTGCATGTATTTATATGTTTTTCAGGTATTCTGCTCACATCAGAACTGAGCCAACTTTACCACTAGCTCTCATGAGATACTTGTGGATTATTTTCCTAATATTATAGTAAAAATGTGAATTGAGAATGTCTACAAAAACATGACATTTTGTACACCCATCATTCCAATATCAAAAGAACAGAGGGTCTTTTTCTTGTAGGATAAAAGCGCCAGTCTTGATTGTACGTACGATGATTATATCGCTGTTCACTTTTGAATGTCAGTTTTTTAAAAGATATGTTAAAAGCAGACAGAATTTTGCACTATATTCTTTCACCTTCAACAAAAGCTTCCTTGAAGGTGAAAGAGGAGACAAAAACAGTATGCTGTTCAACAGTAAACAAAAACAGAAGATTATATCAATAGGCAAAGCCACCCTCTTCTAAATAAGTGGAGAAGAAATCAGAGACATAAGACTTTATCTGCCTAGGTTCAAAAGTTTATATCCATGACAAAATACAGAATAACACAGTTGGAATGGACTTTGTAGGTCATCTAGTCCAATCCCCTGCTCAAGCAGGAGACCCTATACCAGTGATGGCTAACCTTTTTGCCATTGTGTGCCAGGAGAGGGGGACATGTGCGCGCGACACCCCCCCCTGCTCCTGGCACACGATGGCCTGGTAGGCCCGTTTTTCTCTCTTATCTGGTTCCAGATCCTCTCTATTTATCTGGGAAGGGCGAAAACATCCTTGCTGACTCTCTCGGAGGCCCTCCAAAGGCCTGAGTCTCTAGGAGCCTCTCTTTGGAGGCTGGGGACAGCAAAAAATGTCACTTCCTGTCCCACCGGGAGTCGGGAAATGGGCCCTTTCAGCCTTCGTAGGACCTCCAAGGGAGTGGGAAAGGCTGTTTTTGCCCTTCCCAGATAAATAGAGAGGATCTGGAGCCAGGTAAGAAAGAAAATCAGGCCTTCCCCACCCAACCCGCCCAGGCCCTCCAGAGGCAGGAAACAGCCTATTTCCCTACTTCTGGTGGGCCCAGAAGGCCCAAAAATCAGCTGGCCGGTGCGCGCATGCACCCCAGAGCTGAGCTGACATGCCCACTAATATGGCTCTGCGTGCCACCTGTGGCACACGTGCCATAGGTTCGCCATCACGGCCCTATACCATTTCTGACAAGTGGCTGCCCAGTCTCTTCTTGAAAGCCTCCAGTGATGAAGCCCACAACTTCTGAAGGCAAGCTGTTCCATTGATTGAGTATTCTATTCTCACTGTCAGAAAATTTCTCATTTCTAGGTTGAAACTCTCCTGTTTCCATCCATTGTTCCTTGTCTGGCCTTCAGGTGCTTTGGAAGCATTTTTTTCTGCAACCTCTTTGGCCGAAGAGGTTGTAGAAACAAAAATGCCTTTAAAAGCCTCTGGCAATCCCAGCTAAGTTGCCTGATCGTCAGAGGCTTCTAAAAGTATTTTTTTCTGCAAAAAAAAAAAAAAAAAAGCTTTTAAAAGTATAAAAGAAAAAGTTGGTCACGCCCACCCAGTCACATTAGCCCCACCAAGCCATGCCCACAGAACCGGTAGTAACAAATTTTAGATTTCATCCCTGTTCTATACCTCTCTTTGTGCACACAACACACATTAAAAGGGGGTAAGTCTTTGATTGCATGGTTGTGTTCACAATTTTAAAACCAATGATCTAATTGTAAATGCCCCTGGTTAAGAGCCTACTTAGAATTAGAATAATCCAAAATGTTGAAGCCTTCTTACATTTGCATACTGTGTTAAAAGTATCACTGGTGATACTTTCATGGTTTGCATATGAATACTTACTTGATTCCACAAGTATGGCTTTTGTAATATTTTATTAATCAAAACTCAATCAAGTAATATTTATTTTATTCATTTATATCCCACCTTTTATTATTTTTATAAATAACTCAAAGCACAAAATTATCCAACATACCTTCCTATTTTCCCCACAACAACTACTGTGTTGTGTAAGTTGACTCAGAGAGTGTGATTGGCCCAAGGTCACCCAGCCGGCTTTCATGGCTAAGGTAGAACTACAACTCACAATATCTGGTTTCTATCTTGATGCTCTAGTGTTTTCCTTTTTCTGTTTTGTGACATGCTCGTGCTAAAAATCAACTAGGGGATTGGAAGCTAAAACGTATGAAGAACAGTTGCAGGAATTGGGTATGTCTAGTTTAATAAAAAGAAGGATTAGATGTGACATTGTAACAATGTTCTAATAGTTAAGGGGCTGCCACAAAGAAAAAGGGTTCAATCTATTTTCCAAAGCATCTGAAGGCAAAACAAGAATCAATGGATGGAAACTAATCAAGGAGAGAAGCAGCTATTCCACATTACTTAAAACATGGTATCTAAATATGCTACCACATTTGTGAAAAAGGCCCAATTTTCTGATATCTTTCTTCAGATGTATACCTGTGCGAGTATGAAAGGGATATTCACTTTCTAAAAAAGATTTTGCTAGTAGATTCTTATTAATGATTGTATGCTTTATTTCTTCCTTTAGTATTTGATATTTACAAAACAATGTTTCCATAGATAAATCTTTGCAAAACCATGTTAAATCAAGAGAAAAGATAGTTCTGATTCTTTTTTTAAAAAATGGGATTGCATTTTAAAAATGCAAATAACTGCCCTCAAAACATTGCAATTTAGATTGAATTGAAATCCATAGGAAAAAATAATCAAACATTACTTTTAATTTCCCTAGCATAAATTTACTTATAAAAAGTATGCAATGTTTGCTGCAGGGTATCAAATCTGCAATAAAATGTAATCATCCACTACAAGAACAAAACAGTACAGATCAGTGAATGATCTACTCAAAGTATCTTTTAATTCTGAAGCAGTGAACATGTAACTATTTTCTTTGAAATTTCTTTTGAAAAAAAAGAAAAGCAGATTTAGACAAATGATTGTTACCTCTATATTGAATAAGTATACACTGACAGAATCACATTACACTTGGTTTTTCTTTTTTAAATTCTGGGGGGAAATGTTTCATATAACAAAAATCACATTTTTGTTAAATGTGTCCATCTCCAGCATAATAATTATAACAGAAGATGAAAACAGCTTGCATTTACCAAGTGATAACCTCTTGCCATATCCAGTTACAGTACATCAAGCCATCAAAATCTTGTAGAAACGTCCCATAAAATTTCCATTGTATTAATCATCTGGCAAAACAAGGCTGAATAGAAAGACTTTCAATAATAAAATCAAATACCTTATGATGTTATCTGTGTATACTGTGCAATGAATTACTATTAGTAAAGGATTATCAGTATTCAGCCACAGAAAATATCTTACCAGAAAACATATCAGTAGGTAAATCAAATAGGTATCTTTGATTGATTGAACAGCACACTATTATTGAACTAGATGTAACAATTGGCAATGTCTATGGTGTCACTTGTGGTTGGTAGGGGAGGATCATATGACCTCATACCTGTCTACTATTAAAAGAGGTAATGTCTCCTTCAAACTGAGCTCATCTCCTAGTGAATTATTTGATATGCTTTTCTTAGCTTTAGAAATGGTTTGCCATAGCTTTCTTCAATTTCTAGGCAATCCTAGGGCTTTAGGCTAGATTTAGAAGTCTTCCATCTCCTTGTTGGAGCCCAGACAAGAGCAGATATCATAGTAATATATTTGAACATTGATATATCTGAGGAAACATAGAACACCTATGAACAGCTTTTTCTTCTATAAACGTACCCTTCAGGTTTGTTTTCTTTTATAAAGGTTTTGGAAAAACCTTATAGCAAGAACTGAGCTATATTATAGAATCTATTCTTTTCAATTATACATAAACTCATTATTTCAGCAACACAATATTTCCTAAAGTAATAAAAGTATTGTTATACTTATTTTTAAAGTTAAAGTTATAATAAGGTTATATATAATTACTTTTAAAGTTATAATAGCATATAATAATTCTACCCATCCCTGTGGGAAACAATCAGGAAATTATTGTTAATAATTTAATATTGTTCTGCTGTGCATAAACATGGAAATATGGTATCTAGGTTAATTTATTAATCAAGGTTGAGTTAATGATGGCTTAGCAGTCTATATGTATTTTACAAAAAAACTGTTACACAGTAGGGTCATAAATGCTATGAAACAATTGAGATGTAGTGCTTTGTAACCCACACAAGCATAGTATCTCTTTGTCATTAAAGCAGCCCCCTTCTATTTCTGAAAAAAGACAGGTGGCTTTAATGAAAATTAGCTGTACTGTCCTCATATAAGATTCAAACTACATTTTGTAAATATTTTTGAAACATGCATAGTTTATCACACATGAACTTCTGCAGCTTAATCCCTCACCAATGTATCAGGTTACAGTTTTCATAATTTTCAGCTCCTTTGTAGTCTAACTCATATGGAGGGCATCAGCATCAGGAATATGACCTTACACACAGATTTTTGAAAGTAGTACAAGGAGGAACTTGTTTGAAAAAATAAAACTACGTACTCAGTTTTCACCATTAAATAAGAACTCTGTCCCCTTTTCTGGCAGGGTCCTTATTTTCGAACTCAAGTAAAGATCATAAGAAGTCATAAGTTAAGAATTTTAGTTTGACATATAGATTTATGGTCTAACCCACAATGAAATGTTTATTTAGTACAGGTGAATAACGATGACAGAGAAGGAAATGAAGGAAGGAAGAGACTGCTTTTGTGGGTTGCAAAATGAGGAAACTTCAGTGCTTCCACAAGGAATAATGTCCATTTTTAATTAACCACTATGTAATCATTCACAAAATTCAAAACAACAAATAGGATATGTAGATTATTTACCCCCAGCAACTTCAATTACTTTTTTGTTACTTCACTAAATATTGTACACAAGTGCAAAGGTGAACTTTCTTCCCAGTGGCAATCCAGTCCAACAACTGTGTGATGGCTGATGAATTAACTTGAAATGTTATTTTGAATTAATTAATGAGGCTATGGGGGTTATTAACTCTAGCAATGCCTATCAATGTTTAGTCACCTGAATGGGATGTACTAAGTATTTATAAAACAGTAAAGCTAAGCTTTAATACATTAATTACTTTTAATCACTGGGACTTGTGAATATTAACTATAATAAAAACACCTCTAAATACAATACTAAGGCACAGCCAACGTTTGCCACTAAAATGTCTGGTTCTTGATTGCACTGTCCATGCCCTTCCCCATATCACCAATACGAAGCAGTGACCAAGCAGTTTTAAGACCCACGTTTAAAGGCTCGCTAGCAATCCCTTCCTTACAGGCGATCGCTAGTTCTAAATTAAAGACATTCAGCCAGTGGCAAGAACCTCGCAAGTTGTCCTGTTAAGGTACACCGCAGCCATCACCATTTCATTTCTCATCCCTTCCCCCCACCACCACACGGAACCCTTTGTATACTCAATTGTTCACTCGGTGTCAATTGGTAGCATAATCCTATTCTCCGGGCGGATCACATCAACAACAACTACAACAAAAACCCCTAAGAAAGACGCTTCGTCCAGGGGCACCTCTTCCGCTTCGACCAGGTACCCACCAACTGCACATACGTTCGTGCAGTTCTTGCCCCTTCTTACCTTAGTGATGATCAGAGGTTCTCCATGTTCTCTGCCTCCTTTTAACGTAAATCCCCAAGGAGCTCCGCCACTTAATTGTACTTCCACTAGCTTGTACGGATCAACTCCTCTCTGCTCTCCTGTCGCCAGCTGGTGGGGGTGTCCTTGATCCATAAATACTGCCGGATTCAGCCTCGGATCTTTGTCAGGATTTCTTTCCTGTCCGCCTCTGAAGTCCATATTCTCCATAGTCTCTCGAAACTGCCGCCCCCCCCACACACCCCCACCTCCAGTTTCTTCCTAGTTTGATCCCACGCGCCGCTGACCTAGGAACCACATACCTCCCAGCAGTTTTTCAGGCTGCTCCCAGATGGGAAGGGAGGGGGATTGTAAAGCCCTTCCACACCCTGGCTCCTCCTCCTCTTCCAGAGTTCAGGCTTTTTCTTTTTCTTTCTTTCTTTGAAAGAGAAGCCCAAAGCAGCCAAAGGGGAGAACAGCGAGCAAGCGACCCCAGGAAATTAGACTCGCTTGGCTGGACTACGTACTACAGCTCCCTCCAAGCATAAAGTATTTATTCGCGCTTTCATGGCTGTTGGCTTAGTTGCTTTGCGCGCGCCTGTTAATATATTCACGGAAACAAACCGCGGCAGTTTCCCCCAAGGGAAATGCCGGAGAGCAGAACCCGAAGAGAAACCGAGGAAGTCATTGAGGGCATTTTCCACTTTCTCCAGAAGGTGATACGAGCTTCCGTTTCGGATGGGAAAAAAAAGGGGGGGGCTCTTCCCAGCAGGAAAAGGGGTTATAAAAAAGGGGGGGAGGGGAATCTCGACCTGGACAATCGTCCTTCCCAAAGGAGCCGAGGAGGACAGCAGCGAAAAGTTTTCTCCAACATTTAGGGGAAAGTCGCCAACGGCATCGCCCTCACAACGGGAATAAATGCCTTTCCACTGGGGATCGTGGCCACCTTTCAGAAAACTTCTCCTTTGAGCGCAGTTTTGCGCCCGGTATTCTTGGAAGCGGTCCCGTTGGAGCCAGAGGGGTTTTATACGAGGAAAGGAACTGCAAACAGTCAACGTGAAGGTCCCAAGGCGCCGAGGAAAGGAGAGGCTGAGCCACGGCAACGAAAAAAAAGGGGGGGAGGGGGGGAAATCCCTCCCTCTTCCCCTTCCAGGTTTTCTTTAAAAGCAGGCAGCGCCGGCTCCTTCCGGCTCCTTGGCCGCAGGGTTTCTCAGGGGCCTTTTCCCCTCCCGCTGCTTTGCCGAGGAGGACACGCACAACAGGCGCCTTCTCCGGCTGGCTAAAGGAGGCTTTTGTGTCGGAGGGCGCCGAGAAGTTCGCGCAGCGGCCTTCCAAGAGGCCCCGCGGGGTGGGCGTTTCAGCGGCCCAGAGGAAGGCAGGAACCGCCGCCTCCAGGATCTCACAGCACGAAAAAGTTCCGGCATTTTCTTTGCGGGGGGTAGAGAGGCGGGCGCCACCGAGCTACCTGCGAAACGCCTTGGAGGCGACATTTTTTATTGTCAGAGGCCCCCTAGCGGCGGCTGTGAGAAAGAACAACGGAGAGCAGCGTCGCCTTCGACTCAGTTAAAGCGCTGCAGCCGTCTAGACAGCCTAGTCGAAATCCGGGTTTAACGGGGACTGAAGGCGACAATCCTTAGTCTAGTGCAGGGGGTCTCCAAGCTGAGCAACTTTTAAGACTATGGACTTCAGCTACCAGAATTCACTAGCCAGCATGATATCTTAACCAACTAGCCCAAGAGTGTCAAACTGCAGGCGAATTCACCTGCAGGGTGTTTAGAACTGGCCCACAGGGTCACGCTGCAAACAGCAAGGACTGACCCGCGGTGCCTCTGCCAGTGAAAACACATCCTCCTGCAATTTTCTGCCAGCTAAAACGGAGCTCCGCGTGCGGTCCTCCCGAGCTCCATTTTCACTGGCAGGAGGCCATTGCAGCCTCCCAAGCTCTGTTTTCACTGGCAGAGTGCGAGCCACCACAGGCACCCCCAACACAAGTGACGTTGAGCTAGCCATGCCTACCTTGGCCACGCCCACCTGGCCCCAAGGTCAAACACAACCCTGATGCAGCCCTCAATGAAATTGAGTTTGTCACCCCTGATCTAGTCTAGTGGTTAAAAACTATGAGTCAGTGAATTCTAGCCCCACCTTAGACATAAAAGCCATCTGGGTGACTTTCGGCCAGTCACTGTGTCTCAGCCCAACCCATAATACAAGGTTGTTGTGGGGAAGATGGGTGGAGGAAGGAAGATTGTGAGTGTTCACCGTCTTGAGTTATTTATAAAAATAATAAAGGTGTATCTTTCTTAAAACCTATCTATTACATTGACAGTACAAAGTTGGTGTACTGATTGAAGTATCAGGCTAGAAACTGAGATTGTGAGCTCTAGTCTTATCTTGCCACAAAGGCAGCTGGGAAATCTTGGACCAATCATTCTCTTAGCCCTAGGAAGAAAGTAATGGCAAATTATTTCCAAAATCTTGCCAGAGAAACTGCAGGGATTTACCAAGACTGAGTTAAAGGCATTAAAATGTTACATTAACTCTCCCTTTGTTCAATGCTCAGAAGGTAGAAACTTACTGTTTTACAAATGAGGGCAAATTCACACAGCTGCTCTGTGTGGGGTCTTCCATGGTGGTGCACTGCAAACTATTGCCATTCAGGAATGCACATTGTGTGTTGTGCTTTAGGATCTGGAATCCATCAAAAGGATGTGCCAAGACTTCAAGTAGAAAATGCAGAGCTACCAGGTACGTGGTATACATGTGAACACTGCACAAAGATGCCCATCCCCTCCTGCCTGCAGCCACTCAGTGCCATGCATATGAATAAAGTCTGAGTCCTGACCATCACTAGACACAAGCTACTCCTTTATGACATCTCTTGGCTTGGTCTTTGTCATACAATTGTCATAGTGACATTGTTCAGCACAGCTGAAGCAATATGTACCATACAAAATCACAAATGTCTTTGAGTTGTCTGATAACTCATTCTTCCAGTTCTGTCAATACCATAATACCAGGATTGCTTTGCAATTGTGCTTCCATACAAATCAAGAAGTCCCACTGCCATCTATGCCACTAAAAAGATGATCATAGACAGTAATGTCTTATCTAAGCTAGCTTGAAGAGCATTTCAGAACATCAGAGCCTACTTCAGGAATGTAATACTTTAATTAGTGTATAATATGTATGCTAACACAAGGTTTCACAACTTGGATATTAAATGCAAAAGCAGAACAGAAGTAGAAAAGTATACAAATGCTTAACATGTGACAAGACAAAAAATGAATCCACCAATAGTCAAGGATATATATTGTAATTAAGTTAGTAGCCTCACAGAAATGATAATGGATTGACCTCATTATACAACAACAGAGAAGTGTTGGACAACAACAATCCTTGGTTGGATACATGACCTTGAAAGACCTAGAAAACATGGAAATAATGGGAAAATAATGTGACTCAATTCAAAGGTGTTAACTGGAAACAATTTGCAGTCAGCTAAAGAGGACTTAATCTTGCAATAGATTGATTTGAACTGATAATCCTGATACTGACTTATTTGCATAGAAATAAGTCTTATCAACTAAAATGAATTTCAGTACATATCATTGAATGTACTCTTAAGATGAAAATGAATACAAAGAACAGACTGAGCATATAATTAAAAAATACACAAATGCTAGGATAAATTCTTGCCTTTAGTTCTATTTTTTTAAAGAAGACAAACTTCTTTAAAAAGGACAAAACTATGCAGTCTACTAACTGGAGTCTAGTGCTGTGTTTTTCAAGCTTGGCAACCTTAAAATGAGTGGACCAACTCCCAGAATTTCCTTGCCAGCATACAGACTAGGGAATTCTGGGAGTTGAAGCCACAGAACTTAAATTTGCCAAGTTTGAAAAATACTAATCTAGTGAAAGGTTAGCCTAGGCTGCAAAAGCCCAGTAGACATAGTTTGCCAGCTGCAATGACACAGAAAGCTCTACATCACGGGTGTCAAACTCAATTGCATCACATGACATTGTGATGTAGCACGACGTTTTTTGCCTTTGCGAGCCAGAGTGGGCGTGGCCTGCGTGTGATGCATCTGGCCCGTGGGCTGCCAGTTTACATCATTGTCATTATCTAGTTTTCATATGGATTTCTGAGCTCAGGTGCGGTATGATAGTGCAAAGTGGAAATTCAAGATGCAGTTGATGGAGGGATGCTCAAAGCAATAACTAGTGGGCCCCGGGGTCAGATGATGTGATCACAAGTCTCAAACCTTTTAAGTTCTTCAGGAGTGCTGAACTACCAGCCAACTTCGGAAAAACTGTTTTAGGGCAATCAGGATTTCAGGAAACAGATCTCCCAACTATAACAAAACCAAGTGAAGGGAGGAGGATCGATACCATAGCGAGTGACACTAACAGCCAGGAATCATTGATGAGAAACGGTAATCCTCTATCCCTAATTTACGAAATACGGAAGTTGATCCTTCTGAAGGGATTGCTTCTTTTCAGATGGCACCTCTGCAGAGCCTCGCTTTCTCTCTGAAGCCCCCCCCACCACCACCACTCCAAGAGGGCACACGGTCCTGCAAGAAGCAATGCTGTTTGAGTGAAGCCCTGCCAACGCCTTGGAGCAAAGAGAAGGGAAGACACGCGCTTCGGATCTCTTGCTCCCGCCAGTTTCGCTGCCCTACTAGGAGTTCCGCCTGGTGAGGGTAAAAAAAAAAACGGAGCCGGGAATGGGAGCTCCGGGGCTTGAGTCGCCACTTCGCCACATGATCCGGCCATCGCGTGACCCCAACTCTAAGCTGGAGGAAGAACAGGACAGAAAGCCTGCAAGAGCTTCCTAGGAGCGAGCGAAAGCGCGCGGCCCTTCCTCCCACCCCGACCCTCTAGTCTCCCAAAAACTTGCCATGGCCTCTCCGAGGCTGGAAACTTTCTGTTGCCCCAACCGGGACGTCTCCACGAAGCTTGTGGTGTCTTTCAAGCCGGAGGTCTTTTGCGGGGTCTGCCTTGGCAGCGCCTCTGCCGGGATTCTCTTGAGCGCCCTGCAGCTCCTCCCGAAGAAGGGCCGGGGCTCGCGGGCGATTTCCAAGGCTTCCTCCTCCACAACCATCCTCCTCTTCATCTCCGCCTGTGACATGCTGGGCTCGCTGGGTAAGGAGGTCACTTCTGATGAGATGGGCCGCTATATACATTTGATAATTAAATGAGGAGGTTTGGGGGATCCCACCAAAGAGCAGAGAGAGAGAAAGAGAGAGAGAGGGAGGGAGGAGCTGGGAGAAACAGAGTTTCTCTTCCAGCCACCTAAGGACGTTTTAATATAAGACTAAGGTGATGGAGTAACTTTGACAAGGCACATCAATAGTTTGGAACCCAATAGAGCTTCTCTAGCATTGCAGCCTGGTTGCTGCTTTGTAACAAGCCCAGTAATTTTAAGCGGACTTGCTCCTAGGTCAGGAAAAATGAAATTTCAGATGTTTTAAGGCTGAATCTCTTTTTTCTGCTCATTAACTTTAATGTATCCAGAGGGATTGAAAAGGCTTATCATGGCATTCCATACAAACTGAACAAGCCAAGTTGGCTACAGTTATATTACTGGGAAAGCTGTAAGAAATGACATTATTCTACCAGCATTTGGGTTAGTGGAACCAACTAACCCAAACAATACTTGAAATATGAAATTTTAATAGGGAATATTAAAGCAGGAGGTTGGACTACAAGACTTGCAAGGTTCCCTTCCAACTCTGTTATTCATAAAATATGTTATCCTAGGACAATAGTACCAGTAAATTAGCTCCTCTGACATAAAGAAAAACAACAGGCAAAAAAAAAAAAGGCAACAATGTCTGGTAGAGTAGGTTCAAATTTATTCCTGGATTTTCTGATATGCAGTAAAACATGTTATTTCAAAGCAAGGTATGGTTGTGGTTTGTATTTGTGACTTCGATTGCAGTTGCTGTTGCTATCAGTTCATTTTAACATTATATAAAAAGCCAGCTCTTCTGTTGCCTAATTGGTTTGTCTACTAGTATGTAAGCATTCTTGACCCCCTTTCCACAGACTTAATACTCAAGACTCATAATTTGATAAATCTGAAGCCAAATAGAAAAGCCTTCAATGACCAGAATTAAACTTGCTGTTCTAAATGCAGATAGAAAGAAATATCTTTGGATGTGATGGGAATTGCTTCTTAATCCACATGCAGTTAGAGTTGGTATGCACTATAACAGAAAGTTGTTTTTTAAAAGATAAATTACTGTTAGGCAGACAAAATAGTAATGAATATTAGTTATTTCACAGTTTAATCCATAATCTCCAATGAAAGACTAATTAATGTGTTAAAAGTGACTCAGATAGAATATGAAGGAAATTGCTTTATATTTTTTTCAAAACATGTTTATTTAGATACAGTTTTTGCTTTTCTGATATTTGTAATACAGTTTGCAAAAAATTCCCATTTAAAAAACTCTTTTCCCCTTGTCTCATGAAAGATATTCATGAAAGCAGAATGGGAGGGAGGGAAAGAGAGAGAGAGAGAGGGAGAGAGAGAGAGAGAGCTCTTATTGACCTATTTATTTTCACTGCCACATTTCTTCTGAAGAATTTGGCTAAAACCATTCAGTTTTTAATCCCTTACATGTCTCAGTTCATGAATGAAATCCATCCTTTCAGATCTAGCCATTCACATGACCATAGTGAAAATTTGAAAGCTGGGTCTGAAGACAAGCATATGATTTTTCCTTCTCCTTCTCCCACAACACAGCCATAGAAGCCAATCCCCATTAATCCAGTCAGTGGTTCTTGCAGTATGCAGTCTTACTGTGACAAAGGTCACTGAGAATGCAGATTATTCATCCTTCTTTCCAGAAAATAGCTAGGATTGACTAGAGAACTGACAAGAGATTCTTATATTGCTGATCCTTTCGTTATTGGCCAGGCAGGCAGCTGTGGACCAGAAGATGGAAGGTGGAAGTGTATGTATGTCAGAGGGAGTAAAACTGTAGTACTTCTAATCCTGATTCATACAAAAGATGTACAGTTTCTACATTTTCTATCCCCAATACATACACAGAAACAAAGTTGCCAGTCACCCAGCTTTTAATTGTCAGGCCAGAGCCTTTACCAAAATACCACTTGAGAATGAAAACACACTCCCATTGCAATAAAAATAGATCTTTTCTGAATGATAAAAACAAAAGCAAAGAGATGGTGTCCTCAATCCTGCCTAACCTCACATAAAATGAGGGATGAGAAAAAGTAGATAAAAAAGAATGTTTCCCAGTCCTTAAGGCCATATCCTGAGTTACATGGGAAATAAGCTTTGGAAAGCAGAGCAGCAGAACCAAATCCTTGTCTATCATCTACCTTTCTTCTTGATAGCTGCTGCTTGCAGTGTTGTTGGCTGTTTGTATTTGAGGAGAGAAAGGGGACAGAGAAAGGCGCTGAAATAAAAGCAACAAAAATATTTGGAATATATATTTTAGAAAATGTTTTTCTTTTTCAAGGGTCCTTGAAAGCAGGAACCAAACATAAAATGGTTTTAGAATGACTAGCAACATAGATGGAATATAATACTAGTTCTAAAAATGGGCAGTTTTGAATGGGAGATTTAAAATAATTCAGAATAGAATAGCTTCAAGTTATAAAAGGAAAAAACAATTCATCATAGAAAACTGAATGAAGCCAATTTTTCTTTCTAATACATTGGGAAAGTATGAAACAATATGAATTTTAAAGTGGTCAGAGTCGTACCTTATTAATATAGATTTATTCTCTTCCTTATAGGTATAATCTTCCGATCTATCATCTGGTTAGGGTTCCCAGACTTTGTGGCAAATATATCTTTAGCGAATCAAACTAATATATGGCCTGCTACATTCTGTGTAGGAAGTGCGGTAGGTATAAAAGAAATTGCTACTAAGTTGCACTGATACCTCTCTCCTTTGAAAAGGCCAGGATAGATTACTTGGGCTGTGTTCCCATTCTTTCTCACCCAGGGGAATATTGGAAATAAATTATTCCAAGATACAGGGATTCTGTTTGCCTATTTGTACAGGAAAAGAAAGATTCATATTTGATATGGGGGCACAATAAATAGATTAATGAAATAACAAGCTTAAAAATGGGCCTGATCAGCCCTTCGGTTGTAGAGAAAAAAATAAATGGAATGCTGTATGCAAACTAAACTGGAAATTAGTACCCACAATACTGTTGCAATTTACATTCCTCCAGGGCATGGACAGTGACTTGGAATGTTGGTGATTACTCCATTCCAAGCCTTCCTCTCGTGCTGGTCATGTGATCCCAAATAGAGCATTATATGGCCTGCTCTGCTTAAGCTTCCTAATGCACAAACATATATCCAGACCTATGACCGTTGGTGATAAAAGGATTATAAACCATTCCGGAAGACGTGTTTCTCATGCTTTTGTTTCATATTTTATATTGGTAAAGTGATTCAGTGTATGAGCTTTATAGTGGAATGGAATAGGTATGTGACATCTCATGATCTGTTCACATTTTTTTTTAGTGTTGGTTTATGTGCAAAGGCATGCAAGAGCCAAATCCATATATGTCACAACTATAGATAGATAAAAAAAATGCTAGTGCAGTCTTCCCCTAATTAATATCCAGAACTTGTTCTGGAGTCCATAAACACTGCTACAGTATTTGTGGTTGATGGGTGTGGTAGACTCCAACATATCATGAAAAAGGTTGCAGGAGGATGTACTGTATTGCTAATTCAAATAGCCAGAAGAACAGGGAATAGAGAATCATTATTTTTTTACTTCATAGTGGTATTTGGAAATGACCTTGGGAGAGAGAAAGAAGAGCCACAGCCTAGACATCAGGTTAAAAGATGAGTGAATGGAGAAAGTATCCTCCAAAGAGTAAAAGTGAGGGATGTGAAGGGTACTTTCAGATTTGCAAGATTCTGCAAATGTAACCTTACAATGACAGAATTAGTACTCATAGTTGGGCTTCTCTGGACTGTCTCAAACAACTATGTATCTTTTATAGTAAACATGAAAGTAGTGTTAAACTGAATTGATAGAAAACTCTTCTCCAACCACATTCAGAACTAATCAGTAACTATTTTATTTCCTGAAGCCATAGAATTTCTCCCAATACAGCTCCTAAGTATTCTGAGCTGGAAGTTCTATAGTGTTTCTTAATATGAGCTTTTAAAACTTTGCAGGCAAATCTATAGTCAGCTCATGGGTTATAGAACTTGGTAAACACACTGTTATACTAGTTCTCAGATTTTATTTTTTCATTTATGCTAGTAATTTTGTGACTTTTGCAAAAATATTTATTTATTTATTTTATTTTTATTTATTTATTTTTATATGCCGCCCTTCTCCGGAGACTCAGGGCGGTTTACAATGCGTTAAGCAATAGCTTTCATGCTTTTGTATATTTTATACAAAGTCATCTTATTGCCCCCACAAACCAGGTCCTCATTTTACCCACCTTAGAAAGGATGGAAGGCTGAGTCGACCTTGAGCCTGGTAAGAATTGAACTCACAGTAATTGCAGGCAGCTGGATGTTAAATGCTGCCTTAGTAGGAGGCATTAGCCTCCTTATTTTTATATAAATAAAAAACAGGTTATAGTCTAAAGCAGCAAATCCTATGCCCATTTATTTAGTAATCATCATCTTGAATGTACTTAACTTCTGCTCTTCATTTAATATTTTGTTAATGTTTTTAGAGCAGCATTTGCTTTCAATAACTGGGTTTTTTAAAGTTGAATTTCATTTTTTTTCTTTGAGAAAAAGTTTGACTTTCAGTATTGTATGCAGCATGATTAAATTATAACTTTCCGCAGGTAAGCTGTATAGTTTACCTTTGGCAATAGTGACTAAAAAGGTATAAGGCCAAAGTAGCTTAAGTAAAAAATAACAATTGAAGGAATTGAAGTGGAAGTCCAATAGAAATAAAGTTTCAGACCAGTCTAATATGCAGTGAAAATTCAGTCCCCATGAGCAAAAATGCTAACTTGTAAACACTATTAAGAACTGATAAATGATCTAATCAAAATTTGTGAATTGTGTTCAGATAAATGGAATTTGATTGAAAACTTATATTCTAATTTCCATCCAATTTTCATGAGAAATATGTGCAATCAAGTTTAATATATTTAATAATTTTGTCATGAAGCACAGTCACTAGTCCTGAGTAACCAAGATTATGAGAACTGCTCTTAGTTTCCTTTAGTTTGACTTCTCACCATGCTTAAATATCTTTTTAATATCTTACTGTTCTTTTGGAGTAAAAAAGAAATAATTCTGTAGTTGAATAGATTGTACATTTGGATTATGCAGGATTTTGGATTTGATTCTAAAGATCGCAGATTCCAAGCATCTGTCTGCATCTCTTTAAAGTAGCTTTGTGTTTTCCTATATTCACATGGCTATTGGTGAGATCAGTGGTATAATTCTGGGAAAAGATGCAGCTATGGTAAAGACCTGTATTCATGCTCTGGCACGATCTAAAACATTTCCCCAAAAATTATTTGAATTTGAAGCGCTGAACAAACATTACATATATCTGAATTTAGGAAGAAGATGCTACTCACAGGTCAGTAGAAATTACTTGACCCAATTGTCTTTGGTGTTCTGTGTAGTATACTGAACACAGCTGGACATAACATTTCAGACTTGTAAGTAACAACATGTCAATAATCCTGTTCTAAGTACCTAAGATTTTCTGTTTGTTTCTCAGATGTGGATTCAACTTTTGTACAGTGCTGTCTTTTGGTGGCTGTTTTGCTATGCTGTGGATTCATACTTGGTAGTTAGAAGATCAGCAGGAGTGAGGTATCACAAATGAACATTACATTTTAAACATGGGATATTTTCAGGATGGTATATTTTCATGATTAGGTGCACATTTAGATAGCTTTATCTTCATGGATGAATATGGATAATGGTCTGCTTAATAATTAATATGAGAGCCAATTTGGCGTAGTGGTTAAGGCATCAAGCTAGAAATGAGGCAACTGTGAGTTCAAGTCCTGTCTTAGGCGCAGAGCCTATGATCTTGGATCAGTGACTTTCTCTCAGCCCTAGGAAGGAGGCAAAGTCACCTGTAAAATGCAAGGATTTCTCCAGACGATATCAGAGAATTGAACACAATTGAGCAGAAGGAAAAAAAAAATCTTTGCTACTTAATATTTGGTTTCAACATTCAATTGGCTTTTATTCTGTTTAAATTTGCTGCAGAATGTGTATTTTTATATTGGTATTTTCTATTGTTAGATTGTATTGCTTTTCAAAAGCTTACTTTGTATTCTTTTTTCACCATCAGTTCAACTTGCCTTGAAATATGAAAGTACTCATGTAATTTTAAAACTTGACAAGGAACAATATTCACATCTTATTTTTCTTTCCAATATCCTTCTAGTACTATTGTGTTATACCATATGATGACATGGGGCTTGGCAATTTTGCTGTGCGTGGAAGGAGTTGCTATGCTCTACTATCCTTCAGTTTCTAGGTAAGTCTAACATTGCCTGAATTTTAAATCATTTCAATTATTTGTTTAAATTAAAGGACACTGAAGGATATTGGTTGGATCCATATTTATTAAAAGGAGGGGAATCTAATCATTTGAAAGCCAGCTTCACTACCATGATATACAATGGAACCAGTGGTGGGTTCCTCCTGGTTTGGTCCGGTTCGGCCGAGCCAGTAGCGGTGACGATATGACATCACCGAACCGGTTCTCCCCCCCGCCCTCCCACCCCCCCCACCCACGTTATTCTTACCTTTTATTTGGTCCCACCCCAAATCTATTACTGCTTCCTGAGTCCCAGCTGATGACTAGAGAGAAAAAAACTGTTTAAACTCTTGCCGTGGGGCTTCAAAGGGCTGTCCTACAGCTGATCAGTGTTAAAAGCAAACAAATGAGTCGGGTCATAAGTGCGAGGACTGGTCGTAAGTGCGAGGACCTTCCAGAAATGACTCTGACCAGCTAGCCACGCCCACCTAGTCACATGATCTCCAAGCCACACCCACAAAATAAGCCACGCCCACAGAACCGGTAGTAAAAAAATTTAGAACCCACCCCTGAATGAAACCCAACCTTTGTTATGTTGTTCAGTCTTGAGGAGATACTTGTCCAAAGTTAGGAACTTGTCAGTGTCTATAGACTGCATGGGAATTTATATGCTGGAGAAAAAATTAGAAAGTATACACATGTCAAAAATAATTAAAAGACCTGACTTAATATTTACTTGGGTAAGTCTTAGGGTTTAATTACTATTATAAGGAAAATCCTTCAGGGCAAGCTCTTGTCACAATACAGTGCTAAGGTGGATAGTGACGGGAGTCATTTTAGGGGAACCTAAATGGATGCAAATGTTTGGATCTTCCTCCCACTACTAGCTTTTGTTTTAACTGCAAACATCCATTTTTCCAGAAAATTTTAATCTCACAAAGGAACTCTAGTATTGGGAGGCCTGTGAGAGATGGGGAATTTTTAAAGCAGTGAGATGTGAAATTTGTATATGAAAGAATACAAATTTCTTTCATTTTTTTGTTTGCTGAGGGCGGTATTTTTGTTCTGTGTTCTCAAATTCTCAAATGGGCCATGTAACCAACAACCTGCTGTATTTGTATAACCGATTAAACCATTAAGAAACATATCATTATGGAATTGCAACTGACTCTATGTCTAATTGTTGTGCAATGAGCAAGGAGGACATGAGAGAAAAGAGGGAGGTGAAATAGAGAAAAGGGTATAAGAGAGAATGAGTGATTTCACAAGTTTGGGATGTTGTCCTGCTCACCTCTTTAGCACAATGCATGCAACATTGTTGCAACCTTCCATTTCCGCTTTTATATTTTAATAGCTCTCTGCCTCCATCACAGTTAAAGATATTTTATCTGAATGACTTAAATGCCTTTACTTCTCCAAATACAAGTTATGGAATAATTTCTAATTTTTCCACTTAGAACATTAGAATAAATTCATACTTAGCCTTTTTGGTGTCGATCAGGTTAGTATTGATTTCTTGCAGTAGGCCATTTTTCAAATGCATTTCAATCCCTTTTCTTATTTTTCTATAAATTGGATCAATTAAGTGGCCTCCTGAAAGCTTCCACCTTCATAAGATTTCTCCATATAATCATTCTTTGTTTGAAAAATAATCAGTTACTGTACAATCACTACCAGTTATATAATATATATTTGTTCACACAAATATAGCCTTCTGTCCAGCTAGCAGTCGATGCTGCCACACTGAAGATGCCTATTCAACATGTATTCCTAATTGCATTGTAAGCAAACCACAAGAAATCTTCCTTGATTAAGCAGGAATCATTTTCAACTTGGGAACAAATAAATCAGAATTATAATCTGTCCTTTCTCCCTACTTTACAGTTGTGAAAATGGATTGGAGCATGCAATTCCTCATTATGTCACCACGTATGTTCCACTGGTGCTTGTTTTGATGGCCAACCCAATTCTTTTCAGTAGAACTGTGGCTGCCGGTAAGATTCCAAATGGTAATTGGATTTTTAATAGGAAAAAAATAAGATTAACAAAGCAATTCTACTTACTAGAAAGTGGGGGCGGGGCAGATCCATGGTATATTGCCTTCTGCATTCAAAATGTGGCAGGCTTGCTCTAGCTAGGCAGGATCGGCTTCTTTGTTGAATAATATAATGAACACACTTCATTTCTGCTTCTCAGTTGCATCTTTATTGAAGGGAAGACAAGGAATCTACACAGAGAATGAAAGGCGGCTGGGGACAGAGATTAAAAATCGCTTTTTCAAAATTATGCTGATCATAATTGTTTGGTAAGATTAAAAAAAATAAAGGAAACTTTTCAAAGACAGGGAAATCCATATGTTGGATTTTTGGCTGAACTATATGTATTTTCTTAATCTGTAAATGCTCCACTGTAATTTTAATGTAAGATTCCTTTGTCTCTTCCTGTTATAATGCAAAACTTTTTTGAATGTTGCCTTTGACAACAATATTTATCTCTCATATGTGGTGGCACAGTGATTAGAATGCAATATTGCTCATTCCCAGGAGTTTGATCCTCACCAGCTTAAGGTTGATTCAGCCTTCCATCCTTCCGAGGTCAGTAAAATGAGGACCCAGATTGTTGGGCGCAATATGCTGACTCTGTAAACTGCTTAGAGAGGTCTGTAAAGCACTATGAAGCTGTATATAAGTCTATGTGCTATTGCTATATATTAATGTATTATTTATATATCATCCAAAGCAGATTTGATTTTATATTCTTGGAATAAAATTTTCATAATGGAAAACGTTACCAAATGTAACTGGAAAGATCATTCTGGGTACTAAAGAACTCTATGAAATATTTGCTTTGAGACTGTTTATCCCACATATAACAACCAAAAGTTATTGGCAACAAATTTTGGCATTGGGGGATTTAAAAATAATAGGAGAGGATGAGCTGGAACATAAATAATCATATATTTGAAAGGATAGGAATTTCTGGAGCATTTATGTAACCTATCATTGATTGACCCAATGTCAGGTTTAGGTTGTTTTTGTATTTTTTTCCCATTATGCAATCATAATTCATTTGTCATGATTCCATATACACCCCTTTGCAGGATGGGGACTATTAGATTTAGTTGATATAAATTAGATAATAATGAAGCTGATGAATGAATCAGTCTTAATGTCAGTATTCATCATCCAGAAAAAATCAGTCAAGGTATCAAATTATGCCAGACAGTAAAAGCAAAGGTGATATGCTTAATAGATATAGAGAAAGGGAAGTTAAACTCTACAGTAATGAGCTGAAAAGGAGGTCTTGGGGAAAAGCTGATGGAAGATTAGTTTAAAAATCAAATTAGAACATAGGTAAATATGAATTAATTACTTGAGATGTCAGGAAAAACTAACGTATGATATAAAAATACATACTTATGTTGGGCAGACCTCAGGTTTCTCAGAATTTTATTTTATTTTATTTTTTAATTTTTTTAAATACTTTATTGGTTTTTTCCAAAATATAAAAATAGTATACAATCTCTTTCTTGATCAGAGGTACAGTGTTTATACAATTTGGTACATCGTACGTTGAATAAGTTCATCTTTAACTATACAGTGTTCTATAGGATTAAATCCAATTCAAATATATAGCAGGTCATATCCTATGCTCATACTTTTATTTTATTCTTCAACCAGTTATACCAATTTCCCCATACTTCATAATATTTAGCATTCTCCTCATTTTTTAACTCACTCGTCAATTTTGCCATTTCTGCGCACTCTAGAATTTTGTTTATTAATAATTCTTCTGAGGGCATAGATTTATTTTTCCAGAGTTTCGCAAAGGCTAATCTAGCCGCTGTTGTAATCTGAATTATGAGTTGCGTTTTGTTATTATTGAGGCCATCTTCAGTCATACCCAAGAGGAAAGATTCTGGGGATAGGGCTATCTCCTGTCCCGTTATTTCTGAGAGCCAGAGTCAGATCTTTAACCAGAACTTTTTGGTCTCAGGACAGGTCCACCATAGATGATAGAAGGTGCCGACCGTTTTTCCACATTTCCAACATGTGTCTGGGAGATTTGGGAATATTTTCGCTAACCTAGCCGGGGCAGGGTACCATCTGTGTAACATTTTATAGTGGTTTTCTCTGAATGTTGCCGATTTCGTTATTTTGTAGTTCCTATTCCAGGCCATCTCCCAGTCGTTGAAATTAAGTCTGTATCCTAAATTTTTTTCCCAGATGTTTAGCTGATTTTTTGCTATGGTCTCTGCTCTATCCTCATCTAATAGGAAATTGTAAATTTTTGATAGCATTTTCTTATCTGTTCCCCAAATAATTTTATCAAAATGTCCGTATTTCGCTTCAATACCAAATTTATCTCTATCTTTTTGAAATCTGGAATTTATCTGGAGGTAATTCCACCAATCCAAGTTGAACCCCTGGTCCCTCAATACATCCAGAGGTTTGAGCTTCCCTTCTTCATCCAAGATGTCCTTCCTTGTATGTGCCCAATTTGTAATCATCTCTCCTATTGGGGGCCACTAAAGCTTCCATAATAGACAACCAGCTAGGTACCTTGGTGTAAACCCTCTGTCTAATTTCCTCCCACGTATGGATAAGTGTCTCCCTAATTTTATGTTTATGAAAGTAAGTTTTCCTCCTATTCTTTGTATCCCACAGGTGAGCATGCCATCCTTCACGGAGATCATGTCCTTCTAGTGTCAAAATTCTCCCGTCTTGTAGCTTGATCCACTCCTTTATCCAGATTATTTTTGCCGCCTTTTGATATAGTTCCCAATCAGGGAGCCCAAACCCTCCCAGATTTCTTTTCCCTTGAAGTATCTTAAAAGAAATCCTCAATTTCTTGCCCTCCCACAAAAAGTTCCTAATATGTTTGTTCAGGTCCAAAAAGAATTTTTTATCTAGTGGTATCGGAATGTTTTGGAATAGAAACAAAATTTTAGGTAGGATATTCATTTTGATCGCTGCAATTTTGCCAATCAGGGATAGTTTGAGCCTTTTCCATCTCTCAAGGTCTTGATAGGTTTTCTGCAATAGGGGGGTATAGTTATCGTCTTTTAATGAGGAGAATCTTGCGGTAATCCATATTCCCAGATATTTTATTTTCTTAACTGTCTGGAGGCCTAATAAATCTTCTAATTCTTTTTTTTGTGGATCTGTCATATTTTTCACTATTATTTTAGTTTTGTTCTTATTGATTTTAAGGCCCGCCACTTCTCCATAATCCTGTATTTCCTGCATTAATTTTAAACCGGTTTCTAATGGATCTTCTATTATGAGGGCAACGTCGTCTGCAAAAGCTTGGATTTTGAATGTTTCCTTCCTAATCTTTAAACCTTTAAGATTAGAAAGATCTTTAATCTTTAAGAAAGATTAAACCTCTAATCTTTCTAAGTAGCACCTCTAGTCCAAGATATAAAGTAAGGGCGATAGGGGGCATCCCTGCCTCACTTCTTTTTGTATCTGAAATACCTGGGTTCTGTCTCCATTTACTAATATGTTTGCCCTCTGGTTTTGGTAAATATTCTCTATCATCTTCCTGAAGTTGGTTTCAAATCCCATTAGGTCAATTTGATTTATCATAAAGGACCAATTCAAGTTGTCGAATGCCTTTTGGGCATTGACAAACATTAAAGCCAGCTGTTTTTCAGGGTGTTGTTCATAATATTCTATAGTATTAAGGACTGTTCTCAAATTATCTCTAATCTGTCTCCCTGGGAGAAAACCATTTTGATCTTTATGTATCCATCGATTTAAAATTTTTTTGAGCCTCTCCGCAATTATATTCATAAATAGTTTGTAATCTGCATTCAGCAATGAGATGGGTCTATAATTTGATATCTGCTTCGGGTCGGCACCTTCTTTCGGTATGAGCGTCAAATACGCTTCCCTCCAAGAGTCTGGGATTGTTATACCAGCAAGAGCATCATTTAGTATTTCTAGCAATTCTAATTTCAGGACATCATCAAATTTTTGGTATAATTCCCCAGGGAGACCATCTGGGCCAGGGGTTTTGTTCTTCTTTATTTTAGATAGGGCAGTTTTTAGCTCCTCTATAGTGATCTTTTCATTTAACCTTTCCTTTTCTTCTTCGGAGATTGGAGGTACATTTTTTTTTTAATTTGATTTATATGCCGCCCTTCTCCGGAGACTCAGGGCGGCTTACAGTGCATTCAGCAATAGCCTTCATACTTTTGTATATTTATACAAAGTCAGCTTATTGCCCCCACAAACTGGGTCCTCATTTAACCTACCTTAGAAAGGATGGAAGGCTGAGTCAACCTTGAGCCTTGGAGAGATTCGAACCAGCAGTAAATTGCAGGCAGCTGTGTTAATAACAGGGTGCTTTAAACCACTGTAGTACCAAGGCTCTTACCATTGGCTTCCAACAGATACTGTTCTACCTTAGTTAACTCAATTCCTTCATTCTTATATAGACATTCATAAAATTTTCTTATGCTTTCTAATTTATCTTCTTCCTTCGTCAGCAAGTTACCCTGAGAGTCTTCTAACACTAATATTTGGTTTTTTTCCTTCTCTTTCTTTAATTTATACGCCAACCATCTCCCCGACTTGTTAGCGTTCTCAAAACAATAATGCTTGGATCTTTTTATTTTTTGCGCCATCTCCTCCTGGTCCAATAAGTTCAATTTATGTCTCATCATCAACCACTGTTGTTTAATCGCCTCATCTCCCGGGCGTTGCTGAAGTTCATCATCAACTTGTAAAAGTTTTTGGGTGAGTTCTTCTCTAATCTTTCTTTTTTCCTTATTTTTGAAGGCAGTATATGAGATAGCTACCCCTCTCACATAAGCCTTCATGGTGTCCCACACGATTTCTTTAGCTGTCTCTCGATTCCCATTTTCTATGAAGAAGCGTTTGACTTCTTCATTCAATTTAAGTGAAAACTCTTTTTCATTTAACAAATTAATCTTTAAACTCCATTTCTGGTGTATTTTTTTGGTGTCATGGAGCCAACTGATTTCAAGGAGCTTATGGTCTGCCCAAGTATTCGTGCACATGTTAACCTTTTTAATTTCTAAAGCCAATTTTCTGGTAGCCCAAACCATATCTATTCTGGACCAAGAGCTCTGTGGCATTGAATAGAAGGTAAATTGTCTATCCTGGGGGTGTAAGGTACGCCACATGTCTGCTAAATTTATCTCGTCCACCAAATCAAAAAAGGGCTTTGGTAAGGGAGATCTTTTATTTTTTTTAGTTATGTCACACTTATAATCGTACTTTGGATCCACAATTCCATTAAAATCTCCCAGCATACATATTTCAATGTGTGCCCATTTTGCCAGCTATTCGTGGAGTTTCCGGTAAAATTTCCCTTGTTTTTTATTCGGGGCATAGACCCCTACCAATAACACCTTAGAATTACCTCTCGTTATTTCTACTATAAGTATTCTCCCTTTTTCATCTTGGTATTTGCATTCTGCCTCTATTCCTTTCTTAACATAGATAGCTATCCCCCTTTTTCTTTTGTCGGCTAGTGAAGAAAATACATTACCAAATTTAGTATAATTTAAGTGGTTGGCTTCATCTTTTTTTATATGGACCTCTTGGATACAAATTATATCGGGGTTTTGTTTCACCAATTTCGACAATATTATCCTTCTTTTTTTATGGTCATTTAAGCCATTCACATTCAACGATATGATCTTAGTATCGTTCATTCCTATAATTAGTTTCTAGTCTCTTGTACTTATTTACCTTTTAAAGTTACTGCTCTCACTGGTCTAGATTTTCCCCCCTTTTTCTTCTGTGTCTTCCTTTTTCTTCTCCTCTTCTATGTCTTCTCTTGTGATTTGTTCTTGGGATGTCTCTTCTTCTGTATTTGCTATCTCGTTTTCCTCCTTACTGGTTTGTTCCTCTTCTCCTCCCCTTAGTTGGTCTAGGAAGTCTTGAGCATCGCTTAAACAGTCAATTCTGATTTTCCTCCCTTGCCAAGAAATTAACATTCCTTCTGGCAAAAGCCACCTAAATATTATGCTTCTCCTGTTTAATTGGTTTGTCAAGAATCTATAGTTTTTCCTCCTTTCCTTCACTCTCCTTGGAATTTGTTTCAAAATATTGACTTCTTTTCCCCCATAGATAATTTTTTCCTCCCGGGCTATATTGTACAGAATATCTCTAACTTTTTTTCTAGCAAAGCGAACATGGACCTCTCTAGGGAGCCTATTTCTTCTTTCTCGTTTGGACTCTGTACACCTCGTCAATCTCTCGAATTATGTCCTGCTTGTCTTGCTGAAGGGTCTCTGCGATCAGCTCAGCCATCTTATCTCCTAAGTCCTCTTCCTTATCTTCCATGATGTTTTGGAATCGCAGGTAAAACGAGGCCTTGTCCATCTCAAGATGAATCAAGGCGTCTTCTGTTTCTTTATTCTGTGCCGACAGCGTTTGGTCCACTATATCCAGTTTTTTCTCATTTTTTTCAATCCTTTGTTCTGCTTTTTGAATTCTATTTTCATTGCTGGCAATAGCTGTTTGGATCTCGTTCATTTTGGAATCCAGAGCTTGGATGTCTGATTTTAGTTCAGAGTGACTGTTCAAAAGTTTCTCTTGCATCGCAAGCATAGTTTCTTGTATTGATAGCAGAGACGATTGTACCGTTTGCAACGTAGGGGTTACAGGGGGTTTGTTTGTTTTCTGGAGACCTTCTACTGATTTCTGGATGGCTGGGGAAGACATTGCCAAAGTGGGGATAGATGGCACTTTTTTACCGGTTTTTGCAATTGTTGATGTCAAACTTGCCATTTCTTTCAAAACCGATTTTTGATCTCTTATTATCTCCTCTATCTTTCTCCAAATTATCATCCAGTGGCACTTGCCACGTTTTCTCTGGGATACTTTCTTAAATCCTTATTTAGCTTCTATATTGGTTCTCGATACACTCTCAATAAATTTCAGTTAATGCTTGATTTCTAAATTTCTAACTTGCTATAGTAGAATAAGTAAACGTTTCCAGCAAGCGACAATCACTGATTATATGAGTCTTCTCTAATTAAGTTAAGCAATAATAACAATAAATTAGTCAATTAATAAATCCTAAATTCAAATCTTAATATAAATATATATATAAAGTATTGATATAAATAAGTTGCTAAGTGCTACCAGTAGATATAATTATGCTATATTAAATAAGTTAATAACAATGAATTGATAGGTTAATAGGTTTTAAATTCAGACCTCAATAAAAAGTTTTGATATAAATAGATTATTATTAGTATAGTATACAATATAGTAAGTTAATTAATTAAATACAAATCTAGGTTCTTATTTGTAATCAGTGCTTAATACCTAGTTTTGTATATCTATATTTCTATGTTCTTAACAATCAACTAGTCTAATTGATGACAATTATATAAAAAACAAAGTTTAAATATTAAGGACACAGATACTCAAAAGGAGGATGGGGGAGAGTACATATAAGTGTAAGTATAAATTATAAATCTTCAACTCGCCACTCTGGTGGGCTCCAATGCACCTCGATGGTAAGTCTCTCTGCTAGAACGTCTTCTTGTTCGTCCTCTGCTGTTTCTCTCTTCCGGTTCAATGGGCGCACTTCCTGTTTCGCCGAGGGTCTCAATAAGCTAATCACTGTGTTTCTCCTGCTTCCTTTCCACTCGTTCAGAAGACACAAAACCAACCACCCCGATAGGCTTTTCTTTCTTTCTCTTCCCTCTCACCGCATTCTTTAGAAACGCAATCCACTCCCTCCGCTTCTCTCATCCGCTCGTCGGCTTGTCGGCTTGTTGGGCTTCCGCGATTACAATCTGCTCTATCTTCTCCGTTGCCACCTCTCACCAATCCGAGCACTCCTCTCCCGACTCCACCGAACTCCTCTCTCAGCGCACAATCTCTTCAGGTATGGGGAACCTCCGATCTTCTTCTAAGCTTCCCGTCTTTTGTTGGCTATTGCAACTTCAAGCCCGCCATCAGTGGCCGGCTCACCGCGTTGGATCGACAGAGCCGCCTGGTCCAGCGAGAGGTGGTCGCACCCCACGTTCCCACTCGCCTGGCTTCCTCTTTTGTCCGCAGGACTCTCCGGGTCCCGCGCCCCCCAAGGGATCCCCAGAACACGGTGAAAAGGGGTGTTGAGGAGCAGCGAGCACTCACTCAACACCCTGTCACTGCAAGTCACCAACCGGAAGAGGTTTCTCAGAATTTTAATTTTGTAAATACTGTACAATTTATAGCTATAATGTATATACAAGATGCAACTTTACGTTTTAAAAAAATCCTCCAAATTTGAACGATTAAATAGAGCTTTATAGTTATTTCATCAAATAAATTGATAATATGCAATCAGCTAGGTTTTGATTTTTAGCAACCATGTAGATACCATAGATTTTCTCCATGACAAAAATCAAATAAACAAACTCCAAAATCAAATAAATATCCAAATCATTCCATCTCTCAGCTGTCTTCTCTTCAATATAGTAGTACAAAATAGTCAGGATGACACTTTTTTGGTTCTACTATTAAGCAATTCAAACTTAAAAATTATTTGGTGATTGACCTTAAAGAATCTACAGCAGATTTTGCAGTAGATGAGGAACATTGCTATCCACTCCTGCCTTTCTTGTTCTTTGAATGTACAGACCTCTGGCTGTTAACATGTCAGTAACACTGAAAATCATAACTGGGATACAGTAACCCAGTCTCAGCACTAATATGGAAACAAAGTAAAATTTCTTAGTCCTATACTTTTATGTATGGTGTGCGTGTGTGTGCATATACATACTTATACTATACACAGTATATTGTGTATGCAGATAACTATGGATATGCAGATATAGATAAAGAAATCTGAGAGCCAATTTGATCTAGTGGTTAAGGTACCAGGCTAGAAAAGGGGAGACTGAGTTCTAATCCTGCCATAGGTATGAAAGCCAGTTGGGTGACCTTGGGCCAGTCATTCTCTCTCAGCTCAATCCACTTCACAGGGTTTTGTTGTGGAAAATATAGGAGGTGGAAGGTGTGTTGAATATATCCACTGCCTTGAGTTATTTATAAAAATAATAAAGGCTGCATATAAATAAATAAAAATATTGTTCTGAATACTCAAACACCACAGTGATAATAAATTATGTTATATATATTTAGCAGTGTTTTTATATTAATTATGTTTTAGAGATGTTTAGGGAAGGGGTCAAAAAATGTCAAGATTAGGTGGGCAACTGTGTAATCAAAACGTCTCCCCTTTTTAATATGTGTTTATGAATGTCACAAGTAAAAAAGGGGGAATTGCTATCATATAGTTGCGCCCACAGTCTTGACTTTTATCAACTCCCATTGATGTTCCTGTCATCATCTCTTTTTATAGAATTTCTTATCCACATTGTTGTTCAAAGTTTGTGGTTTGGAACAAAGCTGCATTTTCTGGCATAGGAAGCCATGTATTCTGATGACACCAAGGTTGGAATAGTGAGATGATAGATCTTACTATTGAACTTCCCGTAAGATATATCAGTGGTAATTAGGGATAATTGTGGTTATATGGAGACCTCTTACTTACCTCTTTTCCTCTTGTTTACATCATTCTGGTTCACCTTTTGAGTAGATAAATGACATAAAGCTATTATAGTTGAAAGCTTTTAATGACCAGACTGTGGGCTAAATTAACCCTGCACAGAGTGTATAAGAGGCTTTCCCCACTTCCTAACAGTAAGTCCTAAGGAAATATAATCCATCAGATGAAATATTGTCTAAGTGCTCTTACTATTTTTATTGCTATGTAATAGCACAGCTTGATATAATACTAAGAAGTTAAAAAATTATTCATTTTATAACTGTAATAATAGTGCTCTAACTAAAAACATACTATTTAATAATTTTTCTGTGCTTCTGTCACTTTGAAGGGATTTTAACAAAATAATTATGTGTGTACTCATACTAATATTTATTATCCCTGAAAGGAAAACAAGTAATGTTGATAAAAAAATGTTTTAATTTTGCTTTGAAAATAACAAATAATTATAAAGCTTTCTGTCTTGTTTTTACCCATAACTTTTACATCCATAAAAGCTGGTCATCAAATATCATAAATGAGGGTCTTCTGTTCTACCTGGAAATGCAACCAGATATCAGTGGAAGCTCCTTGAAAAATATCAGAACTGCAGCACTGATCACATGGATTATAATGGTATGGCCTTTTCTAGCACATTGGTTAAAGGGAAACAGCCAGCATATTTAAGGTCTCCTCCGGTACATATGGATATTTTAAGCAAATTTACTGGGTTCACACTTTATGTGATTTGATTAACAGTAATTTATTTAATAATCTGTGATAGCTGAATTTGTATAACAGTGTTAAACCCAGCTGTAGCTTTGGATATTATAGCCATGCATAAATGTATTAAAAGTTTGTTGAGGTGACTAAGGGGAAAACACATTCTAAGGTATTTTAAATAGTTTGTATATACAACTTGTATATACAAATATATGTATCCAGTGGTGCCTAGAAGTTTGTGAACCCTTTTGAATTTTCAGTATTTCTGCATAAACATGACCTAAAATATGATCTGTTCTCCACACAACTAGATAAAGAGAACCCAGTTAAACAAATGAGTCAAAAATATTGTTCATCTATTGAGTAAAATGATCCAAAGCCACATATTTGTGTCTGGCAAAAGTATGTATTTTATCTAGTTTTGGGGCTAGTGTGGGGACTAGATCATGTTTCAGGGTTCACACATTTTTAAGTATCACTATAGCTGTATTAATGTATTTATATCAGTTGAATCATAGCACACTTAGTTCCTTGTAACTTCTTTGCCAGTTTTTCCTCTTTTTTCTCTTATATTGTAGCGAATATACACCAAAGCTTGTTCTTCTTCTCCTCTGCCTCCTGCTACCATTATCTTTCCTACAATTGCTTGCTAATTGCTTGTTAGATATTAAGAACCTTTAGAATAACAAGTTACATGATACCATAGATAATTCTCCTTCCACCGTCAGCAAAAGAAGTTTAAAAAGTTATCCTGGAATAAATAGCAAGCAGGTTATTACAATATTGATTTTGGAAAGTTATAAATGGACTAAGGAATGGATTGGAAATAAGATTTTGAAATTAATAATAAGAATCCTTCATGTGAGTTGTTTAAAAACTTATTTAAAATATATGAGGAGGTTGCTGAGCCTCAGAAACAACCAAAATGAACTAAAATTATAATTAAAGGAGAAGAGACCCACTACAGAATGGAGAAAATTGTTTTAACTTTGGAAGAATTAAAGAATTACGTGAGAACAATGCCCAAAGAAAATTCTAATAAGAATGTCTGCTACCATAAAAATAAGTTTAAAAATGGAGATAGAAGTGAATACAACTGACTATAAAGCTGTATTGAATTTGGATTTTAAAATGTCAGGTTATAAGAATGATACTGAAAAAAACATTACACTGGATTTGTCATTGAAACTGGTTGATGTCTTAATAACTAAAATGGATGCAAATAATAAATCAGAAGAATTACTTGGATAACTTTTTTTAAATCTTTGTCTTACAAAGAAATGTGTTATACTCATGAAAGATTGCCAGAGAAAAGAAAGAGAAAATGAAAAGATATCAGCATTTTGGATACTATTTAAAGGGAACAAATACAGAGATTTATAAAAACAAATGAAATATAAAGTTGGCTTATTTGATCAAGGTTAAAGTATATATAATGTTTTTTCTAGTAATTCTTAATCGGTTTTCTCAACTAGGGCTGAATGACAAGGCTTTAAAATAAATAAGCTATGAGAAGAAGCCTTTTTTGTTGCATTTTCAGAGAAAATGATAAACTATGGTGTTAGAAGGAAAGGAAAAAAATTTAATCTGATTAAGGTTAAAATATAGATGTTGTTTCTGGTATGTGTTAAATTTGTGAAGGAGTTTCTGAGAGAGACAAAGAGAAAATGAAAACAAATAAACTTGTAAGCTATTTACTTGAAGAGCTTAAAATTCAAGATTTATAACAGGTTGTTTCTGATAGTTCTTAATGTATTTTCTTGATTAGATCCAAATGATGAGGCATTACAGATTTGTTTATAGATAAAAAATATGGGAAGAAATTTTTTGTTGTATTTTTAGAGAAAATTTTAAGTAAGTGTGTTAAAAGTAAAGAAATATAAAATTAATTTATTTGATTAAGGCTAAAAAATGCAAGTTATGTTTGGTAACTTTTAATGAATCTTTGCTGATTAGGATTGAATAACGATTAGGGTTGAATGTCAAAAATATTATAATTTATTTTTTAATTTTAAAAAGATCCTAAAGAGAGAACAATTAAATTATTACTAGAGGTAGTCTTTGACTTACAACCACAACCACAAAATTTCTGTTGCTTATCAAGGCAGTTGTTAGGTGAGTTTTGCTCCATTTTACAATCTTTCTTGCCACAATTGTTAAGTGAATCACTGCAGTTGTTAAGTTAGTAACACAGTTATTAAGTGAATCTGGAGAGATACTTCTTATGATGGCATCAGTGAGATCTAAAACAGAAGATACTTTCACACCAGATCAATTTGTCCAAAATATTTAACTTAAGCCACCCCACAAAAAAATTAGGAGATACCTTGAAGGACATATATCTACTCTATATAAATAGCAGGAACGTAAGGAAACCAGAATTACTTAAGATATATTTTATTTCTGCATTTTGTTGTCTACTTTTTTTATAGAGGATGACTGTGTGATTTGAGGTCTGATTCTTTAGTCTGAAATAGGAGATAATAATAGCACAGAAAGCTGGGCTACTTCACTGTTTTAAATTCTCACTAAAAAGTATAATAATCTGCACTTTGGCCCTCAAATAACTTCTTCTGTTCTTTCCTTCCTAGGGAGTGCTGAACCCCATGCAAGGCTTTCTTTTTACATTGGCTTTTTATGGCTGGACTGGTTGGAATCTGGACTTGCAGTGGCAGAAAAGCCCAATTCCATGGGATTCTCTGTCCACCTCAACTGCTGCTGGAAATGGCTATGCTTTGCCAAGCGGAAACTCGGTGAATTTCCATGACTCAAAGAAAACATCAACAGTGCCCATCCATCAGACAGATGAAACTTTAAGCATACTGTCTGAAGGAAATCTGGGCACCAGTGAGGGATTAATGAAGAATTCTCCTGTCTACCAAGGCTGGTAAACTTCAGGATTCACTCACACATTCACTGGCAAGATTTTAACTGCCTTAAATACTGTTAGCTTATTTATTCAATTACTAGATCAGTGCTGAGGAATGAATGGATACATGATCCAGACCTTGAAGAAATGTTCCACTTAATATTTACACAAGGTGTTTTTTAAATGGGATTTTCTAATCCTTTATTTAAAAAAGCAAAACAAAAAATAAATGGTTGTTGAGGCAAATATGATACTAGTAAATTCTGAGCATGTCAGAATGAAGTACCAGTAAATTCTTTAATGTACTTCTACAGGTGAAACTCGAAAAATTAGAATATCGTGCAAAAGTTCATTTATTTCAGTAATGCAACTTAAAAGGTGAAACATATATGAGATAGACTCATTACATGCAAAGCGAGATAGTTCCAAGCCTTGATGTGTCATACTTTTGATGATTATGGTTTACAGCTCATGAAAACGCCAAATTCACAATCTCAGAAAATTAGAATATTGTGAAAAGGTTCAATATTCTAGGTTCGAAGTGTCCCACTCTAATCAGCTAATTAAGCCATAACACCTGCAAAGGGTTTCTGAGCCTTTAAATGGCCTCTCAGTCTGGTTCAGTAGGAATCACAATCATGGGAAAGACTGCTGATCTGACAGTTGTGCAGAAAACCATCATTGACATCGTCCATAAGGAGGGAAAGCCTCAAAAGGTAATTGCAAAAGAAGTTGGATGTTCCCAAAGTGCTGTATCAAAGCACATTAATAGAAAGTTATGTGGAAGGGAAAAGTGTGGAAGAAAAAGGTGCACAAGCATCAGGGATGACCTCAGCCTGGAGAGGATTGTCAGGAAAAGGCCATTCAAAAGAGTTGGGGACTATCACAAGGAGTGGACTGAGGCTGGAGTCAGTGTATCAAGAGCCACCACACACAGACGGATCCTGAACATGGGCTTCAAATGTCATATTCCTCTTGTCAAGCCGCTCCTGAACAACAAACAATGTCAGAAGCATCTTACTTGGGCTAAAGAAAAAAGGAACTGGTCTGTTGCTCAGTGGTCCAAAGTCCTCTTTTCTGATGAGAGCAACTTTTGCATCTCATTTGGAAAACAAGGACCCAGAGTCTGGAGGAAGAATGGAGAGGCACACACTGCAAGATGCTTGAAGTCCAGTGTGAAGTTTCCACAGTCTGTGTTGATTTGGGGAGCCATGTCATCTGCTGGTGTTGGTCCACTGTGCTTCATTAAGTCCAAGGTCAACGCAACCGTCTACCAGGAGATTTTGGAGCACTTCATGCTTCTTTCCGCAGACGAGCTTTATGGGGATTCTGACTTCATTTTCCAGCAGGACTTGGCACCTGCCCACACTGCCAAAAGTACCAAAACCTGGTTCAATGACCATGGGATTACTGTGCTTGATTGGCCAGCAAACTCGCCTGACCTGAACCCCATAGAGAATCTATGGGACATTGCCAAGAGAAAGATGAGAGACATGAGACCGAACAATGCAGAAGAGCTGAAGACCGCTATTGAAGCATCCTGGTCTTCCATAACACCTCAGCAGTGCCACAGGCTGATGGCATCCATGCCACGCCACATTGAGGCAGTAATTGATGCAAAAGGGGCCCAAACCAAGTACTGAGTACATATGCATGCTTATACTTTTCAGAGGTCCGATATTGTTCTATGTACAATCCTTGTTTTATTGATTTCATGTAATATTCTAATTTTCTGAGATTGTGAATTTGGGGTTTTCATGAGCTGTAAGCCATAATCATCAAAATTATGACAAATCAAGACTTGAACTATCTCGCTTTGCATGTAATGAGTCTATCTCATATATTAGTTTCACCTTTTAAATTGCATTACTGAAATAAATGAACTTTTGCACAATATTCTAATTTTTTGAGTTTCACCTGTATGTCTTCTTCAGCTTGCATTGCCAGCAAGACAATTTTACTTAATGAAAGCTATTAGGGACTCTTATAATTCTAATGATTTACCTTAAAATTGAAAACTAAAAACATTCCACTGTAACCTAGTATATAATTTACAAAGCATTACATGGCTTACTATTATTGCCTCCTTTTCTTGTTCGTTTCCTCAGTTGAAATCATCCTACAATCTTAGTCATAGCTGCTTCTCTCTCTTCTTCTTTCTTTCCTTAACAAGCAGAGATGTGATTGTGCTAGAAGAGGGGTAGGGAACAATGGCCCTTTTATGACTTGTGGACTTCAGCTCCCAGAATTTCTGCCAGCCAGCCATGCTCAGGAATTCTGGGAGTTGAAGTCCACAAGTCATAAAGGGGCCATCCTTCGCCCCTCCTGTGCTAGAAGTTCCATCACTCCTCTGATGATATTGACTCCTTTATTCTAACTACCTTCTGGCCAGCACTTATATCCAAAACACACGCTAGTTAAGATTTAGTTCTGCATTCTGTTTCTCTACTGACCAATTACACAGTTGTGAGTTAACTTTTGGAGTGGGATGAATTGCTTTGTATTGTATTAATCATTCCTGTGTCTTTCTAGATACATATTACCATCTTAACTGTGATGGAATGATTTTTGTTAAAAGTAATGCATAAAAAAGGCATGCACCACTAATGCAAGATGCAGTGATACAAATTATGCATGAAAGATAACTAGTGGTATTCAAATTAGCAATCGCCAATATCTAGATTGCCTTGGTCTGCTACATGAAACCAAACCATAGATTTTGTTCAACAAATAAGTTAAAGGAAATTATATCTTAGGAAGTTTGTAAACTAACAATTTAGTTTTTGACCTTTATTGTTATTTCTTACACAATACACTATTTTTTATAAAGAATTGTCTAATTAGCATTTGTCTACACCTTCTGTCAATCTAAATTAGCCTTATATATTGATGGTGTATTATCAGCTATGTAGATAATATAAAATCCTTTTCATTGTTATGATGGGCCTGAGTGGCTGTTGTCATAATGCATGATATATAAAGCTCAGAAAACCTATAAGCTACGGTAGTTTAAAATTGCACTCTTTGTTATGATATATTTTAGTAGAACAAACAATTCATCTTCTCTTCTGCAGAAAGAAAAGGATGGGAGTGTCTCATATTAAGCAAAAGGATACTGAATATCCACTGAAGCGTTAAGATGGTTATATACAAACAGAGCAATGTGGCATAACAATTATAGATCTCATTTAGGCCCAAAATGCCACTTATGACTTGTTAAATTGACCTGATATACCAGGAATATAACGATTAAAAAGGTAGAATTTTGCCTGAGGAGACATAAATGTAATATATTAGCTATATTCTCCTTCATGTATCAAGTATTTTGCTAATTATACTCTTATTGAAAATTTGTTATTAACATTTATATCCCTCTATATGTTCAAAGCACTAGGAATCTATTTTGTTCTGTCTCCCAGGATAGTATCCAACTAGTTTTTTATCTCATTACAGAGATCAATTAAGAACATAGTTATGGAGACAGAAGACAGCCAGTCTGGGGTAGTGGTTAAGGCATCAACCTAGGAACTGGCAGACCATGAGGTCTTGCCTTAGGTTCAATGCCAGCTGGGTTACCTTGGGCCAGTTACTTTCCCTCAGCCCTAGGAAGGAGGCAATGGCAAATCACTTCTGAAAAACCTTGCCAAGAAGGTTTTTTGGCATTTGTCTGAGCAGTCTTTAAGAATCTGGCATGATTGGAAGAAATGGAGGTAGGAGTCTGGCTTGTAGATGGTGGGGCTAGGTGAAGGAAAACTTGAGAAGGAACTGTTTGGTCCATCAGCTTTTTGGCAACCAACCGAAAAATGAAAGATCTAACTAACATTTAAAAAACCAGAGAAACCAAAACGTGCCTAGATGGTGCATACAGTGAAAACCAATTATCAACTGTTTTCTAGACTTGACATGAGTATAATACCTGGGATTGATAAAACAGTTAAAAGTTGTAACCTTTTGATTCCAATTTTGTTATGTTAAATCTGATCATGCATGTAATATTATAGTGATTTTAAATAAACAAAGCAACAGCAGAATTTTAGAAATTATTTATGAGTTACCACTATTTAAGCAATAAAGTTTAATTTTGGAACAATCTTGGAAAAGTCCAAATCTTAAGAAAGTTACTATCAGACTGGCAAATCTGGTCAAAGAGCTGGAACTTCTAAGTAAAACAAGTACCAAAAATATTTGAAAGCTAGTTTGAAAATTTATCAAGGCTGTTTTTTGGAGAATTAGGAAGCAGTAGTGGATAACAGATACACAATACACAAGAAAACACTACAGGCCTAGATATATAAAACACATCTGTATAGTTAAACATCCAGGAGTTCATTAGAGTTGGGTTGAGTTGGAATTTTCAGATTTATCAAGGGTTTCTGCATTATGAACAAAACAAGTATCAGTTGTGGATATGGATAGCGTATTCAAGACCTTTCTCCTGGCCCAGAAAATCAATTGAAGTGATATTGTAATATTTGCTTGTTAAACCAAAGCAAATTTCTATCTGCTGCATTATATATGGACACTCTGGGATCAAGAATTGAAAGTTTGTTTCACTGACTTTTTGTTAGTGTTCTTTATAAATCATTATAAAGCTACATGATATAATCTTATCCCATTTCTACTATAAAAGATGAGTCCAATTCAATAGTCACCAGTGGGCGCATTCAAAAAGATTGAGAAAATGTGTAGAATTCAACTTATTAGAATGGCAACGGAAATAACACCTTCACATCTATGTTTGTGATTGTTTCTTTTTAATTAAGGAATACTTTCAGGCCACATTTTCACAAAAATAAAAGAAGCCTGGACTTTCACACAAACTGAAAGCCTAATGCCTCTCATACTGGGTAAATTACCCAATATTGGGCAAAAGTGGTATTTCTTTGGCAACCCATTGCCCAATTACAACAAGAACATTTAAATAAGGACTTTCTGATCAGCAGTTTTGGGTAATGAATGAGAAAGTTTGGGAAACACAGCTGAAATCTCATTTATTTGTTGATGCATTAAAGAGGTTCAAAGGAGGGAAAGAAAAATAATGCAACATTAACTTTGATGACTGAAAGTCACATTTCCAATCCCAAATAACATTGTAACTGCATTCAGCTGTTTTCCTGTCAATAGTAGGAAACTTACGTTTTTCCACTGTGGTTTTTCCATCTATGCCAGGAGATGGAAAATGAGGCAAAACATCAAAGTTTGGGTTTTTAACATTTCAACTCTTATTGGGACTTTGTAAATTTGTATAATAAAATTCTTGCTTTTAAGACTTTAAAGTGCATTCTAGTTTTCTCCCTTAAAAAAAACAACAACAGATGTTGGTATTCTACATTTCTCTGAACTTAATGAAAGTTCTCTCTTCTTTGTCATGCTAGATACTGTTTCTAATACAACTAAACTCTGCATTTCAAGTACAACCCATTAATTTGTTTTATACTAAATAATGTGCACAAAACATTTAAATTAAGCTATGGAGAATAGGTTGTTAGGGTTCCTCTATTGAAGTGTTGATTGCTTATGATTCTTCCTTCAACTTTGGGGCAGAAAATATAGGTGATGCACACTTTGAAAGTAATAACATGTTGCATTTCATAGAAACACAACATTTCTTGGATAATTATTTAAAGCATCCTGACTTTTCTCAAGCTTCTGGACAAACCTGAAACAGAGATGCCACATCTTTAAGGAATCCACTTTTAATGGACTTTTTATAGGCTGAAAAAACGATGCATCTTTTTTTCAGCCTATAAAAAGTCAGAGTGCTTCAATGAATAACAGAGATATTGCAGTAACACAAAGACTGAAGCACTTTTTCAAATAATTTTCAAAGCATATCCAGGCCTGGAAAACCCCCCTTACTTTACTTATTTGAATGTATTGATTACAATTTGCTGTTCTTTGCTTTATTTTAATGGGGGAATAAAACACCACTACTCCAACTCCACAGAATGTTTCTTTTGGTTCAATGTGCATTCCTTCCTTCCTTTCTTTTTTCCACACTTCCTTGCTGAATAAGGTGCTTAAAAAATTCTAAACACTCCAACTAAGATCTAATAAAAATAAATAAAAAATGCCCAGAAACATAACCCTGCCACATACCAATGTTTTACTTCTTTAATTACTTTGTTTATGGGATATTCATAAAATATCCTATTTACCTGTTATCTGGAGACTACAACTACATAGCATTTGAAGACTTAAAAAAAAAATAGTCTGTTTATATTGGCAGCTATTTCTAAGGAAATGCCACAGTAGCTTTCTTTTTATCATAAACACTGCTATTAAAAATTGTAAATTCCATTAAGGAACTTTGAATAATTCAATCCTAATTTTAACTATGCAATTCTACCGTGTTTCCCCAAAAATAAACGCTTGGCCTTATTTTCAGGGACATCTTATTATTTTTGAGGTGCATGAGGCAACGAGCATGGACACCTCATGGCTGCTGCTGACACAGCCGCTCATCAGCTGTTCATCCCTGAGGCCGCACATGCGCTTCCAGCCATGCTTCCCAGGACTCTGCACCATGCCGTTGGCCCAGCCACGCCGCTGCGACCAGATGTCCCATCACCACCTCCCTGTTTTTTGCTAATTGCTTTTGCGGCAGCCATTAGCATGACAGAAGGGGCGCAGTGGCTAGGGTTACAAGAGCGGCTGTCAGGTAAGGATGTGTGGGGTGTGTGGGGCATGGCCCTCCCTCCCTCTCCTCCAGCCTCGCCGCCTCACCTCATGTTGTTGGGTGTGGCAAGCAACCAGAGAAAATGTTGGGGACTGGCTGCGCATGCATTTATGTATTTTTGGAGAGGGCTTATTTTAGTGCATGTGCTCAAAAGCCTTATTGGGTTTATTATCCGGGGAGGTCTTATTTTCGGGGAAACAGGGTAATAAAATAATATTTTTCCTCTTGAAAAAAAAACAAATGGCAGAATTATTTTTAGTTGCTTTGATCACAGAGTACAAGCATAGGATCTGACAACTTATGTAGAATTTGGGTATCCAGATTTAAAAAAATAAATCTGTACGTTTCTAGTCTTCAATTCTGAAAAGATGAGTAGGTTGATAGTGCCTCATAAAATGTCAGAAATATTATTGTATATATGTAATGTATACTGTACTTAAAGGATTTTAGTGACTAAAACATACAATGTTTCCATATCTAGCACAAACAAAATTATACAATTTTGCAACCTGAGATCTTAGTAATATAAAAGTCTTAAGAATTGAAGACAAAAAGAAAATGCTGATAGCATACAAGGAATAACTCACACAAAATTGTTCTAATATCAAAATATAGCAATTTATTCAAGACACTGAATATGATCTCTTGATTTTCTTCTTGGAACAAATGAATTACAACACACAAGGTGATTTGTTGAAAGAAAGTGAGCGTGGTTTTTGGGTGTGTGTAGGCCTGGAAGAGGGCATGTGTATAGAGAGAAAATGGGCAAGGGGAGGTGTTTCAACAGAATCTATGAAATGCTGAAATGAGAACCAAGCCTGGCTTCAAGTCTGACACAGACAATAAAACTTCAGAAGCCAGAATTTAGACTATCAGTGAATGGCTGAAAATATAATTTGGAAAGGAAGGAAAGAAGGAAGGAAGGAAAGAAAAAAAAGGGGGGAAACAAGCTATAAAAATGAAAAAAAAGTGCACATCACCTGGGACAAAAATTACATAGTTTTGTTTTAAAATAAAAAATAAAAATGCAATCTCTTATATTAAGAAAAAATCTTTGTGGAATCCTAGGAATATTAGGCATTTTGATTCCCCATACAGGAACCCTGTTTACCATATTAAAGATGTAGTATCCCATTAGTTCACATGTATCTCAATTAAGTCTAAATTCAAATAGAATGTCCAGAATTTTATTCCAGAATTGGTTATGGAATAATATTTTATCATTTTAATATTACAATACAGATAGTCCTCTACTTACAACCATTCATTTAGAAACCATTCAAAGTTACAACAGCACTGAAAAAAGTAACTTACAACCAGTCCTTGCACTTACAACTATCATAACATCCCCACTTTGGCAATTGGCATGTAGGGTTGCAGTGTCCTGGGGTCGTGTGATTACCATTTGCAACCTTCTCAGCTGTCTTCTGACAAGCAAAATCAATGGGGAAAGATAGATTCATTTAATGGCCATGTGATTCATTTAACAACTGCAATTTTTCACTTAACTGTGGCAAAATATGTTATATTATTGGGTGCAACCTACTTAACAACCATCTTGCTTCACAATGGAAATTCTAGTCCCAACTGTGATTATAATTTGAGGACTATCTGTACTTTATTTGTTTATTATATTTATATGCCTCACTACCCAGTTATTGTTGATTTGAAGCCAGATTTAAACAGTAATATTATGCATGTCTATTTAGAAGTGAATTTCTTTGAGTTTAATGTACTCAAGCCTAATATCTTGGGGTGAAATACTATTTGAAAAATAAAAATGATGAAATCTGTTCTATCTATCAAACATCTCTACATAATTTGTAAATAGTATTTCATATAGAGTGAAATGTTAAGATTAATTCTTTTATAACTTCAAGTATAAGTCAAAGCTATATTTGAAAGCAGATCACGGTACACCAATGGTAATAGTTTTCTTTTAAAAAGTCATGATTTTTAAGAAAAAATTAATTCAAAGTAAGTTTTGAAGTTTATAATTCTGAAATTATGTTTTAATATTCTGTCGAGTTACAACATCTGATAAAGAATTTATGCCATGGAATATTTGACTACTTGCATGATTAAAGAATCTTTTAAAAAGAAGTATAGGCAAAACTGCCTTTCATGAAGATTAAAAAGATACTGCATCTTTAAATAGGGATTCATCTGAATTGTTCTTTTAAATGATGGAACATAATCCAATCCACATATGTTAGATATTTTAAGTTTCTAAAATTGTGTTTTAACATAAAAATACTACGTCCTTTATTTCTTATTCCAAAAATACATGGGGTTCTTTCTTTTTTTAAAAAGTAATCTTTCTTCTGTAAAAAGCTTTTCCGGCACCTAAAGCACTTAATACACAATTTTTTGAAAGTGCCCTTCAGATTTTAAGATCTGAAGCATGGAAACATTAAAGAAGTAGCAGAATCAGAGGATAAAGAAAAGAGAAAAGATGGGGGGGGGGGAGGGTTGAAGAGGAGAAATGGAAAACAGAAGCAGTCACTAATGAGGCCCATCTGCCCTTTGCATTAACTAGGCACAAATGGAAAGGACAAAGCAAAAAGTTGGTGAAAATAAGAAAGAAAGAAAAAAAAGAGAGAGAGAGAGAGAGAAAGAAAAGAAAAAGAAAAGAAAGAAAAGAAACAAACAAACAAACAAAAAGAAAGAAACAAAAAGAAAGACATTCAGTTTGAACCTATGCCTGTTATTGTCAAGGCTGTAACATTCCAGCTGATAAGAAAAAAATCACTGAACAAATAACAGTAGTCTAGAAAATACAAAGTGTTGGGATTACAAATTTGAGTGTATCATCAATACAAACTGGTTTTGAATGTCCTTTGGGAGAGCAATTGTAGTGTCCAAACTAGAAAGAAAAACAATGCAATACCACATGGAGGAGAACTTTTTCCCATTTTGGTTTATCAAAGCATTTTGCTTCATAGATTTTGTTTTCCTTTTAATTTTTATTGTTTTTGGCACAGCTTTTCGTCTTCTTTTTAGCAGCTGTCAAAATGAGGTCTCAGAGATCTGACCCCAGCAAACAGCAGGTTTAGCTGTTGATGGCCACCTTCTTGCTTGCCTCCAAAGGCTGTAAGTTCATAGTGGAAAAATCCCCCCTCCCTAAGTGATTCTGTTTTAAAACCTTGTTGAAGGTTGGTGGACAAAACATTGCAAGCTCCTTTTGCCTGGGAGAAATGCATTATTTGATTAGTTCTGCTTCTGTTTATTTCCCCCAGTTTTTGCCATTCCAGAGATGTTAAAAATACGTTTGAAGAGTGCTTCTACCTCCACATTCAACGCTGGTCCATTTGCAGTTTCTTCTAAAATATTTATTTTCGCAGGTCTAGAACACACACCTGGAACACAGAAAAATTGGGCACCAAATAAACTCTTAATAATTTTTGATAATTCAACTGTATATAATTCTATCAGGATAATGAACAAGAGCACACTTGCATTTTCATAAAATGTTCACACCCACTCAGTTTTAAATCCTGAGTATTACAGATGAAAGAAAGGCTAGCTGAAGAATAAGGATTGCCTAAAATCAAATCCTTACTCAAATTTTTCAAGTGTGCAAAAACATACAATGAAAGCAAGAAATAGCTTTATTTGAACCTGGCCATTATAGGTAGTTCTCGACTTATGATTGCTACCTTAACAACTGTTCAAAATTAAAATGGCCTTGGAACAGTGCTTTATTGTCTGTAAAACACTTCCATTCATCACAAAACACTGCTTACCACAGATTGCCAAGCGTCCCACAGTCATGTGTTTGCCATTTGCAATCTTCCCTGCCAGCTTCCCTAAAAAAATGTTTTCCACTTGGATGTTAGCAGTGAGAATTTTCAGCACCAGAAGTGAGAGATTCATGCGTGGCCTACACTGGGCTTTCCAAGCCTTGCCCAGAGCCATGAGGCACCCACGCTTTACTTTAGGGTGCCTCCCTGTTCTGGCACTGAAAATCCTTCCTGTTAAAATCCAAGCATACTAGACCTCTAACATTTGACTGCTTAGCAACGATGGGAATTTGCTGGAATAAGTTTCCGAAGGAGCTTTATCTCCTGGCAAAGAAACAGTTTGGGGTGGGATGCTTTTTCCAAAAGTCTGGCACTGATGCTGCATTGTTCAAAGCCCCCCATATGTGCTCTAGCTTGGTCAGCAGGAAATGCATGGCAGAACAGGAGGGAACCCAAGAGGAAAAGAGTAAAAAAATATGCTCCCTCTCCCTTCCTTTTCTCTCCTCCTTCCTTATCTGGCCAAAAGAACCAACTTCCCCCTCCCTACCCAGCCAGCAACTCCTGAGAGCAAAGTTTAATGCAAACTTTTCAAAAAGCCTACACAGCCAGGACCCCTACCTCCAGGATTTAAACCTCAGGCCTTTCCCCCCTGTCTTTTCAAGGCAAAGAACTCTTGGCCATCTTTTAATTGTTGGGGGCACCTGTTCCACATTTAACTATTCTATTTAGGCTGTGATTTGTGGTTTCTTGTCAGCTTCAGAACTAGATTTTATTGCACTCTGGATTTTACTCCCAACATATCTAAATAAATTTGTCTGAATTATGCATTTTAGCAGAGAGATCACTAGTGCATCACAAGAAGAAATACTTGCGGTGTTGAAATGCACTCATTTATGGATAACTAAAAACAAAACAAAACCCAAAACTGAAGAAACCATACCGATCCATCTGAAGCACTGGCTCCAACTTTGTCTCCTCTAGCATTCCAGCAGACTTCAAATATTCCACCGGTGCCTCTGTAGCTATGTACTAGAGTCCCACTCTATGAATAAATAGAACACCTTCATTCAAGGGGACAAATCTGTACCATTTTGTTTGTAATTTCAATACTGATATCATAACACATACATTTCTATAAATAATAGTTGCATTAGTTTTGCCTATAGCTTAAGGAGTAATAACTTGGATCATTTGGATATGTGTAAAGACAGATGCAAAAAACAAGTTAAGCAGTTCAGTTTTCTCCCCGTTGCTTGTCACCTTACTGTTTTCTCCCATTAATGGGCCAATCGTTTCCTTGATTTTTTCCTCATTTTTTACATAATGAAAGAAACTTTTTTTGGTCATTTTTTTACTTTTGTTCCAAGCTTTAGTTCGTTTTGAGCCTTAGCTTTCCTGCTTTCATATTTGCTGATATTCTGCCTTAGTTTTATGCCCCTCTCCACTTTTTATAGTCCTTTTTGTCTTTCAATTTATCAGAGAGTTCTTTATGCAGCCATGCTGGTTTCTTTTGAGAGCTGTTATTTTTTCTTCTTCACTGGAATTGTGCTAGACTGGGCTTTTATAATCTCACTTTTCAAAATTCCCCAAGCTTCTTGGGTTGTTTTCCCCTTGAGGATTGTCATCCATGGAATCCTTCCCAAGCTCTCTCTAAGTTTATTGAAATCAGACTCTAGTTTGACTTTGTTCTATTGCTTATGCTTGCATAATATTCCATTCCTCTACTCATAGTAGAATTCCCTATGCCTCCAGGCTTGAAATTTTGGGCTTGGACAATCTGGAACTGCGCTGCCTGTGGTCCAATCTAAGCATAGTACACAAAATTGTCTTCTACAACATCTTGCCTTGCAATTACTTCTTCAGCTTCAACCATAATAATACATGGGCAAACAATTGATACAAACTCAAGGTAAACCACTTTAAACTCGATTGCAGAAAATACGACTTCAGCAACAGAGTGGTCAACGCCTGGAATGCTCTACCCGACTCCGTTGTTATAGCCTCAAACCCTCACAGCTTTAGTCTCAAATTGTCTACCGTGGACCTCACCCCATTCTTAAGAGGTCGGTAAAGGGGACGTGCATAAGTGCACCAGCATGCCTATCATCCCTGTCTTACTGTTACATTTATCTGTATTTACTTCCTTTGTTCATGTTTATGTTCATAGCTATACTTGTTATCTTGTACATGTTTGACAAACAAACAAACAAAATAAATAAATAAATAAATAAATAAATAAATAATGTTGAATTCCAATATTGCATGATCACTTCCTTTACAAGATTCCTATAACTTCAACACCTTCTACCATTTCACCTCTGTTAGTGAGAATTAAGTCCAATATGGCTGACTTCTTAGTTTCCTTCTCTACTTTTTGGGAGACAAAGTTGTCTGCTAGGTTTGTCAGGAAACTGTTTGATCTTCCACTTGGTGTAAAGTTTGTTTCCCAGTTGATGTCGGGATAATTTAAGTTCCCCATTACTATTGTGATGTACTTCCTACATACCTTAATTAACTGACTAGCAAAATCATCTATTTCATCTATTTAGTTGGGTGGCCTATAGTATACATCTATGGCAATGTCATTCCCCCCCTTTTATATTGACCCAAATGCATTCAAGACAGTTTTCATCATTATCTTGATAACACAGATATTTGTTAACTATTAACTTACTATACAAAGTACTTGGCCTTTAACTAGGGGTACGTATTGGGTGAGTAAAAAGTAAGGAGTTTACATAAAACTGAAAACTGAATTAAAAAAAATAACTAAGAATGAAACTGCTCTTAAAATGTAATTTTGCCTCTAATTTATAAGAATGTGACCCTATAGCAAGAGAGCCAAACTACAATAACTGAAATAACAGTTTCAGTCAGTATAAAAATGTTGAGGCTTGCCAAAAATTTAGCAACATTGAGAGAGTCACTCCTATAACACAATACATAGGTATTTTGAGCAATATTTCTGGACTGATATAATTTCTTAATTAAGTTCATTTATCTTGAGTGCAGACTGCTATTCCTAGGAAGGAATACAGCTATTCTCATTAGCCTCAAGGTTGCCTTTGAGAATTTGACTGAGAATCAACATAAAAACAGACCTTCTAACAGATAAAAAATGCAACAATATTAAATTAGGTTAGTTTTAGGACTAAATTCAAAACCTGAAGTCTACCATGGTGAAAAACATGCACATTAAACATGAACATTTAAGTGTCTCCATTAAACTTGCTTTAAATTTATTTTCAAACAATCAGACTTGCTACATGTTTCTGGACTATAAACAGGACATTCTGTTGTTATTTATTATACAGTCTGAATCTAATGGCAGTTGGAGTCTAAAGTATCTGGAAAGTACTAGGTTATCTACTTCTAATTAAGCCATTGAAAGAACACTGTTGATAACATCTTTCAATTAATGAAAAGATAAAGCTGAGGGAAAGGACTTATTAAGTTTTTAAGGAGTATGATTTAATCAAATTTTATATAGCTTTATTGCTGAAAATCATTTTAAAAAAGGAATCCTGATCATACATTTTACTATTCAACAAAAGTTAAGATATGGCTACAATGTACTATATACACACCTGCTCCTAGACACAAAACTACTAGTGACAGGAATATCCTTTTGTTAAGTCTATTAGATTCATAGGCCTCTGCCACATTTATTTAAATATATGTATCAAAAATATTTATATTATGTAGTAAAAACAAGTTAAAGAGCAGGTTTAAACTTATTTTAGTGTCATGATATAAAATTACCATACCTGGGTATTCCATATATGAACACATTTGTCGAAGGATCCACTTGCTAAATATTTTCCATCAGGACTAAAAGCTACACTGTAGACAGGTTCTTGATGTTTTGTTAACGTGTGAGTGCAGATACCTCTTTCTACATCCCACAACCGAACAGTAGAATCAAATGAAGCACTGAAGCAAAGAGATAAAAACATTATTTTCATTGAGGATATTGCTCATGTAAGTGGTTAAAACATTACTATCAAAGTGAAAACAATCTATTGATCTTATGCAATGTTCTCTGCCTTCCTATGCAAATACGTGCTTGGGCTTATCTCCCCATTCCAGTGCTGATACTGAGATTTCCCAATGTAACAAGTTCCTTGAATGACTGTATCAGAGCCACAGCCCCATACCAGCTCAGTAGTCATAAATAACCGTAAATAGCATGTAGGTGGGCCATGAAGCTTAATAGATTTAAATAAGTAGGCTTGGAGGAAAAGGACGAAGTAGGAACTGCAGTATAGGAATTACACAGGTTGTTAGAGGTTTTTGCTCAGCACAAAAATGTAGTTCAACCTGTTCTTCCTCTGCCAGTGCTGACAATGCAAGGAAACTTTTTCAAGTCATGCTTATGCTTCTAATATTCTATGAAGAATATCAGTAACTTTGTAAATATGTAAACAGTTAAATATAACTGAGAATGCAGGATGCTAAGGGACTGGGAAAAGAAGCTGTGTTTCAAGTGCTTTGGTATAAGAATAGAAGACATTGCATTGTTTTGCTTTTACCTTGCCAACATAATGTTGCAGTTTGGATTGCTGGTACCTGGTCCTGTTGGACTCCATTTGATAGTATAAATCTCTTTGTTATGTGCTTGAAGGTCATGTACACAAGTGTCTTGCTTCATACTCCAAATCTATATAAAGAATCAATTGAATGAAGATGAATAAAATCTGCATTTAGAAATATTTTGTCCATCTACGATGCAGGTCACTATGCAAAAACCATGCAAAAAAGACTAGTAATTTCTGTTTTCAGATGATTGCAAATCCTTCAAAAACTTTACAAATAATATTTTATAAACTTTAATTCAAGTTCTTGAAAATACTATGCTTGGACCTGAGATCATACCTTTAACGTCATATCATCTGAGCAGGATGCTAGAAGCATACCAGAGGGATCCCATTTAATTGCATTGACCTCATTCTGAAAGAAAGGATTTATTTTAAAATTAGTGTACTCTGTACAATACTCTGTAAACAGTGTTGTACTTTTTAGAAACAAGCAAGCTGCTTAAGCTGAATTTATTGTCACATCAAGTTTTTCAGAAGTTTTTTAAACAGGGAAATAGATTGAATGTTATTGAACCATTTTTCAAGCAAAGGTTTATTAAGATATTTTGCATTGGAAGATAATGATTAATTTTGCTGTTATAAGCAGATAAACAATGCATTTCTTGTTTTGCAACTTTTTACTCCTTCTGTTAAACATAATAAGCCTAAATTTGGAGAGAATTCAATCTGTTGCTTGGCTATTGTTATCATTTTGTCCAAGACATCCCTTTAAACTGTCAAGAGTTTATGCATTCTCACTACAGAGGGAAGCAAGTTCCCTTTTTTATTACAATCACTCCAGAGTTCATAATTTTGTGTCAGGTTAAATCAGGGGTGAAATCCAGCAGGTTCTGAAAGGTTCTAGAGAACCAGTAGCGGAAATTTTGAGCAGTTCAGAGAACCGGTAGCGGAAATTTTGAGTAGTTCGGAGAACCAGCAAATACCATCTCTGGCTGGCCCCACAGTAGGGTGGGAATGGAGATTTTGTAATATCCTTTCCCCAGGAGTGGGGAGGGAATGGGGATTTTGCAATATCCTTCCCCTGGAGTGGGATGGGAATGGAGATTTTGCAGTATCCTTCCCCTGCCACGCCCACCAAACCACATCACGCCCACCAAGCCACGCCCACAGAACCGGTAATAAAAAAATTGGATTTCACCACTGGGTTAAATGTCAATGAATTAACATCTTAAAAGGCATTATTATTATTACCACATCATTTCATGGATATTTTGTCTGTTTTATAAATAAATCACCATCAGGGATGCATGGAAAATTAGAAATTGGAATTAGAAGTTGCCTCATGTAAAAATGCAGTTATATCTGCAGCTGTGTGTAGTGTAATATAGAGAGACAGCCATACAACCATAATAAGCCTAAATATTTTTAAAAACTCAAAATTATTAATTTAATTTATATTACACTATAAATTACAATGTAAAATTATAATTTTTCTGGATTTGTTATTTAATTGATAAATTATCTTGCATTCTCCCAGTATTACAATTAGCTACCTTTTTTACAGTAGCTACCTATCTCTTCACAGTTTAAAAAAATACCTCTGGCTTTTAAATCATCTCTGGGGAAAAGTGTTGCATACTAATTCAGACCACTGGTTCACTACCATGAATTCTACTTAATGTTCTAATAAAAATAGCATTTCTATTTTTTTAAAGCAAAGCTATAAAAACAAATAAAAATTTATTTCACTACATTCTTATTAACATCAATGAATTTACTGCCAAGAGTACTTTCTTTTCTTTCTAATTTTGAAGTATAGATACTACCTAGAAAGAAGACAAAATAAGCTGTGGTAATAATGGAACTTTCCTTCTTGGCTTCCTGTTATTAGACATGACCACTTTGCCAGCTAATTTCTGAATGAGGACGCTCCCATCCAAGAGTAACATGCTTACTATTTTGCATGAACACATAAATATATATTCTCAAAATTCAATATATGCCTGCCAGCTAAATGAATTAGATAGCTATTGATTTAAGAATATAGTATTCCTGAAATATTGATAAAGTCTGTTTTAATTGCAGTGTGTTAAGATTATTGCCTAATTTTACCGTGTGGCCTTGAAAGGTTTTGACTGGACGATCACAGCCAAGTCTGCATACATGTATGCACATATCAGTGCTGCACGATGCAAAGGTAGTATTGTTCTGCCAATCTACATCCAGGGCTGGGGCTGTGAAAGGAGGACAGAAAGGGACCATTAGGAAATTTGGCCAGGAAGCAAATTACCTTTGTAACTGTTAATTTAATTTAATTTAATTACATGTAGCATCCTAACACTATACTATTTTTCTGATAGTATGACCAACATTTATTCTATTTACAATAGAATAAAACCATTATATACCAGCTTTGATGCCACAGCATGCAGTGGGTCTAATTTCCACTCTAATGACATTATCATACAAATAACATATTGTGTTTCCCAGAAAATAAGACCCTGTCTTACATTTTTTTTGAACCCTAAAATAAGCGCTTGGCCTTATTGCCATGCACTCAAAAGCCCGATTGGGCTTATTATCAGGGGATGTCTTATTTTGGGGGAAACGGTACATTAAAGTGTTTTATGACAGTTTTGCTGAAAATCAGCATTTACTTCTGGTTTTCAGCAAAACCAACTGCTAGTGAACATTTAACAACTGCAGTGTTCACTTAGTGACTGTGATGTTCATTGGCAACCATTGCAAAAATATGTAAAATCGGGTCAGTCATGTGGGTGACCCAATTTATGACCATCACAGTCATAGTTAAGGACTACCTATAGAAAAAAACTCCAAACAAATCTAAAAACACAGCACACTTTCTGAAACCTGTAAAACACTTATCAAAATAAATTAGATAATAATGTAGTTTTTACATACACGCCAGAACAAAGCTTTTGGAAAACCAGAGGATAGACTTTTAGAACACTATCAGTCTGAACCAGTAGTGGATTTCAATTTAGTTTGCTACTGGTTTGCTCATGCTTGCGTGCTTGTGCAATGCTTCTGCGCATGCGCAGAAGCGTCCGGGTGGGTGGGTGGATGGAGCCTCCTGCCGCCACTGCTACCGGTTCGCCCGATCTGGGGCGAACCGTTAGCAACCCACTATTGGTCTGAACTAAAATGTGTGACCCAGACTTTATACTAAAATAATACAAGATGAAATCTTGACATAAAACGGACTTTGCATTTTAAATTTCTGTGGCACCAAATATCTAATGCAATTTATATTGCTCAAATAATATAAGATGAAAATGGAATAATTTATGCAATTTACATGATGTTATTGTTTGATACCATTTATGTATATTTATGTCATTGGTAAAATGATAAGTATGTGATTGGGCTAAATCACTACAAAGATACTATCTCTTATGTAAAAGATAACTGAGAATAATGAATATTTTTCAGTGATTTGGTCTATCAATACTTTATGATATGGCAATATCCAAATTTTTACTCTCATCAGACAAATATAATCAAGCAAACTAGGATGCAATAGCCTAAATCTGTTTAATAGTCACTTGTGACACATAATTATGACAGAATAAACTTCTTTGCCATTTGCTAAATATAGCAAGCATAAATAACAGTTGAACTTTAATTACCTGAGTGGAAAGGAAACTGTTGTTTAGCTTCACCTGTATGAGCATCCCAAATTATTGTTGTCTAGGTAGAGAAGGAAGAGCAATCAGTTGTAAAATCAAAACAATCCACACAAAATAGATAACATGGGGTTTTCAATAGATAATAAATGTGGCCATTTATAAACTGGACAAGAATTGATCATAATAGTATTGTGCATGTAGAGAAATGAAGATGGCACCACCACCTGGTAAATACAGAAATAGCAGCTGTTTCAAGAATTGAAACAGAAGATTAAAAAGATAATTAGATAATTGATACTTGCAAATGACAAAATCCAACACTTACTTTATCAACGCCAGCACTTAAAATGTAATTTCCCTTTTTGTTCCATTTCAGAGCAAAGATGGGCCCTTTATGTTGCCCTAAGGTGCTTGCAAGATTTCCTGTGATGAATTTAAAAATAAATAATTTGATCACTGAAACAAATTTAGGCTAACAAAAAAAATATCTAATGATTTGAAAAAAAATATTTCTTCAGTCTTACCATCTTCTGTCCATATTCTTGCAAAGCCATCATATGATCCCGTAGCCAAGAGTGTTCCATCACTCTGTAAAATATGCAAAAAGAAAAGGATTTTTTATATGAGGCCGAAATCAGTTATGGTTCAATAATTCAATTCTGATTTTCTAGTATTAAAAATCAAAATACTTTCATGACAAAGAGTAAATATCAATACCAGTTTATATAAAAAATTAATGGCTAGTTTGACAACTAGAGACAAGCCTGTCAATGCAGTATGTTGTTCTCAGAATAGGATAAAGAGCCCTATTGGCACAGTGGTTAGAACACAGTATTGCACTATTGCAGGCAAACTCTGCCCTGAATCCTGATAGGGTTCAAGCCTTCCATCCTTACAGGGTCGGTAAAATGAGAGCAGTATGCTGACATTGGAAACCACCCAGAGAGTGCTTAAAAGCACTATGGGTTGGTATATAAGTCTATATGCTATGCTATTGTTAGTGTTATCACAATAATTTAGCTAATATGTAAGTATTTTAATGAGACATTTTAGCTAATCTGAAAGGATTTTATTTTAAAAATTTATCTCAACATATTCAGGTTTTTCCTCCCTCTTTCTCCCAATAACATATTCCGAATAAGAGCTTCATGAATTCACTTTCCTCAACAAAAGTTGCTGGGTAAAAATGCATACAACTACAGGTAATATGATAATGTACTAAGTAAAAACCAATAATCTGGGAAAAAAATCATTTCTACAAATACCCCCCCCCCGTTCATTTGGTATATACCATTTGACAAAATTTATTTATTTATTTATTAATGATATTTATATACCGCCCTTCGCCCTCCCAGTACATGTCAGGGTGGTGAACAGCCAAGATCAAATACATAAATATAAAAGTTAAAACAATTTAAAACCAGATTAAATACTTTGGCCCACAATTGAAAACATCCCATTAAAATCCAATTTAAAATTTAAAACCGTTAAAATTAGGCTAGCCCGGCTTGCTGGAATAACAAAGTCTTCAGGGCACAGCGGAAGGTGCGCAAGTACAGGATCCTCCGTACCTCTGTGGGTAGCTCGTTCCAGAGGGCAGGAGCCCCCACTGAGAAGGCTCTCCCCCGGGGGGTCGCCAGTCAACATTGTCTGACCAACAGCACCCCAAGGAGCCCCGCCCTATGGGAGCATACTGGCCAGTGGGAGACTGTCGGTAGCAGAAGGGGGTCCCGTAAGTACCCAGGTCCTAAGCCATGGAGCGCTTTAAAGATGTTAATCAACACCTTGAATCACACCCAGAAGACCACTGGGAGCCAATGCAGCTTGCGCAGGAGAGGTGTTACATGGGAGCGCCCCGCCACTCCTATAATCACCCGCGCGGCTGCATTTTGGACCAACTGGAGCCTCCGGATGCTCTTCAAGGGAAGCCCCATGTAGAGAGCATTGAAGTAGTCCAGTCGGGAAGTGACGAGGGCATGAGTGACCGTGCACAGGGAGTCCCGATCCAGAAAGGGATGCAACTGGTGGATCAGGCGAACCTGATAAAAAGCCCCCCTGGCCATGACCATCATATGCTCTTCTAAAGACAGCTGCGCATCCAGGAGGACACCCAAGTTGCGAACCCTCTCCGTGGGGGCCAATGACTTGCCTCCAATAGCCAGCGATGGCACCAGCTGGCTATACCGGGACGCCGGGAGCCACAGCCACTCAGTCTTGGAGGGGTTGAGTTGGAGTCTGTTTCTCCCCATCCAGACCCGCACGGCCTCCAGGCACCAGGACATCACTTCAAGGGCATCATTGGGGTGGTCTGGAGTTGAGATGTACAGCTGAGTGCCATCAGCGTACTGATGGAACTGCACCCCAATACCACAGATGATCTCACCCAGCGGCTTCACATAAATGTTGAACAGAAGGGGTGAGAGGACTGACTCCTGCGGCACCCCACACATAAGGCGCCTCAAGGACGACCTCTGCCCCCCTGCCAACACAAACTGCGACTGGTCAGAGAGAAAGGAGGAGAACCACCGTAATACGGTGCCCCCAACCCCCAGCCCCTCCAGCCCCTCCAGCCGGCGCAGCATGATACCATGGTCGATGGTATCAAAAGCTGCTGAGAGATCTAATAGGACCAGGACAGAGGAACAATCCCTGTCTCGAGCCCTCCAGAGATCATCAACCAATGCGACCAATACCGTTTCCGTGCTGTACCCAGGCCTGAAACCGGACTGGGTCTAGATAGACAGCATCATCCAGGTGCTGGGGAAGCTGTCGCACAACCACACTCTCAACAACCTTCAACACAAAGCGAAAGTTGGAGACTGGATGGTAATTTGCCAAAACAGCCAGATCCAGAGAAGGCTTCTTGAGGAGGGGCCTCACCACCGCCTCTTTCAAGGCAGAAGGCAAGAAACCCTCACTCAACGAAGCATTAATGATCCTCTGGAGCCAGCCTCGTGTAACCTCCCGGGAAGCCAGCACCAACCAGGAGGGACACGGGTCCAATAAACATGTGGCCACGCTAAGCCTCCCCAGAATCCTGTCCATGTCCTCGTGAGCCACAGGGTCAAACTCCTCTCAGATAATATTCTCAAGACCCGCCTATTAATGCTATTGCCCTGAAAATCTCTGAATACTGGTACACTGCCTATAAATATTAAGAGGACAACTGCTTAATTTTCTGCAAGAGCATAAAAACTATGCTCTGATATTTCATACTTATTAGATATGCTTTTTTTTTTTTTGGTATGGTAGTAAAACATAAGCTTTAATACAGTGATACCTCAGTACCCATCCTTAATTGGTTCAGGGAGGCATAATAAGTACCAAAAACAATGAGTACCAAACATATTTTTTCCCATAAGGAATAATGTTGTGAGTCACAAGGCAGCTGACACCAACAAATTCTAGCTTGTGAGTTGTGTACCAAACAAAATAATGAGCACTGGGACAAAAATTTCACATCAAAATATGTTGAATACCAAATTTGATGAGTTTCAAAGCAGGTGAGTAGCAAGGTACCACTGTACATGATAATAACTGAATCTATACTTTTTATTTTTATAGATTAATAGGAGTTATAAATTTTTTATAGATTAATAGAAGTTTCACAAATTTTATGAATGTAATGTACATAATCTTAGGTAATATTTTATTTACTTTAATAGCATTCATATGGATGTTTCATTATAGTTTGATATATTTTATTTTTCCATTTGTTATTCATTGACCAAAATGAAAGTATCTCTTTTTTAAATGTATTTTCTGATTCCTTTTCTAAACTACAAATTCCAATCTTTGTAACTTTGAAAAATACAAAACTAAAGGATAGATTCTCTCTGGATCATTAGAAATATTATTTTATTTAAATATTATATATGTATTTTTTATTTTGAATATATAAACAAATAGTTCCCATCTACAATATTCTCAAAATAAACTGTTACTGCAGAAAATATTGTGACATTTTCAGTTTGTTCCATAAGCACATTAGTCCGATTCTGGATGTAAGGAGACTATTAGCATACATTTAAAATAACTGATAATACTAGTTGGAGCTGCTGAACTATTATCCAAAACGTCTAGAAGGCATCAAATTGCTTACACCTAAATTATTATTATACCTGCAAGGAAAAATTGGAAGAAATATTTATATTTATACTGTATCTATAACTTCCTAAGTGCAGGCTCTACTTTTTCTTTTCAGATCAACTGAGTGTTGATCCTTTGCTAGCAACATGAATTGACCGATTGGCTTGTAACCTGAGCATTATGTTGTGGGTTGAGAGACTGGCCCAAAGTCACTCTGCCAGCTTTCATACTAGAACTCATGGTCTTCTGGTTTCTAGTCTGGTGCCTTAATCACTACAGTAAGCTGGCTCTCATTCGTTCATTCATTCAATTCATTCATTCATTCATTCACCAACCAACTTGCGGTCACCCACACCCAATTATATTTTATACACAAGCTGTATTCTATAGACAAGAGTTTTATTTGTCAACTTACATTCCAGTCGAGTGATGTTACATCTTTATTGCTGGGAACATCATGCCCTCCTTCTCTTATACAGTGCCTCAAAACTAGTTGTGTGGAACTACCATTGCTGTTTTCATTAAGATTCCATATTCTGGCAGTGGAATCACCAGATCTAAAAAGAATGAATACACATATTACTCACAAAAAAAAGCTTGGGGTTCTGTTGGCTCAAAATTGTTTTGAAACAATATTATTATATATTAGTTGGAAATCAATTTCTTATGTGCACATGTCTTCCTTCCAAGAACGAAGATTATCTGCCAAATTCTATTTACTGTTGTTGCTAGAATTGATACTGCTGGGCAAGAATGAAAAATATTAAAAAGTTCACATTTGTTTTAATCCATAATTTACCCTGATGCTAGTAGATCACTGACAGGATTCCAGGCACAGATGAACACCTCTGATTCATGACCCCGAAGAACTGTTGCTTTATTAGAAGGAATTTCAACATCCCCATCGATTTCCATTGGTTTTGAGTGATTATCTGCAAAACATACATAAATCTATGTAAACTAATTCAAGGCATAGTGAAAACAGAAACAATGAAAATAAAACAATAGTAACAAAACTAATAGGAAAATTTAATTAAGCATAAATATTGATTGGAAATGTTAATTTTTTCCCAAGAGGAGACCATTATTGACTGACATCAAGGCAGCACAAGCCTGCTTTCTATTCCCAGCACATGAGGACTAATGAGAACTTATGGTCCTTAAACATGTCAATACAATTTAGAATTTCAGAATGCTTATTTGGTAATCACCTTGTAGTAACCTGAACACAAAAGACAAAAGCGAAAAGACATCAACTAATAGGTAAGGCTAAAATGAGGGCAATGTGTCTGTGGCTTTCGGTCAAAGATATCTATATATATATCTGACATTGCCACATAAATTTGCATTTAATGTAAACATACCCATTAGAAAACATAGTTTAACTTACTTATTGCATGTGCCCCATTCTCCTCTCCATTCACAGTGGCTTCTCCAGTCTTTGGTGTATTTTGCTGTGGGATAGCAATAGTTGTTGTGGCTGTGGTAGTAGTTGTGACTGCTGTTGCTGTTGCTGTTGTAGCTACAGCTGTTGCTGCACTAGCTTGTTGCTGTGCTAATTTCTCCCTGAAAGCCTGCTGCCGAGTTTGCACTACATCAGGCATTACTGCATCTATCAAAGATAATGACTCTATAGGTCTGCCATCAAACACTGTACCATCCTAGGAATGGAAAGAAAAAAAAAGAAAAAGAAAATGTTTTTCCTGTTAAATAAATGAAATACTAGCTAAGCAGAATACAGTTACCACGTAATCTGAAATTATAGTCTTTAATTGAATATATAGAATTTTTACTACTAACTTGCTAGACTACAGGTAGTCCTCAACTTACAACAGTTCATTTAGTGACTGTTCAAAGTTACAACCGCACTAAAAAAAGTGACTTATGACCATTTTTCACACTTATGATCATTGTGTGATTCCCATGGTCCCGTGATCAAAATTCAGACGCTTGGCAACTGACTCACATTTATGACGATTGCAGTGTTCTGGAGTCATGTGATCTGCTTTTGCAAACTTCTGACAAGCAAGGTCAATGGGGAACAAGATTCACTTAACAACTGTATTACTAACTTAACAACTGCACTGATTCACTTAACAAACAAAGAAAGGTTGTAAAATGAGACAAAACTCACTTAACAAATTTCTCATTTAGCAACATAAATTTCAGGCTCCATTGTGGTCGTAATTTGAGGACTACCTGTACTAAGCAACGATGAAAAAACTTTGAATGATTAATCAGGAAATAAATTATGGAGGTCAGATACTGACAATGAAACTGACAGTCACATACTTAAGAACAAGAAAAAATATTTTGACTTATCCTCAGAAAACATTGCTCAGAAAACATTAATCTCATAAAATTATACTTAACAAAAATAAGGCTACATTTGAAACCTTTTGATCTGGTTGGATTTTGGGAGATTCATAAAATTCGTTCTATTATTTTTTTTTTCTCATGAAGGTTAAATAAGAACATAATAAAATTCCTTTTTAGATCAGCAAAGGTTTTTCTAGTCCAACATTGGATGAATCATATAGCTATGATATATCATAGTATAATGCACCTCTCTTCTACTTTTTCTACTATGCCGATGTGTTCAGCAAGTGAGAGATGGAGCAACTCCCACCACACTGCTCGTACGACTACCCAATGACCTTGTTCTGAATGCCAAGCTTCTGGTGGGTCAGATTTACACTGCTTCCTAGGCCCATTCCCAGTGGAATTGATCGTCAACCCAATGGCATATCGTCTGACCCTGCCCACGTGAATGCGCATCCACCCAGTATTCCACTGGTCCTTGCTCATGCTGGTATTAGTTCAGGGATAGCCGGTATATGAGGTGGTACTCATTGTGGATTCCCGTGTTTGCTGGGAATGTCTACAATATTTAGTGGACTGGAAGGGCTATGGCCCTGAGGACATGTTCTGGGAAAATGCCAATGCTGTTCATGTCCCTTGGCTGGTCCTTTGGTTGCACTGCTGGTATCTGCAGAAACCTGGACTGCGGGGCTCTGGGAAGACAGGTCATGCCAGGGGGATAGTGTGATGACTCCCCCAGACCCTTCTCCAGGTATTTCTCCAGATGTCAGTTCCCAGAAAGATGAACCAATTCCAGGCATGTCTGGAAGTGAGTTGGTTAATGGCTCCAAGCAGCCATCTGAGAAGGATTTGGCTCAAGCACAGCTGCAGCAGGACAGCCCTGAGGCTTCAGGTGGAGGAAGCATGCAGCTGCAGCCAGTCAGTGATGAGGAAAAGGAAAAGGACAGAGAAAAGGCAGGAACAGAGAAGGTTAACCAGATTACTCGCGAGGAGAAAGTCTTGCCCTTCTTGATGGGCTGCACCAGAAGCTGGCTATTTATTAGCACAGCAGACAGATGGAAGCGATGCTAGGAACAATGTATTCATTTCCTAGCTGTGTGTTTTTTAGTCGTTGTGATTCTTGCCTTGCTTTGGATTGACAATGTGCCTTGACTTGGATTGTGCCTTGTGAACTCTGGACTTTTCTTGCCTCGTGAACCCTCTTGTATTGTGGATTTAATTTTGCCAGGTAGGTTTATTTTGATTGGGAAACTTTCAAGTGCCTTGTGGATTTATGGCCATTGCTCTGTGGACTAGCTTTGGTCTGCTTGTGGTTGGACTTCATTGGGACAGTTCTGGGTTTTTAGTGAAGGGAGTTGTGGGAAAATATTAATAAACACACTAAACCACAGTTATGTGTGCAAGCTCACACACACACGGAACTGTGGTATGTATTTGTGTGTATGTATGATTGTTTTTATATACAGTATATATTGTTTTAGTGGATTAATGTATATCAGTTAGAGTCACATTAGATGAGATGGAGGATCATATAAATAAATTAATAAAATTAAGAACACCAATACAATCTTAAGTCACCCTTTTCAATGACTGGAAAATTAAGAACAATCAGAATTTATCAAACAAAGACTTTGAATTCTTTGAAGTTCTACCCTAGTTCCGACTTTGATCTGACAACATTATTTTTAATTATCCTATCACATTTGATTACGATTAGTGAAGCAAGCAGCATATGCATCATTCTATACCTAAAACACTGAGATATTTTAATATGTATAAATAACCTGCTGTTTAAATAATTTTTCTATTGACAATATAGTAATTTGCTTATAATAATTTATGTAACATAGTGCAAGTAAAACCAAGGCAAACAGACAACATCTACAGAAAATGAATTATCTTCTAAATGCCATACAAAATTATGGTCTCAAATGAACCTTAGCAAGAAACACTTCTTAATGATTTCTGTGTAGCACAGTTAAAATCTGAAGTCAAACAATATCAGAAGTTCATTGTGATAATCAGATTATTATACGGAAATATTTGTTTGCAATCTAAATATATATTTAGTAACAAAATTTCATGCTAAATATAGAATGTATGCATTACAAACTTAATTATCTAAAAGAAGTGAGTTTAGGGAGGCATAAATCTATTTATAATATTCAATTAAGTTTTATTCAATTGCTATAACTGTAAATCTACAGACTGAACAGAAAAAAAGTAGAATGGCTGTGGCAAAAAAATAATAATCAAAAATAGTACCAACCATGGTCGGTTCCTTGGGTGCAATCCCAAAATGTCTACAGCATCACTTGAACACCAACAGCATTGATAAAATATACATCAATCAAGTGCAAAAGGCAGCTTTACTTGAAACAAGTTACATTCAGCATTGATACTTTTAACACCATCAAATAATAATAGCTGCCCATCTCAGTTCCATGGGAAGGACGTGATAGGTGAATAAAAATGCCAAATCCACTCTAAACATCTGGCTGACTGTGTGACCAATCATAATTTATTAAATTTATATGTCACCCAAATACCATAAACTCTATGGTTAATTCTGAAAAAAATGAATGTGGCAACAGTATAAGCAAAAGTTTTTCCGCACATTGACATTAAATGCAATGGCATGTAAATCAGCCAAGATCAGATTTGAATTCAATGTGCAAGGCGACACTTGTTCAATTCTATTAAAATAGAATTCAAATATTATACTTTAATTAATGTGAAATTTAATCTGATAAAATTCAATGTAATTACATTGATTTTAGTACTTAAAATGCACAGCTCTGATTCATTTTAGGGAGAATGGAATGAGAAAAAAAGGACTGTTGTATATTTTTCAGCAGACGTTTTCTATTTTTTCCCCCCAAGGCAACCTGTATATTCAAAAAATGCTCAGAACCTCTTATCAAGACGGGCAGAGCTTCTAAATGACCAGAGACAAATCCTACCCTGCTCACTGTACTTCAGTCACTTGTGGGAGAAAACTTCTGGGCATGGTATTAAGGAAGAAAAACAACCTTAGATAGAGAGATCTTTTTCTTATTTGTCTGATGGAATCCATACAAGTCCCCAGTTTGAAAAATCCTACTTTTAGAAAGAAAATGAAAGGGACCAATGAGGACTATTAATCAGACAAGTATAGTATACTCTTTATTGTCATTGTACATCATGTATACAATGAAATTGGCTGATTAAGTAGATTAAGAGATAAGGGAGGATAACAATAAAAAAACTAAACATGGAAAAAAAGTAGAGGAAAGTAATAGTAGAAACTAAAAAGTAAAATTAAAAAGAAGAGCCAGTTGTTCTATTGGCTAAGATATCAGGCTTAGCAGAATGAACGAAGAGACCCTAGAGCTTTCATCAATTAAAGAAAACAGGTACATCCATTTTAATTAAAACCAACATTAACAAATAAGTCAGGCCTGGTTTGTGTTCTTCTATCTTTCAAAATTGGCATCAACTCAAGCAAACTACCTTAGGTTGATCAAGCTCTAATCATTAAGCATTTTCTAGTTAAGGAAGAGGTGATACTTGCCTCATTGATGCTTATCTCTGCTTCCACATACTGTAGGCCTTTCTGAAGTATAGAGATAAGGGCAGCAGGTGGCACTAGTGTTCCATTGATGTTGGATTGGCTAATATGACTCTCTATTCCAAATGTAAAGGCAGAATGGGAGAAACCTGAGAAAAAGGAAGGCATGATATGAAATCTAAGCTCTCTGCAATGTGACACATATACTAAATACAACACAGCTGAATCCTGTGCCTCTCCCAACAAGGGAGAAAAATTTCCACATTAGGTCTGATAGAAAAAAAAACCCCTTCATGGTTTTTTTGAATGGTCCCCTTCAATGGTCCCCTTTGCACGCTTAATTCTTAAAGAATGAGCATTTGGAAAAAAATAATTAGTGGCAAGCAAGACAAAAGAAAATAGTATAAACCAGGGGTGTCAAACTCAAGGCCCGGGGGCTGGATCCAGCCCACAGGGTGCTTAGATCTAGCCTGCGGGGCCGCCCTGGAAATAGCAAAGGATCAGCCCACAGTGCCTCTGCCAGCAAGAACAGAGCTCGGGGGAGCCACGCACCTCCCCCCCAAGCTCTGTTTTTGCTGGTAGAGGGCAGAAGGAGGCTGTAGCAGCCAAAAATGTAGCCTGGGGGGGGGGCGCACGCAGAGGGTTGCAAGTGGGCTGACAGAGGGTTGCAAGAGGCCGTTGCAGCTGAAAACGGAGCTCATGAACCCGTTATCACTGGCAGAGTGCTCAGGCCACCAACCTCCAACACAAATGACGTCAAGCTGGCCACGGCCCTCCTGGCCATGCCCCCCAGCTTCATGAAGTCAAACACAACACTGATGCAGCCTCAATGAAATAGAGTTTGACATCCCTGGTCCAAACTATTTGTATTAAGTAGGAAATGAAATGCTGAAGAAAAAGTCATAGTTGCAGGAATTATACAGGAGGGCGCTACCCACTTATAGAAAAGGAATACACGTTTGGCTCTTGAACACAGTAATTACCAGCTAATCTGACATGCAAGTATAATTAATAAACCAGAACAAAAATGAAACAACAGAAATAATATACTTTAATGGGGCATATATTGTCACAAATCTGTCACCTTGATGATGATTTCTACTCTACATATTTGGTGATTAAAGTATAAAGTTTAAGTGGCACATTAGATAATAATGAGCTGAGTATCACAGAAAGATCTGGTATACAATCTGAGTTGTTTATTGATCCAATATCATTACACAGAGATCTTTCTCTGTGAAGTATCTTATATCCATATTGGGCTGCTTTGCCAACAGTGACCATAACTGGAGACAGTTGAGCCAAGTTATCTATGCTCTTGTAAGCTCTATCTAGGCTGTTATATTTCAGTGCATAAATATGTTTTGTTGCAATTATTTTCAATTTTTTTTTACTCTGGTGAAGGACTAACTACCATATATTACTAGGCTGCTTATAACAGTATAATTGGTTAATAGAGCTGTGTAGCTCTTCAGATTTGTTTTTAGAATATTCCAAAACTATTTTTTGGATTCTGAGCAAAATCTAATAAAACAAAATGAGATTTTAAAAGTAAAAGAATAAAGTTAAAAGGAAAACAAATGGAGAATTTGGTCAAAGGCACCCACACATACAACACAGAGCATCTCTCCAAGCTCAGCTCAAGGCCTGGGAAAACAGGCAAGATTTTTTTAAACCTTCTGAAATCCAAGCAGCATGGAAATCATACAGATACATCTCCAAGGGAAACAGGCACAGAAAGACTAGAACAGTCCTCTATATAATGGAACGTAGGCACCTCTAGCTAGTTAAATACAGAAAGGGTAATAATATATGTAAGGATTTTTTTGGAATAGCAATGCAGTATCACTAATAGTTTTTGTAAAATACAGAAGCAAATAGGGGTAACAGATAAGTGTAAGAATTGGTGATTTTTTTCTCATACGATTTCAGTGCTGAAGATACTACATAAATGCCACATCAGAGGAAACTGGCCATATGCTGCTGCCAAAAAATCTTATATAAAAGTTATCCAAGAAATGCAACCCAATGATAAATATATTTATTGCATTTTATCTGCATTCAACATAAAACTGCCAGCAGCAATTTAGTCAAAATGTTATGCTATAAATGTGATTGTCAGGAGATGTTTGAATTGAGCTATTCATGCCTACTAATATTGCCCCCTAATAGCACATACTCTACAGGTAGTTCTTATTCTGTTAATAGCTTACAGTAAAAAAATCTACCAATTAATTTTTATGCACTCATTGAGAAATATTGTATATTTCATATGAGCTAGCATTGCTTTGTTTAGTTTATAACAGTACAGTGGTACTGTGTTTGCCCGAAAATATGGCCTACCCCAAAAAGAAGCTCTGGCCCAATTTTCATGCCTGTGACTAATATAAGCCCTACACAAAAATAAGCCCTAGTTAAGCCCAGCCCACCAACTGTACAAGATGGGACAAGGTGCAGGCATAAAAATCAAGCTAGGGTGGGAGTAGGGGGTGGAGCTGCCCCATGCGCCCCACACCAACTTACCTTAGGACTGCCGCAGCCAGGCCTCCCACGTCCTCCCATCTGTTGCGCTGCTGTATGACTTCTGTAGCCTCTTGCAGCTGCTTGAATTATGGCCAGACGCCACATGGCGCATTGCCCCAGTGCCACTCCTTGTGGCAGGATGCCACATGGCTCATGCCAGTGCCTCCACTCGCAGCAGAATGCCGTGACACTTTTCGTGCCAGTATCACTGTTCTTGCGTGCAATGGCACAACATGCCATGCAGCTTCCTGCCACGAGCGATGTCATGGGCTTGATAAGCCTCGTGGCGTCATGCCATGAGTGGCGGCACTGGTTGACGAGCTATGTGGCATCTGGCTGCGAGCGGCCGTGAAATAAATTGGGCAGTGGTGCAACAGGTGTCAGGGCATGGGAAGCATGGCTGCGGTGGTCCTAAGATAAGCGGGTAAGTCATCCTAAGAATTACCTTTGAAAATGATTTTGTAGTTAGCTAATTTTGTCACAAATCTATTGAATTACAAGCACTATAATATTGTTACCAGACAAATTTTAATTTACATAACTCTTAGGAGAAACACTGTAATATTTACAGCAAACAGTAAACTGTCTATTAAATGAGAAATAATATCAGATGAAATTACTTCTATTAAAAGCTTACTTAGTTTACAAACTATGCTTCTTTTAAGAGTAAAAGCAACCTCTTACATTGCCTGCTATATATACAAGAAATTATTATACAGGCCTCTGCTGGTTATTATAATGAAAACATGCATTTTAATATATAATTTGTATACAATTTCTTTATATTATCTACAAAAATTCTATATTTTTTTAGAATGGTAGGTAGGAGAATCTTTTTTCACACGAAAGAAAAAAGTTCAGTTTATCAGAAGGAGTATTACATCAAAGGGCTCATACCTGCTATAATATTGAAATTACTGTTATATATTACTGGCAACCTCATCTACTTCACATACATATGAAGCTAGTCCCTTTAATTATAATCAGTGTCATGTGAGGTGCAGAAAAGGAGTAAGACCATGATCCTCAGATGGCTACATGGAGATGACCACCACCTTCCCTGAATCAAGGCTTTTGCATAATACTTTTTAAATACACTAAGAAAATGTATACTTGATTATACCAAGCTTAATTTTACCCACGTAGTGCTTCCTGTAGTGGTAAACACAGTAATAAGTAGTTTTTACCCATTTGGGTATCAATGCACAAGGCATACTATTTCACTCTTTCCATTGAAACAAAATGTTTCCCTTCTCAGTTAGCATTCTTTACATTTTGTGACTTTTTTGAACATGTTACTTGCATGGAAATTGATTTTCAGCTTCAGAATTTGAAACTATTTTATGATGAGAGCAGATCTGGAAACACAGGAAGATAATTTTGATCAAGATCAATGACTGATTTCTATTATATTTGCAGCCATCAGTTGTTAATAGAAATCTAGTTTTCTTGCATTTAATTCTGTCTTGATAAAAACAAGAATGTTATAAGCTTTTAAAAAGCCTATAAAGCATAAAGAATGCAGCACCAATTTCTATGACATGGCTTGTTTTCTACACTTAAAATGTTTCCATCTGTCATGCAGATTTTATCCTGTTCACATTAAAAAAACATTATAGCTATGCATTTTCCCATGCGTTAAGATAGTGGTAGGATGGCACACTACTTTATTTTTATTTGTTTCAGGTCATTGAGCTCCAGATTGAAGGAAAGCTAGTTGGTCTGTTTCCAGAGTTGAGGATCTGGCTACAAATCCTGGCTGGTCATCCTTGGCATACCAAATAATTCATGTGCTCTTCATTATGATTGCATCCTGACAACTTTATATTTATTTTTACTTGGGAAGCACATCCTGGACAAATATGTTTGCCAACACCTAATGTAAAGAAAATGCTTAGCAAGGGATACCTATTAAATCACCATGTTGATTGGTTTGATCCCATATATAGAAATGTGTAAAACATCTAACATAAAAAAGCAAAGAAAAATAAAAGTCAATAAATCCAGGACATCATATTAATTGCCATTACATTATTTGAAACAGTTCAGTTTTAAAAAATATTTGGAAGGCTACAAATATTCTGGTATATCTCTTTTAATATAATGTAATATAATATACAGGTGTCAAATTAATACATGTCGGTTTAAAATACCCTGAACCTCAGTTTGAATTCTGAAGACTTTTTCCCTCTCTTTAAATTTTGCAATTGTGTATATTCTCTTATGTTTTGATAACATTAGAGCCAATTTGGTCTAGTGTTGGACTAGGAACAGAAAAACGTAGTTGTAGATCTGCATAAGTCATGAAAGTCGGCTGGGTGATCTTATGCCAATAACTCTTTCTTAACTGAAGGAAGAGAGCAATGTCAATTAGTTGCAGTTTTCTTAATAGCGTAATTAAGATGTACATAATAATTTTACAAAAATAGCCATGATAAAATAAAACAAAACATAATTTAAAAAGTAAAATATAAGTGCAATCCAAATAAAGAGAGCATGATCTCACTCTCTAGGCACTGGAAGAGCTGTTTTCAATAATATAAAGGGAGACAGCAGAATGCAGGCAAGTCAGAACTTCAAGAGGAAGCTGTTCAAGATGATGGATACTCCTAATGAAAAACAGTATTTCCAAGCTTCAGTCCCTTGTACTATGAATTACTAGGAAGCTAACAACAGTTTATTTAGGAAGATGAATTAATCATATGGCTATTTTTGGTTGGAAGAGGTGATCCTAAAGGTACCTATCAGTTGGCTTAGCTGTCAGTTTTGGTCTGTGCCACAACTGCTATATAAAATAATTCCACACACACCAGTGCAAAGGGAATGTTGAACATTCCATATTGTTCGTAATTTTTGTGAGAAGTTTATCCAATGCTGTCTCTATAATAAACTGCAATGAGTGCCAGCTTGTCATAATGGCTTGGAACTTGGAGCTGGCAACTGCAGCAGTGCTACTGGAAGAGGGCAAGAGGTAATAGGCATCATCAATGTCTAGGGCACAATGGGGGAATTGCTTAATCTGCTAAACAAAGATTACAGAAGCTTAATTAACAAAAATTGGCAGGAAAACTATGCAAAATGAATGTTGGAAAACAAAATAAATATTATCTAATTTCATAGTTGTTCATTTTGAACAAACTTGATTCAAGGTAAAGATAAACAACCATCATTTATACTTATGTGTCTGTGTATGTATATATGTTCTGAAAAATGCTAAGGGACATATTTACATATTCATTCACACATTCATTCAATTTTAGCCATTACATTCAATTGATTTTTGGCGAGTATAACCAATAGTTTGCAATATTAGAAACCTATCAGATAAATTCCAGAATCAAGTTCACACAGAGAACTGGATGAAGAAATTGCGGAGACAGATACAACCTATTTAATCTTTGTTTCAATTACACTTTTTATTCTGTGCATGTGAACAATGTAAAAATCTCATTGGCATCATAACCATCTGTAGCCTTTGAGTAGCTTGAAGCATTTGCTGCTATCTTGTCAAGCAAAAAACATCTTCATTTTTAGCTGATTTTACAGACCATAGCATACAGACCAAAAGAGAAAAATCACAAGGTAATCAAGGAATAAAGAGATTCTCACAAAAGGCAAATTAGCCTAATAGTAACAAAATTCTTATATAATTAAGTTAAAATAATTTCATCAAAATTGGCAATATGAGAAGTAAGTTTTCCAAGGATCTTGCCCAATAATCACAGACACGATAGACTTTGAGTTCAATGTATTTATTTACTCCATTTCTTTCTTATTAGGTACTCATTTGGAACTGGTCCTGGACTTCTGTGCACAGCCTTATATATGGAGGAGGTGGAGTCAAGGTAAGGAGGGGTCATGGGAAGGGCTAGGTGAGGGAGGAGGGGTCAGTGGGTCAGTCTATGCAATGGTGTATACACAGTTAGGCATTTACTCGTAACAAATCCCCCTCTAAATGCCTAACATTCGGGGTTGATTCTGCACCCGGCATGGTCACCCCTAGTTTTGATGTGAGATATGTGTGTTGCTTGTTTGGTAATGGTTTCGTTAGAATGTCCGCGACTTGCTCAGAGGTTTCACAATGTACGGCCCTAATGAAACCTACATTTGATAACTGCCTGACATACTTATGCTTGATGTCGATATGTCTGGACCTCTGACCCACTGCTTCTGCGTTGGAGATGTCTATGGCTGCTTTATTGTCCTCGTGGATAGTTATAGGGTAAACCGGTTCAGTCCATATTTCAGAGAGCAAGTCATCAAACCACACTAAATTGTTAGCTGCCTTTGATAGGCAGATGTACTCTGCTTCTGCCGTGGATGTGGCAACCAGGTTCTGTTTGCCGGTATACCAGTGTACCGGGCAGTTATTGATGAGGAACACGTAACCTGATGTGCTTTTCCTGCTCTTGGTATCACCTGTCCAGTCAGCGTCCGCATAGCAGGTCAGCGCCGGTTCTTTGGATTTGGATGGTTCCAGGCATAGGTACGCGTCTATGCTATGTTTCAGGTACCTGATTACTCGCTTCGCCCCTTCCCAGTGGTATACCTTGGGTTCACTGACATGTCTGGATAATAAATTAACAGCTAAGCTGATATCGGGCCTTGTCCAATTGGCAATATATAGGAGGGATCCAATGACAGATCTATACAAGGTGTTGTCCTTAAATGACTCCCCCTCTTCGTGCATATGTTTCAAGAAGTCTGTTTGCATGGGGGTTTCGCATGGCTTAGCGTCCCTCATGTTGCATCTATGTATAAGTTCTAATATTTTCTCCTTTTGAGAAACCTTGAACCCGTTCTCTGTTTTCTCGATTTGTACTCCTAGATACTTATTGACTTTCCCTAGGGTCTTCAGTGTGAATTGTTTCTCCAGTTCTCTGGCGAATTTATCGCAATTTTGCTTGTGCTGCCCCATGTACAGGATGTCGTCTACGTAAATGAGTGCGTATTCGACCGATGTGCCCTCCTTCTTGGCGAAGAGGCAGAGGTCTGCTGATGTGGCGGTAAAACCCATGTCCCTGAGTGTTTTGGCTAGGCATTCATACCATCTTTTCCCGGACTGTCTTAAACCGTACAAACTTTTGTTTAGTAGCCAAGTGACTCCCTCTTTCGCGCCTTTCCCTGGGGGTGCCCTGACATATATTTCTTTGTCTAACTTCACATGGAGGTATGCGGTTTGAACGTCAAATTGGTAGACTTCTAGGCCTAAGATAGATGCAACTACTAGGGCGCTTTTGACACTTTCTGCCCTAACTGTGGGTGAGTAGGTATCCGTGTAGTCGTCTGGATACCTTTGGGCGAACCCCTGAGCTACGAGTCTAGCCTTGTAGAGGGCCTTGTTGTCTTCGAGTTCCTTGATTTTGAAAACCCACTTCGTGCCTATGAGTGTCTTATCGGCTGGGACCTTAGAGGGGGTGTACACGTTCAGTTCGCGCAGGCTAGCCATCTCCCTTTCCATAGCTTGCTCCCACCTATCTCTCTCTACCTGCAGCAGGTTAATGATTTCTTCGTATGAGTTGGGTGTTGTTCTATTTGGGTGAATGGACATGACATAATCTTCAAATCTCTTGGGCATTTTGTTTCTGTTGGGTCTGATAGGTCTCATGGGTCTTGTGTCGGTGTCGTGCATGTATTTGGCTTCCTTCTCTGTGACCGTGTCTACCTTGATGATGGGGTGGACTTCCTTCTACCCCTTGGTGGCTACTTCATGGTGTCTTGGTCTTTGTCTGTCTTGTGTATTTGCTTCTAATGTGATGGGTTTGCTTTTGTCCCTTGATTCGTTTGTGTCTTCCTGTCTGATGAGTGTCTCGTTGAGGTGTATCTTAGACCAGTTGGCGTTCTCGTGGAACACCGCTGTTCTGGATACGATGAACCTGTTGTCCCTGTCAATGAATCTATAGCCTTTTGTGCCTGGTTCATACCCCATGAACCTTAATCTCCTGGAGACCTTGTCTCCTTTTCGCCTCAGTTGCCTGGGGATGTGCACATCCGCCGTGACTCCAAATATGTGCAGGTGCGCAATCTTTGGTTTTCGGTCGTACATCACCTCATAAGGTGTTTTCCCTATTACGCTAGACCAGAGTCTGTTCAGCGTATAATTTGAGTAGTTGAGAGCTTCCACCCAGAATGGCTGTCCTAACCCCGCATCCTCTAGGGCGCATCTCAACATTGTTTGTAGGACTCCATTCCTCTTCTCTGCGACTCCATTTTGGAACGCGGAAAAGGGAGAAGTCTTGTAGTGTATTATCCCGTGCATCTTTGACCAGTTCGAGAATTCCCTCGATAAGAACTCAGACCCCCTATCTGTCATTATTTGCCTTATCTTTGTGTTGTGTTGCATTTCCACTCTCTTATAAAACTCTTTAACTTTTTGGAATACCTCGTTTTTATGATTAATGGTATACACAAAGCCATAGCGGCTGTAGTCGTCTACTATTGTCAGAAAATATCTCCTTTTGTATTTTATAGAGGGCTTCATGGGCCCACAATGTCCATATGTACCAGGTGGAAGATAGAATTGGTGGTACGGGTGGCTTTTCTAGGTCTGGGTTTGGTTTTTAACTTAGATGATTTACATACAGAACACTCTAAGTAGTTTTTGCAGTTTTTTATTTTCAAATCACTGGTACATTCTGTCATTTTTTGGATGACTGGGAAGCTGGCATGGCCCAATTTTCTATGTAGCAAATGGGCGCAGTCATCGTGAATGGATTTGCCTATTAACAATTTCCCTCTGTGTGCCGTGTCGCCTTCGGTGGGGTCATCTTCCCTGTCCCCCTCTGCCTCAACATGTGTGTTGACTTTATTCTCAGTGTTTTCTAGTTGGGCGATAACTTGGGTCTGGTTATTCTTTTTAGGGTGGAGGTATGTTAGCTCTCCATTAATGACTATTTTGCCGATGCTTTCCCTGTCTCTGGTCAGGTAGGCTTCTCCCTCTTTGAAGGTGGTCTCTATGCCCATGTCCTTGCTCAGTTTAAGTGGTGCTAAAATGTTGTGGGGTATTTCGGGTATGAGTAATACCCCCTCTACTTTGCCTATTCCGCTTATGAACGTGTTTCCTCTCCCTGTCACTAGGACCTTGTTTTGATTGGCCACCTTAATGTGGTAGTTTTCCTCTGTGAATGAGGTCAGTATCTTTATGTCATGAGTTGTGTGGTTGGTGGCTCCCGAGTCGATGAGCCATGCTTCTCCTTCTCTGGTTTGTGAGTGTGTGTGTGTGTTCTCCCCGATCCCATACATGGACCCTGATCGGCTCTCCCTAGAGCTGTCCCTACTTCCCCTTCTGTTCCTTGGGTTGGGGGAGTCTCTGCGCCTGTATCTGTTGTCTGATGGGGATCTATCGGGGAGCCCCGGCTTCCTGCCTTCCCTTTCCCTTTGGTAGGTGTGGTCCCTTCCCCTTGAGTTTTTTGGGCAATCCCGTTTGTAGTGGTTCTTTGAGCCACAAGTGAAGCATTCTGGGTAGTCTAGGTTCCTGGTTTGGAACTCAACTTTCTTAGTTGGCCTGCTGTCCCTGCGGCTGATGGAGCGGTCCCTCCTTAAGCTATATTCTGCTATTATCCTATTTGTCAGTGACTCGAGTGTGAGGTGGCCTAAGCCTAGGCTATCCAGCTGCATTATAAAATTGTCCCAGCTGGAGTCCAGGGAGTTGATGACAATGCTCTTCATGCTCTCTTCGGATATATCCTCCCCCCTTTGTATCAGTTCAGTTCTTGTGGCATTCAGGTTCAGTATATGTTCACCCATGGGAGTCCCTGCTTTATGCCTGGCAGAGTGGAATTCCCTGGATATCCTTGCTGTGGTGGCAGCGCTTTTACTATAGAACAGATTAAATATTCTCTGCTGTATCTCAGACACAGTCAGATAATGGCTTAGGCTGGGGTATACACCTGGTGGGATACTTGCTATAATTAAATAGTAAGCCCTGTGATGCAAGCAGTCTGTTTCTAAAGTCCAAGGTTTTGTGGGGGGGAGTCATCAACTAAAACCAGTAGATCCTCTTTTAAAAATAAAACCTGGAGTTGGTGATTCCATTGCATGAGGTTTGATCCATCTAATTTAAGAGTGGGAAAGTTAGCTGGTAAATTCCCTGAGTTGTGTGATGAATTACTCACAGTCTGTTGCTGCCCATGGTGTCTCAGGTGAGGGAACTCACAATATGGCTTGGGTATGCAGTTTGCAGCTCTGTACAGACTTGGATTTATGTTCTCTCCTTCTCTTCTTGCAGGAGCCGACTGAGCATGTGCGAGGCCCATTTCGCGTCTGTAGCCGATGGGAGAGTAGCTGGCTGTTGCTGCTCTTAGGCCTCGGCCTAGGCCTCCAGTTGGGGGTCCCATCTCACTCCTGGGGTGTCCGGCTTCATCTCTGGAGGCAGGCATCCATTGCTGGGCATCCGGATCCATGCAGGAGGCTGGAGAGAGTCGAGGAGGCGAGGCGGTCGTAAGTCGAGGACTTCTGGGGTTCTGCAGCGTGGCAGCTGCGATGGGTCCTGATCCTTGATTGTTGGTCCCTGGGCACATGAGTAGGCCGGGTGGAGGCCACATGGGGGTTGAGTAGCTGGTGTGGCCTCTTCCCCTCGGGCCTCTTATGCTTGGTGCTGCGGGTGCTGGGTTCGAGTCCTGCCATCTGCATGATTCAAGCGTAGTTGGTGCCCTGCGGTTGTCTTCGTGGGGGTTGGTCATCGGGTGGAGTATCTGGGGGTGTGTGCTATCATCGATGGCCCCCCCGTAGCCCCCTCGGTTCACGGCGGTGTCTCTGAGGTGCCTGGCTGGCATGATGGGGTTGTGTGCAGGGCCTATTGTGGCTGCTGGGGCCCCGGGTGTCTTTCTGGCTTTGAGCTCGGGAGGCGAGCTCCAGATGCCTTGGTGTGTCCCTTCTGGGGTGCCTTTGGCTGTTCCCCCATTTGTTCTGGGGTTTCTTTCATTTCGCGCCATTGGATTTGAATCCTGGCTCCCTATTGGTTGGTGGCCATCCCAAGATGGCCGCCGGGAGCATGGCGCGAAACTGGAACCGCTTGGGTCTTGGGTCTCTGCCAGGGGGTATCTCTGTCTTACCGGTCTGGCAGCCTCGTGGTCTTGCTCCTGGGGGCTCATCGCTGCTCCCTGGTCATCTAGAAGGTCCCGGAGCTTCGCGATGAGTTCATCCTTGCTTATGGAGGCGTCTGTCATTTTCTGTATGATGTCCTTTAGTTCATCTCTCTCGGGTGATCTGTCTCTGGCGTGCCTGGCTGCACTTCCTTTTGGCCACACGCTTCTGTTTGTTTGGTCCAGTTCCTCCATCTCCAAGGCAGTTGGGATTCTGGCGGTGGCACCTTCAGGTTCCCCCAGCTCTGCCATCAGCCTGGTGGTGGACCTTGTGTTCATCCTTCCTTCCATTTCCGATTTTGGTTCTGTTTATTGGGCATAACCGTCCTCTGCTACCATATTGAGAAGTAAGTTTTCCAAGGATCTTGCCCAATAATCACAGACACAATAGGCTTTGAGTTCAATGTATTTATTTACTCCATTTCTTTCTTATTAGGTACTCATTTGGAACTGGTCCTGGACTTCTGTGCACAGCCTTATATATGGAGGAGGTGGAGTCAAGGTAAGGAGGGGTAATGGGAAGGGCTAGGTGAGGGAGGAGGGGTCAGTGGGTCAGTCTATGCAATGGTGTATACACAGTTAGGCATTTACTCGTAACACAATATTTCTGAAGTTTTCCGGGGTTCTGATAGCAAGGGGAACACCTTGATTTTCAAACTGTCTTTGGGGGAAGTGGGGAAGATAGCATAATGAGATCCTTTGAAATAATTTCTTCAAACATGCATTTCAGCCACACACACACACACACCCCGTCAGATCTACTATAGCTAGAAGTAAATCCTTCCTCATATTACTAGCTAATGTTTTATGAACCAAATTTAATCAGGGCAGGCACATTCTTTTATCTTAAGAAATTATGTTTGTCTTCAAAATATTAGTTAAATAGAAGAGCAAATATGGACATTCATATAAAAAGGCCACTCAGCATGCCTACTTGTGCAGCTGCTACTTGAAATCAGACACAAAAGAGTGAGTGCATTCCTATTGCCAGTCAAATGTGTACAAAATTTAAGAGAAACACCAGAATTCAAATCATCACTCAGTACATCATTATTTTGGAGCAATGCCGATTATATTTTCAACATTATTATGGAACAATGCCCATTACATTTGAACAATCATATCTAATTGTCTATACCAGTGGTGAGTTTCAAAAATTTTTACTACCGGTTCTGTGGGTGTGGCTTGGGCATGACATGGCATGGCTTGGTGGGTGTGGCTTAGTGGGCATGGCAGGGGAAGGATACTGTAAAATCTCCATTCCCACCCCACTCCAGGGGAAGGTTACTGCAAAATCCCCATTTCCTCCTGATCAGTTGGGACTTGGGAGGCAGAGAATAGATGGGGACGGGGCCAGTCAGAATTTTTACTACCGATTCTCCGAACTACTCAAAATTTCCGCCACCGGTTTTCCCGAACTGGTCAGAACCTGCTGAAACCCACCTCTGATCTATACCTGCCCCACCAGATCTGGCAGAAAGGGCATGCTCCAGTCCTATTGATTAAAGGGTATTTACCTTTCAAGTCCCATGAAGGATATCTACAGTTATAGTATCTACCCTCTAGAACACTATTCCTTTCAAGACTAGATAGACTTCTATAAAGCCCTCTGACTTGCTTTTTTTTCCAGATAATGAGGTTGAGCCATGAATTGAATGAATTTGTTGTTTTATTCTTGGTGAGCATTTTTCTTTTTCGTATTTAAAACACATTTAGTATCTAATGTGTTTTATTTATTGTATTTTATTTTTCGTATTGATGTTTATTGTGTTGGTCTCCCAATTTCATTTTATGAGAGAGGAGCAACCATATAAATTGAATTAAATAAATGAATACATTTACATTTTTGCTTATAATTACATAATTAAAATACCATATAATTTTCTTAGGGAAGACAATTGAAAATTGGCCGATTAAAACTAATATAAGTCGTGATAGGGTAATGGAAGATGAAAATATACAAATTATAATAGATTGGTTAAAAACTTCAGAAAATGAAAGGAGGAAAAAAGAAATCATTGAAAAATTGGGTTTAGGCTGGTTTGAAAAAATACAGATAGAAAAATGGACTAAGAAAGTAAGGGACAATTGTTCGATAAGTAGAAGTAAAACTGAATTTGAACATTTAGTATTCCAAATTATGAAAGATGAAATTAGGCTAAAGGGACTCGTTAGTAAGATATATAAGATTATAAATTTTGATAGAAAACCACAAAGGGTGATGAAGACAAATTGGGAAAAAGAATTTAATATTAAAATATCAGATTTAGATTGGAATGTGAATTGGAAGAGTAGAATTATGAAGACTTTATCTGTAAGGATTAAAGAGCATAATTATAAGGTTGTTTGGAAATGGTATTTGACTCCATTAAGATTGTCATTGATGGATAACAAAATTAGTAAACAATGTTGGAGATGTGATATGGAATTAGGGACTTATGAACATATGTGGTACAAATGTGATAAAGTTAAAAAGTTTTGGCAACAATAGGAGAAAATGATATTTGAAATGATGGGGAAAGCAATAATATTGAGACCAGAAACTATATTACTGTTGATAATTAAGGAAACAGAACCAACAAAATATGAGAAAGAATTGATTAGAATTATGATTATAATGGGTAGAATTATAATAGCCAGATATTGGAAATTAGATGTGAATTTTAGAATAGAAGAATGGTATTGTGAAATGTGGAAATTAGCTTTAAACGATAAAATGACATGTGATATTAAAATTAGAAATGGTGACTATAAAGAAGATATTTTCTGGAAAATTTGGAAACCATTCGTGGACTATGCGCTGGGAAAATTGGATGCTTCGGTACTTGTACCCCGAGAACGTGGATTTTGGCGATCATGAGGATATATCTGAAGAACCAAATCTTCCTTTCTTATGTATAGCATAGGGTGAAGTATTGTATATGTTGTTTGTAATGTTATTTTAATAATAAAAATTATTTAAAAATTAAAAAAAAATAGTATCTAATGTGTTTTATTTATTGTATTTTATTTTTGTTTATTGATGTTTATTGTGTTGGTCTCCCAACTTCATTTTATGAGAGAGGAGCAACCATATAAATTGAATTAAATAAATGAATACATTTACATTTTTGCTTATAATTACATAATTAAAAAACTTATTCAACAGTATTAATAAGCACAAACTATCTTACACTATGTTAAAAACCATAATAAATTATTAATTTTAGAATCATATGTAAAATACTAATAATTTATTATTAATCTACTCCAAAGGAAGTTCCACTGAGATCACAAGGTTCAATCTCAATCATGTAAGCATCAGATTATAATCTAGTACAAATTTAAACCCTACTGGGAATTACAAACTTTTTTGGGGGGGGATGATTGTTGGATCAATAGGGCTTAATCCTTTCCTCCTTCACTAAATATTTGCTCTTATATATTAATTCTTGCAACTGTTTGAGCATCATCAGAAGATTCTGGAGGAACAAGTTAGCTGCGAAAATTATAATAAGTGTGGCTGCCCATGAAGTTTCATAGAAATAAGAATATATCCATGACTGCACTGAGTATCAAACTATACTGTACTGCTTTGACTGAGAAATCAACACCTGCAAAAAATTCAGAACTATTCAACATATATTTATCTATTAAAATAAAAGGAAAGTATTCAAGAAAAATACTTTCATATATTTAATAATTTTAGCAGGCAAATATGGAAATAATTGAACATGTCTAAATGTTCAATCAAAGAAAAAAGCAATCATTTGATAGAATTCTTTTGTTAATCTTTTGGGTTGTGGGTATTTCAGATACCATTTGCTTTGCAGGACAAGAAGCAATGGATAGAAACTAATCAAGGAGAGAACCAACCTAGAACTAAGAAAAAATTTCCTGACAGAAAAATTAAATCACTGGAACGACTTGTCTCCAGATGTTGCAGGTCCTCCAACACTGGAGGTTTTTAAGAAGAGATTGGACAACCATTTCTCTGAAATGGTATAGTGCTTTCTGCTGGAGCAGGGGGTTGGACTAGAACCGTGATGGCGAATCTATGGCACGTGTGCCACAGGTGGCACACAGAGCCATATTAGTGGGCATGCCAGCTCAGCTCTGGGGCACATGCGTGCACCGGCCAGCTGATTTTCGGGCCTTCTGGGCCCACCAGAAGTAGGGAAACAGGCTGTTTCCTGCCTCTGGAGGGCCTGGGGGCAGGGTGGGGAAGGCCCGTTTTTCTTTCTTACCTGGCTCCAGATCTTCTTTGTGTATCTGGGAAGGGCGAAAACAGCCTTTCCCACTCCCTTGGAGGCCCTACGGAAGGCTGAAAGGGCCCATTTCCCGACTCCCGGTGGGACAGGAAGTGATGTTTTTTCCTGTCCCCAGCCTCCAGAGACTCCTAGAGAGGCTCCTAGAGACTCCTAGAAAGGCTCCTAGAGACTCCTAGAGACTCCTAGAGAGGTTCTGGAGGCTGGGGACAGCAAAAAATTCACTTCCTGTCCCACCGGGAGTTGGGAAATGGGCCCTTTCAGCCTCCGTAGGGCCTCCAAGGGAATGGGAAAGGCTGTTTTCGGCCTTCCCAAATATACAGAAAGGATCTGGAACCAGATAAGAAAGAAAAATGGGCCTACCAGGCCATCATTTGCCAGGAGCGGGGGGAGGGGGTTGCGCATGCATGCACATGGGCACGTGTGTGCGCGACCCTCCCCGACCCCCTCTCCTGGCACGCGATGGCAAAAAGGTTAGCCATCACTGGACTAGAAGATCTCCAAAATCTCTTTCAACTCTGTTACTCTGTTATCTTTTTATTTTGGTTTTGAGTCTATTTGTGGATTGTAATAAAACTTCAAAAAAGGCACTGGAAGGTATTAAAAGAAATATGAAAATACCTTTAAGTTTACATACTGGAAATAAAGTGAAAATGAATTTTGTATCAAGACTTTAACATATTAAATATATACTTTCTTAAGGTATAGTCACCCCTCAGGGAGTTGCAAAATCAAAATTATTTACCAAATATTTGATATACATGCAAACATTTCAAATAATATCATTTTTCTCATTATAATTTTTATTTGTTAAAAGAGGAACGGATTTATGGAAAAATATTTTATTTATATTAAGACAATAAATACATCTATTACAAGTGCCACCATTTTTATTTTTAATACAATAAATTTTGATATATATAATCCATACAAACAAAAGTTTTATTGGGGCCCTCTGTAATTTTTAAAAGGTGAAAGGGGTTCTACGAGCAAAAAGTTTGAGAAACAGTGTATTAAAACAATGCTTTTATTTATGCATTTGTTAACTTCAATGGAGTATTAGAATGAAATAATACTGAATAAGTCTCATTTTGAGAATTGTTTTTAGTACCCTTGTAATCTGTACAAGTTCCTGGTTCTAATAATAGTAGGCATTTGGTTGCTTTCCTGGGACTAAAAGTGGTTAGATATACAGTGCATTCAGGAAGAATTCAGACCCCCTTCACTTTTGTCAATTTTGTTATGCTAAAGCCTGATTCTACAGTTGTTGAAAGTCATCCAGATCATGGTTTTCCCAAAGGTGCTTTTTAAGGAGGTAACTGGACTTTCTTGATTTTTTTTTGACGACGTTTTGCTTCTCCTCCAAGAAGCTTCTTCAGCTCTGACTGGATGGTGAGGAATTATATTCCTTGCAGACAGCTGGTCATTTGCATCCTTTTAGAGGGTTGTTGAAGCCCTTGGAGGTTTATCTGTGTCCTCAGGATCACCTGAGTAGTGCTAATGGTTCCTGTAGTCTGCAGTCCCTCTGGAAATCCATTCATACTCCTGTCTTTAAAGAAAAACAAGAAAGTCCAGTTGTCTCCAGTTGGAAAAAGCACCTTTGGGACAACCATGACCTGGATGACTGAGAATCTCTTTTATGCAATTTGGGATGAACACTCTTTGAATGGTGTGGGAGTATGAATGGATTTCCAGAGGAACTGCAGATTACAGGAACCATTAGCAGTACTCAAGTGACCCTGAGGACACAGATAAACCTCCAAGAGGTTCAACAACCCTCCAAAAGGACAGCAAATTATCAGCTGTCTGCAAGGAATATAAATCCTTCCATTCCCCATCATCCAGTCCTGACACAGATGTTGAAATTATTTTTTTCCTCACTATTCTACACTCAGTACCCCACAATGACAGTGAAAACAGAATTTTAGAAATATCTGTAAATTTATTTTAAAACCCCCTGAAATATCACACTGACATAAGTATTCAGACCCTTCACTCAGTTGAAGCACCTTTGGCAGCAATTACAGCCTCGAGTCTTTCTGGGTATGAAGCGACAAGCTTTGCAGACTTGGATTGGGGGATTTTCTGACATTCTTCCTTGAAAATCCTCTCAAGCTCAGTCAGGTTGGATGACGACTGTTGGACAGCCATTTTCAGGTCCCTCCAGAGATGTTCAATAGGGTTCAAGTCAGGGCTCTGGCTGGGCCACCCTAGGACATTCTCAGAGTTGTCCCTAAGCCACTCCTATGTTGTCTTAGCTGTGTGCTTAGGATTGTTGTCATGTTGGAAAGTGAACCTTCGGCCTAGTCTGAAGTCCTGAGTACTGTGGAACAGTTTTCATTGAGGATATTCCTGTACTTTGTTCCAATCAGCTTTCCATCAACTCTTGACTATTCTCCCAATCCCTGCTGCTGAAAATCAACCTCACAACATGATACTGCCACCACCATGCTTCACTGTTGGGATGATATTGGGCAGGTATTGAGCATTGCTTGGTTTCCTCTAGACATAACGTTTAGAATTGAGGCCAAACAGTTCAATCTTGGTTTCATCAGACCAGAGAATCTTGTTCCTCACAGTTTGAGAATCCTTCAGGTGCTTTTTTGCAAACTTCAAGCAGGCTTTCATGTGTTTTGCACTGAGGAAAGGCTTCATCTAGCTACTCTGCCATAAAGCCCAGATCAGTGGAGGGCTGCAGTGATAGTTATATTTCTGGAACTCTGTCCCGTCTCCACCTAGGATCTCTGGAGCTCAGTCAGAGTCACCTCTCTTACTAAGGCCTTCTCACCTGATTGCTCAGATTGACTGGGCGATCATCTCTTGGAAGACCCTTGTTGGGCCAAATGTCTTCCATTTAAGAATTATGGAAGCCACTGTGCTTTTAGGAACCTTCTATGCAGCAGAAATTTTACTGTAGCCTTCCTCAGATCTGTGCCTTGCAATAATCCTGTCTCTGAGCTCTGCAGGCAGTTCCTTTGATATCATGGCTTTTGCTTTGCTACAGTGTGCATTGTCAGCTGTGAGGCCTTCTATGGTATGTGCCTTTCCAAATCATGTCTAATCAATTTAATTTACCACAGGTCAACTCCAATCAAGGTGTAGAAAACTGTCAGCAATGATCAAGAGAAATAGGAGGCACCTGAGCTAAATTTCTTCTTGCAAAGGTTTTAATACTTACACTAATGTGATATTTCAGTTCGTTCTTTGTAATAAATAGACAGACATTTTTAAAATTCTGTTTTCACTTTGTCATCATGGGGTACTGAGTATAGATTACTGAGAAAAAATGAATTTCAACAACTGTAGAATTGGGCTGCAGCATAACAAAATTGACAAAGATGAAGGGGGTCTGAATATTTTCTGAATGCACTGTATCTGGATCTTAATGGCTTAATCAGCAGAAAATGTAAATATTATTTCTTCTCATGCAACACTGACATTGTAGAGTAATGAATAAATATTTTGGTAATACTTGTTTTTAAAATTTGATAATGGAACTCTTAATCAAATATTATGTAGCTATACTTTTATAATGTTTGCAGTTTTACAAAATAAATGGACTACCCAGAAAGGCTGAACAGCAACACATAGAGTTTAATGACATGTTATACATGCAGCTTGGTTCTTATACCATTTCAATTGCTCAAACTTCAGAGGAAAATAGATAATATATAGTACAATTATTTTAATTGAATTTTAAAGTATGACCCTTATTTTTGTTTTAATTTTTTATGGTACATTTTGGTGATGAATGTCTGTAAGCCACCTAGAACCACTTCTGGCGAAATGGGTGGCATACAAGTTTAATAAATAAATAAACATTATATTAGAGTTGGAATATTCTTTATTGTCCAATCAATGGGTTCAGGCTTTAAGAAATGTTTGATTTGCTTTCGATAACCTAAAAGCTTAGTTAATTCAATACTAATTTAATACTGTAACGTTGTAACGATGATGCAATGAGTCAGCAGGATTATTTGATTCTTTACCACTTTAAGAAGCTATTTTATAAGAGAGGCCCTGTGAGAGTGTCTCTCTCTCTCTTTCTCTCTCTCTGTGCTTCTGTGCTGTAGTTGATGATTGATTAATTGAATTTGCCTAGTACATGTATGTATATATTCCTTGTAGATAAACCACTATTTGAAAAACAAACTTCTGTTTACTGTATTTTGCTCCTGGGTTGTCTCAAAATAGTCACACTGTGTGCACTCTGACAGGTTACGGGTCCAGTCCAGAGTGAAGGCCAGAGTGACTAGAGAAACCAGAGAGAAGAGAAACCCAGTGAGAGCTTGCTATACAGTCAGAGGGGTTGTGCATTGTGGTTTGTTAGTGGTAAGTGCTTGTGAAAGAAATCAGGCAATATGGCCTCCATCAGGGTGATGGAAGGAGGTTTCATGGTATCTCGGCTGAATGAGGCAAACTACCTCTCCTGGCGTGTAAAAATGGAGATGTACCTGTAAAGGGAGGAGTTGTGGATGATAGTGACTAATCCACCAGCAGTCCTAGAGCAGCCCTTCTCTGGATCGCCACTGGTTCACTGCCCAACTTCATTAGGTACGTAGAACAGCAAGTGGGGGGGGGGAAAGAGCTGTGTCACGCGATTTAGCTTTAGATTTAGCTAAACCACGCGGCACAGCTGATCATCAGAAATACCGGTTCGGACAAACCAGTAGCTTTTTTTAAACTACCGGTTCCTCTGAACCGGTAGCTTTTTAAACTACTAGTTCAATCAAACCGGTAGCTATTTTTTTTATCACTACCGGTAGTTTTTATCACTACCGGTTCGCCCAAACTGGAGTGAACCGGTAGCATTTCACCTCTGGACTGCAGGTAGTAAAGTGTTGCTGACAAGGAGACTGTATAAAGCACAACTGAAGCCGGGGGAGAGCATGTCCACACATCTGCAGGCTATTGTTGTGGTCCACCAATTGCTAGCGGAGCTGGTGGCTGACTCAGACGATGTGGAAGTTGGAGAGGAACTTGGGCCAATGCTGGAGTCCGGGAAAGGCTCTGATGGATGCTCTGCATCAGATGCAGAGATAGAGCCAGGGTCGTCCAACATTTCCCAGAACAGCTATGAGAAAGGCATTCCTGGAGTTAGAGGAAAGCGGAATGACATTTACTGAGGCACACAAGGTATATGTGGAGCTCGGTTCATTGGACACATCATGGGATGTTCTTGTGACTAGCCTAGAGTCTCTGCAAGAGAGGGACTTAACTATGATGTATTTGACTGGTTGATTGTTGGAGGAAAAGCAGAAACTACTGGAGAGGCGACTAGTAAAGAGAGGAGATAATGCTTAGCACAGGCCAACATCTGCAACATCCCAGGATGCCAGCAGAGCAGCTGAGACTGTTTACACAGTGAAGCGGTGCTACACGTGTGGTTCTACATAGCATCTCCAGAGACGCTGCCCTGAGAGGAAAAACAGAGGAGCAGCGAGACAAGGGCGTAAGGATACTCAACACATGAGGAGTGGTTCTTCATCATAATTTTTTTCCCTGGCAGCAACAGCATTTGAAAACACCAGGGACACTTTGGTGTTGGACAGTAAGGCATGTCAGCATATTGCTAATAATCCACAAACATTTTCTGGCTTGAGACCAGCTAAGCAAACATTTGTTAGTTTGGCTAATGGTCAACTATCTGCTGTTAAAGGGGAAGATAAAGTCTATGTACCTGAGATAGGAGAAACATTATACAATGTCTTAAATGTACCTGACCTAGATCATAATCTGTTGAGTATTTCCAGGTTAGATAGTCAAGGTTATGAAATACTGATTGCAGGAGGACAATACTCCATAAGAAAAGGTGGAAGAATTCGTGCATGAGGTGTTAAGCAGGATAATTTATACATATTAGGAAAGCAAGAGAATAGTTGTGCACGAACACTTACAAACACTCCCATATATGACAATTGTGTACATTTATTGCATAGGAAATTGGGGCATGCAAGTTTTAGAGTACTGCAGAAGACGCCAGACCTAGCTGAGGGTCTTAGGATAAAGAAATGCAAAGTGTACTTAGATTGCATTGTTTGTAAGGAGGCAAAATCCAGGGTGTATCCTATAAGAAAAGCTCAAAGCAAGCAGAGTTATAGCTAGGAGACCTGAAAGGTGAATAAAGGTATAACTCCTGATTGGTTCACTGCAAATGAGATTAGAATATGTGGTGTTTGCGATGAACCCTGTAAGTACCAAGAGATATGGTCATGGTCATTGCCTAAGGAAGAACAGGATAAATGGAGGAAGCAGAAATTAAAGAGAATGTCAGGCTGACAGAGAAACCAAACTGAGGAAACCGAGCTAGTGAAAAGAGAAAGTGAAGGAGTTCAGCCAAGACATGGTGAACATGATGTAATAGAAAGTAATGAGAAAGAGTGTACAGAGTCTTTAAAACTGAAATTAGGAGCAGTTCCAGCAGCAGCAGTAGTAATGGTACTAGTAGTGTTTGTAGCAACCGAAGCAGGAGGCATGGACACAATAGAGATAGAAAGCATCAGGAATATGCTAAAGCACTCAGCTGTTCAGCTTTAAATGGGAGGAGTGTTAATCTCTTCTTCAATCTCTTCTTATTTGTAGCAAAAATGCTACTCACTGGAGCTATATATGCTGATCCATAAAATCAAAAGTTTCTTGCATTGCCATAACAACAAACCTTTTTTCTTTAAAGCTGTCTCTCTGTGGTGCAAGTAAAGTTACCATAAAAGTTTCCAGAGTAGCTCATTTCAAGAAATTATCTGCCACTTGACTGCTTTTGCTTTGGACTGTAGACTGAAAGATGTGTTTGGGCTGGTCTGAGATAAACCATAAGGGTATATTTTATAAGCCTAGTCCATTATTTCTGCTTTCTTTGCTCAAAAGAATATTTTTCAATGTTAATTTATACAAGTTATGCCAAGGAAGAACATGTTGAAATAACAAAAAAGATTATAAAAATAAAATGATGAGAGCTGAACTTTATTTTTTACAATCTGGATTAACATTATTACTCATTATTTCAGTGATACCTTGGCTTAATGGACCTCATACAATGAATATTATTATACAGACTTCACCCCCTTTTTATAGACTATGATTTGTCTTGTGTATCAAGGTTTTTACTGTACTATGATGATGGTTCTAATATGCAATAGTGGCTAATATATTGGTTCTAATATGTTCACAAGTTTATGCAATTTAGAATTATAAAAATTTATGATTACTATACAGTACTGCTGCTGCTTTCAAAAAAAGCTGAGGAATGGAAGAAATAGAAACCACCAATGACAGCTTCAAATGAGATTGATAGAATATATTATTCTTTTATTACTCCAATAAAATTGGCTTTTAAATTATTTCTAAAGCCTGTTCAACATGATAATTGCTTTTACATTGTTGAACAGTATAAAATCATAGTATGTTCTAAAAGATTATTTCATTTCCAGTTCTCTGGAAAGAAGCTGCTTCTGATTTAATCATCAAACAACATATATGGAAAACAGTTATTTGTTGTTTTATAAGCTGTCTGGATTTCAACTCCCAGAATCCTCCAGCCAGTATGTTTAGCTGGGAATTCTGGGAGTTGAAGTCCAGTCAACTTAAAGGTGCCAAGGTTGAGAAAGACTGCAATAGAGCCTTTCCATTCATAGAACCTTCTGATATTATGATTCAGAATGATATTGTATTCTTTTACTGTGTAAAATTTTTACAGTGTTCTTATGATTTTGTTACATTTTGTTATGAGGTTCCTATAAATCCTATGAGCAGTTTTGCAAATTCCTTTATGCCAATTGGAAGTATAGTGTCTGTATCTTAACAAAGTATGAAAATTAGTTAAGCTATACTGGGGATAAATAATACTGTCAAACAAACCAATTAACATATTTATTTTAATCCACTTTAGATGATTTTGTTACTTCCAATAACTTTGTGTTTGAGAAATACATTATATTGTTAAAAGAACAGTAATTACCTGACTCCTGAAGGTAGCGATAAACCAAGAAATTCACTTCATCGCTGGTTATGCTCATCTTAGCCCCACCTCAATAAAATGAGGCTTGCAAGAAGTGTGATCCACGCTCTGTTCAAAGAGGAATAAATATATCTTTTGATTGCAATTATTTTAACTGTAATTTAGAATTTTACATTTCTTAAAGGTAGGTATGTTGTTATTCTGCGTTACAGTTGCATTTAAATGAAATAAACGTGTTCAAATAATTATTTGACTGAAATATTTAATTGTTGGGTAAAATAAGCGTAGCAACAGTAAGTTGATAGATTTGAATGAGATGTTCATCATTTATTTTGAAGCTATTTACAATTTACATGGTTGTTCTTGTAAAATGAACCCACATACCAGAAAAGAACCAAATATTGCAACATAACAGCCAGTTTAAAAGAAGTCATCTAGAAAAGCATGGTTGGTGATTCCACACCTTATAATTTGTTTAAAAAAATTACATTACAAATAAAATATACGGTAATTTTAAACTATGACTATGAATCAAAAGTATATCAAATGGTCTTTAAAATACAGTATATAATCCAATTGTTCCAATGTCTATGTTGCACTTTGACCACTCTCATCATAAGTTACACAATAATGTTAGACAACAGAATTGACTCTACAATTTCTCTACATATATATACAACATCTCTCCTTTTTTTGTACTTAGGAAAACATTTATTCATTCAAACTGTTCAGCAATTCCTTCTGCTTAAAGTGACACCTGCTATTTTAAGTCAGCTATACTAATCTACAGGTTTCCTTGAAATTGAAGGTCAGACATTAGTCTAGCAGATGTCTGCATTATTTATGTGAGCTTTTCTTTGGAACTATTTGTTGCTTTTATTTCAGTGTTTTCATATAATCTATCGTCCATACATATTGATTTCCCCCTGCAGTTTTACAATCATGGTAAATTAGAACTCTTCTTCCTAGGTATTAATTATACTTACTGCAGTAATTTGTACTTTGCACAATAGAGATAGTAATTTGCTTTTATTTCCTTCTATCGTATTTCCTAACAGAAAAATATTTCATCTTATCTTCAGTAAAAAGTTTCTCTGAAAAGGACATGGATTACTTTATAATTAAAAAATGATTAAAAAGTCCATGAAGAAGATACAATTGTACAGAAATCTATATATAATATGGAAAGACATAACTGCATTCAGTGGCAAGACTGGTAAAAAATGGTACATTATCTATTTTAAGTGTTCTCAAAGCTTAGTCCACAACTATAGGCTCTGTTAGAATAAACTACATCAGAATAATATAAAAAATAACTTTTTAGTTCTGACAGCAGACGTATCAATGACACTAGGAATAATAATTATAACTGATTCAATATCAATATCACACAACTATATCACACCAAAACAGACATTTCATTGGAAAAAACTCTCATTACAATAAACCATTTGCAAGTCTAATAAACAATACCAATTAATATATCAATTATATCTTCATATTTATTATCTCCATGTCCAAAATACCTATTTTCTGCTGCTGCTGCTGTTCTACTATTACACACTACTATTACTACTGATGCCAACCAATGCAATTGAAGTTAACAGAAAAAATTGCTAAGACTGATGTTGGCCTATCTTTGGAACAATATTCAGTATTGATCTATGGGAGAGTGAGGCACAAATAGGAACACACAAAATAAATACTAAGGTTTGGAAAAATATTTTAGACACAGCTACCTTTCAATGAACTGTTTAAACTCTAACTTAACATTTTCAGCATTCCTAAAATACCTTGTTTTTTTTCTTTGAGAGTTTTCTTTCACTGACTGATTTTCTGAACTATCACCACAGAATCTACCTGCATTATCTTCACTGCTCTGTCTACTGCTTTATAATGGTTACATCAATGTTGCATTGTCACTCCTTGATGCCCCCAATAAGTTCCTAATATCTATCAGTGATCTCTTTAAGATCATTTTTATCAGAATGCCAAAGAAGTAGGGATGAAGAAAGTTGTTTTAAAACTTTACAGGATGTATGGATAATCTGTATTGGTTGAAATGACATAAAATATCTGAAAACTCCATAATCATGTCAGTTCAAACTTCTTAGGCTGATGAAAACTCTCAAGCAACTCTTGAAGGTGACTTCATTCCCAGTCATCACCTACCCTCACACATTTTGTCAACCATACCGAATTAAGAGCTTATAGGGTCATAAAAGGGAGTTTTTAAAAACTGTATCCTAAACTTTAAAACAAGTTTTATAAAATCAAAGTGTTCTTTGATGTGATGTTTTTCAAAGCCAATAAATAGTTTTTTTAAAAAACAAATCTAAAAATGATTTAAAAGACAGGCAACAGATATCTAACTTTTAAAGCATCAAGATTCAATTGTGCCAGTAAAATTTATTGGCATTTCAAGTCACTGTTCTACACGTAAACAAAGTGAGCACCAAATACTGTGCAAAGACATTACTATACTGTCCACAACATTCCTTAATGCAGCTGAAACCAGATTAAAATGCAGTTGGGTAACAATTAAGAAAATAAAATTAAAATACAACAAAACAAAACATAACTGACACGCATGCGCAAGATGGCGGCGCTAGCTGAGATCGCGGCGTGAGGATGGGCACTGACCTACCTTTTGGGACGCTCTGAGGGTCGCCCTGAAAATCTGGCGACCTGGGTCCAGTTGGGGGAACTTCCTCCCATTCCGGGGATGGCTTTCTGCTCCCTCTTGAACATCGTGGTGGGAGCAGAGAGCACAGCGTCGGCGAGGCTCGGAAGCCTCGGAACAGCTGAGAGGCAGCGGGGCGACGTTTTTCCCCCCCAGCTGGAGCTTGCCGGAAGTGGGAGCGGCGGCGGTTGCATTGCGCTGGGGGCGCCTACCACGTGGACATTGCCCCAGGCTCTGGCTTTGTTGAGGTGCTGTCGGGGCTGTTGGGGCTGCCAATTCCCTGGAAAAATCTCAGGGACGCTGCTGGGATTTCAGTATGGCAGTGGGGGATGGCGACGAGGGCAGCAACCGCGAAGACTTCCGGCTGGCTCTTGGCGGGGAGAGGAGCACCCTATGGCCTTGATGAGGGGCGCTAATGTGGCCGAGGACCATCTTTTCGAGCCAGGATAGATGAGGACTAGGTGTGTTATTGAGGGGGGGTCTCCGCTGGGGTGTTTTAGAGTGCCCTCGGGGACTGGGGGGGTTAAAGTGTAATCCCCCTCTTTCCATCTCTCCCCCCTGGAACACGCCCTTCTCGGACTTGCGCCCTCTTTTGGCTTCACCTCGCTGACATAAATAGTTCGCTTATTCCACCTGAGCCCTTCCCCTACTTGTGTGGAGGACTAATATCATCTGAACAGGAGCTGGTATATGACTCCATCCCACCAGCTGAGAGGACCAGCCAAGAGCCTAATCACTGTGAGAGGGTGACTGGGCTCTGAGCCCCACGGGCTGAGCTGGGATGGCATTAGCTATTTTGCACTTTGCACTTTGTACCTGCTGGCAGGGGAATGACCATCGGACAAACCGCCGTGAGAGGGCGGATTGGGGATTTATATCCTGGGTGCTGCACTGTCTCTGTTGTACCATCATTCGGCGCCTGCACTTTACACTTTGCTGGCAGAGGGATGGATCATTGAATCCGCCGTGAGAGGGCGGATTTTGGACCTATATTATGGGTGCCAAGTGCGCAAGTTGAACCATTACTTCCATCTCACCAGTAAAGGGGGCAGACCATCGAGCCAAGCCGCTGTGAGAGGGCGGTATGACTTATCCCTCCTCCCCCCTTGGACTGTGTCGACCTGGAGACGGACTTGGCCTCTGTTGTGAGAGAACAGCGGACTGGGTCTTGAATCCTTTTGTGCCTCCTGTCTTTTTATGTTCTCCCTCGGACTTTTCTATATGGACCCTTTAGGGGATGGTCACCCATCCCTGCGACAAGATGTACGCAGCAGCGGAGCTTCTTGGTCTGCGAGATTCCCCCCTCTCGCAGGCTTGGCCCTCCACGTTATCGAGGGCCTACCTCGATGACGGATTTTGGAATCCCAAGAGGTGGCATGCCGCAAAGAGGGGGCTGAGGGTTTTTTTAAAATTGTCTTTATGTTAATTTTTAAGGGGTTTGGGGAAGGGGGTGGGGAGGGAGGCCAGTCCGGCTGTTAATGGTGCCATAGTGGGTACAGACTCTGGGGGAAAGGGGACTGTTAGAATGCCCTCTACTGAGGGCTTCTCCATCAATATGCTGAGTGGGAGGGGCAGGTATGGTGGGAGCAGGGGGCCGTATCATGTGGTGGGGGCACGCGCTCGCTATCTCCGAGCGATTGTGTGCCCCGGTCCCCTTAGCTTTCCATTGGCCCCCATGGAAAGGACCTGCAACTTGGGCGTCCTCCTGGAAGCACGGCTGTCTTTAGAAGGGTATATGACGGCCGTGGCCAGGGGGGCTTTTTATCAGGTTCGCCTGATATGCCAGTTGCGCCTCTTTCTGGATTGGGACTCCCTATGCACAGTCACTCAAGCACTCGTCACCTCTCGTCTGGACTATTGTAACGCTCTCTACATGGGGCTCCCATGGGGGTACACCCGGAGACTCCAACTGGTGCACAATGCGGCCGTGCAGGGGATTATGGGAGCGACTGGGCGCTCCCATGTGACTCCTCTCCTGCGCAAGCTGCATTGGCTTCCAGTGGACTTCCGGGTGCGCTTCAAGGTGTTGGTGATCACCTTTAAAGTGCTCCATGGCTTAGGGCCAGGGTACTTACGGGACCGCCTTCTGCCACCAATAGCCTCCCACCGGCCAGTTCGCTCCCACAAAGAGGGCCTCCTCAGGGTGCCGTCGGCTAGACAATGCCGGCTGGCGACCCCCAGGAGGAGAGCCTTCTCTGTGGTGGCACCTACCCTTTGGAACAATCTACCCCCAGAGATACGAGTGATCTCCGACCTCCGGACTTTTAGTCGGGCCCTAAAAACTCATCTCTTTCAGTTAGCCAGTCTCTCTTGATTTTATGATTTTATGGTTGGTTTTAAATTTTGATATGGATTTTAAATTGATAAATTTTAAACTATGGGCCAAATTTAATTATTTTAAATCTATTTTTAATCGTACTTTATGTATAAATGTTTTTATTTTGGCTGTTCACTGCCCTGAGTCCGAAAGGAGAAGGGCAGTATAGAAATTTGAATAATAAATAAATAAATAATAAATAATAAATAAGCTATTATATATTAAAACTAAATAATAATTTTAGTGACCAGTAACCGAAACTCCAGCTTCTTGACTCTCAAGGACTCCTACTTGTTGAAGTAGTAAAATTGCTTGGTGCTACCCCAGCACAGGCTGAACAGGACCCTTTCTCACAAAACAGGTTTCATCACATCAAATTCCCACCCCCCAAAAAAAGGACTAAAAAAGGAAATTAAATGATTGCAATATATTAATTGCATTTATCGACTACTAGTTATAATATCTAAATATGTATGCATAGAAGCAGTCTGGTGTAATGCCTGAAGTGTCAGATTAGAAATCAAGAGATCATGAATTCTAATCCTGCCATGAGCATAAAGCAAGCTGGGTGACCTCGAATAGTAATTTTTCTTATGCAGGGCAGGGCTGAGGATTTTGTGCAATTCCTGCATGACAAAGTCACTCAGATTCGGGAAGGTCTGGACTCCGATTGGGTAGATCTGGATGGACTGATGGAGGGGAATCTTGAGAATGTTATCTGGGAGGGGTTTGACCCTGTGACTCCCGAGGACGTGGACAGAATTCTGGGGAGGCTTAGCGCTGCCACATGTTTATTGGATCTGTGTCCCCCCTGGTTGGTGCCTGGGAGGTTACACGAGGCTGGCTCCAGGGGATTATTAATGCTTCTTTGAGTGAGGGTTATTTCCCCCCCTCTTTGAAAGAGGTGGTGGTGAGGCCTCTCCTCAAGAAGCCTTCCCTGGACCCGGCTGTATTAGCGAATTATCGCCCAGTCTCCAACCTTCGCTTTGTTGCGAAGGTTGTTGAGAGTGTGGTGGCGCGACAACTTCCCCAGTACCTGGATGAAGCTGATTATCTAGACCCGTTCCAGTCGGGCTTCAGGCCAGGGCACAGCACTGAAACGGCATTGGTCGCATTGGTCGATGATCTCTGGAGGGCTCGGGACAGGAGTTGCTCCTCTGTCCTGGTCCTATTAGATCTCTCAGCGGCTTTTGAGACCATCGACCATGGTATCATGCTGTGACGATTGGAGAAGTTGGGAGTGGTCGGTACCGTGTTGTGGTAGTTCTCCTCCTTCCTCTCCGACCATGTGCAGTTTGTGTTGGCAGGGGGGCAGAGGTCGACCTCGAGGTGCCTTGTACGAGGGGTGTTGCAAGGGTCAGTCCTCTCGCCCCTTCTGTTCAACATTTATGTGAAGCCGCTGGGCGAGAACATCCGTGGTTTCAGAGTGAAATTCCATCAGTATGCTGATGATACTCAGCTGTACATCTCCACCCCGAACCACTCCAATGATGCCCTTGATGTGATGTCCCGGTGCCTGGAGCCTGTGCGGATCTGGATGGGGAGAAACAAGCTCAAACTCAACCCCTCCAAGACTGAGTGGCTGTGGCTTCTGGTGGCCCGGTATAATCAGCTGTCACCATCGCTGAATATTGGGGGTGAAACCTTGGCCCCCACAGAGAGGGCTCGCAACTTGGGTGTTCTCCTGGATGCATGGCTGTCTTTGAAAGATCATATGACGGCCATGGCCAGGGGAGCTTTTTATCGGGTTCGCCTGATACACCAGTTGCGTCTCTTTCTCGACTGGGATGCCTTGCGCACAGTCACTCATGCCCTCGTCACGTCCCATCTGGACTACTGCAACGCTCTCTACATGGGGCTCCCCTTGAAGAGCACTCGGAGGCTCCAGCTGGTCGAGAATGCGGCCGCGCGGGTGGTTATGGGTGCGACTCGGCATATCCATGTAACACCCCTCCTGCGTGAGCTGCACTGGCTTCCGCTGGTCTTCCGAGTGCGATTCAAGGTGTTGGTTACCACCTTTAAAGTGCTCCATGGCTTAGGACCGGGGTATATACGAGACCGCCTTCTGCCAGCAACAACCTCCCACTGGTCAATACGCTCCCACAGAGAGGGGCTCCTCAGGGTGCCATCGGCCAGACAATGCTGACCGGCAACACCCAGGGGGAGAGTCTTCTCTATGGGGGCACCAGTCCTTTTGAATGAGCTGCCCCTAGAGCTTCGTCTTAGCCCCGACCTGCACACTTTTCGCTGCGCCCTTAAGACCCTTCTGTTTCAGCAAGCCGGACTGTCTTAATATGAATGGGTGTTAATATGAATGGGTGTTAATAATGGTCTTAATATGAATGAAATTGATGGCCAAATTTTATATATCTGATTTTAATTAGTTTTAAATTTTATAAATTCATGTGTTTTAATATGGCTGTGCATCGCCCTGAGTCCTTCGGGAGAAGGGCGGTATAGAAATTTAATAAAACTTAAACTTAAACTTATCCCTTGGAAGAAAGAATTGCCAAGTGACTTCTGAAAATTCTGAAAAAGGAAAGTGCAAAGGATAGTTGCCAGAAATCTAAAATTACTTGAAGACACAAGTTTCAAGTGAATCTGTGACTTATTATTATACTTTCTTATTTCTATACTTTAACTAGGAAATACATAAATATTTTAACATATTACTATTGTACATATTTACAATTATTCATAAAAGTATTTAAAAAAAACTTTATTTGCAAAACTTTTTATTTTATTATACATTTTTACACCAGTGCTTGACAGTTTGTGAAATATGTAAAAAAAAAAAAAGTATGTTTTTGTCTCATTTGTTTAAGTGGGTTCTCTTTACCTAATTTTCAGACTTGTGTGGAGAACAGATCTTGTTATAGTCATATTTATGCAAAAGGTTAAGAAACTTTAAGCACCATTGTATATATGAGAGTGGTACAAACAGACTTTGGAGAATGATTAAATTCTCTGAAATATATTTAAAAATATTTCACAAAGAACAAAACCATGTAAAAAGGAATATTCTATAATGAAAACTAATCATATCAAGTAGTGTAAAACACTCTCAAATTGTTTTCTATACCACTGTTTCCATGGTTAATAGAAAATGAAACCTTCTCCAATAAAGTAGAATCTTGAATAAAATAAATACTGTATACAACACAGCTGTGTTTCTAGCCTTAGTTTGGAGTCCTAAGTACTTCTTTGAATATCAGCTCATTTCTTTGTCATAAAATATTGCAGTGATGAGATTAAAAATGGATGTTTGTTTGAAATCCACAGAAAGGCTGATATGCAAATACGAATATTATGAATATTATTTAAAGTAATTTGAAATTCACTGCTTTCTAAAAACCAGTAGTTTCAGATAAGAGATACCAGCAGGTGATTTACAGATATGGTTGAAATCAATGCGAAATAAAACTAGGAAGAAATAAGTCAGAGAGAAAAAGTAGAAACTTTATCAAGACGTTTGATGCTTCATCCAGTGACCAGAAAAAGAAAGAAAAAATGTAGAAAAATGAAAAATGTTTAAATGGGTTTAGAAGCTAATATGCCCGAAAGCCTAAAACCTGACAACAGACTCAGAGATTATTGGATACCGGTAGATACATATTTTAAACATTTTAAACTCTATTAGTTTGATTGGTTTACTTTTTCAGTTCAGAGCTGGGTTTTTTTAATGTCAGCAGCCTCTAGCATTTAAAATCTGAAAGTAGAAATGGATCTTTTCCAATTCCCTCTTGTCCACAGTGAAACTTTATTGATCTTTTGTTTAAGCACTTCACTCAGAAAAAAAAAAATCTCTTAATTAGTGAGATTGTTTTAGATTCTATTTCATGACCTACTTCTGAGATGTAAGAACTCTGATTAGTCTTTTATAAAATAAAATACTTGATATTAATATATTGGCCTATGAAAAAGGAAAGGTGTGAGAACAGACGGATCACATTATTGAAGTTAAAAGAAGTTAGAAAAGTTAGTAACAATATAACAATTGTTAGTAACAATATATAGTAATGTATTTGGTTTTAATTATGTTCCAACATTGGAAAAAATAAGGAAGCCTACCCACTTTATGTGACAAAATGTCGAAGTTTTGATATCAATATTAATGGTTTCCATTAATTTGGCTATGATAATATATAGCAAACAATGGCAGAAACAAAATTATGTGATACTATCTATGAAATCTTCATGTAGTATTCATCTAAATAGGCATGTATCATTTAATTGGACAATTTTTAAAAAGATACATCCAACTGAAAGCAGTTGACATAATGTCATTTGGTTACTAAAGCAGGAAAAAATAAATTCAAATCCATAGAATTTGATGTTAAAATGGTAAATATATCAAAAAATATTCAGATGAGGTAATAGGGCTACAAATGTGTATTTAAGGAACAAATACAGGAAGAGGAAGTGCTTAATCTCATTTGTTTATTGAAAATGTGGCAAAGCATTTTGCCTTCTACCGAGCCTGTTCAAAACTTTAGTACAGGACAGAACAAGGTGAGCACTGAGTAAGGCACAGATGCAAAACTAGAGAAGTACTTGCAAGAAAGAAGTGGCATTATAAATTAGATAAAGAGATAGAGACAGACAGAAAAATAGTTAAGACAGAAATACCTCCATCTAAAATCTCTTTCAGTCATAAAATACAGCTCAGTGATCTGAAATTATTTGCAATATTCTCAAAGGAAGAAATAAACTATATGTAATAATAAGCATATTTTGAAGCAACATCAAAAATCCTTTGTCAAGATTTATTAGTACTGATTATTTAAATATGAACAAAATCTTTTTGCAAACATAAAAGTTCCAACAGAAAATTTATATTTACAAATTAATTATCTCTAGTTATAAGAATGCAAAGATTAGTCAAGAAATTATCTACCACTCTACTGAACTGATGAGTTAATATATTTATTAGATAAGGCTGCATATGTTTATTTTCCAAGTGCAACTGCTTTACACCATTGTATGTAACACCAGTAAACAAATATTAAAAATATGTATCCTCTTACCTTAATAGATAGTGCCGCTATATTAAAATGCAGCAGCTAACAGCAGTGTTCAACTTAATTAAATTAGAAGAATACTTATATGACTTAACAACCAAAACCCTTTCCCCAGGGAATTACCCTTACTGAAATGCAAAGCAGTTTGAATTTGAGATCTTCACCATTTCAAACTCAAAATAGGCTGTTCCCATGGGCATCATAGAAAATGTTTTGATGTTCTTGTTGCCTTTTAAAAAGTGGCCTGAGTTTGAAATTAGTTTTGAAAACTTTTTTGCTGTTGCTCAGTTGTTTTTGACTCTTGTTGACCCAATATGTATTGGTTTGCCAAGATTATTTGTAAGTATACCTGCTTCTCTTAATACTTGTAAGATTACACATGTGTCGTCAGTTAAGTATCTCACTATTTTATCTGAGGTAGGCCTATTTTTCAATTGCCTTCAATTTACTCAATTGTTGAGTTCTCCTCTACTGACTTGCCTTCACTTTGTATGTCCAAAATACTCATTTGACACTTAATAATTTGTTCTTCTGGTCTAAGGTATTTTGACAATTTTCTCCAACAACACAATTCAACAGCACCATAAATCAGAACCATCAATTTCTGATGATTTTATTACTGCATGTTTTAACTATATCTTCTTCTTCTTGTGCCATATCCATCATTGGACATTGGCGATCATGTTGGCGATCCTATTTAAATCAACAGCCGCACGAAAAAGTACTGCTGAATTTTGTCCAAACCAGTCCCTTAATTTTTTTTTTTTAATAATTTTTTATTACTTTAACATTACAAACAACATATACAATATTTCACCCTGTGCTATATATAAGACAGGAAGATTTGGTTCTTCGGATATATCCTCACGATCGCCAAAATCCACGTTCTCGGGGTACAGGTACCGAAGCATCCAATTTTCCCAGCGCATAGTCCACGAATGGTTTCCAAATTTTCCAGAAAATATCTTCTTTATAGTCACCATTTCTAATTTTAATATCACATGTCATTTTATCGTTTAAAGCTAATTTCCACATTTCACAATACCATTCTTCTATTCTAAAATTCACATCTAATTTCCAATATCTGGCTATTATTCTACCCATTATAATCATAATTCTAATCAATTCTTTCTCATATTTTGTTGGTTCTGTTTCCTTAATTATCAACAGTAATATAGTTTCTGGTCTCAATATTATTGCTTTCCCCATCATTTCAAATATCATTTCCTCCAATTGTTGCCAAAATTTTTTAACTTTATCACATTTGTACCACATATGTTCATAAGTCCCTAATTCCATATCACATCTCCAACATTGTTTACTAATTTTGTTATCCATTAATGACAATCTTAATGGAGTCAAATACCATTTCCAAACAACCTTATAATTATGCTCTTTAATCCTTACAGATAAAGTCTTCATAATTCTACTCTTCCAATTCACATTCCAATCTAAATCTGATATTTTAATATTAAGTTCTTTTTCCCAATTCGTTTTCATCACCCTTTGTGGTTTTCCATCAAAATTTATAATCTTATATATCTTACTAACGAGTCCCTTTAGCCCAATTTCATCTTTCATAATTTGGAATACTAAATGTTCAAATTCAGTTTTACTTCTACTTATCGAACAATTGTCCCTTACCTTCTTAGTCCATTTTTCTATCTGTATTTTTTCAAACCAGCCTAAACCCAAATTTTCAATGATTTATTTTTTCCTCCTTTCATTTTCTGAAGTTTTTAACCAATCTATTATAGTTTGTATATTTTCATCTTCCATTACCCTATCACGACTTATATTAGTTTTAATCGGCCAATTTTCAATTGTCTTCCCTAAGAAAATTATATCTGGAATTAAAATTTTAACAAATTTATTCCAAATTTTACTCAATCCCTTTAACCAATAGCTATTAATTACACATTTTGATTTTGCTTTATCTAAAAACCATGTTGAGCCAAATCTCTTAATGTCTTTTAATTCTAAATCTCTCCAATGACTGTCTTCACCTTTAAATATTTTTACCACAGTCCGAATAGCATAAGCCCAGTAATAATTGAGTAGTTTGGGGATTCCTAATCCACCTTCCTTTTGATTTTGATACCACATTTTCTTCACTAATCTAGGTCTTTTCCCACCATTGCAAAATTTATCCAATTTCTTCTGATATCCTTCAATATCTTTCTCTGTCAAGTTTAATGGTAACATCTCAAATAAAAAATTGAACTTTGGCAACAACATCATCTTACACATTGCAATTCTACCAAACCAAGACAACTTTATCATTTTATATTTATCTATCTTTTTTTCAATTTCATTCATCACCACATCATAATTTAGTTTTTTTCATTTCTTTAACTTTGAATGAAAGTGTTATGCCCAAATATTTCAATGTTTTTTTAATCCTTAGCCCAAATTGTTCTTGCATATTCTCCCACTCCTTACCATTATTATTCATTAATAGTTCAGATTTTGACCAATTTATTTTCAAACCTGTCATTTCCTCAAATTCTTCCAAATGCTTATGTATCTTTTTCAAATCTTTCTCTATATCTTTCAAAATAATCAAAGTATCATCCGCATACAGATTTATCTTATATCCCTTATACCTTTCCAATTCTTCATCTTTTTCTATCATTTTTGTCAAAATTTCCATAACTAATAAAAATAATGTTGGAGACAGGGGACATCCTTGTCTCGTACCTGCTTCCAATCTTATCTCTTCTGTCAGCCTTCTATTCACCTTTACTCTTGCACTACTTTTTTGATACAGTTTTGAAATAACATGTATAAACTTATTACCAAAACCTAGTACCTCAACAATTGTTTTAATAATTTCCCATTGTACGGAGTCAAAAGCTTTAAAAATATCTAATGATACTATTCCTATTTTATCAGCATTATATTCAGCAACGTCTATAATATTTAATACTCTTCTGACAATATCACTCATGTATCTACCCTTCACAAAACCTACTTGGTTATGACTTATATATCTATCTATAAATCTACTTAATCTATTATTTATAATGGCAGTAAATATCTTTGCATCTTGATTAATTAAGGAGATGGGCCGATAGGACTCAATCCTTTCTAAGTCTTTATCTGGTTTAGGGTCCCTTAAATTTTGAAGCCATGATGATCTTCTTCTGCCTGGACCTTGTTTGCCTTCAATCTTTCCCTGGAGGATTAAGTGAAGTATGCCATATTTTTCTGGGTGTCGCATCACATGTCCGAAATATTCTAACTTTTGCTTTTTAATGGTTTTGATGATTTCCCTTGGCTTTCCCAGGTGGCTTGTCACCTCTTCATTTCTGATTTTGTCAACCCAATTTATATGTAACATCCATCTGTAAATCCACATTTCAAATGCTTCTAGTCCAGTGATGGCTAATCTTTTCCGGACTGAGTGCCCAAAGTGTGCGTGTGTGCGAATGTCCCCAAAATGCAACGTGTGTGTGGGCCCCACGCATGCATCCAACCCCCTGCGCATGTGCGTGTGCCCCTGCACGCCTCCATCCCTGTGCACATGTGCCCCTGCATGCACCCCACTCCTGTGCGCATGGGCTCCCGCATGTGGCCCTCCCCATGCATGCGTGCGCAGCCCCCCGTGCATGCATGGCAGAGACTTGAAGACCAGCTGGCTGGCAGGAGGCATGCACACATGCACAGCAGAGCTGAACTGGGATGACGGCTCACGTCCCCACAGAGAGGGCGCTATTTGCCACCTCTGGCACATGTGTGACAGGTTAACCATCATGGTTCTAGTCTCTTCAAGTGACTTTCTGTCAGAGACCAACTCTCCACTCCGTAGAGCAGGATAGAAAAGATGTAACATCTGACAAGCCTGATTTTCAATCTTAGGCTTATTTCATGACTGTAGAAGACCTTTTTCAGTTTGAAGAATGCTGTTCGAGCTTTCTCTATCCTTGCCTTTACTTCAGTGGTCATGTCCCACCTTAGAACCAAGGTACATGATCCTTTCAACTTTTTCTAGCAGTATTCCTTCTGAATTTATTGGTGGTAAATTAATGGGTTGTTTGCTGACAACCATGATCTTGGTTTTTGAGGTGTTAAGCTACAAGCCGTATTTTTCAGATATTTCTGTGACTCTGTTGATGAGGAGCTGAAGGTCTTCATGCTTACTGGCAAGCAGAACTGTATCATCAGCATATCTTAAATTGTTGATCTGAACATCATTTACTCTTAGGCCAGCCTCGATGTTTTCCAGTGCTTCGTTGAAAATTGACTCAGAGTAGATATTAAATAACAGCAGACAGGATACCGCCCTGTCTGACCCCTCTTCATATTTCTGCATCATTTGAGTATTTTCGGCCTAGTCTCACATTTCCTACCTGATGCCAGTATTAATTCTTTATGATATCTATAATTTGACAATGTGCATCTTTGTTGCCAATGTAGTATCTCAGCTCCTTAGTATTTTGTTTAGTTTTACTATAGTGGCAGACAACTATTTATTTAGTGGTAGTGTTTGTTATTCTGATGAATTTTTGATCCTAGCAAGATCTGTTTCAGTTCAATTTCTTCTGCACTTCTTTGGTTTCTCATTGTTGGTTTTTTAAAAACTTTTTTTAAAAAAATGCTAACCGAAGTAAATCAATAGCATCTTCTTTCACCTTCAACAAGACTTCTCTCACTTCCTGCCAGAAAGTCTGTATTTACTACCCATTTATTTTTGTATGTCACAGATCAAATTGATTATGCACCTTCAATTCAGCGTCAACTTTTAGCAACCACAAAGGTAGATTTTCTTCAGGATGATCTGTCCCAATCTCTAACATTACACTCATCACAGCTGTAATCAAATTCATCTAGCTTGCTGGTGGTAGTGATTCAACCTCTGTGTTATACATAACTGGATCTTTTCATAAATATATTCAGAATACAGTAATTTGAGCCTGGTTGTTTGTGCCTTCAATAAAAATTCTGGATTGATTTGTTCTAGGATTGATTGTTTGTTTTCTTGGCTCAGGGTATATTTAGAAGTGTTTTCCAACACCAAAGTTCAAAAGCATCAATGTCTTTTCTATCCTGCTTCTTCAAAGTCCATGGAAAAACACTACCAGCACAATTCTGATCTTTTTAAATATGTACATGATGTAGCATCTGAATACATTTTCCAAGGTCTTCTTTGTTATGCTACTAAGTACTAGTCCATGCCATACACCCTGACTACTCATTCTTTACTCTTCTTATTTGCTCCTAAAAGGCAGAAATTATCCAAAGTATCTTCTTTATCAATTCTAAGGCTAGCTGTCATCAGTTTGGTGTTCACTTTTTCACTGTGTTCCTTGATTTTTATTACTAGAGCTTCTGGATAATTTACACTTTTAGTTCATTAGTAGTGTTATCAGCATAGCATATCTTATTGATGTTTCTTCCTTCAGTTTTTAAAGCCATTTTCATTTCCTAATCCAGTGTGCCTCAAATATATATATGCAGCATATAGATTATCTATATTAATTTCTCCTTGTTTTTTTTTTCCCCCTTTTTCTAATTTCTTTTGGTAAAACATATTACAATGAATAAAGAAATCACAAGATAAAAGCAGATGGGTTGAATAAATAAGGAGAGATATAAAGCCTTGTCTCTTTCTTTTGTGGAATGGGAGCCTGTCTGTTCTATCATGTTCTGACCAGATTGTGGTTTCTTGTTTTGTGTATAGGTTTCATTTAGGACAATAAGGTGTTCTGGGATTCACATTTTCCTAAGCACATTCTGCAGTTTAACATGACTGACACAAGCAAAGATCTTTCTATAATCAATGAAGCGGATGCTGACTCTTTTTTAGCATTCGTTCCTTTTACAGCAATAATATACTGGATGTTCTTGTAAATAGGGTTATGTCTTTTAAGGTGTCTTAGATACTGATCACTGATAATGATAATGTATAGAATTTCAGTTCTATCTTTTTTATCTTCTTTGAATCAGTCTATTAGCATCTTTTATTTTTTTTTTTTTTTTTTAAATTTTTATTAATTTAAGAAACCACATAATACATTTATAAATGCAAGTAAAACAATTTACAACAAACATCATCTTTATAACATCTACCTATAATATCTGAATTGTTACAATATCAATATCCTATATTCTTCAATATACAATATTTCTCTCACCTTATATAATGATATTATTTTATTGATATCTCGTGTCTCTTTCTTAAATTTCATTTGATTTAAAACTTTATTTTACTCTATTGATATCTTTTCTTTTATTCAATTTTTCTTTCTTTCTTCTTCTCTTCTTTTTCCACTTCCCTCTAACCATTTATACCATTTTTGCCAGACTAGATAATATTCAGATTCTTCTTTTCCTTGGATCTCCTTGGTAAGTTTATCCATCTCAGCGCATTCCATAATTTTGGATATTAATTTCTCTTGAGTCGGGACCTCTTCTTGTTTCCAATTTTGTGCGTATATAATTCTTGCTGCAGTCAAAATGTGTGTTATTAAATATATTATTTCTTTTTCATATTTGCTTGTAGGTATTCCTAATAAATAAGTTTCTGGCTTTAATGGCACCTTTTGAGTTATTATTTGTTCTAGTTGCATTTTTATATTGTTCCAGAATTTTTTAGCTTTGGAACATGACCACCATATATGATAATATGTCCCTTTATGCGCTTTACATTTCCAACAGAGTGGAGATGTGCCAGGAAACATTTTAGAAATTCGCGCCGGTGGTAGATGCCATCTATAAAACAATTTATAAGCATTTTCTTTGTATGGTACAGATAATGTTAATTTATTAATATTTTTCCACAAATTTTCCCACTTATTTAATTCTATTGCATACCCAAAATTCGTCGCCCATGTGATCATATTCTCTTTAACTACTTCCTCTGCTAGTTTATATTCCAATAGAAAATTATAAATTTTGGTTATTAATTTCTCATTGGGGCCTAATAAAATTTTATCCAACTGATTTGGTTCCATTTGAATTCCAGTTTTTTCCATATCAGACTTATATCTGGATTTTAATTGCAAATATGACCACCACTCTATTTCCACATTTTGCATTCTCAATTCTTCTCTTGTTTTTAGTTTTCCTTCTTCATTTAAGATGTCCTTATATGTTTTTAATTTATTTGTATCTATTGTATTTGGATAAATATGTGCTTCCATTATGGAAGTCCACCTAGGAATCCTATCATAGTGATATTTTCTGATTTCATTCCATATTTTAAGCAAATTATCTCTTACAATATGTTTGCGAAATTGTTCTTGTTTTGTAATTTTCTCTCCCCAAAGATATGCATGCCAACCTCTTGTTAAGTCAAAACCTTCCAATATTAATGTTCTTATGTTTTTGAGTTCGATCCAATCTTTTATCCATATTAACGCTGAGGCTTTGTAATAACTCTGCCAATCAGGGAGTCCCATTCCCCCTCTCTCTCTTTTGTCTTGTAGATGTTTTAATTTGATTCTTGCTTTTTTCCCCTGCCAAATAAATTTTAATATCATTCTGTCTAAATCTTTAAAATATGTTCTTCCTGGGTTTACTGGTATTACCCTAAATAAGTATAACACTCTTGGCAGAATATTCATTTTAATGGTAGCAATTTTGCCTAAAAGAGACAATTGGAGTTTTGCCCATTTTTCCAAATCCTTTTCTATTTGTTTAGCTAATTTAATATAATTGTCTTCCTTCAAAGTTGATATTTTGTTTGTAATCCATATTCCTAAGTATTTAACTTTCTTTGCTATTTGTATCCCTAATACATTTTCCAATTCTTCTTTTTGATACTTGTTAAGATTCTTTGTTATAATTTTAGTTTTTTGTTTATTAATTTTCAATCCCGCTACTTCTCCATATTGTTGTACTTTTATCATTAATTTTGGTCCAGATTGTATGGGTTTATCTAAAATGAATACTATATCATCTGCAAAGGCTTGCAGTTTATATTCTTGATTTTTTATTTTTAGTCCAGTTATTTCTGTATCTTTCCTGATTTCTTCTAGTAATATTTCCAATGTTAATATAAACAATATAGGAGATAATGGGCATCCTTGTCTCACTCCTTTCTTTATATCAAATTGTTCAGTTGTATCGCCATTAATTTGTATTTTTGCTGTTTGGGTGTTGTATATCTTTTTAATCATTTTTATAAATCTTTCTCCAAATTTCATTTTTTCTAATTGTGCTAATAGAAATGTCCAGTTGAGATTATCAAATGCTTTTTGCGCATCTAGGAAAATTAAAGCTAACTGGTTTTCCGATCTTTGCTCATAGAATTCCAGAGTGTCAATAATTGTTCTTGTATTGTTATGAATTTGTCTTCCCGGAATAAAACCATTTTGATCAGGATGTATATAGTATTTGACTAGGTTTTTCAATCTCTGTGTTATAATTGATGTGAATAGTTTATAATCTACATTGAGAAGAGAAATTGGTCTATAATTTTTAATTTCCGTGGGATCCGAATCTTGTTTTGGTATTAATGTGATTATTGTTTCATTCCATGACTTCGGAATTTCAGCTTCCATTAATGCATCATTGAAAACTTGTATTAATATATCATCTAATGGTTGTTGGAATGTCTTATAAAACTCTGCCGGTATACCGTCTGTTCCCGGTGTCTTGTTATTTTTTTGTTTCTTTCTCGCTTCTATTAATTCTAACATTGAGATTGGTCTGTTCAATAATTCTATATGTTCTTCGTCTAATTCTAATTCTAAGTCTATTAGCATCTTTTAGCATAACAATTTGAAGTTGGACTTTCTTCTCAGCACAGAGATGTTTGAAAACTTCTCTTGTTTTCGATATCTGTTTCCATATTTAATGTTTAGTCTTCAGTTAACAACAGTTATTGGAACTGGAGTTTCTGTTACTAAGCAATGCAATTGTACAGCACAATGCCACATAACCATGCTCATTAGCGATGGCAGATTTGGAAATCCTCAATTACCATCATTAAGCAAGGAACACATGTGATTGTGACTTCCAATTTCTGCCAGCTTCCCCATTGATTTTGGTGGTGGGATGCTGGCAGAGAAGATAGCAAATTGTGATCACATGACTAGAAGACTATATGACAATCAGGACTGGTTATTTGGCACCTAAATCACAGTCACATGACCATGGGGGCACTGCGCTGGCTGGAACTCTGCAGACCAGTCATAACTACTGCTTGTTTAGTGCTAGTACTCTCCTGTTTAACATCATACATTCACAAATAAGTAGACAGCTTTGCAAACTTCATTATGAGTTTCTCAAGAAAATAAACAAAAAAGGAAATGTATGTGCAAATACACCTATGCACACAGGCAAACACGTAAACACATACATGAGAAATCAAGACCCTAAAAGTCCATCAAGCTTGCCTTGAAAGAAAGTCCAAATCCAAAGCAGCAGGCACAAGAGTGATCAGACGAAATCCAAGGTTCAAACATCATAGCAGGATAGTTAGCTGGTCCGAGGCCAGAAATATACTTACAGAATTTCTAGATGACAGGCAACACACACAGTCTAGGGCAGTGATGGCTAACCTTTTTGCTGTCATGTGCCAAAAGCACGGCAAGCACGGTGGGATTCTGTGTGCGCGTGCCCATACCTATAATTCAATGCCGACTGCACCCCATGCCCCCGTGGATGCATGCATGACACCCCCTCCCGTGCCCCGTCTTGGGCCTAGCAGGCCTACCTGAAGCCTCTGGAGGCCGGAAACGGCCTGTTTCCTGATTTACAGTAGGCCCGTTTTTCACCCTCCTCAGGCTCCAGAGGCTTTCGGCTGCCCTGCCCATGCCATCCCTCCCTTCCCAGAGCCTCCACGTGGGTGGCATGGGCGGGTCCAGCCGAAAATCAGCTGCCTGGCGTGCGCATGTGTGCTGGAACTGAGCTAGGGCAATGGCTCGTGTGCCCGCAGATATGGCTCCGTGTGCCACCTGTGGCACGCGTGCCATAGGTTCGCCATCACTGATCTAGGGCACGGGTGTCAAACTCATGTCGTCACGGCAGCATCACGTGATGTATCGGGACTTTTTCCCTCTTCGCTAAACCAGGCGTGGGCATGGCCAACACATGACGCATCCAGCCCACGTACTGGGAGTTTGACAGTTGTCTCCAACAGAGGAGCTTACTCTTCTTAAATAGAAGCAACCCTAATTGTTCCCCTATCTTCATTTGCAAGGGCAAGGTTTGCTTTACTTTGCTCTCCTCTCCACATGGCAAGCTCTTGCACCAGGGGAGGTGGGAGTCAGCTCAAACTACTCATGGATTACCAGATGGTGCAGTTTCTTCTGCCTGCTATTCCTGAGACAGCAGTTCATCCGGCATCTTGGGAATTGGCTATTCATTGTTGGTTCCTTATCAGTTTGAGTTGTCCATGACAGTCACAAGTTCAAATACTCATTGAGCAAGTAATTGTTAAATGAGGATCATCTGTACAGGTGTTATTATAATACTGTTCTTTGTCTCTTCTAGTAGCTCTATGACATTTTTTATCATATTATTTGTTTGATTGTATCATACCTTTATTTTTACAAATAACTCAAGGTGACAAACATATCCAACACACCTTCATCCCCCTATTCTCCCACACAATAACAACCTATGAGATGGGTTGGGATGAGAAAGAGTGACTCACCCAAAGTCATCCAGCTGGTTTTCATGGCTGCTAAGGAAGGACTACAACTCCTTCTTGAGATCTTTGCCTCTCCTGAGGCAAAGCTTCTCTTAGTGGCAATTTCAATTATTTTTCTGATACCCAGTTTACTTTCTTGGTGGTGCAATGGTCAGAATGCAGAACTTCAGAACTAACTAACTGCTTACTCCAGGAGTTTGATTCTGAGCAGGTCAAAGTTGACTCAGTCTTCCATCCTTCCCAGGTCAGTAAAATGAGGATCCAGATTGTTGGAGCAATATGCTGACTCTGTAAATCGCTTAGAGTAGGTTGTAAAAATGCTATTCTGTTTTTTGATCTTTGCAGACCTTTTTCACATTTATACTTAACTTCTTTAATTTCATTTCACATTTCCTCTTGTTCCCTATCAGCATGCATGAATGTGGTGTATACATGCTCAAGACCAAATTGTGGAAAGGATTAAGTTTTCTTCTTCCCCTTTAGCTTGACTTGCAATTAACACATGAGGAGTTCATGATATGTTCCAGTCAACTCCTGGCCACATCTTTACTGTAATAACTAAGGTCTTCAACCTTCTTGTATCAATCACATAGTTAATATGATTTATGTATACTTTAGCTGATGATATTCATGTTGTTTTAGCTGTTTGAAGATTGTGACAGCAATGAAAAATCTAAATTTAAAATCTAATACGGTATTCTTCTACTTCATTTCCTAAGCCATACAGTCCAACTATGTTTTCTTCTTTATTATTTCCAGTTTTGGCATTCTAGTGTTCTACAACTATAATCAGGTTACTTGCAAGTTCTGTTGATTTCAGCTTTTGTCAGGCTCAAGCCCAAAGATGACACAGTAAAATCCAATTAATCCAGTTCTTTATTTTCTTATACCTAAAGGACAGAATCTCGATAAACTAAAGCTGTAACCTTCTAATTTACTAGATATACCTTGAAAGATGCTAAGATGTGTCTTCCCTCTCCCTCATTCAGTTCCAGACTGCAATCTCTTAATTTGAGCTTCTCTGTCATGGAATGTACTCCCTCCTCCCTGGGAAAGCTCTGTGCTGCCAAAACTCCTATCCCCTGTTTCTCCAGGTGCACATTCCATCACAAATTTAACTACAAAACTTGTCAACTGTATTTTCTTCTGCATTGATAGTTGAGCATAAACTTGGATATTCATCACATCGAAAGGGAAGCTTGCAGATTCTAACTGATATTATTTAATCATTGACTGTACTGAATCCAAATGCTGCCTTTGCTGTATTTTTTCCTGACCATGAAAGCAATGTTGTTCATTCTTTGGGGAGGATTTTGTCTTGAGTTGTAACAGTATGATTTTCTGACTAAAAGTATCCAGTTCCAGTCTATTTTAATTTGCTGATGCCTAACATGTTGATCTATAGTTAATTCATATCAGCTTTCCCATGCTCATGATTCCTACATTTCATATTCCCATTCTAATTCTGTCATTGGAGCTTCAGGTTTTATTTTTCTATATGGCAATATCAACAACTAGACATCCTAAAAGCTTTAGTCTGAGTCATAAACACCATTAGCATTCTAAAAGATCTTCAGCAGCATATTGAATGCCTTCCCACCGGAGGGGCCAGTATTTGGCATTATACTGTCTATCCCTTTGTACTGTTTATCCATGTAGTTGCCTTGGTAAAATACAGGAGTGATTTATTATTGCCTTCTCCCATGGATTATGAAATAATGCCTTTGCTATTATCCCTAAAGTAATTGTCCACCTTCAGACCTTTCTATATCGCTGCTGGTTGATACAGGTGTTTGCTTGCTATATCTGGGCAGCAGGGATAAACTTTATGCCTTAGATAATTCTGCTGGGAGTATGTACTCTTGGCACAGACTTTTGGCACTTCACTCCTCTCCCCAAGAAATCACTATGATGAAGCACATTGCAAGACTTGAATGGAGCAAATCAAATTAGCAATAAAATAAAAATAAAAATAAATAAAATAAAATAAAATAAATAAAATAAAAAATAAAATAAAATAAATAAAAAATAAAATAAAATAAAATAAAATAAAAATAATAATAAATAGCAAAGATATCTAGCAATATCACTTAATGTATACTGCCCCATAGTGCTTTACAGTACTCTCTGGACAGTTAACAACATCAGCATATTGCCCCCAACAATCTGGGTCCTCATTTCATTGACCTCGGGAGAATGGAAAGCTGAGCCAACATTGAACTCCGTCAGGACGAACTCCAGGCTGTGGGCAAAGTTTGCCTACAACACTGCTCTTTTCTAATCACTGCACCATCAGGGCTCCTGCCACTACATCTACATTTATATTTCAATAGTAATAAAACAAGTTATTTAACATCCAAGAATGTAGATATAAGTAATCTTTAAACTATAAGTTCAAATACACATCCTGATCAGATGCAGATTTAAAATTTTTTGAAATGCATTATGTCAATCAATATCTTTTGCTTTCAGATATGAATTTCGACTGAAGAAACAAATACATACAAACTGATACTACTGTTGCATAATAGTTGCAAGTGTGACATTTATTGGAAATGACAATTCCCATGAATGACAGTTAAAAATGATTCATTGAAATGATTATATTTTTAATAATCTTTCTTTTCACACACACAGAAAAACAAGGAGACAGACATAGAACACACACCTTCTTTCTCCTCTAGAGCACTGTTTCAACAACAGCATTTATTTTCTTCAGAGACAATAGACTGTTAGGTTCATATTAGACTTCAATGCATTAGTTAATGGGCCAGTTAAAAATTAAAGCATTGTGTCTGTTTGAAAATAAACAAATACAAAACAGCTGTACCTAAAACATAAAGCTTATGTTGAATAGGATGAAAGCTCTTATTATCTTTTCACCATTAGTGTTTAAGTGCAACATCATTTTACTCTAATCAAACCAAAGACTGCTCCAATCTTTATGGATTCATCATATGTCAAGAAAGCATAACATATAGCAATATCATTTGTCAATAATACTATGTAAACATAGCTTTTAAAATAGTCTTCTAACTTAGATATCATTTGAAGCAATTAGAAACATTAGTCATTGGTAAAATGTATGGTTACTATCCTCCATCTTTTCAAACTGCCATGCAGCCTTCAGGAATCTTGTCTGTCTTTTCATGACAGTTGGGGAATGAAGAAGGGCACTGATGCCACTGCACTTGTCATCTGTTAATTATTACAGCATATGACAAATCTGTCCTGGACAAAAGGAACAAGAACTATATAATCAAATTCATTGATCTTGGAATCTGTATCCTTTTTACCAATTACAAAATATGAAGAACTATAAACAGGGGAAAAAAAAATCTGAGCAGGATTCCAGAATCAAAGTAAAACTAAATAAGTAGTAGGACGCAATATGAGTAATAAACAGCATTCTAAATTGAATAATTATTTTCAATCAAATATTTCATTTTTTAAAAATAGATAAAATACATTGCACTCGACTCCAACCATTTCTGTTTAAATCAGAGTCACTTCCACAATTCCATATGTGTTTATTCAAAAAGGAATTCCATTAAATTCAGTGGAGTTTACACTTGGGCACAAGATAGCAGCTAAATTGATTAAAAATTTATTTACATCCTGAAGGGCTTTTCTAAATAATACTTCCTTTTTAACAGGAGGTTTAGCTAGGTAATGATTGTGCTTACACTTATATAATTCTATTTTTATATTTTATTAGCTGATAACCCGGCGTTGCCCAGGTATTTATTTATCCCAATCCTGTATTAGACAGGAAAAGCCATTACTCACTGTGGTGAGAATTAGAGACCTAATTGCCCTGGCCAAAAGCCTGAGAAAAATTCTACAGGGAACAGCCTTGAGGTGATTATCTGCATTAGCAGGCACCTCCCCCGACAACTTGCCTTCTTTGCTTGAAGCTGAGGGTCTAGGGGGTTTATTTTTTGTTTGTTTTTTGTTTGTTTAAGAACCAATCCCCCTTACCAGAGGGAGCCCCCCCCCTGTGGAGTACTGTGAAGCCCTTACCATGCAACTTCATTGTGATGTACATTAGAAGCCATTTTAAGGCACAACAAGCTGTATCTTATCAGAACATGAATCCAAAATGCACACTATCACTGTCAAAAGTACTGTGATTTGACACTGTAGATATAATTCATTCCTTTTCATTTCAGCAGCTCAGGCATTCCAGAGTTATGGTGGAACACACACACACCAAGGGGTGTTAGGGGTGTCTTACCCCCACAGTATTTTTTTCCAGAGAGTAAGTCATTTGTATACCATGTTTGGTTAAAATTGCTCGAGGCGTTCCAGAGTTATGCTGGCACACACACACACACACAGACACCCCCCCCAGGTGTGTCTTACTCCCACAGTATTTTTTTCCAGAGAGCAAATCATCTGTGAACCAAGTTTGGTTAAAATTGCTTGAGGCATTCCAGAGTTATGCTAGAACACACAGAGACAGACAGAGAGACAGAGAGACAGACAGACAGACAGACAGACAGACACACACACACAACGGGGCGTCTTAACCCCACAGTATTTGTTTCCAGAAAATAAGTCATCTGTGTACCAAACACACAGATGACTGTGGTTATCCACAGATGGTTGGAATTGCTCAAGTTATGTGACTGCAGGTTGCTGCAAACATAAATGTAATGTGGGTCAGTTGCTGAGCAATCAAAACATGAACATGTGACTGTAGGAGGGGACATGGCCATTGGAACTATGAATCTAGTTTGTAAATATCTTTTTGGGTCAGTTGTAACTTCAAACTGTTGCTAAGCATAGTCATAAATTGAGAATTACCTGTAGAATTTTTTTTTATTTTCTACATCTTTTTTCCTTATGGATCTTGGATTTATGCTGCTTAGTTGCTTGATATTTCTTAAGTAAATGCATACATACACACACACACACACACACCTCCATAGAGACATGCAAAATGTGTATAATAATAATCCACATCTGTCTATCCCAGATCCTTAGAAAGAACTCACTAGGCGGACAAAAATGTCAAATCGTATGTATATCTGGTTGACTCTGCAATTAACTCTAATAATAATAACCCCCACTGAGGCACTACCTTGACATGGTTGTGGGACTTGTGTGCTCTGAGGAAGATAGCAGCTATGCCTGAAGTTCAACCACACTGGACAGGTCTCATCAGAGGCTCAGAGTTTCTCTCCCATAAAAAATATGGGAGATGTAAATAACAGAAACCATACCATTTCGGTCATCTCGGCTCAACAAGGACTGGTCTAGGTTCCTGGACATCTGGTGAAAAATGGCAACAGGACTCAGAATTGTTGACTGAGCACCCAGGAGCTATAAAATTATTGGAAGGAAAGGTGTTTATCCATTGCATAATAATATAGAGATTGAAAATAAGTAAATAATAATCTGTTATTCAGATTATGTCAAAAAAGAACAGGATATTTGAAATGAAAGCACTAGTTCTGGAAAGAAGAACATCCAAAATCAGAAATAACAGAACATAGGCTAGCAGATCATGCCGATTTATAATATGAAATAAAGTATTCACAGAAGCGGAATGGGAAGCACTGCAAAGGTCTATCCAGGACAAAGAAATCAAATTCCTGCCACAAGTAACTCTAAGTGTAGAGGCAAACCAAGGAGAGATGGCAGTAGAGGAAACAAGCGCAGTGATAGAATTGTTTTCATTTGGAAACTAGGCAACCATATCTCTCCCTCAGAAAGAACAAAGCTCTCTAACTAAAAAAGTAAAAGAATTGAAACAAAACAAAACAAAAAATAACAGAGCATCTACAACAGCACAAAAGCAGAAAAGATTGCCTGCACTGAAACTTGTTCCAAAGAAACAGTTAGCACAAGCATTAAAAAATGCAAATACTGTAGTACAAATATAAGCACCAGCTCACTGCAAAATAACAACAACAACCAATTAATGGACAGCACAGCTGCAGTTATAACTCAATATCTGAGATGCGAAATATCTGAGATGTAACATCAGTAAGAAAGAAAATAAGCTGAACAATGCACCTCCAAAATGGAAGATCAGGCTAGAAAATAAGATCAGCAAGTGAGATCAGATGCAAGCAAGCTAGAACAGATGAAAGAAAAAAAGCTGAAGAACAAGAAGACTAACAGATACCTGATCAAGAAATACCAGTTAGAAACAAGGAAATTCAAGGAAGCACTAAAATAGTAAAGCAGCAAATAATACCATGTTTCACTGAAAATAAGACCCAGTCTTATATTTTTGGGGCTCCAAAATAAGCAGTAGGGTTTATTTTTGGGAAAACACAATTTCAGGGTGATCAGCCCAGCTGGATGCCCCACCCCCAGTGCACGTACAAGAGGCAGCAAGCGCACAGGGACCAACAATATCTGGCAGCAGCTGAAGCCCACTACTCCCTTGGTCGGCACACTCTGGGGCTGCTCAGCCTGTGCAGCACAGGTGAATTGATGCTGCTGTCCAAGCAGCAGATGCAGGCAGAGGCGTGGGTAGAAGGCAGGCAATCTGGATGTGCTGCGTGGGCAGTGGGAAAGCTGAGATATGTGAAGACGAGCCTCCCGTTGTTGCCGATTGCTCTGGCCCACTGATTCCCAGCTTTATCATGACCCACATGGTGCATCTAGATCGCCTACGATCCCTGCGCCTCTGCTTCCATCTGCTGCCGGTGCCGCTGTGGGCGGATGAGCCTCCCACAGCTGGCCACTGTTCTGACCTACCAACTCCACCCCCTGGAAGGGCTTATTTTTGGGGGTAGGTCCTATTTTCAGGAAAACGCAGTAACTAAAGCTAAAAGTATCACCAAATATGAAGCTCAAATTGCAAATTAAAGGCAGAATCTCCAATTTCAGTCTGATCAGAAATGTTTCTACCAATCCAATAATAGAGAGACTGCAGTGAACACCTGACAAGGAAGAAACAGGGCAGTTCTGGGTAAAGATATAGGATAACCCAAAGAAATACAAGTAGAACCCAGCTTGGTTAAAGGAGATAGATAAAAAGATAAAAAAGAAGCTGAAATGAAAACTTGTAATAACAACACTAATAGTGGAGAAAGGGGCAAGGGTTGGTCAGGAGCATTTGAAAATGAACTGCATGGGTTTGGGTTGAAACATCTGATTGCAAGGAGATAAAATTGAAGCATGGTTAACATCTGACAAAACCTGATAATTTTTCATCTGATAATGAAAAATCTAGCAAAAGGAGCAGCATCAGGTAACTATAGGCCAATTAACTTTCAAATCATTAATTGGTGTAGTAGCTGATACAGTCCAACAGCATCTAATTAAAAATAAGCTTCTTCCACTTGAGCAGAAAGGAAACCGTTCAACAAAAGATCAACTCCTAATTGACAAGATGTTTCTGAAAAATTGTAAAAGAAGGAAGACCAACTTGAATGTAGTATGGATTGATTACTACAAGAAGGCATTTGACTCCATGCCACATGATAATTTGTATAATTACGTGCCTAGAAATAAAAGGAATCAGTAGACACATCAGAAGCTTTGTGCAATGATCAATGGCACAATGAAAAACATGGTTGCTCGTCAAAGGTGATGGAATTGGAGGTTAATAGAGCCTTGGTGGTGCAGCGGACTAAAGTGCTGTTAAGTAGCACTTAGCTGCCAGCTGCCTGCAATTACTGCGAGTTCAAATCTCACCAGGTTCAAAGTTGACTCAGCCTTCCATCCTTTCCAGGTAGGTAAAATGAGGACCCGGATTGTGGGGGCAATAAGCTGACTTTGTATCAGGGTGGATAAAAATCAATGATTTTTTTAAAAAAATCAAAAAAATCGGATTTTTTTATTTAAATCGGATTTTTTTAAATAAAATGCTTTTTGAGGAAAATATATTACCATCCAAAGGTTATTCCATCATGAAATAAAGATTAGTTTTTTAATTATGTAGAATAAGGCTGTATACGTTTAATTTTTTTGGTAAATAAATTCCATTAATCCATTCACAATGTCATGCTCTTCCAGAGGTTTTTGTAAGATTATTGGGCAGTTTCTCTGCCTACAAGATATTATCACAGATGCTTGGTTTACTTTTGCAGTTCTCAAAACTGAATTTGACTCAGCAGAGATCACATGCCTCTTCTTCACAGCAAAAATGTTATAACATGAACAGAGTTGAGAAAAAGACCTTAATCCTATTGTTCTACAAACCTATGAATACAGAATCAACCCCTTCAGTGCTAAGTTTCAAGAAGTTCAGTGAATAGAATAGAAACAATATTTTTCTGATTGTTTGGAGTGGAATAGATCTGCACAAGAAGAAAGTGAAACTAAGTGTGAGGAGGAAGGGGCAAGCTGACAAGCAATACAAAATGAAAGTGAAACTTTCTGAGCACAATACTGCACAGCCACAGACAGACAAGTTTTGGATCTTTTTGTGTGTATGACCTGAGGTTTATCACATTCTTTCCTTGGAGGAAAAAACCTATAATGGCAGCAGGCCATAAACGAGACCCAGTTTGGCAATATTTTAATGAAGCTCCTTTACCTATCGGTAAGGCAGGCATGCGTGCAAACTGCAAACACTGCAACAAAGAAATGCAAGGCCTGGTGGCCCGAATGAGGCAACATCATGAGAAGTGCTGTGATGAAGATGACCAAAGAAACACATTTGAACAGGCAGGATCTTCAGGTTGGTAAACATTTTTATTGAATCATATTTCTAAAGACTGCCTTGAACTGTCATGTTTGAGCAAAATTATATTTCTTATTATTACTGCATGTTACTGTCATTTGGTACAGTTATGAAGAAAAGCAAATATTCCTTTTAGGGCAGTGCTGTGTACAATAAGCAGAAATTGTATAAACAATAAAATAACAGCATTGACTTTTTTGTTTAGGGGAATTCATGGATTCTGGAAACTATCCACCTTCAAGATCACCATCCTGCTGTTCTACAGTTTCAGAGTTATCCATCCAGGATAGTGCTTCATTAGCATCATCATCATCAGACACCCACAGCCACATATCACTATCACCTAAAAGAAAGAAAAAACCTTCCCTCCTGGAACCACCATAGATAAGTTTGTGATAAAAACTAGCAGATTAGAAAAAGAGTTAATTGATGAAAAAATTGCCCAGTTTGTTTATGCAACGAACTCTTCTTTCCGTCTGACTGAGAACCCACATTTCATTAATATGGTTCAGTCACTGAGACCAGGATACAGTCCACCCAGCAGAGCAGATGTTGCAGGGAAACTGCTGGATAAAGTGTATGACAGAGAAATGGAGCAATGTGCAATAGCTCTGGAGGGTAGAATTGTTAACCTAAGTATTGATGAGTGGAGTAATGTCCACAATGATCCTATTGTATATGCTTGTATAACAACAGAAGAAGGGAAAGTCTTCCTTGCACAAACAATTGATACATCAGGAAATGCACACACAGCAGAATACTTACAAGTGGCAGTAAAAGCTATAATAACATGTGAACAAAAATTCAAATATCTAGTACGCAGTTTGGCCACAGACAATGCTGCAAATGTATCCAAGATGAGAAGAAATTTAGAAGAGCAGGAAGGGAATACAAAGCTAACATATGGTTGCAGTGCTCATTTGCTGCACCTTTTAGCCAAAGACTTAAGTGTTCCAGAAATAAAGACTAATGTTGTTGAAATTGCTAAATACTTCCGTAACAATCATTTTGCTGCAGCAGCTCTGAAAAGGATGGGTGGAACCAAACTAACGCTCCCACAAGATGTTAGATGGAACTCTGTGGTGGACTGTTTTGAGCAGTATATCAAGAACTGACCTATTCTGATGACAGTTTGTGAAGAAAATCGAGATAAAATAGATGGCACTGTCACGGCCAAAATCCTCAACATTGGGCTTAAGAGAAATGTTGAACATATGCTGAGCATCCTGAAACTGATCTCTAAAGCTTTAAACAAAATACAGAAAAATAGCTGATTTATTGCTGATATGCTGTTGAAATTTGGAAGGAACTGAAGTGAACACTTAAAAACAGAACTACACATGGACAGAATTAAATTACAAGCATTAAAAAAACGAATGGGACAAGTACTGTCTCCAGCTCATTTTTTGGCAAATATTGTCAATATCCAGTATCAGGGTCAAAACTTAAGAGCTGAGGAAGAGGAGTTAGCTATGACATGGGTATCCAGCAATTATCCATCTGTAATGCCAACTATAATAAACTTCAAAGCTAAGGGGGGGGAATCATTCAAGAAATATATGTTTGCTGAAGATATTTTAAAGAAAGTCACACCAGTGAACTGGTGGAAGTCACTTAAGCACTTGGATTTAGAAACTGTTCAAGTAATGATTTCACTTTTAACAGCAGTAGCTTCTTCTGCAGGCGTTAAAAGAATATTCTCTTCCTTTGGACTCATTCATTCTAAATTGAGAAATCGTTTGGGACCCGATAAAGCAGGAAAGCTTGTTTTTCTTTTCCAGATTATGAACAAAGAAGAAGATGAAGATGACGAGTGAGCTACAGAGGACAGTATTTAAGTTTTTCATGTGTAGGCTGGGCTGACAGTCTAAGTTTCTTAAAATATATATATATTGTTTAGCCAAATTAGTTAACAAACATGGATGTTTGTTTAAGCAAATAACATATGCTGTAATGTTATTGTTTCAGTTGAATAAATCTATTTAAATTGTTATTATTAAGGTAATTATTATTTTTCTCCTTCCTAAGTACAACAGAAAAGTTGTCCAAATATGAATGATTAACCTATTAAACTGGGGATAAAAAAACTAATATGAAAAGTTGTTACTCTAAAAATCTTCATCTACTTGCATATTAAAGTTATACCAGCAAGAATTAGTCTTTATGTAGAAAACTATGATTTAAATCAAGCCTTACTGACTAGTGATTTAAATCCACCCTGCTTTGTATAAAAAAGAACACCGCTTGGGGAGGCCGAAAGCCCTACTAAGCTGGTATATACAAAAGTATGAAGACTATTCCTTAATGCATTGTAAGCCGCCCTGAGTCTCCGGAGAAGGGCGGCATATAAATCGAGTCTCCGGAGAAGGGCGGCATATAAATCGAACCAATAAATAAATAAATATCAAGAGAGGAATCTTCACTATTCCTCACTATTACTACTGTTTGTCACTGCACTGATTCATCTATCAACAAAACTGAATAATTCAGGCCATGGCTATCAAACATCAAAAACATCTGCCACAGTATCCTATCTCCTTTAAATTGATGATTTGAAGGTGTGTGGAAAAACACCATTTGAAATAGAGTCACTACTCAACACTGGCTGCATATACAGTCAAAATATTGTAGTGGAGTTTGGACTAGATCAGCAACCCCCAACCTTTTGGGACTGGTTCTGTGGAGAGAGGCTTTTCCATGGACTGGAGGGAGCATGGTTTCATCTGTGGGATGGGACTTTGCTTGTTTGCATGGTCCAGTTTCTGGCATGCCACGGGCTGGTGCCATTCCATGGACCGGGAATTGGGGACCCCTAGACTAGATAAATGTGCCACACTTGCCATTAAACAGGGAATAATAGTGAAAACTGAAGGAATCAAGATGCCCTTTGAAAATAGCATCAAGAGTCAGGATGAAAATGACCACTACAAATGCCTGGATATAAGAATATCAAGCTGACAATATCAAGCACACTGAAGAAAAAAAAAGTTAATAAATACATCAAGACAGTGAAGAAGACTGTAAAGTCCAAATTCAGTGGAGGCAGTAGAATCAAGGCAATTGACGCGTGGGCAATTTCAGCCATTAGATACACAGCTGGATTATTGGACTGGACTCAAGCAGATAGGAAGACCAGAAAAATAATGACAATGAATCATGTCCTTATCCACGCACTGATGTTGACAGATTCTATGTAACAAGGAAAATAGGTGACATGGAATGTTGCATATATATCAGATGGCTAAAGAAGAAAAAAGGGCATTGGAAGAATATTTTAAGTACAATGAAGACGATACACTGAAACTACTATACCAGAAAGGTCAGCTGAGTACTAGAGAAACCAAATTGGCTTACAAGTAAGATGAAATGAAGAACAGAAAAGAGACATGGGAAGACAAAGCATTACATGGCCAGTACATTAAAAAAAATAGCAGGGAAAACAGATAACAACAAGACTTGGCAATAACTAAGAGCAAGAAAGTTGAAGAAAGACAGGGGGGCTAATTCTGGCTGCACAAGACCTAGCTTTAAGAACAAATGTATATAAAGTCAGAATTGAGAAGACAGCAAAAGATAGCAAGTGCTCTCTCTGCAAAGAAACTGAAGAAACAGTGGATCACCTGGTTAGCTGCTGCAATAAGATTGCACAAACTGACTACAATTAACAGCAAAGTAGCAACAATGGTGCACTGGAAGATCTGCAAGAAATATCATTTAAATGCAAGCAAGAATTGGTGGGACCATAAACTAGAGAAAATCACAGAAAATGAAGAAGCTAAAGTACCCTGGGACTTTAGAATTCAAACTGATATGTGTCACATAACACCCCTTACTTAACAACTGTCCATAAGAAAGACAAAGTCTGGACAGTGGACGTGGCAGTACCTGGAGACAGCAGACTAGAAGAGAAAGAACTGGCGAAGATAACAAAATACAAAGACCTGCACATAGAAATAGAACAATTGTGGCAAAAAAAAGAGAAAGGTAGTACCAATAGTAAAAGGCACCTTGGATACAATTCCAAAACAACCGGAACACCATTTGAACACTATCAGCACTGACAAATTCACCATCGGTCAGCTGCAAAAGGCAGCTTTACTTGGAGCAGCTTATATCTTGTGGTGGTATCTGTAACACCATCAAACATTGGGAAGGGTGGACAAAAATGCCAAATTCAGTCCGAACATCTGGTCAACTGTGCAAAGTACCATAATAATAAAAACACTATTGGCATTGACCAAATCACCATCACTCAATTGCAAAAGACACTTTTACCCAGAACAGTTTACATACTATGATAATACCTTTAAAGTCATCAAACAACAACATCTGCCTATCCCAATTTGATAGGTGAATAAAGAGGCCAAATCCAGTCCAAACATCTGGCTGAACTTTTGAAACATATTATGGATATCAGAAAAGTTTGAAAAGCTGACAAGGGCTAGAATTCTCAATCTTTATTAAACTTAATTGGCCACAGTATTAATTGGCCAATAAACATGAATAACATGTTTGTTACCAAAATAAAATCATAGTAGCAAAATGTTTCATAAAACAACCTATTTATATTTTTTCTTGCAAAATTTAATGTTTAAAATAAAAAAAGAGAATGTAATAATTTGTACAAAGACTCATTAAAAAAAAAGGAAAAAAAAGAAAAAAGAAAGCTTAGTATCTTGTATAAAGAATTGTTCATAAATATTTCCCTTTAAGACATGGGATACCACAAGCCCTATCATTTCCATAATCACAGTTTCAGCAACTTCTTTGTTGTAAAGGAATCAATGGAAATGCAAATGGATATAATTTCTGGGTGAAATAGAATTTCTAGTTAAAATAAGGGGATTCAATCACAGGTATCTGTATTTGCTTATTTGTAAAAATAATAAAGGCAGGATACAAAAAAAAAATAAAAATAAAAAACATTTGCTCTTATCATCTTTCTTTTATAAATGTAATTTTTCCTGCTTGTTATAATAGTTATTATGCAATATTTCAGCAAATGTCATCAAACTTGGTGCACTTTTAAAGATGCATATCAAGATTTCATGTGTATCAACTTTCACTGTTATGAAATATGCAGCTTTATTTTATTAGCAGTAAAGTATAATTGAATAGTCACTTCATTCTCTACATAGAGCATGATTGCACCCTGCTAATTTGGCAAACAAGCAAACTGTCATCATTTACAACCTGCTAAATATCACCCCATATTTCTGCTTCAATTCAAGAGTTCATAATTACATTCCCTGGGGAGCAATTATGCAGGTCAGACAGATAGTAAGTTTTGAAGTTGTTGTATGATTTTATCAGATTTCAAAAATACTGATTAAGCTGTTCTGATGGAAATGAGGCAATTTAGTAATGAAATATATTACTGTTACTTTTCCTCTCCTCACCTCTTCCATTAATGATGGTTATAAAGAGAAAAGCTTTGTAAATAGGACTGTAAAAGCCTGGAATATTTTCAGTGAATTTATTGTATATTTCAAGACCCACGAATACTTTGTGAGCATTGAACAGTTTGATAGTGAAGCTTCTTTCAGGCAAAGCTTATCAGTGCCACTGTAACTGATTATTCATTATAAATTTAGCTAATTCATATTCCACACAAGGCAAGGGAGCAAAGCTTTACCAATAGCTGCCCCTACTTCAAAATCTCATTCTGAAAACTATGTTTGAAAGTAAATTATCAAATTATCTAACACAGAGAAATCACATGACAGTCAATATTCCATATAGCAGAAAGAACTGAAGATACTGGAGATTTACAGTGAAGGAGATCAGTACTCCTCTCTGAACAGTATCTGGAAGGTTGTGGTTACTGCTGCACAAAATGTTGATCATCAACAGATCAAGAAACTGACAGACCCCATGAATGGAAGTCTTATGACTGTTAATTGAAAAGAAGGGTGGCTATATTGGTCACTGATTATTATTTTTTTTGAAATGTCAGAAATTTTGAGTTGTTTATTATTTTGAGTTGTTTTGAGTTGTTGCACATTTTGAGTTGTTTATTACTCCTACTTTAACAGATGCAAATAAATGAGTGATTTTCATTTTTCATTTAGTTGCATAATAATTCTGCACACTAATAGTTGCCCAATAATTGTGCTCACATAGATAGTCTCCTAAGAAAGCCAAAACTTCACTTTTACTTTCTTAAATATTGTGGTTTGAGATTTATTAACATTTTGGATTGACTGAGAGCATGGTAGTTGTTCAATAATAAAACTAATGCTCAACTTGCCTAATAATTGTGCACACAGTGTAGCAGATGTATTCAGATAGCAACTACACAGGCAAGCAAATATTTATGTTTTGTATACCTACCAGGATTCAAATATGCTGATAAATAAACACTTAAAATAACGAAAAAGCAAAAGATACAAATTATAAAATTTTCAATACTTAAAAAGTAAATTAATACTGAAAGTTAAAACATATAATTATCATTTAAAATGTTTTATTTTTACATATTAAAATTGTTGCTATTTAAGTGTTAACCTCTACCAATTAAAGGGACAGAGAAGTTAACTGCTCTATCCTTGAGTTTGTTTTTATTTACCGAAAGCCTATGTGATATTAGACATTCAACTGATGCTGTAATGAACTTCATCACTGAGGTAAATGTCATGAGGAAGAACATCTTTAGTAATAAATTTTTGATTTTCTGTATAATTAAGGAAAGCATCTAATATCAGCATTTCAACAAAGCTGATTGTCGTAAAACTAACAGAAACACACACACACGAAATTAAAAGCAAGAGTATCAAAATAAGTAAAATGTTATAAAGCAGTAGAATCATAAAATATCAAGAGAGTTTTAATCTTGATATTTTATGATTCCACTGCCTTATATTTTAATTATTTCAAAACTCTTGCTTTTTAATTGTGTGTGTGTGTGTGTGTGTGTGTGTGGTTTTACGATGTTATCTGGATTAGTACATTTTGTTTACTGCTGCTGTTTTTCAATGTTATAATTGCTCCTGTTTATACACAATGTTTAGAGTTAGATTTTGAAGATTTTGTATATTATACTTAGAAGATACGTGCATCTTTGACTCTTATAGTTGTAAAACTCATCTATAAACATACTTTACATAGAAAAGTATAATGAAATCTCAATCTCATTTATACAGAATACAGTAGGTTAAAAAGTTGTATAAATATATTTAAAATATATAATTTTCACAGAGATAGACAGAAAATGCCACAGAATTTCTATAAAACCAGATTATAGTTCCTGACTTTACAGGTAGTACAGGACTGGATTGTGATCAACAATCTAGAAAAGTCATTTTTAAAGATATGAGTCACAACAGAATCATGTATAGCCCCACTGCTCACATGAGGAAAAGAAAATCCTTCACAACATGAAGTACCAGGAAGTATCTGAAAAAAATATATGACAAGACTGCAATTACATATTTTACCATAAGGGACAATATGTATTGTGTGACATTAAGTGAGATGAGAAGTCCTTCCTCAAGTCTCCAGTTCTATAGGCTATCACATAGAAAAGTTCTGCTGGTCAGACTGATTTTGCACTGCTGGTCTGTATAAGTCATTACAAGAAGCATATTGGTTCTTTGTAAAAGCCTGGATTATTTTTCTGAATAATGCTGGCAATTAATGGAACAATTTTACATATGGGAAGTAAGTGTGTGAAGAAATAACTAATAATATGCTCCAGACATCAGATAGTTCACAAAAAATATATAGATCCATAAACATTATTGGATTGTTCGGAAGAATGTGCTGAAAACAAAGTACTAATCCAAAAAGACTATACATAAATCCACTGATCAGGATTCTATTAATATTCATTTACCATTGGACTGATTTATTTATTTTTTAAAAAAATCCAGCTTCTATCACTTTTTTCCTTTGGATATTTTGCTATTCAATATCTAATTGTGGCCCAGTTTTTTTTAAAAAAAGAATAGTTTACTCCGTCGTATACGGTAAATCAGATTCCATGGTTTTGATAAAATGGATGTGAAAACATCACTTTTTCAAATTGTTGTTCTTACCTGGCCGTGAGACCTTTGAGCTGTTGAAAACTGCTTCTTGCAGGCTGCTACAAAGAGGCTGGGGGTTTGAGTTACCATGGAGATCTTTACATTCAACAATGGAGAAATCTGGAACGATACAATGAAATATTTTGTCAGGTGAACCTTAGAATGAAAAAAAAAACCCACCCATATACTATGGCCATCTTCTCCAGTTTATTTGCCAAAAACCAGCAAAAAAACCTCACTATGTAATCAAATGAAAACATTAAATTTGGACAGTTAAATGTTCATTTAAAAAAATCCAAATGGATAAGTACTGAAGCTTAATCCCAAATTCAGCATCTAGAACCACCAATAAAACACTGAAAGCCCTTAATAAAATCCAGTAGTTCTGCTTACCAACCAGTCATTTGGTTTACACATCACATTAAGTACATAACGTCCTTGGTTTTGAGCCTTAGTTTATGGCTCAGCATAACAGGTTACCAAGCCTTTTCAGAAAAATAGTTGAAACAAGGCATAGCTTAATGCAGTACAGGTTGCCCTTGCTTAACAACTGTCTTGTTTAGCAACTGTTTGAAGTTTATGACTTGCTAAAAAAGTAAATGTGACTGGACCTTACCCTTACAACAGTCATAGCATACCTATGGTCATGTGTTTAAGATTCAGGTTGCTTCACCTCACAATTGGTTTAAGTTTATGGTGACCATAGCATCCCATGGTCACGTGATCACAATGTGCACACCTCACAGTCGGCTTCCAACAAGCAATATCAATGGAGTAGCTGGCAGTAAAATTGCAACTTGCGGTTACATGATGTCTCACTTAACAGTAACATGGAAATGAAGAAGTAAAGCTATCACAGTCATGTGATATTTTCCTTAACAACCACATATATTTAGCTACAGAGTTGCTGGTCGAAATTGTGGTTGTTAAACTAGGACTACCAGTACACAAAATCAACTGGATTATATGTGGCTATATGGATTAAGATTTGATTTGGTGCAGTAAGAAAAAAGTCATACTTTTGGGTTTCATTTGAGAAACACTGTATTATAAAAAGATGCTTTCTGTGTAAAAGTTCAATTCCCAAATTCTGCAACTCAAAATACTTCATGAATCAGAGCCCAGAAAAGCACAAATAACAGATATCTATGGTTCTGGAGAGACATAACATTGTTGTCCAATTTTAAATAGAACAGGAATATGGAAATAAGGAGGACAGGGTTAGAAAACAAACCTAAAAAAGCTGCCTTCGGGATTGATTCAGATCCCACATGGGGTAGAGTCAATCTATCAGTCAGTCAGTCAGTCAATCAATCAATCAATCAATCAATCAGAATAGAGCTGGAAGGGACCTTCGAGGTCTTCTAGTCCAACCTCCTGCCCAAGCAGGAGACCCTATATCATTTCAGACATGTGGCTGACCAGTTGTCAGGGTTCCAAGTAATAATCCCATATCAAGCAAAGCTCCAAGGCTCTTCTTAAAAACCTCCAGCGATGAAACTCCTACAACTTCTGAAGGCAAGCTGGTTAATTGTTCTCACTGTTAGGAAGTTTCTTCTTAATTCCAGGTTGCTTCTCTCCTTGATTAGTTTCCATTCATTGCCCTCTGGTGCTTTGGAAAATAAGTTGACCCCCTCCTCTTTGTGGCAACCTCTCAAATACTGGGATACTGCTATCATATCTCCCCTAGTCCTTCTTTTTTCTAGTCTAAAAAGGTATAGGTTCCCCTCGCACATATGTGCTAGTCGCTCCCGACTCTAGGGGGCAGTGCTCATCTCTGTTTCAAAGCCGAAGAGCCAGCACTGTCCGAACATGTCTCCGTGGTCATGTGGCTGGCATGAGTAAACGCCAAAGGTGCACGGAACGCTGTTACCTTCCCACCAAAGGTGTCCCTATTTTTCTACTTGCATTTTTTACGTGCTTTCTTCTAGGTTGGCAGAAGCTCTGACAAATAACAGGAGCTCACCCCATTACGTGGCACTAGGGATTTGAACTGCTGTCGACCTTTCGATTGACAAACTCAGCGTCTTAGTCACTGAGCCACCACATCACTTTAGTTCTCTAGACTAGCCAAACCCAAATCCTGCAACCGTTCATATGTTTTCATCTCCAGGCCTTTAATCATCTTAGTTGCTCTTCTTTGCACTTTTTCCAAAGCCTCAACATCTTTTTTGTAATGTGGTGACCAAAACTAGATGCAGTATTCCAGGTGTGGCCTTACTAAGGCTTTATAAAGCAGTGCTAATATTTCATGTGATTTTGATTCTATGCCTCTGTTTATACAACCAAGGATTGCATTAGCTTTTTTGGCTGCTGCCGCACACTGCTGGCTCATATCTAACTGATAATTGATTAAGACTCCAAGGCCCCTCTTACAATTACTGTTTTTGAGCCAAAAATGGTAACTGTGCCTCTGCCAAATAGCTCTTTTTCTCTCAAGGAAGCTGGCTGAAAAAAGTCTGTTCCAAAACCCACACTTAGATTTCTGCTTGAATTTCTGGACAGACCTTTTTCAGGCAGTCCCCAGGAATCAATGAGGAAGCAGTGGCTCACAACCTTCCCTGCTGGCTTCTCCACTGACTTTCTAAGAAAGCCAGCAGGAAAGATTGCAAATAACAATCACATGATAGCAGGGCACTTGGCAACCCTTCTGCAATCCTTCTTAAGTGTGTACAGGTTGCCAAGTGTCCAGATTACCATCATGGGGATACTGCAATGGCTCTAACTTTGGGCACAGATCATAAATCCCTTCATTCAGTACTGTCATAATTTTCAATGGTTGCTAAAAGAATATTCTTTTAGTGTGAGGACTACTTGTATATAAAAGCTTTGGTCAATTGTTTAGTTTCTATGACAATTAGAATATTCAATTATTATCATGGCATCGTATTATATATTTTACTTCTTAGGTCACCTTATGCAGTGTTAATTGCAAATCACAAATTACTCTGATTTGGCAGTCTAAAGTGCAGAAATAGAAACAAATGTACATATATAAGCTACTCTTTTTTAAAAGAGGTAGTTAAAATATATTTTACAATAAATTTAAAACGTATTAAAAATAATAAATTATAATTATAAGACCTGAAACCCATGATTTATCAAAAGGATGATATTTTAAAAGCTATTTTGCCATACTTTCAAAGAAGAATTAGCCAAGCTTGACAGTATTTTTACCATAGCAGGGAAAGGGAAGTAGAAGCAAGATTCGTATCATTGGAAATATTTCATACATTTTTACAATTGCACAAAGTTTAAATGTTTCCCATTAAGAAGTATGTGGTAACAAAAACCATTAACAGAAAAAAAAAATAGCAGCCAAAGGATATGGAGAAAACTAGCAAGTCAACCATTGGAAGTTAAAGAATTGTTAGTCCTGCTAGAGTTTTCAAGGATGTTAACTGTGCAAAACATGTCAATGTTTCTTCATATACGTCTCTTCCAAGTATAACAAAGATGTGAGAATGAGACAAAATATATTAACTGAAAATCCAAGAGACTTACTCTCAATTTATCTTGAAGGCAAAAGCTACACTAAACAAACTTCAATGTTTGGCTGTCTTATTTGGTGATGGTTAAATTAGAACTCTAAATCTAGAGGATTCTGAATGTCATACAATGATCCAGTTATTTTTAATCATTGTTTGCTGTTTGCACATTGTAGGCTATTCACAAATGATATTAAATCACAATGCTGAATATAAATAATGATAACAATAGTTATCATTCTATCCTTGTAAGCCACCTGGAGTTACCGAGTATGAGTTGCGCAGTCATATAAATTTTAATAATAATAATAATAATAATAATAATAATAATAATAATAATAATAATAATAATAATAATAATAATAAGCAAAGTCAGATAATGTAAGAAAGGCAGCAATTAAATAATCATGCAAAAGTTCTCTAAGTGTCATCTGGGAATTTGACAATGGCCGGATCCTATAGCACTCTCCTGTTCTTAATCTGAATTTAGAATGATCAAATCATATTCTTCTTTAGATATATAGATATATACCTGATAGCAGAAAAAGATTTGTAGAGATAACAAATCAAGTTAAAGCACAATTATCTTTAACTGCAGAAATAGCAGACACATCATGCAAACCAATAGTTGCTGATTCAGTAAAGAATTGGAAGTTAAATTAAAATGTCTTTTTTACTATTTATTGCTCTTTTCCATTTCACGTCAGGTTCCTAGAATCCATCCAGTATAAGCCAGAAAAGATAATGAGTTTCTGAACACAAACTCTAATGGGACATGTTGCATGAAAGCTTTCAGCATTTGCTTGGATTCTGCTTCCCAGCAGTACTAAACAACTTAAATATAATTAGCTGAAAGCTCCACAGGCTACATTTCTTCACTAGAATACCTCTTACACTAATTCATTTATCTGGCTGACAGATGACTGAATCATCAGTAATATGAGGTCTATTCCATTAATACTGTTGTGGTCAAAGTCCCAAGTATCCTTTAATAGCTTTTTGACAATTGCATCATTTATAACAAGTAAGCAAAACAAAAAAACACATACAGATTTTTTTCTCCTCTTGATTTTATGTCTGTCCCACAATATAATCATTTTAGAAATGTGGACTAGGAAAGAATTTTGTTTGAAGCATGCTAACTCTGTTTAGTGAAAGAAATCGCTTTATGATTAGTTTTGTTGTGTTGATATTTTAATAACAATCTTCACAAATACCTTTTTAGGAATTAATTGCTCATTTAAATTACTCAGTTAACAAATACTGGTATGTTTTCATTTCATTCAAATTCCATATCCTATTCATAATCTCTACTTGCCTCAGAAAAGGATGTGGGGATTAGATTCTTGCAAGTGCCAAGAAAACTTATTTAAGGAAAATGCATACATATTATACATATCACAAGACTTGTGATAAATGCTTTGGACTTTATATGGGCACAGAGTTTTTCTGCTCATTTAAGTAACCAGACACCCCCCTTTTTTTTTAGATTTCTGCATGAGTCTGAAAAAAAGATGTCACTGCCTGAAGAATAGCATTAGCCTTAATAAATAGTTTCCTTACAGCAGTGCCATTTTAAATTCACACAAAACCTGTGAAGAATGTGGCTACTTTAATGAATAGCAAAAGTGTTGATTCAAAACAATTCTTTCCAATTATAACTGAAGCCTGCATAATTTAATCTGTAATTACAATTATAGTCATAATTATGCATAATTTTCCAAGCAAGACATTTTTCATCAATAAAAACTTCATTTAGATTTTCAATAGGCAATATCAACAAATGAAAATGTCACCAGTATAGAAAGAAAGCAGAACTAGGAATAAACCTCTGTTTATGGAAACATTGCAAGATATTGTTAGTAATTTTCTAGAAATTTGAGAATGAGGAAAGCTGCAGTAGTTCTTAGAGTTCATTAATAGCAGCCATTGTTCCAAATATGTTTGAGCTTCAACCGTTATCATCAACTTCAGATATTAGCAAAAATGTTTGGCATATAATGGAGTTTATATTTTATAATACATCATAAACTAGGAAAGGCATTTCAATTTTCCTAAAAGAAGTACAATTTATCAGAGTTTAAGAATTTATCCTTGGTTCATTGTCCAAGTCCTTACTGCTGCCCAGAGGGGGAAGTAGGAACTATTATCTAAAGTGGTCTGTTCAATTATAGCAATGAACATAAACATGGTATATTTAGGTTTATGTGCTAAAATTTCTGCAAATGCAAGTTTGCAAGCTTTATACTAATCTTCCAGAATAAAATCGTTGCAATTTGTATTCACTTGACATGTGACTCCAAGATTCTCACTTACTATGAACTATGTTCAATTGCTACACAAGCAGAGAACAAATTCTACCAACTGTTTATTAAAAGAGCTAAGCCCATTTTGTGAGATTATCAAATTAAAAATTTGCTTTAAACTATGATTCCTGATTTTATTTAATCAGTCTGTAGCCATCACCAGGGGTCCGCAATCTTAAACACTCAAAGAGCCATTTGGACCCATTTTCCACAGAAAACAGAATACCGGGAGCCACAAAACCTGGGTGCGCGTGGCCATCTTGATGTCACTCACTCCCACCCAGTCACATGACCCCTCTCAGCCACGCCTACCCAGGTTTTGTGGCTCCCGGTGTTTTCTTTTCTATAGGAAACAGGTATCTCTCTCTCTCTGTGTCTTTCTTTCTCTCTCTCTCTCCTCCCTCTCATCTCTGTCTCTCTCTCCCTCTCTTCCTCTTCCTCTCCCTCCCTCCCTCATCTCTCTCTCTTTCTCCCTCTATCCCTCCCTCTCTCATCATTCTTCCTCTCATCTCTTTCTCTCTCATCTTTCTTTTTCTCTCTCCCTCTCTCATCTTTCTCCCTCCATCCTTCTCCCCCTTTCCCCCCTCTCCCTCCCTCATTCTCATCTCTTTCTCCCTCTCCCTTGTTTCTTTTTCCTCTCTCACTCTCCCTCCATCATTTTCTCATTTCTCTCTTCCTTCCTTCTTTCCTCCCTCCCTCCCATTCTCCCTCCCTCCCTTCTTTCTCTCCTTCCTTCCTTTGTTAAATAAATAAATAAATAATGCTTTCTGAGTTCTACTAGTTGCATTGCTGAAGCAACAGGAACCAGATAGTACCAATTCTGTCAGATCTCAAACGAAGGACAAAAATCATAGAGAGAGGTGATCCTCTTTGCCCGTCACCTCCGCTTGTGGCTGGCTCTGCTTCTCTGCTTCTCTTTTTCTCCCCTTTTCTCTTATCTCTCTCTCACGTGTGCCCGCACCCAACGGGATACCCTCCTGGCCCACAATCATGGTGGCAGCAGGGATGGTGACTTTTCCTCCTGCTCCCTCCACTGTGCAGTGAGGTGAGTAACGGGCCATGCTGCACAGGACAGGAGAGCCTGGGCTGCACAGGGGAGCCGGAGCTCTTCCCTTCTTGCATCCGGTGGTGGCAGCTGCTCCTCCTCGTTCCCCTCCTTCCTGAGCTGACATAAAGGAGACTGCAGCTGGTGCTGAGCTGCCCGTGAAGGACACGGAATCACAAAAAGCAGCCAGATGTAGGAAGTGCGGAGAAAACACTAGGAGTGCTTCAGCTGCGTGGCTCTGCAGACACATGTGCCTTCTCAGGGCAGAGAGCATGTTGCCCGACCAGGTCAACAGAGAGCTGCAGGAGAGGGGTCAAAGAGCCACATGCTGCTCTGGGGCCGCGGGTTGCCGACACCCGGCCATCACCTTTCTTATTGGTTCTCTGATTTGCATATAACAAACCCAGAAATCAGGGAAAGTGAATCTAGCAGGAATATCATTGGATACAATACCTGAAGATGGTAAAGCTGTAGAACGTTTAAGCCCTCCTGATCAAACTATATGTTTCAATGAGTGCCTATTTTATTTATACATAGATGCATACATACAATTTAGAGGTTACCTTAGTCCACAAGACTGTAGAATGTAAACTTCAAAACAGAAAATAACAACGACAATAATAAAAAAGATAATGTCTAATCATTTATTTATCATCAATGCCAATTTCACTTGCACAAAAAACAATAAAAGTATTGGAATGGTTTTCACAGTCCCTAGGCTTTAATATTATTGAAAATCTTTGGAGCGATCTCAAAAATTCAGTCCAAGGAGACCTAAGATTATTTCTCAGATTTCTGCAAGGAACAGTAAAAACATTATACCCAACAATTTTTTTTTCTAAACTAGCTACAATAAAAGCTTCACTTCTGCCAGCGAATATATTACAAAGTTTTCTGACATTCTCTGAAGTGTCTAAACTTTTGCACCTATAGTATTGCAGTCATATTTTCTTGTGAAAACATGTTTTCTTATTTTGAATTTTTACACACAAATAGTAGTATGTATTCAAATTTGCATCACAATGTTCTTTTTAAATTTGAAGTGCCAGTGTGATATAGAAATTAAAATGCTGACAGGAATGGGGGGGCTTCTGTTTTCTCTTAGGCGTAGAAGCCAGCTAAGCGATTTTGGATATCTTGGTCTTAACAGCATCTGGTTCTGTGGCAACTTGGCTGATAAACAAAACATAATCTGGAATGAATATTACAGTGATGGTGAACCTTTGCGGCACCAAGTGCCGAAAAGGGAGCGCACGGGGCCACAACCCAGAAGAGGAGCTGCCCAGGGGCCATGCACGCACCAGAAAATGAACTTCCGGTTTCCGCTGCGTGCATGCACACCAGCCAGCTAGTCTTCTGGTTACTGGCGCGCATGGTGATCAGCTGGTCAGCGAGCATGCTCCCGCTGGAAAATGGAAGACCAGCTCTTCCAGTTTTCGACACTGCCGCACACACAAAGGCCAGCTGATTGTCATGCGTGCATGCGTGTCAAAAACCCAAAAGAGGAATTGACGATCCCGTGCATGCCAGGCGACATGGCTCCACGTGCCACTTCGGGCACACATGCCATAGGTTTGCCCTCATGGTAATATTAGATCTTGATTGCACTTAAGCTTTGAAAAAAAATCTAAAGCAGTGGTTCCCAACGTGGGGCCTACGCCCCAAAGGGAGGCAATTTGATTTTTAATGGGGGCAATTTGGAACCTTGTTTAAACCAAGTTAATGGCCTTTTAGGCTTCCTCCACGTGAGTAGGAGTTCACTTTTTGAATAGTAAGAATTATATGTCACGGGGGGGTGGGGGGGTGGGATCAGGATTTTAGAGATGCTTAAGTGTGGCTTGGCCAAAAAAAGGTTGGGAACCACTGAGCTAAAGTATCTTACACTAGAAAAAACTGGTGACTAAGGAAGTTAGTTAAGAAAATAAGTTTACTTAGTTTTTAAAAAATATTATAAAGCACCATAGCACAGGTTCTATAAGATTTCAATTTTAAGCCAAAATTTACTGCTCTGTTATAGCTGCATATGTTACTTTTTCAACATAATTTTCTCTTTGAGATACTTCCACATGTTCTTATACACATTATATACTTTATCACATGTAAAAAAAGTTTTGCATAATCAGACAATAACAATGATGGTAGATAATTATTACTATGGTCTCAATGTTCTGTTGTATTAAAGAATGTGAATTGCTGCTATTGTACTATTTGCAGTCCTTTAGTCATCAGGTCATTTTCTGTATATTAGTTTAGTTTAGTTTAGTTTAGTTTAGTTTAGTTTAGTTTAGTTTAGTTTAGTTTAGTTTAGTTTAGTTTAGTTTAGTTTAGTTTAGTTTAGTTTAGTTTAGTTTAGTTTATTTGATTTGTATACCGCCCTACTCCCGAAGGACTCAGGGCGGTGAACAGCCAACAATAAAATACATAAATACACAAAATTTAAAAAACCCGATAAAATCAAATTAAACTTTTTGGCCCAGACAAATTAAAATACCCCAATAATTTAAAAACAGATTAAAATTTACATATTTAAAAAGGGAAGAGATCAGGCCAAGCCCGCTTGATGGAATAAAAAGGTCTTCACAGCACGGCAGAAGGAGCGCAGATCCGGGATCCTCCGTATCTCCGGGGGGAGCTCATTCCAGATGGTAGGTGCCCCCACAGAGAAGGCTCTCCCCCTAGGGGCCGCCAGTCGACACTGTTTGGCTGACGGCACCCGGAGGAGTCCCTCTCTATGAGAGCGTACTGGCCGGTGGGAGGCTATTGGTGGTAGTAGGCGGTCCCGTAAATAACCAGGCCCTAAGCCATGGAGCGCTTTAAAGGTGGTAACCAAAACCTTGATTTGGTTTTGATATTACTTTGAGAACAAGTTTGTGGAAATGAGGTTAAAAAAACTCCACAAGAATAAAATGAATATGTGATGCATTGTCCATATATTCTAGACCAGGGCTGTCAAACTCCCGGCCCACGGGAGTCATGTGCTGGCCACGGCCATGCCTGGTTTAGTGAAGGGGAAAAAAGTCCCGATACATCACGTGATGCCGCCATGATGATGTGAGTTTGACAGCCCTGTTCTAGACAATCAGAAGTGATGTTTAACACCAAATTAACATTCAAAGTAGATTTCTTATAGTTCAGAACTATAAGATATACCTAGGATGCTGAACCTATGGCACACCTACCAGAGGTGGCACGCAGTGCCCTGTGGGCACGTGAGCCATCGTCCCAGTTCAGCTCTGCTGCGCAGGCGCACGTGCCTCCTGCTGGCCAGCTGGTCTTCGGGTCTCTGCCACACATGCGCGTGAGGGTGAGGTGTGTGTGGGGAGGTTGTGCGTACATGCATGGGGGCAGGGTGAATGTGGGGAGGATGCATATGTGTTGCATTTTGGGGGTTCAGGCGCGTGCTTTGGGCACTCAGTCCGGAAAAGGTTAGCCATCACTGGGATAGACTAATCTATCTCTAATTGAAGAGATTCTGAAAATTATTAAAATATGTGGCCTGCTGTAAGTTTATATAACACAGGGGTCCCCACCCATCCAGTCTATGGACTAGCACCAGGCCACAGCATGCCAAATACTGGGCCGTGCAAATAAGCATCCGCAGGATGCAGGCACTATACCCAACCATGCCCCCTCCGGTCCACAGAAATACCTCTCTCCATGGAACTGGTCCCTGGTGCCCAAATATAATCTAACAGAAAAAAATTCAAGGCAATTGTAGCTATTATGCTCCCAGAGTGGGCTTTTATTGTGCAATTACCTATCTTCAATCATAGAATTTGAACTACTTGTAACTAGCCTGTATTTTCTCCACTATTACCTCAACCTTATTTCCAACCATCAATCAATAAAATCTGTTAGGGAAAGAAAGAGGACAGCAGTGAATTTTTTCAGCAAGCTAAGGTATACTGTTTCAGGAAAGTTGATTAAAAATTCTCAATTACAGCTATGTACTTATTTCCAACAGAATTACATTGAGTTATTGATTATGTGCCATAAAGTTGATATCAACTTTAGTAACTACATAGAAAGTTTTTCTCCAGGAAAACATCCCAACCTACCCTTCAAGTATTCAAAAGGTGCACCCACTGCCACCGTAATTGAGTCTTGCTGCTGTTGGTTGTTATCGTCTCCTTTTTCCACTTTTCCCATAATGTTAAACTTCTTCAGAGAATTAGGTCTTTACAAAATGTGTCTGAAGCAGAGGTGAAATGTAAAAATGTTTGCTACTGGTTCTGTTCACATGGCTTGATGGGCGTGGCTTGATGGTCATGTGATCGGGTGGGCGTGGCCAACTTGACGTCACTCACTGTTAGAACCAGGAGCTGTACATTTTGAAGCACATTCTGCCCCTTCTGAAGCCCCCAACACTTTGAGTTTCCCTCCACCACCCAAGCGAGCATCAGAGCTTTCTCTTGCCCCGCTCTCTATCCCAGAGGGCCATGCATTCCCCATCGCCAATCCTCTGTACAAACCAGGGGTAAAATCCAAAAATTCCTTCCTCTTTCTTTCTCCTTCTCTTTCCCTTTCTCTCTCTCTCTCTTCCTCCCTCCCTCCCCCCTCTCCCCCCCCAGGGAATAACTGTAAGGAAATTCTCTATCCCAGAGGGCCAGGCATTCCCCACCGCCAATCCTCTGTACAAACCAGGGGTAAAATCCAAAAATTCCTTCCTCTTTCTTTCTCTTTTGCTTTCTCTCTCTCTCTCTCTCTTCCTCCCTCCCTCCCCCCCACTCTCTCCCCCCCACTTCCCACCCCCAGGGAATAACTGTAAGAAAATTCGGCCACGTTCTTTCTGTCTCTGGAAAGACAGCAAAATAAACCTTGCATTGCAAAAGGAGTGACTGTCAGGCTGTTACAGCACAGCGCCATAAGGTTGCCTTGAGGGGAGCAGACGGAGCTGAATCTCTCTCTCTCTCTCTCTCTCTCGCTGCCCGACTGTAGCAGGAAACAGTAGGCAGCCCTCTCTCATCTCTCTCTTTCTTCATCTTTTTCTTTCTCCCTCTCTCATTTGTGTGCGTGCATGCGTGTGCGTGCGTACATGCATGTGTGCGTGTTCCCTGTTAAACCATTTCCAAAAACAGGCGAGGATTGGGTTTGTTTGGGGTTTTTTTGCTGATGTTCTTCTTTCTTCTTTGGGTGTTTTTTACCGTATGATTTAAATCAAGAGTCATTTCAGGTTCCCAGATAAATGAAGCTCTTTCATCCCTGTGCTATGGTTCCCTGTCAGCTGGCTGCTCCCCCCTCACCCTTCCCTCCCCCTCACCTGTCCTGAGAAGGGCGATGGTGGCAGATGGAGACTCACTCCATATTCCAGAGTGGAAGTGTAGCGCCCCTCTACTTGCCTCTTTTTCCAGCCCTTTTTGGGAGACGCACGACTTTTCTTCGCGCCTAGACACTGGCCGGGCTGCCCGGCTGCAGCCAATGCTCTGCGTCGTAATGGGTTCCAGGAGGAGGAGGAGGGGATGCCATCTCCCCCATTGTGCAGTGCGCTAAATTTAAGTGCAAAAGCAGCAAGCAGCCACAGAGGCGGCACGAGGATTATGGGGAGATGTGCCCCAGCCGGTGTCTCGGGGCAGAGAAAGTCCCCGAGAAAAATACTTTTAAAAGGTAAGAAAAAGGCTCTGATGATCACAGCTGTGGCGCGCAATTGTAAGAGCCTTTTTTTAAACCTTTTAAAAGCAGGAAGTAATGACACTTGGGCAGGTGGGCGGAGCCTTGCGCTGCCATCGCTACCGGTTCTCCGAACCACCTGCCACAATTGCTACCAATCACCTGATCCAGTCCGAACCAGGAGCATTTCACCCCTGGTCTGAAGCATATTCAAATGTGTCTAATGTATGAATATAATATTCATAAAGTGTCCAAAGTAGCAGAAAAGCCTTTATACAAAAAGAGCTATGACAGAGATTCAGCCATGTTGGATAGATCTCATTAGAGGAGCTGGAGAAAGAAAGCCTCTCCCATAAGCAATATGGTTGGGCATAATTTCCATAAACCCATTTTGAATCACTCTTTGCCCAGCTCAACAAGGAGTTCCTAAGTGATGGAGTTTCTGGACATCAAGTGACAAATGGACTACAGAACTCAGAACTTTTTTATGCATCACAAACCCATGAAGGCTGAAAACAAAGAAATAATATTAAATGTTATTAAATAAAGCAAAGATAGTACCAATGAGTAATAGGCACCTTGTGTACAATCTCAAAACTTCTGGAGTTTTTTGAACACCACTTTGAAGACTTAAACACCATTGGCATTGACCATCAATCAATTGCAAATGTCAGTTTTACTGGGAACAGTTTATACGATACTTTTAACACCATCAAACAAAAACAACTGAGATAAGCAGATAAAAACGCCAAATTCAGTCTAAACAAGTGGCTGACTATGTGGCCAACGATAATAATAATAATATTAACAACAACATTTCAAGAAATGGCTTACAATAAGAACATTAAAAAGGAAACTGAAATTTCTTTTGGAAACTTGGTTTTGGTTGCATAAGATCAAGCTATTTGAACTAATGCAATCAAGGCCAGAATTGAAAAATCATCAAATGTTTCAACAAGTGCCAGTAGGTTGTGCAAAGAAGCAGAAGAAACAGACCATATTGTCAGCTTGTGCAAGAAAATAACACAAACTGATTATAATTAACAACATAAGACACTTAGAAAATCAGTACATTGACAAAATTTCTATCTGTCAATTACAAAAAGCCACACTGCTTGAATTCGCACATATACTATGCTGATACATCTTCGGTTCTTGGGAAGAACTTGATGTGGATGAAGGCCAATAGCTGAAGTACTGGCAGCTTTGATTTCACATATCTATTACAATAACATCATCAACTACTATTACACTAGAATAAAGGCATTCTTAAATTGTAGAAGAGGAGTCTATTTATATACCTATTTTAAAAAGAGTGGGTGGCTGAAAGTAATATACCTTTCAATGAATAGGTTTTTGATATTCCAATGCTTTTTCCTACCCAAGATGGGGTAGGAAAAAAAAGGATTTAACAAGATTTTACAGTTCTGTTGGGAGCTTGTGTAGGCTGGTTGAGAGTTGGTGCTGTCTTTGGTTGGCTGTGCAGTTGATTTGGATTCTGAGGGGTTCATAGGCTGGTTGTAGGTCAATGTCTCTCTTGATGGAATTGCTTGTGGGGTGCAAGGCTTCAATGAACTCATGAGCGTGGCAGGTGGTAGCATGGCTGATGATTTTTGTGTTCCTCCAATTGAACTGGTGCTGTTTGGTGTCAGTATGGATAGAGATTAAGGATTTGGGATTGTGGCGTTTGACTGCCAGCTGGTGTTCATGGATCCTAGTTTTTAATTAATGTGAGTTTCTCTCATCCCAAAGAAACAATGTAGTCTACAAAATCAACTGTAACAATTGCAACTAATTCTACATGGGACAAACATCACATCAATTAAAAACCAGGATCCACAAACATGATCCAAGCTGCCAAATTTGAGTCGAATATCAAAACCAAAGAGAATTCAAGGTTCTATTTTACCAAGCTCTATTTCTGTATCACATCTTCCTTCGTTTCAGTAGCATTATTTCTCAGTTGGGCTTACATAAGATTAAATACATTCCACCATATAAAATAAAGATTATTTCTTCCTAAAATGCTTCATCACTCTATCACATTTCTACTGACATTTTTATTCTTAATGGTCTTCACTAGAAATGTATGTTCTGGGCTACATTCCAACAAGACAAGCAGCTTTGGACAAGACAAAAGATAGATTTGAATTGATTTAAATTTATTTAAAATTAAAATAAGTAGAGTCAATATTATTATTTCCCATTATTTGGTAATTTCACACTCTGGTCTCAATAAAAATAACAATTGATTGGCAACTTTGGGAAAGACCAAGATCACACCTAATATTGAGAAATTATGGCTTCAGGTCTACAGATTTCCAGTCAAAAGTTACATGTGCCAGAACTATTTTTATCATGATGTCACTACCTACATAACTGGTCAAGACTCTTTAAAAAGTCATATACTTGAATAGTAGAAATGGCAGCATTCATCTAAATAAAAAATTACTAATTTTTTACTCAATATTGTTGTGATATACATATGGATCCTGGGCTGAGTTCAATAAGAATTTAATAACTGTGTATCTTAGATGTATGGACAGTTTTGAAATGTTATCAATCAAATTAGAAGCTCTTATTTATCCAGCCTCTCTTTATACAGGTAATACCCGGGTTACGAGCGTTCCCTTAGCAAATGTTTGAAGTTACATGATCAGCGTCCCCTAGTGTTTCCAAATGAGGCCCTAAACTACAAATCTTGCAGCACAACTATGAATCTTGCAGCATCTCTGTGGGCCTCCCCCAGCCAGTTGCAGGCCAAAATGGACCCTCCAGGAATTGAATCCAAGCCTCCAGGGGCTGGATCCGGCCCTCCGAGGCTCCATTCATCCCTTTGTGGGCCTCCCCAGGTCTATTGCAGACTGAAATGGAGCTCGGATCCAGCCCCTGGAGTCTCCATTTTGGCCTGCAATGGGCCGGGGGAGGCCAGCAGAGGGCCAAGTGGAGCTTCAGCGGGGCGCATGAGGCTGGTGGGGACTGCTTGCTAGATCTTCACAAGATAAGTGACTTGGCACAGCAGGTTAGGGGGGAAAGCGATTTGGGGAACATAAGGTATTTCAGTGGGTCTGGGAGGCTTTGGATGGTCTTAGGCAGGTGGCCTGTTACATCAGTACTCCCCCATGGCCTACCCATCCTGAAATACATAATGTGCACTTAATGAGCCTTGCATTTGGTTAGCGAATGCGTGGGCAAAAGGGAGTGATCTCATTCAAGATATGAGATTCACTCCCACGAATCCTTGGGTTATGAATGGAATGGGCAGGCTCCATTACATTCATAACTTGAGGACTACCTGTGTTCTGACCTAGGCTTCCTGAGTCAGAAAAACACACGAGTAGTCCCAAAAGCCTTTTTTATTGCAACAGCTGTGAATTCTGTTCATTCACAGATGAGTCCCAAATAGTTGTAAAGAGTCCTTCGGGATAAGGCTGATAATCACCCACCTTTATCTCCCTTGACACACTGCCAAAGACCTAATTGGCAAAGCCACACAGAGTCCAGAATCAAACAGAGCTTCAGACTTCAAACTGAACAGAATAACGTTGCTTCCTGCAAAGGCCCACGTGCCTTTGCTCCTCTTTTAAGACTTATGGGAGGGGCCAATCATCTCCAAGCCCTACTCCCAGATGCGCGCACTCGGAACAGGATCTCCCTGTTCCTCTGCCTCACTGAGGTCCGACTCTGGAGGCAGCACGTACCTCCCAGATAGCCCTTTCTTTGCCTCTGACGCAGAGCCCTTGTCCAAGTCTTCCCTAGACTCTAGGACTGGCCCAAGTTCCTCCCCAACCTCCTCACTGTCCAACTCTGCTGCCAGCTCCGCAGGCCGCTGGTGGACCACAACAACCTGTACTTTCAAAGGGAACACCAATTTTTTACTCTTTCAACTCAACCATTTCTGGATAAAATGTTTTTTTAAAAAGGATTTAGAAAAAAAGTCACAGATGGAATAGACATGTGGACTTCTCTTTTTAGGGCAATACATTTTTCTTGTTTTGTTTACTTTTATGCATATGATTACAGCTTTAACCTCACTTTATTGCACTCTCAAGCAACATTTAAATGGCCATTAACTAAATAACCCTTATCAAATGCTCCTTCTATGTGGAAAGGTAAGTACATCATACCTGAGAATATACTACATTTGTGCATGCATATTTGAATTACTTCTGACTTCTCTATTCTGCTGATTTGCTGAAAGCATGTTACATTCTGGCTCTCTAAGGAGCTCTTAGTTTCATTCATCAGATGAATAAGCACTTTCTATTGCATTATTTGTTTCTATGTATTCAAGCTCCAAGTTCTGAGAGCCTCTCAGTATGCAACCACTTAGATGACTTAGTTGTATGATTTTCTAGGAAATGAATGAGTACAAATATTTATTCTATACTTCAAAGAATGGAACATTAAAAAGAAGAAAAAAATGAAGTTACAAAAATTTCAAGTTGATGGATGGGATTCTTTTAAAAAAAGATTAAAAAGTTGTTGAAATTGACCGGTTATAGAGTCCAAAATTGGCCACAGATATCCTATTTTCACTGGTAGGTGAATTTATCCTTTGTAATACTAAAATGCCATAAAAGTCCTAAAGAGAAAAATGTGCATGAAGCAGAATTTACTAGATGTCGAACTGACATAAAATAGGGCCACTTGTACTGATTAAGATCTTTGTATTCCAAGAAAAAGGAAGATATTTTCTGCTAATTCTGGTAAAGATATACATATTTTGAACCAATTTTGTTTAAGATTATTTGGTATTTTTGAATGAATACTCAACTATCAATTAACAGTTGCAACTAAATAAACAAAGACAACCAGGAATGTAATGTACTGTAGTATGAACAAATTATGCTAGTCATGAAACAGACTATTTATAAATGAGTTGCCTTTGTGATAAACAATGGAAAGTATTTTGACTAAAGCTCCTCTGATGAAGGAATCCTGGTTTTACTCTATCTTTGAAACATTAATAGGATTTCGAATTCTCACTAATATGCCTGAAAAGAGCTGCCAATGTCATATGATTTATCAAATTTACAAAGGAGAAATATGACCCTTTATGAAATTTTAACAAGAAATTACTCTATCCAAGTTCTTGAAGATTAAAGTTGTCTTTATGTTTGTATATGATAGAGAGAAACAGACAAAGGGAGGAAGAGACAGAGAAAAAATGAATAAAGTAGACCTATCAATGCAAAAATATAATATCTGCAATTCTTAATTTTTAATTGAAACACACTAACTGAAAGCGTAAGAGAATTTTTTATTCTTTACTACACTGTTTACGTTTCAAGTTTTTTTAAAAAAAAGAATCATAAAATTATAGAGCACAGTGGGGATATTTAAGCATCAAGTCCAATCACTTGCTTATTTAAGACTGCAAACTAAAGCATCCTACAAATACAGTTATCTAGGCTCCACCTATGCAATCTACCATCTCTCTGTTCTACAGGTAATCCTTGACTTACAACCATTTATTTAATAACATGGTCACAATTCGTGCACTTGGCAACCAGCTTGCATTTACAACTAGTTGCAATGTCCTGCGGTACTCTGATTGTGAGTATTGCTGATTTATGGCAAAAGCAGTTATCTGTGGAAGAGCAGACTGTTGATTAACAATTGCAGGTACCTGTGCTGCCTGCCCCTTCTCCTATTTAAGCTTTCTATCCAGCACATGCATGATACAATTGCTTATAAAAAGCTGTAATCTTGAAACAGGTATCGGAGAAGATATGCATGTTCTAGAACACAGGTGTCAAACTTAATCACACCACATGATTTATAGTGACTGTTTTTGCCTTTGGGGAGCTGGGGTGGGCGTGGCCTGTGTGTGACTCATCCGGCCCGCGAGCCACCAGTTTGACAGGCCTGCAGTAGCAACAACAACAACAACAACAACAACAAACAGCCAAATAAAGAGAGTTTTTTCTTCACAGAGACTGAAATGTCTGAAGGAAAAAGCAAAGCCAAGGCAAGCACAATATTGGGAAGGTGCCATTGCTTTACATGTTGCCCATTACTAAAAAAGAAAAAAGCAATTCAAGAATCCTAGAGAAAAAGAGAAGATTTAAAGACAGCCCAGGTCTGTAAGAGTAAAATACTGTTGCATACTAGTAGTATACCAATAGTAGTATAGTATCAATACTAATAGTATGCTAGTAACAAAATATAGTATAGAAGTAATAGTATCAAGTGTAGTATAATAAAAGTTATAAAATATACAGAGCATTGTGTAGTATCAATAGTAATAGAAATATAGCATAAAATAATAGATATAGAAAGAATTTGCACATGTTTGTAAATTTTATTTTTGTATCTTGGATATTTTTTCAAAATTAAAAAAAAGGACCAATCACACACTCTCTCAGCCCAACACACCTCATAGGTTAATTGTTGTGAAGAAAACAGGAGGAAGGAATATTAGGTATGTTCACCATCTTGAGTTAAGTATAATATAAATAATAGTGTGAAAAAAAATCTAATAAAACTAATCTCCCCAACCCTTATTGGGAGATAAAAAGAATTAATTGCCTAGAGTCCTTTGCTTTTGATGGATCTGTTGAGCTTGACTCTATCAAACTGAATATAGTTTAAAAGGAACTCCAAGACAGTATGCCTTCAGGTATTAGAAGCATAGTACCATAAGTACCATCTGTGTTTTTAAAAGATTAAAAGACTTTATTTCATCAACAGAAATATCCTAATCATCCTTGTTGTCCTTCTGTAAACCAGTTCTAAGTTCTCTGGATCTTTCTTAAATTATGGTACCCAAAATTGAACAATGAAGATACTTGAAGGAGTATCTGACCGAAGCAGAATACTATAGAATGATTATTTCATGCTGTTTGGAACTTATAGTTCTATTGCAACAACTGCATTTTCGTATTTTTTGCAGCCACTTCACACTACTGACTCTTATTCAGTTTGCAGTGAGTTATTATATTTTTGCAAGTACCATAAATTAAGTAACCACAATCCTATACTGTATCTGAAAATTTGATTTTTGTTTCCTAACTGAGCAACTTTATACTTAGACTTTTGTGTCCTATACACTTAATAAGAGCCTCTTAGTAAGAGCCTCTTAGTAAGAGCCTTGGTACTACAGTGGTTTAAAGCACCCTGTTATTAACACAGCTGCTTGCAATTTACTGCTGGTTCGAATCTCTCCAAGGCTCAAGGTTGACTCAGCCTTCCATCCTTTCTAAGGTCGGTAAAATGAGGACCCAGATTGTGGGGGCAATAAGCTGACTTTGTATAAATATACAAAAGTATGAAGGCTATTGCTTAACGCACTGTAAGCCGCCCTGAGTCTCCGGAGAAGGGCGGCATATAAATCAAATTTTAAAAAAAAATGTTTCAAATTTTAATTTACAACAAACCTTGTTCTTGTGGGTCTTTTACATAATCAGCCAATGCATGTTTCTCTTTCTTTGACTGTTTGACCTGAAATAAATCTTTGCCTCCATTTCTGCAGGGCAGGTATAATCTATCAAAATCACTATGGGGATGTAATGCATGGTGCATAGTCATCAGTTTTCTTGTTTTTCAGTCCAAACTGTCTAGTTCAGCTTATGTCCAGTTGATAAATCCAGCAGTATATAGTATACATTGGCATTTCAATTCCATTACTCTTTGTGATTTTGCCCCACTTTATTGCAACTGTGCTTTTCTCTTGGTCAAATTCCATTACAGGTAGTCCTCGACCTATGACCACAATGGAGTCAAAAATTTGTGTTGCTAAAAGAGACAGATATTAAGTGAATTTTGCCTTATTTGATTACCTTTCTTGCCATAATTGTTAAGTAAATCACTGCAGTTATGTTAGTAACACTGTTGTTAAGTGAATCTGGTATTCCCATTGACTTTGCTTGTCAAGTGGCAAAAGGTGATCACATGACTCTGGGACACTGCAACAGTCATAATTATGAGTCAGTTGCCAAGTATCCAAATTGTAATCACATGACCATGGGGATGCTGCAATGGTTGTGTGAAAAACAGTCTTAAGTCACTTCTTTTAGTACCACTGTAACTTCGAACAGTCACTAAACAAGCTATTGTAAGTCAAGGACTACCTCTACTATATGCTAAAAATTCTTAGCGTTTGTCAATTATTCAATTTCCTGATTTTCCCTAAAGCTTCAGAACATACATATAATGTATATATGAGATACTAGATTTTTGTTGTTGTTTGGTAGCCAAGATTTTTCTTCAAAATCACTGAGAGCAGTATCATGGCAATGCAATGAAAATAATAAGAATGATAATGAGTCACCCTGGAAGATGCCTCTCCTAATGTTGATAAACCCATAGTTTTCATTTCCAACCACCAATTCTGTCTTCTGCTGCTTATTTTTTCAACAAACATTCTAATATTATTACCAGTTTTTCCATATATTTGATCCAATCATGTGGTAATGGGTCAAATTTTAAAATCAATCCAGACTATACATAAATTGATTTCTTTGGCTTTTGCAGTTCTTCTGAAGCTTTTTATCAATCATAAATTGATTTTTTATAACTTTGTTTTTCCTCTTCTTTCCTTTCTAGTCCATTGTTCTCTCTTTTCCTTCTAAATAATCTTGGATGTTGTCTGCTATTATTATTATATACATAACGTGAAATCAAAGCTTCTACTTTTTTGGCGGATGTTGCCCTTCATTCACACTGAGTTCTTCTCAAAACCTTGGAAGTCATAATGTATTGGCACAGTATGTCTACCAATTCAAGCAGTATAGCCTTTTGTAACTGACAGATAAAATTTTGCCAATGAACTTTTTTTCTAAGAGTTATCCAATATGTTTGGTAGGGCACCCAGTGGGTCAATGACCAGTGGGACCACCTTGTCTGGTTTATGCCAGTTTCATTACTATGTATAATATTTCAAAATATTTTTAGAAACAAGACTCAAGGCATTGGACATATGAAAGTAGATGGAGAAGTCAATGTGTTACAGGGTTAGAAAATGTTAGAAATAAAATTATCATTGAAGGAATTCTTATCTTTTCAGTTGCTTATGCAAACATAAACATGGAGAGTGCCTAGTTTTATTCTTGTCTTATTATAAAACAATATGCCTTTGTGAACAATTAAAAATACAAACATGTGCTACTTTATTAAAACCATCTTCTCAGCCTTGTGACCTCCAAGTCTGCTGGATTTCAAATTCTACAATCTCACATGGTTAATAAACATCCTGGTCCTTGGAATGTGGGGGAAATGCATGCTGAGGATTGGCTATGCAGTATATAAATTACAGATAAGACATGCAATTCAGAATAATACTTCCGATACTATTTTTGAGAACATTTCAGGTTGCTTCCTTGTTTAAATCAGATGTACTTTTTACAAGTTTGGCTGGAACCACTGTTTTGATGAACAAACGTCAGTCATGCAGAAACAGATTTTTTTTTTAAAAAAATGATCTTTCATGAAGTGTTTAGAGAGACTCAACTGGCCAGGAAACAATTTCTCATCATCATTTTTTCTTGCTGTGTCAGCTCTGGAAACAACAAGGCAACCATTTTTCCCTCTTACACTGTTATGCTCAGCAAACCAGATTGATGTGACTGATAAGGGGGCTGTTCTGTTCCACGCCTGCAGCAACTGGAGCGGGAGAGCAACCAAGCAATTGAAAACAGGTAGCAACTATCTCAATTTTCTACTTTCCCTGGTGTGACTCACACAAGTCAGCAACAGACAGGGATGAGGAAATAGGAAGAAAAAGATTATAAGATTATAGCACTTATGTGTCTCAGTGTGTGTACAGATATGTAAGTATTGCTTATTTTTAGTACAGAAATTTAAATTCACACAAGGAATGAAACTAATTTAAAGTCCCTGATGGGTGCTGTAATCACACAATCACACAATCACAAAGCTCACATTACAACAACTACTTTTTTTTCATGTCAACAGTGTAATAGGGAAGTTACTTAAAAAAAATATCCAAGAATATATTTTTCAGATTTCCAGATGGAAACAGTATTGTCTAAATAAATCCTCCTTTAGTGTATATTAATATACAGAATAACCTCTTTCTATATTGTATATGTAATATAGTCCTCCTCCAGTACTGTGACAAAATCATCCCTTTCCTTATGAGGATTAATTATGCAGTGGGTGGAAAATGACCTTTCCTGATGCAGAAAGCTGTTATCATGTATGTGACCAGTGGGCTGAGTATGTGCATAGTGAGGTCAGATAAATTACATGAGGCTATGATGAAGAAGTGACTAGGGGTTATAGCAAATTCAATTCAGTTCAAAAATATAATTCAAAACATAAACATGATACTTCTCATTTGATTAAGAATCTTCCTCTCCTTTCACATTAAAAATTGCAGGTGGGAGTCAATATGAGGAGTAGCTCTGGGTGCAACTCAAGGGCTTCAAATTATGCATCCCTGCATTACTGAAAAGAGTTAGGATTAGTACAATCCCATGTTTAATTACATACAATAACATAGTTATTGACAAAGATAAAATTAACTTTTATAGTAATGTTCTTAAACATTACAAATAAAAAGATAAAAGCTAATACAATAAGAAAAAGAAAAGCAAAAATGGAATGTGTAGTAAATAAATAGAGAAATAGGAAAGAAAAAAATAATAAATAAAAAGAAAAAATATATTTAAACACGAGTATAAACAGTCTGAGTTAAGAACATACAACTTAAAAATGATACCTTGTTACAAATGTACTCTACATTAAAAATGGTAGATGCCTTTCTCTTTCCTTAAGCTAAAGCTTCACAATGTTTTCATGAACCACTGAAAACCACTGAAAACCAACTATATTAAAAATATGCAACTTCAGCTGTTCATGAAAACACTGCATGACTTCAGCGATTCATTGGCTTGAAGAAGGATAACATTGTCTAATAATAGACAGCCTGTACACAAGTATGAGTTCCACCTTACATACACATTAAATTTTTTTTTTATTATTATTATTTTATTTTTTTTAATTACTAACATTACAAACAACATATACAATATTTCACCCTGTGCTATACATAAGAAAGGAAGATTTGGTTCTTCGGATATATCCTCATGATCGCCAAAATCCACGTTCTCGGGGTACAGGTACCGAAGCATCCAATTTTCCCAGCGCATAGTCCACGAATGGTTTCCAAATTTTCCAGAAAATATCTTCTTTATAGTCACCATTTCTAATTTTAATATCACATGTCATTTTATCGTTTAAAGCTAATTTCCACATTTCACAATACCATTCTTCTATTCTAAAATTCACATCTAATTTCCAATATCTGGCTATTATAATTCTACCCATTATAATCATAATTCTAATCAATTCTTTCTCATATTTTGTTGGTTCTTTTTCCTTAATTATCAACAGTAATATAGTTTCTGGTCTTAATATTATTGCTTTCCCCATCATTTCAAATATCATTTCCTCCAATTGTTGCCAAAACTTTTTAACTTTATCACATTTGTACCACATATGTTCATAAGTCCCTAATTCCATATCACACCTCCAACATTGTTTACTAATTTTGTTATCCATCAATGACAATCTTAATGGAGTCAAATACCATTTTTAAACAATCTTATAATTATGCTCTTTAATCCTTACAGATAAAGTCTTCATAATTCTACTCTTCCAATTCACATTCCAATCTAAATCTGATATTTTAATATTAAATTCTTTTTCCCAATTCGTCTTCATCACCCTTTGTGGTTTTCCATCAAAATTTATAATCTTATATATCTTACTAACGAGTCCCTTTAGCCCAATTTCATCTTTCATAATTTGGAATACTAAATGTTCAAATTCAGTTTTACTTCTACTTATCGAACAATTGTCCCTTACCTTCTTAGTCCATTTTTCTATCTGTATTTTTTCAAACCAGCCTAAACCCAAATTTTCAATGATTTCTTTTTTCCTCCTTTCATTTTCTGAAGTTTTTAACCAATCTATTACAGTTTGTATATTTTCATCTTCCATTACCCTATCACAATTTATATTAGTTTTAATTGGCCAATTTTCAATTGTCTTCCCTAAGAAAATTATATCTGGAATTAAAATTTTAACAAATTTATTCAAAATTTTACTCAGGGGGCGTGGTTATGGCTGTGGTGGTGTGAGGATGTTTTCTCCACTTCGCAGGGCATTTTACGGAAGATAAATGTGGATTAAAGTGTTTGAAATGCACCGATAAGGACCAAAATTTTATAAATTGAGAGCTACTGGCCCAGCAGACTGACTTTGGAATCGGTAGGTCACCCTGAACGACTTGAATTTTGAAGCTTTTCATAGCGTGGGAAAGTGGAAGGAGTGAGGAGTGACCAGATAGGCAGTCGCGATTGTGTATTTGGAGCAAATAGCTGCCTTTGTTCTCATTATTACCGCGATCTGTGTTTGTTTTTGCTGTGGGATAAAGGCACGGAACATCAAAAGACCGGTGGAAAGGGGTTTTTTTTCTTGGAAGAATATGTGAATTTTAAGTTGATCTTCTGTTTGTGAAAGTGCCTGAGTCGAAGCGGCAAAACGTATTTCTGGGCAGTGCCTTCCAACGGATGTTAGCTTTTTCTTTTTTTTTTTTAAGGGAAATTACGTAAGCTGAATTGAGAACTATAAACTTTTATTGTTGGTCCTTTTGAGTGCAATAATAAGCTGTCTCAGCTTCAATTGTGGATTGCTGTCCCTTAATCTTCATTACAGACCCTCTTGGCAAAAGTGGATAATTAAAACTTATTAAAAAATGGCGACCCAACAATCTTTAGAAATGCAACAAGTTGCTGTGGCCTTAACTAAAATTGGTGAAAAGATATCAGGACTGTCAGATAGTATGGATAATATGATATTGGAAATTAAAAGAATGAAGCAAGAAATGAATGAAAATTTTGCAAAGCAAACAGTAGAAATGACAATAATTAAAGATGAAATTGAGCAGATTCATACACATGATGCAAAGATAGATCGGCAAATTGGAGAAATCTTTTTTAAAAATGAACAACAAGATAAAAAAAATTGTCTTTTGGAAGAAGAAGCGAGGAAATATAATCTGGTTATTCGAGGAATTCAAGAAGAAAAAGTGGACAATTTGAAACGACGAGTTTTAAAATGGCTCAATGACCTGGATACACAAATCACATTTACAGCAACAAATCTGGCAAGTGTTTTTAGAATTGGGTTTAAAAGACAAAACGGCTTAAATAGAAATGTACTTGTCAGATTTGCAAATCTTAGTGACAAACTGGAAGTGATGGTGAAAGTGAGAGAGATAGGTGAAGCTTTGAAATTTGAGGAGAAAATTATTCAAGTCTTTCCGGATATATCAAGAGAAGAAAGAGCATGGAGATTTTTTTTGAAGCCAATTACAAAAGTTCTGAGAGACAATGGAATTAAATATAACTGGAGGCCGCCACAGCAACTAAAATTTTTTTATAAAGGAAGAATGCAAATAATTACTTTGGAAACAGATGCAGTGTTATACTTACATGAACTTGGATTGATTGTAAAGTATGAGGACATAACAGAGATAAAAGATCAAATGCTCAAGATGGGTGGAACATATGCAAAAACATCAACACCAGAAGAAAAAGGGGCTGCTGGAGGACAAGACCCTAAAGGATTAAAGCGGAAGGAAATCTCACCTGCGATGGTTGAACAAAAGAAAAGTCGTGATGATATAATGGGAGATGGAGCGGATAAGAAATTGAAAGATCTTGAAAAAGAATTGCAGGAAGCTGAGTGCGGGGAGAAGTTACCACCCTTTTCTCTGAGAGATGAATTTAAGTAGACTACCCGAAAGAAGTGACCCGACCATTAGCACGTCCCCTCTCCCCCACTCTCTTTATAGAGGCGGAAACCAATTGAGGATGTGGGGGACGAAGATTGTTTGTTATTTAATGTTTGATGTGTCTTTTGTCCCTTTTTATTTTTTTTTTATTTTTTTTCTTCTATGTTGAATGTTGTTTGGAATGTGGGAGATTGGTGCTGGGATCTGGGCACAGAAAGGAAGAGGAGGGAAAAGGATTAAAAAAGTTACAGTTTAAATGGGTTTAATACAAATAATGACATGGAATGTGAAGGGTACAGGGAATCAGATCAAGAGAAGACGATTGGAACTTAAAATTAAAAGAGATCTACCAGATATATTATTTTTGCAAGAAACCCATCAGAAATCTGAAGACTCAAATAAAATGTATATAAAGGATATGCAAATTTATGAAAAATCTTTTGGAACTTCAAAAGCTAGAGGAGTTGCAACATTGATATCAGATAGGGTATATTTTGAAAAAGAACAAGTAATTGTGGATGAAGAAGGAAGATATGTAATAATTGTGGGAAATATTAATGAGGAAAAAGTGACACTGGTTAATTTATATCTACCGAATGAGAAGCAAAAAGAATTTCTTGAAAAAATAACTAAAATTTTGGAAATTGAAAGTGTAGGGAAAGTAATTGTGGCTGGGGATTTTAATTTAATTAGAGATAAAATAGATAGTACTAACCCCACTCGTTGTGGAGGAGCAAATAAAATGGGGACCTTAAATAAATGGATGTTTCAAAACGGCGTGGTGGATGCTTGGAGAGAAGTGAAAAGAACTGAAAGAGTGTACACTTTTTACTTTAAGATACATAATACATATTCAAGAATTGACTATATCTTAGTTTCTAAAGATTTGTTGAATAATGTGGATAAGATAGATGTGGGAAATTTTAAGGATTCTGATCATGCAGAAGTTACGATGGAAATAGATTTTAATTTTGAGAAAAAAGGAAGTTGTTGGAGATATAATGAAAAACTGTATAAAAATGAGGAGGATAAAAAATGGATATTTAAAAAATGGGAAGAATGTTGGAGATTGAATGATAATGGAGAGGTTAAATTTGAAATTGTTTGGGATGCGATGAAAGCAGTGTTTAGAGGGGAAAGTATCAAGTTATCAAGCAGAAAATATAAAAATTATAAAAATAAAATTGAAAAAGATAAAAGCCAGATTAAGGAATTGGAGAATCAATTTTTGCTTACCGTATTTTCCGGCGTATAAGACGACTGGGCATATAAGACGACCCCCAACTTTTCCTGTTAAAATATAGGGTTTGGGCTATACTTGCCATATAAGACTGCCCCTCTTCCAATGCACACCAAATAAAAATTAAAAAACATCAACTGGCTCACCTACAATGTAAAAGCAGCTGTGCTAGACCCAAAATGGCCCCTGTAACAAGCAGGAACCTCACACAGCCACAAAAAGCCCCCCCAAAAAACTTTCACACTCTAAACACACACAACACAACACAACTGGCTCACCCACAATGTAAAAGCAGCTGTGCTAGACCCAAAATGGCCCCTGCAACAAGCAGGAACCTCACACAGCCACAAAAAGTCCAAAAAACCAACTTTCACACTTTACACACACAAAATTCCACATACAGCTTTGTGAGATTTTGTGTGTTTGTGTAGTTGGAGTGAAACACTACAGAAATACACTAAATCTCAGAAAGCTGCACAAATATTATTTTATTTTATTTTATTTTTATTTTTATATGAAAGCTAAATTTAAAACTTCCTAAACGGCTTCCTAAATGGCTAGGTCTAAAAAAGAACAACTAAAAAAACCCAAATTGATTATTTTTTTTAAAGCTCCCAAAGGGGAAAAATCTTACCCAATAGAACAGGGGTCTCCATCCTTGGCAACTTTAAGACTTGTAGACTTCAACTCCCAGAATTCTGGGAGTTGAAGTCCACAACTAACTCCTTGCTTGATTGCAGGCAGGGAGTTGCTTGCTTGCCTGAATAGATTCAAGCAAGCAAAGCAAGGCAAGCGTTGCGATTAGCAGCTGAGGTAAGCAAGCTGGAGGGGGAAAACTTTTTCCCTTTTACGTGGTTTCTGGCGATCCCAGCTGAGTTGCAGGGAACTCAGCTGGGATCGTCAGAGCTGGGATCGTCAGAGTAAAAGGTAAAAAACTTTTTCCCTTTTACGTGGTTTCTGGCAATCCCAGCTGAGTTGCAGGGAACTCAGCTGGGATCGTCAGAGCTGGGATCCTCAGAGTAAAAGGTAAAAAACTTTTTCCCTTTTACGTGGTTTCTGGCGATCCCATCTGAGTTGCAGGGAACTCAGCTGGGATCGTCAGAGCTGGGATCGCCAGAGCCATTTAAGGCTCGTCAGAGCCTTTCGGGCTGGTCTGCCTGGTTACAGGAGAACTACACCCGGCGTATAAGACGACCCCCGACTTTTGAGAAGATTTTCATGTATTAAAAAGTCGTCTTATACGCCGGAAAATACGGTACTAAAGAAAAATTTTTTTTGGAGGAACTAAATTTGCTAAAAAATAAATTGATAGAAGAAGATATAGAATTGGTAAAAAAGAATATGAGATATTTAAATAGGATTTTTTTTGAATTTAGCAATAAAAACTCTAAGCTATTGGCAAGAATGGCGAAAAATAAAAGAGAGAAGAGAGAAATTGGAGCTTTGATAGATGATAAGGGTATAAGATGCTATAAAAAATTAGAAAAATGTGAAGTGGTCAGGAACTTTTTTCAAAATTTATATTCGAAAAATTAATTGATCGGGAAAAACTGAGAAGTTATTTAGAAAAACATGTTGTGAAAATTGACCAAACATATAAAGACTTGATGGAAGAAGATATAACACAAGACGAGATTAATGGAGTAATACAAAAAATAAAATTAGGGAAAGCTCCAGGTGAAGATGGATTACCTGCTGAGTTTTATAAAGAATTTAAGGAAATAATAATACCAAAATTGCAAAAACTATTTAACGGAATTTTACATGGTGGAGAAGTTCCGTTGTCATGGAACAGAACGGTGATATCTATAATCCCTAAACCAGATAAAGACTTAGAAAGGATTGAGTCCTATCGGCCCATCTCCTTAATTAATCAAGATGCAAAGATATTTACCGCCATTATAAGTAATAGATTAAGTAGATTTATAGACAGATATATAAGTTATAACCAAGTAGGCTTTGTGAAGGGTAGATACATGAGTGATATTGTCACAAGAGTATTAAATATTATAGATGTTGCTGAATATAATGCTGATAAAATAGGTATAGTATCATTAGATATTTTTAAAGCTTTTGACTCTGTACAATGGGAAACTATTAAAACAATTGTTGAGGTACTAGGTTTTGGTAATAAGTTTATACATGTTATTTCAAAACTGTATCAAAAAAGTAGTGCAAGAGTGAAGGTGAACGGAAGGCTGACAGAAGAGATAAGATTGGAAGCGGGTACGAGACAAGGATGTCCCCTGTCTCCAACATTATTTTTATTAGTTATAGAAATTTTGACTAAAATGATAGAAAAAGATGAAGAATTGGAAGGGTATAAGGGATATAAAATAAATCTGTATGGGGATGATACTTTGATTATTTTGAAAGATATAGAGAAAGATTTGAAAAAGATACATAAGCATTTGGAAGAATTTGAGGAAATGACAGGTTTGAAAATAAATTGGTCAAAATCTGAACTATTAATGAATAATAATGGTAAGGAGTGGGAGAATATGCAAGAACAATTTGGGCTAAGGATTAAAAAACATTGAAATATTTGGGCATAACACTTTCACTCAAAGTTAAAGAAATGAAAAAACTAAATTATGATGTGGTGATGAATGAAATTGAGAAAAAGATAAATATAAAATGATAAAGTTGTCTAGGTTTGGTAGAATTGCAATGTGTAAGATGATGTTGTTGCCAAAGTTTAATTTTTTATTTGAGATGTTACCGTTAAACTTGACAAAGATATTGAAGGATATCAGAAGAAATTGGATAAATTTTGCAATGGTGGGAAAAGACCTAGATTGGTGAAGAAAATGTGGTATCAAAATCAAAAGGAAGGTGGATTAGGAATCCCCAAACTACTCAATTATTATTGGGCTTATGCTATTCGGACTGTGGTAAAAATATTTAAAAGTGAAGATAGTCATTGGAGAGATTTAGAATTAAAAGACATCAAGAGATTTGGCTCAACATGGTTTTTAGATAAAGCAAAATCAAAATGTGTAATTAATAGCTATTGGTTAAAGGGACATACCCATTAAATATAGGGTTAGGAACAGAACATATTCTTAACCTGGGCACTGCAAGCATAAACAATTTTGGAAACTTTATCACCTTCTCTTAAAATATAAGAAATGATTTCTTTTTCCAATAACTCATTTGTAGTTATTAAACCTTGTAGTTCAATTGTAGTCAACAGAAGTCCAGTAAGAATTATCAGAAACAACGTATCTATTTTAACCTTGATCAAATAAAACAACATTATATTCCTTCCTTTTACTTTTTAAAATCTTGCTCTTTAATCCTTTAGGACAAATTATGTCCTAAAACTTTCTTTTTATTTTTTTTCCTTTATCCCTTCCCACAAAATTCTTCAAAACTTTAACAAGTTTTTTTTGTATATCCAATATAGTGATATCCAGATCACTCTTTTGCTGAGTTATTAGCATATCCCTTTTAATTATTAAGATGCCATTCATTTGGTTTCATTGTATACCCAATGTAGCATCTTTTCTTTATTACTCTTGTAGCCTGTCATTTTTAAATCCACTTTCAAATCTTGTCTTATGAACAAAATTTGTTCCTCTTCCATAACACTTTTTAAATATACTGCGTCTATAATGGTGGATACTTCTAAAATTAATTTCTGAGCCCACTGTTCACAGATATCGATCAATATGTCCACAGATATCCATCAATATGTCCAAAATTAAATTACAGGTAATTCTCAAGGTATGACAGATCATTTAATGACTGTTCAAAGTTACAACATACCCCCCAAAAGCTATATATGACCCTATTTCAAAGGGTCATATCAGGAACATAGTAGTGCAAGAAAACTGTTTTCTACACATGTACCAATCTAAAAGTTAGGCCTTTACAAATGAAAAGTGGTTAACTGCTATATGTGATGTTATGGGCTTGGCTTGAATGAGGTTTCTTGATATACTGAAATTTCATGTAGTACTTTGGATAGGCTACTGCTTGTTGCATCATCTGTCAAACTATAGCGAATTAAAACAAAGAACTAGCTGCTAAAAGAAAAGGAGATTTAAATGAAAGTCAAGCAAAACTAGCAAGGCGTGAGACATCAGAGGTTTTATTTAATTCATTTTTAAAAAGTCACAAACCTACAAACCTCAAAGGTTCTTAGCTCCAGTTATACATCTATTAAATTAAGGAAACAGAATAGTCAGGGGACCTTTTGGATGCCAAATATGAAATACTTGATACATTTGCATGCAGTTGTAAAAAATAATACCATGGGCTAATAATTCTTTTAACCGTCCTTCACTAAAGCACATTTCAAAAAACTATTAGGCTTAAATAGTTTAAAGATTAAATAACAATCACTTAAATACTGCAGTCATAGCAAGACAGATAATGTATTTGTGATTTAGAGCAAGAATCATGGGCTTTTCTTTCTATTTATTAGAAATATAATATGTTTGGCAAACTGGGCTGCCCAAGATGATAAATGCTGCACCAAACAATTTTCTTGCTCTTTAGAGAAATGGTCAATTCAATTATGTTACATAGAAGCTCTCCTTTCCCTCTTTTCAAAATGTCTGCGTTGTGCTGTATCCTGCTACAAACAACCCATTTATATTCCAGCACTGTAGGACACTTGTTTTATTGACGCACATCTCTGCTTATGTACTGTCAACAGTATACTATTTCTCTTCTCCTGCACTCAGTGTTCCTTTCTACCTGCACGTTTTGATTCTCCCTCTCTGAATATTGAGGTTATAAATATTTTTCATCCCTAAATGTATATACTTAAATAAATAAGTGTCTGAAACCCAGCAGCTGTCAAATGAGACAACAAAATACACTGGCACACCATACTGTGGGGTGATTCTTTTTTTCTTTTTTCTTTTGGCAGCAATGGATTCTAATTCAGAGATTTTAAGCTTTGCATTAATACTGAAACCTGTGAAACCTGGAGCCAGGTATTTTCTCCTGATAGTACTATTTTGTTTCTTGTGTTGTCAGTTACTAAAGACCCTAATTTTGCTAGAAACAAGCAAGTAGAGACATTTTTCAAATATGAAATGAATACATTTGGCTTGAGCTCATTGAGTTAAAAGCCTTTTATGTGCTTCTAAATAGGATGCACTTTAATACAATATTCTTCATCTTGAGTTCTTTTCTAGTATTTAGTCAAGGAACAGAGGGGAAAAATGTACCTGCTCTTCAAAACAAGGATTTTATATTTACAGCTTTTATTGGAGTCAAGCAAGATTCTCATATACAGGACCATTTTTCACAGGCGTAACATTGTCAAAAAGAATTTGAATATCAACATCAAAATGAGTTTTTAAAAGAGATCGTTCAGCAGTGCTCATTATCAATTAGTGTAGTTATAAGTTTGTTAAGAAGTAGTGTTCATTCATTCATTTAAATAAATGTTCCAACTCTAATGATTCAGTGAAAAATAATGCTTTAAGGCAAACCAAGGTTTTCTGGATTTAGTATTTTAATCAGCTGAAGTTTAAAATTTGTTAATTTATTTGGGATATCTGTCCATTTGTTTATCTCACTTCTGTAAATTAAAGACCAAGTTGCTTGCTTATTCTAGAACATAAATCTGTATCATTGAAGATTATCTACTCAACTTGATTAAATATAAGACAAATGCCTAATTTAAGTTAATTAAAACATTTACAAATAGGTTTTCTCTGCAGTAATGTTATGTTTATTCCATGCACAGAACCTATTGAAATCAGCAATGGAAAGCCTATCTGGAATAAATTCAGAAGGCATATGTAAATAATATATCCACACTTCCATCAAAAGCACCATGTTCTTTTTCCTGTATCCTGCCAGTAGTCCAGAAAAGGAAAGCAGGATGTTCCATAGATTTGGATCTGCAATCCCAACAAACTCTAACAAACTCTTTCAGTGGAAACAAAATATATTTGAATATATTTTAAATCTTAAATTACTAAAATATATGACAACATAAGGTAGCCATTTAATTTTTAGAAGACCACAACTAAATATTGTTCCTACTACAGAGTAATTCCACAAAATTGGGATAATATGGTTTGTTTTATAACATAGACTCAGCTTTCAGAATATATTGCAACATTTCCCCAATCTAGGTCTTCCTCATAGATGGCTATGTTTAGCCTAGGTCAGTGATGGTTAACCTTTTTGATGCCGAGTCCCCAAAGCACGCACATGCGAATGCACGCACACATGCCCGAATCCCCAAAATGCAATGCCAGCACCCCCCACGCATGTGCATGAATCCCCTGTGCATGTGTGCCTGGCCCCTGCGTGTGTGCATGCGTCCCTGTGCATGCATGCGTGTCCCCCACACATGTGCCCCAGTCCCCATGCCCCCTGTTTTTGCTTCCAGGTGGTTGCAGGAGTCTTTCCAGGCCCAAAATGGGGTGCAGGGGCACCATGTGGGTCCCCCTCATGGCCCGTTTTCAGCCTGGAAAGACTCCTGCACCAACCTGGAAGCAAAAACGGGGCATGGGGGCACCACGTGAAGCCCCCACCCCGTTTTGGGCATGGAAAGCCTTCTGCACCAACCTGCACCCTCACGCATGTGCAGCAGAGACCCAAAGATCAGCTGGCTGGTGGGAGGTGCGCGTGCGCATGCAGGGTGAAGCTGGGCTGGAGTGACAATTGCCGTGCCCTCAGAGAGGGCTCTGCGTGCCACCTGTGGCACATGTGCCATAGATTCGCCATCATGGGCCTAGGTGATGGGAAGGTATGATACAATCTATCTGTAAAACCATAATTTAGGAGTACTGTATATATTATAGGAATCTTGTAATTTTATTATACTCAAGTAAAGTTGGTAAACAGAACAATAATTATTATTAACAAAAATAACAACTGGGTTATTTTTTGTTAATAAATTAACAATACTGAACGATTATCTTAATGCATTATGAAGTGAATAAAATTTGTATTTCAGTTAATAATCATACATATATTAAAAGGAAAGATATTTATTAAGCTATAGGTTTTCATATACAATTTGCAGTGATAGATTAGATTGTGCAAATCAGTTTTCCACAGAGATTAAACAAATACAAGATTTATATTTTAGCTTTATAATTAGTTAAAGCCAATAAACACCATTTCATGAGGTAAAAATAATGAAACATTCTATTTCATTAAATCTCATATTCACTCTGTATCTCCCAAAGTGTAAGTAAATCTACTTTAACATACTCGCTTATGAAAATAATGCGTCTTTTTAAACTGTTTTAAACTCCACAGGCTTCAACCACCATGCTTGTGAAATTATGCAATAGATATATCACGACAGTAATTCATTTACTATAAAAGAAGGGATAATGCCAATTCTTAGCTTTCCCTAATTCAAGTTCAAGACTTTTCTATTTTTAGATCCATTGGCCAACACATAAAAATAGGAATGGGTTTATATAAACCATTCACGGTACTTTAAAGATCATCTGAATAAAATTAACTTTATACTCTCCAAGAATATAATCAAGAAGAACAGATACTTAAAAAAAAAATTTTGTTGTTAAATTTAAAGTTTCACATTTCTGCATATATATCTTTTCTGTTGAGGTAGGCAGCAAGCATATCAGGGAACATAGCACAAGTATAAAGCAAAACTCCTCTTTGGTAATGTGACAATGTACATGCAATGAGAAGGAATTTTATCTTTGATTTTCCACTCCATATATAGAAATATAAAGCCTACATAGTTTCCAAAACACTTGTTTAATCTGTATTCATGAATCTGAGATGATGAAGAATGGAAAGATGGATGCTACTCTATTTTTTTCCCTCATAAACATTTATGACATCTGAACATAGCCCATTGGCTCTTTTATTATTTAAAAGTGTAATATAAAAGGAGCATTGACCTTAGATACAATTTCTGTTCTTATAATATTACAAGGATGAAGGTACATTGTAGACTTTTAAAAAATCCTTCTTGGTGCAAAATAGATTTAATAATCTGCTAGACAGACAAAAGAAACTACTTAGTTTTTGAGCCCTGAGACACTTTATATAAACTCTAGGGAGCTAAACTTTTCAGCCATTATTCCAGCCTGGCTCCCAAATTAGAAGGCCACATGAGTAAAGTGTCATAGTTCTTAGAAATTCTAGAATTCTACAGTAATCCTAACACTGGTGGGGAGCACTAGACAGAAAAGCTTGTGTTATATGTACAGAAGCTACTGACATATTGTGCTTTTATGATTTTATTGCTCATCTTATTCATAGTAGATTGTGCTTTGCAAATGGCTTCTACATTAATAATCTTTTTGTCATGAGATATATAGATATCAAGCGTAACTTTGCACATCATCACATGAGTAGATGCACAGATTCAATATTATTTGAAAAAGAAAGTCAGAAGTCATCACTGCCTTCTCTTGACAAGAACAGGAAACAACGGCTTCTTACAACAATTGTTACTATTTATATTAGAAAAATGTGTTCCTGCCAATTTATACACAGGTAGTCCTTGGTTAATTATGTTAATTGTGACCAAAATTTCCATCACTAAAAGATGCAGTTGCAAAGTGCAACACCACATGACCCCATTGCTAAGCAACAGCAATCCGAGGACTCCTCTTGTCATTAAGCAAGGCTTGTGGGTAGGGTTGCCAGGTCTGCTTCCAAAAAATAGCAGACAAGCGGGGGTGGGGGTGGGGGTTAAATTGTAAAAAAAATAAAAAAAATTACAATTAAATTATATATTTTCTTACAAACATTTTAACACGTATTAAAATAATCACTTCCAAACTTTGCTTAAAATTCAAAACATCAAATATATTATAATAATATGTAAAATATTAAATTACATTTTACTTTGCTGTCATGTGTATTTTTTATTTGACTGCGCAGCTTTGATCAATTCTTTGTGTTTAAGGAATAATTCTTTAATTTCAGTACAACGTTGAGAAATATTAAAAAATATACAAAGTTCACTTCGAACTGATGGTACAAGCAGTTGGTTACGTTCGTCAGTCCACAAATTTCCCATGACACTGAAAATTCATTCAATGTTTGCATTTGATACCGGAATTGATGCACAATACTGGAACAGTTTCAGTAAACTCGGAGCTGGCTCTTTCTTAAAAAAGTACGTCCACTTATCAAGGGATGAATTACCCTGCAGATGAACATAAACTTCTTCTAAGGCAGAAATTTCATCGAAGAGAGTGTTGGGTGGAAGTTCTTCTCGCCATGGTGATAACCAGATGTTCGTCATTTCTTCTAAAGTTGGAGGATTATTGCGATCAATTAGATTGAAACAACTTAGCGTCTCATATACTGAATCAGTGAAATTATACCACTTTTCTAGGTACGCAATGGCTCTTTGATACACGTTGATGGCTTCTTTCTTGAACTTTTGCATGGCATTCTCAGGCAAATGTTTTTTACATAAGGCAAATAAAACTTTCATTCCAAAAAACTGCTCATCGTATTTTTTTGTCTCATTCTAACTTATGAAAAAAAAGACAAAACGCAATTCTCCTATCCTTATTCTCTTAGACTGTACAGCTTTAGATTACGTACCATTTCATCATAAAGCTTTTGAATAAAAAAAAATATCCACTATTTTGTGAAAAAAAATAGTGAACATAATGTGAAAAAAGCGGACTGTCCGCTCAAATAGTGGACACCTGGCAAGCCTACTTGTGGGTGGTTAAACAAGTACCAAGTAAAACATGTACTTTAAGGTAGGATGTGAGCATGGTAAAACCAGGGCTGGTTGCTGCTTGGTAGGAGACAGAATCCAGGTAGCCTATTTGAAGAGGCTGGAAAGAGTGCCAGTAACTCATCAGAGTGACTTAAAACCTTCCCTGCTGATTTCCCCTTTGACTTAACTTGTGAGAAGTGGCAGGGAGTGTTACAAATAGTAATCACATGACCATGGAATGCTGCAAATGTTGTTTAAGTGTGAGCCAAGCACTCAGATTGCAATCATGTGACCCAGGAGTGGGTTTCAAAACCCATCGCTACTGATTCGCTCGTGCGTGATGCTTCTGCACATACGCAGAAGCATCCAGGCGGAACCTCCCACCGCTGCTACTGGTTCGCCTGACCAGGTCGAACTCTGTTAATCTGTAATCTGAACTGGTAGCAACCCACCACTGATGTGACCATCAAGGTATTAAGACAGCCTTAACTTCATGGATCAGTCATAAGTACCACTTGTTCAATGCTATATTTATTTTATTTATTTATTTGTTCAACTTGTATGCCACCTTCCTCCGAAGACTCAATTTCGGTCACTAAATGAATGGTCATTAAGCAAGGAGTACTTGTGTTATAAACCTGTCCAAGTTAAAATTAAAGTGCAAGTAATAGACTCAGCAGTGGTTGCTAGCATGCAACCTATTCACACTACAGTTTTAATAATAAAGCAAGGTTCACACTTCAAATGAACTGCAACAGTGACATTTGTGTTGGCTATTGATCAGCACAACAGTGATGTGTTTCCCTTTAAACAGCAAGTTCAGTTTCTACTATTGTGCACTTGTAAGCCAGTACGTCTTTAAATACTTTTTAAAATATTTTTATTTAAATTATTACTTTAAATTTAAAAATCAATTTCTGAGTCAGGGTCACCAATCTAGATTCATTAACATATTCTGAAATTCTCTAAAGGAAAGGCTTAACTTTCCTTTATTGTTTCAATTTTCCCCCCAAACTCCCACCGTTCCCTGCAAGTCCAGGAGCCAACTCTAAACTTGCACCTCCAATAGGTCCTGGCTGCTATTCGTCTGGAGGAGCAGCACAGTTCTGAGAGCAGCCACAGTTCAAGGAGTTTGATTTCAGAGAGTCCCAGGAAGAGTTCCCTGGGACTGCAGCACCACCCAGAGTATAACTGTGTTACTGTTATACATAGCAAACAAGGCAAACAAGACAAAACAAAACACAGCAAAGTATCCAGACTTCGGTAACAGCGTGTGAGGCTGAAAAAAGCAACGCTTGTTCTCCTCCCAACAGCGTCTCTTTAAATCTCATTCCCCAGGTGAGCCTTGTGAAGAGGGGCAAAGCGCCCACCTCCTGAGTCGTCCGGTTGCCCTGCACTGATCCCGCCTCCTCTCCATTCTTCATGCTTGGGGATCAGAGGGGGGAAGGTAATTGCTTGCCGCCGGAGCTCCGTTGCTTCTCTGCTAATAGCCGTCAACAGCACATTTGGTGAAGCTGGATTCACAATTTCAAGGTTTCTGCTTTCTGCCTTGAGTTTTACTAATTTTTCTGGCCAGGCATGTTCAGACATAGAATATATTTCCTGAAGCACATTTTCAAATTTGCAAATTAGAGCTTTTACGTTTTGCCTACCTTGTGTGCCTTGCATGTTTGTCAGAACTCAATTCTCTATATTCTTAGGCAGCCTGTTCTTTAGCTATGCTGATTGAGAAGTTTAAAAATTCCAGTCTCAACACATCTGAACATGCCAAGGAAAGCAAGCTGCTCTAGTTTAACATCAACAGTACAACAGTATTGCATTTTGAACAAAATCCATAACGTAATCTACTTCAATGGCATATCCATTCACCTTCACTGTTTCATGAACAGTCAACAGCTCATTTTTCCCAAAGCAGCATTTTGATAAGAAGATATCATCTGAAGGGCAAATGTCCATCCTGCTCTAATCACATCGCATTAAAGCTAAAGAATTTTCAAATTTCAAATTCAAATGACAAATTTACACCTCTAGTTTATTTGATAGCATGCTATTTTATTCTATGATTATAAGATACTTCTGCTGTTTCTAGAAGCAGCAAATGATCAATGATAGCTGCTGAAGTTGCAAATACTCCAGGAATTAGAAATTGAAATAAACGCTGGCACTTCTAGAACTGAAGATGGCCCTCAAGGACAGGTAACAGCTGGGAAAGGATCTTGATCTCCTGAGATATTTAGAACTGAATGTAAAACTGTACATTCATAATACATTAGAAATTTATTACATTATATAACAAAACTGTTGAACCAAGGAACACGTAATAGCTGAAGAATCAAAAGATAGCCCGAATTGAAGTTAGTTTCCCATTCTTAAATATTTGTTGGCCTAATTTGGATCACCACACCCAATGAGTTGTGAAGATGGAAAGAAGGGTGTCTTGAACTATCTTGGCAGGTACACACTTGCAGTTTAAGTGGTTTGGCATGAGAAGTAGCATATCTTTCTTTCTTTGCCAAACTCTGTTAACATAATTCTATTCATTTCAGCCTCTTCATAAAAAGTATAACTTGGCAAACGTGAATATTTTGAATACCACCATGTATACTTTATGTTTTATATAGCTTTATATAAGATTCCATGAAAATATTTTAAAATCTGAGTTTTCATGGACAAAATACAGCTAACATTTGTGGTAAGGAAGAACCTTATGTAACCCTATCACATCACCACCAAAATAATAGAATTATGTTAACAGAGTTTGGCGGTGAACAGCCAAAAGATAAAATACATATAATACAAATGTTAAATGTTAAATAATGGAGCCTCATTGTTCAGAACTGAATTTCAAGTATACATAAAGGGAAGAAGACAGTTGTTGATTTTTAAGCATTTGCTTGAGTTCCCTGCCTGGGCAACTTTTGCTCTATGGCAGAGGTGTCAAACTCGATTTCATTGAGGGCCGCATCAGGGTTGTGTTTGACCTGTGGGGGCCGGGATGGGCATGGCCAGGATGGGTAGGGCCAGCTCAATGTCACTTGTGTCGGGGGTGCCTGTGATGATCTGCGGGACCTGGTGCCTTCCAAGCTCTGTTTTCGCTGGCAGAGGGTTGCAGGAGGCCATGGCAGCCAAAACAGAGCTTGGGAGCCCGTTTTCGCTGGCAGAAGCATGGCAGTCCGGTTCTCCACTGTTTCCAGGCCAGCCCTGCAGGCCAGATCTAAGTACCCTGCAGGCCGGATCTGGCCCCGGGCCCTGAGTTTAACAGCCCTGCTCTATGGCTTTCAGTCCCAGGGGAAACGGTGCCACTCATTCTCCAGGAGTTTCCTGATGAATTTTAATGCTAGAGTACAGCAGGACCACAAATTCTTCCTGAAGTATAACAATTTGTCTCAGTATCATTTTGTAATGATTGTAGACTGTTTGCACTGATTACCTACATTAAAAACTTCTACAATTAGACAGCTGTATTTTCTTACTTCTGGACTCCAGAGGGTCACAAATTGAAATATTAGCTAGTCATATACACAGATCAAAGGAATTTTAACTACAAATTGTACTCGTATGTATGATTTCCTTATTATATCTTAATGAATTGAAATGAGTATTGTGTTTTTAACAAATGTATTGCTTTTTTGTTATTTATGTTTCATTATATTTGTATGCTTAGAATTGTCCAATTTAGGGGCTATTAAAAATAAACATTTATCATTTGAATAAGATATAGGCTTCCATTCGTATATTTTTCATTTTATGAAATATGGAAGCTATAAATAGAGTAGGATCAAGAAAAAAATCCAAAGAGTAATATAGCTAGCAACGGTTCACCTAAGTTTATAAAACCTGTCTCCAATATTCACATCAATGAAAGTATCCATGGTAGTCCACTATGAATAATATTTTAGTTATGGTACTCTTCTAGACAACTTAGTTCACCCCAACTCACCTCACAGGATTGTTATTGTGGAGAATGGACGTTGGCTTACCTGAACGTCCCTTTTCTTGGCGATGCGAAGCAATTCAATGGTGGGTTCTCTCATACTTGGTTTATTGGGACTGAGTGTAGTATGTCTTTAAATTTTCTTGTCTGGCCATGCCTCCTTGGCTTTGTTGATCTCCAGTTATTTCTCGAAGATGTCCATGGAAGACGTGACCTAAGGAGAAACACAAACAGGCAGCCTGAGTGGTGGGTTGAATTGCTTCGCATCGCCAAGAAAAGGGATGTTCAGGTAAGCCAACGTCCATTTTCCATTGCGATGCTATGCAATTCAATAGTGGGATATGCCCAAGCACAGAGTCAATGGGAGGGAGGCTGGCTGGATCCCGGGATGCCAGGAGAGTGGACAGACTGAAGTACCGTACGCCCAAAGGAGGCCTCCGCCAAAGCAAAGGAGTCCAATCTATAGTGTCTAACAAAGGGCGAGAGGGATGTCCACATAGCAGCCCAACAAATGTCTAGCACCGATGCCTGAGTGGACCAGGCAGCAGACATAGCCGCGCTACGTGTGGAGTGGGCCCAGACCCTACCCGGCAATTGCTTCCCCTGAGTGCTATAAGCTAGCGAAATGCATGCTTTAATCCATCTGGTAACTGTCTGCGAGGATACCTTCTTCCCCATGGATGCAGGGTGAAAGGATACCAGGCGTGCTTCCGACTTGCGAAATGATGCAGTCCTGGCAATATAATGACGCAAAGTCCACCAGACATCCAGCGTGTGCCACTGGATCTTCAAAGGGTGTCTAGGCTGCGGGCAAAAGTTGGCCAGTATAACCTCTTTACCCCTGTGGAATGGCGAGTTCACCTTTGGCACAAAAGCAGGATCCAACCTTAGCACAAAAGTGTTGACATGGAACATGCACAAGCTACTACTTATAGACAATGCCGCCAGTTCAGAAATCCTCCTCGCCGATGTAATGGCAAGGAGAAAGTCCAATTTGAAAGACAAAAAACGGAGACTAACTGAAGCCAATGGTTCAAAGGGGGTAGTGGTAAGGGCCCTTAACACTAGGGACAGATTCCAGGAAGGGTAGCGATGAATGACAGGAGGCCCTGTTAGTGGCCCCCCGCAGAAAGCCTCTAATTCAAGGATCATGAGACAGAGACTGGACAGCACCCGGAGCCAGTACTGTTGACAAGGCGGCTACCTGGCATCTCAGTGTTGAAGGGGCAAGGCCTTTGGTCAGACCCGATTGCAGGAAGTCTAAAATGTCAGATATGGTCACCGACGTGGGGTCAACATGGCTGTTGGGGTACCAGAGACAGAAGGCTTTCCAAGAAGGATCATAGATTCTGATGGTTGAAGGACACCTAGCGACCTGGATGGCATGAATGACGTCACCCGAAAGGTTGTCTTTTCTCAGGCAGATCGTCTCAAGTGCCATACGGTTAATTGCAGCCACTGGGGGTTTGGATGAAGTACAACCCCCTGGCTGAGAGAGATCCGATCCTGAGGAATGCACCAGGGTCGATCCACAGAGAGGCTCACCAGGTCGGCAAACCGGGAACGACGAGGCCAATGAGGTGCCACTAACAGAAGCTCTGCCCGTTCGGACAATAGCTTGCGAATCACCCTTGGAAGGAGAGGGATGGGGGGAAAGGCATAAAAAAGCCCCAGAGGCCACGGGCAGCGTAGGGCATTGAAGGCCTCAGCCCCCCTGCAAGGAAACCTTGTGACAAACCTGGGCAGTTGAGCATTGTCCAGTTGGGTGAAGAGATTGACCAACGGTTGACCAAACCTGCGGACCATGTCCTGAAATAGAACTGGATGTATTCTCCACTCCGACGGATCCAATTGTTTCCTGCTGAGCCAGTCCGCCCTGATGTTGGATGCCCCCGAGATGTGTTCCGCCCGTAGCGATAACAGGTGAGTCTCTGCCCAGTCCAGTAATGATTCTGCCTCCCTCATCAGCAAGCGTGAGTGAGTGCCCCCCTCCCGATTTATGTGGGCCTTTGCGGACATGTTGTGGTTAAGACCAGAACATGACGGTGAAGTAGAGTGTGTTGGAAATGTACCAGAGCGAGATGTACTGCTCTCAGCTCTAGGAAATTGATATTGTCTAGGCAGTCTGTGTGTGACCAAAGTCCCTGAACTACCTGAGACTCTAGATGGGCTCCCCAGCAGGAGAGACTCGCATCCGTTGTGACTACCACTCGGTTGGATTCATGGAACACACACCCTTTCGACAGAGCCCCCGATGCCCACCATTGGATGGATGCACGTACCTGAACAGGAAGGGATACCTTGGTCGTGGACGAGCCGCGTCCCGTTCTCTGAAATGGTAGGAGAAACCACTGGAGCGGTCTCGAGTGTCTGCGTGACCCTGGCACTATTGATAAATTTGCCAAGCAGTTGTGATAAGCTTAGTAATGTCACATGTTTCAGGGACAGAATGTGATGAACCAACGTTTTGATGTTCTGTTGCCGGTCGGGCAAAAGAAAAACCTGGAGCCGCTCCGAGTCGATCTTCGCTCCCAGGTGTATGATGGACGTGGTGGGAATCAGGTGGCTTTTCTGGAGATTTATGAAGAAACCATGTAGATTCAGGATACGACAGACTGTCAGCAAATCCTATTGAGCTTGGAGGTGGGAAGGAGACAGAATTAAAATATCGTCTAGATAACAGAGGATAATAGGGACCAGGCGAATTGAGGCAGCCACCGCGGTGAGAAGTTTGGTGAATGTCCATGGTGCCGATGAGAGGCCGAACGGCATTGCCCGATACTGGTAATATTGGTTGGCATACGTAAATCTGAGATATCTGCAATGGTGTGGATGGACCGGCACATGGAGGTGTGCCTCCTAGAGATCCAAGGAGGTCATAATGTCCCCTTTCCGTATACAGTCTAAGATGGTCGTGAGGGACTGCATCTTGAACCTCTTGTAACGAATGAAGTTGTTGAGATGCTTGAGGTTCAAGATGGCCCTCCAACCCCCTGACAACTTGGCCACCAGGAACAATATGGAGTAAACTCCTGTCCCGCCGGTACTCTTTCTATCACCCCTATTTCCAGCAGATGCTGGATCTCTGCCCTTATATTGTCTTGCCTGTCCTTGTGACGGGAAACTGGAGAACGAATGAAAAAATCCTTGGGAGTAGCTCGGAATTCCAAGCGAAGTCCTTGTTTCACCGTCCATTGCACCCAAGAGTCGGGCGTGGTGGTCTCCCACAGGGGTAGAAAAAGATGTAGCCGCCCCCAATGGGAATGTGGGATGGAGAGTCATTTGCCCCGCTTAGCGGCCCTAGAACCTGTGCCTCTAAATGGTCGTTTGGAGGTAGATTGGTACCTACCCCGGTCCCTAAAGCCCTGTCTATTGGCTGAACGATCAAACCCTTGAGAGAAGGATCTATTATAGTAGGACCCACTGGGCCCTGACTGCACGAAAGGGCTGCCGGTCACCATAGGGAGTGAATCTACGTTCAGGTCTGTTATGCGAGACTGGTAACACCTTCCTCTTATGTCTGTCCTCCATCAATATCGGATCTAAAGCTGATCCAAAGAGGGAGAATCCGTGATACAGAGCTGTTGCCAACTTCCATTTAGATTTGGCATTAGCCGTCCAAGGATTAAGCCAAAGCAGCCTACGAGAGGTCACAGAGGACGCCATTGCTCTGGCAGCAAATCTGGCCGCATCTAACGATGCGTCCGCAGAATACTCCATGGCAGCTACTAACTTGCTAAAATCCTGTTTGATCCTGATGTCATCGGGGGGAAGTCTCTCCTGTAATTGGCGAAGCCAAATCAGGGTGGCCCTATTAAAAAATGATGCAGAGGTTGCTGCCTTCACTGCTCAAGCGGCTGCCTAGTGCGTTTTCCTAAACGACACTTCCACCCTCCTTTCATCCGACTTCAAAACCTCCACAGCATCAGTAGACAAAACTGTAGAGGAGGACAGACTGACAACTGGAGGATCCATGGTCGGGAGGCCCAGAAGCCCGTCCAACACTGGGTCAGCACAATATAGCTTCTTATCATGTCCACTAGGAGCAGAAAGAACACCTGGTGACTCCCACTGTCTTTTGATCACATCTTTGAATAGCTCAGGACAAGGAATGAAATCCTGGTCAGGAGCAGGCACAGCAAAAAGATCCCCATGAGGTTGTACCCCTCCTGGGCTTTGGTCAGCAGGATTCACAATCGTGCCCATGTTGGTTGCTATTTTGGCCTTTCTAAGAAGGGTCTTGAAGACCACCAGCCGGAATAAGGTGGAGAACGCTCGTCTATCTGGCATAACCTCCTCATCGTCCGAGAACTCAGGATCAACCTGTTCTGTGTCCCCAGCCCCGGAATTGTCACTACTAGCCTCTTCCATTGTCACCTGAGCTACCGGGACAGGTATAGGAGGAGGAGCCATAGGCATCTGCCAAGCAGGTACCCAGGTGTTCTGACCCCCTTGATGCAACCCAGAGGCGATAGCTTTGGTCAATGCATCAGTGAAGAGGGCTTGGAAATCAAATTGAGGAGGCCAACCCAGCCCCTCCTGTGGACGGAGCCCTGCAGCAGTTGGGGTAAAGGTCGCTGATGGTCCTGGTCTACTAGAGGTAGGAACCCCTTGGGAAGTTCCATGGATGTCCCCATGGGAAATTGGAACTGGTACTTGAGAAACTTGTGGAGGAAGTTCAGGACCTTGAAGGTCCACAGACTGGTGACTTATAGTTGGTGTCTCCCTAGCAACTGGGAGAGCCTGCACCCCTTCCTGGACTTCCTTTTGTGCCTTTGAAAATTGTCTCTCCAAGGCCTTATGTCTTCTCTGTTCTTCCTTATTAGTAGTGGAAGAAGTAGAATTAGGCCTGCTGGAAGCAGCCACGTTGGTGCAGAGGTTGGACTTTGACCTAGAAGAAGAAGGCTTAGAACCTTCTTGGGTATGGGACGAATAGGGGCCAGTTCGGAATCAGAGGAAAATTCTTGGTCAGCCATGTTTAATAAAGATCCTTGTCAGACCCTGCAAAGCTGACAGGCAGTGACAGAGAAAAATATTTTAAAAGATCTAAATATGCTGCCAACAGACTTAAGTAAGATGTGCAGCCACACAGTGTCAAAGTAACTTCTATAGTTGAAGGCCTCGCCAAAGAAAGCCCCACAAGTCAGGCGGGAACAAAAGGATCCCTAAAATGGCCGCTGGCTCACAAAATGGCACCCAAATTGGCGCAGAGTTCAAACGCCTCAGTCATTCCTCCACTACTCACAATTGATGAATTGTCCTTTAGTGAGCCTGGCGATCCAAGCGCAAGAGACAAACTGCCCCTTAAAGCGCTGCGAGGTGATCCAAGTTGACAGAGTGTGACTCAGAGCCCCGAGCAGGTACTCTGTAGCCGCCCAGGATAAGAGGGAGCAAATGGCGGCGGTGGGAAATCCAGCAGACCAGAAATCCCGCTCACACACCGGCGGCCGATCAATCAGCCTTACAGGCTGTCCAGAGGTCCTGTTGAAGGAAAACTCCGATCGCTGCTCAAAATTAGATCAATTTGACGGGGCAGTCAAGCCGGATCCCCAGCGACATGCCGACGCCATCAGCGGGAGACTGGCTGCAGCCGCAGCAGTCTCTGTTCATTCCGTTTCGCTCCCTCAGCCTAACCAAAAAAATTTGCCTATATACACTATATACTCTATACAATATAACTATATACAAAATATACACACTATTAATACTAACTATACTAACAGAAAACAAGAAACCTCACAAATAGTGAGGACAGCTAAAACACACATCCCTTTACCTCAGACTGAGAGAAATAACTGGAGATCAACGAAGCCAAGGAGGCGTGGCCAGACAAGAAAATTTAAAGACCCACTATACTCAGTCCCAATCAACCAAGTATGAGAGAACCCACCATTGAATTACATAGCATCGCAATGGAAAAAATAGGAATATCTTCACCATTTTGAGTTAATTATAAAAATAATAAAGATGGGATAAAAAATCTAAAATAAATTTTAAAAAATAAATACTTTGATTCCTAAAACAAAAAGAGCACAGTATAAAAAAATCTCTATACCCCAGGAATTAAACTACGATATATAACTGTTTAAGCCATAAAAGAAGGAGCTGCAGTCGCTCATGTGGTTAGGACACTGAAACCTGTGAGTGAGTTGCATGATGGAATAGTCCCATCAATTTGTCCCAGCTCCTGACAACCTAGCCGTTTGAAAGCATACAAATGCAAGTAGATAAATAGGTATCAGGGGCATGAAAGAAGCCTCCTTGGCCCTCCCCTGGGCAATGGTGATGTCACCAGCTAATCCTTTACTTCTGACAAAATGTAGTAGCAAAATAAAGAAAATAGTCATAACAAAAATTACACTGAAATGCATTCATACATTAAATATACATACAAAGGGACAATTAAACTACAGGTAGTTCTTGATTAATAATGGTACATGGGAGCAGAATTTCCCTCACTAAGCAATGCAGTCATAAAGTGCAATGTCACATGACCACACTAAATGAATTGTTAAACATCAAAGACTACCTGTACCACTTTTTCAGTGATACTGTAACTTTAAACAGTCACTGAATAACTGTATGTGTTTGTCTATGTTCTATCAAGAAATAACCCTTAATCTAGGTCCCTGTTGAACAAAGCTTCTGGGTTAGCAAGCGTTCTCAATCAAATCTGCATACTAAAACTCACTTCATGTTGAACTATGTGAGCAGCCGTGTTTACATTGCTCTTTTCCCAACACAGGAAACATATCTAGAATTAAAATTAGACAGAAATGCTCCTGTGTGAAGTGATGTTGTAGGCTTTTTCTAATGCCTAATGCACTTATGCCAGATATAGAAGTGACAAGGATGTAATGTTTCAAAGATTGCTTTAAGCAAACAAAAATGGACTGTGTAAACAAGCAACAAAATCATCATATATTCAGGCATGTCAAATAACATAAAGAGGAAGGAAATGAAGAAAGATAGATTTTTGTAGTTACTATTCACTATTGTTGAATTCTGGTGTCTGTTTTAATAATTGTAAAACATTTTACAGTGTTTTTTAAAAAATTATATTATGAAAAAATCCAATTCTGCTAATACCTTCAAACACTGTAGTTCTATAAAATTACACAGTTCTATAAAATTATTGGAATTTGAAAAGTTTAATTCTCAAAAAATTGCCAGAATGAACTCTTTAAAAATTACAGTTGATTAAGCAATGATATAATAATTACAGGTTTCAAAGAAATTTCTCATGTCTTGCCAAAGAACGTGTGCCCATATACACAGATCAGAATATTTTTAACTACAAATCAGGGCGATGTTTTCACTTGCCTTATTAAGAGCATGACATTCCATTTCAGGTTCTTTTCATTTTATGGGAAAATGTATGTGATGGGATAACATCAGGGCAGCGATACTACAGAAAAAACTTCATGTATTCTATCTATTATTTTAACACTGGTAGGAATCAATCCCTGTGATTATTATGACATGATGACATCAGCCAAGAAAACAACACTGTATTTTCAATACTCCATATATACTGTAGTCTACTAGAAAATGTATAGATTACATCTTCTTTTTCAGAACATACATATCAGCAAAGAATGGATAATAATTGGAATATCATGGAAAAGAAAGGCTTTTTAAAAAGCGTATCTTATTTTATCATCAGCCGGAATGGTTTCCTTTCTTATATCTGTGAAGAACTTCTAGCCAAGCTGATAAGCAAATCCATGATCTAATGTCCAAGCTCATAGCAAAAATACACTTTATATTTATGTACTTCCCAGTGATAACAAAAGTATTCAATTTAGCACTAAAATCTATGTCAAAGATCATAACATTTGCATAGTAAGTGAAAATTTCCTGATATGTCATATCATTTCTACAGCAACTTATACTTTAACAAACCCAAAACTATTTTTCCTATTATTTTATTATTTATTGCACATGATATTGTCTAGACAGTCGTACAAAATAAGTGATTATCCTTTACCAAACAAGAGACACTCATGTGAGGCTTCTCACAGATATTTTGCTTCTACTTTTAGCAGGAAGTGTAAAAAGGTCTTTAAGCTTTTATGCTTCTCCCAAAAGACCACTATGAAATAAAAGTTATTTCTCAAAAATGTTCCCACCAATTTAACTTTTCCTAGCAACTTCACCATATGAAAATAATCAGAAAAAGTTCAAATGTGTTCAAAACTCCCTATAACAGATTTATACAAAACTTAATTCTGAGACTTCTCAGACACTCATATCATAGCAAAACTAGGAACTTACTGTTGATAGATGAAATTTTATATTAGATTCTACGACACCAATCACCAATCAGGCATTAGTATTTTGGCAGCAATAATTTTAAAAGCCACATAATGCAAAGAAGCCTGAATTACACACACATTTTTTCTTTAATTCTATTTACTAAAGATATTTATGAAAGATACTAATAAAATAATATCTTTTTACATTGGATCACCTGATATAATACAATCATTCATTTCATCATCATATACTAAGTATATGGATGTGTGTAATTGAATGCTTTGGTTTGATAAAAATTGTTGGTATATACAAAAGAAAGATCAATCAATTAATCATATTCTTATGGTTGCTCATGTCACAGAAAGCAACTCTGGGTGGTGTACAACAATCAGTATATGGAATAGTTACATACATACAAATGCAACTTTATTGGAAAAATCTTTAAAACTCTTTTCACTTGTAGGTGGCAACCCTAGCCTGGTATGGTATGAAAGTGGACACTTAATAAGATTCTTAAATATATGCTTTTCCTTTTGACTCTGGGAATAGGATGGTGGTGATGGGCTAGTGGGTCTTCCTGTTGGGTAAAGGCAATAGCATTCTGATACTGCTGAAGTTCAAAATAATAAACACATGTAAGTCCCAAATTCAGAAAAAAGCATTTGTTATAAATTAACAAATGCTATATTTTTCATTTTAGAAAACAATTTTTTTAAAGATATATTTTTATTGTTTATAGATGAATATATTGAATACAGTGTAATTGTCCTGGCATTCCACTTACTATAAAACAAAAGTAAAAATCAGAATAACATATATACTATTTTAAACAATGCTAATGTTGTACAATAGTTTCTGACCATCATATTCTAGTATGTCAACTTATTTATCATTCTAATATTTACGTTCCTATATCAATATTAAAAATAATATCTCTTTCCATGTCCACCTAACTTGATTCTTTCACATTCCAACTTTACCTCGTTTCTAACCATTGATAGAATCTATTCCATGTTGAATAGTATTCTGTATCTCCTTTATCTTTTATTTTTAGCGTTAGTCTGTCCATTTCTGCACAGTCTAGTATCTTCCTTATTGTCTCATCCTTTGCAGGGGTGTTTTCGTTCTTCCATTGCTGCACACAATTCTTGCTGTGGTCAAGATGTATAATATTAGATATATTGTCCCTTTGTCATAGCCATCTGGTATAATGCCTAATAAAAACAATTCTGGCTTAAAATCTATATGTTGTCTGATCATTTTTTTTCTAACTATGTATGGATTTGTGTCCAGAATTTCCTTGCCTTTATGCGAGTCCACCACATGTGGTAATATGTGCCTGATATTTGTTTACATTTCCAACAGTTTGGGGACATATTGTTAAACATATAGATGCCACCTATAGAACATTTTATAGAGATTTTCCTTATATGATGTGGTCATTTGTCAGTTTCCGGTTTTTATCCAAAAGCTTTTGCCATTTATCCAAATCTATATTATATCCAAAGTTTTTGGCCCATGCTATCATCTTTAACTTGTTACTCTTCCATTTTATAGTTTAATAGATAATTGTATAATATCCTTATCAATTTGTCATCAGTCCCTACTAATATCTTATCCAATGTTGTTAGTTCTCTATAAAAAACCCCATATTTTCACATCTTTCACACAACATGATTGTATCTGCATGTACGACCACTACTCTAATTCCACCCCTTGGCTTTTTAGTTCTAATCTGGTTTTCAATTTACCATTCTCATTTAATATATCTTTTTAAGAAATAATTTTTTCCATGTTTATAAGATTTCGGTGTATCAATATTTCTAAGGTGGAGAGCCAGACTGGTATTTCCCTATAGTTTTGTTGTTTAATTTTGTCCCACACTGATAGCAGTGCATTTTTTACATAATGTCTTTGGAAATATCAATGTGTTATGTTTCTCCTGTACCAGAGAAACGCATGCCACCCTAGTTGAAGGTCATGACCCTCCAATAATAATAGTCTTCTATGCCTCAAAGTTATCCACTCTTTCACCCACGTGAGTGCAGCTGCTTGGTAATACAATTCCCAGTCTGGTAGACCAAAACCTCCTTTCCCTTTTGACTCTTGCAGTAGTTTCAGTTTTATTCTCGTTTTTTCCCCTTGCCAAATGAATTTTAACATTATTTTATTCAACTCATCAAAATATTTTTTCTCTAGTTTTATTGGTATTGTTTGGAATAAAAAAAAGTATCTTTGGCAGTATGTTCACCTTTATTGTGGCTATTCTACCCATCATAGAAAGTTGCAAGCCATCTCTCCATATCCAGCTTAATTTGATGCATTAATTTCGTATAATTGTCCTCTTTGATTGTTGTACATCTTGCTGTTAGATAGATTCCTAAGTATTTCACTTTTTTCATTATCTGAATATCCATTTTCTCTATTAATTCATCTCTGTTTATTTATAAGATTTTTAACTTTCATTTTGTTTTTTTCCTTTTTTATTTTTAATCCAGCAACCTCTCCATATTCCTCTAATTTCTCTCTGAGTCTCCTGAGTCCTGATTCTAATGGTTGCTCTAAGATGAAAACTAAATCATCTCCAAATGCTTGTAGTTTGTACTTTTCTCTTTTGATTTCCATTCCTTTGATTTGCTCATCTTGCCTGATATTTCTGGTTAGTACTTCCAGTGTTAAGATAAATAACAATGGAGATAATGGACTGCCTTGCCTTGTACCTTTTTGTATTGAAAAGTTTACAGTTACCTAGCCATTTTCTCTTCTAAATGTTCCTCCTCCTCATCATATACCATATTTTTCGGAGTATAAGACGCACCAGAGTATAAGACACACCTTAGTTTTTGGGGAGGAAAATAAGAAAAAAGCTGATTAGCAGGTGGATCGGCCTCCCGGAATACTCCCAATCAGCTGTTCCCAGAGGTGAATTTTAGCAACAGGTTCCTTGGTTGTGAGCTCTGTGCCTTGCTTTTTTTGGCTTTTTTTCTTGCCTCTGAAACTTCTGAAAATCCATTTCAGAAAAAACGTTTTTTCCTGCCTCTGAAAGCTTCCGAAACAGAGCTTCCAAATAAAAGCCTCTGAAGCTCTGTTTGGGGGCTTCTTTTCTGAAGCTCTGTTTGGGGGCTTCTTTTCTGAAGCTTCATTTCTGATGCTTTTTTCAGCCTCTGAAACCTCCATTGAGAAGCTGGGTGGGGCTACATTCGGAGTATAAGATGTACCCAGATTTTCACCTTTTTTGGGGGAAAAAGATTCATCTTATACTCCAAAAAATATGATAGTTTCCTATAAATGTCCTGGATAAATTCTTTTTTCCCTCAATTTGGTAATGTAGAGTTCCATCTTTGTCTTGCAATTTACTTAGCCATTTTTTCTCTTTCTCCTTTTTCAATTTGTAAGCTAGCCATCTACCTGGTTTGTTAGCATACTCAAAAGTTTTGTTTCATTCTTTTTATATGTTGCACCAGATCTTCTTTTTCAAGGATATTCAATTTATGTTTAGTTAGTTCCATTTGCTGTTTTAAATTTAGTTTTTGTGGTTCCTTTTGTAACTCTGCTTTAAGCCTTTTATATTCTTCTTCTAAAGTTCTTTATTGTTGCTTCTTCCTTTTATTTTTCTTCGCTATAAATGTTATAGCAACTTCTTTCATGTATGCTTTTGCTGTGTCCCATACAATGGTGGAATTCAAAAAATTTTACTACTGGTTCTGTGGGCGTGGTGTGGCTTGGTGGGCGTGGCAGGGGAAAGATACTGCAAAAACTCCATTCCCACCCCACTCCAGGGGAAGGATACTGCAAAATCCCCATTCCCACCCCACTCCAGGGGAAGGATACTGCAAAATCCCCATTCCCTCCCCACACCTGGGGGAAGGATATTGCAAAATCTCCATTCCCACCCTACTCTGGGACCAGCCAGAGATGGTATTTGCTGGTTCTCTGAACTACTCAAAATTTCCGCTACTTGTTCTCCAGAACTTCTCAGAACCTGCTGAATTTCTCCCTTGGTCCCATAGGTTTTGTAACAACATGTCTGCTTTCCTATTTTCTTTAAAGAAGAATCCCATTTGTTTTTCCAATGTCTGCCTAAATTCTATATATTTTAATATTGATCAGTTCAGCGTCCATCTTATACTTTTCTTTCATCCTTTCCAGCTAATTCTCATTGGATTATGATCTCCCCATAGATTTGTATCTATTTCTACCCCATATACATTAGTATTTAATTCCATCGACATCCATATCATGTCTATTCTAGACCAGGATTGGTGTCTATTAGAATAGAATGTGTAGTGGTTGGTTCTCCTGGGTTCCTCTCTCTCCATACATCTTGTATGTTTAACTCTTCTGTCATTTTAAAAGGAAGTTCTAGGTAGAATCCTTACTCCTTTCCTTATTCTATTACCTTTATAGTCCAATTTTTTATCTATTATTGTATTGAAGTCTCCTAGGAGACAGAGATTATCATACACTATATCATGTATAGTATTATGTAGTTTTTTATTAAAATGTTCTTGTCTGATATTTGGTGCTTAGATTGCAACTAGGAGTACCCACTTTTGATTTAATGTTACTTCCACAATCAGGATACTTCCCTCTTCATCACTATATATTTGGTTAGCCTGAATTGTTTCTTTAACATATAACACCACTCCTCTCTTCTTTTGTTGTGATAACAACACTAATAGTTTCTCCAATTTAGAATACTCCAGTAGTTGTTTGTTTTTCTTTTATATGGACTTCTTCTAGTGATATTATGTCTAAATTCAGTATTTGTAATTTATTGAAGGTTTTCTTCCTTTTCATGGGTGGGTTCAATCCATTGATGTTTAATGACAGTATCTTAAATTCTTCTTGCATTGTTCTATCTATATATGGATCTTATACTCCTGGTTGTTCTTATTTCTCTCGATTCTTTGGGCCTTGCTCCGTTGCTCTCTGTATGGTCCCTTTTCTCTTTTTCATTTTCCTTTTGCTGCAGTTCGTTTTCTTCCACAGCAAGCATTCCTTAATCTCTAATTTCTATTACTTCCCTCTCCTCCAGTTCCTCTTCGGTACCGAAATGCTGGTTGTAGAACTCCATTGCTTTATCCAATGAGTCCAATCTGTGCCTCTTTTCATGCCATGTGACCAGTATTCCTTCTGGGGTCAACCATCTGAAGTTTACATTATACTTAGTCAACAATGTAGTTAAAAATTGGTACTGCTTCTGCAACTCTCTAACTCTTCTTGGACCCTGTTTCAGAACTACCAATTGTTTCCCTTTGTACTGTATTGGCTCATCTCTTGTCTTGTTGAGCACTTTGTCCCTCATCAATTTCTTCACAAATCTTATGTGCACCTCCTTTGGTAATTTGTGTCTCCTTGTGTAGGTCGTATGTATTCTATATGTTTCGTCGATTTCTATCAGCATCTCTTCTTTCTCTGTCCCTAATGCCTTTGTAGTAATTCTGCCATAACATCCGGTAAATCTTCCCCTTTCTCCTCTTCCATATTCTGGAATCTCAGATAATGTGCTGCTTTTTCTGTCTCTAGCAATATTACTGTGGTTTCTAATTCTTTATTTCCCTGGGTTAGTCTATCGTTTATTTCATCTATCCTTTTTTCTTCTTTCTCCATCCTCTCTTCTACTTCCTGTATTTCCTGTTCGTTTTTTGTAATCAATTGCTGGAAATTTTCAAACTTTTCATCCATCTTTTGTATCTTTTCTTTTAATTCTCCCTTATTGTTTCTCACTTCTCCTACCCTGTTTCCCTGAAAATAAGACCCAACCGAAAAATAAGCCCTAGTGGGTCTTTTGGAGCAAAAATTAATATAAGACCCAGTCTTATTTTCAGGAAAACATGGTATTTCCCTCTTTATTTCATCATGGTTTTTTGTCATGTTCTCCTGCATCTATTGAATCATAGCCTGCAATTCCTTAAATGGATTTGATCTCTCCATTTGTAACATATCTTCTATTGACCTCTGACTAGATGGACTTGAAGTGGCCGATGATGGGGTGGACGCAAGTTTCCTCCCTAATCTTATCTTTGTTAGGTTTTTACTGGTTGTCATGGTCAACAATTTTACGTCAGATCTCACCTCCAATCACCTTTTAACATGTATATAACCTTCCAGTACCCCAAATCTCACTTGACCTATAGTTATAGAAAAACATATAAAAACATCTTTCAGATCAAAACCCCGTTTCAATCCTCCTTTTAGACGATTCTGTTTGTAATTCACAATGTCTTTATATGCAATTAGTAGAGAAAATCATCATCATCATCCCAGGATAAGAAGGAATTTGTAATCCAAAAGGGACGCTATACTTGTTCTTAATGTACTACTTTATCTGTCCAATAGTATTATGAGTTCATCAAGAGTATTTATAATCCACAGGGCCTGTTAAATTGCCAACCTCCAATATCTCAGTATTCCAAAGAGATGGAGGCAGTGAGCGCTTAATCTTTAGTCCACGTTATTTGTAATCCACAAGTCAACCAAGATTATAGGTTATAAGATATCCAGGAAAAAGAGCAAAGGTTAAAAAAGAAGGGGTATTCGTCACTTCCACAATCCTTCAGTTTTATATCCTCTTTATACCCTCTTTGTCTAGTAGATGTCCTCCTTGCTCCTTTCTTCTCTTCTCATAGTACTTTATATGACAGTGCAAGGAGGGGGAGACATTTTATTATTTCCCTATTTTAACCCAAAGTCCATGAAAGCAACTCAATATAATTGCAAATTGTCTCTATCCAAAGTTACTTCTGTCCAAATCTTCTTCTTTTATAAGGTCCAGTCCAGTCCAGTCTCTCTGATTTTATTTTTTTTAACTACTCTCACTTCATTCCTTCCTTATTATTATGGATCTTTAACTGCTCTGCGTTTTTCCTTGCCACTTCAAAGGTGGGGGAGGGAGAAGAAATTCCATTTCGCTCCTTCTCTCTGGAGTCCCCCTTTTTTCTTAAATCAGCATAGGGAAATTCACTCACTTTGGTGGAAGTTGGAAAGAAACTTCAACCGGGTCCAATCCACTCTTTTCTTCCACTTTCTCAATGCTTGCTCTGACCAGTTGTCATCGCTTCAGTTTCTCCATTACTGGCCGTCTTCTTCTCTGTCTTCTTTCAGGAAGGATTACTCCTGACCAGCAAATTGGACCACCGCCTGTTTGCAATCAACGAAGAGCCCTTCCTCTCCCGTTGTCCCTACAGGGTGACTTCAGCTCCAAGGAGTGCCCCAGATGGACAGAAACCAGCTGTGCTCTGTGGAGATCCCACCCACACACCCGTTCATGATGACACCAACTGGCTCCCCCAAAAACAAAATTTTCTATGAGAACAAGTGTCATATCAACTTTGAATAAACAATAAAACAATAGCTTTAATGTTATTATTAATTATAATTTTGATGAAACATTTCAGGAAAAAAGCTAACCACTGGAAATTTATCTTTGAGTTCCTGGCATTCCAAAATATGTGATAGGAAAAAAAATCTAAATATCAAAGAACTCAGACAGGTTGTCATAGTATTTGATTTATCACCCAGTTACAACTTTTGCCTCAAGATAATACATTGCTCCAACTGATACACATATCAATTTTTGCTATTCACCTGAGAGTCTGGGAATTTTCTTCTACAAGAATCTATGCAATATTATTAATGGCTGCCATCACATTATAACTAACATGCAATTAAATTCGAGAAAATTTAGATTTCCCCCAAGCATTAATTTGCCTCTAATAATCAAATACATATATGTACACATGCAGGAAGTTTTATTACATGAATGTACTTCCAAATTGCCTAGAATATAAGAATTAATTTGCATATGATGACTTATATACTGTAAGGCTAAGGGAATTACTTGGGTTACATCTGCCACCAAAGATTCACAAGATGTACAAACAATGCAGTTCCAAATGACATTGTTAAATCCCTATAACAGGTCTAGTGGGTCATTCTAAGAGTCTGTTTCCACAAAGATCAATAACACAACAAAATGAAACCACATAAAAATCACTTGATGTTCCAGATGGTACTGACATAGAAATGCGATATGAAATGAATCTTGTGTATTCCTAGCAATGGCAACAGTAAGATATAATGCAAGCTACTTTGGATCTGTTGTAAAGAAAACCCCACCAATTTAGAATGTAGCATCTCACATTTAAAGCAAGTAAGCAAACAAAAATGTGTTTATTGAATTCCAAGTCCTTATGAACTATTTGTTAGGAAATGGTTTTACCTAACTTGTTGGGTTGGCAATATATAAACCATGAATATAGCTTTAAGACTGCTGTATTGCTGTATTGCATCATACTGTGTCCTGATTGGTTAGCTCTGTAGCCAATGTCCTTAAAAGGGAGCTAGAAACCTTGTTTGTTTCTTTCTGATGCTCTTTACTGCATTGTGCTGTGTTTTGCTACTGTTTGCAACTGTTTATCATGTATGACTACAACGACTGGTAAAAAGACTTTGTTATTGGATTATCCCTGGACTATTGTTTAACCATCTACTGCTTTATCTGTGTATGACCTGGACTGTTTATTGGACTGTGCCTTATTACTATTTCCTGAAAGTAAACACAACTCAGTGTATCTCTGTGTTGGCTGTGTTATTTCCTAACTAATCTCAATTGCTTTTCATGCACACACCCTTGCTACTCAAGGGTTGCTCTGCGAATTCCTCAACACTATTGTATGAGTAATCAAAGTTGTATGTATGATTAACTACACAGAACACTTTATTTTGGGTTGTATTATTAACTAATATGTGTGTATTATACTACTACTATACAGTATTCACATGTTTTAATAATTAAGTACCGTCCTTTTAATCCATAACTGGAGGCAAAGGTTAAACTAAAAAAAAATGAAATGCACTAGCTTTTGACTGGAGATGAAGCAGAACCCAGTGCAAAACTGCAGTTTTAAATTTCATCAAGGTAAAAGAAAGATCTTCAACTCTTCCTGATTGAAAATCTTTCTTTAAGCTTTAGTATGGGCATATGCCACTCTGCAAAGGATGATATTGAAAATCAAGAAGGGGAAAACGCTTGCACACAATGATTTGGTGGGTTGGATTTATGGATTTATGATCATAAAGTTCCCCTCAAATTAGAGAGACCCCTGCAACCAGATCACTGTTACATACCCATGTCAGAATTTTGGATATTTGCTAAAATTGTACAGTGAAAGGCATGGAGTAAAATAGGTGTTTGCTTTTGCTTAATCATATTACAGAAGCAGGGAGAATGTTGCCCTTCCTTTCTTCTTCTATACAACAAACATACCGTATTTTCCGGCGTATAAGATGACTTTTTAACACATGAAAATCTTCTCAAAAGTCGGGGGTCGTCTTATACACCAGGTGTCGTTCTCCTGTAACCAGCCCGAAAGACTCTGACGAGCCTTAAATGGCTCTGGCGATCCAAGCTCTGACGATCCCAGCTGAGTTGCCTGCCAATCAGGCAACGCAGCTGGGATCGCCAGAGCCATCGATCCAAGCTCTGACGATCCCAGCTGAGTTGCCTGCTAATCAGGCAACTCAGCTGGGATCGCCAGAGCCCTGTAAAAGAAAAAAAGTTTCCCCCCTCCAGCTTGCTTACCTTAGCTGCTAATCGCAATGCTTGCCTTGCTTCGCTTGCCTGAATCCATTCCATCAGCAAGCAACTCCCTGCCTGTAATCAAGCAGGCAGGGAGTTGTGGACTTCAACTCCCAGAATTCCTCATCCAGCAAAGCAAAGCTGGCTGAGGAATTCTGGGAGTTGAAGTCTACAAGTCTTAAAGTTGCCAAGGTTGAAGACCCCTGTTCTATTGGGTAAGTTTTTTTCCCCTTTGGGAGCTTTAAAAAAAATAGTTAATTGGGGTTTTTTTTAGTTGTTCTTTTTTAGACCTAGCCATTTAAAGTTTAGGAAGTTTTAAATTTTGTTTTCATATAAAAATAAAAATATTTGTGCAGCTTTCCGAGATTTAGTGTTTCTGTAGTGTTTCACTCTAACTACACAAACACACAAAATTTCACAAAGCTGTATGTGGAATTTTGTGTGTGTAAAGTGTGAAAGTTGTTTTTTTGGGCTTTTTGTGGCTGTGTGAGGTTCCTGCTTGTTGCAGGGGCCATTTTGGGTCTAGCACAGCTGCTTTTACATTGTGGGTGAGCCAGTTGATGTTTTTTAATTTTTATTTGGTGTGCGTTGGAAGAGGGGTAATCTTATACGATGAGTATAGCCCAAACCCTATATTTTAACAGGAAAAGTCGGGGGTCGTCTTATACGCCCAATCGTCTTATACGCTGGAAAATACGGTATTTGCTTCTCTTTAAGTGGAAGGGGCTTGGGGGAAAAAAGATCAAGCTCTGCTTATCTGTAGAGGTTTCCTTTTATACTGGGTGACTGGTAGGAATGAGATATCAGGTACTGATTTAGCCCAGATGATTTTATTATTTAGGCAACTGAAAAAAGAAATAATTGTCCTCTCCCCAACACCCCTATAAAAGCATATACATACACAGTTATATGTATATGTGCGTGTATGTTGATATGCAAATATTAACAGTAGAGTTTCAGTTTTCTGATCATACTCCTAAACAGACAACTGCCAGACTGACTCAAGATGGTACAATTAGAAGAAAATTCTGGCTTCAAATCTAGCCTGTGCCTTCCATAGAACATACAGGGCAAGTTACTTGGAGCAGAGGCAGAATTTATTTTGACAGCATAATGTGCACAACAAAATAAAGATAGGCTACAGAGTTACAGTTGTTAAGTGATTACCTTTATATCTTTTCCTTTGTTCCTCCTAGAAACAGAGCCCACCACTAGGAATTATTGGAACTGTAAATACTTGGATGGCCAAAAGGGGTGCTTAAGCACTCCACTGAGCAATGGGTCTTTGTCCACTCATTTACAATATCAATCGGCTTCCTGTGGCTGGAGGTACGGTATTACCGGTAGTCAGGAAGGGATCTTTGTCAATACATCAATATGGGCAGAAAAGCTTAAGTGGTTGTTTTGTGACCTGGGGTTTACTGAGATCAGGCATGGCCAAGGCTACTGGGTGATGTGCATGGCAAGAGTGATAGAAAATATATCATAAATAATATGGAAGTCACTTTTTTCCCATAGTACCTAGTCACTTTCTGGAATTGAGGAATCTGCCACTGAAGCAGTCAATCAAAAGGATTAACTTTGAGGTTCTCAAAACCTCTAAAAATATATACCTATTTTCCCCGCAAAATAAGACATCCCCTGATAAATAAGCCCAATCGGGCTTTTGAGCGCATGGCAATAAGGCCAAGCGCTTATTTCAGGATTCAAAAAAATATAAGACAGGGTCTTATTTTCGGGAAAACACGATATCTAGAACTGGATCTTCCTTCTTTTATTCATATTTTAAATTAATAATGACTTTCATCTTATAGCACTAAGGATCTGCAGTAGACAATTATCTCATTGCATTTCTATTGTTTAAAACTTTTGAAAATCAGGGATGAACAAATTGGTGTTCACAGGTGCATCAGCAGGTTTTCTATTTTCACCTGACATATTTTTTAAATATTAAAAAAGGAAATGTAAAAGAAACATACTACAGAACAAAATGCCTACTTTTAGTTATTTTTATTTCTAAGTACTATAAATGGTGAGTAGTTAGTGGGCACTTGACTTATGCTTTTTTTAAATATTAAAAAAGGAAATGTAAAAGAAATATATAACAAAACAACTTGCCTACTTTTAGTTATCTTTATTTCCAAATTCTGTAAATAATGAGTATGTAGTGAAATCTGAACTTAGTACTATTATTTGAGACTATGATCATACATTATAGTATAGTTTTGAAAACTATTTAGCAGTTTAACTGCAAAAGATATTAAAATACGAATTATAACAAGTCTACAATCTGAAAATTCAATGTGAAACATTCTTTTAAACCAATTGGTATGATGAATCATCTCAAATGCCTTTAAATCATTTCAAATCAGTCCATTTGATGGATTTTTGTGGATGCAGACTTTTATTCAAATGAATTGCAAACTCAAGTTAAAGTTAAATTGGGTCTTTGCAATTTGCATACCGCTAAAATATGAAGAAGAATAAGAAATATTTGTATCTTCAAAAAAGGGAAGATACCAGAACCAGAGAACCACAAACCAGTCATTCTAACATTCATTATTTATGATTCTAGAGAAATCCTATATTCAAATACCTTAAAACAGTGCAGTAATTACAAAATGTTAATATGGCATAACAACTTTCCTGATTACCTCTATCTCATTTTTTGATTAAGTAATAGATTGTGAGAATGCAGTACATGTAATGTTTCTTGACTCAGCAAAGAATATAGTACCCATGACTTTTTGATTGGCATGCACTTAATAGTATGATAATTAACAAAATCTATAGCTGACTTGAAAACAGTTCTCAAAGCGTGCTCACTAGTGATTCTTTTATCAAACTGGAATGAGTTATCAAGTCAGATGATGTTTAGATAGTTTTCACCCTGGTTGACATTCAGGAAGCTAGTAATGCCTGACTATTCTCCCAGGCTTTGGAGCAGATTGAATCCCTGTTGAAAAAGGGGAAGCGGTTACAAATTGAGTTTTAGCTGCTCATTATTATTATTTTGAGGAGGGGAATCTTTTTTATTTTAAAAACATTTTAACTGTAAGCTACCCAGAGTCAGATGATGTAGGAAAGCCTTTAAATTGTATATAAATAAATAAATAAGAAAGGTTCAGCCCTTGAGTTAACACTTCTACTAATGACTTCAATAAAGAAATTGCAGGAATACTTATCAAATATATTGATTATGTATTATATGATAATAATACAGAAATTTTATAGTCTCAAAGGTAGAACCTACAGTGGAAAAGTGGAGGTGAAGCTAGTGAAATTGGCAGAGATGGAGAGATGAATGAAAAGAAAAATTTTCTTTTTCTTTGGTTCTTTTGTTAAAAACTAAAAATATTTATTTATAAAATTTATATCCTGCCCATCCCACCATCTAGCAATTCAAAAGTTGATTTTGGGATTTGATTATTAGCTTTATATGGGACTTTGGAAATAATGTAGAAAATACTTTAATGTTACATAAATACTTTTATGTATTTTTAAAAATCTATATCTGTATCTAAAAAAGCCAGGTTATTCTTTTTCTATCTTTTTTACATTTTTCCCCTCTATTTTTCTATACTTTTACTCTTTTTCTTTCTTGAGCTTTTTTAAATTGTGTTTTTCTATTTGACTTGTAACTTTGCATTTTTAAAAAATCAAAATTATTAAAAAAAACTCATGAATACTGAAAATATCAAGTGATCTAAGTAGTTTAGAAGAGAAAATAATTCAGTGACTTTCTTTTTCCTGATATAGAGAAATGATATAGAAAGACTTCCTCTCTTGGTCTCAGATTTATCTGAATGTGAGCCAAATAAGCTCCATAATCTTTCCTGCACAGATTCTTTCTTTTTGCCAGATACTGTACAGTGAAAAGAAAGGAACTTAATTGATAAGGAAGAGGTTCATGGGGTAAAACCTGAAAGAAAACTAGTTGAAGCTTGTTTTTTCTTCGCATCTCTAATGGGTGGACAGAAAACAAATGGTAATGATTTTCAGATGACTCCCATGGATTCAAGTAACATAAGTTCATGACCAAGGCTTAACCCAAAACTTTTTGCCCACTAATGTTCTCAAATCAGCTTCATATACATTTCTCCTAAATCAAAATAAGGGGGGGGGAGATGAAAATTGGAAGAAAAAAAACCCTGGCAGAGAGGGATTTTGCCTGTAAACTAGAAAAAAAAAATTCATTTTAAATATTGCATACAGTGGTTAAATATGGAAATAAAGTGAATCAGAGTTGGAATATCACAAATGAAATAATAAATTAACATGTAAAACAACAGCAATTCGGCTATCAAATATGATTGCTAATTTTCATTGTTCCAAATTTTCAGAAATTTTATATTTCCTACTCCTACAATTATGAGAGAACCTTTTACTCTTTTTAGTGTTTTGGCTATAGATTCAAAATTAAAGTTTAATATTTTTGCTGATTTAAGCATTAAGGTGTATTCAGAAAATAATCACTATTCTTCATCCAGACTACACATGCAATTCTTTAGTTTACTACAAAGTTAAGAATTTAATTAGTCTTATTTTCTTCTTCATTAATTTAGCCAATTTATTTTTTTTAAAAAACTGCAACTAAATGATAACAATGCGGCCATGTGCCCATCTTTAAAATTGTTTCGTATAAAACACAAACTTGCACTCTCAAATAAAAGTCTATGAAAATGTATTTTTCACTCTAAAAATAAAAATATTTCTTGCTTAAAGAAATTATCTGACTGAAGAGCACATATTTTATAATTTATTTTATTAAAACATACTCAATTGTAACATTATTCTTCCCATAAAAAAAGAACAAATAATTCAGCAAAACTGCAGCGTAAGAAAAATATACCATTGGACAGACTTGGAAACATTATTGCTATGGCTTCTGAATAATAAGTTAATTATATCCTAATATTATCTCAAAGTATCCAAAGTAACATCACATTAATAACATCTTTGTTATTCTGGAAAGTTTGTGTGGATTTTAGAACACTTAACTGCAATAAACCCAAAATACATAAATGAAACCTATTAAGGTTTTTTTCCAGTCAATAAAAACTAATTGGATTACACAATAGCAGTGAACCAGACTAACGTATGCTCTTGAATAGCAAAGATCACAATAGAGTATTCTAACATATGTTAAATGATGCAGTTTTATTCACCAGACTTACTTTAGAGTTTCTCTAAAGACAGATGATGGCAGCCTCCTTACTATCTATTGCTAGCATCTATAGTTTCGCTCTCTACTGAAATGGAACTTAGAAAAAAAACTTTCTTTACATGTGGCAACAACACTGTGCTTCTCTGCTGCTTCCCTTTTGGAGATGTTCTGTACAAAGTTTTTTGTGTGGTGTCAATTGTGAGTTTACATGAAGATATAGCCATAATTATCCAAGAAACCCTTGTAATTTTCAGAGTTGCTGCTCCATAGGTATCTGCTTGTGTAGGCCTTTATGAATCAGATGGGATTGTGCTGGTGTACCATTTTTTTATGGTACACATCAGCTTCTCTACTTGACTTGCTCCAAACTGTGGGAAGATTAGCAGTGGAATTCCCCAGGAGTAAGGTGATGATTTATTAAACTTGTATGACACTCAATTATGCTGCTGTTCCTGGATGCAAACTCAGAGACATCTTAGAAGTTTAACCATGGCCTTGATTCTGGTCATCTATAACCTGACTCACAATTGGAGCCAGAGACTCATGCGTTAGACATGAGTAAGAGGACTCAGATAAAACCTATAGGAATCTTATGTTATTTTAGATACATGTTAGATAGAGTCGCTCACATTCACTCAAAGTTGGACTCTGGCTGGATAAGTCCAATGGAGGTGGTTGAAACATAATAATGTCCAAATATCTTGGAAGAGTTTGAACTTCTTTGACAAAGTGAACAGTAAGTTGAAGTGGAAATTTTTAAGCTATGATCTTGGCTTATATTTCTGATCAATTTCCTTCCTGGTAGTTAAGAATTCCTTGAAGATGACATGTGGCTGGCTGGTCCCATGCTGTTGCTAATGCTTCTTTGAGGAAGGGGATAGTGCTAACTTTTTTAAAAGAGGTGGATATCTGCCTTCTCCTCAAGAGGCTATTGATTAACCCCACAGAATTAGACAGCTTTTTCCTAGTTTCCATCTTTAATCAGAATAGAGCTGGAAGGGACTTGGAGGTCTTTGGCTTGAAGCTCCAGAAGGCCCCAAAGGAAGCAACTATCTTTTTCAGTCAGGATCCAGACCCTGTTATAACACTGCGATGGCACTGATCTTGTTGATGACTTTTGACAAGTACTGGATCGTAGTATATAACCAACCTGGCTTCCATTATCTTCTAGAAACTTTCCAAATCATGGAATTATGGATCAGCTCCATGAGTCTTTTTCTGCCTGTTTTGCTAGTATTAGTATGAAATGATCAAGTTCAAGCCCTTGTCGGGTTTCTCAGGACCCACACTTCCTGTTCCTATTTAATGTCCACAGGCTGCTGGGGGTGGTAGCAAACCATCAAATTAGAATACAACATCATCAATATACTGATCATGCACAATTAAATGTCTGTCCTAGGCCACCCAATTGATGCCATCAAGGTTTAGCTTTAGCTAAACCATGGCAACACCAAGTGAATGAACTTTTTAAGCTATCATAAACCTATCATGTACAGCTAGTCATCGATTTATGACCATAATTGAACCGAAAATTTCTGTTGCTAAGTGAGACAGTTGTTAAATGAGTTTTGCCCCATATGCAGAATATCTTAAATACAAATATTCTAATTATAATCTCTGATGTTGCCATATAAAAAGATAGCTAAGATGATAAAGGAAATTATATTTTCTTGATAGAAATAAGACAATTTTTTATAGAGAAATTGCCTGTAGCATTTACCGATACATCTCCATCCTTATCCATAATAATATTTTAAAGATTATGTAAACAAGATGAGACAACGGGCACTATTTAAATATTAACTACAGGTTCAACAATCCTCTGGATATAACCAATTAAACCAGTGACTTTCTGTGATAATAAAGTCAAAGTCTTTATATACAGGTCACTTTTGTAAGGTATAAGTATTAGATCATCTCTTATTACTATTAAAGATAAATTCTGTCCTGCTTTTGTATCTGTTATCTGTTATTTTTTGAACTTCTTTCTTTTTAAAGTAGAATCGAAGTGATCATTTACAGTCAAAGTAATTGTCAATTGAGTCATTTTAAGTATTACATACTGTAGATAACGATCAACGTGTCCATAGGCACTTGCATGAGATAGGCTTGCTATCTTGCCTGGTTTTTAAGTTATTTTTTTTAAAAAATCTCTACAAATCCAATTATTTTGTTAAAAGTACATTCATTTTGTCAGGAAAAAAAAATCAATAATAAACAATGATTTAAAAAAAAACAACAACCCATAGCAATGGGATAGATAGCTGGGTGATAATACCATCTACCCTTTTTTAAAACAGATGTGCTATGCCTGGCTATACACACTGTGACAGACATTTTACTGTAAGTGCAATAACACTATACCACTGGCTATGCTGACCAGGATAAGTATTTGACTTTAAAAACATAAGAAAGCCATACACTTTCATTATTCCAGACAAATATATTAGCCAGACTGCCTTAATTGCACTGCCTGACTTGTTGCCCAATCAGATTTGTTAAAATCTAATCCTCACACCCACTCTATCAAACCTTGGCCTTTGCCTGTGGGCTTGCTATAATATTAAGTGATCATTAAGGGAAACAGCACCTAATATAGTCTAAAAGGTTCCTTTTTTTTACCATCTGCTTTACAGGTATATATCAAGTCAACATTTGTTTAAAATTTTGGATCAAATTTCCTATTTTCCAGGCCAACTGGATAGTTTTGCTAGCGGTTAAATATAACTTTGTTGATTAACCATTAGGCCACACCAGAAAACAAAATATAAAATACAGAACAGTATTAAAACCACAAGTAAGAAAGTAGAAGAAATATAAATAAAATGCAAATCATATTTCTGTGTCATCCTTATAATTAACCACAATCAAATCCAAATATGAAGTACTCAGTCGCACTGGCTTGTTATTATACACCTCTCATTCTTAAGGCCTAGATTGATCAGAACAGTTGAACTGTTTCCATTGTCCAAATAAATTGACTTTAATGTAATGGAACACATTCTGTGTATAGGCAAAAGAAAAGAACTAAAGACTTCCGTTTCTCCTGCTCAAACCAAGTATACAAAAATATACCCAGAACTATTATTCAAAAATGTGTTTGTTTACACATAAATTAATTACCATGAATAAATACCCATCACTTCTAGTCAACAAGTATCACAAAGTCATTGAGAAAAAAGCATACCAAATGAAGATCCAGGTTCAAGGAGTAACAATGTATATGATGAAGCTCCAAGGAAGATTAAGAGCCAATATCTCAAGCAATCTCATAACATAAAAGTCAAGTGAAAGATAAAATAATTTTGTTGCATGTGTTTTGTCTTCCAGGTTAAGACAGTCTACTGGGAATTGCCTTATTGGCTCACTGGAGGATCGACATAACCCAATTTAGAAGAATAGTTGGTGAAAATGATGGTAGTTGCAGAGATGGCTAAATTAATTTCTCTTGATTAGAGAAAAAAATAATGTCTATATCTATGGTTGATTGGAAACCCATTATAGACTTTTTTGTATAAAATGGAACAAAATGTATTTATAATTTGTGGTTTTGATGATTAGAAAAAATTGGACAATAGAAAAAGTAATATTTTTGTAATTGAGGTTCAGAGATAACTTTGTATTTGTACTTATATTTGTTGCAAAGAAAATCTGAAATTTCTATTTATTTTTATTCCTCCTTTCTGCACTTTTTTCCTTTCTTTTTTTGAATTTACTTTTTATTAGTTTGTGTTACTTTTCAGGATCATTGTAAAACTTTTAATTAACAAATTTGTAAATTAAAAAATGGCCCACTAGTCTGACCACAATAGGTAATTCATACACCTTTATGAAGAAACCCATCACTCACAACAATGACTCAAAACTTGGCCTTTATAAGTGTCATCTACACCACTAATTTGGTGGAGTATGTATATGTGACCATTGGTAAATTTATACTACGCAGGGTGGTGGTGTTCTTTCAAACCTACTGTGCACAGTCTGCCAAGAATGTGCTCACTGAAATTAGGTTAGATAAACATTGGGCATGGCTTGGCATATTGATGTTTGTATCTCAACTCTTAGTAGTAGACAAGTCAAGATCACTAGCTAGGAATCACTAGGAAGTACACACTAGGAATGACTAAGAATCATCCTTAGAGTCAAGTAAAAGACGTTCTGAAAAAAAGAACAAAACAGCTGCCAGATTGTTTATATAATTAGTACATATTTACTATTTACAATTAAGGCCATGTTTCTATGCTCAAAAACAAAATCTACTGTTTACATTTAAGCATACTCTATGAAGCTTATTGTTTTTGGCAGAACTTTATGAATCTGTGTACTGTAGGCTACTTGAATGTGAAAATCAGCATGAATTTATTACAGCACTTTTTCCAAGCATGAATCTTACATAAGAGTTGTACATGAATTAATAAAAGTATCACAATAGCTTCCTTTACTCAGTACTGTCAAAGAAATTATTCATTTCCCAAACACTGATCTGTAAAAGTTTGGGTTTTTAATGTTGAACTATACTACAGTTCTCTCTACTGTACACAGAGAATAATTCTGTGGGCAAGATTAATGAATTGCTGATAAGGCCAACTGTAAACCAGACTGTAACTGTAAACCAGGCCACACTACAAACCAGTAATAAAAATATATTGTGATTTGTTTTGTTTCCTCCCAGATCAAAAAACTGCTTAAAACTGTTCATATAGCTGCCAGCCCAACATGCATGTTTTATGCAGCTAGTATGATCGGGGGTATAAAATAGCCTTAAAATTATTACATTTCCCCCCAATAAAATTAATGTTAATCAACATGGGGAAATTAAAATACAATAATCTGTTTATCAAGATCAAGTTGTTGTTTTTTAATCAATCAACAAGATTCAGTTTCTTTGGCACCCTTAAATTGATTTTAAGAGTGCTGGCACTCAGGCAGAGTAACAATTAAGCTACAATTTGGAAACATAATGATACCTATATTTTAATTTATGGAAAAAAAAACATGAAATATACCTTGTCACAGAATGCCCCTCCCAAATATTCCACCTTTGAAACGTAAATAAATGCAAAGAAGTTCAAAAGAAAAGTGTTCAACTTTTTCTTTCTCCCTGGCGCTGTGTGTCTGTTTGAGAGAGAGAACTAATAATGGTGAAAGGGACAAAAGGTGAGGGATAAACAACTTTTACAGGATTCCCAACACTCTGCCCCAGCACCCTTATCTTCTTCATCTTCTTCCTAACTGGGAGAAAAGCTTTGAGTAACTATGCTTTTATGGGGAAGAGGAAGAGCTATGAAATTTTATTTCTGAGAATTTCCTATACATACAAACAAGATATATCTACAAAGTTTACAAAAAAGTGTGGAGAGGCTGGAGGCAAATGCTAAGGATATTTTACTTATATAATACTTTTCTTTCTTTCAATTATTCTTGGAGATTACCTGATAGGTCCCTTCAGTTTTCTTGGCAATGTTTTTCTGAAGTGGTTTACCATTGCCTTCATTGTAGGGATGTGAAAAGATTATTAGCCCAAGGTCACCCAGCCTAAGGCATGACTAGAATTGACTCTCTCTTGGTTTATTACTTGATGCATTAATCACTATATGAAATAGGCCTTCAACACATATATTACTCAATTCTATAAAATAGAATAAGGGTATTTTGAACATATCAATACTCAGTGAATCTATATTCTGATCAGCAATCAAGAAATTAGGATAGCATATCTTGAATTTGTGAACTAGACTACTATTATCTTAAGACAATCCTTGTTCTATTGCTGTTTTAGTCCTAGTTCAATCAAGTTGTCCAAATAGACCATTTGTTAGAAACCTATAAATTACACCCATGGGAACTGAGTTCTTATACCAAAGAGGCCAGTATTTTAGAGTAAAAATAGTGAGGGGGGAAATGCTTAATTTAGCAGTTCAAAAAATAGTTTTTACAAACTTCAATCTTGCCTAATGATAAAACATTTGGGGGGAAAAATTAAGCTCCTTACAAGAATTTGAGGGAGATTTCTACTCTCCCATATCTCAAACAACACATGAACATAACTAGAGCTTATGTCAAAATAGTAACAAAAATTCAAAGTAGACAATATGAAATGGATCAAGCATCCAAAAACCCTATCCAGTTTGTTGGAAAACAATCATGGCAATAACTGATTAAGGATTTTCATAAACAGTCCTGATTAAGGACTTTCATAAACTGTTTACTTTCATAAACAGTCCCACAAGTTTAAAATAATCTTGGTAGACTTGAACATTAGGTCTTATATCACAAAATACAATTATCTAATGTGGGTTTCTGGTCTTAGGAAATGATATACAATAGTAAAATAGATAGTACCTTGCTCAGCAGAAGTACTTGTAAGAAAGATATAAGCATCCTAACAGATCAAACAGTAAGCATGAACCAGCACTGTGCTACAGCTGTCAAAAGACCTAGGGCAGGGGTGGGCAAATGTGGCTCTTTTACAACCTGTGGACTTCAACTCCCAGCCAAGCTGTCTCAGGAATTCTGGGAGTTGAAGTTCACAGGTTGTAAAAGAGCCACATTTGCCCACCCCTGACCTAGGGCAATCCTGGGCTGTATCTAAAGAGTTATAGTGAAAAGATAATGGAAATTATATTTCTATTCTATACTGCACTGGCCAGACTGTACCTAGAATGCTGTGTCCAGTACTGGTTGCCCTCGTGCATGGACACTGAAAAACCGGAAATTGTGTGAGAAAACTTACAAAAGATGGTGAGTGACTCAGAGGCTAACTTCTACAATGCCCCAATGATGCCCTTGAAGTGATGTCCCAGTGCCTGGAGGCCGTGCGGATCTGGATGGGGAGGAACAGGCTCAAGCTCAACCCTTCCAAGACTGAGTGGCTGTGGTTCCCGGCATCCCGATATAGTCAGTTGACTCCATCACTGACTATCGGGGGAGAGTCTTTGGCCCCCGTGGAGAGGGCGCGCAATCTGGGAATCCTCCTGGATAAGCAGCTGTTCTTGGAGGAACATCTGACGGCTGTAGCCAGGGGGACTGTCAGGTTTGCCTGATTCGCCAGTTGCGGCCCTTTCTTGATCGGGATTCCCTGTGCGGCCGCACGGGTAATCACAGGAGCTGCCTGGCGCTCCCACATAACACCGCTCCTGCGTGAGCTGCACTGGCTCCCTGTGGTCTTCCGGGTGCGCTTCAAGGTGTTGGTCACCACCTTTAAAGCATAGGACCTAGTTATCTTCGAGACCGCTTGCTACTACCGATGACCTCCCACCAACCTGTGCGCTCCCACAGAGAGGCCTCCTCGGGGTGCCATCAGCCAAACAATGTAGGCTGGTGACCCCCAGGGGGAGGGCCTTCTCTGTGGGGGCACCTACCCTCTGGAATCAGCTGCCCCCAGAGATAAGGAGAATCCAAGACCTCGGTGCCTTCTGCCGTGCCCTTAAAACTTTCTTTTTTCAGCAAGCCGGGCTGGCTTAACATATTTTTTAACATATTTTTTTAAATTTTTAATTGGTTTGTTATCTTAAATTGGGGCCAAATTAATATATATCCTTTTAATTGTTTTTAATGTTTGTATGTTTTTATTTGGCTGTACACCGCCTGAGTCCCTCGGGAGAAGGTGCGGTATATAAATTCGAAATAAAATAAAAAAATAAAAAAATGATTAAAGAAAATGGGTACATTTTGTGTAAACTGAGATGTCATATGGTTAGGTGTATACTCCACAGCTGCAAAAGGTAGGACAAGAACCAAAGAAAAATCCATACTCGAAATAAAAAATCTCTTCTTATTGTGAGAGTTAAGCAGTGAAACAGGCTCAATCTATAGTAGTGGGTACACTATCACTGGAAACTTTCAAAGATCATACCATTTGTCTGAGATGATAGGAGATTCCAACACTGAGCAAGGGGTTGAAGATCTCCAAGGAATCTTTCAAAATTATGATTCTGTGGAATAAAGTGAGGCAGGGTGAAGGTAAGAGAATACTACTCTGAATGTGCTGAATCTCAGACACGAAGTAGAATCATATTTGGTTAGTTTTTGGATAGAAGATCTGCCTGGAAATACTGATTGCTGAAGACTTGAGAGCTACGTATAGTGGTTTAAGTACACTTTAGTCGCAAACATAGAAGCTCGCTGGGTGACTCTGGGCAAACCCTCTCTCTCCTTCAATTTATTTTACAGGGCTATTGGACAAAATAGAGGAAGGTATGCTGTATATGCCTTAAGATCTTAAACTCTTAAATTAAATCCAGGATATAAATCTGATAAATGAATTAGTGGACTAAGCATGTGTTTTACTTTCAGTTAAAATTTATTAGACAGCAATTGCCATGCTAGACTAAAAGGATAACATATACCAAACAGCTTAACCTATATCCCATTCTAAGGTTCCTTTGATACATGAATATTTATATCCTGTCTTTATTATTTTTACTATATTTACTATAATAAATAACTCAAGCTGGCGAACATATCCAACACACCTTCCTATTTAACCACAACAATTGTAGAAAGTAAATTGGCCTGAGAGTGATTGGTATAATAACAGTATATATCAAATATACTGTGTGTGTATATATATATGTGTGTGTCTGTGTATACACATATACCGTATATACATATACTGTACACACAAACACTCATACACTCATCCAATTAGATGGATCCGCCCCAGGCGCCTGATGGATCCTGATAGGTTCCAGACGGAGCTTGGGCCATTTCCTGAGGATCTAGCACATGACTCGGCCGAGGACCTGGTAGCCGCCTGGGATCGGGCGGCTGGTGGGGCCTTGGACCGAGTTGTGCCTTTGCGGCCTCTGACCCGATGCCGATCCCGTGCGGCTCCTTGGTTTACTGAGGAGCTGAGGGAAATGAAGCGCCGGAAAAGACGCCTGGAGAGCGGTTGGAGGGCCAGTCTCGCTGAATCTGATCGAACACTGGTAAGGTCGCATATTAAGGCCTACCTAGTGGCGATAGAGACGGCAAAGTCTAACTACTTTTCCGCCTCTATTGCGTCATCAGGGAATCGTCCGGCCGCCCTGTTTAGGGTGACCCGCGCCCTGCTCCATCCGGGAGTGCGGGAGGATCCCTTAGAAGGCAGGGCGGGGGATTTCGGACAATACCTGTATGACAAAATCGCCCAGATCCGGGGGGATTTGGACTCTGACTGGGTAGATCAGGGCAGGGTGACGAGGAATAGTCTTGAGAATGTTATCTGGGAGGAGTTTGATGCTGTGACTCCTGATGATGTGGACAGGATTTTGAGGAGACTTAGTGCGGCCACATGTTTACTGGACCCGTGTCCCTCCTGGTTGGTACTGGCTTCCCGGGAGGTTACACGAGGCTGGCTCCAGGGTGTTATCAACGCTTCGTTGAGTGAGGGTTACTTCCCCACCACCTTGAAAGAGGCGGTGGTGAGGCCTCTCCTCAAGAAGCCGTCCCTGGATCCGGCAATATTGGCCAACTATCGTCCTGTCTCCAACCTTCGCTTTATGGCGAAGGTTGTTGAGAGTGTGGTCGCACGACAGTTTCCGCAATTCCTGGAGGAAACATCTTATCTAGATCCGTTCCAGTCGGGTTTCAGGTCTGGGCACAGCACAGAAACGGCATTGGTCGCGTTGGTTGATGATCTCTGGAGGGCTCGGGACAGGGGTTGTTCCTCTGTTCTGGTCCTGTTAGACCTCTCAGCGGCTTTTGATACCATCGACCATGGTATCATGCTGCACCGGCTGGAAGAGTTGGGGGTGGGAGGCACCGTGTTGCGGTGGTTCTCCTCCTTTCTCTCCGACCGGTCGCAGTTTGTGTTGGCAGGGGGGCAGAGGTCGACCTCGAGGCCTCTCATTTGTGGAGTGCCGCAGGGATCGGTCCTCTCGCCCCTTCTGTTCAACATTTATGTGAAGCCGCTGGGTGAGATCATCCGTGGCTTTGGGGTGAGATACCACCAGTACGCTGATGACACCCAGCTGTACATCTCCACCCCAGGCCACCCCAACGATGCCCTTGAAGTGATGTCCCAGTGCCTGGAGGCTGTACGGGTCTGGATGGGGAGGAACAGGCTCAAGCTCAACCCTTCCAAGACTGAGTGGCTGTGGCTCCCGGCATCCCGATATAGTCAGTTGACTCCATCACTGACTATTGGGGGCGAGTCATTGGCCCCCACAGAGAGGGCTCGCAATCTGGGAGTCCTTCTGGATATGCAGCTGTCCTTGGAGGAACATCTGACGGCTGTAACCAGGGGGACCTTTTGTCAGGTTCGCCTGATTCGCCAGTTGCGTCCCTTTCTTGATCGGGATTCCCTGTGCACAGTCACTCACGCCCTCGTCACCTCTCGCCTTGACTATTGCAACGCTCTCTACATGGGGCTCCCCTTGAGGAGCACCCGGAGGCTCCAGCTGGTCCAGAACGCAGCAGCGCGGGTAGTGACGGGAGCAGCATGGCGCTCCCATGTAACACCGCTCCTGCGCGAGCTGCACTGGCTCCCAGTTGTCTTCCGGGTGCGCTTCAAGGTGTTGGTTATCACCTTTAAAGCGCTCCATGGCATAGGGCCTAGCTATCTTCGAGACCGCCTGCTGCTACCAACGACCTCCCATCGACCCGTGCGCTCCCACAGAGAGGGCCTCCTCGGGGTGCCATCAGCCAGACAATGTAGGCTGGTGACCCCCAGGGGGAGAGCCTTCTCTGTGGGGGCACCTACCCTCTGGAATCAGCTCCCCCCAGAGATAAGGAGAATCCAAGACCTCAGTGCCTTCCGTCGCGCCCTTAAAACCCATTTATTTAAACAAGCCGGGCTGGCTTAAGATGAAATTTTTAACTGTTTTTAAATGTTGTAAACATTTTTAATTGGTAAATGAGTTTTAATTGGGCCAAATTTATATATCTTTTAATTGTTTTTAATATTTGTTCTGCATGTTTTTTAATCTGGCTGTACACCGCCCTGAGTCCTCAGGGAGAAGGGCGGTATAGAAATCCAATATAAAATAAATAAAATAAATAAATAAATACACAAACACATACACACTGTATGAATATATTCAAAGAATGCAAATAAAGATGACAGAATTTCGGGAATATGGATTAGTCCAACAAAATAAATGCCTTACAGACAGCAAGGATGGTTTGTTCCAATAGCCATGGAAGACAGTTTTTGCCCCCTTCATATTAAAAATGACTCCTATGTACAGAGCAAAGGAGAAAAATATCTAAGTAAAGAACATTCTGTAGAGCAGGAGTGGGTAACTATAGCCCCTTTACGACCTGTGGACTTCAACTCCCAGAATTCCTGAGACAGCCATGCTCAGGAATTCTAAGAGTTGAAGTCCAAAGGTTTTAAAGGGGCCATAATTACCCATCTCTACTCTAGAGATTGGCCAAAACCTGGGAAGTAGGGAAAAAAATATTTCCCAGATGATTTGCTAATGAAAATTAAACATAGTTTCTCCAGCGACTTTTTACTCAGAAGACTAATTTGAATCACACAAATTTGCTTTAAAAATAGAAGTTGGCCGGTAATGCTTTTTATACAGACTGATAATATTTTTTAGGTCAGGTCAGGGTATCATTGCCAAATTGATTTATTACTGTTCAACTACCACTATTCAACTATAATGTATTATTAAATTTAATCATGTAAGGAAGATGAATAATGAAGGCATCCAAGTACAGAATAAGACTACCGAGATTATATTAGTACTCGATGTAAAAAACCCCAATCATCTCTTTTTTAGTTTAATCATCAAGAAAAACCAAATTGTTAGTCCAAACTCCAAAATTTTATTCCTCTGTTCCATAATATCAGAACCTCAAAAATGATGTCTACTGACTTTCCATCAATCCACATATGGAACACAGTTAAATGCATTCAGCGAGCTGTTTAAAATAGTTTTATTGTTACTGAAAAGCAGTTTAGATGTTACAAATTAGAGCACAGAATTTTCTCAGAAGCTAATTGGATACTAGGCCAGCTTTCATGTAATATGTCAGGTAAAATCTGTTTTTACTATCTCAATCAGAATGAAGGCAGCCTTAAGAGAGTTCAGTTGTAGAATCTGGATGATTTTGTTTATCATGTATTTTCTTTATCAAATGCTCTTTTTATATATAAACAAATTCTCAATATTGGCTGTTTAAGGACAAGTGCTCCTAGATTTTTTTGTTACTGAAAAAAAGTAGTTCAAGAAAACTGGGAATATTTTCCAACCAATATTTCCAATATTTTCTAAGAGTAATAAATAATGCAATATGAAGAAAAATTGAGATACACAAATTATGCCAGTCATCCCTTCTGTATACCATTAATTGCAACAGTTTGGATCCAGAATGTCGTATTTCCTGGAAGGGCATGTACAAAGCAGAGTTTATTCAAGATGTTCTATCCAGGAGTTAGGGAAACCATTTTTATTTTGTTGTATTCATTTTTCATATGTATACCACATTTTCTTGTTCAACTCAAGGTGACATATATAATCCTCCTATTTTCTCCACAAAAACAACTATTTGAGAAGTTGGACTGAGGTAGAGTGACTTGCCCAATATCAGCCAGTCAGTTTCCATGTCTAAGGGTGGATTAGGACTCTTAATTTCTATAGTATGGTTCTTGTTTTTATTCTGAAGTTCCTGGTGTCATTTTCCATGCTATTAACAGTGTCCCACAATATTCTGGGCACATTTCTTTTTTTAGAGATGAACCCTTGCATCAACACTTCTACTTTTCTCTGCTCCACAACAAGAAAAACTATGCTGCATTGGAAGTCTCCCACAGATTTAAATGTTCTGTTCAAAATGAAACCATGTAACCATATAAGCATTTTATTAAATATTCTACATTCAATTTGCAATTTGTTGCATGTCTATTACAATATTTGATACTAAATAAATACAAGAATCATATGAATAAAAATGGATCCAAATCCTAAATGAAGTGCAGATAGCCATACTTCTTTTATAAAAATAGCCTTCCTTATTAACATCAGTGTTAAACTGAACAGGTGGCAGTCTAGCTGCCAACACTATGTTCTACCAGTTCCCCTAGAAAGATGCAACAAAGAATGACTGTCTCTTTTAAATAAAACATAAAAGACAGTAATAGTCTTTTTTCCATATTGATAAAGGCATTTCAGATTTTTGTAACAATATTGCATATACATATATTCAGTTACTTTCTGAAAATAGACAAGTAGTTTTGAAGATAGAGCAGTAATTTATTGTTATGGTAAAGTTCATTCTCCAAATTATTTAAATAAATACTATTTTGTATAAAATTACAATACTGTACATAGCCAAAAATGATTCAGCACTGTAAATATTCAATTAAGACTTATTTCAATCTTACAGAATCACTCAGCAACTTATCAGAATTACCACTCAGCAAAAAGTATCACACACACCAACACACAGTATAACTTGAGATAATGCATCCAATTCACATACTTGAAATGTTCACTTGAAAACAAATTGACTGGAATGTATTCACTGGTTTAATAATAATCTGTGTCACCTAAAAGACTAAAAATGCATAAGATTATACATAGGTTTTCATAGACAACAGTCCATTTACTCAAAAGAAATTTTTGAAAACATTAAACTATAATATACTTAGTTGCTTTTTCATGGAGACAAAAAATCTGTTTTTGTTAGAATACTTCTACTGCTTTGGACATTCACTGGGAAGTGATTTATATCCTTTAAAGAAGGATATATTTCTCTGAATGAGAGTTATGTTGGAAGTTAAGCAATGTAATTATGATACTATTTAATTTTAAGTATTTACTTAATACTGTAGTATTTTGAAAAAATTGGAAATTCTTTATCAACTATAAACTGTTCGCAGCAACATGTCAGCTCCTTATTCATACAACTTCAAAGTCAAAATGAATTAAAGTATTGCTTCTTAAAGATATTAGTCTATGTAAACAGTATGATGATAGTTTGACTAGATGAAGTTTGATCAGTCATCCACATCAAGGAGTAGCAGTGACCCAAAATAATCTGCAAGCAGCTGAGCCTAGAAAGCCATTGGGAATCACCAAACATGTAAACAAACCTGAAGTAGACTTGCTGTTTTGGAAAAAGTAACAAAATAAGCAAACTCTAATTATATTCCTGGACTTCATAAACATTCTTTCTGAATCAGGCCTCATACCATGTGGGTTGACAAAAAGTTGAAATTATAAATCAATTTTGAAAAATGTGACACTACATTATTTACATCTGGCCTAAAAAAGAAGTACATCTACCTTGCACAGAGATATAGCAAGAAAGGTTTATTGCATTAACTTTGTCTTTACTCTGTGAAAAGGTCTTGTTTAAAATCAACTAATAACTAATCAAAGAAAAAAGCTATCATACTGAATCCACTACAGAAAGAGCTCTGACAAGCTGTTACTTCTATTATCTCTTTGGGGAGAAACTATCATGAAAAGTATTGAACTAAAACTTCCATACTGGACCTTTCTCTTCAGACAGTATTTCATTTCATAAGCCATCTGAAATAAAAAAAAAAAACCCTTCTTTATAAAGCTTATTTACAATTAAGTCTATGCCAATATACCCCGCAAATGCAGTTTCTAGATCACACATGTGCACACCTTAAACTATTTAAGGGCTACCTGATGCAGCTTTAGAGCTATAAGCTCAAGAAAAGCTTGGCAGAAAGTGGAGGATAGGTGATTCTTTTTGTTTCTATGAGTCACCCGCCATGTCAATAAGTAGGCCAAGGGTTCATAGAGGCAAGAATAACGTGTACTCCCCCCTACCCAACCTAAATGAAAATAGGCTGACTACTGGGACAAAACAAAACATGGGAGGGGGAAACGGAAGAGAAAGAAGACAAAGCCAACGTGCGGAAGTCATTTGCAGGAGTGAACCAATGAGGTCCCCATAAAGAGGGCTCTCCGTCTTTCTGAACTTTCAGCATGCAACAGGTCTTAAGGCTGCAGTCTGAAAAGCAGCCGAGCGCTTTTCTAAAACGTTGTCCTTCACTAGGCAGCCCCCAAGGGCTTATTGGCCACACCACCCCGGGAAAACTTCAGGAACGGCCTCAGCGACAGGCTGATTCAGGGGCTCCCTTCCCCCATGCTGGGGTTACACAACCGCAACACCATTTTCCGCGCTCACGTCCCCACCCCCACCGCTTATTTCAGTTTAAAAGGCACCCCCTCCCCCCGGGTCCAAGTTCAACAGGCCCCTTGGCCGCAGTCCTCCTCCCTCAGCCTTAGCCAAGGCAAACGGCCAAAAAAGCACGGAAGCTCCCTTCCCCCCACTCTGCAGCGATACTGTTTAAACCAGACGAAACGAAATAAATATCAACCCGAGGTCCCTGCGATCGAATGAGGGGTCCCGGAGGCCAATCGGCACCCCCGCCCAGGGGGTGCGTTCAACGCAAGGCCCGGAGAGTTGTTCCGGCCCATTTCAAAGCCTGGGGGGGGAGAGGGGTTGCCACAAGGAAACGCAGCCCATCCTGCTGGGAAAGTAGGGGGAGCGGGGGAGTCAGAGGGCCAACCCAGCTCGAAGGCCACCGAAACGTGAGGCGCAAACGTCCACCCATATAAACAATAGTCAACCGCCCATCCATTACGGCCGGGGAAACAGAAGGAAGTTGAAATCGCGCTGGAAAACATGGCCCTCCCGAGGCGTTCTCGGCGCTGCCGACCCTCGTTTGTCAATTTCTCTTAGGGAGTCCCCAAAAGGCCGGCCGGAAAAACTCACCTCCCTCCGCGTGTAGAAAGGCCCGGCTCGCCCTCCAGGAAGCCCCCGAGGAAAGTCTCAACTTCTGCCAAAGCCCCGAGTAAGCCAAGTTCCTTTCACAGGCAGCCCATGGTGTAACTCTTCTTTCCAACCCTGAGGTCCCGAGATCGTGAAGCAGATGGTAAATCTCGAGCAGCCCTGGTAGCTCTTCTCTCCCCCCTCCCTTCCTCCTCCTTCTCTACCTCCACCACTACCACCACATCCACTCCGGTGGCGGAGGGGATCAAAAGGAAGTCCGAGAGAGTGGCGGGCAGGAAAACGGAAAGTTTCGGGGTGCAGAATGGCGGTCAGGTGGTGGTGGTGGTGGTGCTGCTGCTCATGCTCATGACTTCGTGAGCAAGTTAATGTGCTCGGAGAGCGAAGTGCATGTGGAAGTCCAGGACCAGCCTCTCCCTGCTGCAACTCTCTACGAGAGAACGAAGCAGCAGGCAAAAGCTGGCAGAACCCGGCTGACTAAGTGGTCTCCGGAGCTGCTGGTGGAAATCAGCATATTGATCTTCAAGGAGGAAACCCGGAGAGAGGAGATGCGGTGGGTTTATCAGCAGTTCTGCCTTAATGATTTGCAACCAACAAAAACATCAACACCTACCCCCACCCTCAAATGAATTTCTCTTCCAATTGCAGTGTCCTGAAATAACTCCTTAGTCACTTTTAGGGGTAATTGAAATGTTTTGTTCCACAAAAAGGAATTCTTGCCCACCCCACCAGCTTTCTGCTGTTCAAATTAATTCTTTGTCCTGTGGAGTAAAAAAAAGAAAGAAAAGAAATTCGATCAAAGGGTAGTAAAATCTATGTTTACACAATCTCCTATGGACCAGTGTTACTTATCAATCTTATTTTCACTCTCCTTTTAATAAGAGAATAATGTAATACACTATTGGATAATGTGTAAAACATTAAGACTGCTTTTTTAAGCAGCTAAATTTTGATAAAGAATCTGATACTTTTATTTACATCCTGTTTCTAAAAGTCAAGAAGTAATTTTGTGTCAAATAAAATGTAACCTACTAGGACATCAGAATACAATGCTTTTGCAAATTCAGTATTTTATATTTGGAAATTCAGTTAAAAAAAAGGGGACAACCCATAATATTTATATACTTTATGAAAACCAGTGCTGCCATGATATAATTATAATGTATTTAAATGTAGACTTACGCTATCTCCATAACTGTTATTCAGCGGAATAGGTATTATTACACTTAGCCCTGACATAGATAGATGTTCTTTGTCTTGAATTAATCCTCCTTTTCTTATTTTTCTCTAGGCTGGCAGAGCTTTCTGAATTACAACAGTCATTTTACAGAAAAAGAAAAAGGAAGCTGTGCAAAAAGCAGTGCAAATACATGATGCAACATTACCCTGGTTACATGTGCTTCCCATCCCCCAATCTCTTACTGGTGAGAGTGCTGTGTTTTTTCTGCCTGCAGGGTCACATTGTGGCGGATTGGTTCTCCTTTCGCCTTGCTCAGTCATTCAGATTTGGAAAGTAAATAACAAGCTGACATCATTACTGCTCTCTGCATTACTGTGACACATTCCTGTACTACCAAGCACACACTATTAGCTGCGCAGAAAGAAAAGAGTGGCTTGATCAGTTTGTGCATACAATTTATGCTTAAATAAATGTGTGTGGTGAAAAGACACAGAAATGTATGGAATACTAAATTCAAAAATTAAAAAAGTATATGCTATCATGTATATAAAATCTTGGAAGCAAATTTCACTGAAATTTCACTAAATTTTAAATATATGTGTACAACCATATATATAAGTGATTATTCAGCAAGCACTAGCCTTGTTTACTTGGAAGTTTATGGAACATATTAAAGTTTGCTTCCAAATAAATAAACATTACCTTATAAGTTTAATTTCATACAAGTTAGGAAAATATGTCAATATTAACATGTCCCTTTGGCCTGATTAATTAATACTGAAGCCTTTTATATTAAATAGTCTCTGGTTGCAGCTATATTAGTTAATAGGATCACCCAATTGTGCTGATGTATTGGTAAGCAACCTGGTGCTCATAAATTTTGGATTGCAGCTCCTATATTCAGTTGTTACTAGTCATGCTGCCTTGGGTAGATAAGCATTAAAATTCAAAACAGAGAAAGTTTTGACATTAGAAAATATTATATAATACTTTGCTTGTCAGAAGCTGACTGGGAAGGTTATAAATGATGATCCCATGACGCTGGGAAAGTACAATTGTCATAAACACATGCCAACTGCCAAGTGCTTGAAATTTGATCACATGACATGGAGATGCTGCAACAGTGATAAGTGGGAAAACCAATTGTAAGTCACTTTTTTCAGTGCTGTTGTAACTTCAAATGGTCACTAAATAAATGGTTGCAAGTCGAAGACTACCTGTACTGTTCTGAAGTATAAAGACTCTGAAGTCCTAATCAATGCACTGAAGTGTCCCAGTAGTGGGTTTCAATTTAGTTTGCTACCGTTTTGCTCGTGCAGGCACAACGCTTCTGCGCATGCTCAGAAGCATCTGGGTGGTTGGGTAGAGCTGCCGTCGCCGCTACTGTAGCAACCCACCACTGAAGTGTCCTTTGTGTAAGGCCAATATAGTTTGCAACTCTTATAGAATAAGAGATATAAGTAAATATATACTTGTACATTCACCAAAGCAACTTTGGTAGACCAACTGTGTGATACAGTTGTCTTGCTATATATCTATGTATTTTTTTCATTTTAAACATTCTACACATGTTACTGGCAACACACAGACTTTCTACTGAGTCACAGTATTTGGTCTATTTATCTCAGTACTATTAACTCTTGTTGGCTGAATTTTAGTTTGGCTTTATATACAAAACCAGCTTACCATGATTTAACAAAATATAGTATTTTATAATATGTGAAATAAAGCATTGACAACATTTCTCCAGAAGTCAGAAAGTACTGGTTCCAGCTCTGCCCTGAAATGGCAGGAAATGAATCTGGGATCTCTTGTATTATAGATATAATACACTATACTGTTCTGATTTATAGACAGATTCTGCATACTAGAAAGTAGTGTGGTAGAATTAGACCATTTAGCCCTGGTGATATCAACAGAGTTCAGAAAGGCCTCATCTCCATGGAACTTACTCCACTTGGAATAATAGGTGGAGTAGGGCAATACAATCTTTAAGAAAAATGTTATTTTGTATCATCAAACAATAGTTCTCTTACTAATGCAGAATAATTTAGGAAGGGATTTAACTCTTGATGACCCCAGGATAATCCTCCTACAACAGTGTCTCAAAAGTGCTGACCAATAAGCAGATATAAGAACCAACTTTTTAAACAATGACACAGAGCTCTCTAGGACTAGGTGAAAGGAAAGGATAGAAAAGTGGAAAGAGGAAGTCCCTAGTTTAGAATGTATTTCAGCAATGAATGAACTATAACCAAGTTTCCATATCAAAAAGGATATGGCAGGCACAGTCAATCTGATCAAGGGGCTGTAACAATTTCCTTCTTAGGAAAGAAAGGTTGCCAGTTTAGGGCCTTTTTAGCATTCTTTTTTAGAAAACAAAATGAAGTTTTAAAAAGAACATGGCAGGGACATATAAAATTAAGCATCTGCATAAGGAAAAGGGATCCCCATCCCCCCTGTTTTCTAACCCTAGAATCTGGGAACATTCCACAAATCTATATTCAGTAAATAGCTTTTTACACCGACCATAGTTAAACAATAGAAATAGAGATAAGTAGTAGTAAAGGCTGTTGAATATGACATTTGAAAAGGGACAGATTAATACAGTGTAAGGTGTAGATACCTATGTGTAACCTTCAATATCTGAGACATATCCCTCAATACTTGTTAATGTGAAACATAGCATTCATGTCTCAAAAACATATACCTTATTATCTATTCTGACAGAATATTGATTATAATGGCCTTTGGTCTATCCCATCACAAATCTTATGTTTTAGTAACACTTCACTCTGGAGAATCATGATACCAGTTTGGGACTTTCTCAAATTTTCTGTCTTTTCCATATTTGTTATAGCTCCCCTAGTTTGTATAATATATTAAATAAAAATTGGAGTGAAACCTACGTTAAAGGTAAACATTAGACCTGGATTTATTTAATGAAGAACCTATACTTGTTGGATTATGTTTGGAATCTACGTGGTGTAGAATTCCTGAATATGAGTGATGTTTTTACATAGGCTGTCCTTTGCCTATGTTTGATGCATCATCATCAAACACATTAGCTAGTTACAGGGTAGAGGAGGCTTTAATTTGATTATTATATGCATGAAGAAGCTTATTATTACTGGAATGACAACAATGAGAAAAGATTTCAGAAAGATATAGAATTGATCATTCTCATGGGATTCTTCTGCCTCATATGATGTATATATTCATATTATTTGGAGCTTTGTGAAATTGAGCTATAGTAAGGTTGATTCCATAATGCATTTTAGTGTGTAAACCAACTCAAAGTTGGTCTAGGCTTCTAGAATGATTACTTCAAATAATTGCTTTTGGTCATAGCTTTAATTCCTAATCAGAACCTCCAGAGTAAAAATCTGTGATCGTTTTTGACATATGGTTGGCAGCAATATGAGTTATAACATATGTTGTGAATAGTGGAATTTGTGACACCCTCATTATTTAAAATTAGATCCTTCAAGCCTTAAAAGTGGTTCTTTATATGTTTAACTAGAAACTTGATCTTAGCTATGTGTGCATGATGTCCACACATGCTTTTTAAAAGTGAATTCATTTATCACTGAAAATACGCTTTGTGGTTTATAGGAAATTATAAGCAGAAAAAAGGATATCACATCTTCAGCTTTGCAGACTGCATGTACAAAAGAGCACCAGAAAACGTGAAGAAATGGCAGCTTGTGAACATATCCTAGTAACAAATTCTAATGACATAACACAAAAGCAGGCTTGAGCTCTGAAGCCAAACTTGTCAGGAGTCATTTGAAAAAACCGCTATCTGAATAGTGAAATGAATAGGCATAATAAAAAGTCTTTTACCAAGAGAACTGGCAAGGACACTTGTGGGAATAACTTAATTTCTTATTATTATGCCTAAGCATATGTTTCTAATATATATATTAGAAGTAAATATACACCTATATTCTTGCCAAACTATAACCGACCTACCACTAATGAATTTTTTTTAAAAAACAACTTCTTCCATGCAGACGTTTCTATACAAATATCTATAGAAACAAAAAAAAAAATGAAACGTGCTGGATATATGATAAGTACTTCCTTCTTAATGTTTCTTCTATATTAAATATCAGTAGCTGATTAAGATCTAGGAAACCCTGGATTTAAATATCTGAAAATTACAGAGTCAGAGTAATTTTTGTTGTGATATATTAAATAGAACTCACAATTCTATTATCTTTATGTAAAAATTATGTCTTATCCAATTGACTCAACATAAAACAGGAAAATTCTGTCAACTTTCCTGCTGTCTATGCATAGCAATAATAACTACTTATTTGTCACCACGTAGCCCGAGTATTCTCAGTGAAAATTAAATTTAACACACACACATACACACACATATAAAATACGCATACTGTTTCTCTTTTAAAATACAGAGAATCAGAAACCAGACAAATGAACTAAATATAGAAAGTTCCATTTAGATATATGCAAATGGAATCAGACTGGTAGAAGTCTGATTCTCTGACCTTTCCACTCACCTACAGTATTTCTCTTGGGAAATCCCCTTATCTTTTAACTGTAATCTATCCCATTCATCAGTATCCTACTACGTCTTCTCTATCATTCTTTGGGAAAATGGGGTTGCCGTGAATAGGATACAATACAACTCAAATAATTAAAAGATTTATTTAGTTAGTTATTAAATTTGTTCGCCCATCTCACAACCGGGTGACTCTGGATAGCTTATAATGTTAGAATAAAAGTATACAAAAATATGTATATAATAAGAATAAAATGCTACAAAAATACAAATTATCAGCTATAACTAAAAGATGGGGGGAGAGGGAGTAGGATGAGCTGGAGGATTTATTGAGAGGAGAGGTCTGTTGTTAATCACCTCTAGCGTGACAGTTCCCCATTGGAGCCTCAGGCCAACTGTCAGAGCCAGGTCTTCAAACTTCCGCAGAAGGTCAGAAAGGTGGGAGCAACCTCCCTCTGAGGAGTGTATGTGTAAGATGTTCCAAAGGGCAAGAGTGACAACAGAGAAGGCTCCACTCCTGGATCCCATCAGGCCAAATGTCCTGGCTGATCCAGGAAATTTGATGCATCATGCCTCCTCTGCCAGCACGTGGGGCGGGCCAATCCCATTGGGATGAGACAGTTTCCCAGGGAACCTGGATCCATGCTATGAAGTGTTTTAAAAGTGATAACCAACACCTTGAATTGTACCTGGAAGCAAACCAGCAGCCGGTGCAGTTCATGGAATGGAGGTGTAATATGGGTCAGTCTGGGAGCCCAAAAGCTACCCACGCCACTGCACTCTGCACCAGCTGTAACTTCCGAATGCTTTTCAAGTGTAGCCCCATGTAGAGTGCATTGCAGTCGTCCAAACATGAGAGGACTAGAGCTTGAATGACTAGGTGCAGGAACTCCTGCTCCAGGAAAGACCACAACTGGCGCACAACCTGAAATTTGATAAAAGGTCTTCGAGCAAGAGTTGCAAGTCCAGGAGATCCCCCAAGTTGTGGACTGGATCTGTCTGAGATAGTGCCACCTATTCCAGTCCTGAGGATGTCAAAATCCGGGATCTTGAAATTCTATGTACGCAAAGCCATTCAGTCTTGCCAGGGTTTAGCCAAAGCTTCTAGCTTCCCTCCACAAGAGGGCAACAACAGCATCACTTGTTCACTAGGAGTAGAGATATCAGTATGCTGATGATACTCAACTCTATGATACCTCAACTCAAGAGGACAGATGATCTCACCCAGCGATTTTATGTACATATAAAAAAGGAGTGGAGAGAGTACCAAGCCCTCAGCATGCGACAAGAGAGTGGCTGTGGGCTGGATCTTTCACTCCCAATTAACACTGATTGGGACCAGCCTTGGAGAAAGGAGCCAACCAGTGTAAGACTCTGCCACCTGGCCTCAGCCCCCATAGCCACCTAAAAGGATACTATGGTTATGGTACTGAAGACCACTGAGAGGTCAACAAGAGTGAGGATGATTGCATTATCTCCATCCTGCTTTCACTAAAGATCATCAATTGCAACCAATGCTGTTTCTGTCCCATAATCAGGCCTAAATCCTGACTGAAAGGGTCCAGACAATCCATTTTATCCAGGACCCTCTGAAGCTGCCAAGCAACCACTTTTCCACCACTTTCCCTAAAAAAGGAAGATGGGAAACAGGACGAAAATTGTCCAGACAGGTGAGACATGTGATTTTTTTTAAAAAAGGAGGCAAACCAGGGTCTCCTTAAAAGGTCCTAGAAATGTCCCCACCTGCAATGATGAATTAATCACTGCCTGAACCTTAGCATCTAGGAGGGATGCTTAGCAATGCTGGAGACTTAGTATCTAGGAGGGACAAGAATCTAACTGACAGGTGGTAACACTGACAGCATTGAGGACCCTGCCCATTTCCTCAGGTCCAACAAGGTCAAACCATTCCCAGATCATTGAGGAAAACCTTTCCCCAGGCATCTCACATGGACTTGTACCACACTTTACTTTACTTTACTTTTATTTGATTTGTATACCGCCCTACTCCCGAAGGACTCAGGGTGGTGAACAGCCAACAATAAAATACATACATACAAAATTTAAAAAACAGAAATAAAATCGAATTAAATAATTTGGTCCAGACAGATTAAAACCCCAATCAATTTAAAACAGATTTAAACTTTGAAAATTTAAAAGATATTAAAAATATTAAAATTGTTTAAAAAGAGGGAGAAAATTAGGCCAGGCCTGCCTGGTGAAATAAAAAGGTCTTTAGAGCACGGTGGAAGGTGCACAGATCCGGGATCCTCCGTATCTCCAGGTGGAGCTCGTTCCAGATAGTAGGTGCCCCTACAGAGAAGGCTCTCCCCCTGGGGGCTGCCAGTCGACATTGTTTGGCTGACGGCACCCAGAGGAGCCCCTCTCTATGAGAGAGTACCGGCCTGTGGGAGGCTATTGGTGGTAGTAGGCGGTCACGCAAGTACCCAGGTCCTGAGCCATGGAGCGCTTTAAAGATGGTAACCAAAACCTTGAAGCGCACCCGGAAGACCACCGGGAGCCAGTGCAGCTCGCGCAGGAGGGGTGTTACATGGGAGCGCCATGTCGCTCCCATTACCACCCGCGCGGCCGCACTCTGCACCAGTTGGAGCCTCCGGATGCTCCTCAAGGGGAGCCCCATGTAGAGAGTGTTACAATAGTCCAGGCGGGAGGTGTTGAGGGCATGAGTGACCGTGCATAAGGAGTCCCGATCCAGAAAGGGACGCAACTGGCGAATCAGGCAAACCTGATGAAAAATCCTCCCGGTCACAGCCATCAAGTGCTCTTCTAAAGACAGCCGTGAATCCAGGAGGACGCCCAAGTTGCTCACCCTCTCTGTGGGGGCCAATGATTCGCCCCCAATAGTCAGTGATGGCACCAACTAACTATATCGGGACGTCGGAAACCACAGCCACTCGGTCTTGGATGGGTTGAGCTGAGCCTATTCTTCCCCATCCAGATCCGCACAGCCTCCAGGCACCGGGACATCACTTCAAGGGCATCGTTGGGGTGGTCTGGGGTGGAGATGTACAGCTGGGTGTTGTCAGCGTACTGGTGGTACTTCACCCTGAAACCACGGATGATCTCGCCCAGTGGCTTCACATAAATGTTGAACAGGAGGGGCGAGAGGACCGACCCTTGCGGCACCCCACATAAGAGGGACCTCGGAGTCGACCTCTGCCCCCCTGTCAACACAGACTGCGACCAGTCAGAGAGAAAGGAGGAGAACCACTGCAACACAGTGCCTCCCACCCCTAACTCTTCCAACCGGTGCAGCATGATACCATGGTCGATGGTATCAAAAGCCGCTGAGAGATCTAACAGGACCAGGACAGAGGAGCACCCCCTGTCCCTAGCCCTCCAGAGATCATCTACCAACGCAACCAGTGACGTTTCCATGCTGTACCCGGGCCTGAAGCCCGACTGGAACGGATCCAGATACGTTGTTTCATCCAGGTGCTGGGGGAACTGTTGCGCAGCCACACTCTCAACAACCTTTGCCACAAAGCAAAGGTTGGAGACCGGACGATAGTTTACCAACATTGCTGGGTCCAGGGAAGGCTTCTTGAGGAGAGGCCTCACCACCGCCTCTTTCAAGGTGGTGGGAAAGTCACCCTCACCCAACGAAGCATTTATAATCCCCTGGAGCCAGCCTCGTGTCACTTCCCGGGAAGCCAGCACTAACCAAGAAGGACACAGGTCCAATAAACAAGTGGTCATGTTCAGTCTGCCCAGAATCCTGTCCACGTCCTCAGGGGTCACAGGATCAAACTCATCCCAGATAACATTCTCAAGACCTGCCCCAATCCCTCCCCCTGAGACTACCCAGTCGGAGTCCAGATTGTCCCGAATCTGAGTGATTTTGTCATACAGATACTGAGCAAAATCCTTGGCTCTACCCTCCAAGGGGTCCTCCCACGCTTCCTGATGGAGCAGGGAGAAGGTCACCCTAAAGAAGGCGGCCGGGCAGTTATCTGATGACGCAATAAGAGCAACAAAATAACTACATTTCGCTGCTTTTATCGCCACTAGGTAATTCCTAATATGGGATCTTACTAGTGTCCGGTCAGATTCAGAAAGACTGGCCCTCCAACTACTCTCTAGGGGTCTTTTCCAGCGCTTCAACTCCCTCAGCTCCTCGGAGAACCAAGGAGCCAATTGAGATCGGCGCCGGGTCAGAGGCTGCAAAGGCACAACCCAATCCAGACCTCCAGCGGCCGCCCTATCCCAGGCGGCCACTAGGTCTCCAGTTGAGGCATGTGCCAGAGCCTCAGGAAATGGCCCACGCTCCATCTGGAACCTATCAGGTTCCATCAGGCGCCTGGGACGGAACCATCTTACTGGCTCCACCTCCCTGCGGTGGGGTGCAGCGGTTCGAAGGTCGAGATGAAGGAGAGAGTGATCTGACCATGACAAGGGCTCGGTGACTATATCCCCTATCTCAAGATCACTCAACCACTGTCCAGAGACAAAAACCAGATCCAGCGTATTTCCCCCCGTGTGGGTAGGGCCATGAATTAACTGGGTCAGGTCCATAGCTGTCATGGAAGCCATGAACTCCCGAGCTACCTCAGACATCTCACCCATGGATGGCAGGTTGAAATCCCCCATGACCATAAGCCTGGGGGTATCAACTGCCACCACGGCAATGACGTTGAGTAGCTTGGGCAGGGCTATTGCCACGTGGCAGGGAGCCAGGTCTGTTTGCCACGTGATCAGCAAACCCATCTGAACCCCATGACCCCATTTCACAAGGAGGGATTCACAGCTGGCCGTCTGAGGAACAGTGGCCTCCCTCGGTCTCAGACCTTCTTTAATAATAACCGCTACCCCCCCTCCCCTCCCCTGTGACCTCGGCTGATGAAATGCTTGGAAACCTGGTGGGCACATTTCAACACATGGAATCTAACTGGGAACAAATCCAAATGACTTTGTCAGGTGTTGAACAAAGTCATCTGCATGGCCCTGTAGATAATCATTGGAGCTTTATACCACTGATTGCCATAAAAAGTAGTACAGGTAGTTCTCAACTTTTCCTGACCATTCAAAGTTACAATGGCACTGAGAAAAGTGACATATGACCATGATATCCATAGGTCAGATGAATAAAATTTGGATGCTCGGCTACTGGTTTCTATTTGCAGTGTCCCAGGGTCATGTGATTACCTTTGCAACCTGCTGACAAGCAAAGTCAATGGGGAAGCCAGATTGATTTAACAACCTTTGTTATTAACTTAACAACTGCAGTGCTTCACTTAGCAACTGTGGCAAGAAAGGTCATAAAATGGAGCAAAACTCACTTAACTGTCTTACTTAGCAACAATTTTGGGGTCAATTGTGGTTATAAGTCGAGGACTACCTGTATTCACAAGAGGTCACTATGTTTATGTTTATATTTCAGTAAGGTATGGTTAGCTTAACCATGGTTTAATGAATAAATCACAACTGGCTGATTTATGTACTTAGCCAGTAACTAAAGATTGAATTGTTGAACAATTCAGTAAATAAAAAATCACCCAGCCTACATTATAGTATTATGTATTGATGATATGACGCAGGCTTCCCCATCCTGTGTTCTTTGGTTTCATTAGAAGCGTAACTTCCAAATTTTCTAACTGTCATCACTGATAAATATAGATGACGCCAAAAGAAGGTTGATTCAAAGTATCATAACCCATGGTTTAATTAATCATGACTTAATGAATTCACTTTATTGGCTGGGTTCATGGAATACATTGAGCTACACATTGACTACACTTTAGCCTAATATATGCAAACAGAAATAGGTAGGCAATTTAACTAGCAAGAATTAAGGAATATGATATTCCTTGAGAGCCAGACTTTCTGATAAAAAAACTTTTTTTCCCAAGATTTTTTTTCAGCACCCTAATTTAGGGAGGAAAAGCTTTTTAGTAAGTAGTATTTGATAATTAGGAATCAGGAATTATTTCTGATCTATCTTTCTCTTCCCCTCGCTTAAAATACAATACAAGGCCACTATATAAAATGTATGTCTGTGACAAAAGAGGAACTTTAGAGAAATCTAAAATTGCTACAGACTATTCAAGTAGAATTCCTAAAGTTATTTTGTTATATAGAAAGTAATCTTTGGAACATCAAAGGACCTGCTGAGACAAACCTGATTTATGGAGTGGATTGATATTCTGAGAGGAAATGTACTCATTTAAAACACTGTTATATGAGACTACGTGTGATTGGAATCGAAAGTATGATAATATTCTATTGCTTGTGTATTCAGGAGACAAAATGAACGAGAGTACTGTTTCTCGGTAATATTAGTTCAATCCCAATAAAAAACAGAAGTTCTTGATTTAATCTGTGTCAATGGCTATTGCGGTAGTCATAAACATTATGCATTACAGTCATGATCAAAGGTTGTAAGAAATATTAGCAATTCTGGGAAATAGGAAAAGAGGGTTGAATTGCACTCATAGTTTGTAGGCATCCCATATATATTTGGCATGTCTGTTCATGTTATTGTATTCTGCGTGTGTTTTATGTTGAAATTCCATCCTACCTCCATGTACCTCAGAATCAAAATATTGCAATTGCGCCAATCTTATGAAATAAGTTGAGATGACTTTAAGGTTAAATTTAATGCTAGGTGGCAATCATAGGTCGATCCAATTCAAATCTAGCTGTTCATATATTCCACTTGCTTTTAAAGATACGTGCATTTTCTCACTGTGACATTATTATTAAAGCAGTGATTCAACTGGTAAATCATTTTCAGAAGCACAAAGAAAGTACAAAGGTAACTTTGAAGCTAAATGGTCAGTGCTATTATTATGAAAGTGAAACAACTACCGTGTTTTCCCGAAACTAAGACCTGTCTAGATAATAAGCCCAATTGGGCTTTTCAGCGCATCCTTGAAATAAGCCCTCCCAAATAATCCCCCCACCAATTACTTACACGCATGTTCAGCCAGTCCCGCCCTTTCCTCTGGTTACTTGCCATGCAAAAACATGAGGTGAGGCAAGACCAGGGGGGAAGGGGGGACATGCTCCCCCCTCCCTGTTCTTTGTGCTGGCCAAGCGGCTGGCCGCTGCTGCCCTGACATGTCCCGCCATCGCTGCCTTGTGAAGCAGGACTCTGCAAGGCTTGTTGTGCCATTGCACGCACGAACTCCAGCACCACTGCGAGCTTCATCATACCGGTACAGCTGGTGTCCTACCACTCACGGCTGTGCTGGTATGTCAAATCTTGTGGCAGTGCTGCCGTTCGTGCATGCAATGGCACAAGCCTTGCAGAGTCCTGCTCCACGAGGTGACGGCGGCACGATGAGTCTCACAAAGACTCATTTCTGACAGGTGGGGGAGAAGCAAGACACATGGAGTGAGCCATGGCTCCCCTTGCCATCTCTTCTCCCCCCCCTCATCAGGCATGGCAGGGCTCCTGCCCCTTGCTTAGCCACCCGTCCCCTTTAGGGATGCAATTTGGGGGTGGCAAGTGGGGTGGGCGAGAAGCGGGACACACATCTTACCTTTCAAGCTCTGTGATGTTCCTCACCATTGTGTCCAGGGAAACACATTGTAAAAAACCCTTCTCACGAGTTCAATAGTTTCTTTTTACAACGTGCTTCCCTGGACACAACGGTGAGGAACACCATGGGGCTTGAAAGGTAAGACCTGCATACAGTTCGTGCATGCAACAGCACAACAAGCTTTGCAGAGTCCTGCTCTACGAGGCAGCGGTGGCAGCGGGACGCGTCAGGGCAGCGGCACATCAAGTGGCTCGGCCAGCGCAAAGAATAGGGAGGGGAAGTGGCGGCGGCGATGGGACATTCAATCCCATGCTCACTGCCTCCACCCCCAAAATAATAAGACACCCCCCAATAATAAGGCCAAGCCTTTATTTCGGGGTTCAAAAGAAAATAAGACCCTGTCTTATTTTCAGGGAAACATGGTACAAAAGCAGGGTGATTAAACTTCTATATAGATCTCCCAACTCATGTCTTGAAAAAAAAAACTAAGATAATTGTTATTACTCACAAATGTATTATGTGGGAGGTACATTTTCACAGCTTAGTTTTAAGACATGATATTTCTACACTTTGCTTTTTAGCACTCAGAGTATTTCATTTAAAAATCCAATATTAAGAAAGAGCTGCACTTTTCTTTTTTTTTTTCATTCAAATTATGAAGAAAAGTTGATAAAACCAAAGTCAGAACCAGTTTAAAATTAATTTAATCTAAAGGTCATTTCTAAAATACATATGATGCATTCTTGACAGATTCTTATCTAGTATTTTTTTAAAGAATCATTTCATAATCTCTTAAACTGCTAGTTGATACGGGAAATCTCTTAACATTTAATTATTTTAACCTATTTTTTCTAAAACTAGGTAATTTTTTCTCATTCTAAATTATCTTTCTTGATTCTATGAGCTACTAGACAACCCATGACTGATGGGGTCATCCTTTCAGAGATATTTTCTTACCACCACAGAAAAATAGAATAACCACTGGTGGATTACTATTGTTTTGGTTTTAGAATTAAAGAAGAAAACATCATTTTATTACAGAAGAAACATGCATAACAAGAAAAATATAGATGCTTTTTATTTAACAAAGAACTCTTTTGATGACAACATTTATGATTGATATGCCATTCTTTAACATTTTTACTTCTTTTTCCTCAGCATACAGCTGACTATGCTGGAATACCGGTTTCTCCAGATAAATCAGAACATTCTCCATGGTTTCTCCTTATGCTTTATGTATACTGACAGCAAAGCATGACTGCGTTGGAAACTGTGTCTGCTGAAGACAGATATCTTCACTTTCTAATAAAATTGGGTGTAATAGGAATCATGACAATGTCATTTTTGAACACACCAAAGTTTGTTTATCTTTGCTACAATAAGATTCTTGTGGAGTTCTTTCATTATCATCATTGCAAAATGATGAAAGATCCAAGTTTCTTATTAAAATTACAAGACATTCTACTTTCAATTCCAGTTTATGTGGTGCCAATCCAGACAATTCAACCAAATCAAGGAATTCTGTTGGAAATTGAGTAGTGCTAGTTCCTTCATTGATAGCACTGAAGGAACAATATTCTTTCACCATTCCAGGGAAGCTTCTAATGTATGTGGAATTGATTTTTATTATCATTTCATTGAGAGGAACCAAGATAGGTTTCTTTGAAAACAATTCTGCAAGATTGTCAAATATTGTGTGGATGAAATCTGTATATATTCTTCTACAGTTCTTGCTGATGGAACATATATTCAGACAATTCTATTTCATCATTTTGAAATTTTCTGAATTTTGTTCAGAATATCCAAATAAGAAATCAAAACTTCTTTATTCTTCCTCATTCAGCTGCATGTTTTTCTTCAACTGAAACTTGACAAGCTTTCTCCAAAAATATGACTTTTTGAAGCATGAATTCTTCATATCAAGATCATTTCCTCTTTTCACAAGTGGTAGAAACCAATAGAAATCACAACTGCAATTGGTTAAAATTCCCCGAAGACTTCATTCTTGCCACATATATTGCAACAAGTCCAGTCTACAGATTCAAAGTTCTTCCTCCTAATCCTGGAGCTGTGATCCCAGACAATAAGCCTTGCATGTCAAAGCAAATTTGCAGTATTAAAGGTTTTTTTGAGGTTGCAAAGCATTTTCATTGACTTTGGGCTGTATCTTGAACCTTAAATGGGCTGTGCTACAACTAGGCATCACTATTGCTGCAATAATGATATTACCTCTCCAGCTAGATGGATTTCTCCATAGGGACCAGTCTATCTGATCTCAGTGTCCAAAGAAGGGACTGGCCTACATTCAGTTTCAGAATTGGAAGCTGATGAAAAATGAAACAGGATGACAAGGATTAACATATGGTGGCTAATGTACTTGACTCACACCAGAGAGATCAAATTTCTACTCCATCTACAGCCATAGCAGCTCACTTGGTGATGTTCAGTCCAACTTAGCACACAGGTTTATTGTGAAGAGATATAGGAGGATGGAGCATTATGTATTTGTCTTGAGTTCCTGAGCAAAGATGGGGTGTAGATAGATGTGCATGTTTGTGTGTTGGAGAAGGAGATATAAAACAATAAAAATAATCTGATCTTTTTTTTTATGCACCTTAAATTTATTACTTCCTTAAGAGTCACCTAATGAGTCAACATTGGGGGGGGGAGTGAGAATTGCAAAGCTATCACAAAATGTTGAACATGAAGGTCATGTGACTGCAACCACAATGCTGCAATAGCCAGTAGCACTGTAGCAATCAATTTTCCAAAATGTCATTCCCTCAGGTGTCATTGGTCTGGATTTGGACACATTCTGTAAGTTAGCTCATTTGAGGTACTTTGAATCAAAAATTGTTGCTCTATGATGTATCATTTCATCCAGATAAAAGTCACAACAAAAATTATAACAAACAGATGTTCAACAATGTAAATAATAGACCTAGCTTAATTTATAGGGCGTGTCAAATTTTTCAGCTTTCAATTTCCGAACATTAGGGGTGCTCAAAAGTTGTGACGTGGTTACAGTTGTAACCATACCAAGCACATCTACCATAACTTTTACAAATATCATAACATTTACAAATATTTTGTTTGTTTCATTTGTCCATCATGCTATTTCCAATTAACGCTGTTCTGGTATGCTGAATTGTATTCTCATAATTCTCATCCAAAATAACCTACAAAATTGTGGGCTACCACATCTGGTATCCATGTATTCTACCAGTTTACACTGGTGATATTAATTAAAAGCAGAGGTATATAAAAGTATTTTTGTGCATTCAAGGAGAGGAAAAATTATTGTACTGCATTTAGAGTATTAGTATCACTTTGGCTCATTCCGAAATAATGATCCATGTTCTCATAGTTGTGAAATTCACTGTGGACAATAGTAGAACAGAATCTTATTGATTGAAAAATGAAAAAACAGACAAAATTTTTCCGAAGAACTATTTAGGAGAGAAAAAGACTGGATATGATTATGAATTAAACTATGAATCTACCATAGGTATTCACTCTGCCTTGTACATAATTGCAATAGCAGCCAGAATTTATTTAACCACAGAATATTACTATTTATTATTATTAATATTTTAAATTTGCTTTTCAATCTTAAAAATAAAATACCTGGGGAAAAAAATCAGTTTACCATAAATTGAAAGCAACTTTAAAAAACCCACAAATAATTCACTACTATAATATGCTTAAAATTCACACACACACACACACACACACACACACACACACACGGCATATTTGATTTATGCCCACAACTGGGACCACATATCAGGTCATAAGTCATTGCTATTGTAAATCAAGGCATGCACGAGACTGATCCTGGTTATTCTACATTTTTTGGATAAGCGAATCATCACAGCTGTTAAGCAAATCACAGTTGTTAAGCAAACTGTGTGGTATAAGTTAATCAAATATAATATAAGTTCTGTTAAGCATTGTATGCAGAATGTTACTCTAACCAATTTAATCAATGACAAGCAATAAATACTATTTCATAGCACTGTTAAGGAATGAATAATTTAGTTATATTTAAATGGACTACTTTTGTCTAATCCTTACCCAAGGAGATGTCCTCAATAATTAACAAAACAAAAACTGTGTTTGCTTAAGCAGATGTGCTATATAACCAATGCCTGCTAAATGTTACTTTAAGTCTTACATAGGAATACAATTGTCTATAAATAAAGCTTTCTGTATAAATAAATAGAATCATTCCTAAAATATTGCCATTTGTCTTATTGCAGATTTATCTCTGTTAGAGCAAAATAAAATTAATAGTTTGGTAAGAGATAATGTGCTAGAATAAATTACACTAAGTATATGTTTCACAGTTTTAAACTTGTTTCAGTTTGCAGAATTTGATACTACTTTATTCAATTACAGAATAAATATAAGGTCTGTAGGGTTAAGTAGAGGTTATACACAGCAATCTGATATGGCAGACCATTTGATGATGATTAAAAATTGGTACATGCAAAAGCACTGAAATCGAAAGTATGGGACACATCTTTGTCACAGGAAATTGCACTAATTTCAAATTACTCTGTTATAACCATTGTTTCAGCAAAGAAAAAATGGCATTAAGGCAGCAAAGGAGAAAAAATGTCACAAATGAACACAAATCATTCTCCCTTCTTCTGGAAGTCCTATTCATTTAATATAAAAGAGGCAGTCAATGAAAAGAAAATACTTATTTTCAAAGCATAAGATTAGATATATGAGAAGATGATGAAAAAAATGAGAACATAGGAATAGGACATTAAAATGGACTTATTCTCAACTGTAATTCAGCCTGAAATAGTGCCAGCTTTCAGATTTATTGAACCAAAAATGCAACAAAAACAGAAAGAGAAAAACAAGGTAAACAATCTGAAACAGTAGCCTACACCATTTTCTATCATTTGAATAAAACCAACAATATTCGACAAAATCAATGAACTCTTTTACTTTCTTATTCCTGGCTCAAAAAAACAAACAATAACAAACCTAACCACACACATATAAACATTCTGGAAATAATAAACAGTATTATTTCCCTCTCTTGTATTGGCTCTTTATCTGCCACAAATTCCTTCTATTAAACTAATATGCTACAAAAGGAACACAATTATGTGTTTTGGCAACCTAGTCAACTGTTATTTCTACTTTGCATACTGATACTCATCATACTCATGAGTATGAAAGTAATGTAAAATCACACCATTAAGTTATATATATGGTGACATTTTCATAGTTCTCCCATGCTGAGAACATTATTGATTCCACATGTATGTCATCTTCGCTCTAATAATTGATCACTGAACTGCATCAAACTTTTTTCAATATGCGTTTCAGCAATTTTAAGCTTTGTTGTGTCAGTGTAAATTGTCTGGCAAAATAATTTAACTTTTCCTATTTCTATTCTTTCTTCATGTGATCACCATTTGCTGTAGGTTGGACCTCATGATAGATTTTAAAAAATCAAGTCAATAAGGCTTATAATATGAATTAGCAACACTGATGTCTTCTGAAATAATTTGCAGTTGATAACCAGGGCAATCAAGTGATAAACCAAGAGACTACCTTTTCATGTAAAATAAGGAAGTAAAATGAAAGCAGGAGACAAAACTGTTGAAGATAGTGTCAAGAGTGATTAGCTCTTTAACCTAGTTACTTCTTCACTCTCAGCTTGACAATAATTAGGAAGGGGTGGTTGGAATGTCGAGCTGGAAATGGAATGCCCAGACTCTGTCTGCAGATCGTGAGACCCTGTTGCCAGCCCTAAGATCACACAGCGCAGGTGTTTGAATGATCCAGACTGTTTCCATCACAAAGAAGTGGATGCAATTGGACAATGCGATGAACTGAGTAGGATGGCCAAAGGGAAAAAGCAAGTTTAACTATGTGAGCTTGCATGTGGGAAAACCAGAGCTGGTTTTGCTTCTTCTGTGCCAATGTAGTGTATTCAATAAAGTTTAACTTTAGGGAAGCACAATGTCCCAAGACAGCTGACAAGTAGTTATCAAGTTAGCCAGCCATCATAGTCATGAGTTGTAACAGTTATAAAATGAGTTAGTTTAAATAAATGCCATATCATAAATTGACTGTCTAGGTGGCAAACCATAATTACATCAGCTGTTCTCATTCTAAATTTTGTTCATACAATCAACCCATTTTGCAACATTTTTATGGCAGTCATTAGGTGAATACTGCAACGTAAAGCAAATGCAACGGTTGTTAAGAAAACCAATTGTTCACTATCATATGGTTTTGCAAAAAGTATGTGCCAGTTTTCAACAAAACTAATAAAATGTGGTCATGTAACTTCAAATAGCCATAAATGTGGCCAGGTTATTGAGCACCCAAAGTGTGGTCATAGGTGGGGAGCTAATCATCCCCTTTTTGGGGGGTCTATTGTAACTTTGGGAACCATCTGTAAAATAATTTAATTCTACATTCATTGAACATAGATTTCCTATATGCTTCATGCTAAACATCATATCAAATCATTTTATCTTTTGTCTGCTCAGGAATATCCTATTATATAGATGCACCATTGATGAAAAGACTTGGTCAGTTTTACTTTTCCTTTCCAAGACTTCCAATTGTGAGTGATGCAATTACAGGGGAGTATATTTTCAATATAAAGATCAGAACACAACTTAATAATTGTTTAGAGACATTGTGCTTTAATATAAAAGATGATATGAAGGCTAAAAAGCATGCTGCTAATCAATTTTCTGGATTAATCTAGCAATGCTGCTGATGAATTGGGGTACTTGATTTATTAACATTGGTAAATTAGAATATTATACACTGCTCAAAAAAATAAAGGGAACACAAGCAGAAGATATCCGAGATCTGAATGAATGAAATAGCCTTATTAAATACTTAAATACACTTTGAGCAGTGTATAAACTACTGTATGTAAAGAACAAAGTATTTAATAAGGCTATTTCATTCATTCAGATCTCGGATGTCTTCTGCTTGTGTTCCCTTTATTTTTTTGAGCAGTATATATACCAGCAATAAGCATGAATCACTATGGTTCTAATTTGTTTGCCATACCTACTGCAAGGTAAAAAAAATACCTCCAAACTATTTTGAGAAATTTCCTGACAAAACAATTAATCAATGGAACAACTTGCCTCCAGAAGTTATGAATGCTCCAACACTGCAAGTTTTTAAGGTGAGATTGGACAACCATTTGTCTGAAATGGTATAGGGTTTCCTGCCTAAGCAGGAGGTTGGACTAGAAGACCTGCAAGGTCTCTTCCAACTCTGTTATTCTATTCTTCTCTATTTTATTTGTATTGATTATATGACAATTCATTGAGCACATGGTTATTTATTAGTTGTTGGAGAAAACTCTGTGCTATCTATATTGAGATGACTGCTAGGTTACTGTATATGCTGTCATTTAGCAGTTGCTGGATTTTTGTATTTCAAATACATTTGTTCTGCAACACTAGGTTTCAAAATTTAGCACGAGAACAGATGATGTAACCATAGTTTATCACCTAGACAGTCAGTTTATGATATGGCATTTATTTAAATTAACCCATGAAATCACTGCATTTTGTTAGCTGTTATTGAAAGCAGAGATTCTCGGGCTTCCGGTTTGACTTCCGTCGCTTTCAGACGGTCTCCTGGGACCGCCAGCCCCGTCGCCCGTAAAGAGCCGCCTTCACAGCTGAAAGGCGGCTCAAAAAACTCCATTTCCTTAAGGAAATGCGAGACAGAGCTGGCGAGGGCAGGTAGAGCCCTCTGTGAGGTCCCCAGAGTTTTTGTTTTACTCTTGGGGACGAAGCAGGATGAGGCTCCCTATTTTCCTCGCCGCCGCTCCGGGCTTCGGGAGAACTCTGCTCCTTGCAGAGCCAGGTGATGGGATCAAGCCTTTTAATGAAAATTAAGAGATTGTTCAAACCAAGAGAATGAGATCTGGACTTTGGACCCTAAATTGCAAGTATTTTTAACAATTTTATAAGTGATTTTAAAAGTGAAGGAAAAAAAGTTCAAAATGGCGACTGCTGAGGCTTGAGAAGAAGAAAGCTGAAAGCGAAAGTTCTTCCGCCTGAATAGTTTAACAAGCTACAAAGTAGCAGAAATAATAGCGCTGGCTAGAATTGAGAAGAAAAATTTCTATTCTATGTTTCTCTCTTCTTGGAGATTTGATATTGATATTGTTTGGAGAGAAGTCTTTTTTCTTTAAAAAGAGTTTGTCTGTGTGGCAGGATGGCATTAAAACTGACAAAGCCAGATAATCAAGCTGTGGGGGGGGGGTTCCCCCATTTATAAATCACATGAACAAGTTGTGAGTTTGCAGATGCAGAAAAACGGCTTTACAGGGAATTTGTACTGGAGGAAATGGCAAGACATGATAAGATTGTGAATCAGAACCTTGAGAATTTTAGACAGGAAATTAAAGAGTTGGTTCAACAAAAGTATGATATCCTGAAGCAACATATGAAAAGTTTCTTAGATATAATTATGAAGATGGATAATAAGTTCAATTCAGAAATTGAGTCTAATATGAAGGAAGTTGATCATAAGATTTATAACTTGGACAATAAAATACAAAGAATTGAAAATGATTTAATAATGATACAAGAAAAAAGCCCAGAAGCAGAGCTTAAACAGTTTAAAAAAACAAAGGAAGCTGACTACAAGACGTACAACGTAGATAATATAAAACAAAGAATTGAAAATGAAGCCACAATGATGCAATTCAGATTCATGGAATTTGCGGTCAGAATAAGGGGAATACAGGAAGATAAAAGACAAGATTTGAGAAAGGTGTCTGCTGAGGTCCTGGCTGGGATTTTAAAGGTTAGTCCTGAAGAGGTATCCTGCAAGATTGATAAGGCTTACAGAGTTAATTCCTGGGTGGCAAAACAAAGGCAGTTGCCTAGAGATGTGGTGATCTACTTTACTGATAAAGAAATAAGAAATGATATCGTGCAAAAGTCTTTTAATTCTACTCTTGAAATGCATGGAAGGAAGATTTGGATATTTAAAGAGCTGCCATCCAAGATGTTAAAAGACAGAAAGAATTTTGGATTTTTGGTGACTGAGCTAAAAAAACAAAACATCCCATTTAGGTGGGATGTTCCAGTTGGTATAATATTTAGACATCGAAGAGAAAGATATCAACTAAATAGTGTTGAAAAAGCAGAAGAATGTTACTATAAGGTTCTTAAAATGGGTTCAACATCTTCATGTATAACACATGAGAGGAATGAAGAAAAGCAAAATAAACAAGAGATTGAAATCCAGGCTAAGCAGATGGAGGTGGAGGTAATGGAAAAACAACAAGCTACAGAGGCTTTTGTGGATGACTCGCCTTTGGATTCTCCTTCAGAGGTTACAGTTGGACTATCTATAAATACAAGAGAGACAGCTTTGGATTCTAATGTGATTTATCAAAGTTCAGACCAGCATGGAAATCAATCACTTGATACACAATTTATAGAAAGGCAATCAGGATGGAGATCTAAGCCACAAAAAGTTAAGAAAAGAAGAAGCAGGTCCTACAAAAATAAAAAAATTTTTTAGACTAAACAACAGTGTAATGCCAGTTACGTAAGAGACGATTGAATATATGAAAATATAGTTGAGGCAAAGTATTGGTTTATACTATTTTGATGAGAGTGACAGACCTCTGCAGTGCTGTACTTTTGGGATGTGGAAGATGGCTTTAAATAGAGTGGATTGGAACTTTTTATTTTGGACTCTTTGATAAATGGATTACGTTTATGTTGAGCTATAAGGCAAGAGAACTATGGGATTGTGGCACGCAGAAGATCTGGCTGTTACCCCAACACGGTGGTTGGAATTAATAATCTAGATGGAAGACATTATAGACGACACTATATGGAATATAAACATAAAGTCACTTGGGTGGTTTTTTATATATGAAAATATTTACTATTGATGGGGGCAGATGGTAACTGAAGATACCGAACATACTGTTGGAATTAGGATGTGATGTTACCCTAACATGGGTAATGGAATTAACAATCCAGATGAGAGACATTACAGAAGATATTATATGGATTACAAATTTAAAGTCATTTGAGGATTTTATATATATGTAAATATTTTTTTTAGTGGTGTGGGCAGAAGAATAAAGATATTGAAAATATTATGTATGGCAGACCTGTAGGAAAGTGGGTGGAGATAGGTTAGTTTATGGATTGTCTAGTTTAGGAAGGGATGTTATGTTATATCAATATATGTAAAAGATTTGAATTAAGAGATATATGTATGGGGGAGGATGAGTTGAAATTCCTAAATTAGGATTTATTATATAATTTTATAGCTGAATGTTGCCTTGAAATGTATAGTATAAGGGGGATATAATAATATTGTTAGATGCTATATTAATATACATAAAAGATTTGAATTAAGAGATATATGCATGGGGGAGGAGGAAATGGATAGATAATGAGCTGAATAGATGAAATTGCTAAATTATGATTTATTATATAATTTTACAGTTGAATGTTGCTTTGAAATGTATAGTATAAGGGGGATATAATAATATTGTTAGAAAGAAAGGGTTAGTATGTGGGGGGGTTGGAGTAAAAGGATGGTAAAATATTATATAATCTGTTATTAATTTGGGTTTTATTTTGGAGAAGCCACAGGGGGAGGGGAAGGGGGGGTTAGGGAGGAGGGGGGAAAAAGGGGGGGAAAATTTGCATTTGAAAAACTTTTTCAATAATAAAAAAAAAGAAAGCAGTGATTCTTAACAATCCTTTCCGAAGTCTTCATCTTAAATATCTGTTCTGAAATGTCAGTTTTCTTCAGATACCTATTCTTGTATTTGTATAAAAAAACAGTTATTTTAAAAGATTTGTGGTGTGAAATTCTTAATAACTTCTGTTCTATACTTTTCCTCTTTAATCTCAACATCTTACTTAAACAGAATTTGCTTTTTTATGCCAATTAATTTTCAGCTTTTTCATGTGAGTTTTTGTATTTAACCAGAAAGAAAAAAACAATATTCCTCTTCATTGCTGCATATAGTTCTCTCTTGAAAGCATGCTTTTGCAGACTTCTTTTAATATGTATATAGTTGTCCTTTGTATCAGTTGCAACTACTGTAAGGACTCTAAAAGCAGCCAGTGTTCATTCAGATCTGAAGAGTGAACAAAAGTATTTTTCTGACTAGGTATACCTGTGGCTGTGGCGATAATAACAGCTTTGAATAATAGCTGTGAAACTACTGCCTGCCTTTTACTGTAATATAAATGCATGACCTATCAGAACATGTCACATAATTTGGTATATTATTATAATAATTCTGTTATTCATTTTGTTATTTTATCCCATCACAATTTGAGACTTAAAATAAACTAGTCAAATAGAATTTGTGATGTACAGTAGAGAAGGAAAGATTTCAAGCAAAATTTTGATCCCGTATTCTTTAGAATTAGACTCTCATGCTACACAGCTAAAGGAAGTTACAGATAAATCCATTATATATTTAAAGTGAAATAGTGAAATATACAAAAGGAAAATTGGTGAACAAAAGTAGTCGTATAAATACATACATTATACTGTACATTAAAATGACATTAAAGACTAATGGTAAAACAACTGATATAGGCTGACCTGTACAAAGAGTTGGGAATTTTGTTTTAGAAATGCCAACTATTACTAAAATTAGATTTAAAAAAAACCCAAGGGCCAATATTTTCCCTTCTATCTTATCTCATTATGAATTCTGCATGGAATTTAACTCTTTCATGGCCAAATAAAATCTAATAAAATGAGATGGTGGTGCTGATATGGGGATTCTGTTTCTACTGTATCTTTCAGCTTTTTATAATATCAGCCACAATATGAACCTGAAGCAACTGTGAGGAGACATGGTGGCTCTTCTTTCTCTGAGGCCTGTTCCTCTTGGTGTTGATCAGAGATGATGAAGTACAAATGCCCGGTGTGATGTGACATAGGACTGAACATTTTCACCCACTTGCTTAGCATGTTCAAGACTCCAGTGGAAAAGATCATCTTTTGATTCAGACTCAGATATCATCAATACATTATGCTTGTACATGTTGATCCTTGGCCAACCAAATAGTGTAGTCAGGGTCTTGTCCCTGTGTCTGAAGGCTTTGGGGGTGGTGGTGTCTGGATTGGGAGAAATAGGCTTCAGTTCAATCTTCCTACAATGATTGAGTGATTATGGGTTCTTCTATCACCCAGTTCAAAAGATCTTCCAGCTGATTAAGACTGAGATTGTACTATTCTATTTGGGAGTAGTAAACAATCTGGGGGTCTTTCTGGATTCTCAGTTTCTGCTCAGTGAGGCTTTTGCCTAGTTTCAGCTTCTGTATCAATTGCACCCGTTTATGGACTGGGAGGCTAATCATCACCCTATCCCTCTTTTCAAACTCCTATGCTTTGATCATCTCATATGTAGTCTATTGCAATGTGCTCTACATGAGGCTGCCCTTGAAGAGCACTTGGAAGCTGCAGTTGGCCCAAAATGCAATGGCACAGTGATGGGCAAACTGTGATGGATCTGTATAACACCCCTACTCCACGAGCTGCAGTAGTTACCAGAAAGCTTCCAAATACAATTTGAAGTGCTGGTGATTACATGACATAGGACCTGAGGGATCAACTATCTCTCATAGTGTTCTTCTCATCCATAAAAGTGGACAGAATGTTCTGCTCCAGCTACGGATCCCAAAGAACACAGCACACACAAACTCTGAACAAAACTTAGTTTACTCAAATAACGCAGTTTTAGCAAATGCCAGCTGTTAATAAGCTTCTTAACAGCCTGCCAGAATTCCACAGATAAGATAGTCAGAGTCTTACTGGAGTTGGCAGAAAGCCCAGAAGCAAGGTTGCAGAGACATCCCAATGCGATGATTAGCGAACTAAAGTTGTTTCCTGCAGCTTGTTGCAAGCTGCGTACTTTCTTAAATAGGCTAAGGGAGTGGCCAATTAGCCCCAAGCCTTACTCTTGAGGAGACCTCCTCCTGAGAAACCACTCCTGCCTTTTGGCAGCTCTGCATGCCCATGCATTGAGAAGAGGCTCCTCCTCTTCATCCTCTTCACTTAAAGGAGCCTCTGGAGGTTCTGAAGGCCCTGACTGAATCCCTGCCTCTGGCACCACGTCTTCTTCAGCCTCCTCACTGTCCGACTCGAGCGCCGGCTGCACAGGCTGTTGCGCAGCACCACACCAGCCTCCTCGTCGTCGGGATCAGCAACAATCCGTGCAGGCCTCTGGCGGGGCACTACACAGAATCAGTTTGCTTTGGGTTCTCTCAAATGCATAATGTCATGTATCAGAAATAAAAAAGCAAGCCTTCTTTGTTATTGCATCTATCTTTGGAATAGCAGTGACTTAGAGATTCATATGCCCTCCCACCCTGCCCATCTTTAAACAAATCTTGAAAACCTGGCTATTCTCCCTAGGCCTTGCATGTCAAACCCTTTAAATGGGGGGTGGGGGGGTGGAGTTAAGGTGGAACAAATGTTCTTTTTGATTTGCTCTGTCCATGCAACTGTTCTTTTCTGTATGATATTGTTTCTTACTTATTTTAATTGTGAAGCTGTTGAGAATTTATACTTGGGCAGCTTAAAAATCTGATGAATAAATAAATGTATTTTAATATAGCCATACCTCTTGGAGTGGAAATATATGAGATGTATGGCCATGATAATTGTAAATCTGTTTACAGTCTATAGTGGAATGTGCAATTACTGAATAGGCCAAGAAGCCAGACATGCTGAAAGACTCATATAGTTTTTATAATTCCACAACTATTCATCAGTTCTAGACTTCAGAAGCCCTGTATAATTAAAGAAAATAAAAGTTAAAAAACATATGTAGTAGTTAATCTGTAGCACAATTTTCATTTGGTGAAGATTTTTTTCAGATTGTTTTGAGCTGTTTTCCAGCCTTTCATATGGAGAAAAATTTATGAATACTTAAGGTGCTTTATAAATCTGACTTGCAATAAAGAAGAACTATGTGGAAAGATTTGGATTTCCAGTTTTATTTTAGTACAGGTAGTCCTTGATTTACAACAGTTCATTTAGTGACCATTCAAAGTTATAAAGGCACTGAAATAGTGACTTATGACCATTTTTCATATTTATGACTATTGCAACATCCCAGTAGTCATGTGATTTACATTCAGATGCTTGACAACTGACTCATATTTATGATGGTTGCAGTGTTCAGGATCATTTTATGACCTTCTGACAAGCAAAGTCAATGGAGAACCCAGATTCACTTAACAACCATGTTACTAATTTAACAACTGCAGTGATTCACTTAACAAATGTGACAAGAAAAGTTGTAAAATGGGACAAATTCACTTAACAAATTTTTCATTTAACAATAACAATTTTGGGCTAAATTGTGGTCATAAGTTGAAGACTACCTGTAGTCCAGTTGCAATCAAACATTTAACAGATACTTTGGGAGTATCTGTAAGTGGGAGAAAAAGTGTAGAAAAACACTCAAGAAAAAGAACTTTGGTGTCATATGTTTCCAAAAAAAGTATTGCCACATGGTGATCAGTTGACAAAGCAAGAAAATTCCTTGAATTAAACTTGACTGAGGGTTTTTAAGATTTGTTTAATTTAATTCTTTCAATTTAATTTAATTCATCAATTGTTTTATTTATTTATTTCACCTTTAGTTCAATTTAATACTCTGTATGAATGATTACAAATTACCTCAGTAACCTAGCTTTCTCATCAGAAAATCATTAACAATGAACAAGTAGCATGGCTGGATTTTCAGTCTTTCTCTCTCTCTCTCTCTCTCTCTCCAAAACCACACAGACAAAACAATTTATTACTTTATTTCAACCCAATAGTCCATCTAGATCAGTATTATTTTCACACTAATTATTAAGTATTGGGGATGAGATTATGACAATGTTGTGTGACTAAAAGCACATATTCCATTTAACAGGACATGACTGTGGGATTAGGATTATGGGCAAGTCGTAGAGGAGGACAACTTGCCTCCAGAAGTTTTGGGTGCTCCAACACTGGAAGTTTTTAAGAAGAGATTGGACAATCATTTGTCCAAAATGGTAAAGGGTTTCCTGCTTGAGCAAAGGGTTGGACTAGAATACCTCCAAGGTTAATTTGTTATATTTATTATTACTCCAATTGTAATTTGAAATCAAACTCTGTTCATATGATCAAAGTTCCCTTGATAAATAATTGGTAGATTCCAGGGAGAGGCATCTATGTTTTTGGCTTGGGGATATAAAAACATTTCATTGTTTTTTAATACTTGTCACCATCTTATAATGTTCTTTCTCACCAATAACAAGGGTATATATTTTGTGAGTCAGGTGGGACAGGGAAGCCAATCACTATCAAGAGCATGGCACTAACTGAGTCATTTTTGTGTCCATGCAAACAAAATCTCACCTTTTTTACATGTATCATGTGACTTTTTTTTTTTACTAACTTCCATGTAAAGGTAAAGATTTTCCTGTCCAGTTGTGTCTGACTTGAGGGGCAGTGCTCATCTCCTTTTCTTAGATGAGAGCCAGTGTTGTCTGAAGACACTTCCATGGTTATGTGACCTGCATGAGTATATGCTGAGATGCATGGAACGTTGTTACCTTTCCATCAAAGTATCTATTTATCTACTTGCATTTGCATGCTTTCAAAACGCTAGGTGGAGCGAGTAACGAGAACTTACCACATCGCACAGTGCTTGGGTCTCTTTCCGCTTGTTAAGCTCAGCATCTTTAATCGCTGAGCCATCATGCTTCCTAATTTACAGGTAGACACTCCTGAATAGAATATAGGCTTTTTCTTGTTCAAATTCAGTTCCTTGGATTAAATTCAGTTATTTAAAATCTTACCAAAATAATTAGAGATATTATCTATGTTTGGAATTGGAATCAGCATTGGGTTTAGTTAGTATCTGGATTTGAAACCACCAGGAAATAGCACAGCTGTAAATTAGACTATAAAATGTTTTTAAAAATCACAATAAGAAAGTAAATATGAATCACTTTATATTGTTGCCAAAAAAACTGCATGGACCTGTCCACAAAGCCACCAAGAGCTGAGCTTGACTCTAAGAAGATTTTATATATATTAAAATAATTAAAGGGTGGGAGTAATGATTTGAGAAATGGAAATGACATCTAAAAAAGTTATAGCACATTTAGTGCAGACAAGTACAGGCAAAGAAAAAACTATTAGATGATATTAGACTTCTAGGATGTCATCTTTTCAAAAGAAAAGAATGCAAATTTGGGGGGAACAAAATGATTTTATTTATTTATTTGTCAAATATATATAAGATAACTGGTGAAAATATAAACATAATTTGAATACATGAAAAGTGTAAGTAAAAAGGAATATTAGGACAGGTACGGTAGGCACGCTGGTGCACTTATGCATGCCCCTTACATACCTCTTAGGAATGGGGTGAGGTCAACAGTAGACAGTTTAAGGTTAAAGTTGTAGTTAAAGTTAAACTACAGAGTCAGGTAGTGCATTCCAGGCATTGACCACTCTGTTACTGAAGTCATATTTTCTGCAATCAAGTTTGGAACGGTTTACCTTGAGTTTGTATCTATTATTTGCTCGTGTATTGTTGTGGTTGAAGTTGAAATAGTCATTGACAGGAAGAACATTGTGGCAGATAATTTTATGTACTATGCTTAGGTCAGACTGAAGTCGGCATAGTTCTAAGCTGTCTAAGCCCCAAATCTGAAGTCTGGTGGCATAAGGTATTTTATTGCGGTTAGAGGAATGGAGGACTCTTCTCGTAAAATATCTCTGGACTCTCTTGATTGTATTTATGTCCGATATGCAGTGCGGGTTCCAGACAGATGAGCTGTATTCAATAATTGGTCTAGCAAATGTTTTGTTTGCTAGTAGTAGTAGTACAACATTACCAGAGAAGAAGCTATGCAAGATTAGATTTGTAACAGTTTGACTCTGCCTTCTCTCAATATACATATGATGGGGATAGAGAGCAGTTTACCTCATGAATGAAGGTGAATATACATGTCCCAGGATAATGTTACAGGAGCCAATCTGGGTCGGTCACCGGTACAATGGGTTTTGTCTTCTGAGCTTTCTGACTTGTGCTGGAGCCCATCTTCAGGGAACTTCTCTCAAGCTAAAGACAACCCAGATCAGATCCAGCAATTTACCTCTTTATGTTGCACTGCATATACAATTGGAGTGATAAAATAACAGAAAGTTACAGTTTTATCATCTCAAAAATTAATCATGGATTGATACATAAGATGAACCAGCCTAATGATTGATATAATTATTGACTTTTATGTTCGGTATTTCATTTGAAAGCACAGACATATTGTAGCAATTCCTGGTGTCAGGGAAGGAGAAAATATCAGGCTTTATATCAGGTAAGGTAGACTTTTATCAATGTCAGCTAGCGAACTTTTGATTAATGATTAACTTTCACGTATCTTGTGCTGCCTTTTCTTTACAACAGTTAACAAATCACAGATATCAATAATATTCCTTTAACGCCTGGCAGAAACAATTTCACTCTGTTCTGAAAAAAGTAAAGAGGGAGGGAAGGAAGTTATATTCTCAGATATTTTCCATTGTGTTGCTCTGAGGAAGACCTGATTAGATTAATGATGAAACTCCTCAATGAATTTAAAGTACACCTTGGATGAGTTTATTAACTGATAGGACATTGAATCTAGAGTACCCTGAACTTTTTTGTTGTTGTTGTTATTAAGCACACTCAGATGCTAAGTCACTGGACCCTGAGAATGAGATTAATTTTAGATTAAAAGCCTCTTTATCTGTGACATTAGGAACGAGTGTGATCCAGGCAGAGTAAAAATTGTACTTCTTTCTAAAAGGAATTCAGGTTCGCAGACCTGCCTAGAAGCATACTGATTGTCTAGTCTTTGTCTGAAGTCTGGCTGAGATTGCTCAATGGCAAAGGAAAGGTGTTTTATATGTAACCCGTCCCATTTTCTTTTTTATTATTTCATTTTCAACTGCATTAAAAAGATAGAAAAGGATAATGCCAGGTATCTGTTAATATGCTCAATATTTTTAATGATAAAATTATAGAACAAAGTAGAACTTTAATAGAAATTAACTCATTTTGATCGCAGTTAATACTTACAAACTATATGTATTTTATGGAACGTAAGATTCCAGAGGGGGTAAAACATGACACCTCATATCATCCCCATGCAAAGAACTATAAAATTGAAATTTTCATTAAGCTTAACAGAGAAAATTCAAAATTATCTTTTGTTTTTCTTCTTACAACAGACTCAAGGATATCTTGTTTTCTTTCCAGCTATTTGGAAAAGTCTCAAGAGGCTGCCTTGCACTTATCAAGTTGCAGAGATACTGCTGATAAAAAGAACCTAATTGTGGCTTTATGCAGAAATCACTGAAGCAATTGGATCAGCAAAAATCTTTTTAGTGGGAACAAATATGCCAGTCAGCTGAGCTTGCAGATTGAACATATTCTGGTATATCCATTTACTGACAGAAACCAGAAACAAAAACAAAACACCAATGCAACCAATAATGAAGGGCACGTAACCAAGTGAATTGTAATAATAATGTCAGTGATTAAAAAAACCAGAAAACCAGCCTCAGAATAAAGATGATTGTCCCAAGCCTTGTAGTGGCTCTAGGAATAGAGGAAAACTTTGCTATATTTCTGAAAATTGTTACTGAAAAACGCGTAAGTAAACAACTTTCAGTTTTGATAAACCTATGCAGTAGGTGAGACATCGGGTACACTGTAAACTCTAAATGTCATCTATAATAAAGTAGGCAGTAAAATAATATGTGTTCTACTTCCTCTCAGCAAATACATAAATGGTTGGCATAAAGGTACTATTAAATCTTTCATACATCAACATTGAAAGTAGGTCATTGGCCTCACTAACCTAACGTTATTGTGTCTTTGGCAGAAGTTATTCTAAAGATTTTTAGAAGTCTCCAAAGAGTTATAAATGGAGTTTTTAAAACAATGTTGAATCTATTGTACTGTATATACAGATAAAGGACAGCTTGTTTAATGTCTTGTGTAATAACTATACCAAGGCAACCAATATGAAAAATGGGGCAGGGGACCCCTCCACAAAAATAAAAAGTCATTAATTATGATTAATTATGATTATGATTAAGAGCAGATGAACTTCCCAATGAGCCAGCAACTTGCTCCAAAACATTTGTCTCAACCAAAATTTCCAGGGGAAAATTTTCAATCTCTTCAGACAAAGGAGTACATTCTAAATAGAGCAAAGAAATCACAATCAATTTCTAATGAATTTTGAGTGAATGATTTTCTAGTACAGTGATTTAGAGTAAGCATGAAACTGAGTGCCAAGAGGCAGAAAACGTAGGACTTTAATATTAAACAATTTAATAGCAGCATAAACCAAAGTGTTCCCATTGCATCTGGCCAATCTTATAATTGTATTGGAAGCATTTTGAACCCAGACTGAAACTTCATGTGTTTATGATTTATAGGAAGAATTGAACTTTAAAGGATAAGTATTTAAATGTCTTTACCTGCACTATTGAGAGGTCATTAATTTTATATTTATACTAGCAGCATCTTTTCTAGAGAAGCCAAATCTTCATTTTCAAATACAGGTAGTGTATTTCCATGTTCCATGTAATGGCCAGAGAAGGATAACCTGGATTAACAGAAAATAACAATGTCATTTTAGGGGGGGGGGGAGAATAGAAAAAAAGGAGGTTAAGTTGATTTAGCAAGACAGGATGAAATTCATGCTTAGACAAATCTTGCCCAATTCCTTTAATGTAATAATTGAACCAAATGGGAAGAAATAGACATTCTTGCTTAACACCCTGTTGCATGGGAATGCAATTCGGAAGTGCCCTTGGTATCACTTTCAACTGTTGAGGAAGCCTCATGAAGCTTTAAAACAATCACAGTAATGGGTAGGTGATAGAATAAGTTTCCAGATTCTGCCATAACTTCTCATGGCAGTTCTAATAAAAAAATCACTTTCCAGTCAATAAAACTGATATAAAGGATCCCATGGGGGCAGCTTGAATATTTTGCATCCAAACATTGGAAGATGATACTTTGAACAAAAGTTAAGAAACCTGGCCTAAAGCCCACTTTCAATGTTCTCTTGTTCAATGACTTCTTTAGCTGCTTGCAGCAATCTTTTCCAATTTGCTTTCTGAAATAGCAGTTTTTTCTTTCATCAGCTACCCCTACATTCTGCTTTCAAGATGTGAAAACAGTGGTAATGTTGTGTTTGGTAGTCCTAAATGCAGCCACAAAGTTAGCCTTAACTAGAATGAAGTGAACCTGGCTGAGGTTCACTTCAGGGTTGACAAATGCTTTCTTTATGGCTTATGAGTACTTTCTGTTTAATTACTTTGGAAAAAGGCAGACCTAAATTTAAATTAATCTTGTAGAAACTTCAACAGGACCATTCAAATTAGGTTACTTAACTTGAGGATTATATACCTGCATTCAGTGAGCCCACATTTTAGAGTAATGACATTAAATACCCTAGTAATGGAAAATAGTCACTGTTACAGCAAAAAACCACTCCAAGGTCAGAACTGCCAGTGGGAATTGTATGAAATACTAATCTAGAATTGAAACTGATGTTTCTGAGTTTCTAAAAGATGAATTTATCTTCTGAGTTGCCAAAAGTTCAGCCATTATAACTTCATTAAGTCACATTTAATAGAAGAGTCTAGCCTCCCACATTAATGCATTTATCTTTAACATGGCCAATATGTGGCTTATGCAGAAATCAGTTATTGGGTCTGCTAAATTTTTATGGTGGAAGAAATATGTCAATCTGCTGTCTTGTAAATTCAATATATTCTAGTGAAGTTTTATTTTATTTCAACATTTTAGCAAAGGTCATATAGTCATTAAATTATACACTTTTTTATTATTACATGTTAAACAGTGTGTGCAGACCTTATCTAATTCACCCAACATCATCTCTAGATGAGATGGCGGCACATAAAAATCAATCAATCAATCAATCAATCAATCAATCAATCAATCAAACAAACAAAAAAACAAACAAACAAATTTTCAATATATCTTCAAACCACCATATAATAATCACATTCCTTTAACCTTAAAAATTACCTTTCCTCTTAGTGCTTAAATAAGGAACTTTATATACAGAAATCATGCAGACCTATCTCTTAATTATTTTAAAATACAATTTGAGAATGAGTTTCAGACTTATAGTCTCTAGAGTAAACATGAAGGCATTGAAAAAAATATTGAAATGCTTGGGCATATTTATTTATATTTATACTTATCAATATCAGAATAATGAAGGCAATGGTTTTCTCTCTTTGACACTCCATAGCAGTGATGATGAACCTTTTTGATGTTGCGTGCCAAAAGTCCGAGTGCGCGAGTGCTCTCGCGTGCCAGCACCCATAGTGCAATGGGCACCCCTACTTGCGCATGTACACATGACCCCCCGCCATGCTCCCATGCACATGTGCCCCGTACTGCACATCCACACTGTGCATGTACGCCTCCCCCATGCATACGCCCCCACTTTTTCCAAGAGGGCCGATGGCCCTCTTACTTAATTTACACCACTTTTTTAAAAAGTGTACCAAAAACATTACATGAAAGTACATACAGTATATAATGCAAGATATACCGTATTTTTCGGTCTATAAGATGCACTTTCCCACCCCCCAAAAGTGGGTGGAAATGTCTGTGTGTCTTATAGAGCAAATATTGCTGAAGCCCCACCCACCCGCCGGCTCTGACCCTTCGGCCTCCCTGCAATTTGCCTCCTTGCAGCAAACATCCTGATCAGGTTCAGCACAACCTGATTTAGCACAAGCAGCTGATTGGTGGTTGGCTGGCCCCCCTGGAATACCACCAATCAGCTGTTTCAAGCTGTGGGGATCGCCACAGTCCATCACTGCCATCACTGCCCACCACCACGTATCACAACCTCTGCACACTCAATTTTTGGCCTCCGCCCAATTTTCAGCCTCCATGAACCCAATCTTCAGCCTTTGCCCATTTTTGGCCCATTCCAGGTGGGAGGGATTGCTGCCCCTGCCACCACCAATTGCTGCTGATCACTGCTGCTGCCACTGCCAACAGCAATAGGCAGCGGCAGCAATTCCCACCACCTGGAATGGGCCAAAAACGGGACACAGGGAGACTGAAAATGAGGTGTGTGGAGGCTGAAAATGGGATGCACGGAGGCCAAAAATGGGGGTGTGGAGGCCAAAAATGGGGCGTGCGGAGGCAGTGATAGGCGACGGCAACAGCAGCAGTGGGCGGCAGCAATCCCTGCAGACTGGAACAGCTGATTGGCAGTACTCTGGGACGCCAATCCAACTGCCAATCAGCTGCTCGTGCTAAATCAGGCTGTGCTGAACCTGACCAGGCTGTTTGCTGTTTGCTGCAAGGAAGCAAATTGCTGGGAGGCAGAGGCAGATTTTTTTTCTTGTTTTCCTCTCCAAAAGCTTGGTGCGTGTTATGGTCCAGAGCATCTTATAATACGAAAAATATGGTAATTTGTCTCTAATTTATTTTTCTTGCTTACGTCTTGAGTTAACCTGAGATCATTCAATCTTCAAAATATCCAATTTATAACTGACATTTTTAGACATTTTTAGACTATAAACCATAAAGAAGCAATGAAATAATTTTTTTTGAGTCACTTAAAAAATGCTATCATGAATAAAGAAATCAAAGCCTTATGACTCTTAAAAGGAAATGTACTATAGTCATTATTTAGAAAAATGGAGTGATAAAATGTAGATAAGTATATAGATAATACTTCCATAAAGTCATAACCGTTTTATATAAAATAATAAAATTATAATTTAAATCAAAATGATGTTCAAAATACTTCTTTCTAGAAAAATGCATCATTATTATTAGATCTAATTTTGTAATTTTTTTTAGTTGAGTCTCAAAACATCTGTTAGTTATAACTGAAAATTCAACTTCCAACATATTGTTTAAAGCTAAGATTTATATAAGAACTTCTTGAGTAGTGAATTGTTTTGTAATGTTGAGTCCAAGTATGTGATTGTGCAATTAAAATGTGAAACTTGTTCCCTGACCTCTTAGAACACTTTAACATTTTGTATCTAAAATCTACAAATAAAAATGTTTAAACATTAGGCAGTAATATAACTATTAATTATTATTTTTTGCTTTTGAAATAATAAATTTAAGTGAATTTAAAAATACAGATATTTTTACATACAGATAAAGATAAACCAAATACACGAAAGAAAAAAAGTATAAAGAGAAAAAAGGAAGAAAAATAGATATTAAAAAGGGGAAAATATATAAAGAAATGACTTTTTGCATCAAAACAAGTACAAATAATTTCAGTAACTTATCACCTTGTCTAACATTTAACCTAAACTCTCTTCATTCTATATCAAATCTTTATCTGTTAGCAAATAATAAAGCCTCATAACTCAATTGTAATCAGCAAAAGTCTATTAAGAGCTATTAGAAATCTTGTGTGTGTGTTATACAAGTAAATCAATTTCATATTTCTTTTATTTACTTTATACAGTAACTTCTAAAAATGCAAAATAAAATCTCCTTTCCAATTTCATATTTATTAACAAACCTCTTCTTGCTTTTTTAAAGAGTCACAGGGAATAACATGGCTTGCATGATCTGATCTGTAGTACTTCAATGTTTTCTAAGGCTTCATGGCTGTTCTACTATAGTAGTCTGCAGTGTATTTCTTGACTCCTTTTTCCTGTATTGATGATGGTTGATATGAAAATAGCAATAGCACTTTGATTTATATACCGCTCCATAATGCTTTCTCTGAGTGATTTACAAATGTCAGCCGGTTGCCCCCGACAATCTGGGTCCTCATTTTACCCACCTCAGAAGAATGGAAGGCTGAGTCAACCTTGAGCTGGTCAGGATTGAACTCCTGGCTGTCGGCAGAATTAGTCTGCACTACTGCATTCTAACCACTGAGTCACCTAGGCAGAAGCTATCCACTTTTTCAATACCTTCATTGTCAATTTCAAGGCTGGTAGTTCTACCTGTTGTCATTAGTTTGGTCTTCTCTATATTTAATTTTAGTCTCATTTTTTCAATGTGCTCTTTGGCTTTTTGTACTAGGGCTTGCAGAACCTTTGCATTTTTAGTTATTGGGATAGTGTCATCAGCATAACACAGTTTATTGTGTTTCTTCTTTCAGTTTTAAACAACACTTATCTGTTACTAGTTTGGTTATCCTGGTTAGGCCCAATATAAGAGACTGTAGACTTTCTTGTAATAATAATATTTATTTTCTTCCTCAGGAACACATTTAGACAGCCATCAATCTGAGGGGAGCGAGAGCTTATATACAGAGGAGGCGGGGCTAATGGTAAGTAGTGACCAATGATAAGTGACACAATGACATCACACAATGACATATACACAAGCAAACATATTTACATATTTACAGATATCAGGTTAGGTATTTTCAACTGTAACAAATCCCCCTCTAAAATACCTAACTAATGGTGGGTTATTAAGATTATACATGTACGTTGAGTTTGGAAGTCAAATACACATGTTGTTTGGTTGGTAATGGCTTAGTGAGGATATCAGCAATTTGTTCACTAGTATCGCAATGAACAGCTTTAATGAATCCTATACTTGACAGTTGTCTCACATGTTTATATTTGATATCGATATGTCGAGATCGTTGACCTATTGCTTCGGAAGCTGATATATCTATTGCTGCCCTGTTGTCTTCATTGATAATAATTGGATAAACAGGTTCATCCCACACATTAGATAACAAATCATCGAACCAAGTTAGATTATTGACCGCTTTGGATAAGCAAACGTATTCGGCTTCCGCTGTAGAAGTGGCAATTAAGTTCTGTTTGCCAGTGTACCAGTGCACCGCACAACCATTTATAAGAAAAACATATCCAGAAGTGCTTTTTCTGCTTTTTGAATCAGTAGCCCAATCAGCATCGGCGTAGCAGGTCAAAGTTGGTTTTTCAGAAATGAATGGTTCTAAGAATAGGCACACATCAATGCTAGATTTCAGATACTTTAAAATCCTCTTAATTCCCTCCCAATGGTATAAGTTAGGATTGCTTACATGTCTTGACAACAAATTTACGGCAAGGGTGATATCAGGCCTGGTCCAATTAGATATGTATAATAAGGACCCAATAATTGATCGATATAAAGTGTTATCCTTGAATGGTTCGTACTCATTGTACACATTCCTATAAAAATCAGTTGACATAGGAGTATCACAAATTTTTGAGTTAATCATGTTACATTTTTGTATGAGTTCCATAATCTTGTCTTTCTGAGATAATTTGAACCCCTTGTCTGTTTTGTCAATTTGGACTCCTAAATACTTATTTACCTTTCCTAATATTTTTAAGTTGAAATTTTTGCCTAGTTGTTCAGCGAAATTATCACATTTAACCTTGTCACGTCCAAAATATAATATATCATCAACATAAATCAAAACATATTCAATAGAATCATTATTTCTTTTCGTAAAAAAGCAAAAATCAGATGAAGTAGCTACAAAGCCTATATCTTTAAGTATCTTTGATAAACACTCATACCACCGTTTACCAGACTGTTTTAGTCCATAAAGACTCTTATTCAATAGCCAAATTTCTCCCTTTTTTGTATCTTTTCCTGGGGGTGCTTTCACATAAATTTCTTTATCTAGATCAGCGTGCAGATAGGCTGTCTGCACGTCAAATTGATATACTTCCAGATTTAAAATGGAAGCTAACACTAGTGCTGTTTTCACACTTTCTGATCTAACGGTTGGGGAGTATGTGTCTTCATAGTCATCCGGAAATCTTTGGGCAAAGCCTTGAGCCACTAATCTGGCTTTGTATAGGAATTTACCATCCTCTAGCTCTTTGATTTTATAGATCCACCTAGTGCCAATGGGGGATTTCTCAGTGGGTAGGTCTGTTGGTGTATATACATTTAGTTCTCTCAAACTGTCCATCTCTTTTTTCATTGCTTCCTCCCACTTACTTTTTTCTTCTAGGGGTAACTTAAGTATGTCATCATATGTGTTGGGAGTCAGGTGTTTGGCTTGAATAGACAGTATGTAATCATCTAATCTTTTAGGGATTACGCCTCTATTGGATCTAATGGGCCTATTCTGGGGATGTTCATCGCTATGCATATATTTAGCTTCTTTTTCGGTTAATTGATCTACCTTCAAAGTGGGGTGTCCTTTTTTCCATTCATCATTAACTATTTTTGGGCATTTGACTCTGTTTGTGGATGTGGATTTGGGGTTCGTATCTGATGTATCATGTTCTGCGTGCGTGTGCGTAATATTTTTTGATTCTGGGTAAATTTCATTGAGATGTAATTTTGACCAGTTCATGTGTTCATGAAACACGGCAGATCTGGATACAATGAAGTGGTTATTTTTATCAATGAAGCGATATCCCTTGGTTCCTGATTCGTACCCCATAAATATCAGTCTCTTGGATACTTTCTCTCCTTTGCGTCTTAATTGTGAGGGGACATATACATCAGCAGATACACCAAATACGTGTAAATGCCCAATTTTTGGTTTCCTTCCATACATGAGTTCGTATGGGGTCTTGTTGATTGTACTGGACCATAAGCGATTTATAGTGTAATTGGAATAAGTGAGGGCTTCAGCCCAGAATGATTGGTTTAAGCCAGCATCATCTAACACACATTTAACCATGGTTTGTAGCAAACCATTTTTTCTTTCAGAAACTCCGTTTTGAAATGGGGAAAATGGACAAGATTTAAAGTGCAATATTCCTTGTGATCTTAGCCAATTTGAAAATTCGTTGGATAGGAATTCCGACCCCCTGTCAGTCATTATTTGTTTAATTTTAGTATTGTGTTGTGTTTCTACCATTTTAAAGAACTCCTTAAATTTTTTGAAAACCTCACTTTTGTGATTAAGGGTGTATACAAAACCGAATCTACTGTAGTCATCGACTATGGTTAGAAAGTATCTTTTTTTATATTTAATTGAAGGTTTTAATGGGCCTACTACATCCATGTGAATTAGTTGAAAAATTGATTGTGTGGTGCGAGTGGCTTTTTTGGGTTTTGGTTTGTTTTTAATTTTGGATGAATTGCACACAGAGCATTCTAAGTAATTTTTACAGTTCTTTATCTTTAAATCTTCGGAACATTCTAACATTTTTCGTATGACGGGAAAGCTCGCGTGTCCTAGCTTTCTGTGGAGTAGGTGACTACAATTATCGTGAATAGGTCTTCCATTGTTTAAATTTTCAGACATATTAGTATTAGTGGTTGATGCATTATCATTATTACTTTCATCATGGCTATCTGAATTTGGCTTTTTCTTTCTTAATTGATAGTTTGCATAGACTAGTTCGTTATCTTGTGGCAGTAGGTAGGTTAGCCCATCATTGGTAAATAGTTTACCTATGCTTCTGTTGTTTTTAGTCATAAATACCTTTCCACCTCTGAAAGTGGTTTCTATTTCATTCTCTATACTTAATTTTAGGGTTGCCAATATGTTATTTGGAATTTCGGGCACAAATAGTACCCCCTCTATTTTTCCTATACCCTTTATATGCGTGTCTCCCATTCCTCTCACTAGGACTTTATTTTGGTTTGCTACTTTAATGTAATATTTCTTTTCAATGAAGTTGCTTAATATTTCTCTATTATGAGCTGTATGACATGTGGCTCCAGAATCTATGAGCCAAGTGTTGAGTGAATCAGACATCAAAGTGTTATTGTTTCTTATTCCATATAGTGATCCTTTCTTATTTTCTTTAGGGTTATTTCTGTTCATTTGTCTTTCTCTAGGGTGTGGTGATTCTCTTCGCTTATACCTGTAATCTGGGGAAGTTCTGTCTAAGAAATGTATTCTCCTATCCTTGTGTTGATATGAGTCACTGTATCCTGCATTCTTGGGGCAATCTCTACTCTGATGTCTTTCAGATCCACATATGAGACATTCATGTGGGTACCTATCTCTGACCCTAAAATCAGTTCTTCTTTGATTTCTACCTTCCCTTAGTTGTGTATATCGCTCTCTTCTAAGTCTATCTTCAGTAATAAGCTTATTGGTAAGGTTTTCTAAGGTAATTTGCTCTATACTTAGGTTATCTATTAAGGTAATGTAATTATCCCAGCTGTGATCTAATGAATTAATTATAATGCTTTTCATGGTGTTGTCAGAAATGGTTTCCCCCCTTTGGATAAGATCTGCTCTTACTGCGTTTAGATTCAAGATATGTTCACTCATGGAGGTATCATGTTTTAGTTTGGCAGAATAGAATTCCCTAGAAATTTTTGTGGTGGTGGCTACACTTTTACTATAGAACAAATTGAATAATTTTTGGTATGTTTCAAATACAGTTAAATTATGCTCTATACTGGGAAGTATACTTGGGGAAATAGAGGCAATTAATATATAATATGCTTTGTGATGGAGGCAGTCTATTTCATAGGTCCAAGGCTTATCTGGTGGGTTATCAATAAAAAATAAAACATTCTCTTTCAAATATGTAATCTGTAAACACTGGTTCCATTCCATTAAGTTGCTTCCATCTAATCTTAACTTTATAAAGTCTGAAGGTATTGTCCCTGAGTGTTGTGAAGTGTTATTCATGTTTAGTAGCTGTCCATGATTTAAGACCTTAGCATACTCACAATAAGGCCTGGGTATGGTAGATGTATGTCTGTATTTACTTATCTCTATGTTGCGCTGACTTGTATTTATGTTTCCTTCTTCTTTCTTTGCAGGCTCGTTCTGGGCATGCTCAGTCCTCATTTTTCTCCAGCAGTCGACGAGGGAGGTTCCTGTGTCTGCAGCTCCTGGGGTGAAGTCCCAGACGGCCTTCTGTTGCTCTGCTTTGTTTCGGGAGGGCCTCTGGTGACTGAAGAATGCCTGGGGCGCTGCTCTGCTCGTCGGGGAGTCTTCTCTGAGGTCATCAGTAAGTGGAGCTTGAGGCGGGCCACCATTGCCAATGGAGCCGGGTTGTTCAGGGAGCTGCTCTTCAGTAGGTAAGTATGATTGCCAGCTTGTCTTTCTTCGGGTGGCTAGGCCTTTCTTTAGACAGTCTATTTCTTTTTGGCCTTTGGTAGATGGTAGTTTAGAATTTTCTATTTCATTTTCTGGTTGTTTGTTTGGTATTGTTAGTTTAGTCCCGAGTGCTGCAGTTAGCACCTGTATAGCATTGTCTATTTCTACTTCAGTAGGTTGAGCTTTGTTTTGTTTAAATAATTCTTTTTTATTTGTTTTTGGACTCGGGTAATCATCTTCTTGGTAGGTTTTGTTTTTTATTTCGTAGTTTGAGGTTTGGAATTCTTTTAGTAATTGGTCAGGCATTTTAGAGGTATTAGGTGGGTAAGATGGCTGCCATGAAAAAGGCGGGAAGCTGTCGCCATCTTTGGTGTCATTTTTGAAGTCGGGTTGAATTTCTTACCTTGCAGTTTTCTTGTTTGCTATTTTCGTTATCTGCTGCTGTTCCATGGTCGTTTATCATGCTGCGGATTTTCACAAGCAGATTTGATTCAGCTGTAGTTGTTTCTATTAATTCTAGTATTTTTCTTTTTACCTCATCTTCTTTGTTTGGTGTTGAGAAAGTTTGTTCTGCTCCAGCTAGTGGTTGTTCGTTTTGTGTTAGCAGTTCATTTTCTTGTAATTGCGTTTGTTTCTTAATATTTTCAAGTGGTGTATATTTGTCAGGAGTTAGTTGAGCTGCCATTCTTTTCGTTATGTATCTGGTGGCAGGTCTTCTTTTGTCGTTATGTGAGTCTTGCATCTTTATGTTTGGTTGGGCCTACCAAACCATCCTCTTGCTACCAATTTGTTACTAGTTTGGTTATCCTGGTTAGGCCCAATATAAGAGACTGTAGACTTTCTTGTAATAATAATATTTATTTTCTTCCTCAGGAACACATTTAGACAGCCATCAATCTGAGGGGAGCGAGAGCTTATATACAGAGGAGGCGGGGCTAATGGTAAGTAGTGACCAATGATAAGTGACACAATGACATCACACAATGACATATACACAAGCAAACATATTTACATATTTACAGATATCAGGTTAGGTATTTTCAACTGTAACATTATCTTCCAATCCAGCTTCCCTTAATATACATTCATCATATAGATTAAATAAAAAAGAGAATGCCTGAAGACAGTCTGTTTTGCCATTCTTTATATTTTATCTTAGTCTTAATGAGTTGTATTGCCCAGTAAATACGTTTAAACACACACTTGGCTATAGAGAAGTTCCCTGAAGATGGGCTCCAGCATGAGTCTGAAATTCGGAAGACTAAACCTCTGGTCCTGGTAACTGACTAAGTTTGGATCCTGCAATATGTTTAAAATTACAGACATAGATATTCAGAGAAATGATGACTAGCTCAACTTCTTGCTATTTGAAGAACTAAGAACGTCTTGTTTCTTAAAAATTAATGTCATTTTGTTTATTATTGAATCATTTAAAACATGCCCTGATACAAACATAATGTTGCCCATAATGGGACAATTTTGAAGGCTTTGTATTCATGATATTGAAATAATGGGACTATTTCGAAGGCTTTGTATTCTGTTTCTAATGTAATAAGAATTCAGCTATTCTACTTAAAAACTTCTCATATGTTATATTGCAACAGATAGATGTATTTGCCCAGAAAACAGCAGTTTTCTCTAAGGTTCTATCTCATGTAATGTAGTAAACATTATTTGTGGGGAAAGGAATTGCATCTGTTACAAAGCTAATGTTGTTATCTTTTTTCACATCTCTCTTAATATTACCCAATTATCCTAATGGACATTCAACAAAGTTTATCTAAGTACTAGCTATAATATTACATGTGCTATATTAGGGCATACTGCAGGCATTTTAGCTCTCTATGATTGCCAACCTATACAGAGGTAATATCAATAATGATATATAGCAGAGACTATCAATTTTTGGAGGGCTTCATAAAACAGTTCTCTACTACCAAGAAAGTCACTCAAATCTAATATGATTTTTGTGAGATCCTGTCAAATTTAGGTCCATGTTTTGAGTAATATACATTAGAACTCAGTTATGAATAATACCCACCTAACAGTTTGAAAGCATGCAAATGCAAATAGATAAATATGTATCACTTTGGTGGGAAGGTAACAGCATTCTGGATGCCTTGACACGAACACAGAAATTTGTTTGGACAATACTGGCTCCCTCGGCTAAGAAATGGAGATGAGCACTGCCCCCTAGAGTTGGACACATCTGGACAGAGGAAATGTTTACCTTTATGAATGATAAAACCTTATTAAATTGTACTGTTTTTGAGACATGACAAAGTTTTTATATTTTCATAAGATCTCTTGCAATAATATGTGAATCTATGCACAATTTATTAATAATTAAAAATAAACTTGTTTATAGATACTTTTTCAAAATATAATGGGCAAATAATTGCTTTGGCTGGATCAGGATACTTGGTTTACCACTAGTCAAAAACACATTTCTAACATGTATCTCAGTAATGCCTATTTGTGCCAGACATTTACTACAGAGAAAAAAATACCTAGAAAGCATAAAGGTAGTTCTCTACTTACGACCACAATTGAGCCCAAAATTTATGTTGCTAAGTGAGAAATTTGTTAAGTGAGTTTTGCCCCATTTTACAACTTTTGTTGCCACATTTGTTAAGTGAATGACTGCAATTTTTGAGTTAGTAACATGGTTGCAAAGTGAATCTGGCTTCCCTCTTGACTTTGCTTGTCAGAAGGTTGCAAAAGGGGATCACATGACCCCTGGTCACTTCAACAATCATAAATATGAACCACATCAAACATCCAAATATAAATCATGTGACCATGGAGATACTGCAATGTTCATAAGTGGGAAAAATGGTAATAAGTCACTTTCTTTACTAGTGTTGTAATTTGAATAGTTACTAAATGAACTGTTGTAACTCAAGGACTACTTGTAATTAATTAGAAATAAAACATAAATTCCGAATGTGCTGGTCTTGAAATACATTTTCACTTTGTCAAAATTCAGAACAAAAAATTATCTTGAAAAATAGAAATTCAGAAGAAAAAGAGAAGAAAAGATTGCCAAATGTGAGGTAGCCATGTATGGAAAGGGAAAGAAAGAGAGAGAGGAAATGGTGTGTGTGTGTGTGTGTGTGTGTGTGCGCGCACACATGGCCTGTCTATGTATATATGCCAAAGGTGAATATGGGACAGGAAACCTGTTAGCCTTGTTCTGCTGGATAGTTTATACCTGCTATTTAGATGTAGCAATAACCTGTCATGCCATTTATGCATACTAGAAACATTTGTACAGAAGCAGCTCCAAACAAATCAGGCAAGCCATTTTATACAAAAAAGGATATAGAAAAAAGGATATAAAGGATATAAAGAAAAGTTTAGTGGAATGCAATGAATTCGCTATTGCATTATTGGAAATCTGAAAGAACATAGCATTATAGAAAGGAGAAAATGCTAAGTATGTCTCTGCCCTAAAATGTGATCCATCACATTGGACCTTCTGTTGGAGAAGTACACATGCAGTACACATGCAGGAGAGACATTATTATTTTACAAATGAAGGTGAATATACGTGTCCCAGGATAATGTTGCAGGATCCAATCTGCATCGGTCACTGGGACCAGAGTCACATCACCCACACAATTTCTGACAAAACTCTGGTCTGGGTGATTGACCCAGACTGGATTCTGCATTATTATTTTAAATACAAGAGAAAAGAAATCAACATACAGGTCTAATTACTCGTGGGAATCTCAAGGAAAGAGACACCATTTAAGGAGAAAACTGGATTTTATAAACAGCTTTTAAATCAGGCATCTAAAAATGCAGCTTAATGAACTTTTTTTTTTAAAAAATCTCAGATTGCATCAGACAAGCTATATACTAGTTGAGAAAAGACAATTTCAAGTTTCAACAAAGCTGGGATCATTGCCTTTGTCCTAAACGCTTTGCAGAATTATTACATTACTGATTCACTTGAATGAATTTTGCCCCAAGCATTACAGTCTTGGAAAATGCTTCATGTGTTCTTTTCCCTATGCTTTCTATGATGCTACAAGCTATACGAACCATTTTATTGGGACACAGTGGAATCATCAACAATAATCCTTTCCCCAGAATGAACTTTATTTTGCTGTTTGTATGGCAATTTCCTAATTTCTATTGAAATTGGATAGATTTTATAGTTAAAGTTTATAATTTTCGTAGTCAATATAAACAGGAAAAAATGCTGCTAGCATTAGTACATCCTGATCCAATTATTCTTGGTTGTAGGTTTCAGGAAAGTATTTACCATATTATCTTGGTAAAGGGAACTTCCACCCTAGCATTGTACTGCATAACTTCATTTTACTTCTTCAAAAGCATTGTTTCAAAAGTGGCCGGGCTACTTCAACATAAATTGGGGAGAATATCTAGGCCTGTAACTCAATTTAAATAAATAAAGGAAATCAAATCCATTTTAAATAATCCTAACTATCCCCATCCTATGAATTTTCACAATAACAACAATGTTACTTGCACCATCTGTATCATTATACCAAAAGAATATCATGTACAGATGCCAGATATGGTTTGCAAAAATCTGGATGAATATTAGATGGCAGCAAAGAGAAAAAACATAGTTCTCTGTTGCCATCTACTGCTCACCTTTTTTTAAATAGTTCAGATGTGATGAAGTGATGGTGCTGATGGAAACAACATTGTTATACCGTATTTTCCCTAGTAGCCTTCTGCCATGAAAATAATAGTCTTACCAAATTCTGATTTATTCTTAAAAGAACATTAGTTATAATGCTATTCACAGGTTAAGCTACTTTTTATAGCCAAGCAATCAGCCACCCAATTCCAAACAAACAAACAAACAAACAAACAAACAAGCAAACAAACATGTATACGTACACACACACACAAAAGCATCATAGGTTTTCCAGGATTCTAAGCAATTTGTTTTTAAACAAGAGATGAGGCAAAGGTAGAGTGATTATTAGTGTCAGATGCACCTTCTTTGGGGCAACAAGCAGAGTTGGAGGAGCTATAGGAGGAAGAAGAGATGAGCGGGGAACATGGCCAGGCTGACTGGATGATGGAGCAAGCCATAAAATTCATGTGTGGGCCTTTTGAAAACCTCAAGGTGTGCGAAGCCCTTGCCTGAGTGATGCAATCCAATGACCAGCAGTTTCCAGGCTCAGTGGCCAACGGGGCACACACTTCTGGCAATACCAGAGTTGGATTCTTAGCAGCCATGGACGCAGCATCTGTGGTGGGGCTCCAACTCGCCCCCCCCCTTCGGGAGCAGCACCAGTGAGCAAGAGGAGACTGAAGACCCTACTGCTGGGTGTGAAGTTTGACAGAGATCCTCAGCATTTGGGGTATGGTCCAGAGATAGCCACAGAAGATGGAAAGCTATGGTGTGTCACCATGGCTCTAGAAGAGGCCGCAGCATGGTGGATGATCACCCTCTATAATTATGATGCCCCGGAGCTGAGAAACCAACCAATTCATGGCAGCACTCTACAAGCAATTCGAGGAACCCCTGGCTGATTGCAAAGCCAGAGACTGCATCAAAACCATAAGCTATGGCTGCAGAGTGGTGGCCGAGTATACCCAAGAGTTTTGTGACCTGGCATGGAGGCTCAATGACTGGCCATCCTATTCAGCTGCCCTCAAAGATTGGCTGAGTGGTGAAACCTACAACTTCCAGGGGTATCCCTCTACCCTTCATGGTTGGAATGTGTTGGCAGAGGAGGAGATTGACCTGGCTTGGAATAAGCACTGCCCAGGATGTGGATGGTGAAAATCCTTTCCAGACAAGAAGGAAGTGCTGAAGCCACAACAGGGTGTCTCGAACTCACAACGATGCTTGACCACCTGCTTTAAATTTTGAAAGGAGACACACTGGGCTGCTGAGTGCAAGTCTGATTGTTCTACCCAAAAGATGACTCTGAGCCCCACCGAGAAAGCTGCCAAACTATCACCTCAGACCTGCAAAATGGCTTTAAAGGGAGTGGAAGTCATAGAGTTCATCCCAGTCCCCAAGGATGGTAAGGGAACTTTGACCGACCCAACCAAGGGCCCTGGAGAGAGCAAAACTGACTCCAACTCTGATCCCCTGGTAAGTGGCCCAGTCATCCCTACTTAACTGATAGTCCGATCTTCAGGATGAAAAACCAGCCTGTGGCCCTTGTGGACTCAAATGCACCAAATTCCTGGTAAACGCTGCTTTGATGGAAAAGTTAGGGATGCAGCTTAGGCCACTCAAAGTGCTGGTGGCATTCTGCCAACTAGATGGCTACATAGTGGGGGAGGATCCCAGTGATGTTTGTCACTGAGCCCATAAAAATGTGAATGGATACAGAAATGCACAGAGAAACCCTGAATTTCATCAGGATTTCTGTGTAGCACCAGGCATGGAGAGACCCCTGGTAATAGGATTAGCATGGCTGTGGAAATGAAACCCCTATGTGAACTGGAGGAGAGGGCTACTAAAAATCCAGTGAGGTGAGGCTAAGGGAGAGCCAAATAGGGGCCTAGAGAACTGAAAGACAAGGTAGGAGGTGGGGCTCCATGCAGGTCAACTTGTACTTGGACCTGTGGGTCCTGTGGGAAGAGCTCATATGAGCTCCCAGCCCATTAGCCAATTGACTGCTCCATAGAGATATTACCAGGGGCTAAACTACCTAAATCCTAGCAGTACTCAATGACAGGAAATTGGATGAGTTAAGGACTTTTATAGACAAAAATCTGAAATGGAGATTCATTCAACCAGCCCAACCTAGGGTGGCTGCCCCGGTCCTGTTTCGGGAAAAGAAAGATGGGTCCCTTTGCTTATGCATGGACTATAGAGGGCTGAATCATGTGTGCATCGAGAACATCTACCCATTGTCCCTGATGAAAGATATGCTTGCCCACTCGGCGAAGGGGAAGATTTTTTTTTTTTAACCAAACTAGACTTGCAAGAAGCATATTACTGAGTCAGGATTAAGGAGGGTGATGAATGGAAAACCGCATTTAACTGCTCCTTGGGATGTTTCCAATTCCGAGTTTTCCCCTTTGGACTACAGGGGGACTCTGCTGTCTTCCTGCAGCTAATAAATGAAGTGCTGCATGAACATCTATACAAGTGCATGTTGGTTTACTTAACGACATATTGATTTATACTGAAACTGGCAGAGCATGTGAAATTGGTGAGGGCAGTCCTCAAAAAGCTTTGAGCCATTCAGTTATACACTAAGCTCTCCAAATGTTCCATCAAGTTAAACTGTTTACCAGGGCTACTGCATCTCTCATGAAGGGATAGAGATGGACCCTGAGAAGGTCCAAGCCACATTAGACTGGGCTTGTTGTGGCTCTGTTGCCTGAGCCTGGGCTATCGACAGATGCAGGCTCTGAGAGTGAGGGAGAGGAGTTGGCAAGGCCTCCCTCTCCAGGACCCTCCTCTCTGGCAATGCCTCAGGAGGACACCGAAAGCCAAACGATAGGCTCAGAGCCAAGCACGTCCCCACAGCCACAGGTGGACAGCAACGAAGAAGATAAGTGCTGGCTGGACCCTCGGCAGAGGCGCAGGGAGAAGCGTGCACAGCAGAGGGGAAGGCATGCCAGAGATTAGCTGAGTCACTGGGCCACACCCCACAGGGTATAAATGTGGGTGTGGTGGCTGGTTCAGTTTGTGACGAGCAAAAACTGGAAATAATCCATGATCTCTGTGTTACTGGACTTTGCCTGCTTTATCGGACTGCATTTGGATTAATTCTTGTATGGTTGAAACTCTGCCTGTTTTACTGGAATGCTTGCAGTCTAATCTTTGTTTTGTGTGAGTAAAGTCTGAATTGGCAGCTAGCCACTGGGTTGCTGCCAGCTTTATCTTCAAAGAGTTTTGTCGTTTGGCTTATTAACTCCGGGCCGTCTGTGGGGGTGTGTGTGTGTGGTATGGGGACAGAACAGGGCTCCACCTCACACCCATAAGCAACTGCAAACCTTCCTGGGGTTCAGCAATTTTTATCATCAATTTACACCTTCATTTGCCCAAATCTCTCTCCCCATTACCAAGTTGCTAAAAATGAAAGGGGGAAGTGTTAAACCCAAGCCCAGCCAGCTGCTGAAATGGAGAATGGAATGCCAAACAGCATTAGAAAAAATTAAACACCTATTTGCGGCTGAGCTGGTGTTGAAACACCAAGACCAAATGCCCCATTTGTCATTCAAGCAGATACCAGTGATGTGGACATAGGGGCAGTAGTCTTACAGAAAAATAAACAGGGAATCATACAACCATGAGCATACACTTCCAAAAAACTCACTGAAACTGAGCAATGGTAGGCAGTCTGGGAAAAGGAGACTTACGCAGTATGCTGAGCACTCCTAACTTGGTGGCACTTTCTGGAGGGGGGACAAAAAACCTTTTGAGGTGTGGACTGATTATAAAAACCTAGAAGCTTTAAAATCCTGTAGGAGTTTGTTTTCCAAACAAGTCCGCTGGGCTCAATACTTTAATCAATTTAATTTTACTTTTCAGTACATCCCAGGAGGAAAAAAATTCTTTACAGATGCCCTGTCCAAGATGCCACAATGCAACAGCACCAAGACAGAGATGATGAGGCCAGTCATTTCATCCCGCCATCTTGCTGCATCGGTAACCACCCATGCACAAGAAAAAAATGAAGCCTCAAATAGGCAAGAACATAGAAACACCAAGACCAAATGCCCCATTCGTCATTCAAGCAGATACCAGTAGAAAATGACAAGTGGTTTCAAGCCCATAGAAATGAATGCATGATGTGAGATGGTTTAGCCTGGGTACGGGCTAAATTGTACATCCCTGCAAGCCAACGATTACTGGTACTAGAAAAGAGTCATGACTCTAAAACTGCCAGGCATTTCGGGCTTGTGAAAACTTTACACCTGATCAAAAGACAGTTTTGGTGGCCATCACTTAAAAAAGGACATTGAATGCTGTGTAGCCATCTGCCCAGTTTGTTCCTTGGTAAAACAACATCAAGGGGAAACCCCAGGACTCCTCCAACCAGTAGCAGAGCCAAATGCTCCATGGGAGGAGATATCTATGGACCTTATAATAGAACTCCAGGCAGCATCACATTGGCTGGGTTTGGACTGGTCATGGGGTGGGGGTGGGGGGTGGGGGAGGATGAGACCAAAGGGAATAGTATTTGTCTCTTTGTGTGGGAACTTAGATTCCGCCTGACTTTACTGCAACCAGCATCTCTTAGTGAAAGTACCTTTACTTCAATCAAATGGAGTTGAGGGGTTTTTCCCCCTTTAGGGCAGGTCTGACAATTAATGTAATCCTGTTAATGTTGCTGTTATTGCTGTTATTGTTATTATTACACATAGAAGTTGTCCACCTATATTCCATTTATTAGTTTGAGTTTGATCCTGGCAACATTGCATCCTTAAGCATGACACAGTATTGACTGAGCTGTGTTGCTTTCCTGCCGTTTCAGTTGTAGATTTCTTTGGGATTAGAAAAGAACTCGATGCAAATTGTGTTGTGCCTAAGAAGACATAGAGTTACACAAGGCTTCATCAGCAGTCACAGCTAGAGGAGGAAGAGAAGGAGGCTGCGCAGCTATTCTAAATGTGTTGGTAATTCCTACTCCAGGAGCTGGCATTGACCTCTTAACAAAGAACAGGTTCAATCTGCTTCCCCTCCTCCACCCCAGGAGACTGATGAGGGTCACATGACCTTTCTAGACAGCACAGAATTTGGATGGTAATCTACAGTTGGGGGAAGGGAGGAGCATACATCTCTTTCTCTCTCTCCCTACACACACACACACACACATACACACGCGCGCAGGAAAATTGGCTGCAGCTCTGTTCTGAAACCTTACTCGGGAAAGCAGAAGGGGAAGGAAGAACTCAGCCTAGTTTCATTCCACAGACTTATTAAGATCCAAATGCCAAATATTTTTACCAGACTGTATAAAATTTACTTTTTCCTTTCCAGTTCAGGCAGACGTTAACACACATTATGTTTTTTTGGACTGCAGATGAAATGTGGGCGGTGGTTACTGAGGCCTCATTAAGGGTTTATGTAAAAAAAAAAAAAGTAAAAGGAAGAAGAAAAATGTGTATAGAATATAAAAATCTCTCAGCCCACTCTTCAAGATTCATTTTTTCCATGAATCGTATGGGTGGAATTTTGTAGTTTAGATATGTAACAGAAAAGCAGTTAATTATTGTATATTTGACAGCCTACTAGCCTTAATCAATATGCCTGTCCATCAATTGTGGAATTCTATTAATTTTATATATGTGTATTTGTGTGGGTGCATAATTAATTAATTAATTTTATTAATTTTATTGTCAATAAAATATTAGCATTAAATAAAATTACATAAAATAACAAGCTAGAGAAATGCAAACTATAAATCGGTTTGTATTTTTATTTATTTTAAACTTCAAAATGCTATTAGGGGTGTTAGTGGCTAACCAACCGATAACCTATATTTTCTCACCAGGCTCTGCTTCTAGACATACTGTATTTTCTTTGTGGATTTTCATAAAAACCATGAAATAAGGGTAGAAATTGTGGGGCAAATAATCTCCTCTGGCCATCTTGATGATTCTTGGAAAAAGGAAACAAGGAGGAAAGCATTTGAAAGAGCAGCCATGCAGAATGATTAGACTGAAATAAAGGCTTAAATCCCCCTAGATTCCTAACTCAATTTGTGATAGAAAGATAGAAATAAATTGTAGAATAGATTATGGAATAAATTTCATTCCAATTTACATAACTGTGGAATTAAAAAATGTTCTTGAGAATGAAAAAATCTTGCAGTCAAAAATACAAATATAGAACCAAGCTCAGTTTAAATTTTCCATAGGAATTTTATTTCAATAATTATTTCAATAATACTTTCCATAAACCATAATGAACACTATGAATTTTTTATTTTAGTTAATCACATGAAACTCTCTAATGTGCATAGTAATATTTTATTCAATAATTAATATACTTGATTCAATTTTTTTCAATTCACATTTTTATTGGGAAACAGCTTTGGGAAAAAATATTAACTCTGTTATATAAAAGCAAACTTCTGATTTAATTGGCAAAGTGTGAAACAGTAAGACCTTGTTATGGATTACATCTAAAGGGAAAGACTCCTAAAGTTTTTTGAGAAGCCATCAAAATTTTTTTGGTATGGTTCAAGCACCGTTAATATCCTTAAAACTGATATGACTTAATTAAAACTGATATGAAGTATAAATGTAGAAATTTTAAAACTGTTTATATAATCAAAATGAGAGCAATTTATCCTTTTCACAACATGTAATTTTAGTACTTACTTTAAGGAAGTACTATTTGCAGCAGACCTCTTGGCAACTTACAAAAAAATATGAATTTGGATTCTGGTTGGTACCTGTTTAGAAAATATTTGCGTTATTATACACTCATTGTGAAGTGTTTTGAACATTTACAGAAGTATAAATATAATCTTCTGGTTGACAAATTGACATACCATGAAATACAGGTAGTCCTCGACTTACAACAGTTCATTTAATGACCTTTCAAAGTTACCATGGCACTGAAAAAAGTTATTTATGAACGTTTTTCACATTTCTGACTACTGCAGCATCCCCATGGCCATGTGATCAAAATTCAGATAGGTTCATATTCATGGTGTTTGCACTGTCTCAGGGTCATGTGATCACCTTTTGCAACCTTCTGACAAGCAAAATCAATGGGGAAGGCAGATTCACTTAACAACCATGTTACTAACTTAACAACTACAGTGATTCACTTAACAAATGTGGCAAGGAAAATTGTAAAACTCACTTAACAAATGTCTTGCTTAACAACAGAAATTTTGAACTCAATTATGGTCATTAGTCGAGGATTATCTGTATTTCTATATTATACAATTGATGTTGCAATTGAACATTTTATTTTATTTTATTTTATTTTATTTATTTATTTTTATTAGATTACTCCCTACTCCCGAAGGACTCAGGGCAGTGAACAGCCAAAGAGATCAAACACACAGACTACAAAATTTAAAAACAATATAAAAACCCATTAAATAAATTTGGTCCGAAACAGATTAAAACACTCCCAATGTTTTAAGACAAGTTTAAAATTTACAATTAAAAAGGGAAGTTAGCCTGTTGAAATAAAAAGGTCTTGAGGGCACGGCGGAAGGTGCGTAAATCCGGGATCCTCCATATCTCCAGGGGGAGCTCATTCCAGATAGCAGGTGCCCCCACAGAGAAGGCTCTCCCCCTAGGGGCCACCAGTCGACACTGTTTGGCCGACAGCACCCTGAAGAGCCCCTCTCTATGAGAGCATACTGGCCGGTGACAGGCTACTGGTGGTAGCAGGTGGTCCCGTAAGTACCCCGGTCCTAAGCCCTGGAGTGCTCTAAAGGTGGTAACCAAAACCTTGAAGCGCACCCGGAAGACCACCGGGAGCCATGCAGCTCGCACAGGAGAGATGTTACATGGGAACACCACATTGCTGCCATAACCACCCGCGCGGCCGCACTCTGCACCAGTTGGAGCCTCCGGGTGCTCCTCAAGGGGAGCCCCATGTAGAGAGTATTACAGTAGTCCAGGCGGGAGGTGACGAGGGCATGAGTGACCGTGCGTAAGGAGTCCCGATCCAGAAAGGGATGCAACTGGCGGATCAGGCGATCCTGATAGAAAGTCCTCCCGGCCACGGCTGTCAAATGCTCTTCTAAAGACAGCCGTGAATCCAGGAGAACGCCCAAGTTGTGAGCCCTCTCCATGGGAGCCAACAACTCGCCCCCAATAGTCAGTGATGGCACCAACTGACTATATCGGGACGCCGGAAACCACAGCCACTTGGTGTTGGATGGGTTGAGCCTGAGTCTGTTTCTCCCCATCCAGATCCGCACAGCCTCCAGGCACTCGGACATCACTTCAAGGGCATCATTGGGGTGGTCCGGGGTGCAGATGTACAGCTGAGTGTCATCATACTGATGGTACTTCACCCCGAAACCACGGATGATCTCACCCAGTGGCTTCACATAGATGTTGAACAGAAGGGGTGAGAGGACCGATCCCTGTGGCACCCCACATATAAGGCGCCTCAGGGTCAACCTCTGCCTCGCTGCCAACACAGACTGTGACCAGTCAGAGAGAAAGGAGGAGAACCACCGCAACACAGTGCCCCCCCCACTCCCAACTCTTCCAATCGGTGCAGCATGATATCATGGTCGATGGTATCAAAAGCCGCTGAGAGATCTAATAGGACCAGGACAGAGGAGCAACCCTTGTTATATTTTCTGTATAGAAAACATAGCATGAGCATGACTGGAATGATTACGTTTCCCTAATTTTCTTCTAATACATTTTTTAAAATATAAGAATAGGATAATGAAGTGGGAAATCAAAGCTATATAATTCATAACAAATTGGCCTGGACTAAGATAAGCCTTCAAAATTTTTTATGACCCATAAAAGAGTAAACAGAACTAAATGAGTGATCTGATCAAAATCAGTTTTGGAAGGCTGATTTTTTGCTGCTGTTGTTGTTGCTGTTGTTAATTTATCTGACAATTTATATCCCATTTCCCCTATGCTAAATCTAACAACTAGGGTTGCCAGGTCTGCTTCCAAAAAATAGCGGACAAGCGGGAGGGGGGGGTTTAAATAGTAAAAAAAAAAAAATACAATTAAATTATATATTTTCTTACAAACATTTTAACACGTATTAAAATAATCACTTCAAAACTTTACTTAAAATTCAAAACATCAAATATATTATAATAATATGTAAAATATTAAATTACATTTTACTTTGCTGTCGTGTGTATTTTTTATTTGACTGCGCAGCTTTGATCAATTCTTTGTGTTTAAGGAATAATTCTTTAATTTCAGTACAACATTGAGAAATATTAAAAAATATACAAAGTTCACTTCGAACTGATGGTACAAGCAGTCGGTTAAGTTCATCAGTCCATAAATTTCCCATGACGCTGAAAATTCGTTCAACGTTTGCATTTGATACCGGAATTGATGCACAATACTGGAACAGTTTCAGTAAACTCGGAGCTGGCTCTTTCTTGAAAAAGTACGTCCACTTATCAAGGGATGAATCGCCCTGCAGATGAACATAAACTTCTTCTAAGGCAGAAATTTCATCGAAGAGAGTGTTGTGTGGAAGTTCTTCTCGCCATGGTGATCATAACCAGATGTTCGTCATTTCTTCTAAAGTTGGAGGATTATTGCAATCAATTAGATTGAAACAACTTAGCGTCTCATATACTGAATCGATGAAATTATACCACTTTTCTAGGTACACAATGGCTCTTTGATACATGTTGATGGCTTCTTTCTTGAACTTTTGCATGGCATTCTCAGGCAAATAAAACTTTCATTCCAAAAAACTGCTCATCGTATTTTTTTTGCAAAGAATCATGCAGCTTACACATGATAATGTGAAGATCACATGCAAGAATTTTCTTGCTTTCCAGCTTCAGTAGGGTGTCTTGCATTATTGACATGAAGAAGTGCATGAAATATAAATACAATTCTGAAATTGTTGGTTCATCGTCCTTTGCGAGTTCATTTTCCTGATCCGAAATAAGGTTCCAGATAACCTTATGGCACTCATCAGATCCAAGAGAAATAAAATACGATTTTAGAGGTATCCAGTTTAAAAGAAGTCTTTCGACCGCTTTAAACAAACTTAACCAACATGTTGGAACATGGCGCAAAACTTCATGGAATTCTGACTCGCAAAACTCAAAAAATGATTTCAACTCTTCTCGTTTCTTCACAGAATTCGAAAATTCGGCAAAAACCTTCAGCACTACATTTTCGATATCAAAAGATAACTGCTTTAATGCATTTTTTGCGCTGTTGTGTAAAATGTGATTATTGCAATGAGCAGCTACAATATTGTCATTTTCCAGCAATAATTTTTGGTAAACAGATTTGTTCACTCCATAATTGACCGATGCATTATCTGCTGAGTAAGCTGAAACATTATTTATTTCCAATTCGTTATCACTAAGAACTCAACACAGCTGATTTTTTATTGATGTAGAATCTTCGAAAGAATCCTCATAAAAGTCTAAAATTTTCACACACAGTCCTTCTTCACAAGTAAAATATTGTGCAACAATGGGATACATTTTGCGATTTCCCTTGTTTGATGCGTCAGTGGAGAGAGAAAATGGAATTCCAGTTTTAAGATAATTGAGAACCAACTCAATAGAAAAAGGATACAAAACCTCATTGACAATAGCTGATGATTTGGTTCTTCCACATCACATCTTTTTTACAATTTCTGAATCATCAAAAATTTGCTTCATTAACTTAATACCGCAATCTTGAGCCAGGAAAGAAATATGGTGTTTGATCCCATGGTAAGTTTCAGCAATTTCAGCTACAGTCACTTTCTCACTGAAAGAGGAGTCTTTAACAATGAAAAACGAATTGATTCGCTTGTTGCTGAAAGCTATTTTCTCCTTATCTAAATGATTTTTTGTGCTTGCATGCTGTGTGACAGCTTTTATACCATTATATTCAATTGTGAACGATTTCTGACACAATTTACAGTAGGCCATCGTATTTGTTCTGTCGGTTTCGTTGTTGGTAATCCATGTAAAAGTAGCTTCCCAGTCTTTGATGTATTTGCACACTCCTCTCTTTCGTTTTAAAGAATTTGAAATCTCACCGCTGTCACTCTCATCACTCGACGCCATTTTAGGTCAGTCGACACAAGCTACAATACATTTTAAAAATGTGAACTGTACATAATTTTATAATATATTTTTATTTTAATCTCATCATTAATTTTTTCGGAGAATCGAGTTCAATGGATATTCAATCTTTGTCTCATTCTAACTTATGAAAAAAAAGACAAAACGCGATTCTCCTATCCTTATTCTCTTAAACTGTACAGCTTTAGATTACGTACCATTTCATCATAAAGCTTTTGAATAAAAAAATTGTCCACTCTTTTGTGAAAAAAAATAGTGAACATAATGTGAAAAAAGTGGACTGTCCGCTCAGATAGTGGACACCTGGCAAGGGTACTAACAACCCTTGGCCAATTTTGAAAGATGTGAAAGCAAATTTTAGTAAAGGTCAGGTTCACAGAAAAAACTGGGTTTTGTCTATAATTTCTCTCAAGAGTGTAAAAAAATCCCCACCCCCTAAATCTGACATTGTATCAGAATTACTGTATGTATATCGGCCTTGTTTTTCTCTATAGATTTCAAGAGCAATTTTTAATGTGCTATGGGGCTTTAGTAATAAACACACTCTGCTGCTGAAATTCTGACAACAAACTTTAAAAAAATATTATTGATTTCTAATAGTTGAGCAGACGGGCTAGGTAAGTAGATGGGCTAGATTTCTAGTGTAAAATATCAGTATAAAGGAAAACAAGAAAAAATGGCACTGTTATTGATTGGTAAGGTTAAGGCAAGCATATAGAGAGATTGTAAAAATAATTTAGAGTAAGTTTTGGAAAGTTTTTTTTTAACTTGTGACATGAATAAGCACATTTACCAACTGAGCAGTTGGCTTGGTTACATTAATTATTGGATGGTTGCAATTCTGTCAGAATTTCTTGCAAAAATCAAACACAGAAGCACACACAGATAAACTGATTCAGCAGGATTCATTAACTTCTTTATATTCACAATAATACATAAAGTAAGTTTACAGTTTCATTTCAGCAGAGCAGACCGCATGCACACACACACTGGTTTCAGTTTCTCTTTACAGACTCTGAAGCTGCATACTAAGACACATCCTGGCTCCCAGTTGGCTGATTTAGTTGCCATGCCTATTCATTGGCTGACCTTGTTACCATGTCTTCCCAGTCATGAATATTCTGACAAATTCCCTCTGTCATTGGGTAAAAACCACTTCACTGTTTCTTCTATTGGAAGGCACGTGCGCATATTCTGTGGGAATAAATTCTTGAGAGAGAGTGGGATAGAAAAAGAACAGGCACACACATTATCTAAGGAATCAAAGTAGTTTTTGCAATTATTTATGTGACTGTCATGATATATTCAATAATTTTAAAATATGAAAACTTACTTTCAAAAACAGTTCTCCGACAATAAATAAGTACTGGTCCTTTATAGGATAAGTGCAGGACAATCCAGAAGAGCATCTACTGTATTTGACTAAAATACAAAAATTATCCTCTTTATTGCAAATATATTATATATATATAAAAGATTTTTGCAGCAGGAAATGGTGGGCAGCTACTTCTGGCCTTTGTTGGTGCAGCTGGGCAAGCAGGCCTCTGTCACTCGGGAAGATGTGCAACCTTGCTCTCTGCCCCAAGACACTGGCCAGCTGCGTTCACCACCGTGGTTGCCTCATGTCCTGTCCACTGACCTGATCCAACCCGACCTGGCTGCTGCTGCTGCTGTTGCTGTTGCCAGGGGCAAGTGGGCCAGGGTCGCACTGTGGCTCCGCATTGTAATTGGCTCCAGGAGGGGGATAGGACCCCACCTCCCCCATTATGTAGCACACTAAAGTACTGTGCAAGGCACTGTGAGAGCACCGGGGAGGCCACTTGGGCCATGAAGCGGCAACAGCAGCAGTGGTGGCAATGGTGGCATGGGTCGGATCAGCAGGCAGAACATGAGATGGCCATGAACATGAATGCGGCAGGGCAGTATCTCAGGGTGGAGATCAGGTCACGCATCTCTCCGAATGACTGCGGCATGCATGCCCAGCTGTACCAACAAAGGCTGGAAGTAGCTGCCCGCCATTTCCTACTGCAAAAATCTTTTAAAATCCCCTGACTGTCGGGCAGCAAGACCCAGCAAGAGATGAAGCGCTGGAGAATCAGACCCATCACTTCTCTCCATCACAGCACTTACCAGACGTGGCTTACAGCTCTGAGCCTGAAGTGGTGGGAGGTGCAGGCTGCCTTGAGTGCAAATGTACAGCGACAAAAGAGGAATGCTGTTGCTGCACAAAAGCAAGTACAGGGATGATTCACTCCCTTATTAAGGCTCCGGCCATCACCACCACTGCTTTAGCCCGCCTGCACCTCCCCACCTTGCCACAACAGTGCCATTACCTTCCTCAGGCTGGCAAGGGCTGCGCTACTCCTTGCACCAGTTCTTGTACCACCTTCTATGCCATGAGTCTCCCTCCCCTGCCATCACCCTTACCTTGTCAGGCCAGGTGATGAGTGATGGGGAAGGGTTAGGGGCAAGGGGCAAGGGGCAGGGCCAGCCAGTGGTGGGATCAGCCGGTTCACCGAACTGTGCAAAAAGTTAACAACCGGTTCAGTTGAACCAGTATGAACCAGCTGAATCCTACCACTATATGTATATAAGGGAGGACTAGAACTTGAGACTTCTGGCTCCTGATCAAGTGTCTTAATCACTAGTCCATCAAGCTTCTTACAGAAAGTACCTGTTATTTATGGAAAATCAATGTTCTGCCACAGGAAATGTTATATGTGTTTTCATCCAAAGCAATTGTTGTGGTCCACTGGCGGCCTGTGGAGCTGGCAGCAGAGTTGGACAGTGAGAAGGCTGGAGAGGAACATGGGCCAGTCCTGGAGTCTGGGGAAGGCTTGGACGAGGGCTCTGCATCGGAGGCAAAAATGGGGTCAGGGCCATCTGGGAGTTATATGCGGACTCCAGAGCTTCCAGAGTCAGACATCAGCAAGGCAGAGGAACAGGGGGAGCCTGTTCCCAGTGCACACATGCACAGAGCTGCCAGAAGGCAAGAACAGTTAAAACAAAAGGGACGACTTGGGAGTAGGGCTTGGAGATGATTGGCCCCTCCCATAAGACATAAAGGAGGAGCAAAGGCACGTGGGCCTTTGCAGGAAGCAATGTTGTTCGTGCTGGCCTGTTTCACTTCAGCAGCTCCATTTTGACTCTGTGTTCCGTGTGGCCTTGCAAAGTTAATTGCCAATTAGGTCTTGGCAGTGTGTCAAGGGAGATAAAGGACTGTGGCAGACTTCTGTCAGACTCTTTACAACTATTTGGGACTCATCTGTGAATGAACAGAATTCACAGCCGTTGAAATAAAAAGAAGGTTTTTGGGACTCATTGTGTGCTTTTATTGTATCAGGAAGTCTAGATCAGAACAGCAATGTAAAAGCAACAGAGCTTCAAAACTGGAAAATGTACATGTGTTACTAACTTGGAACATACCCACAGGTTTCATGTTTTAAACAAGCCAGGTTTGAGAATAAATTACATGGTGATTGGCAAGGGAAAATATAATTCTAAATTGTTTCTTCCGTTTACAGAAAACAACAGTTTGTCATTTCTTGTTTTATTACGACTGAGTTTCTGACTGACTGTAAAATGCTTAGGGCTTGAGCATAAAAATTATCCACTCAGATTTCTTTTAGTGTAATTTAATACAACACACATCTTACATACCTTAATAATTTTTATTGTCTAGATTTCTCTCTCTCTTTTTTGTCCATATTTGGCTACCTGAAGAAGACACACATAAAAGGGGGATTATAGAATCACACACAATTCCACAATATAAAAACCTGGAAATATAATTATAAAGAAAAAAAATGTGGTAATAACAAAGAGCTTCTTTTCTTTTAATGATCAGAACAAAGATCACAATGATACTCAGCCCCTGTCAAGATCCAGCAAATACCATATTTGCACTCATATATTTACTCCTGTTTGCATGATAACAAACTGAAAAATATGGCAAACATGTTGTAGAACACAGGATGATCTCTTCCAAACCACTTGAGTCCTGCGCTGGTCCTGAACATATCGTGCAGCTTGTACTACTTGTACTACTTTCATTCATATTGGAAATATTCAATAACTCTTCATGTGAAAAAGGAACATATCTGTGGTTATTGGGCAACCATGACATCTTCCTCTATTGCTTCTGGGTTAAATAAACAATAGCAACAAAAATAGGGTGCATTCACATGGTGTGCTATAATCACATATAGCAATTCTATGTCCCCCCTCCCATGTCTCATTACAAATGTCTGAGCTCAACTAACATTAAGCTAGCTAGAAACGTGCCAACCATTGTGCTTTATCTACTGAGACTGATTTTCTTGATGTTCTTTTTAGTGAATGTAGCCAGTGTTCCTAATCTCCTCTGCAAATATTTCTGTTTTGTCAGATACAAATATAGTTTTAATGTCTGCCTGTGATTATGTCTTCTTTTGTTTACAAAAAGAAAAAAAAAGCATCTGGTGGTTAGGTCAAAGAAATTCTCATTCCCCACCTGTGCTTGAAATCCCTCTGGAATTTATCCAGTACATATTGTAAATCTTTCCTGTCACGGCTCTTTCTGGCAAGCTGATTTTGTGGGAGGCTCATTTTTCTACTGCTGTTTATTACCATATATGGTCAAAAGAGGGGATTCCCTCTTCACATGACTGAAGCTTCTGTGGATGACTGCAGTTCTTTACTGTCCACATTTTAATCTACACTGAAATTCATACTTAATCCATACTTTAGCAGCAATCTTTTTTTAAGGTTCTACAAAAGAACACAGGACTTATTTTAAAGTCCTTATTTATGTTAATTTCTCAGTACAAAAAAAGTCTATAAAATAAAATGCTTTGCTTTAAATCTTATTCAGAAAAATCCAGACTGAAGGGCACAATTACTAATAGTTGGTGACAAATACTGTATATCCTTTCTCTCTCTCTCTCTCTCTCTTTCTGTATTTGTGTGCGCGCGCTTGCATGTGTGTCTGTGTGTGAGAGAGAGTCTGTGAAATTGAATCTAATTGATATATTTGGATTACTATATGGTTATTGGATTACCTTTTATATTTTTTAAACTATAATTTCCTTGACAGAGTTCTGTTACTATTGAGTCTGTGAGATTATTCTGAAGGAGTTTTATTTATATGAACTGAAATAAATATTTCCCTTTTGCAACCATTGAACTATTGCACTCATACTGTTTTTACCAGTATTGACAGATATGCCATATAATATTATACAATATCTGAAAACATACAAAAACTATAATGCATAAGATATAACAATAATTAGACTGTACCTATATCATTATACTTCAAGATTTCTATAGTAAGGCAATGTGTATTCATAATTTGAAACTATTATTATATTAAATATAGGTTTCCTTAAATCATTATTTAAACAGCAGCTGCTGCCACATTTGTTGAATAGGGTATGTGTATGCATGCTATCCTGATTCCAGAATATCCACATTCTTAGGCTTTTTACAACAGTATATAATCTAAAGAAATAATACCAGACTACTAACAGGTTAGCAGAAATGAGACTATTTTATAATCCTTAGTACCAATTAATGGAACTATTTTTCTTAATCAATAGTACTTTAATAATTAGTCTGTAATGAATCCCTCTTGTCTTTGATTGCATCAAGAGTGTCAATAGGAAATCTTCCAACACTAGAATGCCAATCTTTTTAATTCAGACTGTGGGGCATTGTAAGAAATTTGACTTTTGAAGGTGGTGAAATTATAGCTATTCATTTCCATGTAATGGTTAGAAATAGTTCATCTGTTCTAAGAATACCTCTATTCAGCCCAAAAAAGAGAATGAATTCCTATCCAAACCAGTTTATATTTGGTAGAGGCTGGCATAAACAAATCCATTTGTCAAAGCTTTAGATAATATAACAGAGTTATGGATTAATAAAGCCTCCTCAATTGCCACATTAGAAAAAATGTACAGATAAAATTAAAGTAGTCAGATTTCAGAAGCCAAACCACAATTTCTTCAAACTTGATTGGATTTTATGATTTATCTTAATAGCAATAGAGTACAATTAGATGTACTCCTTGTATAAAATGAATTTTGACATGTATAGTACCTGACATTTTATTTACACGATAGTGCATTCTTTTTTGTATTTTTTGTATTTTATTTATTTTTATATATATCTAGGAATTATGATATCATTTTTAAAGAGGATTTCTTTATTTTTCTTTATTTTTCCTTTTATAATATTAGGTAACTGCATTAACATAATCCAAGATAGCTAGGATCATATCAGAAAAATGAGCGGATTACAAAAATAAAAGAATTATGAAAGTTTGCAGGGACAGGGGAAAGGAAGTATGATCAATGCCAAAATTTAACATGTCCAGAAAATTAAATGTTTAAAAACTCTCATCTTGGCCTTTTTAATTTTGGTGGCAAATTGCATTACTGAAGTGTAACACCAAACCAGCAGCCCTTTACACCGTCAAAAGAGAGCACTATATAAATGAAATGAATCTCAGGAAGTAGGTCTCATAAAAATCATGATATCTGGATGTTTAATATTCAGCTAACCAGCAGTAATTTAAATCAGTACAAGTTTATTGCAGTTTTTTAAAAAATAATCCAGAAAATATTACACATGCAGATGTATTTCTCTCAAATTCACTATCACAAGTCAGTTTAATAGAGAAGGATGGTATTTATTATTTTGGAACTAGCCAAATATCAGTTATATAATAGTATTAAAACATGATTGTTATTGTATTTCACTGCCAGATACACTAGTAGAGAAACACATACTATTTTTTTTTCTGAATCCACTAGGGAAAAAATGAGGGTTTTGCCAATTGTGTGCTGTTCATTTTGTCACTAATTATTTTGCTGCAATTTTAATTCTGCTTTTTTCCAAAAAGGCATTTCATGTAACCATAGTGTTTACTGTTTTTATTATTGTGTGGGAGATGCCATATTGTCTACTCCCACACCATTGTGTCTTCTTTGTGATATATTTCTGTGCATTCTGTCCACATATCATATTTTCAGGCAGCACTGCTATTTCTCTGCAGTACTGGACTATGGTGTGTATTTCTTATTGATTATTGTCTCCTCCTTCACCCCACACTATTCTCCATTAGCCTGACTGACAGAGGCTAGCACAGAGTAAGGGTTCTCTAAAATCCATAGGGAAACTGACTTCTGCCTCATTCCATACTTTTCTTCTCTGCCTTCAACTGTCAGCTGAATTATTTATGAAAATAGGTCTAGTGCTCTTTTAAACAGGCCTGTGGCCTGTTATTTGGACAACTTGACATGTGTCTAAACTCACAGCCTAAAGTCTGTGCTTCCAATCTCCCAGCTCTGCCCCAACATGTTAAAGAGGATGATTGGTAGTTGACTTTTTCCAAAGAGTGGATTCAAGATGAAATGAAGCTACAATAAACTATCAATTGCTTTTCTTAACTTTTTTTTTTGCACTAAAACTATGGGCAGCACCATTCCCTGGCTCCATTACTGTGGCAGAAGATGACTTGGTTATGGGGCAGTATATTTTTCTGACAACTAAATTATTTTAATATACTCATAGTCATTTGCCCTAAGCAGTATATTGTTCTGCTTTCTAATGAATTTTTTAAAAAACACCCAGAATGCTTGGAAGCTTTATCTTTTTCACAACTGTTATTATTCATAAAAATCCAGGTGTTATATTTTTATATCTTACAGTATCAGCTACTCAAGATTTCCCTTGGAAATCTATAATTTAGTGAATACCTGAATGTCCTTAACACTCCATGAACAAATTGCTATACTTCTATTATTAGGCTGAGGGAAGATTTATTGTATATGAATAGGACCTTCGAGGAGTTATTAATAAATCCCTCCCAATGACCTTTTCCCATTGTGAAAAAGATAAAGTAGAGATGCGCATACACCAGCTTAGATATAGAATAAATGTGTGCCTCATGAAGTTGTCAGTGATTGATTGTCAGTTGATTATTTTGATATTGTATTAACAAAGACTCCTCGAAAGTTTCTAATAGATGTACAATAACATTTATTCTATTTTGAGTGTTTTATTAATTGTTCCTCCAACTTCCCAGGCTGATTCCCATCTCCTGTCATATGTACATTCAGAATGATAACAGTTTTGCACAACTTGCTCATTTTTTCTTTGCTTTAGATATTCTTAAAATACAATATTATATTAACACATAATAGCATAGTTCTCATAATAATATATCTAATTATGGACTTTAAAAATAAAATTATTTATGTTTAAATATCAATCTATACCATGGGTGTTAAACTCAATTTAATTGAGGGCCACTTCAGCATTATGATTGCCCTCAAAGGACCAATTGCATGCAAGACTGATGACTCACAGAGGCCAGACATGGCTAGGTAGGCGTGGCTGCTAATAGGTGGGTGCGGCTGGGTGGGTGAGGCCACTCACTGGGAGCAGCTGACTTGGGACTGCGGGGTCAGGATGGAACAAGTCTAACTCAATATGAGGACAATTCGATGCACCACAAGCGCCTCGCCTACCCAAACTGCTGGTAGCTAAGCGTATGCACAAATGCATACACACACTGCATTGCAATTCTGTGGAGTTTTATCCACAGAGGAAAGGGAGGTTCTTCCTCCCAAGCCCAGGCATGATTGGAATCTCAGATGTTGATAAAAGTCTCCAAGCTTGGAATGGTGTGTGTGTGTGTGTGTGTGTGTGTGTGTGTGTGTGTGTGTGCATGCGGGCTTTCCGGGCTGGAGGAGAGTGGTGGAGCCTTCCTCCACAGCAGTTGAACAAAGGAGCCATCAGGAGAGGAAAGGCACGGAGGGAAGAAAGAAGGAGGAAAAGAAGGAAGGAAAGAAAGAAAAGGAAGGAAGGAAAGAAGGAAAGAAAGGAAGGAAGAAAAGAAGGAAGGAGGGAGGGAAAGAAGGAGCCCAGTCAGCTGCCTGGAAATGCCATTTTATTTTGCAATATAAACATGGAAAATGCTTAAGAATGCCTATACGCAAAACAGCTTTTCTGTTCAGTGATGGTGGGGATGAAGAAATCCGAAGCCCAACAGATCACATCAATTGTGGTGACCTCCATTTCTCACACTCCCCTTTTGGGGGGCCAGCAGCAGTGTCAGTGCCACTGACCCTGGAGGAGCTGTGTTACGTCCGGACGGCAAGTACGAGTGGCCAAGAGAGCAGCCGATTGGTCTAAACGCCGGCAGGCAGCCGGCGGGAAATTGGCAGCTCCTGATTGGCCCAGCCTCTGACAGCTGAAGTATAAAAGAGCTGTCCGTGCCTCAAAACCTTGCTTGCTCTCCAAGGTAGTTAGCTAATCAGAGCGAGTCACTGTTAGCTGTTATTGTTAGCCAATAAACATTTGTTAAATGTTTATCCTGCCTCACCTCCCTTCTTTAGCCTTTGTTCCGCGAACAGAACAAGCTGGACTCAGATGCCTCGGCCAGCTACTCCTCCTGTTCTTCCTCCTTTTCACACCGCACCCAGTGGCTTTGGCCCAGCCTGAGGGAGACAGTAGGCAGGCAGGCTAGCTGGCTGGCTGGCTGGCGGTGGTCAGGGGCTAAGGCACCTGTCAATGTGTCCTCCTGCCCCACAGAAGCAACAGCAGGAGAAGCACCAGGGAAGCTCTCAAGGGAAAAGAAAGTGGGGTTCCAAGCTTATTTGGGGGAGGGGTGGATGTTGAGGTGCAGAGGCCAAGGGGGAGCATCCAGTCAGGTTGGAGTAGGCTGGGGCTGGGGTTGCAGGGCTGGTCACTCACCATCTCCAGGGCGGCCTTGCAGGCCAGATTTAAACACATTGCGGGCCAGATCTGGTCTGCGGGTCTTGAGTTTGACATGTCCTTGAAGACTGGCATGAGCTGATGGCAAGATGTTGATCAGGCTTGGAGCCAAAGATGGCAGAACTTACCAAGTCTTAAAATCCACACTTTAAATGTTAGTGTTTGTACTGTAAAAACATTAAAAATGGCAGAACTGACATACTGCCCCCCTTGTCTAGCATGAACTGGTTCAAAGCATCCTCAGTCTTCCTCAACTGTCATTCCGTCCTCCCAGTTTCCCAGCATTCTGCTAATACATGTTTATTGCCCATTTGGTCCCTCGCTTCCTCCCCCCTCCCCCCTTTAGCTATTGATGGCAGGATGCCACTGAGGCTTGGAGCCAAAGATGGCAGAACTGACATGCATTTCTTGTTAGTACTAGCAATATATCGAAACATATTTTGATTGTTTTAATAGATTAAAATAGATTTTGTAAAAAGGGTTTGCAACTCAGTTCAAATAATCATTTACAATTTACCAAGTCTTAAAATCCACACTTTAAATGTTGCTCTTTTACTGTAAAATGTGCTATTCATATGAAACTAAGCCAAAAATTTTTTGCCTATTTGCATAAAAAGTGCAATAATTAGATATAGTTTCTGTATAATAAACCAAATATAAAAATAATCTAGGACACGGAGATTTAGTAAAAATTATTCAGATTTTTCCACTCCTGGTTTGCATACATGCCACTGTAGTCTGTATTAAACTGTACTGTCTACTAGTTTTAGTAATTGTTTTTCATAGTATCCCAATTAAATATTTATTGCTATTCATAATTAATCTCCAACTCATACTAGAATTACTTAAAACTTACATATATACAATAGATGGAAAGTAGGATGGAAATTATCCTATGTATCATGGTTTATTATGTTTCCTCAGAGAAGGAAGTTCAGGAAAGGTGTTCAGTTGAAGAAGTAGACCAGCTGCCCTATAATTTAAAAGTAAACTTTCCTTTGCATCTATCTTGGTATATTTTTATATATAAAAATCGTTTTCTTGGCAATAATATTGAAGTGGCTTGACACTGTCTTCTCTGAATATTTCTTTTTTACTTCTTATTATGGTCTATAGAAGGGGTGTCAAACTCATGGCCCACTGGCCAGATGCATCATATGCTGGCCATGCCCACCCACATTTTAGCAAAGGGGGAAAAAGTCACAATATGTCACATGATCACAACATGACGCCATGAGTTTGACACACCTGTTTATAGGCAAGGCTCATTTGGTGGTTTCACATCTAAATACATCTAAGGAGAAGTTCAGTCAGGTGCTGCTATTTTCTGAGGCTCATATTTAATCAAAGTGGGATGTGGATTCAGAATACAATGTTATGGACGTTTAGTAAGAAGTAGTCTCATTCTGTGTTACTGGGCTTACCCTTTGGGTAACTTGACCTCAATTTGCAGTCTAGGAATAGGAAATTCTGTCTGAAATTTCCTATCAAATAAATAACATGGATTCCACTGATACTTAGTGTCTGAAAGTACTTTACTTTAGGTTTTACATATTTTATTGTGTTTTTAAGAGATGGGATTGTTTTAGCATTTGGAGATTGCGGATTTCATTCTATTCACAAAGCTAGATAAGGTTCACCAAGAAAAGATGCAAAAGATTGGGTTGCACAGAAAGAATAGTTTACTTTTGGCTAGTCCCCATTGCTTATTTCAGTCAGATTCTTATCTCTCTACATCTCCACACCCAGCTCTGAACAGAAAACAGAAACTTAATGATTAGGCATTTCCCATAGAATACACACACACACACACACACACACACACACACACACACACACACCCTGAAAGCTGATTTACTGTTCATGTGTGAACAAATAAAACCCTCAGAAATCTGTTGTTTCAAGCCGAGTGCTCACAGCTTGTTCCTGCAGCTGTGTGGTATGCACATGAGGTCATCTGTATTACAAAACTAGCAGTGTCTGTGAACCTCCAGCCTAAAGCTTCCAAGCAACATGAATCAGGAAAAGAAAGAATGTGTGGACAACCATGTCAGTCATATTTTGCTTATGACTGAATTCTGATTATTATGAACCAAAGATCTGCATACTATATTTTCCACACATTCTATGTAGGAATATGTCAAATCCAATTGTCTTTTGCAAATGTGAAGATGAAAACAGTCTTTTTTTTTAGCTTGACATGGAATTATTTTAAAAGAAAAGTTAGTTATTGTGCCAAATTTGTATTAAATGTGTGTTTCTGAATATGTACAAAAATTAGAACTTGGGTAGCCAAAGTTTGAGGGATATTGAGACTTGATATGGAAAGTGAGAAGGCCCATTCTTTTGTGGTGACTCTGTGGCTATTTTAACTGTTTGCTCTGTCTTCCCTATGCAGGCAAGTGGATAGTGTGCTGACAGCAGGAATGGAAAATTAGTGGAGAAGTGATCCACTAACATCTTGTCCACTTCTCCTTCAATTTACAGCTGCAGTATTTCACCTATTAATCTGTGAAATTTGCCAGTCTATAATATATTAAATGATGTACAGCAGAAAACAATATAAATTACTAGCTAGGCTTAGGCTAATCCTTTTAAAAAAATATTTTTAATTGTTTTATCATAAAAAGTAAAATACAAAACAGAAAAACAAACAAAATGAAACAAACAAAAGTATACATTCAACCCTAACAACAACAACAAAGAACAAAAATAGTGTACAAAAAAAAAGAGAGGAAAAAGTAACCAAATAAATTAAACATTTACATTTAACATGTAGGATCCACCCTGGCTGTTTACTGAAAAAAAAAGAAAAAGCAGTAAATTCTCCTCCCCTTTTACATATTTATAACAAAGAAAGAACAAAAGGCAGTCAACAGGTTAAGCTAAACATAACACTAATCTTCAAACCCCTCTGTTAACCATCTATTATATTTAGCGTGTAGAAAGTCCAGTCTCTTATAAAGCTGTCTAGTTCATTATCTCTAATCAAAGCAGTTAATTTTGTCATCTCTGCTAATTCAGTCAATTTCAAAATCCATTCTTCAACAGAGCTGGCATCTCTCTTTCTTTCCAAATATGTCATCCATTTACATTCCAAAATCATCTCTGTTCCATGTAGTGCTTCATGAGGTGATAGCCAAAATGGCACTTTATCAGCTAATCTTCTTTCATACTTCCACCATAAATGTGCATTTGTGCAATCGATTTCTCTAATAGCATGAATCTTAAAACTAGGGTTAACTTTTCTTTATCATACCACAGATAGGCATGCCAGCTAAATCTTAAATCAAAACCTTCAAAGTTTAACAGTCTTGAATGTTTTAAAGTTTTCCAATCTTTTAACCATGCCAGACAACAAACATCGTAATATAATATAAGATCTGGCAAACCCAGACCTCCTCTATCTTTAGAATCTTATATTTAATTCTTGGTTTTTTATTTTGCCAAATAAATTTAGATATATCTTTCTTTTTTTGCAAGTGGAATCTCTAATCAATAATAACACAGTTGTTAACTGAATCTGGTTTTCCCATTGACTTTGCTTGCCAGAAGTTCTCAAAAGGGGATCACACAACCCCAGGACACTGCAACCATCATAAATATGAACCAGTTGTCAAGCATCTGAGGGTAAATCACATGACCATGGGGATGCTGCAATGGTCGTAAGTGTGAAAAATGATCGTATCGCTTTTTTTTCAGTACCATTGTAACTTTGAACAGTCATTAAACAAACTGTCGAGGACTATCTGTACCTGTCTGCAGCAACTTTAAGGGTATATATCAGAAGTGAAATGTAAAATTTGTTACTACCGGTTTTGTGGGCATGGCTTGGTTGGGGGGCATGGCCAACTTTTTTTAAAAAAAACTTTTCAAAGCATTTTTTCTAATGCTTTGAAAAGCCTCTGCCGATCAGGCAACTCAGCTGGGATCGTCAGAGAGGCTTTTTAAAAAATGCCTCTCTGCCGATCAGGCAACTCAGCTGGGATCGTCAGAGACTTTTCAAAGCATTTTTTAAACCACCTCTTCAGCCAAGAGGTTGCAGAAAAAAAATACTTTGAAAAGCCTCTGACGATCCCAGCTGAGCTGCGCGATCATCAGAGGGTTTTTTTTTACTTTTAAAAGCATTTTTTCGTCAGAAGAGGTTGTAGAAAAAATGCTTTTAAAAGTTAAAAAAAAAGTGCCTCTGATGATCGTGCAGCTCAGCTGGGCATGGGGGGGGGGCACAGGAATTTTTGCTACCGGTTCTCCGAACCACCCACCACCATTGCTACCAGATTGGGCGATCCGGTCCGAACTGGGAGCATTTCACCCCTGGTATATACATCCCTTGCATTCTCCAAAACGCTTCTTTGGAACAGAACTTTAAGTGTTGCCAAGCACTTTTAATTATACCTTTGAAAAATTGTACTTCCGTATATTTGTTTTTATGGAGAGAGAATATGAATTAGAGATAGCAGTAAAATAGATGTGTTTATTTATACACAAATATATGTCTTTTTCTCTATCACTGTCTTATCAGCCTTTCTCTGTAGCTTTAGGGAACTAGCCTGGAAATACAAGGCCTATGCTTATAGACTTTTTATACGAAAAGTGAAAGTATACCCCAAAAATTCTAGCAAGCACTCTATTTTGAACAAGACACCTTTACATAGGCAATTTAGGCTGGAAACATTCCTGTGCTTCCTCCTGCTCTAACTGTGTATAAAATTAAACATGCTTCCCTTTTACAATGAAATAATAATCTCTGTTTGCTCACTGTTTTAATAAATGCCATTCCTATCAGAGTGAAATGTAACTCTGACACACACACAGAGATAGAAAAAGTATGTGTGTTTGTGTGAGTAAAATTTTCATTTAACAGATCATTTGACAGAGATTTGTTGAATTTATTGAATTGTGTGTGTTAATTGTGAATTTATGTCATTTATGTCATTTGAATTATTACCTCATTGGTGTAAATGGAATCATTTGCAGTAAAACTTCAGTTCAATGGATAATGGGAGTGGAATTTGAATGAAAACTTTGTCTGAAGTCTGCTAAGATTTGTTTTATATCCAATTTCTCAGTTGTTTATAACTTTTTGCATATTTCTTTTATTCCAAAAATATTCTCTGAAGTAGTTGCTATGGCTTATGATAATTAAAATGTACTTAACAATTTCATCTATGCTGTTAAGGATATTATTGAGTTACACAGAAGTTGTGGCTTATAAAGCAGAGTACCGTTAGAGTTTTACACATGGAAATGGTTTGAGAGTAATTGTGAATAACATACAGACAAATTGGTTTTTATAGTATTTTACTTTTAGGGAAAAGCAAAATCATAGTCCTTTAACAATTCAGATCTTAGCCATATAAAGTGCAATATAAGATCAATCCAGGGATATAAAATCTTCTTACCAGTTTGTAGAAAAATACAAGGAACAATCAGGAACAATATAAAAACAGTTCAATAAATATCAGAAAGCAGTAATCATGATCAAACAGTTGACCATAGAGAGATCAAAAAGAGTTACAGGGTAGCAGCAGATAAAATGGTGTAGTAGTTCACACTAACCATAATTTAGCTCTCCTTAAATACATTGGCTACAGAGCTCAGCCAATCATGATGCAGAATGACTTAGCACAATTCTTAAAGCTACATAATACATTCACATAATACAAACATACAATGTTGGCTTATATATTTCCTGGCCAACCAATTAGGCAATAACCATTTCCTAACATATGCTAAGGAATTATTTTCAAATATTCTTTTCATAAATATATTTATCAGCTCTATCTATGATAAGGAATTATTTTATTTTATCTATATACTTGCCCAAACATGGAACTCAGGTAGCTAAAATATAAAAATAACCATAACTTCAAAAAATTGAAAAAGTAGTTGTTACGATATGGTGTAAGCCTAACAAATTGTCCAAGCATTATATATGTGCTATAACTTTAAATGTATTCTGTAACTTTAAGATGTAATGCTGAGTAATCGTACTGAAGAGTCATTGTAATTGACTGCTGACTGACTGCTGACTGCAATTATCCTAATTGTACTGTTGAGTCATTGCACTGCTGACTCCACTTAACTTAAGTGGATAATTACTAGTGTAAACTGTATATAAGGAGAGAGCCGAGCTATAGTCGCTGTTGGTCAGAATTGCTTGACTTGCTGGTTGGAACTGTTACCGTCGTGTGTGAAGAAGTGGATAGATCTGCTACCATCATGACTTGTTACCAGCATTGAATTGCTGTTTATTACCTACTGCTGTTTGTTTGGTAAGAAGATATCTGTAACTTCAGACTGATTTGAATGGCTAAAGACTTGGATTGACTAAAAGACTATGCAATTGTTTTTCACTACAAAGTAAAAGCTTTGTTAAACCAGTTTGTATGTATTGTATTCATTGCTCTCAGTACCGTTTCTCTGTGCACTTATTCTACTGGTTGGTTAACACAACAATATCCTTAACAGTAGTAAAATATATTGCACAGAAAGCAACATCATTCATCCCCAAACAATCAAAATTATTGATGGACAGAACACCCTCCTGATAGAAGGCATGGACAATCCAGCCTTCTGAAAGGTAGGTTGGGAAAAGGTCATTCAAATATTGAGGTGAATGCTGTTTCATAGGGCAGGTGTGGCACCAGAGAGTGCAAATATTCCTACACTGTTTAACTGATGGGACATGGAGCATGCCCACCAAAACTGTCATATTTTATTGGGTGAGCAGAAATAAAGCGAGACAGATGGCTGTACAAATAAGAGAGCCTCATACCAGGAAACACTTTCAAATCACAATCACCATCTTGAATGGAACCCAAAATATTAGTAGTCAGTGCCATTTGTGGTATTACATGGATATCTTGAGATAATGCCATAACCACTCAGGCTTTTAAATTCTTGGCCCGTTGTAGCTTTCTAGTGATCTTCAAGAAATTTAGATTCCTGTAATGCAGTGGTGAAATGTAAAATTTGTTACTACTGGTTCTGTGGGCATGGCTTGGTGGTGGTGGTGGTGGGTAATATGACTGAGTGGGCGTGGCCAACTTTTTTTTTTTACTTTTAAAACCATTTTTTCTACAACCTCTTCGGCTGAAGAGGTTGTAAAAAAAAGGCTTTTAAAGGCTCTGACGATCCCAGCTGACTTGCCTGATCGGCAGAGGCTTTCTTTCTTTCTTTTTTTAAGTCCCTGACGATCCCAGCTGATTTGCCTGATCGGCAGAAGCTTTTTTTTAAAAAGCCTCTGACGATCCCAGCTGACTTGCCTGATTGGCAGAAGCTTTTTTTTTTAAAGCCTCTGACGATCCCAGCTGACTTGCCTGATCGGCAGAGGCTTTTTTTCCCTTTAAAAACATTTTTTCTATAACCTCTTCGGCTGAAGAGGTTGTAGAAAAAATGCTTTTAAAAGCCTCTGATGATCCCAGCTGAGCCACGCGATCATCAGAGGCTTTTTTTTTTACTTTTAAAAGCATTTTTTTTGGCCAAAGAGGTTGTAGAAAAAATGCTTTTAAAAATAAAAAAAAAAGCCTCTGATGATTGCGCAGCTCAGCTGGGCAATGTGGGAGGGGAGGGATTTTTGCTACTGGTTCTCTGAACCACCCACCTCCATCACTACCAGATCAGGTGATCTGGTCTGAACCAGAAGTATTTCACCCCTGCTGTAGTGTGCATTTTATTCAATAGAGTGTATTCCAGCTGAAAGTTGACTGAATGACTACGAACAGGGCTTATGATTCAGAAATGGACACAATTGTCCATTGGAGATCTTGGGATCTTCATTGGGATCTTGGAGTCCTAGTGGAAAAATCATTTAATTATGAGCCAACAGTATCCTACAGCTGCCAAAAAAGCCAACGCAGTTCTAGGCTGTATTAATAGAGGGATAGAATCAAGCTCACATGAAGTGTTACTACCACTTGGTAAGACCATACTTGGAATATTGTATCCAGTTTTTGTCTTATAAAAAAAGTTGCGACAATCAAATCTTGAGACTCTGGAAAGAATACAGAGAAGAGAAGATGATTAGGGGACTGGAGGCTAAAACACTTGAAGAATGGTTGCAGGTGGGTATGTCTAGTTGAGAAAAAGGACTAGGGGTGACAGCAGTGTTCCAAATCTAAGAGGCTGCCACAGGGAGGTCAACCTATTCTGAAGGCAGAACAAGAAGGAATGAATGCAAACTAATCAAGTAGAGAACCAAGATCAAACTAAGGAAAAATTTCCTGGCCATTACAAAGTTTTAATCATTGGAATGACTCACCTCCAGAAGTGGTGGTGTTCCAACACTGGAGGTTTTTAAGTAGAGATTGGACAACCATTTTTCTGAAATGATATAGGGTTTAGTGCTTGAGCAGGGGGTTGGAACAGAAGACTTCCAAGGTCCCTTCAAATTCTGTTATTCTGTCATAGACAATGGATTTGTGCAAAGGGTCTCTGAACCATGGTTGTCATCATCTCTTCAAAGAGGAGCCATGAGTGCATAGTGGAAGAATTGCATAGTGGTTCTATCTGGTATGCAGAACTCCATCCAGAATCAAAGGTAAAAATTCCCTGCATCCAAAGCCACAGTAATTCAGTCTAGTAAGGTTGAATCCGAGCTTCTTTCTCCAATCTTTATCACCACAATATCCTGATATTAAGACAGAACTTCAACTGCTTTGCCTAGGATGCAAGGATTAAAATGTATATCTGGATATTATCAGCATACAGAATGATACCTAATTCAAAACTGGTGGATGACTTCATCCAGTGACATTAATTAAGTAATCAAGACATTAAATCAAATTGGGAGAAAAGGAAATACAGCTTGCTCACTATATTACTGTTGTTTACACACAAGGAGAGGGAAGAGAATGAGAAGAAGGAGGAGGGGAATTTAAGAATAGTGGCATTGTCAGCAGTGGCATGGCATGGGGTGCCTGCTACTGATGAACTTTTCCTCATAGGAAAAGTTTTTCCTATGAGGAAAAGTTTCCTATTTTTTTCCCTTGCATGGCTGTTAGGATAGGATAAAAAGAACAAAAAAGAGGAGAAGAATAAAATGAAGGTAAAAAGAAAGAGGATAAGAATTTAACAAATACCTATCCAATCTAGAATTAAGGAGAAATTTTCTGTCAGTGAGAACAATTAATCAGTGGAAAGGCTTGCCTCCAGAAGTTGTGGATGCTCCACCACTGGTGGTTTTTAAGAAGATATTTAATAGCCAGTTGGTATGGTATAGGGTTTCCTGTTTAAGCAGGGGGTTGGGCTAGAAGACCACCAAGGTCCTTTCCAACTCCATTATTCTGTATTCTGTTCTAAGTTTTTCAGGATCTTCTGTATGCGATTCAACCACAACTTTAATTTTTGTCCTCTTCCCTTCAATCCATTAACCTTTTTTCATATATACATGTCAACAATATGACACTATCCGCATGTAAAAGTATATGCAATATTCACATCCTGAACCAACATATCATACCAATACTAACATCACCAAAAGCATTATTTATATATTTATCAATAATCATATTAACTCATAACCACAGACCAGCGGTCATAGTGACTGCAACAGTTTTCCAAAATGTTCGGAACACCCCTATTTTTATAAATAGACCATTCCAGTTGCGAATGGTTTTTGTTTTCCCACCAATAAGGATATATGCAGTATTGCGCTTGTGTCAGTTATTTGGTGTTTTCCATAGCGGCATTTGAATTTGAGTTTCGGTCATTTTGACCGCAGATCTTTGTTAACATATTTTTTTTATAATGTCGGGGCCATGTTTTCCACCAAAAAGAGTACGATTTGGTGATCCAAACTTCAAAGAAACTGTTCTAAAATGGTATGGAGAAGCAGACAGTGATCTGAGTGAAGTGGAATCTGTTTGTGATGAAAATTTTGTAACAGATGATGAGGAACCCGCTGCCGCTGCCGCCACCAATTCTAACATCAGTGATGATGAAGCTCCCAATGAAATTGATGACCAGGTACAATCTACGTCGTGCAATAATTTATATGGCAAGGACAAATTGCACCTTTTGGAAGCAATAGATCCACCCCCATCTGGATTGGTGCGATTAAATAGCCCGCCCCGTGAACGTCATGTTTATTAACACGCCCATGCCTCGTAACAAGCGGTTCTGGCATTCCGAATGCACCACGGAAGTGGCGTTCGTTATTCATCTGCCTTCCACATTCCAGCAACGAGCTAACACTCATAACACCTATCCCCGCCATATCCGCCATTCCCCCACCCCGCACATGACCGCCTGACACCCAGTGCCACCAACACCATTTGTGAATGCAGGTTTGTCCCGTCTTCCGCTTCATCGAGCATCAGCGTTGTCGAGCATGTAGCTGGGCTCAACATCCAGAACTGCTAGTCACAATATTGTTGTGCAATTACCTAGATTATGGCCATCAGCTAGATATCTCAGAAATTCACTGACTCCCCTAGAGATTTGGAAATTATTGTTTTCTAAAGAAATTATTAGCACTATCATTCAGTGGACCAATGCAAAAATTAGAGAAGAAAGATTGAAGATCAAGGATGGAGAAACAAAAAGTGACCTGCATGATGTGGATTTAATAGAGATCAATACATTTTTTGGTTTACTGCTCTATACATCAATGTTTAGATCCAACCATGAAAACATCAAATGTCTTTTTGTTAGTGAGGTCATTATGACCTCATGTCTGTAATAGTGTAGCCGAAATGGTATGTCTGTGGTTAAGGGTTAAACAATTTAGGGATATCTTTTACTCTTGGTTTTTTCCTGCTCACTGCTGAATCATTGATAAGTATTCCATTTATTCCCTTAAATCCTGTAATATTCTTATCAAATTCAGCAACCAATCTTAAAATCCATAGTTAGATAAAATCATAATTCAAGGTTATTTATATTAGCTTTTCTAACTTCATAGGTATACAATAGATTTTATAAAAAAGGACAATCCCTTACCCAAACACAATAAAACTAAGACTTAGTAATAGTATGTCATAATCAAAAATGTTCATTGTTAGAAATTCCTGTTGGATCATGAAGATGTTTGTTTTGTTCCTAGTTTGGGTTACTGTCTCACACTCTTCCTAGGGCTGCTTTAAAGATTTTACAAACTTCAACAGGTTCAGCAGATAAATGAATGGAGCTGTTATGGGCAGAATCTAATTCCTAAATTGCAACATTTGTCCTGTATGCTAGACTGTTTTCAGAGACAATTCAAAGAGTTGCTTAAAATCTATAAATCCTTAAGTGGCTTGGAATCAGATTACTTGAAGGATTGTCTCCTTTTGTAAAAGTGTTGAAATATTTCAGGCATGCTTTTCTTTCTACCTCATCATTTGATGTTTTTTGGAAGGGTTGTGAGCAACAAATGTTAAGCCCTGACTCTCTGCCAAGGGAACTGTTATGTAAATAGGTTTGTTTGGCGGGAAGTTCGAATTAACTGACCCTCAGCTGATTGGCTGACCACCACAGCTGCAAGGTATATAAAGGGAGCTGGCTCCCCTGGTCAGTTGCTGGAGTCTCACCATATAATAAAGAGCTGTTGTCACGAACTACTCTGTCTTGCTGCGTCCTCATTCACCCCACTTAACATTGGCGACGAAGGTGGGATTTTGAGGCCAGTAGCAGAGGAGAGCTGAAGCCACACTCGAGAGAAAGAGCTGAAGCCACGTTCAGAGAAGGGACCGGAGACCGCAACCGAATCCAGCCAGGCGAGCGAGCGGAGCACAGGAGAATCCCCGAAACGATGTCTGCCTACACCCCGCCAGCGCCCTTCGACCCCAAGGAAGAGAAGTGGGGATCCTACATGTCTCGGTTCAAGTGCTTCATGGTGGCAAACGACATGCAAGGGCTACCGGACGTTCGGAAGAAAGCCCTGTTCCTGAGTCACTGCGGGCCAAGGGTCTTCGACACAGCCGAAGCATTGTCGGAGCCGAATTCGGTCCACAACATTTCCTGGTCGATGCTACAGACCCTGCTGAAAGACCACTATGCACCAACGCCATCGAAGTACGTCCAACGCTATGATTTCCGGCAACGGCTACAGCAGGAGGGCGAATCGATCAGCGAGTACGTCGCCGCCCTGCGTAAGGCCGCAACCCAATGTGAGTACCGAGACCTGGATGAGATGCTCCTAGAGCAACTAATTTGCGGAGTGAGAGATAGCCGGCTCCAGAGAAGGCTGCTTGCGAGGTCAAACCTGACCCTACTCATCGCGCTAGACGAGGCCAGGGCGCAAGAGTCGTCAGTAAAGGCCGCCGAGAGATTAAAGAGCTCCCACCTAACCAAAACAACGCAGAAGACGGCGCCAGTGCATCGAGAGGCCGTAAGCACCGCGAGTGAGGGGGAGTCAGAAGAGGAGGTCTACCGCACCGAGCAGTCCTGCACAGCCCGGAGGGAGCCCAGAGACGGATGCGCCAGCTGCGGAGGGTCCCACTCACGACAAAACTGTAAGTTCAGGGACGCCGTTTGCCCTTCCTGTGAGAAGAGGGGCCACATCGCTAGAGTCTGCAGATCGAAGACACACCAGAGCTACAGACCACGTGGCCAAACTGCCCAATCCGAGACGGCACCACACCGAAGGCCCAACAGGGATGGCGGAAACCGGAAGGGCGCGAAATTTGAAGATGCTGGGGCCTACACCATACGCATCGCACAGACCTGCACCTCGCCCGGAGAAAAGACCTACACCAGGGTCAAGATCGAGGGTCGGGAGTGCCAGATGGAGATAGACACGGGATCACCAATATCCATCATGTCTTGGGAGAATCTGAAGAAATTCATCCCCAGTGTACACAAGCGACAGCTCCAGCCGCAGCAACGCAGACTGATTACCAGGGGAACTGCATACCCGTCGAAGGCAGAGGCGAGTTCCAAGTCCAGTACGGGGAGTTTACCGAGAAACTGCCCCTCACCATCGTCAGCGACAACCTCCCCAGCCTCCTGGGCATGGACTGGTTTAGGGCCCTAGGCATGGGATTCACCGGAGTAAGGAATGTTCGAAGCGCCCTGAAGGAAGACCTGATGCAGGAGTTCCAGGACGTGTTCGACGAAAGGCTTGGCAAGTATGTGGGGACCCCGATTTCATTTAATCTAGACCCCAATATTGCACCCATCCATTTAAAGCCTAGGCGGGTACCATTTGCCCTGAAGCCCAAAATAGACATTGAATTGGACAAATTAATCAAACAAGGGGTGCTCGTTCCAGTCGACCACGCCAAATGGGAGACCCCAATTGTTACACCGGTCAAGCCGGACGGGTCAGTGCACATATGCGCTGATTATAAATGCACAATTAATAAGGCCCTGCAGCAGAGCACCTATCCAGTGCCTGTCGTTCACCACTTATTGCATTCCCTGGGCCCCGGCAAGATCTTCGCAAAACTCGATCTTGCGCAGGCATACCAGCAGCTGCCGGTAGATGGCGCTACCGCAGAGGCACAGACTATCGTAACCCACAGAGGGGCCTTCAAGTGTACCCGTTTGCAATTCGGGGTAAGCGTGGCCCCCGGACTGTTTCAAAGTACCATGGAGCGGCTACTACAGGGGATCCCCGGGGTGGTGCCCTATTTCGATGACGTACTCATTACAGCCGACAATGAGCACCAGCTAAGAGAAAGACTGAGGGAGGTATTAAGGAAATTCAGGGACGCAGGACTCAGAGTGAAACGCAACAAATGCATGATCGCAGTGCCCTCAGTCGAATTCCTAGGGTACAGGGTAGATGGCACCGGCATTCACCCCACAGAAAGCAAGATCAGGGCAATCCAAGAAGCACCCACCCCCAAAGACAAGGCAGAATTACAGGCCTTCCTGGGACTATTAAACTTCTATGCCATTTTTCTTAAAGACAAGGCAACAGTGGCAGAACCCCTACATAGACTGTTAACCAAAAAAGCCATTTGGAAATGGGTGAAGGCCGAAGACAGGGCATTCGCCGGCATTAAAAAACTGCTATCAGCCGAGAGTTTTCTAATCCAGTACAACGCAACGCTTCCCCTTGTTCTAGCATGTAACGCGTCCCCGTTCGGGGTGGGAGCTGTCCTGAGCCACAGACTCCCGAATGGCCTAGAGGCGCCCATCACATATTACTCCCGAACTCTATCAAGTGCCGAGCGAAATTATAGCCAGCTCGACAAGGAGGCCCTAGCCGCCGTTTCGGGAGTGAAGAAATTCCACGAGTACTTGTTCGGGAGGGACTTTGAGTTAATTACAGACCATCGACCGCTCCTGGGTCTCCTCGCGGGAGATCGACCAAACCCGGCAGCACTTTCGCCCAGGATGACACGCTGGGCCATCTTCCTCGCAGCATACTCCTATCGCCTGGTACATCGACCAGGGGCGGACATGGGCAACGCGGACGCACTCAGCCGATGCCCACTACCCGACAGTTTAGAAGACCCCACACCCGGCATCCCCATCCTGCTGATAGACGTTTTGGACTCTGGGCCCATCACATCAGCTGAGGTTGCGAGAGCCTCAACCAAAGACCACGTGATCCGGACAGTCGCAAGTTGGGTCATGAGGGGGTGGCCGGAAAAGATTGGGAGCGGGGAATTTAAACCATTCGCGGGAAAACGGGATGAGTTGACAATGCAAGGGGGTTGTTTACTATGGGGCGATCGGGTTGTTATTCCCTCACGTTTAAGGGAAAAAGTTTTAACGTTGTTGCATGAGGGGCACCCTGGAATTGTAAGAATGAAGGGGCTAGCCAGGAGCTACGTCTGGTGGCCCAGCATGGATGCAGATATTACCGAGTGGGTGGGGAAATGCCAGCCCTGCCAAGAGTCCACATCAGACCTGCCAACGGCACCCGTGAGAGAATGGGAAAGGCCCCAGGGACCCTGGTCCAGAATACATATTGACTTTGCAGGCCCATTCCATGGACAGACCTTCATGGTCGTCGTAGACGCATTCTCCAAATGGTTGGAGATCAAGCTAATGAAGGCCACTACCACCGACACAACCATCAGAGAGCTAAGACAGTTATTCGCCACACATGGGTTACCAGACATCCTAGTGTCAGATAACGGGCCACAGTTCACTGCAACACAGTTCGAAGGCTACTTAGCGGGACTTGGGATCAGGCATGTCCTTTCTGCCCCGTGTCACCCGGCTAGTAACGGACAGGCTGAGAGATTTGTTAGGTCAGCAAAGGAGGCCCTTTCACGCTTAAGCCCTGGGGACTGGCAAGAAAGGGTAGACAAGTTCTTAATAGCTCAGCACTCCACACCCTGTACGGCCACGGGCCGAAGTCCGGCCGAACTATTAATGGGGCGGAAACTCCGGGGAATATTAGATAGACTCAACCCCAATTACTCCCCAGAGGGCTTCAAGGGGGGGGGAGAGGAAGCTTAGAGAATTCACCATAGGAACACCGGTTCATGCTAGAAACTATGGACAGGGCCACTCTGGGAAGCCGGGACAATCACAGAAATCACAGGGCCCAAATCATACAGGGTAGATATGGGAGACGGGAGAGTTTGGCGCAGACACATTGACCAGCTTAGAAAACGGATAACCACAGACACCGACAACAAGTTAGACGACCCCATCTCTGACCATGACTACCAGCCAGAAGCACAAAACACGAGCCCGAGTAAAGTGGAGGACTTAGCTTAGGATTCTGGTATCCAGCGCCGCCCCATCGAGGTAGTCCCAACAGCCGAAGAAGTTGCCGCCCACGAGGAGGTCCCGGAGGCCTCATTGGCGGAGCAGGGAGAAACAGAAAGTCCCTCCGACCTGCTCGACGCCGCCCCTCCGACTGAACTGCGCAGGTCAATTAGGACTCGCACACGCCCTAGTCACCTGAGAGACTATGTATGCAAATAACACCCCAAGTGACTTCTGGGAGGGGAGGAGTGTTATGTAAATAGGTTTGTTTGGCGGGAAGTTTGAATTAACTGACCCTCAGCTGATTGGCTGACCACCACAGCTGCAAGGTATATAAAGGGAGCTGGCTCCCCTGGTCAGTTGCTGGAGTCTCACCATATAATAAAGAGCTGTTGTCACGAACTACTCTGGCTTGCTGCGTCCTCATTCACCCCACTTAACAGGAACATAACAGGAAGATAAAAGAAACATGGTATAATATATAATTGTAGCAATTAACAGTTACGAATCGATATACATTTATCTAATGTAAGTATTATTCAAGTACATATATATTAATTTCTAATACATTTATATATCATTGGCTCTTTAACCTACTATGTATTATATATATTAGTTCCATATTACATTATACTTATCCATACAAAATCCACCTCTATTATCCAGCTTTTTTTAAAATATATTTTTATTATAATTTTTCTTTTTCAAAATTCCAATACATAATCGAACAGACAGTGTCATTTCCCCCCGCCCACTAAACATTATCTATTTTTATTTCAGTTATCAATACACCTATACCATTTATCCCACACCGCATAGTATTCTGAATCCTCTTTTTCTTTTAATTCTAAAGTTAATTTGTTCATTTCGGCACATTGGAATTTTTTTTGAATAATTAATCCCTCTGGTGGTACATTATTTCCTTTCCAATATTGCGCATAAGCAATTCTCACTGCTGTAAGTATATGTAAAATCAAGTATCTTATTTTTTTGTCATATTTGGTTTTTAGTATGCCCAGGAGAAATGTTTCCGGAATTAATTCAATTTTACTGTTAATTAATTCTTGTAACCAATGTTGTATTTTGCTCCAATACCTCTTTGCTTCGGGACACAGCCACCACATATGAAAGAAGGTACCTTGGTGGTGATTACACTTCCGACACTTAGGGCTTAAATTCGGATATATTTTTGCCAATCTTGCAGGTGCTAGATGCCACCGATATAACATTTTATATTGATTTTCCTTGTATGCTGCCAATTTTGTTAATTTATAATTTTTATTCCAAATAAATTCCCATTCATCTAATTTATATTGTGCCCTATATTTTTGGCCCATGCGATCATCGGTTCTTTTACCACCTCCTCCGCCCTATCAAATTCTAGTAAGTAATTATATAGTCTAGATATTAATTTTCTTTCTGGGCCCACCAACAATTTATCTAATTGATTTAATTCTACCTCAATACCAAATTCTTCCATATCTTTTCTTATATCTGGACTGTATTTGTAAATATGGCCACCAATCGATAGATATTCCCTGCTCTTTTAAAACCTGATTACTTTTGAGTTTTCCATGATTATCTAAAATTTCTTTATATCTAATCATTTTACTAATCTCTACTGTATTGGGGTGGATCATGGCTTCCATAGTTGATAACCAGCTCGGAATTTTCATTTACTGCTTCCTCCTTACTTCTTCCCATACTCGTATTAGTGCTTCTCTAATCTTATGTCTAAAAAAATATGTTTGTGTCTTATTCTTTTTGTCCCACATAAAAGCATGCCACCCTCTTTGTAGGTCATGTCCTTCCAAGGTTAAGATTATTTTATCCCTTAAATTGACCCAGTCTCTTATCCACACTAGAGTGGCAGCTTTATGGTATATTTCCCATGCCGGAAGGCTGAAACCACCCCTACATCTACTATCCTGTAGCGATCGTAATTTTATCCTTGATTTTCCCCCTGCCCAGATAAATTTAGTGGTAATTTTATTAAATTCTGTAAAAAAAAAAAATCTAATGGAATAGGTATCGTTTGAAATAAATATAGTAATTTAGGCAGGATGTTCATCTTAATAGACGCTATCCTGCCTAAAAGTGATATTTTTGTTTCATAGACATTCCAATTTTTTTTATTTTCCAAAAGAATGATATTATCAGTGTGTTGTCTCTCAGAATATAAGGGTATATTCTGTATAAGAATCTATTTTTAACTGTACAGAAATAATTGTAAATAATATAGTCCAATGTGTATCTTCCTGGTTTTTGGTCCATATAAGTAGCACCCATTTCAGCTATACTGATAAGTTCTATATGTTACCGTATTAGGAAATGATACTGAAGGGACTGATCAAGTAAGATCAAACCCCATAGGCAAAGGATTATTCAGAGTACTGTAAAAGTGACCTGAGCAAACAAATTTACAATGGAAAGACTGTTCTTTGAAAAATTTTGCTTTGATTTCCTGGAAATTTGGCACATTTCAGAACCTCAGAACTGTTGAGGTTTCTTAGTTTTAGCTCTTTTTTAAGGAAAGTGACATGCAATGGCAATTTAATAACCAAGATTATAAAGGAATGGAATCAAAATCTTGAACTGAATTTGTCATCTCATAATGGTATGTCTTTCCTACAATCTTCAGAACTGAAAAAGAACGAGAATGAGATGTGTAATGTGTAATTTTTTAAAAAAATTCAGAATGGAGATTTGAGATGAAATCATATGTATGTAATAATCAATAGATGCATAAGCATGAAAGCAAGAATTATTCAGAAACTGGAGATTTTTAAAAATATTGTTTTCTTTTTCTTCCCCCTTACGGCAGTTTTCTCTTATATAGTCCAAAAATTGCAGGTGGAGTCACGAAGAAAACATTTTTAATGAGAAAATATCTTAGGAGCACAGTTTTTCTTCTCTGTGTTTTTAAAACATATGGTACTGTTTCCAAAATATTTTGAGATTAGTCTTTTCTATACCTCTTCTTGAAAGTGAGCACTGGCCATTTGTTTAATAGCATAACATCCCCAGAGCTATTGTGAATATTTGGTTTCCTGTTAATACATTTTCTGAAACTGACATTAGAGAATAGAATAGAAAGTGATGAATCTGTGCTAGAAGCTGGAAGTTTCTACATGCATTTGTACTTCAGGAAAGTTGTGTGTATCTGTCTGGTTCATAAGTAATTCTGTTCTTCAAAAGAAAGCTAATTATATAAAGAGATGTATACTCTTTCCCAAGGATAGGAACTGATAATAAAATAAACCTGTTTTCTTGTACTAAAGGAAAACTGAACCCATCTACCCAATTAATTAAAATAAGCATGAACGTACCCATATGCTACACCTTTATTTCATATTTTGTATGAAAATAATGTAAAGGAATTTATATACTTTTTAGCGTAATGGAAAGTAAGGCAAATTAACATAAAAGTGTCTTCTAAAGAGAATTTGAAAGATACAATTAAGTAATGCCTTTCAAATCTTGGTTATTAAGACTTGCAAACCTGGAGTAGAATTTATGTGTGGTAATGTTTCCTTACGAGTTTTTGTTTTTGAAAGTCAAATAAGGAATTTATTTGGGTGGTATATAATATTGTTATCCATTATCAATTTTTCAAGAAGACATGGCGATCAGGGCATGGCAAGATTATGGTTAAAATACAAAGACTATTTATACTGTGGGTTTTAGAGGAGAAAAATTATAGTGTTATACTTGACAGAGAACAGATGCATATAGAATTGAGAAATATTTGTGGTATAATAAAATATTTACTTGCTGAAAATATTAGGAGTCAGAAAGAAAGAGAAAAAAAACGTACTATAATAGTAACAAAAGGAAAGAATTATCTCTGGAAATGCTGTATCTGATTGCCCATTTATCCATTATCTCTGGCGAGTTAGTAAGAGGGACTCTTCAATTCACTGATAAATGAAGTTGTGGAAATGTAAAACAAATAACAACCAGTAGTTACATTGAATAATGTTGAATTTTACTTTATTTAGATTCTTCTTTTCACAATTTCTTTTTAGGATTTTTTAAAGGTTAAATTACTGTTTAGGCTTCTGCAATTATGTATTAGATTTGTTTAGATAGTCCCTTGGAACAAAAATATTGTGAGTTTTTTTACTTTTTAGTTTACTAAGAAATAATTTTCTCATCTGTTGCCTCTATTCTGGAATATATTTATTGTGTTTTTCTGAACAACTTGAAATTAAAATCTTTGACCAGGTTATAGCTTGTTGATACCCATGTAACTGAATGAAAATAAGGCTCCAAATATAATAGCTGAAATAAAAGCCAGGATTTAAATGAAAGTTACAAAGAATCACTTTAAGAAAAGTCATGATGAATAGCAGATAGGAAATCTGGTCTTTCAGATATTACAAGACTCTTCATTGTTCTGATTTCAACAGACTCACAGAACCATCCCTCGGGGGTGGGGGGTGGAGAAGCATGATTCAATAATGAATCGGAAAAACATTTCAAGAGTTTAAAAATAAACTTTTTTATGCTGTTTAAAAATCAAAGTATTAAATGTTTGGAATGGAAACTTTTATCTGGTAACAACATGGAGCTACTTGATAGAGATCAGAAATGCAGTATTACTTTTCAGCTTTCCCAGGAAGAGTAGCCATATACTTGATTAAAAGACTGTCAGACAAAATTATGCTGAGGTTTAGACGTTTTAGTCACACAAAATACTTGCAAATTTCTCACAGGATGATAGTTACAATTTCAAATTCCCGCATACATTATTAATTGATAATGCTGATAAGAAGTGACAGTCGTAATTTAGTAGATAAATAAAGGATATCAAAGATTAGTAGAACTGCCTACATTCACAGTAAGAGGGAGGCAGTTTCACAATTTCCTATTTGTTCCCAGACCAGGGCAGTTTTATAAAATAAAGCAATTGATGAAAAAATATCTCATTTCCATTAAAGAATATAAAATAAACTGATAACTATAGATTATCAGTTTATTTTATATTGCTATTTGTTATTAAAACTTGCCTGAGTTTCAGTGGAGATAGTGGTTAATTAGAAGACCCATTGGCAATGGAAAATGTCATTGCCAAATAAACATAACAAAAATTTCATCTAAATCCATTAGTTTCATTACATTTGAAAATGACTTTTTTTCTTGCAAAATGTGTTTTATAATATCTGAAAAGAAAACAATAGTGTTTCCAAAGTAGTCTTCAGGAAAATGAAGAGTTATTTGCCACAGTTATTACCACAATTTCAAGTTTCATTAGTATAAAATGATTGCTTAAATTTCCTTTATGACAATTACAAAAATTGAATGCAAACAGTTTCAATAATAAATTCACAAAATTCTTGGACACTGATCAAAACAATTTCTATAATATAAATACCAGATCTGGACTAATATTATTTTATGGCAATAAAGACAGTGGTGTGATTTAGCTGGATCTGGTTCGAGTGAACCGGTAAGTTAAATTTTTGGCTCACCCCGCCCCGCCCCACCCCTTCCTGCCCTGCCCCTTCCAGGAGTCCCCACGTGCTCCATATTGGCTCCCAGGTAAGTGCAGGGAGGCCTACTAGGCCCAAAACGGGGTGTGGGGGGATGTGGCATGCTCCCCCATTGCCCATTTTCGCTCCCAGGAGGCTTTAGGGAGGCCTCATAGGCCCAAAACAGGGTGTGGGGTATGTGTGGCGCCCCCCCACAGCCCATTTTCACTCCAGGAGGCTTCAGGAAGGCCTCCTAGGCCAAAATGGGGCACGGGCAGTGTGGTGTGGCCCCCTTGGTCCGTTTTTGCTCCCAGGGGGTGCAGGATGCCTGTTGTGGTCAGCCAGCAGCCTGCAGAGATGGCAGCGGAGTCGGGCAGCGATGAGGCTGAGGAAGAACATGGGCCAGTCCTGGAGGTTGGGGAAGGCCTGGATGAGGGCTCTGCGTCAGAGGCAGAGATGGGGCCAGGGCCATTGGAGAGTGATGTGAAGGCAGGAGTAGCTAAAGCAGAGAGGACAACTCGGGAGTAGGTCCAAGAGTAAGGTGACCAGACGTCCCGCTTTTTGCGGGACAGTCCCGCTTTTGAACAATTTGTCCAATTTTTAGAAAGAATGCACGGTGCAGTGGTGGGTTGCTCTCGGCTGCCTCCTGAGTCCCAGCTTATGGCTAGAGGGAAAAAAAACTGTTTAAACTCTTGCTGCGGGGCTTCAAAGGGCCATCCTACAGCTGATCAGTGTTAAAAGAAAACAAATGAGTAGACCGATGCCTGCAAAAATAGAAAAAACAGCCCCTTAAAGCTTCAGCATAGGTTAATTAGCACAAGTTGATTAGATCGGCTTTCCCGACTCTCAGCTGATTTGCTCTCAGCTGTTTTGCTCAGGGCTCTGGAGTTGCTAGCTGCAGAGTGCTGGAGATTTTTTTCCCCTAACTATGCTTTAAAAGCGAAACTGAAAGTAAAGCAGGGTGCAACGTGGCAAAATGAGGCAGAGAGAGATTTCTTTTTCTTTTTCCTCACCAAAAAAGGTAGGTGCAAAACTGCAAACAATGGGAAATTTAGGGCAAAAGAGGAGAGTTCGAGATTTTAAAACACAAAAGAAAAAAAGCTCTATTTAACTAGGGAATTGTAATAATTGAGATACTATTAATTGTATATTGTGTTGAAAGCAGAAATGGTTAAGTTGTGCTTTGGAGGAATATATGGGGGAAATTATTTGGTTTATTATTATTGGTAAATATAATTAATTGATTTGTAAGAAATTGGATTGTTCATATTGATTAATATACAAAAAGGATAGTTATATAACTAATTGATTTATATTAAAATGTTGAATTTGTATTAAACAACTGTATTACATAATTAACCAATGTGAGGATGGATATAAAAATAGATGACAATGGGAAGGGGTATAATATAGAATAGAAGGGAAAAATTGAATTTGATTAAGATTAGAGATGAGGATGAATGGTAATATTGGTTTTTTTAAAAAATAGATGAGGAATAAATATGGCAAAAAGGAAATATAGAAATTGTAAATTTAATGAAATGACTAAACACTGTTTAAATTTGTGAACCAGCCAAATATTCTGTTCAAAGAAAATACATTGTATGTGTGTTTCTAATTATTGCTATTTAGTCATATTTGTTCTCTTTTATTCTTTAAAGTTTAACAATTCATTCTTTATCTTAATATCTTTATATTTGTTTGGGGTTGGCTTTCTTCCCTTTTATCTTTTTTATTGTACAGCAATCTTTCTCCTCAAACCTACCAGCTCTCTCTTTTCTTTCCTTCTTACTTTCTCTTCCCCCCTCTTCTTCTCCTCCCTACTTCCTCTTCCTTTCTCCTTCTCCTCCTCTCTTCCTCCCTCTTTTACCCTCACTCCTACTCTAATTTCCCTTCCCTTCCTTCATCCCTCTCTATTGCTGTATCCTTTTATGCATATGGACTACTCAGAGGGCTGAAAAAGTTAGTTTTGACTGGTCTGGTCCTCACACTTTTGACAAGTCCTCGAATTTACGACTGTCCTCACATTTTACATTTTTGCCCTATCTTGTCATCATGGTGAAGAGAAGCAGTTGTGAAATGGTTGTTAAGAATGCTGCACGGGCATAAATGTGAGGATGGTCATAAGTATGAGGACCAGTCAAAAGTGCGAGGACCTGTCAGAAATGACTTTTTTCAGCCTTCTGGTTAGTCCTTTTGTGCATATGGACTACTCAGAGGGCTGAAAAAGTTATTTTTGACTGGTCCTCGCACTTTTGACCAGTCCTCAAACTTACGACTGTCCTCACATTTTACGTTTTTTGCCCTATCTTATCACCATGGTGAAGAGAAGCAGTTGTGAAATGAGTGACATGGTTGTTAAGAATGCTGCATGGTCATAAATGTGAGGATGGTCATAAGTGTGAGGACCAGTCAAAAGTGTGAGGACCTGTCAGAAATGACTTTTTTCTATACACATAGCCATGGCCACCCAGTCACATGACCAGCTAGCCATGCCCACACAGTCACATGACCTCCAAGCCACGCCCACAAAATGGTAGGTGTCCCTTTACCAATGTTAAAATCTGGTCACCTTATCCAAGAGATTATTGGCCCCTCCCATAAGGCTTAAAAGGCCAGCAACGGCTATTGGCCTCTTTGCCAAAAAACAACCATTGAGAGAATTGCTTCTTGTTTGGCTGTAGTTATTTCTTCTGTTCCTGAACTGTTGCCAAGAAAAGCCTTTGGCAGTTTGCCTAATTATCCCAAGGTCAGAGATTAACTAAAGACTGGTGTTTTAAGGACTTTGCTTTCATTTCATTTAGAATACGCTGAGAATGAGTTAATTCTCAGCTGTTTTAATAAAATCTGTTTGTTTTTTGGAACTGTTTTGCATTTAATATCAACCACGTGGGCCTGGGTCACAACAAGGCCGAGTGCTGCCTATCACACCCCTAGCCATACATACCATGGCCACGCCCACTCAGATGTTCATTAGTAGGCAGGGAGGCCTACTAGGCCCAAAATGGGGTGCAGGGGGCAATGCGTCCCCCCTGTTAAAGTTTTAAAGTTAGCTACATAGCCAGTTTCGGTTTTTTGCCAGAGAGATTTTTTTTTGGATTGGATTTCTTATTGATATGGGTAATTTGTTTTTCCTGGTTTTGGTGGTGATTAGTAATACATATAGTTTAATAACTCTATTGATTTCGAGCAAGAAAATGTTATAATGGTCTTCGGCAGTGTTACAGCCAGAGAATAGAATTTGCCAATCAAGAGATGAGAGGTCGGTGTCTATGTGATCATAGTTGGCTTTTTTGAAGTTGTAGTTGAGTATCCCTTTATTTGGGTGATTTTTGTAAGGGCGTATATTGAAACAAATGTCAATCATGTTGTGGTCACTGTAGGAAAAGGGTTCTTTTATTTGTAGTCCATAAATTGAGTTTAAGCTGTTGCAGAAGATGAGGTTGAGGCAGTTGTTGAGTCTAGTGTTGTTAGTTACTAGTTGATCTAGACCTAGATTTGTAACAACATTGTATAGGGTTGTACGGATGGGTTCAGTTGTACATTTGTTTTTTGTCCAATTAATAAGAGGTAGGTTGAGGTCACCAAGAAAGATGAGACGGTATGGGCAGGAGGCTGCCCATGTTAGTAGTGAAGTTAACTTGTTCGCATGTGCGATATCATAGGGGCTCTGTAACATAGTAAGAAGCGAAGTGTGGTGTTTAAGGACAGTTCACAGATGATAGCTTCCGGAAGAGCGAGTTCATGTGCAACTTGAATATTTTTTAGGTTTAGTGACTTTTTGTAGAAGATAGCTACTCCACCCTCTCTGCGAGTTTCACAATCAGACCAATAAACATGATAGTCTCTTACTGTGATAATGGAGTCAGGGAGGGATGCGTTTAGCCATGTTTCACAGACAAATAAGATGTCAAATGTAGCAGTATTCAGGCATTTTGTTTAAGATGCTTCTTGCATTTATTAATTTGCATTTGAGGTCAGTAGTGGTTGGTATTGAGGAAGTAAGGAGTGTGTGTCCCTAGTTTTGGATGTTGGTTGGGTGGATGTCTTGGAAGATGGATGGTTGGATGTTTTGGGTGATGGAGGGTTGGATGTTGGGGGATTGATTGTCTTACTTTTTATGCAGTCAGCACAATAGTCGATGTGTAGATTTGTGTTACCTAGGTCTTGGCGTCTTTTGAGTTCTGCACGGAGTTCATGGGAGCGGATCCATTGTAGTAAAGATAGGTCAGGCCATGATTGAAGTTTGTTGTGGTTGTGGTTGCATCTGGCATTGAATTTATAGTGTAAATGAACTTTCATTTGATGGTCTCATTTTTGCAGATGACTTTACAGAATCGTGAGGCCAATGAGCCATTGCTGTTCTTATATTCTGGGCCATCTCTGGATACTTCAGTGATTTCGATGGGAGAGATGGTTGGTGTGTGATGACTGCTAATGCTTTATTATGTTTCATATAACATATTAACCACTGCAAATCTGTTGAATTATTACATTCATATACACAATTGAAAAATAAGTAACTTCTTATCTAATTAATCCAAATTAATTGGACTTTTGCAGCTCAGATATAGTAACCAATCATTCCTCTTAAGTGATCTTGCCTCAAAGTGGCCATGGTGGAATCTCTAGCTTATTTAAAGAGAATGTTAACTGAAGTAGAAAATTTACTTGCTGAAAATAAATTAAATAATGTTGAATATACAATTGTAGAGATTTGATGCGAAAGTTTTACAAGACCAGAAACCACTTCAGTCTTGTGAATTATTATCATCTGTATAAGCATGTAAATGTTTACTCACTCATTCCACCAGACTGCAAAAACAAAGATGTGCTTTTGTTGTTCAGTCTTATTTAAGACTTGAATAGTAGGATTCCTGAACTTTTTTAGGTTGATTTTTATGAACACTTTGGATCTTTGCTTACATATTGCATAATTTTCTCATTTGAATTCTTGGAGTTGGTTTGGCTTCCTTTCTTTTTCAATGCTAATTTTGGAAATGTTGTTTGACTACATTTTTACTCATTAAAAATAAGCTGAATAAGGGTAAAGATTTTGAGATAGCTTTAAGAATAACAGCTAACACTTGAAACAGAAATCACAGAGTACAAGAATAAGGAAAACCTAAGAGCAATAGATTGCCTTGAAGATAAACTGAAGTGGCTGAAAAGTTAATTTCTGTAAAAATTTTTAAAAAGGAAGTGGTTTGTTTCTGACAGTGTGTTTCTACCAGTTTTTCATCAAACTAATTTCTTAACTCACTCAGAACCAATGACACCTACCTCAATCCTATAAATAACTGTTCTTTATTATTGTATGATTTATGGAATTATATACAAGCACAATTCATACCAATTTCTTACATTAATCTGAAATAATTTAAATTCATATTATACTAAACTAGAGTATGTTTTATCAGATGTTTATAAATCAAGCCATAATGTAGCTTTTTCAATTTTGTCTCCATCATTCATGAGTTATAAATTCTGAAACAATAACTTATTGTTTTCTCTTTAAGGAAAATGCATTCAACGAATCACTATTAAAACAAACCATAGTTCAATGCTATCTGAACTCAGTCAATGAGCATTCTATTGACATTTTTCAAATTGCATATTTACCCTACTCTTTCTTCATCAAACAACATTCTTGCTTTTGTTTTGTCTCTTATTTTATCCTAATGCAATAATTATTAGACATGCCCACTATGCCTTGAATACATTAACAGTCTTCCAAATCCTCCAAATGTATTGATTATTACTCCCATCATTCCCAACTGTATATGAAGAATATAAGATTTGGGAAGGATGCATGGGATTTAGCTGGTTAATTGAATTTATTGTTTACTGTTAATATTTACTGTGGTAAATATCACAGAAATGTGCTTTATCAGAGAAAACTTTTAAAAGAAAAGGCTTTTCTTAAATTAATGAAATAATTTACGCTCACTGTACTCATTTTTAATATGTTAAAAATGCTATCAAAGTTAGAGGTACTGTAACTCTGCTGTACAACAGAGTAAAGCTGTTTATCTCATCTGGTGGTATGTGGTAGGAATTAAAGCAGGAATGGATGCAGCATTGTACTGGAAGAGAAGATGGGTCAGTTGGCATGAAAATCTGTCAAACATGCTGTTTAGGGTTTTTTACTTGGGAAAAAGCTGTGATTTGAATGCTCAATACAAACATCAAGATTAATGAGTTGACGTTTCTCTAATCTTGAAAAAAAAGAAAAGCTTGGCACTATGGGACATATATGTGTCAAAATTGGAAAATTGAGTAATTTTGCCTGTATTTTTTGGATGAACAGTAATAGGTAGAAGCCATATTTTTCTTTGATCTTCCTTTGCATTTCTGAGAAACTGAAAAATATATTGCAGGAAAGGAAATACTTACGCAGCCATTTGTTGCCATTTGCTATAGACACTTCTAATTTTTCAGAACACTAACAGTAGGTGTTTATGAGTGGCACCTGACACGTGGCTTTGCAGAAATTTTTTTCAAAATACCTTGTAGGTTACATAAACTTGAGAAAATGATGCTTTAGATTGATATCATCACTTCATGTGATTGGTTTATCCTTTCTGTGATCTGTGCCTTGGACTGCCACCCACACCTTTGCAAAATTTCCCTCAAATACACAAATGAGCAAAGTGATAATCATTTAAAGTTGCACTGTTTGGTTAAAAATATGGACTTGAAATCACACTACATAAATTTGTGACATGACTGCATTTAACTATGGAATAACTTTTTCTCCAGTTTTTTTTTTAAAGTATTGTAATTGGTGCGTTGATGTCTATCCCATTGTATCTTTGAAGGTCTCAAGAGGTAGTGTATCTGGCCCGTTTTGGCTTGTAAACCTAGCAGAATCTGATTAAGATGGGTGGCTGCTAGGAAGTACAGATTTTTTTCAGCGAAGCAAGAAGTTGAAAACATCCTGTGAAGATGGCAATAACAAACCACTTCTATACTGTTGTTAAGGAAATGATGAGGTTGTGTCCATAAAGCCACCAAGACTCAAGCTTGATTCAAGAGTATCCCATTATACCTTCTAAACCTGGGCATATGTAGATTAAAAAGAATAGTAACTTATGGATGCAGACTGAAGGGATCTTTAAAGTTTGATAAAAGAAGAAAAAAAAAGAAAAGGATAATTTCATGAAAACCATACACACACCAACAGCAAATTGGCACATGCTAAGAACCATAGCATCATCACCTCTTAATTGTCTTCTCTCATTGTCTGAAAATAGAAAACTTGAAGTTATGAATATTGAAGATGGAATTCCTGCATTAATTCATTGCATCTTTTATTCTATGAACCACTAGAGGTATAATTATATTAAACAAAGAATATTCGTTTGGTTTTTGTTCATCTTTTCTGTAGTTAAAGGTTGACTCTGATGTTTTTAGAATGTTTCCTTCAGATTTTTCCTAGATTTCTTCCTTTTCCTTTTTTTCACCTGCAAGATCAGATGAAGGTCTCTCATTGTCTAATTGTCTAATTTCCTTGGTAACTTTATTAAGATGCATCTGTCTCTTGATTTTAATCACACAAAGTATGTTCTGCTAAGTACATCCAAAATGCATGAATGAACTGGAGGATGCTGACCAAAATCACCTCAATTTTCTCTGCAATAGATTACTTCCAATCCAAGAAACAGCAGGTGGAATAGAATTTAGAGAACAGAAATACGCTCCATAAATATGCAAAACTTTTTGTATCTTCAGTACTACTGTTAACAAAGGTAACAGAAATAGATAGGAAAGGCACGATTTTAATTTTGTTCTTTCGTTCTGTTTTTTTCCCTTGTGTCCGAAATGTTTTTTTTTCCTTTCTCAATTTTATCTTTCCTTTGTAAAATTGAAACATACACATATAATTGGCTGCAGATATCAGTTCCTTGTAGAGTGAGAATAGAGAAACATAAATGGCTTTGCATATATGGACACATATATGGACATCTCCCAGACAACTTTTGTTTAGTTTTCCTTTCATTCTACATTGCAGTGAGGGAGGAAGAACATCTATGATTGTCAACTTCTGTCTTAATCTTATGGTTGAAGAACTGAATATTATAACTGGAGAAATATGAATTCTGTTCTCTGCACCATTGCTTATCATGGATTTCCCCAGTTTCTTCTAATTTTTGTAAATATTGATGAGCTAAACATTGTATTTAAGCACTGGTTTTCCCTTTAGTACATACATTTACATATTCATATGTATCCTATCCTGTATGGGAATTCAGAATAACAGTTCAATTACAAAAATGGTTAACTATGGTCAGAGAGATGGGTTGAAGAATGGTCACTGATTCAGAAAAGGAGTCAGTTATGGTTCAATATGCAAGACAGCACATAAATTAATAAGCCTTACAGAAATATGCTATTTTCAAACATAATCTGTATACTCTTGGCTATAGCTATTTTGTTTTACTCATGGCAGCTTTAGCCTCAAGGCCAGTGGTGGGATTCAGCCAGTTTGCACCACTTTGGGAGAACCGGTTGTTAAGTTTCTGAGCAGTTTGGCAAACTGGTTGTTGGAAGAAATCATTAGGGCAGAGAACCGGTTGTTAAATTACTTGAATCCCACCACTGCTCAAGGCCCCTCAAACAAGCTTCAAAATAGCCAGGTAAGATGGTCTTTCTGAGTTCTGAAAACTAGTCTGAACCAATGAAAGTTTCTGGAGAAGGCATAAATCAGAATGATGAAGAATGCATCACTATAATCAGACCTGGAAGTTAACAGCACATTAAATATCATTTTAAACTTATTGACAATGGTTATAAAAGCTAACGATATGTGCTCAACATATTATGGGAAAAGATGCAACTTATAGTGGAAAGTCTGCTACTCCTTTTTTGAGCAGTATCCATTTTAGTACAAAAAGAATTACCTCTACACAACAGTTGCAAAAGCACAGCAAGTCTGTTAAATCAACTGTATTACATATGGATAACAAACTATGTGTAAGTCAATGTGTTCTTCTAAAGCTACATGTAAAAGTAAAAACTAAACAAGCAATAAACCTTCTTATCATAATTGGGAGGAGGGTAGGGAATGTAGCCACATATTTGAGGTTTAAGTAATACAATTTGAAAACTGGTAATTTTCAGGTTTCGGTAATCTTTTTTAAGAAAGAAAGAAAACAGCTTTTCAATGTCATTGTTGATGAATCTGGCAACACTTTCCTGTATTAAAATCACTATAGCAGAAATTTTAGTTTTACTTTATATAGCTGTTGTCTTACACGCAAAGTAAACCAAGAAGAATTAAAGCCAGTGTTCTCTCTGTTGGAAAAATAATTCCAAAGTCCAAGCCTCCCTTTAAGTCAAGCTTGGCAGTCAAAAATAGAGTCCAAACATTTTTTAGTTTCAACACTTCCTTGCCATATGAACTGTCTAAAAATTTCAAACAGATTTTATTATTATCCCACACTCAACATGTTTGGATTCCTGCTTAATGATGAATTTGTTGAGAAGCCTCAGAGGACTGGATGTTTTTCACTGGCTTCCTTCTATAATTGGACAATGCATCAACTATTATATATGCAACTATTTAAAAGGAGATGTAAAAATAATAGTAAATAGGCATTTGAAAAGTGAACTACCTGTCAGAATTGCACTTATATACACTATAAGAGTGGTGTTAATATTTATTGGATTAAATTTTCTACTTTATTACTTTCTGCATCATAACCAGATGAGAAAGCACCCATGACAAATGTTGTTAACACTCTTTGTGAGAACAGGTATTAAGTGTTGACACTGCAGAACTGCTAGATTTCTTGGGGCATATCCACATGCATTATTCTAGTAACTTGTTGTATACAAACTTGGGTTAATATTATAATTTTGTTTACCTTGAATCATGAATAAAATATCTAGGCATACATATCCACAGGATACAATTAAAAATATTAGAAATATCAATGAAAACATCTTAGTAGAGTGATCATAATTAATAAATGCAATATATTGATTAAATATTCAACATCAGTATTAAAAAGTGTCTTCCTGAAACACTTATTTCTTGTTCCATTACAGATTTCAATGGCTTATTAATTAGACTTAATAGCTACTAACAAGTTTTAAATTCCCACTGATATAAATTTGCACAATAAATTCAAGCTAAAAGATATTTCTCATGTGAAAATGTATGTTTCTTATAAAAGCAAGCAAGTTTAAACTCTTAGTTTAATAAGTATTTCTCTGTTGTTTGATGAAGATATAAGTTAATTCTCTAAGTTAAAAAAACCCTGCATATAGAAAAAAACAGTATTTTCATAGGTCAAGGAAAAAGAAAAGAATTATAGGACCCCTTGAATCGCTAAAAGGAATCACTAAAAAGCATGTGAAACCATAGATAAAAATAACAGAAAAAAACCCCATTGAAATAAATTTAATTAATAAAATAAATAAATTTCCCATCTCACCATCAGAGGATTTTAGGTGGTTTACAAACAAGATAAAAATGACAATATAAAACATTAAAATAATAAATTACAACATTAAAATGAACAAACATGGCTTAGGATGGAAGCAATATACAACAGGGTAGAGATAGTATCTTCTTTAGTAACCATTGCCCACTATATAATGCCCCATCAGGACCCCCGGCCAATTGGGAGAAATTAAATCAAAGAATTAAATAATTTAGAATAATGTCTTCAAATGTTAAGCAAAAGCTAAAAAATAAATTATGAAAATAAATTATATTACTGTGTGGGGACTTCCAAGAAGGGCTGGAAAGGATGGGTAGCAGAAGTGTCACATTGATGGATGGGGGCTTGACCTCCTTTACTGCCTGGGATGGCAACTGTAGGACCTGAATGGTCATTCTTTTCCTTTTTTACCCTTCCCATATCAGCAGGAAGGCAAATTTTGCTGGCTGGCAACTGTGTCAACTGGTCTACCATACCTAACAAAGAGGTTTGTTCCTTCTTCAGTATTCCCATACTACTCTTTTGTTTCCTCAATGGTTTGCACAAATGGATATCTTCACAGCCCCTTTCCATAATATTACCTTTGAGTAGCCTTTCTTTTTCCCCTTATTGTAGCATCATTGTTCTAATGCCATGTTAATCAAAGCAAGAATGGTGTGAAGCGTGGTGGCTTAAGTGATTAGGACACTGGGCTGATGATCAGCAGGCTTGCATTCGAGACTTGGTTGCTGCTGCAGGACAGGTTGAGTTCCCATCACACATTTCAGTTCCTGCCAACCCAGCAGTTTGAAAGCGGGTGACCACAAATAGATAGATGGATACTACTTCAGTGGGAAACTTAATGGGAACATGAAAGGAGCCTCCAACAGGGCATTCCTTGGGCATCAATGAACCTTTCAACCTGGAAGCACTTCAGTACACTCAATATGAATATAGGAGTAGTAGCAAGAATGGAACAGTCATTCTTTAGTTCTGAACTTTCTGAAAGGAACCAATGACTTTTTAAAAATGGAGATGCATGTATATGAGGAATCTGAGAACTAAACTATGATAAGATTTATGGGATTTATATAGGAAAGCTGAATTGGCTCAGATAGTTTAAGGACGCAAACTGGTATCACCTGCCCAAGTTTTCCCTTTAATTGAATTTATTGAAGAGAGTTCATGAATGATTACTGATACACTTCGTGATGTTAGACTATTTTGTTGATAAACTAAATGAAACAAAATCCAAATATTGATGCTATTTATTCATTTAGAGTCTCTTTATATATCAGTGGGATTGGCGTACATTTCTGATAATGTTCACTGCCTAATACGTAGAAAACCTCAGAAAATCTGAAAGGGGAATTTTGTAGATAACTGTAGAGTTCTTACAATTACAATGTAATCTTGTAAATTTGTTTTGTCTCTGAAAATCTAACACAACATGTGTCTTTTAACAATCTTCTCTATGACCAACAGCTTCTATTCCAAAAGTAGTTTTAAGTTTCTTTAAGAGGGTTAAGGTTGGGGTAGCCTCTAGTGGCAGTTTTCACTTAGCATGAACTAGAAACAGGAAAAACCTGGAGAAAATACTTAAAAGTGTAGAGCTGCATTTTAGATGAATGTTTTATAGTTTATATTTCAAAGGGAATGTAAAAGATATGTCAATATATAGAATACATCAGTGTACATTTATCTCACCCATGAAATCAGTGAATTTACAGTATTATGATAAGAATCATGCATTATAGTTACATAAATCAAAAGAATTTTAGTTAGGAATATCCGAAGAACTAAAATAAGATGTAAATAAATAAAATAATAATTGTTATGTTTTTTTATTTAAGAGTTTTTAATGTATTGTTGAATTTATTAAATAAATCTGATGTTTTTCCCTTCATTTATAGAAAAATGAAGGGAAATGTTAATGTTGATAGCATTGTGCTAGTTATGTTATAGGGCTAACTTAAAGTGAATTAAAATTATTTTCCAGTATGTCTTTCATTTCCTTTCATATAATAGAAGTTGTATTTATGGATCATTCTCATTATCACTGTAAGGATATCAACTAAACCACATTTGACAAATAAAGTAATACCTTGCCTAGTATGTTGATCAGCTATAAATGAAATATCTTGATGAAAAGATGACCCATTTTTAGTTAAACATTATTTAAATATGCCACCCTATCTCATTATAGTCAGACTTTTTTTGGAAGTATTTCTTGTTTTTATGAAACTAAAATGCTTCAGAATGGTTTAATTTCTCAAGTGTCCAGCAATCTATTATTAGGATGGCTAATAGTTTTCTCTCTCTTTTTTTTTAATGTGGCTGTTTAAGAATTGGGTTCAATGAGATCCTCCCATGCTATGCATGGGGATGTATTACAAAATGTATTAAATGTTTAGCCTAACACTTCATTATAGAATGTTAACACCAGTCTTTTTTCAATTATAATATTTAATAATAACAACCATGACATTTCCCCCAATCTAATTATATACATAATCATTACATTGTGCAAACTGTTGTTCTGTAGTGTCATGTGTTTATAATACATTCATATGCATGAAATGTATGTTTTAAAATATTACAACTATTTAATTGATGCTCTAGTTAAAATAGTGATTTTTTTTACTATTTCATTTCATTATGTAGCTAATACATAAAACAATAAAACACCCATCATAGTAGAAAAATGGATCGAAAAACAGGAACAAATGCTTGGCTAATTTCAAGAAATTATAAATAATTGTTCTAATCCTGGAACTGAAGCAAAATTTTTGTAGACAAGATGTAAGTTGTCATTAACCACAGGATGTATACAAATTATATTTGGGAAAATACACAGCCTTTCAAAAGTATTATGGGAATCATTTGAGGAGCAGATTAAGCAGTGACATCTCACTGTTAATAAAATATATTTGGAACAGTAATCAAGTTATATAAATGTATGCAGTAAGATTTTAGTGTCAATGGTATATAAGCTAGATATTTTCATTCCCTAATGTTGTCATAGGGAATTCATCAGTCCACTATGTAAAATGATTGGGAACAATCCAAGATGAGTAACTACCTAGTAGTTGGGAAAGCATTCCAATGGATGGAAAAACATTATTTAGCTGATATGCAAACCAGAAGAAGAGTGAAAGAATGAGACTAAGGTTAAACCTAAATTGGATAAATAAGTAAATAAAAATATTGATTCTTCAAAAGGATCTGTGTTCAGGTTTGGAAATAGAAAGCACAAACCAAGGAGGGAAGCAACATAGAAATAAGGAGAAATTTCCTGACAGTGAGAACAATAAACCAGTGAAAGTTATGGGTTCAGAAGTTATGGGTACTGGAAGCTTTAGAAAAAGCTTCAGTCATTTGTCTGAAATAGTGTAGAGTCCCCTGCTTGAGCAGTGGGTTTCATTTCACTGGTGAAAGAAGTCAAATGAGTTTTGATCTCTTATAAAAATACAAAATGATAGTTTTAAATTTTTTAGTAATGGAAAACAGAAGAGTATCTGCTGGACAGGCTTCATAAACAGCTACAAAATGTAATTGTGAAATGGGCAAGTAAAGTTCTATATTACTGTTGGCAAAGCATAATTCACAAGTATTTATAAAGATCAGTAAATAACAGCCACTCGTAGTATAGTTATCATTCATTAAAAAGGTAAAGATAAATAAGGATAGTACAGAGTATCCTGAAGGAAAGAAGAATGAAAAGAGATGGAAAATAACATAAGAACAACCAGTGCTTTGTAATTGTGTCAGTGTATAAGAATTTATGAACTGAATACTGTGTTTCCCTGAAAATAAGACACGATCGTCAGAACCTTTTTAAAAATCTTTTTTAAAGCAGCTTTTTACTATCTATTGACCCGAACCGGTAGTAAAAAAAATGCTTAAAAAGTAAAAAAAAAAAGAAAAAAAGGTTCCGATGATCACACATCGCTTAGCTGATCATCAGAACTTTTTTTTTACCTTTTTTTTACTACCAGTTCGGCAAACCGGTAGCATTTTTTACTACCGGTTCACGTGAACCAGCCCAAACTGGTAGCATTTCACCCCTGGGATAAGGTGTATTGTATTTGTCCACAAAATATCTGAACCTGAGGCAATCTTGTAAAAAATTAGGTCCCAAATACATAGGGCCTTTCCAAACCATCTGGATCATAAATCTAGTAATGATGGAGCTGAAGTTGCCAAAAAGCCTCAGGTGGGTTCATCTGGTATTTCATTGTAGTCTTTTAAACCCCTTTTGAGACTCTGGGTTGAGACCAGTCAGAGCACCACCTCCTCTTCCCATCCTAGTTAAGGGATAGGAGCACTATGAGATCAAAAAAAAATATTGATTCCAGTTATAAGGGAAAGTTACAATATCTAGTACTGTGGAAAGGCTACTTGTTGGTGGATACTGAGTGGGTGGCTGTTCCAGATGTCAGGGCAGCAAGGTTGGTTAAGACATTTCACACTAGGTACTGTCAATGGTCCCAGTAGGGAATGCAGTAGTAGTTGGTTTGTAAGTAATAATATGTATATATGTTTATTATTGTTTCAGATCTACCCTTCTTCTGTGGGATCAGCATGTCAAGACTGATTGTCACTTTCACCTACATTTTTTCTTCACTCGCAGCTTGACAATAACAGGGGGGGGGGGTAGATGGAATGCAAGGGAGGGAGAATGGTATTCAAGCATCCATTGGCACCTTGGGACATTGCTGGCACCCCAAGGACACACCAGATAGATATCCGAGCTGGGCTGTTTCCCATAATAAAATGAATAAAAATGATTGGTGGATGTTTTGGACTGTGGGTGGCCCATGGGGAAGAGGGGGACTTAACTATGCTTTTACCTGGGAAAGGCAAAGCTGGTTTTGCTTCTTCTGTACCAATGTGGTTTATTCAGTAAAATTTTATACTCCAGGTAAAATAATGTCCCAGGAATTCCTTTTCTAGATTCGCCAATGTCATTATCTTACTCTGTGGTCTATGTACATGAGATAGGACTGAAGCTTTAGTGAAACATCTTGGGGCAAATCTCCATTTGGTAGTTCTGCCAGTGTAGTTAGTTTCCTCCTCTATCATTTTCTGCAGATTATTTTCTTGGGATTATTTTCTAATCCCAAACTCTGAAAAATCCAGTAAAATGTGAACTGAATAACTATGAAATTGAAATAACAAGTGGGAGAAAAACATACTTTGTTTTTTGCTTTCCTTTAAAGTTATAGTGTGGGTGGAATACATTATATACTAATTTTCTTTCTAAGGAAATTTCTAAGTGCCAATTAGTTATGCTCAAGAGATTCAAACGCTAACACGTTTCTTAGGAGATATTTGGCAGTGATGAGTTGAAGAGATGATTGAAAACACTATTTAATATCCATACATTTGGGAGTATTTACATCTTGGTATAGTTTACTCTATTATGGAGCAATTCTGTCTTCCAGTTTTATTTCCAAACTGTATGTATTAGGATAGGATTTCAGTTCCATGGTGCAAAATTTTATCTCCACAACTTCAGTTTTAACTGGGGAAAGATTTCAATTTCTCCAGTAGTATGAAACAGCTGTAAAATTGTTAAGCCTGTCATATACTGCCACACTGCAAATTTAAAACATTTATCCAAAGTAATAAATGTTGAATAAGCAAAAGAGTCAATAGATTTTAAAATTAAACCTCTGGAGCAATGTTGAAAACATCTGGAGGGTTTCTGACTATGCATCTGTGATCTGAAGCCACAGAGTTCTGCAGATAGTGCTCCAAATGTCCTCTGTTTTGCCACATTGGGCAGCTAAATCAAAATTCAGCAGGAACAGTAAAAAAAATATTAAAAACAATAAAATTTCATTTTGAAATGCCTAGACTGCTTACACTGTCTTTTAATTTAATTTAAAAATATGCTACCATCTTTCATTCTATTTTAGGAATTAGCATTTTCTTGGAGCTTTGGAGTTATCTGCCTTATTTGAGAATTTTTTTAAAGATGAATGCTGAACTGTTAGAATTTGTTGCATAGCCTATATTTTGAGAATAATATAGGCAATAAAATTATTGCCTTAATTCAAAAACTTCATTGGTTTTGTCCATAAAGACTGCTGAGAAGGGTTGTCTATATTGCTAAGCTTACTGAATGGTCTTCAGAAAATCATTACTGTTAAGCCTCATCAAGATCAGGGCCTTAATGTGGCAAAAAATGTTAATTTAATGCTGTTCTCTTGCAATCAATATTGCCAAAACTAATATGTTTTTGTAAATTATTTCACTATAGAAACTGCAGTAAAGAACAAAAAATTAAAAATTTCAATGCTCCAGCTATGATTTCAACTGTATTTACAAGTAAGATTTTCTTTAAAATGGTATCTTTCCAACACTATTTTGCTCTACAAATAGAATGCAGGTTTCTATCAGAGATGTATAATTATAAGGCTTTTTTAATCCAGGCAAAATAATTTAGTTTAGTTTAGTTTAATGCATTTTATATGCTGCCCTATCTCCAATGGACTCAGGGCGGCTCACAACAATAAAATGCACAATTGCACATTAAAACAATATAAAATTAAAAGTCCAAATTAAAACAATTTAAAATCAATTTAAAATCTATTAAGAACCCCCCCACACACATCAGTCCAGGCTGCGAAACAGCCAGGTCTTCAAATCACGGCGGAATGAGCGAAGGTCAGGGGCCATCCGGAGCTCCAAAGGAAGTTGGTTCTAAAGATGGGTGCACCCACAGAGAAAGCTCTCCCCCTGGGTGTGGGCCAGCTGACATTGTCTGACCAACGGCACCCTGAGGAGTCCCTGTCTATGGGAATGCACCGGGCGATTGGAGATTGTTGTTGGCTGCAGGGGGTCTGACAAATATCCTGGGCCTAGGCCATGAAGGGCTTTATAGGTGATAACCAGCACCTAAAACCTCACCCGAAGGGCAACCGGTAGCCAATGCAGGTCACGCAGGAGGGGTGTAACATGGGAGTGTCGGGACACTCCCATCACAACCCGCGCGGCCGCATTCTGCATCAGTTGAAGCCTTTGAGTGGTTTTCAAGGGCAGCCCTAGGTAGAGAGCGTTGCAGTAGTCAAGATTTACTTATGTATTAGTAAGAACATTGGAAGAGGCCCCCAAAATAAATATGCAAGAAGATGTTAAAAATGACCTCACATTAGCCTGTCTTTAAAAAGCAGAATAACAGTACAATAGAGTTGGAAGGGACCTTGGAGGTCTTCTAGTCCAATCCCCTGCTCAAGCAGGAAAGACATTCATTCTTGTTGAAGTAGTAGCTTCACTAAGGAATGGTTTTAGAACAGTGTTTCTTTAACTTAATTTCTCTTGGGGCTTCCCATTTTTAAAAATTTTGGAAGATCCCAAAACAGCTTTTTTGAATGAATTATTGATATTTTCCATATTAAAAAATTAAATTGAGTCATTTATTGTTGCTACCACTTCTTACAATGATTTGATGGGATTTTAATATTATATTATTTTTCAACATGGCAAATATGATTTTGTAGACCCCCTAAGAGGGCTCTGGAAGACAGCTAAGTCCTAGGACCACACTCTAAGAAACATCGATTTAGAATAGAGGACCTAGATTTTTGGAAGACCATTGGTTTTCAGTTATCCCTGCCTATTTTATAATACACAACAAGGTTGCATTTTCTAGGTTCCATCAATTAAACACTGTCACTTTATGGATCATACCTTTTCTGTCGCAGTGCTTGCCCTATTGAGCAGCATTCCTTTCCCTAAATTCTTTTCCCAGGCAATGGGCCATAATGCTATATATGTCTTTTATAACCCTGAACCCTGGTGGAGCATATTTCATTATATTTCATTGTTTTATTATTTCCCTTTATAGTTGATTTTTTAAAAAACCCTTCTTAGCTTTCCAGAGTTGTTTGGCAAGTGAGCTGCTAGACAGCATAAACTGAACAAGCAAACAAATCTGTTGAATGTAGGCCTTAAGGAGTATAACAACTCAAGTAGGATTGCATCCAGCTCTTTCTGTTTATTGCTGGATTTTTTCTTTTTTTTGAGAGAGAGAAATAACAATAAGTTTCCATTAGGATTTTTTTTGGTCATGTTGTTTCATAAGCCATTTTCCATTCATTTTTTTCCACTGACAGAGCAGTGGTTACTAATTTAATACAAGACAAATAAGTGACTATCTTCAGTTAATGTTAGATATGTGGATGCCTAGATGGAATGCTACAAAGATATATATATTCTGGTTCAAGTTGGTATTTGTGAGTTGGATGATGGTAACAGTTATCATAATAAAACAGAATAAAGACCTTGCAACATAAATTCATGGAAAATAAATTCAACACTTATGTTGGCTGCAAAAGGTTACAGGCACTTTCCAGCTAAGAATAAGAAAAGATTTTACTTCATGTTC